>NC_137739.1:1449324-2932657 GCF_963264785.1 Psittacula echo
GTAATTCTTCAGTGAGGGTGGTAAAACACTGGCTCAGGTTGCCCAGAGAGGTGGTGGATGCGCCATCCCTGGAGACACTTCAGGCTGGATGTGGTTCTGGGCAACCTGATGTAGTTGAAGATGTCCGTGCTCGTTGCAGGGGGTTGTACTCGATGACCTTTAGAAGGTCCCTTCCAGCCCAAACTATTCCATGATTCTATGATCCCCCAGCTTGCTGCAAAGCTCCAAGCATATCCGAGCATCCCAATTCACTGCTGGCCCTGCTCCATTGTAGCCAAGAGGTAAACCAAGCCCAAGCCACAACCCTTAATGCTAAAGAAGCTGTTTCTATGTGACAGGTTGACCTCCAAAGCCCTGTGTGAGGTTGCAGCCTGTGCCCCAGTCCCTGCCTGTGCCAATTTGGCACCAATAACCCCGTCTGCTGCGGGGAGGGAAAGCAAAATAGGTCAGTTCTGCCGAAGCTCCTTCACCCTCTTCCAGGTTGCTGGAATTGAGGTCACAAAGGGTGGGAGATGCGGCGGCAGAGCTGTGAGCACCCCACGCTCATCCCAGTTCAGGAGGTTTCATTAATTCAATTAGTTTATAAATGATGGGCTCAGGGGGTGGAAAAGACCACTCAGACACTGAGAGCAGCTCCCAACCACTGCCCAGAGCCCACTGCCCTGCTGGGGCTGGTGCCGGAGGGCAGGCACTGCTTGGTGCTACCTATTGATCCCAATTGCTCCTGGCTTTATTCATGGTGCCAATGGAGGGGCTGCTGCTGGGTCCACACATCCCAGACATCCTCCGTGCTGGCAGCAGGGGACCAGCATCCCCAGTGGCCTCCCTGGGCTGGGAGCAGATGCTGATGGGATGGGGGAGAGCATCCTCCCCAGTCCCTGGGGGCTGCAATGCAGCGTGAGAGAAGAGCTGTGTGGGAGCTGGGATTAAAAGGGATTTAGTTGGATAATAACAGTGGGGAGCAGTTAAACTGGTGAGTAACTGGAGCCAGGCTGGCAGCTGGAAACCCTCAGACTGGCTTTTGCCCCAATTCCTTTAAGGCAATGTGGGACTGGTGCACCTCTTGGGTGCTCTCTGCCCATGAAAAGCTGGAGGAGAGGGATGGAGGCCACCCCTGCTTCTCCACATGCAGCCCCACAAGCAGTGCAGGTACCCCCAGTATCACAGGACAAGGGGCCTTGCAGGGTTTTGCACCCATGGCAGACGTCCCTCTGCCACAGGGGGTGCACAGAGCCAAAAAGTGGGAGCAAAGGGGGTTTCTGCATGTCCTGGCAGCAGGAACCAGCCTGGCTTCCCCCGGGGGGGAGCTGATGAGCCGAGAGCTCCCCACATCCCACTCCCGTCCCAAGAGACCAGCTCACTGCAGTGATCTGCTCCTGGGGACTCATTCAGCTCCAACCAAGTGGCTCCCAGGGCCCCGAAATGAGGGCAGCTCGTGGCTGCTGACACGTTTTCAATGGGAACACAAGGAGAAGGGGAAGTGCGGAATTCCCCAGCGAGAGGGGACTGAGCTGATCGTCCCGGGTACCAAACCACAAGTTCCGTCTCTATCTGCAGGACCACAGAGTTCCCCAGAAGAGCCCCTCGCTGCCCACCAGGACTCACTTCTCCAAACCAAGCCCCAGACTCCCCCTGCAAGCCCTGAGCCCAGAGCAGGTTTAGTTTGTCCCCTCCTCTGAAGCTGAACTCACCCAGACGATGATGGAGAAGAAGGAGAAGGTGATGGCTGCCCGGGCAGCGTCTGCTCCTTGTGAAACCCCTATGCTCATCGTTGTCCGTTGCCACTGGTTTGCAAGGAAGCAGAAGGCTACAAACCACAGGAAGGACAAGAAACCTGGAAGAGAACAGAGCTGCTCAGTGCTGTCCCTGCCCCACGCCTCCCCTGCTGCCAGGACCCCGTGTGCTGATGCACAAACACCTTGACATCAAACAAACAGCAGCAGTGATCCTGGGTGCCTCGGCCTGCGGTGGCCCAAAGGAGCTGCCTTTAGAAGAGGCTGGTTTGGAATTGCTGGAAAAACAGGGATGGAAGGAACCTTGTATGGTCACCCAGTGTGTTACCTGCCTTAGGTTCAGCTTGCCTACATCTCACCCTGATCCCTGCAGGGACAGGACAGCCTCTCTGGACATGGGGTCCTTTCAGTTTGTGGGATCTCAGCCTGCTCACTGGTGTCCAGGTGCTACCAGCTCAGTTCCAGTTCTAGCACCCCAGTGTGTCAACTCACCATTCCCCCTAGTCCCTGTTCCTTAAAGACTTTGCACTGGATACTGCAAACCTCACCCAGGAGGAAGCCTGCACTCCTGGGAGCAGCACCAGCAGGAGATGGCTTTAGAGCCATTCTGTGATGAGCTGTGCTTTGGTCCAAGGACACAGCCAGAGAGCTTCAAAAAGGCAAGTCACAATCACCCAGGAATAGGGACGAGCTGGGATTAACCCCTGCTCCCAGGGATCAAAGTGACCTGGGATGTCCGTGCATCCCAAGAGCACAGCTCATTGTGTGTCATTCCTTGGGGCAGGGATGTGGTGGAGCTGCCCGTGGAGCTGAGGGACACACGGGCTTCATGTGCCAGAGCTCTACTCATCCCCGCTGCCCTCCACTGACTCCTCCTGTGCTCAGCCCCCCTGGGCTCTGTGGGACTGAACAAAACCTCCCTGCTGACGACTCCTTACTGGAAGCCGATCTGGCTGAGCAAGACAGGGCTGCAGCTCCCCTAATTCAATCACAGCCTCCAGCACTGCCTGATGCCAAGGAAACAAGTCAAGAAGCAAGGCACAGGCACACAAGTGTAAGGAGCAGTGATGTTTTCCAGCGCTGGGAAGAGGAGCAGCACAAGCTGGAGCTTTCCATGATGCTGTTTTAAGGCTCTCTAGCTTTCCTGAGCTTCCTTGGCACAAAGGCACAAAGATTCTGGGTGTTCAGGCACCGGGATGCTGAGCAACCCAGCACCTTCCCAAGGATCATCAGCACATCAGGATGAGCAGCCATACTGCCGGTCCCATGGGGCAGGCGGCTGCAAAGCACAGTCTGACTGCAGGGAGAAGAAAGAAGCTTCTTTTATTCCCCTTGATCTTGCAGTTGTTCCTAAGTCCAATATAAGATGCATGAGTGCATCCACGTCCAGTGTGAGTTACAGGGCTCTCTGCACACCCAACACTGGTGCAGTGCTGCAGCCTGGCCCCAGGGCAGAGCACAACCCCTGCACAGCACAGCAGCAGCTCTGCAGGGCAGAACTCATCCTCCCCAGCTCGCTGCTGAAGCTGCAAATGCACACCCATGACAAGCACCAAAGAGAAACAAGGCAGAGATTGAGCACGGTGCTGGTTCCCACATGCCCGGCGGGGAGAGAAGGGCTGTTTGGAGGAGGAAGGCAGGATCCTCACACCACGACACACAGCATCAGCCACAAGATGGATGTGATGTTCCCCTTCCATCTGAATCAAAGGGTTGCAGGCAGTGAGCCCCGTGGAAGGGGCTGTAAATATCCTCTAACAAGAGCTGGATGCCGGCACTCCAGCACCATGGAAATGAGCTTTCCAGCAAGGAGAGAACATCCTTAACAAGAGGCGAGCACAGGGAGGCGATGACGGGTGTTTTCATTTGGGGCCAGAGAGCCATCAGCAATGCCTGTGCTGGATAAATCACCTTCAGGCTTTGCTAACACCAGAGCCTGGAACTGGAGAACATCAGCTCAAGCTCAGGCAGGTACTTCCCCCAGCAGCAGAGCGGAAGATGGCTCTCCCAGCTCAAGGCATCCTGCATGGATGAGCCCCTGGCCAAGGGGCTCAGGACAGCATGGAAGATCTGTGCCAGCCTTTGGGACCCCCAGACCCACCTGCACCCCACGGTCCTGGAGGCAGTGAGGGATTGCAGTGGTATGGAGTGTTCCTGCTTTGTTTCAAAGCACACGCACAAAGTGAACACAGCCCCAGATGTAACAGATGAAACGACGTTTACCTGAGCCAGAAACAGGGATGTGGGAGGGGAAAATGCCCTGTCTGGTCTCTGAGATGTGACCACCAAGCCTCACTTCTCTGGGTGGCCTCACTGAAAGCAGCTCAGTGAACACCTCCAACTGTAGAAATGACACAGACGAGTGGGACACCCACTGTCCCCAAGCCACCACACACCAGCTTCTCCACTGCTGCCTCAGCTCATGGCTGGATGGGACAACCCATCTGCCACCCCTCTTCTCCCTATCAGAGGCGCACGAATGGGGCCGTGCCGTGATCGGGGAGGACTCAAGCGTGGAGCTGCAGGGCACAGCAACAACCCCACACTGCCCATGGAGCCAGCATCATCCTTCATGAGCCAGCAAAGCCAGGGGTACCTGAAAAGCCGAGATCCAGCAGGACGGCCCGTTTGCGGTCCTTCACGCTGCTGATCTGCTGGAAGTAGAGGTCCACCACAAAGAAGAAGATGCAGCCAAAGAAGGCGATGAGGCCAACGGCGATGCCGTAGCTGCAGGCACTCTCATTCTCGTTGAAGATGCAGTGCAGCACGGGGGTCTGGCTGTCCTTGTTCACGTAGCACTCATTCACGATGGAGCCAAACACCACGATGGAGAAGATCTGCAGGAGGAAGGAGAAAACACAACTCGCTGCCGCTTACTTTGAACTCTGTTTCCCAACAGCAACGTAATTGGATTCAATCTTGTCTTTGACTCCATGGCAACGTGGCATTTGTTAGACAGATCCTGACTCTCAGCTGGTTGGTGGCCCTGATGAATGAGCTGGTGGATGGTACCAAGGTCTTCCTTCCCTGCGAGCCTGGCTGCCTTTCAGTGGCTTCATTTGCAGGGTATTTTAAGAGATGTTTTTCCCAGAGAGGCTGGGGAGGGAAAAAATAGATGGGCTAAGCCTGTGCTCTCCACTGTCAGGCTGTGCTCGATAAACCCCCTTGTGTCACTGCAGAGCAGGGAGAAATGAAGCTACAGAGGAGAACTGAGCTGCTAGCCAGCCCTGGCCCAGGGATGCCTGGCAGAGAAGGGGCAAGGACAAGGCAGTGTGGGGAGATGGGAGCAGCACACTCAGTGCAGTAGGGCAGGGGACAGGCTGCCCTGTGAATGGCAGGGCAATAATGGTTGGACTTGATGATGTTAAAGGTCTCTTCCAACCATGATTCTATGATTTCTCACCTGGCTCAGCAGGGGTTGAAGGACGCAGCGCCTGCAGCCATTAGCCAGTGACCTCGTTTGGGCCCTGAGAGGGACAGGGGGGTTGCTGGTGGTCCCATTGCTGGGACCTGAGGGTGTTTCACATCCCCGCAGGCAGGAAGGAGCCGGCTGGCTGCCTAAATGAACACCAATCCTGATGCTGCACGCTGAAGTAATTCCCTTATCTCCCAGCACCAAGCGGACGCTGCGGGAGCAGCTGCATTACGATTTGCTCCGGAGCCTGCTCTGTTAAAGCTGTGCTGCTGCTGGATTCCAGTGCTGGGAGCAGGGAGGGAGCCAGGCTGCAGATCCCCCCTCTTGCAAGCTGGGAACCTCTGATCTCATCCCTCGCTGCCAGCACCGGCTCCCCGCATCCCTGCACGCCCGCAGGACACAGCTGGAGGCCTCGTATGCAGGCAGGGAGATAAGAGGCTCCCGCAGGATGCTGCTGTGGCTACCTGGGAGCATGGGGTGTGGGGTGTGATACAGCTCCTGCTCTGGACACCCTGCTGCATCTTCTGAAGGGGCACGAAACCAAGACAGAGGCGGAAGAGCCACAGGAGAGACTGCAGCTGGTGGCCTTTACAAAGTCACCTGCACCTCGTGGCTGGTGCCTGGCCATGGGCCACCTCCTACAGCCCCACACTCCTCAAAACACTGTTAGCAGAAGCCACTATGAGCAAACCCTTCAGAAAGCTGTTTAATGTAATGTGGTGATAGGTATTTACTCCCAAGCACAAGCCAAATGTCTCCCTCCTGCCTGCCCTGAGGAATTTCATTCGGGTTTCTCTCCTCCAAGCTCCTTTCAGCACTGGGATGAAGCTGAAGCTTCTCCTGTCTGAAGCTACTTCCAAATGCAAGCATCCCATTGACAAACACATCTCAGACGATCTCCACTGAGTCTCCTCCAAACTGGAGAACAAACAGATGGATCTGCAAGGGAGACTTCCCTCCTAGAAATGTGGGATTGCAAATGTGCATCTGCAAAGCTCAGGAGCAACCTTTGATTTCATCTGGACCACTAATAGGGATAGAAAGTAAGTATGTCCCATGGACCTCCCCATGGCTGCACAAGGACATAACCAGACCTTCCTCCTCTTGGAATTTAACCATGACCCAGGTCCTGTTCCCATCCATCCCCACCTCATCTCAGCTCTGAGCAGCAGCCATGAGCCTGATGACAACCTGAGTCATCCACTTCCATTGCACCCTGTTCCTCGCTGGCGCTGCGCTCAGGGAGCACTCGGCTGTCACACCGCGACGGGCACATCATCCTCATCGTGCTCAGAACAAGAGGCTCGCATTGTAAGGAGAAACAACAACAAACAGTAATAATCATTTTCCCAGGGCTTTGGCAGCAGCTGTAATATCAGCAGTTGTAAAAATCTGTTCATAAATAATGCAAAATTGTTATTTACCATCAGAAATAGCAGCAGCATTTATAAAACAGGCCCTGGAAGAAATAATGTGATTCTGGAAAACATGAATAATTGAGAACCTCTGATTCCATGGGATTATTTCCCTGGCAGGCCACAGAACTTGTGCTCAGCTTCTGCAAGTGCACACTAAGTGTTTTACTTAGTCACAGAAGCACAGAATCATATGGTTTGTGTTGGAAGGGACCTTAAAGCTCATCCAGCTCCAACCCCTGCCACGGGCAGGGACCCCTTCCACTGGAGCAGCTTGCTCCAAGTCCCTTTGTCCAACCTGGCCTTGAACACTGCCAGGGATGGGGCAGCCACAGCTTCTCTGGGCATCCTGTGCCAGCGCCTCAGCACCCTCACAGGGAAGAGCTTCTGCCTAAGAGCTCATCTCAGTCTCCCCTCTGGCAGGTTAAAGCCATTTCCCTAGGCCTGTCCCTACAGGCCCTTGTCCAAAGCCCCACTCCAAGTCCTCCCAGGATTAACTGGACTATTTCTCTGTGCTTGCAGGTGCTTACCAGGAGCTCACAGTTTCAGTGGGTGAGGGAGGGCTGTGGTAAGTTAAGGATTAAGCATTAAATTAGTAATGAAGGACATTACAGGGGTCCTGGCAGCCTGCACACAGGTTTGCACATATGGGGCTGTCGATGGAGGATGCCCATGGAGCGCCTAAGGATGGCTGCAAGCACAACTATTGCCAGAAATGGGATAAAATAGGATGTTTCACCACTTAACTTCCAGCTCCAGAGGGTTTTGCAAAGCAAAGCATCCTCCTTGCTGCCAGGTGACCTGAGCCACCCCCCCATGACACCCCCTCGACTGGGTGCAGGCAACAAGGGACACGCAGCTTCTTCTCAGGAGGCCGAAATAGCAGCGAATTGCAAGTGTGCGTTTGATAGATGCAAATCTATCGATGTGATGCAAAACATCAGTGCTGGCTGAAATCTTCCTGTCAAAACATGCTTTTCAGTGCAAACAAGTCTTTGCATGGCTTTTCTCTCCTGATTGAAATGTTACAGCTCTTCTTCAATAAAAACCCCAACCGGTGCTGGTGAAACATTTTAATGAGAATAGATTTGGAGGTGTCCTTCTAAGTATAGAGGAACAAATCTGCTTTGAGAAAATGGGGGTAGGTGTGGGGGGGAAGTAAAACCCATGCCATAACTTAAAGTTCATGCAGAACAAATAAGCTTTTCTAACCCCCTCTACAAACCACACTCGCTCAAACTCATCACCGGCACATCAGAGGCTTGAAAGGGAAAGTCCAAGGTCAGATTTTCCCCTGCCAGTGATTTCATGGGTGAGCAAGGATGCAGAGATCCTGCTCTCCGGAGGTGCTCCTCCACCTCCTCCTGCTTGTCCTCACAACTGCAGTCCCCATGACCAGGCATGGCAGGGACAGCAAGGACCCAGTGCCAAAGTTGCTGGCACGCACAGCACAGGGGCATCTGCTGTGTGAGCTGCTGCATCCATCCCAAGCCTGCCCACTCTTCCAATGGGGTGCTTCCATATCTCACATGCCTTGCAAAGAAGCCTGAGCGTTCACGGGATGCTCCAGTTTCCAGCTGAACAACCCAACACAACCAGCAACAAATTGTCCTCTTGCTGGGTGGACTGGTGCAAACACGGACAACCTGCAGGCACCCCGCTATGAAACTGCATCTCCCCTGCCAAAGCTTCCACGTCAACCCACTTGCAGCTCAGGGTCTCAGCCTGGTGTATGCGATGGTCACATCCTGCCCTCTCCAGTGTCAAAGCCCCAGCAGCTCCAGTGGCAGAGACCATCAGTGCTCCTCTGCGCATTAACCTGCGAGGAAGGATGGGAAGGAGGAGAGTTTTCTCCCATCTTTTCCATGCAGACTTGTACTTCACCCACACAAGAGCATCTCACCCTCTTTCCTTGCTTGCTGGCCACCTCCCATTTTCCTCCATCACCCTATTTTAGGGAAGACCTCTCGCTTCTTTTGTCCTCTTTGACAACGGCTGTGATCCAGTGCCTGGTGTCCTGTGCTGATGGACGTCCCATAGGGACTGTGCTGGAGGTGATGGGCAGGCTGTCAGCAGCACAGAGGCAGCCCTGCAATGGGAGACTGAGTGAAATCTCATCCTTTTCCCCCTGAAAAGGAGAAAGGGGAGCCTGAGAGGGCAGGTTCCTTGTGTGGCCACAGCTTCTGGACCCACAGCTACCACCAGACCCTCACAGGAACCCAGGGTGCTGAGGATGCCCATGTGCCCCACGATGGAGACACCATTTTAGGTGTGCATAAAGCTGGGAGACCTGCATCTGCCTTCTCTGCACCAGATTCCTGCTGTCTGGAAGAAGGTGCTGGCCTGGCTGCCTGGCTCACTGCTGTAATTATACTTTACGGAGCTGTGTTCCCTCCTGGGGCTCGAGCCGCCTGCACCCCAGGACATGCACGTTGTTCATCCCCAGTGCTTTCAGCCTCCTGCAGCCCAGGCACCTAAAATGGGCCTCAGGAAACCTCGTGGTCTGAGCAGAGCCATCACAAGGAGAACAAAGAGCTGAAAGCCTCAGTGTGTGAACAGTCAGCCATTTTAAGGTGAGATGTTTCCACTGCTGATGCACTGCACTTGGATTTGGGACCTATAAAAAGCATTACCAGAAGGTGTGGGGATGTAGGAGACTGCAAAGCCTTGCTTTGATTGCACACCCAAGCAACCATTAACGTCAACAGCAAGGAAATGTAATGCATCAAGAAAATAATCCACAGCCGATTTCCTCTCCTGTAGCTTACACTCAATGGAGCTGGTAGCACCCTTCACCATTGTAATGAGAGCATCAGTGAGACAGATACCCTGCTCAGCACGCTGCCCTCCTCCAGCCACCACCAGCAAGTGAAGGATGTGCTACCAAAGGAGAAGGGAAGACTATGAAGGTCAAATCCTACCTGGCACTAAGCGTTTGCTTATGGCTTATGCCCCAGTTAAGCCCTTGCCTCAAGTCACATAGACACCTTGTGCAGATACTCCGCTCAGGGATGAGTTAGACCCTTGGCAAAGGACCAGCCTCCTTCAACACCCACCCAGCTCAGATCCTGGTGGAACCAGGTCCTGGGTCCCTCTCCAGTTTCCCTTTACAGTTGTCAGTCATGGGGACGTTTCCAGCACAGATCTGCATAATTTGTTGGAGGCTGTGAAGACAAAAGAACTGCTTTGAGCACTGCCAGATCTGCCGGGATTATGGATGCAACCACAAAGCAAAGACCTGCCGTGGTTTCTGGCACAGAAAGAGGGGGTATGGTGCTCGTTGGAATAGGTTTATGGATATGTCTACCAGGCCCATCGGCTGGGAAAGGGTGTACATTGATGACCACACGGCTGAGCTTTACTGAATTACTTCTAATGTGACGAGAGCACCCATTCAAAGTTTCTAATCTAGCGATGAGCACCAGGCTCCCACCTTGCATTTCCCATTGATGTCTGCTCCAGCAGGAGAGCTTTCCAGGCTCCAGCTCCAACCCTGCACGAGAGCTGCGTGTTGGAGCCCTGCAAACCCAAATGCTTGCCCCCCAGCACCTCAAACCAGCGCTCCTGCAGCTTCACCCCGGGTGTGAAGCTCCTCAAAAGTGCTCTGTCCTGAGGGTGCAGGGTACTGACAATGGTTTGGGTTGGAAGGGACCTTAAAGATCATCTGGTTCCAATCCTGGAGCCGTGTTCTTCTTTCTTTGTTGCCTGTCTCTTCTGCTCTGGATAAAACCAGATACACACAGCACACATACTGCCTTCTCCATCCCTCTGGAGAAACAAAACAAGCCCGGTCCAGGATGGAAAGAGCACACTCCCTTCCTCTAAGAACCACCTAATACATCAAACCACCACCCCCCAGCACATCCCTTACCAAAGGCACAACTCAGCAAAGCACAGACAGTGCTCTGCTGCAATACGGACTGAGACTGGTATCAGTACAGAGCTGAGCACATCAAGACTGGGCTGGACCTGAGCCCAAGCAACCTCTGGTCATGAAAATTTCCTGCTGCACATCAGAGGCTACAGGGACTGTCTCACTGCTGCCAGGCCTCTGCCAAGTAATCAGATCCGGCTGCTTGAGTCCAGGCCCCTAATAAAGGTTTTGCTCTTAAAAGCATCAGACTGCTGCAAGGGAAACCCAAACAAAACGTTGGGCCCAGTGCGATAAAACACTGCAGAGGAAAAGCTCAGTGATCCAGGGGATGGAGCACAGATTTATTCAGCTTTAAGAAACAGGAGAAAAAGGCAGCAGATGGGTCAGGCTTTAAAGAAAATACATAAGGGTTTGTATTGTAGGGTGGGCTACAGGAAACCTGGAGAGGGGCTTTGGACAAGGGCCTGTAGGGACAGGCCAAGGGGAATGGCTTTAACCTGCCAGAGGGGAGACTGAGATGAGCTCTTAGGCAGAAGCTCTTCCCTGTGAGGGTGCTGAGGCGCTGGCACAGGGTGCCCAGAGAAGCTGTGGCTGCCCCATCCCTGGCAGTGTTCAAGGCCAGGTTGGACACAGGGGCTTGGAGCAAGCTGCTCCAGTGGAAGGTGTCCCTGCCCGTGGCAGGGGTTGGAGCTGGATGAGCTTTAAGGTCCCTTCAACCAAACCAGGCTGGGATTCTGGGATTACAAAATCAGGACCTGATCTCATGCTGAGCTCCATGGAGGAAGCGGATTCGTGAGCGTGGCTGCACGGATGGGACCGGGCACTGCGTTTGTGCTGTTGCTCCTACAGGAATTACTGCAAGCATTTACTCTGCTGCAGTATCTTCCAGAACTCCTTGTAAAGTTCAAACCTAACCCAGCGTTAAACGAACAATGCCCCTGCCAAGCTGCGTGGCCACTTGAAAGCCCAACTGGCCCTGGTAGCCCTGGAGAAGGGAACTCATGATTCTGTGGGCATCCTTCCTGAATAGGCGGCTTGTTCTGTTGTGCAAAAAATGTCTCCAAAGGAAACCACAAGTGATCACATCTTCATCTGACAAACAGCATCAGAAGGAGGGGGAAGAGATGAATGAGGAACTGTTACATGGTTCTTTCCAGCTTTTGGTTTTACAGCTCAAGCCAGGAGGGCTGTTTTCCCTGCAGATACTCTGAATTACTGTCTGTCAGGGAGACGTTGCTGAGTGTGGTTGAATCAGGAATCCCCTCTTGCCATCACTTACATTTGGGGATTTCCACACTGAAGTCACCATTCACCTGCCAGTCTCTTAGATGTTTGCCAGCGTAAAGACTGAGCCCAGGGCTCCAAAACACCTTCCAGAGACACAGAATGGAGCTGGACCCCCCTTTGGTGGTGGCGCATTGTGAAACCCCAGCAATGGCCACGGGGCCTGATCGGCACAGAGTGGCTCACATCAGGTGGGTGAGGCTGGCCCCAAAGCCTCGTGGTTCTCCAGCACCCTTGTCCTGGTGTGCTCCCACCCAAACCAGGACACCCCTGCTCCCTCCTTTTCTCACCAAAGGATCATTGGTGTCCTATGCACAGCCAGGGTTATGGTTCTGAGGTGTGATCCAACTGCACAGGTTAAACACGTTTAAAAAGATGCCATGACAAAGCACAGGAAGGAAACCCACATGAATAAAACCCAGTCCAACACCTAAGCTCAGCCATCCTCAAAGCCTCAGTCAAGGGCTTTCTGAACAACCATCCAGGGCTGCGGTTCTTCTGCCACATGCAGGCACGGGGAGCTCATCTCCCCTGTGACAGCAGGCAGGGACCTGGGAAGGTTTCTGTTTGCTTTGTGAATGAGGGTGCATTCCAGGGGGCCTTTGGTCCATGCTGCTGGCTTGGCCACCAGCACAGTGTGATAAGGAGCAGACACTGCCACTTGCCACATTCCCACCTCTCCCCTCCAGTCCCACCTCTCACCCAGCTGTGCAGTCCCTGCCCACACTGGGAACTGGTTTGAGGCAGAGGTAACCGGACTGCAGCAGCCAAGCTAAGGCCAAGCAAGGCTCTGAACCCCCAAGCTGGAGCAGTGATGAAGAAGGGTCCTCGACAGATCTGCTTGCAAATATGAGACCTGGGAAAAGTGGCTCTAAGGGCTTTTAACGTGAGCTTCCACAGCCTGATCCCCCTCTGAAAACAGCAGAAACGCTCCCTTTGAGCTCAGTGACTTCGGAGCCAACTCCAAATACTGCAAACATTTCTGTTTGGGCCAGCACAGCGCTCATCCCACACTTGTCCACACCAGTGACCCCTGCACTTGTTTGGGGTTAAGTTGATGTGTTTCTGTAGCTGTAAGCTCTCTGGTCAACACAGAACCATGAACCGAGTGACTTTGCCATTGAGTAAATCAGCCAGCAAATATATGCATGGCTGTTTCCTAAGCTGGAATTTTTATCTCTATGTTCCATATTCTGTTCCTGCTTCCCAGCAGTGCAGATCCCCTTCTGGTACGACCAGGATGATGAGCTCTTTATGGAAGGCCTAACTCTTCATCAACAGGCCAACGATTTATTTAACTGTACCCCAAACCAGCACCACTGCCAACAGTTTGCCACTCGAGGGGGATCGAGGAGGATCCATGTGGATCTAGACCAAGTTTCCTGGACTGAGACCATTCTTCTAGGAAACAACTGCTGCCAGGCACCCAAACGCTACCCAGAACACTCCATCCAGCCCAACCTGGATGCTCCACATCCACACCTGACCTTCAGTTCTTCTCCAGTAAAGGCACTGGGGGCTGCCTCAAAGCTCTGGAGAGCACACTGGCCCCCATCCAGCTAAAGATTTCAGTATGTGGTTTAATGATAAGCATGTGATTGCAGCTGGAATTGCTCACGTGCTTAAAGATAAGCACGTGCTCCCATGCTGTGCTGCACAGGGCCTCACCCGGGCACCCCCAAACGCACCCGCTGGGTCAGCGTGAAGGAGGGAGCCGGGTGGGCAGCACCTTCTCCCACACCTTTCCTTCACGCGCTGCCTCCATGTGGCACTGCTGAGGGTGACACAGAGCCAGTGCGGTGGCCGAGGGCCTCCGTGCACAGCAGGGATGTGACATGGGTGAGGATGAGCCCCCCAGGCCCAGCTCGGCTCACCCACAGTCTCCAGCCAAGCACTGGAGCCAGGAGCCAGCTACTGGGAGCACCAGTTAGACCCTTTGCACTGGGATTTTTTGGGAAGGGCCCAGCATTGCCGACCTCTGGAATCATGCATGCCTGAAAATCCTAGCAGGTAAAAGCCAGGCTGGGGAGGAGAATCAGTGCCTGTCGTTCCCCTCAGGCCACACGGCCCCAGCGAGCATCAGCGTGCAGCTCCCTGTGCTGCTTATTCACGGACCATCAGCGAGCAAAGCCTTCCCTGAGCTGCTGCAGAGCATATTCCAACCTCCTGTTCCACGGG
This sequence comes from Psittacula echo, assembly GCF_963264785.1. Classification (NCBI taxonomy): domain Eukaryota; kingdom Metazoa; phylum Chordata; class Aves; order Psittaciformes; family Psittacidae; genus Psittacula; species Psittacula echo. The sequence continues at coordinate 1,463,224 of NC_137739.1, forward strand.
AGGAACCCAGATGGGAAACAGCCAAAAGAGATGACATTCTTGTGGAAGAACAGGGGCAGCTGGGCAGGGCTAGCTCCCAGATTTCCTCTGTCACACACACACATATGCACAGAGCATGGAAGGAAAATGTCCTCTGCCTGCCGATTTAGACCTCACTCGCTTGCTCCTTCCTCCAGCACCAGGGACACATCCACCCGCCGCACCTTGCCCAAGGAAAGTCCGGGCAAACACCGCCGGGAGCCCCTCAGCCGGGCACCACCCGGCACGGCTGCACCAGCGCCGCACGCCTGCAGCACCGCCGCACGCTGCACGGTACCTGCGCCCCGCACACGGCACGGGCACTGCACACTGCAACGGGCGCCGCACAAGCACCGCACACTGCGTGTTGCAGTGGGCACTCCACGCTGCACGGGCACAGCACATCCCATCAGCCGGGCACTGCCCAACGCAAGGGGCACCGCACGCTGCAGTGTGCTCTGCCCATCTTCCGGGCATTGCCCAGCGCCCGGTGCCGAGCCCCGCGGCCCCGTTTCCCGGCCGGGATGACCGTTCTGCCTCACCCAGGTCGTCACCCGGAGGATGGTCTGCGGCTGCTTCAGGAAATCCACAGGGTCGATGGCTCCCCCCGCCCGGCCCGCTCCGAAGGAGGCTCCTTCCATCTTCCCCCGCCGCCCGCTCCGCTCCGCGCCGAGCCGAGCGCGCCCCGCGCCGGCAGCGCGCCTGCCCGGCTCCCCCCCCCGCGCGTCTACCGCGTGGGCTCGTCCGCAGCGCCGCGTGCGGGCAGCGGGAGGAACCACCCACCGGCCGCGGGGGGGGGGGGGGGGAACGACACGGCAGGTGCGCGCACCCGAGCTGCGGCCGTGGGTACCACAGGCACAGCCTCGGGCATCACTATGCTGCGGCCGTGGGCACCGTGTTGTGCCTGCGGACAGCACGGTACAGGCAGGACACATCACCACGGGCAGGATCACAGTGTTATCCCAAGGATAACCATCCTACGGACGCAGTCACCACATGCTTCTGGGGACAGCTATGGCGAGGGGTCGGGGGATGTTGCCAGCGTCACTGTGTGATGGCAAGGACCTGGCTACAGCCAGGGCAACCCATGGTTGGGCCGTTGGCAGGAGGGAGATGCCATAGACTGGAGCACAGGGAGGTCACCACACTGCTCAGCTCATGCCTGCTCCCGCTGCACACCTTGCTTTTCCTCACATCTACACCCCTGCACCACCCCAGCCCACTCCTGTCACCTCTAACAGCAGCAGAAAGGGCTGTTGTCACCTCTTCTGGGGGTCAAGAGCCTTGGGGGCCCCACAGCAGGCCCTCAGTGGAGGCAGGGCTTCCTGCTCCACAGCAGGAGTAGGGTGCTCCAATGGGAGCTTGCCCTTGGATGAGAGCAGCCTGTTGCCTGGCAGAGGGAGAGGTTTGGTGGCTGCCTCACTGCAAGGCACACTGCTACATAGCCATTAAGTGGCGCAAGAAAAGGGAAGTGAAGGCTGAAGTGGGGCTGAAGCTTTTGCTTTCCTCATGCAAGAAAGGAGGCACTCAGAGCTGTCCCGGGACAGAAGGCGGCCGAGCCCCATCCCCACTCCCTCTTCCAGTAGGAAGGAGGAAAAAGAGAGGAACCTTGCAGAGGGAAACCCTCAATTACAGCAAAGGGAGTTCCCCCCTGGGGCTCCAGGACCAGCTCCTGAGTGAGGTTTTTGTAGCACCGTGATGATGATCCTGGTTCCATAGATACCGATGCCATGACAACTCTGACATCATCTCTGCTCCGGCCGGGAACTGCAGGGAAAGTCACAGGGAGGAGTATGCATGCACAGCGCAGGCCTTGGGGCTGGGGGCTTCTTGTGGCTCCATTACAGCTCTGCTCCATCCATACATCCCCATTCTTTCGTGCAGGGACCAGTGCTGCTGCCACATCACACGGGACACGTGTGTAACAGGCTTGTTAAGCCCCTCACATGCAAAACACCAGCGAAGTGAAGGATTCCCATGTGCTGGGCCCTGTCTGCAGCTCCTTTTGGCCTTCAGCAGCTCTGTCAGTCTGTTCTTCCTGGCAGGTGAAATCAGGGTTTAACTGTTAAGGCTCATGATGATGCCATTCAGTTTCTCTCAATTACAGGTGAGTCATCATCTCCAGATCTATTTCTGACTCTCAGCAGGAAAAGCAGAATTCAGCCTTTCATTCCTCAATGTCACCAGCCCAGGAGCAATCCCATTGTACAATGCAAATGAGAAATGGCCACCAAGAGAATGCCAGCTTGGTCCCTCCTGTGTTCTTCTGGCAAGATGCCTCATGAGGCTGGCCAAGGATTGCATCCCAGAATCAGAGCATCGCCAGCCCATGCCTGAATTAAGCACAAAGGCTGTATTAACTCGAAGGGATTACCATAGGTGAGGTCTTTATACAGGTTCAGCAGTTTAGAAGCAGCTGTTCCAGTGTCCTCAAAAATCACTTTCCTGCTTTGAGAACACGTCATCCTGCACTCATCAGCCCAGAGCTGTGGGTGATGGTGAGGTTGTCCTGTCTGTGCTGGGCTCAGCACACCCTAGAATGGGTTTCCTACACAGTCATTGCCACCCCACACATCCCAGCTGGGTTTGTGCAACATCAGCAGCTCACATATGTAAAAGGCTGTGGATAGACCCTTGGAAAACTACTGGCATTAGGAAAGCTGTGTGGTAGGACACAGCAGGAGAGTGGTGTGCTCCTGGCACAGGGAGTCACAGAGACCTCTGGGGTCTGCTCTTGGTTTCCTGATGACATTGGGAAAGACACTTCAATCCTGCCACTCTCTGAAATGTCTTGTCCAGCTCCTCTGTCCTGACTGGAACAAGCCTATTTCAAACAGTGCAAGCCACAAGGGATCAAGACACCACCTCAACCTTTTAGATGCTCCCATAGAACAAATCAGATCCATTTCCAGAGACAGATCTGGTTTATACACTTCAGGGCATGACCCTGATGCACCAGGCAAGATCCCCACTGAAATCCCCGGTTCTAAACTCATTCTCTTTCGAGGTCCAGCTCTCCAACTTTGCTGGGTGCAGCACCACTTCCACAATCATTTCTCATGTCGTGCGAGCTCTCCTCCCCTGCCAAAGTTCAGATAAAGCACAGCAGCTATCTCAAGCCTCCACACAAACTGCAGTTCTGTTTCACTTCCTCTTGCTGCAAATAAGCCAACAGATACACAGAGCCAGCCAATAATGGGAAAGGATATTACAACCTGAACGGTTTCCCCATCAAATGGGGGGGAAAAGAACAGTGTTTGGAAATGGCACTTTCCAGAACGTTTGCACAAGTTCTGCCTGCATTTGCCATTCCCCCTGGATTTCGGTGGCAGGGAGCAAACAGAGCAGCACACAGACAAGTGCCTGAGATCTCTGCATGGTTTGATTTTACATCAGTTTCATTAAGGGTAAGGAAAACAAGGCTTTGCCTCCTACTTCTTGTAGCTCCCCCCCAACTTCCTCATGCTTGTCTCCAACACAGAAAAGCAATGGGGTTTTTAACCAGGGATAAACACATGGTCCTGACAACCCTCAGGAGACAAGAGGGCCTTTCTCCTCCTTCAAAGCCTGATGGAGTCAGCCCTACGCACTCAACTAAGGGCTGATTTCAACCAGCTCTATAAAAGCAGTGATTTTCAAAGCCATATGGCTGAATACAAGCAATTCACAAAAGCTGAGCAGGTTACCTGTTGTAAGCAGTGCTGGCACTGCTCAGGGAAGCACAATGTATCTGTTCAAATCCCCAGACAGATGGCTGAGGCTTCACAGTCCCGGTGCTGGCATGGTCAGGGTCAGGATCTGGCCCGTAGGAAACCCAGTAATGAACAAGATGAGTTAATATGATTCACACCTTGAATCCTGAGCTCACTTCTGAGCTCCTCACTACAGGAGAGACATTGAGGTGCTGGAGCAGGACCAGAGAAGGGCAATGGAGCTGGTGCAGGGCCTGGAACACAAGTGTGATGGGGAACGGCTGAGGGACCTGGGGGGTTCAGTGTGGAGGAGAGAAGGCTCAGGGGGGACCTGATCGCTCCCTACAAGTGCCTGAGAGGAGGATGGAGCCAGGAGGGGCTGGGCTCTGCTCCCAAGGAACAAGGGATGGGACAAGAGGAACCGGCCTCAAGCTGCACCAGGGCAGGTTTAGATGGAGCTGAGGAACAATTCCTGCCCCAAAGGGTGCTCAGGCATTGGAACAGGCTGCCCAGGGCAGGGCTGCAGTCACCGGCCCTGCAAGTGTTCACACACCGTGGAGACGAGGCCTCAGTGCCATGGGTTAGGGATGGCCTTGGCAGGGCTGGGAGCGGTTGGACTGGAGGAGCTTAAAGGGCTTCTCCAACCCAGCTGATTCTATGATTTCTTTAGCAAGACTGACCACATTTTCTCCATGGTAGCAATGGGACACTCCTGATTTATCAGACAAAACCATCAGCCCCACTTTCTACTGAGCATCTCTGAAACCAAATAGTGATGTGAAACTGCTCTGCTCTCAGGACAGCTTTGACAGTGTATTAATATGAAGCAATCCAGCTTAGCAGAACACATGCTCTGTGCAGCACACGGCCCAAGGGAGCCAGCCAGGCTCCAGCCAGGCTTTACAGCCCACCGACTTCAGCAGCTCCACGAGGTCCAACACTGTCTTCTGCACAGGCGTAGGTGGTAAAACAGCTTGTCCTTCACATTCCCCAGGCAGCATGCTTGAAACAGGACTTTGATAGATGCTCACTTAGTTGTTAGTCTGAAATGCTTTCCTGGAGCTTGGCTAAACATTGCTTTCAGCAATTAGTCTCTAGAACAACAAGAGAGTTGATGGAACCATTTAGAGGTGATTAGAAATGCACAGTGCCCAGCAGCAAAGAGAAGGGACTTCCTGATCAGCAACCTGCGCATGCTACCACTAGAAAGCTACTTAATGCTACCCTAAGAGATCTCAAAATATCTGGAAGATCATTTATTAGCTGGTTACTCATCCACTTCTGAAATGCAGCCATTTCTCAAGTGGGATTTGGCACAAGTATAAATGCATGATAAGAATGCAAGGAAAAGAATGAAGAAAACTTTACTAACTGGAATCACCGGGGAAAGATTTGGGTGACAGAATTCACTTCATTGAGATAGCAGCTGTTTTGAACTGAAGAGTCAGTATTCCAGCGCTTGCATAAGGCCCAAACTGAACAAAACCCCAAAGGGTTTCAAAATGCTTCCCAGTGGTGCAACTGTGAGCTTGAAGTCTCATCTGGCAAACTTATTCTTTGCTTCTTGACATATTTCATAGCATGAAAAGTTTGGGGGTTTCTAGCAAGCCAGTAAGCTAACCCTATCAGGCACTGAGGCTGCACAAAGGTGCACAACGCCTTGGGAGGAGCTAGAAGGATGTGAAGGCAGATCCCTGGCTGTTTTCCAAAGGGACCTCCTTCAGACCACAACAGCAAGTCACATCATGCAGGGCCTGACCAACAAGTGGAGCTCAGTACTTGTTATTTGCTACCTGCACTGAGCAGGGGTGGTAATGTGAGCGGAGCTGACACGAGGCAGCCTCTGAGCAGCTCGAGCCATGCTCTGACATGTAGAGCTTCTGCAGCTCTCATCTGAGCTACATCAAGCTTGGCTGCCAGAGGTGCTTTCCCATTTCATACCTTTTGTTACTCTCATTTCTGCTTGTGTTACAGCACAGAGCCAGATCCACAGTGCAACTTCTTGGGGAAATAAGGGCCATGATGTTTGTGTAATAATGTGGTATTTGTGGTGAATATACACTAAATATAAGAGACACTTAACTTCTCAACACAGTAAATACCAAACGGCTCCTCAGGTTCAAAAGAAAGATGTAACCTGACATAAAGGAGATTTGTGGGATGGATTGAGATGAGTGATTTTATTATAGGAAACAATCTCAGTCCCAATAGCGTGCAGTACAAGCACATTAAAATAGCCTCTCTGAGAGAGTTTTTCATCTACATAGGAGATACACACAAAGGCTGTTGAAAGTGCTATTTTTATCCCCATTTTGCAGAAGTGGAAGTGTGGCTACAGAAGATGAAGTGACTTACCTGGAGCCCAGCAAGAAGCTTATGACTAAGAACAAACTGAATGTTGATCTCTCAAGACTCCAGCTGTATAGGCCTTGTCTTGGATGCCTTGCATATCTCTGACCCCATCCAAGAAGTGTGACATGAGGCACAGTCACAGAATCCACTTTTCCACATTCCTGGTAGCTTGGGCCAGATGTCAAGGATGGAAGAATCAGGGAAAGCCCAGCTTTGCCTCACTGTTCTCAGCATTTGAAAGGAAAGTCCCCATTCAACACCATTGACTACTGGAATTTAAGTTTAGACCTAAAGCTTGGTGACTTGGGAAAAATGGGAGCTTGAAGGGACTGCACAAAATAGCTGCCTGGTGTCTGCTGTGTTTTCCTCTCACAGATCTGCTAATTCAAAGCAACGCTTCCATGAAACTCGATGGGGTTTCTTCTTAGCTCTTCCCATGTGAAAAGGCTAGGCTGCATTCCTGTATCTCAAAAGGAACAGCTTTGTTGAGGTCATGACTGTCTTGTGATCTTCCTTCCAAACCCTCTCTTTCCTCCATACAGTATCCAGAGCAGATGACAACCACGCCAAGTAGGTCTGATCCCTTCCCTGACTAAAACCCTTTCCAATCTGCTAATGACCTGATAAAAATAGCCAGAACTTCTCCATGTATGACCAGCTATGGGCTGAAGATCAGGTAGGAAACATGCTGGAAACAGCATCCAGAAAGTGTTTTATTATACTTCCAAGTGCAGAATTTAGCTGCAGGCAGAGAACTAATACATCCCTCATTTAGGTAGCTATACAAGTTTGAAAAGTAACTTAAGTCACCAAAATCTCCTCCCAAAACCCCAGGAAAGGGACTAGCAAGAGGTGAAACATTCAGTACCTGGAGCAGTCTGTTCCAGAGAATCGTATGAGACAAGAAAACCAGCCCAGCACATGGTCTGTTGCCCTCTACTGTTCGCTCTCTTAAGATGCAAAGCAAATTCTCCCTGTAGCATCACCCCTGTGAAGCACATCGCAGTGACAGCACAAGCCAGCAGCATGATGGTATGTGATACATGGGAGGGAAACCGCGGGACTGGGAAGAGGCTCAGCATGGGGAGTGCTCACAAGGAAAACCAACAGCCTGGGACAGCACAACATGCAGAAGCAGAGGGCACCTTTCTGCTGCACAATGCAGCAAGGTCATGGGAGGCAAGGGCCGAACTCAGCAGGCCTCAGTACCAGGAGCTCCATCTAAGTGCTAGACCAGGCCAGATGCTCTAAGCCCTAATGCCAGCCTTTCTGAGCTGTACCAGCTACTCTTCACTAGCCCAGTACATGCAGATGGGGCTGTCACACACCAAGGAGAACAGAGCAGTTTCAGTGCTTGGCAAACGCTAGTGCTGCTAGTTAAGACTTTACCTCTGGAAGCGTTAAAAGTAATGACAAAGATTAGGAACTGGCAGCAACAACAGATACCCTGGGATCAGCACAGACCAGGGCACTGAGCCCTGTTTATCCTCAGCTGGTAGGAGCCACCCTTTGTTCCAGGGTTCTGTGAGTGGTGGCAGGTTTGCTGATGCACAGTAGATGCTCCTGCTTGTCAGCAACCAGCATCTCAGCTCCCTTCACGGGGAGCTAATTGTGCATTGGTGCAGATACACCTGAGCTGTGTCAGCCAGCTTGGAGTCAGCATATGATGTTGGTGTACCTGTCCTTGTGGGACTTACCAGTCCAGGTCAGGGCTCCAGCTAGCACAGTGTGGATCCCCATCCCCTTTGAGAATCCTCTATGTTCTAAATGCTGATTTGCCTACATGCTATCAGCCGTGGTTTTGCTTTATTCCATTTCTTATTAGCCTACAAAGTCAACAGTTGACTTCACACAACCTTTTTGCCAGTTTCCACTGAAGTTTATTCTTGACTCCATAAAATCCTCAACAGCTCCTCTCCATCATTCAGACAAAATACCTGAACAGCTATTCCAGGAATGGGGAAAAAGAAAATCAATGCTGATACGAAGGAGCAAAAAACCCAAACTGAAATCTAAACCTTCCCTCTCCAAGCCTGCAAAAATCCAATGGGAAGAAATATCACACATTGCCTGGAACAGGCAGGAGCAAGAGACACATGCAAGCAAAGCAACTCCTGAGAATCTTACTGTAAACAGGAGACTGTATTCACCCAACACACTGCAAAGGAACAGCTAATCCCTGGGAAAATGTTAAAGGCGTAGTGGTGCTTCTGCCAACATCCACACTTGGTACTTGCTTCAGCAACTCCACTTCCCATTCATGAAGTGGACACTTCCCTCATGGCTCCCTGCTCTTTACTTTCTTGAGGGGGGAAAAAGAAGGAGAAATAAAGAAGTTCAGCTATGAATGCAAACCAGTGCACAAAACCAGTGAGTCTGTGAAGCTGAAGGTTAGCCAGGTGCCTACTGCACACAAGCAGCTCTTGAGCAAGGTCCCACAAGCTCCTTAAGCAGCACCAGCTCCTGACTGCACTTTGTCTTGCAAGGGCTTCTCATATTGGTAAGAAACAGCTTCCTCTGTCTGGCAGATGGCATGGGATGTGCATGGTTGTGTGGTGAACATCCAGTTAACAAATGCTGCCCTTCAGTGGAGAACACCTTCCTCTGCCACCCTGCTCTAATTCAGGATTTGAGCTACTCCCAACTGTAGCACTACCCTTAATGCTGTTAGAAACATGCAACACTTTGAACCCCATAAATAACCCCACCGGTCCCCACATGAAACCCATCTCTCACCTAATGGGCAAGGACCCACTGGACAAAACATCTGCATTGTTGTAGCTTCTTGGCACATTGAGAACTGCATCAATTGAGCAGCACAATAGAGAAAGTCCAGCTGCAATCCCACCTTGGCTGATCAATACCCACAGAATCACACAACCTCAGCTGAGCAAGCAAGCTCAGACCTTAATATATCAGCATGCAGAAGGTTAGACACCCCAGCACAATATGATGGCTTTTCCTAAGGTCTCATACAGTAGGGGAAGCCAGGAATAAACTCTGTTGCTTTATTATTTTCACATCAACAGGAAATATCATTTGAATTACAGGTATTTTTAAAACTAGATTTAGTCAAGTGCATTTAGAAGAGAATTCACAATTTTCTGTACACAAATACAAGTAATCTTCAATAGGAATTCCTTACATAAGATTAAAACTTGAGATGTGGTACAAATGAGCAGCAAAAAAAATCCCCTCCTCCCCATACAGTCAAGTCCACAGAGATGATGATATCCCTGAGGATCATGTAAGCCAAAGCTCTTCTGCAAAGCAGTAAAAATGAGAGAGGAGAGTGCAAGCATCTATTTTACCAAATGGCAACTTAGTGAAGCTACAAATTGCCCCACTAACATCCCAGCAGCCACAGGGGTGGCCTCATTATTAGGAAGCATTCACTAAAGACACCAACTTCAGCTTTAAGGCTTTTCCCCTACCCCTGCACCACTGCCAGGACGTGCTGGCAAAGGGGCTTTTCCTTCTGCACACTTCTACCACCTCCTTGAGCAACATTAGGTGACAAAACCATTGTGTTGCCACAGCTGCTCCCTTGATTTTGAGCAGGATACATCTTTGGTTTCCTCTCTACACTCCTGATATGTGAATGGTGGAAGGTTACTCCACACCTGCCCAGCACCAACCGCTTGCCAGCAGAAGGCAGCAGCACTCCCAGGACTCAGCAATCAAGTGCACCTGCACACAAGAAAGTGCCACTCGCCACCCTAGCCCATTTTCAGTGTTCAGATGGAAAGGGAAGAGACAGGGGTTTTCCCAACCTGCTCATCTACATTGAAGCAAACAAAGAAGAATCTCATCATCTGCTCCATGGGTGATGAGACTGTCACAGAGAACAGTCAAGGGCAGATTGGAAAGTAAAATGAGTAGATTCCTCCTCAAACACAACCAAATCCACAAGCAAATGCCTGTCCACACACCTTGCTGCTAACACTATCTGGATAGAACTGGGTAGTTTAGGTCATGCTGACAAAAGCAGAGGGTTACAACCTTTCTGTTGGGTCTCTCCCCATTACTGGATACCAATGTACTTCATTTTGGGGACCAAGTTTACCACCCAAAAGACAAAAAAAACAAGGGCTGGAATTTATTTGTTCTGAGCTCAACATACTGATAGGGAAATGAGCCAAGCATTTCTAATAACCCAAATAACACCTTCAAGTCATAAGTTAGACTGGATGCTTCATGAAGTACCTTATCATTGGCTTTGGGTTCATGTTTAGAAACGTTACTACATAAAAAACTTCCAAGAACAACTAGTCCATAAAATTTGCCTCGTATTAACAGGTCTGACTTGAAAGAACTTGAATGTACCATAAAACATTGAAATGCATTTCTGCAGTTCTAATTGCTTTTTTAATCAGAGGAGACCCATGCACACAGGTTTGAAGATCAAAGTTCTGAAACAGGAGCAGTCATCACACTGCTATTATTATAAAAGCCCCATTGGTATTTCCAGATAACACTCTATGAGCAAGAGTAAGTTTACAGAGGTACAGTAGCACGTGAAATAAGGAAGCTCTAAAACGCACAAGAAAGCCTGAGCAGGAAGTACAGGAGGAAAAGGCCTTCTACTGTCACGGTTTGTGCAAACTCTTCACAGCCAGAAATGCAGTAAAGGGCATTATCTCAATATCTACTCTAAGAACTTGAAATTCTTTTGACTTTTGTTTGTTAGCTGAGTCTTTTTATCATGAGACACATGTTTATATGCATAGAGTGTTAATCATTTATATGCTGCTATTTCACCTGAATCTGAAATTCACACTTCTGTATCGATACACAGATGCAGTATAGCTGATCTAGGGAAAGTACACATAGCATGAATGCTGACCAGTACCTACAGAGGGAAGCTACTCAAGGGGCTCCCGAGTCCGCTGTGCAATAAGCACTACATTAAGCTGACATTGCAGCCTTAAGAAGACTCAAATACTACAGGAGGCTTGTAAAGTCCTTTTGATCTAGAGAGGTTTTTAGCTAGGGGATAACACCAGAATATCAGCCAGGTCAGCAAGTGCCAACCAAGAACTTCAAAACACATCTCAGGAATGCTATATGTGAAATAAAGCTGAATATGCTTCATTACAGGTATAGGTGTCAAGCTATTTTCATCACAGACTGAAGTTCACAGCAGAGATTAAGAGGTTATCTGCTTTAAAAGGAAATAGTTCAGTAGAACTTAGCACTTCTAGATCCAAAGAAAATTGGCAATCAGTTTAAAACACCTGAATTTCACCCAGGTATGTCATTCATTAGACGAATGCTGCCTAGCCCTGGTTTAGTTTTCCTTCCTACAACACCCTCTTACATGGTAAGTCAAATACAAGAATAAAATGAGAAATCTGGGCTTCACGATTTCAGTATTTAAATTCAAGGTACCTCCCTTCAGGCCCTTTAGAAAAGGAACTGGATGCAAAGTTAACAACAAGCACTGGAGATGTCAGAGACAGACAGATCTGGGGGTACAAACTTGGCACAAACCACAGCATGAACAGCAAATGAAAACCAGAATTAATCAGATGCATTTTCTAAACCATCAGGATAATGCCTGCAGAAAAACATGAAATGCCACAGGGCAGCTCTCTACAGCCGTGTTCGGGGAAATGAACAGTCAGAAACAAGCAAATACCCCAAAATAAGGAAATGTCATAATGAAAAAGTCTCCATGAGTTTGTCAGTGCCTTCATTTCACAGGTTTCTGGCAATTGCTGTGTCAAATGCGAGGTCCCAGTCCCCCAAGTAATACATTTTTGTCATCAGTTATCAAAATATTATTAGGATAAGCTTTTCAAATCCACTTTTAGAATTGGTTTACCTTTATTTCCACAAGCCATAGCAGTCATACACACAAACACACAGTCACTGACTCACACATCTCCCTGTAGTGACTCCACACCAGATTGGATTGATCTGACAAATCTCCAAAGCAGTCTCTATGGATTAATCACAACTCCCATCTTTCCAACCATCTCGCCAGCGCTCATCCACACGAGAGCAGTCAAATTCTGCTTTCCCCAGTTTCCTGTTCACTTCATTATGAAGAAGACACAACCACTGGGAGAAGTTATTTCTGTTGCTAGTATCAGGCTGATTTGTACGTAATCTGCAAACAGGGGAGAGGAAACAAATGTTACTTCTTTACAGCCACCAAGCTCAATTCCCAAAGCAGGCACAGAGCACACAGCCAAAATCACCTTCTCTGCTAGTGCAAGATGAGTCCCAGAGAGAACCCAGAAGCCAATCCTCCACTATAAAATACTGGTGCCTGCAACTGGCTTGATTTCATTCACTGCCTACTCTTGTGAACTGGAAAAGATGCAGGAACCAAACAGCTTAGCCATGATAAAAAGCAAGAAGTACTCGAGTTCATCAAAATGCCACGCAGCTGCTTTGCCATGTGGCGTCTGCTAAGTCAATAATTAAGTTTCAAATGGGTTTTTTGCACATTCATCATCCAGAAAAGAGGAGTTGAAGCCCTCAAGAAACAAGCTGACAGAAACAGGAGTTAAACACTTTTTGCCTCCAGTGCGGAGGCTGCCAACCAAAGGGGTTTTCTGGGGTACAAAAACCCTCGCTTCCTGAAAGCCAAATTATTTCAAGTCCCAGCCTATCTCCACAACTGAGCACAGGTCTCCTTTGAACCAGAAAATCACACAATTGCCCCGGAGAGGCCTCAGAGGCAGCACGCAACCTAACAGCAAAAGAAGAGCTACTGGTTTTTGAGTTAAGCCCATCTCTGATGGATGCAACAATGGAACAAAGCAGTTCAGGGAGCTACAAACCCCAGCGCAGGAAGAGCTGCCCATACGTAACTCACTGCTGCAGCCCAGCACTGCAGGCAGAAACCACCATAAACCAACTCACCTTTCCCTCAGATCCTCAGCGCAGTGCTCGCAGGGGTAGAACTTGGAGAAGAGGTTGATGAAGTCTCTCATGTCCTTCTGCTGGGCGCCGGTGGGCTGGTCGGGGTAATAGGCCGCCATGGTGTGCAGGAACCCCCATGTGCTGCGGCCCAGCTGCTCGCTGTCCAGAGGACAGTTCGGTGGTGGCTCCTTCTCCTCTGTGGCCGTCAGGTCCTGCAGCAGGAGAGAGGGTTGGGAGGGGATGTGGTACTGGGTAGGGAAAGAGCCCCTTTGCGTTCAGATGGGCGAACAAGTCCCTCACACCCAGTGGGACAACATGGAAGCCCCCTTCACCCTCCCACTGAGAGGAATCCCTGGCCCCTTCACGGCCTGAGGAGGGGGACACAGAGCCCCATCACAGTTAGGGGACAGAGACCCACTGCACAGCTCGGCAGGGGCTAAGGGCGACAGACCGCCCTCAGGGTGGCTGGGCAAAGCCGCCGCCTCACCCCGCCGCCGGGCGCTGCCTGCTTCCTCTGCTCGCGGAGCCAGCTCTTGAAGTCCGTGCAGGCTCGGCACGGCTTCTTGGACGGCTCCTCCGCTCCGGAGCCCGCGGCGCCGTGCGGGACAGGGAAAGGGAAGGTGAAGGGGCCGCCCTCAGTGCCCGGGAACGGCGAAGCCCCGCGGCCCGGCCGGCCCTCGCTGGGCGCCGCCATCTTGGCACCGCGGTGCACCACGGGCTAAGGGGGAGGCCGCCATTTGAACTGGCCCCGGGTTACCTCAGGCGGCAGCGGGCGGGCGGGACCGGGGCTGCGGGACGAGATTCGTTGTTAAACGAGTTCGTTGCTGCGCAGTTAAAACACCACACACAGAAAGTGTGTGTTTCTGGTGGCTTTTGCCAACAGAGGGGCAGGTTCTGGGTTTGAGTCTTCTGAGGAGAGTTCTTGAGTTCTGAGGAGAAGTGACACGAGCCTCCCGCCAGCGCTTGGCCACCTCACATCTGTGTACGTATATATAAAAAATAGAATCACAGAATGGTTTGGGTGGGAAGGGACCTTAAAGCTCATCGAGCTCCAACCCCTGCCACGGGCAGGGACCCCTTCCACTGGAGCAGCTTGCTCCAAGCCCCTGTGTCCAACCTGGCCTTGAACACTGCCAGGGATGGGGCAGCCACAGCTTCTCTGGGCACCCTGTGCCAGCGCCTCAGCACCCTCACAGGGAAGAGCTTCTGCCTAAGAGCTCATCTCAGTCTCCCCTCTGGCAGGTTAAAGCCATTCCCCTTGGCCTGTCCCTCCAGGCCCTTGTCCAAAGCCCCTCTCCAGGTTTCCGGCAGCTCCCTTACCTGCCCATGGGGACTAAGGGCCCCTCAGTGTTATCTCCAGCACAGTGATACGATCACCAGTGTAATTTAAAAGCAAACAAGCAGATAACTCCATTCCAACTCCTGCAACTGTAGCAGAACACGCCCGTATCATATTTTACATGTTTTAACCCCTGTCACATGCTTGTAAACCTATATTGAGGAAGGATTTACCCACCTCTTTCCAGGAGTTTTTGCACGCTTTGCACCAGGGTGGGTACATCAGCCCAGGCCTTGCCCCTGCTCTTTGGTCCTGAGGGGACCTTCAGCGGCTCTGCTTTGATTCCTGATGAGCTACAGGCTTGTAAGCACATGAGGATGGTGACCCAGCTCCTGGGCAATGGTCCAGCATGGCATCAGCTTCAGGACTGAGTCTCTCATCCCTTGGAAAGGTGAATTAGTGCAGATAAAGCTTTGGGCCAATTCATCCTCTAGTCTGGTGGGTATGACCTGCTGAGGCACACATGCATTCAATCTCTGGGACACAGCAGCCTTGAGAAGCTGTTTACAGGAGTCAGAGGATGAAAAGTCAGAGGGCAGCAGCACAGGCTCGCTCGTTCCCTTCTTTTTGCCTTGATGTCATCATGCTGGTGGTGGGTTTGAGGCCACAGGGTAAGTCTCCCATTGTGGCCAATGCACTCTAGAATGGGAAGTTTGTACCCACTGTCACTTTTCACCTCTTCATGTCCTGCAGGTCAAGTGAAAAATAGGACTATTTTGTTTAATGCAAACAAATATATGGAAAGGATGGAGGGAGAACAAAATATCATCTTCAGAAATCTTGTGTTGGAGGCTTTTGCCTCCTGTCCTTATTTCTCTTCGCTTTCAGCAGTTGTGGTCTAGGACATTGCTCCTTAGCAGCTCCTGTCCCTAGAACCAGCTCTACACTTCATCACATCCTATCCCTTCCAGGCCTATCTGAAATGCTCTTGAGTCTCTGCCTGACAGTAAGTGCTGTGCTGCTGCCAGTTCCGCAAAGACACAATTTGTATGGAAGTTGCTGGAAAAATCCTGCTCGTTTTCATTTCATTTTCATTTGATGCATTTAGCACAAGGTGGTATGAAACGTTGAGTGGGCAATGCATAATTTTAGGGAAATGCTTCACAGATTTGCCATCAAAAACATTTCAAACCTTCTGTGCTTTACAGATCTGTTCCCTGGTCTGTGTAGCGCTGAGCTAGTGATTGGAATCTCCACCTTTGGGCCTCCTGTTTATCCATGCTCCATTTCTTATTCCATGAGAACATCCCTTTGTTGATATTTGGGAGGGAGGGAGAAGAGACATGAATAGGAACTACTGAAAATGGCTTTGTTGAAGTTCTACACAACTATATATCTACATTTCATACATCAAGGAAAGATCAAGTAGGGAAAAATATATTCTGTAAGTTTGCTTTCCTTCCCCACCAATAAATGTTTAAATGATGTTGATTACATCATTCTTTTCCTTGAATTCAGGAAAAAAAAGGTTTGCTGGTATTTGGAGGAGGGACCCGGGGAATTTCCTGCTGTGCTTTATTGCTTAGCCTTCAGCAATTTAATAGTTGCAGAGATGTTTCTAAGTCAAAGCAGCCTGTTAACAGTCTGTTTGCTCTCTTGTTAGTGATTTCATTTGTTGAGTTAATTAAAATACAAGCCTGATTTATATTTCTTTAAAAGAAGAAGTTCATAACCTGGAAATAAGCTGTTGCTTACAGAGGGATATGTGCTCAGAGTTGATCAGCTTTTTAGGAAAAGGTGCTCCCAGTTTTTCCCATGCACCCTCACCACCAGCATCATCTTGTTTCAAAGCAAGCAAGGACAAAAACAGAGAGATGCTCTGATTCAAAACAGAGCAAGGAAATTCACTTTACTGTGTCTAATTGAATCCTAGCAGAGAGCCTAATTAATTCCACGCAAAGGAAGGAACACAGCACAGAGCTCACTGAATCTACCAAATAGGTGCCTCTTTCTAAGAGCCGCTTAATCCCTGACTAGAATGGCAGTGACGGGTATTACCAGGAAGCATTGGTAAAACCTGTGCTTGAGAACATGAAAAGGGTGTGTTTGCCTTTCTCGGAGACTGCTGTTTGATGTTCTCTTAACTTTGGCACTTGCTAAACACGAGCTTGGGAACTGACAGGGGGTGCACAGGGAAGGAAGAAGAAAGGGGCAGGTAACAGGAGCTGACCCCTGTTTGAGGCCAGATATGCATCCATCAGCTGGAGATGGACACCCCCCGCCCTCTGAGACTGAAAATCGAGTCAAGGTGTGCAAGATGCATGGCACAGGCAATGTCAGGGTGGGCTTTGGGCAAGGAGAAATGCCTGAGCTTAAATGCAGCTCTTGAACAGGGTGACCTTAAGAACAGATTATATGAAGGAGGGGTGGCCCCAGGGAATGGAGACCCCAAGGAGGGGTGGTGAAATACTGTGTCCAACTGGCACAGGCTGCTCAGAGAAGCTGTGGCTGCCCCATCCCTGGCAGTGTTCAAGGCCAGGTTGGACAGGGCTTGGAGCAAGCTGCTCTAGTGGAAGGTGTCTCTGCCCACGGCAGGGGTTGGAACTGAGTGAGCTTTAAGGTCCCTTCAATCCAAACCAGTCTGGGATTCTATGAATAATATTCTCAGAGGCTCCTGCTTCATTTGGGACCCTAAACACTTGATTTTTCATTAAATTATTTAAAGTTCTTTGGAAAATGTTACCCTACACCTCTCGGCATTCTTACCATACTTTTTGTGTTTTGCAGGTAGTTCCAGTTGAATATAACTGTTACCCTCTCCAGGGGAACACCCCAACAGGAAGCTGCCTTGTATTTACATGTAAGGACGTAAACCTTAAAGTCCAGCCAGTTACAAAGCCAGCACCAGCAATTAGTCATGCAGCTGTTTATGAAATTACAGGCAACTGGGAAATGACAACAGAAAAAACAATGTATATTTCCAGGTGAGTGAATCATATATTGAACAGTTTTGCTTGTATACAAGAAATGCATCACCTGCAGAATTTCCCAAGGTGTAAATATATCTCCTAATTTCCAGGAAGGAGCATGCTGCCATACTGACACATTTCACTGCCAATGAATGGGGGAGACATTGATCTCAGTTCAGATCCATCCAGAGCTATTGAAACATGCTCTAAATAGTCTAAGACTTGGCACAGAGTTTACAAAGCCTCTGACTTGCTCACATCTGGGGTGTATATCAGAGGCTGCAGTATGTTATTTTGCTGTTTATGCTGGTTTTATGTGTGGATCCTCTTGCTGGTTAAAATGAGGATACACAAGCAGTGGGGTATATATTTGCAATGGCAGGGATAGGGAGAAAACCTGATTATTTCTTGCAGGTTGGCACAGTCAGTCCTCTCATATGTGTTTTGCTCCAGGTGGTCTCCAACATCCCAGACTCTCTCCAAGCATTCACGGACTCAGTTAATGCATTCTGAGCACAAACACAGCAAAACTGGGGGGTTCGTTTTGTGCTCTTGAAAAATAAAGCTCAAAATCCTCATCAGTGCAGCTCTCCCTGATTATGGGGTGATTCCTCTCTACAAGTGGGACAAAGCAAGTTCTGAATCTCCATGGTGGTGGAGAAAGGTTATTCTCAGCTAACAACAGCTATGAGAATGTGTGAAATCATTAAGAATTAAACATTAATGAAACAAGAGTTCTTCCACATTACTCTTCTCCCTGCGAAGCTTATGAGGAAAGATTAAATATTGTCTTTTCCCTGTTTTCTGAAGGGGGCAAGGAACACAAGGGTCTTTCTTTGCTCTGAAAATAAAGGTGAACTGGAGAGATAAGACACTTTGCATATTATGCTTGTTGATGGCAGTGGGGAATGAGGAAGGGGTAAGAATAGGACGAGCAATCTCTGACTAATCTGGGAGGAATACAATGGTCTTGTTTCTGGTCTTGTCTCTGATCAGACTTCCCCATATTCAGTGTGAAGTAAGAATAGATTTGGCCCAAGTGAAAACAGTGTTTGTACATGTTCTCTGGTGCTTGCTTCATGTGCCATTGTCCGTACAGGTTATGCTGTTGGGATGTTGGGATTTTCCCCTCCTGGATGTTGGAGTGTGCACGTCAGGGGCTTGGAATGCCTTGGAAACTCAACCTTGCTTTCTGTATCCTTCACATCCCATAGCTGGGACCCAGCATGTACATACACATGTGGCCTCATACCACGCAACACACTCATCAACCACCTTTTTCTTTTCTATAGGAAATGATGCAGGAAACTTTCTCTTGCAGCAGCTTAAGTTACATCCTCATCCTTCGTGGAAGTTTTCTTCTTGAATCATGCTTTTGTCCTTTGCATCACCTTAGAAAAACATGCCACTTTTACAATGAAGCTAGGGAGTTATTGCAACAAGTGCTTGGTAAACAGCCTGTCCAGTGTGCCCCAGGCAGCCAGGAAACCTGTGAAAGGCAGCTTTTTCTGATGGCTGCTGTGAACTTTGGGGGAGTTTGATGCAATGCTGTGATTTCACTGTCAGTGCCCTGGGGGGGAGCAGGACCCCCATGTCCTGAGCCCTGGTCTCCTGTGTGGGGCAATAACCAGAGGTGTCCCAGCATGAGACCATCACAGGAGATTGCAGATTAAAAGGAGTGGGACTCATAGAATTGTTTAGGTTGGAAAAGACCTTTAAGATCATCAAGTCCAGCTGTTAACCCAGCACTGCCAAGGCCACCACTAACCCATGTCCCCAGGTGACACATCTACTTGTCTTTTAGGTATCTCCAGGGATGGTGACTCCAATACTGCCCTGGGCAGTCTGTTCCAATGCTTGACAACCTTTTCATGGAAGAAAGTTCTCCTAATATCCACTCTAAACCTCCCCTGGTGCAACTCAAGACCATTCTCTGTTGTATCACTTGTTCCTCAGGACAAGAGACCAGCCACCTCCTGGCTCCATCTTCCTGGATGTTGTAGAGAGCAATAAGGTCCCTCCTGAGCCTTCTCTTCTCCAGACTAAACCCCCCAGGTCCCTCAGCCGTTCCCCATCACACTTGTGCTTCAGGCCCTGCACACCAGCCACATTGCACTTCTCTGGCCCTGCTCTAGCACCTCAATGTCTCTCTTGTCATGAGGAGCCCAGAACTGAACACAGGATTAGAGATGCAGCCTCACCAGTGCCCAGTACAGGGGGACTATCACAGGCCTGACCCTGCTGCCCACATTAGTGCTGATACATGCTGGCAAGGGTTTTCCTTGTGGAAAAGGCAGAACAAGGACTTGTGAGAATGAGGCTTTGCTGGCTGGGACTGTTTCTAACACAGCTCAGGTAGCAGCACTGCAGAATTCCTTTGTCTTCCTTCCAGCAAGCACTGCCTTACCAGCCTGAGCTGGTGGAGAACAGAAACAGTGAAGCGTTGCTGTGTGTGCTCAAGGGATTTCTGAATCGGATTCCTCTGCCACTGAAAAATGCTTTCGTGCCTGCAGCAGCTACTGAAATCAGGAGGAAATGAAATACCTTCTCCTGGATCAGATATTGCAAAAGCTCTCGTCTCAGCCTGTGTGAAAGTTCAACTGCTTCCTTTGTTCAGGAGCTGAAGGATGGGTTTGTCAACTCCAGTCTCTGATTTTTTATTCTGATATTTTTTTGAAGAAGAGGCTCTTTATCTATTTATTTGAAGTCTAAAACCTCTTTGTACTCTTCAAACCAGCTTTTAGCAGCTGGGCTTTTCATTAAAGGTGCTGATAGGTCATGTGTTATCGCAGGTGACCTTCAAGAACAGCAAAGGGCAGGTTTTGATCCTGAAAGTGATGGTGGGAAAAGATGAAGCTTTCCTACCAACATCATTCCAGGCGAAGCCCCCCTGGCTGTGCCTGTGGCTCCTTTCCATATCTCCTTCTTGCAGCTGTAGTTTCTCAAGGGTGGTTTGAGGACTTTTTCTCTCTTTCCCTTTCCCTGGTGAGTCTAACCTCTAGCAGTTCTTCTTGTTCTGGGCATAGGAGGAGAAATTATTTAGAACCCCACAGATATTCAGCCATCTACAGGACACTAACCAGCCCAGACCTGACTTACGTACGTGGTAAAGGATGTTCATAACAGGGCTTCTCCTCTTTTTCATGTGTGAGCCTTTGCAACAAGGCCATGGCTTGTCAAACTTGGAAAATGGCTGTGGTGGAGCTGTGAAGAGCTGCCTTTGGCTGCCCCAAGCGTCTGCACACTCAAACTCTACTTCTGGCTCTCATTTGGTGCTGTAAAGGATTGGTCCAGGCACTTGTCTTACTAGGCACTTGTCTTTACTTACAAGGCTGCTGTAAGCACACTGGATTAAGTTATTCCTGATCCATACTGAAATGACATGAAAACCAGACCCTCAGTGTTTCACACTCAGTGAAGGAAAGCTGGTCTTGTATTTGAGACAGCAGAGACGACAGCCCGGGTCGCTGGGGACTCCCCAAAGCCACTGGATGTCCTGCCCTGTCCTTCAGGGTGGGCTGTTTGGGGCAGAAACTCTGGTGGGACTCCCCATGATTACACCTTAGTCCCTTTCTGTGACAAAACCAGTATTTCATATACCCAGAGCAGCTCTTTATGGCAGTAGTGATGCTCCTGGCATAGCCGGAGGCAGAGCTCCACCTTTGCAAGGCATGTGTGGCTTTCTTCTCCATTTCTTTTTTCTCTGGTTTTACAGCAGGCTGCAAAACAACAGTTTTATTATGGAGGGATACTTGTCAAAGATGGACAGTCCACTCCTATATATGACTTAATTTATGATCTCTTTTGTACCTTGTGAAATGATTAACAAAAGAAGTAACCGCTCTCCTCAAAACCTGTGTAAATAAATGCTAGCAATGAAACAGCAGCGCCCAGCAATACTTGCTAAGTCTTACTTTTTCCAGGCAGACCACTCCTCTCCTATGGTTAATAATTACACACGAGGTACCCATTTATGACACGATGACATGGAAGTAGTAGAAGACACTGAGTAAACTTGACAATGTCAGGAAAAGGGTCGGGGTTTGGGGGTTTTGGTAAGTATGCTCAAATGTAATGGCTTCTAATCAGTTCTTCATCACTCCCAGTATCGATGCTGCTGAGCTCTCAGGGCTTTGCAGTGGTGCTGTGGAGGAGCACTTGTGATGGTGCAGAAGCAACCTGGCACAGCCCTTCCTATGCTTCTGCAGTTAACGTCACTAAATCGAGATGATGTGACTCTTAGATGAGTCTCTTGAGCAGTTTCATGACATCAAACTTGACAACAACAAGGCAACAATACTGCTGTAACTGCAGAGCATGAACCGAACATTCCAGGTTGATACCAGAAGTGTTGTTATGTCTGAGTAGTGCCTGGCCACTCTCCCTCCATACTTCTGTCCTGCATTGCAGCAACCTCCACTTCTGGATTGTGCTCTCTTTGTAACTAATTATTGAGTTTTGAGCAGTTTTGCTCATACTTTGCTTTATACAAGGTTCCTGTCACCAGCCAATCTCCCCCAGAAAATCAGCTCTCTCACCTGCACGCCAGCTCTTCAGCCTCAAGTGATTTGAGCAACCTGATATAGTGGAAGGTGTCCCTGCCTGGGGCAGGGGTTTGGAACTGGATGAGCTTTAAGATCCCTTCCAACCCAAACCATTCCATGATTCTGTGATTGACAAACCCCGTGTACTTTCACCTTCCTGATGTAACATTTAATTATATGGTTTTGATACCCCCCTCCTTGAATTCCCTGAGAATGGTGAAATACAGCAAAGCCTTTGGAACCAGGAATTGCCAAACCCAAGGCAGTTTCCTTCCCTTTTTGTTTTGGCTGACACCTGCAGTACCTGCCTATGTGGAGCAATGTGCTGTCCGGTGCATAGAGATTGCAGCTCCTCTAAGGTCTTACTTATCTTTGGCTTTTCCCATTCAGGGTAGATACATTTAAACCTTTACAGTCTTGGAATGGCTTTAACCTGCCAGAGGGGAGACTGAGATGAGCTCTTAGGCACAAGTTCTTTCCTGTGAGGGTGCTGAGGTGCTGGCACAGGGTGCCCAGAGAAGCTGTGGCTGCCCCATCCCTGGCAGTGTTCAAGGCCAGGTTGGACACAGGGGCTTGGAGCAACCTGCTCTAGTAGATGCACGTATTTTTGCTGAACTCTTTGTGAACAGAGGGATGGAGGGTCCCATTCCAGGGCAGCTGAGGGCAGTAACCTGCTCTGCATCACCTCTCTGCAGGGCAGCTCCTGTCTGG
Organism: Psittacula echo; assembly: GCF_963264785.1. NCBI lineage: Eukaryota > Metazoa > Chordata > Aves > Psittaciformes > Psittacidae > Psittacula > Psittacula echo. The sequence goes on from NC_137739.1 coordinate 1,485,665, forward strand.
TGCGTGGGCCAGAAGTGCCCTGGAGATGCATCAAAGGGGTTTTCCCATCACATGTGTCCACAGAACTGCAGTGCTCACTGTATAACTTTCCTTTCTCAAGAGAGGGCAGATATCCAGCAGCAATAGATTGAACTGAAATGAAAACACTACCTCTGGCCCTAGAAACTGCCATGCTGCTGTGCAGGAGTAACTTCCCATGCTCACGAAACACAAACCAAGGCCCTATTCACCATTTTTTCTGGCTATCCAAAAGGAATCTTGTTTCCCTTCCTAGTCAGATTCTGAGGGGGGTGGTTGGTAAATGAAAGCTCATCTGCAGCTGCTGCTGAGGGATTTGGGACACCAGGCATAACTGGAAAATGAAAGGGAAGGCAGGGCTGAACTCTCAGTTTGGGCTCCAATAACGATAGTGGTTCAATTCAGGCTTCATCAAAGAAGAGGAGGAGAGAGGACGGAGAAGGCGGTTTGATCACACACTGCCCATCAGCCAAGTCATAACCTGAAGCACGCTGAAGGCATGTGCAGTGAAAGGACAGGCTTTCAGGACTGCAATTATGGGGCCTGCAATGCCTCTGGGCAGTGGGAGCTGGTCCATGGGGTGAGCTGGGGGTCACCCTGGGTGTGTACAGGGATCCTTGATGCAGGATGGGGTGCACAGCACTTGGAGTTGAGTCTCCATCATGTATTTACACCCAAGAAGCTTTGGGACTTTTCCAGTTGTGCCCTGGGGATGTGTTTGTTCATCCATTGCTCAGCAACATTGGCATCAGCATCTCCCACTAAGTTCTAAGAGCATGCAAAGCTAGCAGAAATCCACTTAGAGTGTTTTAGCAGATGGGACAAAGCAGTAAAGAGATGAGATCTGTAATCAAGTTGTGCTTGATTTGTGCTTTACAATGAGCCGTGGTGTGAATTGGGCTTTGAGGTTGGTGGGAGTGCAGCTGCATATAACAACTCGTTATATGTGTTATAAATATACATGTTATATGTAGATATTGCCATATGTAACATACATGTAACAAACATGACATATATAGGCATAAACACAACACATCCATCCCTGGAAATGCACTTCAGTGCACAGCAGGTATCGCTACCCCAGTGACGTCCTGCCACCCAGGGATTATAAAGGGAGCAGGCACAGGACCAGGCTTGCTTCCTGGCAGGTTTCTGGTAAGGGTGTGATGTAATAAGATAAGGTAAGATGCTTCTCTCGCAGCCCTCTGAACTCTGACCCTGCATCTGCACTGGGAGTATCTGCATGTTCAGAGCAGGTAAAAGGCACGCAGTAGTTTGCCAAACTACGGAATTTCTACAAAGTTAGTGGGTGGAGGAGGAAGCGGGAACGCCTGTGCCCTGCCTCCTGTTCCAGCCTCCTGCACCAGGGTATTTAATCACTGGAGTGGTGTCTGGAGCTACATCTCTGCTCGGCCTCTGGTTGCCCTAGGGAGGGAGGAGAGACTGAGGATGAGCTGCATCAGGTACCCAGTGGATGTGAAGGCTGTCGGCTTGATGCAATGCAGAAAGCAGAAGGTACTTTAATATTGGGATTTCTTTTATTTATTTTACTCCTTAAACATTATTTACAGGCTGGGACACCAGAGGCCTTTCTGAACTGCTCTTACAGGGGTATATTTGCTCATTTCCCTGCAGTGTTGGGATTAGAGCTTTGTGATATAGGACAGGGTGCTCTTGGACTTGTTTTTCAATCATAGTACCTTAGCATCACAAGAAAACTGCAATCTTGGATTCTGCTCTCTTTCTGCTCACACTGGCATAAAATTCCTCTGGTTTCAACAGCAATTTGTTGAATATCCATTTGGGGCCCTAAAATTAAGGAAATATTGCTGTAGGTCTAACGTTTAATTTCATTTTTGGATGTGACAGTCTTGCAGCCTGAAGCCAGCACAAACCACAGCCCCTGGCAAATCGTGGTTGCTTGAAAGCACCTGATATTGAAGCTGTGATTAAAAATGCATTTCTTTTCCCTTTTCTCTTCCCAGAACTACATGATGTTTGTGTCTTGGTCAGATCAGACCAACATTCTCATCTACCGGACATTTGAGGACTTTAAAAGATTCCATGTAAGTGAATGTCTCCCAGAGAATAGGGTTCCCACGGTGGGGAGGGGGAAGGAGCCCAGCAATGTGTGAGGGCTGCAAAGCACCGCTGTTCTCTCCTTCTCTTTGCTGTTAGAAAGAGCTGAAGAGAAAATTCCCCATTGAGAGTGGCTCACTCAAGAGATCTGACCGGACACTGCCCAGGTTTAAAGGTGAGGACAAATCTCTGATGGACCCACAAACACAACAGAGCTGTTGGGGACAGTTGTAACACATGACACAGATGTCAGTCTCTGACCTTCCTCTGGAGCAAATTAAGTGCTTGCTCCTGCTCATGGCACCTAGAACTAGGGTTACAGCAGCTTGCTTTGGTCTATTACAGACCAGAGCTGTTGTTACCTTACACCAACTTTGCTCTTCTGATTTTAAAGACGCAAATGCAAAGCAGAGGAGGAGTGGGAAGCCAGACAGGTGCCTGGAGATCCTGAAACTGCTGGAAACTTATTCCCAGGAGCTGCTGAAAATGGCTGCCAAAATCTCCCAGGGTGAAGATGTGATTCAGTTTTTCAAGGCACAGACCCAAGACCTCGATCCCTCCTTTCCTGAGAATAGGTATGGAATCATATTTGTAGTGTCTTCATGAAACAGAAATGTTGCAGGATAGGGATGGAGGAGAATACATTAGGAGAGTTACAAACCAGGGCAGCAGAGCAGGGAAGCTCTACTGACTACTCTAATGCATGCTTATGTTGTTTCTGATGCCTGAGCATTTCTGAGCCTGCTGCTAGGTGATTTGACCAAAATGAATACTAAACTCAGCCTCCTGTGTGAGTTTTCAGTAAGCAGATGTTGAACTTCACTTTGCAGTGTTGTGATCATGCCATCAGACATCGGAGCGGAGAAGAAAGCCCAGTCACAGCGGCAGCAACAGCAACCCTCCTGCATTACATGGCCTCAGACCTCCCAGAGCTACCGCTGCATCGAAACCTTCGAAACCAAAGACACAAAAAACAAGAGTTTCAAAGTCACTAAGAAGGAAATAGTTGAAGTGTTAATCAAGGATATGACTGGTATGTTTGATTGGGAATCTTCAGTTGCAGGGAGGGATGGTAGAGATGGATTCATAGGGTTTCATGGGGGTTTGTACATTGTGTGCTCTCCTGGATTTACACAGGAGGGAAGAACCAAGTGTTAGTGCAGCACCAACCAGACACTGAGCTGCACTGCACAATGTCCTGTCTCTTGTGGCAGAGCAGGGATTATGGTCATCTCCAGGCTGTTAAAACCATTTCTTTGCTGTTTGCTGCAGGGTGGTGGCTAGTAGAGAATGCAGACAAGCAGATAGCCTGGTTCCCAGCCTCCTACCTGGAAGAGATTGATGTCCACAAGGACATCCAGAATGCCTTCTGCTCAGACAAGGAAGGTAAGTCTGCTGCTGGCTCCCTGGGACCCCACATTCTTCCTTCAAAACACAAGGATGGAGGCATTTTCCCCTCAAGGCAAACCCAGCCTCTCCCTCTCTTTGCAGGCAGCCTGTACTTTGTTGTGAGAGCCTATAAGTCTCAGAAGGCAGATGAGCTCTCGCTGAACAACGGAGTCGTGGTGGAGGTGGTCAGGAAATCTGAGGATGGCTGGTGGCTTATCCGGTAAGGAAGCTTTTCCAAAGCTTTCATTCCTTAAGGGAACTGGTTGCCTGCTGCAGGAGCATCTCGCTCACTCCTCAAGTAGGGTGCCAAGGAGCTTCCCCTGAGCTGACTGCCCTTGGCTAGGAATGGTTTCCCTTTCCTCACACTCCATCTCAGTATTCAGCCGAGTCCTCACCCACCTCCCCTCGGTCTGAGCTGGGAGAAGGGCTCTTTCCAGTGTTGCTTTTCATCCATTCCCCTCAGATACAACAACTGTACTGGCTACCTGCCCTCCATGTGCCTCCAACCCTACAAGAACCCCCACCACAAGCTCCAGACCATTATAAACTGTGGGCTCAACATCTCCACCCCAAACCTCTGCTCCTCCCTGATGGCTCCACAGCCTCCGGGTGAGCACAGGATCCAGGCTTGCTCTTCCCTTGCCTGTGAAGAGGACCTGAGCTCTCTAAGAGGCAGATCAAGGTCTCTGCCCAGGGCCAGCTCCACCCCAGACTTGGAGTCAGACAGCACATCCCTCAGCTCGGGGAGCAGCAGCGAGCAGGATGGACGGCTGAGCTGGCAGCCCGACCTGTCAAGATCCCTGCCTGAAGTGGAGCAGGCCCGGAGCCCTCCCCTGGGACATGCCTTGGCCATGCACAGCACCAAGTCTCCACGCCTCACCCCCAAGGACAGGAACGATTCTGGCTTTGTGGAGTCATCTGCAGCTGATCTCAGCTCCTCCCTCACCGACCCAGACGTGGCCACTTGTGTCCCCAAGGTGCCCGCACGCCCCTCGGCCCAGGAGATCCTGCAGAGGTGCAGTACGGTGACCAAGCGCGCAGTGCAGCGCTCCAGGCTCTGCTCCCCAGCTCCAGCATGTGTTCTGGGAGGCACGAATCCAGCCCTGGACCAGGCATCCCCTCATCACTAACACCCCATGGGAGCCCTGGAGCAGCAGCATCGTTATCCAAGGACACTGTTAGATCCCAAGGAACTCCAGGGAGTGGCTGTACAGGAGAATTTAGTCATTTAACTTACAGGGGAGTCAAGGCAGCTCCTGTGTAAGTCAGAGGTCACTTTGAACACAGTTAATTCTCCCTCAGGCAGGTATTCACACTCATTCCTGCATTATTCCCCATGCTGCAGCCACCAGGAGAGCTGAAGAGTGAAACCAGACACTGAGGGACTTGATGAAATCCAGAGCTACCATTATTGGTATGGGTGGGATGATGCTGCCATGTGAATGTCATTTACATGAACTCCCTATTTTATACGTTTTTATAAAACTCTTTGATTTTTGGTGTTTGTTTGGGAGTTTTGGTTTGTTTAAAGTTTAAATCAACTCAGACAGTGCAGAACTGACCCTCAAATACATGAACTGGCTGGAGCTGCTGCATGGCTGTGAACAGAAGTACCTGTTGGCTGGAACCCTCACCTCTGACTGTTCCCTACAGTGCTATCTGTGCAGGTACAGAAACAAGTGGTTGTAACACAGCTTCCTTCCCACCTGGGCCAGGGGCCAGAGCCCATTTTTAGGAGCAAAACATTTCCCTTTCAAGGAGGTCTGCGAGTTAGTGAAATCCTCGCCCTAAACTCATCTGATAGACTTGAGTTAGAAGAATAATTACAGGAAAACTTAAGACTTTTATAGATATTATTACCTTTAATTTTAGTTATTCTCCCAAATATCTTTTATAACGAGCAGTTTCACCAACTTGTGAGGAGGTTGCTGTTCTAACTTTTATACACTGTCTCCAAAATAAAACAGTTAAATATCTATGAAGATATTATGAAGATGCTTGGGATTGATATTTACACAGCCCCACTGGGCTTTGGATATATCGTTGCCAGTAGCATCTCCAAACTCCATAAAGTCTTTAAATCCCCAGTAAAAAGCCAGGTTCTGCCTTTCCTCCAAACTAAGTGTTCTTTAAGTGTCTGGGCATGAAAACTCAGGGCATGAAGATACAAAGGGAAACCACAGCTTGAGCAAAGAAATGACCCTTTTCTCTCATTAAGCCCAAGGAGAATGAAATGTTGGACATGTGGTAGAAATCAAAACTTCATAAATTTATTATAAAACACAGGAGCAGTCCAATTGCCATACCTGGCAGGAATCAGGTCAGGCTCTTCCCTCTGGGAAGGGCCACTGGTAGAATCGGGCTCACAGAGTCACATCTTTCTGATGGGCTGCATCACCCAGCCTCATGTTTTGCCACATGAAGTCAATGAACATGGTGGCCTGTAGCAATCGGCTCAGCCTCTGGAAATGGCGCTCTGCAGAGAGAGAAAAGCCACCTTTGCTCACCAGAACAGGGAAAATCTCCCTTTAAACCAAAGCAAACAGGGAATGTTCACACCAGGAGGAGTCCCGAGGCTCACAGCTCCTGCAGCATGACTCACCGGTGTAGGGCAGCAGGGACTCCACAGCAGGTTTAATGCCTGAGTACTGCAGGAGGGTCTCTGGTGCTTCGTGCTTCAGGAGGGTTTCAACAACAGCCTGGGCCTCGTGGCAGTTGCGGGAGTTGGTATTCCATGTCACCAGGAATGCTAACACAGCCTCTAGGGAGGAAGGAAATCTGCACACGCTGCCGGTTGCACTGTGACTGATGAGCTCAGGGCAGAACAAATACACCCAGAACCCTTTCTTGAGCTGTCAACAAGGACAACCTAAAGGTTTTAGCATTTAAACCAAGTTTCAACAGACCTTTCTGATCCTTTCGGAGCCGAACAATGTTCTCTTCCAAGTGCTTTCTCCCATCAGTTTCCTTGAGGATGTCTGTAGGAAAGGGAAATGAAGAGTCCAGCCCCTGCACCCATGGACTGAGAGCAGGGAGACCCTTTGTTATCTGTGGTGATCCCACTTAGGAAAAGAGGAGTCATAGGAGAAAGGGAAAACTGAGGCTTTCAGGCAATTAGTAGTTGTCTACTAGAAGAGATGTTCTGGAAGGCAGAGAGGGCAGAGAAGGGCCTTCAGAGCACAACGTGGACTCACCTTTGATGACCATCAATACCGTGTGTGGCCGATCCAGAGAGATTGCCAACCCTAAAGCTTTGAGGTATCTCTTTTCATGAAGCAGGTTAGAAAGCTCTTGTTCTCTGGAAAGCAAATCAGGATCAAGAGGGAGGTAAATATTTGGTTGGTAACAAAACTGTTTGTACAGAAACCAGCAGATTTGGCAGTAAGTGTGCTGAGGTTTAACACCAGGAAGTCAATGGTGCTGCCAGTGAATGCCCCAGTGCTCTGAGTGAATGCCTCACTTGCACATCATCACCCTGGCACAATCAAGGGCTTCCTGAACTATTCAGTGCTGGCTGAAGCAGGAGAAAATGAAAGCAGGTTTTGACTTCGCTTGTCTTAGAAGTCCATATACATGAGATTAATCAATTGTCAAGCTGACAGTATCACAGCAAGGCTTTGCAGGAACTACAAAGTAGAAGAGACTACTGTGCCTTGCCAGCCTCTGAATAGCTCCGTGATGTAATGTTTGGATCAGAGGGAGCTGGATGGCTCTAGGTGTAGACAGATTCACTGGACAGTTTGTCCTTCACACCTCACCACTGCACAGGATCAACTTACTTAATAATCTGCTCCTCCTCTTTAGCTTGAGCTTCTTTCTCTTCAATTTCAGTGACATCCTATTAAAACCAGGATATAACTTTGTCAAATCTTGCTTTAACACAGATGAATTTTGATTTAGCCACCAAGGGATTGGGAGAACAGTTTCTGCAGCAACATCTCCGAGTCATGTAACTTCAGTGTTAAATCCAGCACCCCCCCCCACAAAGCACCTTTAGAGCAGCAGCACTGGGCAGGCTGCTGGGGCCCATCCGCTGCTCCTTTTACAACATCAACTGAGGAAATATACCATGGCAAAAAAACCACCCCAAAACCACCAGATGGGCCTCATTGACCCCATTTCTAAGTGCAGAAAAGAGCACATGCCATGCTGGGACAGTGAGGAATGAGCCACTGGAATCCTGAGCTCTCCAACTGCATTCTGATCACTAATCCCAGAGGAAACACAGCAACACTTTGTACTGTACCTTCCACAGCGTGATGCACGAGTCAGTGGATCCTGTCACCACCATATCATCTTGCTTGTTGGAGTGAAGACCCCAGATTTTATTTTCGTGACCATCTAATGTTTTCACACACTCATTTGTTTTAATTGTCCAGAGTTTTAGGAGACCATCAGAACCACTTTTGGAAAAGAAAGAGACACAACAAAAAGAGTCATTGGATAGATCCATTCTGGCTCTGCCCCACCTCAAATACCAGATAAATCTGTGCCATTCCAATGCCTTTCAAACAGAATTAACCACAAATATCAAGGATGAGATGCACCCTCAGCTCTCATGCACTAAGTATAGTGTGTGTCACCAAGCCAGCAGCTCACCAGAATCTACTGTGTAGCCCCTGAAGAAAGCTTGGCATAAACATGGCATCTTCCTATCAGTCATTCTAAAACTAAATCCATTACACACCTAAGACTCTTCCCTCCTGCTGCTGATACCAGCAAAGAGGCTTTTTCTTCCGATTAGTTTTAGCATCTTCTCCAGACTCCTGGTGCAGGCACTTACCTGCTGAGTAGTTGGGTTCCTCGGCTGACAAAGATGATCTTCAGTACAGAGGCATCGTGACCTTCAAAGGTCTGAAAACAGAGAGAAAGCTCAGAAGTGCTGGAGCTGTTGCCAGGCTTTGAGACAGACCTCTTCCAAGAGGGCAATATTTACTCCTAAAGCCCAAATAAGTTGCAGAAAGTAGCCTCTATCCTCACAGACCCAGGAGAAAAAGGCCAGATCTGGACAGTTCTCTTCCTTTAGCATGTTGCTACATTTCAGCTGCATTAACCAGCACATTCTATCTTGAAGCAGCTTTAATCAACCCCTGTAGTACATGAGGGTTACCTAGAGCAAGGGCAGTGTGAGTCTCTTTACCTTCAGACAACTGAAGTCCCGAATACCCCAAAGCTTCAGGGTCCCATCTGCTGAAGAGGTGGCCAAGACCTGATCCACTGGGGAGAACTGCACACACCAGATCCCACGCTTATGGCCAGTGAAGACACCCAGCAAAGAGCAGTCAGAGCAGGACCAGAGCTTGGCCAGCCGGTCCTGTGAGCCTGTGGCAATCAGCTTGTCATTTGGAGACACTGTCACACTGTTTATGTCCTAGGGAAGGCACACAGAGAGTACAAAGCAGTTTAGGCCTTTGCTGCAGCTGTTGGAAAGGTAATAAATGCAGAGTGCAACACAGGAGGAGGAGATGTAAGCACTAAAAGCATGTTCTAAGATCAGGTGGAGCATTACCTTGTTATGACCCCTCTCAGTCACTTTTGCATGAAGGGTTTCTGGGCAGGAGATCAAGGCTGCTTTTGCTTTGGAAGTGAGAGACTCTGGGATATTCCAGATCTTGATTGTGCAGTCCTGGCTGCTGGTTACTATGAACCTTTCTTTCAGTCTGAAAGGAATAAACATGTCAGGTGTAAAGAAACTTCACCTACGCAGAACAAAGGCCTTCTCCTCTTGTGCCTCATGCTTGCAAAGGGAAACCCTTGTCTGATTTGTATTACCTTGAGCAAGCGACAGCACCAACCCCATGAGCATGACCCAGTCCTTGGGCAACACAGATCACTCTTCCATCTTTGTTCATCCTCCAGACTCGAATGCTTTTGTCCTGGAATGTGAGAGAACAGAACCCACTGTGCTTTTTGGACAGTGATCAGTTCCCCATGCAGTCACCGCATCCATGAGCTTGAACCTTTGCCTGCATCCATCAGAGCAGGTGAGGGCAGACACAGCCAAACAGTGCGCTGCAGTCTGGGATGCCAGCATGGAGGTTTGCTTCTGGGTGTATCTGAGCACTTGGCACCTTTGTTTCCAAGAGTTTTTACACACAGCTCCCCATCAGTCTCACACTAATGCTATCTCTGAACTCTAACGCAAAGCCAAAATGCTCAGAGAATGAGACATCTCCTTTCAGGCTGATAAAATACAATCATGTTTCCCTAGGGATGTTAAAAAGGGATAATGGAAGAACCTTATTTTGGAGGGATGCAGCAGACAGGAATTCTGCCGTTTCCGGAGCACCAAGAAGGAATACAACTCTGCCCATAAAGATCACTAGGAATGAAGGGCTTAATGAAGAAAAAGAACACACCTTAGCACAGCTGACAAACATCAAGCCTTTTCTGAAGACATCCAAAGCAAGAATTGTTTCTAAACAGAGGAAAAAAACCAGTTAGATCCAAAGCAATACTGAATGAATGGGGAAGTGACGAGTCCACCACTTCGTGACCGGGAACAGGTTTGGGACACAACGTGTCCACACGCACTACACAGTGACTGGCTGCTTATGGTGCTGGTGCAAAGCCCATCACTTGTAGCCACAAAACTGCACTCATACCTGCATCTTGAGCTCCAATTTAAAGTAGTCCCACTGCTAGTGAAAGGGACTGAACACAGACCGACCCAGAAAACCTATGTTTGCAAACCCAGGACAGCAAAACAGATCATTTCTCCACACAACTCCAAAACCTCTGGAGATGCTGTTACAGAGAACACAAGGACTCCAGTCTCCACGCATCGGTTGTGAGAGATCAAGCTACACTTGCACATCTCCCACCCATCCACATCAGAGCTGAGCACTGACCTGTGTGGCCATAGAGGATCTGGCAGTGCAACGTTGCCAGTTCAAACACCTTCAGCTGAGGGCTATTGGTAGCCACAACAATGTGAGAATCAGCAGGCCCAAGGAACTTCACATCCAGAACCTCATCATTGTAACCTGCAAGCTAAGGATGGCAGAACAGAAACATTTGAACAGCGAAAAGCTGGTTAGAGAAGTACTGAATGGCATCGTGCTTTCCCCAGAAGCAGAGCTGATCCTAAAGTATGGATAAAGGAAGAGGAAAAGGGAGGCTAAGGGTTGTTACCTGCTTCCTGAGCTGAAGAGTTTGAGCATCATAGAAAACAATGTTGTGCTCCACAGACACTGTGACAATCTCATTTCTCTCAGGCACCAGCATGCACTGGGTGACACTGCGCTCGCTGGCCTCCTCCTTCAGCTCAAAGGGCACAGGCTGGGAATACACACAAGCAGCTGTGGCCACTTCCCAAACTTTCAGGATACCTGATAAAAAAATAAGGATATAAATTACCTGTTGTTTTAGACAGTGATTGTCCAAAGAATATAAAACAAACTCTGGCCTTGCTTACTAGAAAGAGCTCAGCAACTTTAAGGCAGGGCTATGAAGAGATCCAGTCACAGCCGCAAAGGGCCACAAAGTTTTTCTTCTGTCCAAACCAAACTTCATTGCAGTTTGAAAGCACACATAGACAAAGCTCCACAGCACGCCTGATCAATCCTGCTCATTTGCTGCTGTTGGATTCAGGAGAAGGCTCTGCTCTCCAGCCCTCAGGAATTCAGCCCAAGGATTCTGCCACCCTAAGAACACCCACTCCAGGAACACTGGCAATGCAGTGTCGTAAGTACCATCCTTCCTCAGCCTTCAAATACAGCAGTGACACGCCAGGACACTCACCTTTGCTGCCAGCTGTGACAAAGTGCAACCCTTGTTTCTTCACACCCAGCTGAGAGAAATCTCCCTTTTCTGGTAACAAGACAGCAGCTTCCACGCTCTGCAAAAGAATTGGCCAAGCACCAGCTGAGCACAAGGGGCTGGGGTCCCAATTCAGCAACCAGAGCTGTGAACAGCCTGCTAGTGCTGACAAACACACAACATCCACACTACTGCCCCAGACTGCACAGCTGCTGAGGGCAGGCAGTGAATACAGTGAGAGAAGGAAGGTTTGACATGAGTGTCCTTCCCTCCTCTAGCACTGGGGCAGTGGAGGCAGCAGTGGCATGTATTTCCTCAACTGCCCAGGCACAACCACACCAAGCAAAGAGAAGAAGAAAATAAAGAGCTTTAGACACAGAGTTTTAAGGCCTTTGGGAAGTAAAAGGGGGGGAAACCTCCTTTCACCATATAGAGGAAGCTAAAGAGGGAAAGGCAGTGTAGGGCTGAGCTAGAAACTGCAAAGGATCTCAGAGGAATAAGTGAAATGCAACTTCACCTCATACACAGGGATAGTGTGTTTGTTTTCTCTGGTTTTCAGGTCCCACACAATGCAGATTTTATCCCGGCCAGAACTGGAAGGTAAAAGAGCAGTTTCAGTGCTAAATCCATTCAACTCAGACTGAGAACTCAAGCTCTGCGTGCCAGTTTGGAATAGTGGGGGTTCAGCACCTCTCTGAAGAGGCCCATGTGAAAGAAAGCACCAGCCCTCCATATGGCAGCACAGGATACTGCCAGAAACACCCCTTCAGCAGACACTGAATACTTGTAATTTGCTTCTCCTCACAAAACCTTCCCAGACCCTAAAGAAACCCCCAGTCTCTGGCAGGTGAAGGGGAGAGACAAGCTAAAACCCTACAAACTTTTACCTAAGGAGCGTGTTTCCATCTGCAAATGCCAGAGAGGTGACAGCACTGAAGTGTCCATCCAACACAGCAACACACTTGCTGGAATTCAGGTCCCAGATGCGGATTTTGTAGTCAATTGAGGAGGAGAAGAGTTGCAGACGGGACGTATCAGGGTGGAACTTCACAACGCTGGACAGAAGGAGATGCACTTGAACGGGACAGGAATAAACTATCTGGCATTAGCCTACCAAGTAAATATGTGTTCTACACAAAGGGTTTGATAGACTGATTGACATCAATGTGTAAGAGGACTTTTCTTGTAGGACTTCATTCCTCTGACACCCATTTACAACTGATCTTTGACAGTCTTTCCATGTTCTTAAAGTACATCCATTAGCAAGCACAGATATTCCATTTACATCCCAACAAATTCCTTGACCAAAGCCTTTTCTCTCTGGGCTAAGGTCAGTCATAGCCCTGCTCCTTCCCTACACATCTTACAAGTCAGGAAGCAGAAGTGCCCAGAACCAGCTTGGAATGGGCCTTTATATTCCATTAACTCAAGACATTTCACATCAATCCCAGCATCCAAGCACTACACTAATGCCAGTGATGGACAAATATGACTTGTCCTTACTGTACAACTCCTGAAGATCCTTTTAGGTTGTGTGTGCAGTACTGTTTGATCATATCCCAGATCTTAATAGTGCTGTCACAGCCACCTGGGAAAAGAAGGGCATGTAAGAAGGAGTTATGAAGGAGAGAGGAGGTCCAACATACCAGCAACTGTAAAGTTTCATGGATTGCAATGGCAGCAGCAGGAAAAATGAATCCAGTAACAACCACCCACAGCAAGAGGAGCCCAGGGAGCACCTTATACCTTCAGAGAGGTGGACAAAACCTGCCAGTTCAGAGTCAGACCTGAAGTACAACAAAGTCACAGGTAATGCCTGATCTCCTCCACCTCCAGGAGTCCCTGTTCTACACCAGGATAACTATGCTGCACTGTCTCAGAGATTCCCGATATTTATCAGCATTTTACTCTATACACTTCAGATTGAAAGGATTTCTTGCTGTCTGCCAAGACATCATTGCTATCCAAGTAAAACCTCCTCTGACTCTGCCTGACCTCAGGAGACCGCTACCTCGGGCTGTGTCCAGCTCAGCTGAATTATTCAGAAGCTGAAGGGCCACTCGATGTCCCTCCCACCATGTGAGCAGGAGGTAGGCCCATACCTGTGGCCAGCAGTGTTGAGGAAGAGTCAAAGGCCATGGCAGCCACGGGCGCTACGTGCACGGCCTTCCACGTGCGGACACACTGGTTCTCTCGCCAGTTCCACTGCTTGAGCAGCAGCGCCCGGCTCCCCGTCACAAGGATCTACACAAGAGCAAGGGGAAGGAAAGCACAATGAACCACTAATTTGAGTTCAATTTCTGTCAGTCCCTATGTACAAAGCATGGAAATGCCAGCTGATGCGATACTCTTTAAAGCTCAGTCTCTCGGTGTTCCTCTGACTCAAACCCAGAAGGGAGACAGATGGAAGCACCTCCATAGAGATCTCTGGAAGCACATGCAGAGCAGCCTTCAGCTTTCACTGGCTTTATCAGGAGACCTGACAGAACAGCAAAGAAACCCACAAAGCAAACACATACCTCATCATCAGGACTAACAACAAACGCAGTGATGTTCTCCTCCTCATCCTATGAAAACAAAAGGTAAAACCCCATGGTTAAGCACACATGGAGGCTCTCAGAGTTCCCTTCTCTATGCGCTTCTGCTGGTGCTGAGTACAGCAGCTCCCAGCTGCACTTATGGACATCACAAGTAGCAGCTGCCTGTGTTTAGAACCTCTTCATCCTCCCATCCTCTGCTTTAGATCAACAGCAGTGAAACACCCTGGAGCCTCTGAGAGCCCTCAGGGGTTTCACCACCAGCCACAGAGCCTGGATCCCCCCTCACCTGCTGGAGGCTCTGCAGAGCTCCCTTTTCCACCTCGATGATATTGAGCTTGTTCCCGCAGGGGCAGAACATGAACTTCCCATCTCGGTTCACCTGGAGGAAAGGGAACGGGAAGTGGGAACGGCACAGAGCCAGACGAGGGGGTGTTCCCAAACCCGCCTCGGGTCGAGCATTACCTGGACTCTCCCTCCCTTGTAGAAAGGCTCGATCTTCCTCGACACGGCGTAGCTGCAAGGCACAGAGAGACCCGCGCAGGAACGTGGTTAAACCCAAACCGTGGCGGCCCATTTGGCCCCAGCACACACGTCCAGCCCCGGCAGCTCCAGTGTCCCCGGCCCCGCAGCCCCCCGTGCCAGGCCCCGGTCCCTCCTCACTTGCTCTTGAAGCGCAGGGTGCTGGCGGCCACCTCCTCCATGTCCAACACCGCATGCGGGCCGCTTCCGGCGCTCCCGGTTGCTACGAGAAGGGCACCGTTTCCGGCGCATGCGAGTGATGTAACGGAGGGGACACCACCAGCGCCATGGTCGGTGTGGCACCGGGCAGCCCCCAGGATAACGGACGTGAACAGCCCATACCGCCACACCGGCGGGACCAGAACAGCCCAGCAGAGCATCCCTGCTCTGTCCCCAAGGAAGCGACTTCCCGACCCCAATCACCGCAAAAAACGGTCGGTTTATACAATAGAAACAACAACCAGAGACACAACACGCGGGCTTTCAAGTAATCCACCGTTTATTGCACATAGAAATACAGAACAGGATCATTTCAGAGTGTTTCTGCTGTGAATACTCCATCATCGTTCGCTGCAGCACGGCCTGCTCTGCATGGCTTTCATAAGCAGTGAGGAGAGCCCTTGTGAAGGCGCAAGGAACACATGGTACCGCTGTCCATCCAGGGAGGCAGAGCGCAGCCCCTGCCGAGGGAGGCAAAGTCAGCAATGAGAAGAACGGCTCCCTCAGCGCGCATTAGCCCCCATTAACGCCCAGTGTATAAACGGGTATATCCCGGCACAGGGGCTATGGGAACATGGGTTTCACTCCCCGCACGTCCCTGCGGGCAGTAAGCTTTATGTTCCCTTTGCTGTCGGCACAGTTACCTCACCAGGGACCACAGGAGAACCCAAGTGATTTTCAGACCGCGCCTGGAGCTACCACAACCCCCAAATGCGCCTTCCAAGGCCGCACAGCGAGCTCCTATCCGACACCAGCTCAGTAACACCACAAACACAGCTTCAAAGGTGCTTCTATAAGCTCAAAGAGCACAGAAGAAGGCAATACACCACATCAATCACAAGCACGACACGCAGCCACCACCTACCCGTAGCTCGCCCCAAACTGAGGGGCCTGCGCCTGCGCTCCCTTATATATACACACCGCGCAGCGACAACGTGATCTCGCCGCCCCGGACCCTGTATAAGTGAGCACAAAGCGCCGCTCTGCCCCGCGGGGTATTCCGCATTCAGCGTGCGGGGTCCGCACTGCCGGGCGGTGCTCCCGCGAGACCTCTCAGGCTATAAATACCGGGCTGCGCCGCCGTCCGGCCTTCTACTCTAAGAACACGTGAGTGAGGGAGCCATGGCGGCAGGGAGGGATGGCGCTGGTGCGGCCTGCACCGGATCCGGGTCCATCTGTGCGGCCGGAGGAGCGGGAGGACCCGGCGGGTCCTGCCGGAGCGGCGGCGGCGATGTCCCGCCTTAACGCGCCCTTCTTTTGTCTAGCAAATGGCGGATGACGCCGGTGCTGCAGGGGGTGCGGGAGCGGCCCGAGGGGGCTTCCGCGGCGGCTTCGGGACTGGGCTGCGGGGCCGCGGGCGCGGCCGTGGACGGGGCCGAGGGAGAGGCCGTGGGGCTCGCGGAGGCAAGGCCGAAGATAAGGAAGTAAGTGGTTCCCGGCGGTGTGTGGTGGGGACCCAGGAATGGGGTGGGAGGAGGCCGTGTCTGTCCTGGAAGCTGGAGCCGGTTCCCCTGGGGTGCTGCTGGCAGCTGCCGGTGACCCTTTCCATGGATTTCTTTGCTAGTGGATTCCTGTCACCAAGCTTGGTCGCCTGGTCAAGGATATGAAGATCAAGTCTCTTGAGGAGATCTACCTCTTCTCACTTCCAATCAAGGTAAGCTGCCCTGGACACTGCAGTGATGTGCAGGAGAGCTTTAACCTGAACTGGCAGCAGCTGCAGCACTTGGATTTGGGGTGCTCAAGTGATGTGTTTGGGATAGTGACATAAGGGGACAGTAGCTGAGGGCTGATGTGGGCACTTGTAGTGAAGTGCGGTGGGGTTTGTCTTGTTCTGCCTTGTGTGAGGCAGCAGCAGGTTGTTCAAGTGCTTCTGTGATAGTGCTGCTCAGGGATGGAAGAACGAAGCCTAAACGTGTATTGGACCGTGCAGCAGCTGGAGCCAGCTCACGACTGTGAAACTTAACATATTTAAGTAACTTCCTTTAAAAACACGTTTATTGTTGAGTGTGAATGTAGGAGCTTTACAAGCTGTGATGTGGGGCCTTGTGTAGTTCAATATCTGACTCTTGCAGGAGTCGGAGATCATCGATTTCTTCCTGGGGTCCTCTCTGAAGGATGAGGTTTTGAAGATCATGCCTGTCCAGAAGCAGACTCGTGCTGGTCAGCGCACCAGGTTTAAGGTGGCCTTTCATTTTTCTTTGTTATATATGTTGTCTGTTGCTCTTTTGGTATTGAACTAACAAATCAGTTCAAATCCCTTTTTTCTTTTCTGTAGTAACTACTGAATGTTTTGGTGTGAGGATGTTTGAGTGGCTTCAGAAGTAGCTGTGTAAACTTTAGCAGTGTGTTCAGATGTTACTTAAAGCAGTCACAGCACAAAAGTAAGTTGTGCTTGCTCAGCAGTCTTGGCTTTTCAGGGCCTGTGGCAGAGAGAGAAGCCTTGGGTGTCATGTCATGAGGGAATGATGCTTGAGAGTTACTGGGATTTTTGACCAGTAGGAGGCTATAGCATGGCATTGAATCCCAGTTCTTTGGCTTCAACTTCGGAAGGATTAGCTCTTGGTGGTCAGGGAGATGGGCTTCTTGAACTGTGAGCTCTGTTGTGCAGGTTTTAGCACGTGGGGTTTGATTTGTGTCTGGGTGAGCTGTGACTGCTCGTTGCTGAGTGTGCAGCTCGGGTTATCCTCGCTGACAGACCCCACTGGTCTGAGCAGCTCAGCCACAACTGAAAACTCCTCTTTCCATCCCAGGCTTTTGTTGCTATTGGGGACTACAATGGCCATGTTGGTCTTGGTGTTAAGTGCTCTAAGGAAGTTGCCACTGCTATTCGTGGGGCGATCATCCTGGCTAAGCTATCCATCGTGCCCGTACGACGGGGCTACTGGGGCAACAAGATCGGCAAACCCCACACTGTGCCTTGCAAGGTGAGCAGGGCTCTCGGGCCTGGTCTTGGTGATCAGTGTGTGTTTTGGGAGCCATGACCTGGTGTGTCTGTGTAGGTCACTGGCCGGTGTGGATCTGTCCTGGTGCGTCTGATCCCGGCTCCGCGTGGCACAGGGATCGTGTCTGCGCCTGTCCCCAAGAAGCTGCTGATGATGGCTGGGATTGATGACTGCTACACCTCAGCCAGGGGCTGCACGGCCACCCTCGGCAACTTTGGTGAGCTTCAGGGCTTTGTGCTGCATCTTAGCTGTGTATATTGTCATCCCTGTCACTGACGGGGACATGGTGTACCCATTTCTAGAGCTCAGTGTTGATTCAATTTTAGCAGTGAACCAGAAGGAAAAGCTTCTGCTGATACCTCTTACAATGCAGGTTCATCCTGTTGTAGATAATCCTAAAGTTCTGTAAAAGTTAATTGTAAGAAATTGTCTACTTATATGTGCATTGATGGTAAAACATCTCCCAATCTGCGCGATTGCACTTGGCTGAAGTAGTGTAATTGTCGTATATGGTGAGAGAAAGAAACTCGAGTTGTGTGTGTGCATCAGGGAGATCCTGCTGTGGTTCCCTGTTCCATGCTAAATTCTACACCTTTGGAGCAGTGGGGCTGGGCACAGTGAGCTGGTTTCTGTGGCAGCAATGAGCAATGTTTGACTTCCGTCTGTAGCTAAAGCCACCTTCGATGCCATCTCCAAGACCTACAGTTACCTGACTCCTGACCTCTGGAAAGAGACTGTGTTCACCAAGTCTCCTTACCAGGTGAGAGTAATTCTGCAATTCACACCCATATCCTGCCCTTTAAAGTCCAGGTGCTGTTCCCAAAGGATTCACTTAAACAGTAGGAGAGTGGTGTCACAGTCAAAGTTGACTGCCAGGTCATTTAATAGGTGAAGGGAATAGGAAAGCTTTGAAATACTAACTTGTATGTGAAGTACCCCAGGCCTCACACAGACAATTGTTGGGATGTGGTGCTGAGAAACCCCTGAGTGTGGTTAAGGAAATAAACCACTGTTTTAATTGTTTCTTTGCAGGAGTTCACTGATCACCTGGCGAAGACCCACACCAGAGTGTCTGTGCAGAGAACCCAGGCAGCTGCTGTGGCAACCACTTAAGTGGGTTTGGGGCAAGACACAATAAAGTGACCAGTGAACAAGAGATTGCAGCTGGTTTAATGGGATGGTGAATGCTCTGAGTAGATGGATCTGCTCGGGATTTGGGCAGGTTCATGTCTGCAAGCCGGAGCCTGAATATCTGTTGAATTTAAATAGTGTATCAGGTTCTGCTGATCCGCGTTCATCTTATATTAGTCCCTAACTGGGGTCTGCAGCCAGCTTTGCTGTCCTACAGCATGTGCTCTTCACCTTAATTAGGGAGGTGGGAAGAGGTCCAGTGGGAAATCCCAGGTAAGGCAGTCAGGGGGGCTGACAATGGTTTAGGGGATGGTGATGATCAGCTGGAATGCAAAGATGCTGCTATTTCAGCAGAGCTGAATACAGGAAGATTTCTCCTAAGGGTTTTCAGATCCCTCCAAAGAATGAGTCCAGATTTCAGCTGTATAGCAGATGTGCTGTTCTGCACATTTATTGTAGAGGTCAGCAGCATCAGAGCTGAAAGATGCAGCATGCAGAATCTGGTACAAGCACCACAGAAGGACCTGTGAACCATTCACACCTACTCAGAGGCACTGGCTTGTGCTTTCCTCTCTTCCATCATCCTGTGCTTCTGCTTCATCAGACAAGTCCTTGCATTTCCATGGACACCAAGATCACCATCTAAAAAGAAAGTCAGTGTGTGAAGAGTGGCTCTCTGCAGCTAAAAACAAATGTGCCCCTGTTCGGGATGCAGCTCAAGATCCCTGTTGCCTGTGTGCCCCCACATGCTGGTGCTGTACTCACATCTGTCCTGGTAGGCTTTGGTAACCTGCACCAGCAGCTCTGCCTCCTTGGCACAGTTCTGGATCTGGTTGGGTCCCTCCCTCTGCTTGCAAGCACCAAGCCTTTCCCGGACTATCTCCACGATTTCCTGATCAACCATCCTGCGGGAAAGACAGAGGTGACTCCTAACCCAGCCAAGAGGTGATAGAACAGCCAATGGGGGGTGAATCTTTGTGGAAGCTCAGGTGTAGGAACCAGACAGCATGAGAGGATGTGTTCTCATGGCCTTGGGGGTGCTGCAGGGGACAACAGCCCTATGAAAGGGGAGCTCTATAAGGGAGTGGGCAGGAGGTGCTGTCAACACCCCAGAGTCCATGACAGTGCTGTGAGTTCAAGCCAAGGGCTGCAGCCCCCAGAGGTGACAACCAGAGCAGTGACAGCCGTACCTGTCCCTCCTCCACTGTGCTTCGGCCTCATAGAAGCAGAGGTAGTCTCCCTCCAGACACTCGCTCAGGTCGGGCACACGGCGGAACTTCTGATGGTAGTAGTAGTACTTGTTCTTGGCCTGCTGGCGCTCGATCCACTCTGCAATGCCAGCCCCATGGTCAGACACCCCTGACCCACAGATACAGAGGAGCAGCAGGGCCCCAGTGCCTCCCAAAGCTTCACTGCTTGGTGCTGCTGCTGCCTTCCCAGGCCCCAGGTTGGTGCTCCCTGTCCCTGCTGTGTGTTCTTGTCCATGTCCCTGTGTCGGTCCTCCTGCCCCTGCTGTGTCCTTGTCTATGTCCCACATCCCTGTGTCTGACCCTGTGTACGTGCTGTGTTCTAGTGTTCCACATCCCTCTGTTCCTCTCTCCCTGCTGTGTCCCACATCCCCGTACCTAACCCTGTGTGCATGCTGTTATGGGTGTACCACATCCCTACGTCTTTGATGTGTCCCACGTCCCAGTGTCCGTGCTGTATTCTGTGTCCCACATCTATCTGTCCATGCTATGTCTTCGTATTCCAAGTCTGTGCCTGTCCCTGCTGTCTCCTTGTCCGTGTCCTGCATCCCTGTGTCTGTCCCTCTATCCCTGCTGTGCCCCGCTCTATCCCACTCCCTATGCCGGTCCCAGCGGCCGTGTCCTTGTGTGCCCGTCCCTTGCCCTTATTCCCGCTCCCCTCACCGCACCGCGGAGCGGCTCTAGGCCCGGCGGCAGCGGTGGTGGTGTTTCTATCCTCCGGTACCTCGCACGAAGGTGACGGGCGCATCGATGATGTAGCTGAAGGCGGTCTGTATGAAGGCGACGGGGTCCGGCAGCGACGAGGTTCTCTCGGAGACGGGGGTGCGGGTCGGGGGCACCTTGTACGCCTCCCGGTTGCTGTCCTCCGGCATGGCGGCGGTGGCGCGGGCGAGATGGCGGCAGGGCCAGAGAGGGCGCTCTACGCATGCTCCGCCGCGCCCGGTGCATGCCGGGAGGTGTAGTCCGTGGCTTGGCTTGGGGCTGCTCCGCCGCTGTCACTGCCTCCGGTCCCGGTCAGAGCCATTGGAACAACGGGGTTGGAGAAGCCCTTTCAGCCCATCCAGTCCAACCGCTCCCAGCACTGCCAAGGCCACCCCTAACCCATGGCACTGAGGCCTCGTCTCCACGGTGTGTGAACACTTGCAGGGACGGTGACTGCAGCCCTGCCCTGGGCAGCCCGTTCCAATGCCTGAGCACCCTCTGGGGCAAGAATTGTTCCTCAGCTCCATCTAAACCTGCCCTGGTGCAGCTTGAGGCCGGTTCCTCTTGTCCCATCCCTTGTTCCTTGGGAGCAGAGCCCAGCCCCTCCTGGCTCCATCCTCCTCTCAGGCACTTGTAGGGAGCCATCAGGTCCCCCCTGAGCCTTCTCTCCTCCACACTGAACCCCCCAGGTCCCTCAGCCGTTCCCCATCACACTTGTGTTCCAGGCCCTGCACCAGCTCCGCTGCCCTTCTCTGGTCCTGCTCCAGCACCTCAATGTCTCTCCTGTAGTGAGGAGCTCAGAACTGAATGCAGGATTTGAGGTACAAATCCCATTGCTCCAAATTCACTGCAGCTGCCCCAATCCCCTCACCCAGAACCACAAAGCCATTCCCACCTAGGCTGATGGAGGCATTTCAGTGTACCCATACCCAGAGCACTGCAGCGAGCCCGGGGTGCCCGTTATCCTCATCATCCCAACGGCAGCCCTTCCCGTTCCGGTTGTTCAGGACGTACAAGTGTAAACTGAGACCCGGGCCATTGACCTTTATCACACCGCAAGTGCTATGTCCAACCTGCCAGCTCGGGATGGATATAGCAGCGGGTGAAGCTAGCGGCTAAATTTGTGTCTTCAGGCTCATAAACATCTTAAGTATTGCCTGGGCAGCCCTCACCAACAGCCTCCTGCTGCTGCTGAGCGGGCTGAAGACATCCCATGGTCTGTAACGCTCGGCGCTGCTGCCTCCCCTTTGTGTGCATAGGAATGGTTGGAGACGAGCTTGGTGGGAAGGGTAACCTGGTGCTGGCAATGACCCTAGCAAGGAGGGAGTGCAGTGGGTATAGAACTAACCCTGTGCTGCTTGGGCTGCCCCCCAGCTCCCTGCCTTGAAGCCAACCCTGTCCGTGCCTCTCAAGCGCTGTTGCTTTCTCTCAGTGTGACCTTGTGCTTGGGGTTTATGTATTTAGCTCTTCTAATTTGGTTTCCAGGTGCGTGTTTAACCTGCACGAGTTCTTATTGCAAATTCCTCTGGGCATCCCTGCCTGTTATTCCTGATTGTTAGCTGAGACGTTTGGTGCCATTGGTCTCGATGTCACGAAGCCCATCAATCCTGAGCAGGCCCTTTTGGTGCTGCAGAATACAAAATAAGCCGTTATAATTAACATCACAGGAGGACAGACCCATCAAGGGATGTATTTCTCATTCAAAGTCCTCAAGCAGAAGGAGGGAGATCATGTTCAAGTTTCTTTTTATTTCATTGGCATCATTTGTCCAGAAACTCACTAAATTCTTCCATGCATGTGATGGAAGCTTGAACAAAACCCCATCTTTTTCTCCTGTTGGAATCAAGGCAGAATCCAGGCCCCCTCCAGCATTCACTGATGTTAAAGGGGGTATTTCCCATTGTGCTTTCAGTCCTGGTGCCTTCTAGGACCCCAAAGGGAAGCTGATCTCCTTTGCTCTTCCTCCCTGCAGTCCCACCGCAAGTTCTCCGCTCCCAGGCACGGCCACTTGGGCTTCCTTCCCCACAAGAGGAGCCGGCGCCACCGAGGGAAGGTGAAGTCCTGGCCTAAGGATGATCCCAGCAAACCAGTGCACCTGACGGCTTTCCTGGGCTACAAAGCGGGCATGACGCACACCGTGCGGGAGGTGCACAGGCCCGGGCTCAGTAAGTCCTGCCTGGAGAAAGGAAGGAGCCGCATCCAGGAGGGAAACGAGGGATGAGGGTTTGCTGGTGGGAGAGGCTGCTCCTGGGAATGGGTGGTGAAGCACACAGCATCCAGGATGTGTCCTGTTCTGATGGCCAAGGGCTGCCTTAGGGATTGCTGGGAAGTCCCCACACTGGGATGGTGACCAGTGGTTTGTTGGACCCTGCTGGCAGAAGGATCATGCAGGGTGTAACTACTGGGCTTGAAGCATCTTGCTGGGGAATTTAAGTTACCCTCTGAGATATCCAAGGTAAGAGCCACCCAATGTCCTGCTTCCTCCCGGGTCTATAGTCTAGAGATCAAACCCTGTGTGGTCCTCCAGTTGGTGGGAGATGGAAGAGCTGATGCTGGCTGTGAAACTATAGCGTGACCTTGCCGCCAGCACGCTGCTTGCTGGCTGTGACATCATGGAATCATAGAATCAACCAGGTTGGAAAAGACCTTTAAGGTCCTCAAGTCCAACCGTTACCAAGCGGCTCTAGGGAATGATCTGATCCTAGACAACACTGAGCACCGCTTCCCGTTCCTATCTTTGCAGAGATCTCTAAGAGGGAGGAGGTGGAGGCCGTGACCATCATTGAGACCCCGCCATTGGTGGTGGTTGGGGTTGTGGGGTACATAGAAACACCGAAGGGGCTGAGGAATTTCAAGACAGTGTTTGCTGAGCACATCAGTGACGAGTGCCGGCGGCGCTTCTACAGGAACTGGTACGTGCTGGGGAGGGCCCCTGGGGTGCTGCATGTGAGGGGTCCTCCTCTGGTCTTCCCCACAGACACCCAACCATTGCAAACAGCTCAGCCACAGGCAGCTGGCTCTGGGCTGGAGAGGAACTGCAGCTTTAGTCATGCACAGAGATGCTGCAAACAGCTTGGTGCTGGCAAGGGGCATATGCATATGTAAATGTATTCTAATAGCTGAACTGGGTGAGCTCTGCACAATATCACATGGCAGCATGTGCTGCAGGTTCATTTTCCTTAGTGTAGGCTCATCTGCTCTCCATTGAACTGGAATACTTGAGCTGAGGCACCAAATGAAGGGAGGAAAACACGATTTGTCAGGGGGAAAACTGATGCAGAATGTGCCCCTTGGCTCTTGTAAACATCAACACCCCAAACCCTACACCAGCAGAGAGGAAAATGGAAACACGAACTCCGTGACTGTAGGAATCGTGTCTCCTATAAAGTGCTGTTGAGACCCACCCACCACATCCCTCTGATCCCTGTTAGAGTCTGTGTTCTCCGCTTCACTGTGAGTTTGCACTTGTATGTCGGTGGCACTGAGCCCATCAGTGGGAGACAATTGGATTCCTCATGCAGAAAGGTTTGAATTACCAGCCCTTGTCACAGCTCATTATTCACTTTCCTCTTCCCACTTCACACCCCTGTGTGCTGGCCCTGCCAGTTAAGGCACCAGAGAGGTGCCTGGCAAGGTGATGTGTCCCTCCACGCTGTGCCAGGGCACAGGGATGTGCAGAAGCACTTCACCCTCCAGCTTGCCTGGGTGTTAAACCACCTTGTTTGTAGGCACAAGAGCAAGAAGAAGGCGTTCACCAAGTACTGCAAAAAGTGGCAGGATGAGGATGGCAAAAGGCAGCTGGAGAAGGATTTTGCAGCTATGAAGAAGTACTGCAAGGTCATTCGTGTCATTGTGCACACACAGGTCAGAGCCTCATTCCTGGGGTGGGCAAGGGGGGATCTGGGCCTTCCTTAGCTTGGGAAGTGTGGACCTGGGAGGTGGGATCATGGGGGTGTCTTGATGGGGTCACAAGAGGCTGAGCAAGCAGACACTGGTCAGGGAGTGTGGGACAGGGTCTAAAGGCAATGGGAAGCTCCCCCCTGACACCAACACTGTCCCTTTGAGCCTGGGATTGCTGCAGGGGCTGTGGTTCAGGAGCCCACACACCCCACAGAGGAGAGCAGAGCACACAGAGCCTCAGCAGGTGCTGAGCCTGTGTCAGCACAGGGACCTCAGGCCCCATGATCACCTCAAATTAGCAACTGGTGTCAAGTGTTTTGGGCAAAAATAACCCAGGGGCAGGCACGGTTTTGCCAGATGCTGATTGCTGGATACACAGGGCCGGTTTTCCTGCTGATCCCTGGAGTTAATGTCTGCTTTGGAGTCTGGGACAGAGCTAAGCTGGCTCCAAGCTTCCCTTGTAGCTGGCACAGAACCTCAAAGCCCCACTATGGCAATTTGGCAGGGGCTATGAACAGGGAGCTGGGAGTGGGAGAGAGCGGAGGCACCTCTTGGTGGGAGCTAGGAATAACTGCTCAGTGTAGAAGCAGAGGTGGAGCACGACCAAAGGAGAGGCACTGACTGTCTCAGAGCAGAGAGCTGCATCCTGGCTCGTCGCGGTGTTCGGTTTTAGAGGGTGCTCTAGTGATGGGTTCCTCTGGGGCATTTACCCACCATGGCTGTTACTGCTGTGCTTAACTCTTGGGGTAGGATGAGGCTGGCTTGCTCCTGTGTTCCCTGGAGAGTGGGTGTGCATCAGCTCCTGCCTGGAGTAGGAGCACTGGGAGATGGGGTGGTTGGGCTCAAGGATAAGGAGTTACGTCCAAGAGGTCCCAGATATACAGGCATGGTGACCCAGGCTGCTGACTGTCATGAAATGGGTTGAGAGTGTAGTAGAGAGGGGTGTTGAAGAGCTCTGAAGAGGGATGTGACACAGCCCTGCTTCTGTGTTCATGTCTATGGGGCAAGGAGCAGCATTTAGCCCTAATGCACTGTGTAATGCAGATGAAGCTGCTCCCGCTGCGGCAGAAGAAGGCTCATGTGATGGAGATCCAGCTGAACGGTGGGACAGTGGCTGACAAGGTCGACTGGGTTCGGGAGAGGCTGGAGAAGCAGGTCTCTGTGCACAGCGTCTTCAGCCAGAACGAGATGATTGATGTCATTGGTGTGACCAAGGGGCACGGGATGAAAGGTACAGAGCAAGGAGACCTTTGCCAGAGGCTTGGTGCTGTCCTTCTCCTCTGACACTGTCCATAGGGCAGCACTGGGGTAAGGGAGTGTTAGAGAACCCACTGACTTACTGCTTAAGGAATAGCAAAGCCCATGACACACAGTTGCACTGTAGCAGAGCCTGGTTTCTATAATCTCAGTGAAGCCCATGTTGCCTGCTGTGCCCAAAGGCCCCAC
Organism: Psittacula echo; assembly: GCF_963264785.1. Taxonomy (NCBI): domain Eukaryota; kingdom Metazoa; phylum Chordata; class Aves; order Psittaciformes; family Psittacidae; genus Psittacula; species Psittacula echo. Next base: position 1,511,558 of record NC_137739.1, read on the forward strand.
GAGTACGCAGAGCCATTGAACTTCTCACAAGCCCCACGTGTGTGGAGGTGTGGGTGTTCCTGTGATTGCACTGCCTGTGCTCAGCAAGCACAGATCCCAGCCTGACGGGATCCATGCGAAGTGAGAACAGTTCTGTGCTCCGGCCTCTCACCGTGGTGACAGCTCTTGGGCTCCTTCCAACACGGTGTCTTCTGAGAACTGCAGAGGGATGATGAGCCTGTCCCCTCCCCAGCACTCCAACACGAGCTCTGCACCTCCGCGGGGTTCTCACCGCCCTGTCTGGTCGCACTTGCAGGGGTGACGAGCCGCTGGCACACCAAGAAGCTCCCCAGGAAGACGCACAAGGGCTTGCGCAAGGTCGCCTGCATCGGAGCCTGGCACCCGTCCCGGGTTGGCTACTCCATTGCTCGGGCTGGCCAGAAGGGCTACCACCACCGCACGGAGCTCAACAAGAAGGTATGGCCCCGATGGGCTCCCTCAGAGAGCCTTCCTGCCTCCCATGCAGTCACCATCCTCCTCTGCAGGGTGGCCCCTGCTCCCCAAAGCTTCTCTGACGTTTCCTTGGAGATTCTCCATGTCTTTCCCGGTGTTTTTCCCTACTGAAGGCACATCTTGGTGAAAACTGCGTCATTCCTGTGGCATCCCTCAGTGATGGGACACAGAAGTCACCATCTCCATGTCCTTTCTGTTCTAGATTTACCGCATTGGCCATGGGATCCATGTGGAGGATGGCAAAGTGGTGAAGAACAACGCCTCGACGCACTACGATCTCACAGAGAAAACCATTACTCCTATGGTGAGGGCTGAGGGTGTGCCAGGGCTGTGACTGATCCTGGCTGCAGGAATCCGAGCCAGGGAAGTAATTCCATGCCTGGAGACAGCTGCATAGGGAATGATTGGAAGGAAATTCACTGAAAGAAATGCAGTGATTCGTTTCCTCCTGTTTTGGACATGGGAAACCATCTCTATGAGGTGTTTTATAGGCCCATTGGTAGACCCAAACATTAAACTTCCAGCTGATAACTTCGGCAGGAACTGAGAACTTTGTTTAAATACAAAAAGAAGCATAAAAGACATTAAAAATCTGATACTTAACAGATAAACGTTTGTAACTTGGTTTGCAAGTTCACTTTGGCTTATTAAAGCTGTTAGCTTGGGAGTCCAGCCAGCTCTGCTCTCTGTTCACCCCCATCCTCCAGGGAAGGAAGCAGGGTTACTGCCTCCCCAGCTCTTATGGGGTGCCCCTTAGCTGGGATCCTGCAGTCAGTGTGACATGCTCTGGTGGTCCTAAGCAGGCAGGCTGATGGGTGCACAGTGTCATTAGCTGGAAGGACTGTCAGTCACTGCCTTCTTCCCTAGAAAATGCCACCCTTGGGCATGTCTCCCATACCCAGCTCTCCTGCCTCCCAACTTTCCCTCTGCCTCTCCCCACAGGGTGGTTTTCCTCACTACGGAGAGGTCAACAACGACTTCCTCATGCTGAAGGGCTGCGTCATGGGCACGAAGAAGCGTGTGCTCACCCTCCGTAAGGTGAGAGTGCTGCTGTGCTAGGGGGGGGACAGTCTATAGCTCTCCATGAACTGACTCACCATGTGGAGAATGCCAGAGAAGACTGGTGAGGTCCTTGGCTCTGTGCTGCTGAGGGCATTTGGCACATGATGTGGTGCTCAGTGAGACCATTCGCAGCTAGAGGGAGGCACTCTCTCTGGAGACAGAAGCTGCAAGCATCTGAGGGTCAGGATGCAGGGCCCAGCAATGGAAACCTTGGTGTTAAGCACACTGAGAGCTGCTCTGCAATCCAAGGCATCACCTGAGCACCAGGGGTGTCTCTGAGAAGGCAGGTTTTCATGGAGGTACCTGTCTGATGGATGCACCTAGGACTCAACCCTGCCTCCATCAGAGCAGATGTCCAGATTGTCTGTGACAGTCATCCTGATGCGCTGTGACTCTTCTTTTCCAGTCCCTTCTGGTGCACACAAGCCGCCGCTCTCAGGAAGCCGTTGAACTCAAATTCATTGATACCACTTCCAAGTTTGGCCACGGGCGCTTCCAGACAGCTCAGGAGAAACGGGCTTTCATGGTGAGTAACACTGCTCCAGCTCCTAGGCCCTGCTTGCAGCTGGGTTAAAGCAACTGATGGACCCCAACCAGGCAGCTTTGTCTCCATATAACAACAGCCAAACGAGTGACCAGGATCATCTTGCATTAAAGCGGGGAAAGAATTCAATTCACACAGCAGATATGATGCTAAGGAAGAACATGATGCTTGTGTGAGTGGTCCAAGATAACCCAACCAGCAAATAATACACCATATGGCCACGCAGTTCCCATTCACCATGGGATGTTTTAAACAAGCAGTTAACTTGGCAGCACCACACTGGACATATGGTCCCTTTCACCCACAATTGTGCGTGTCTTTGATTTGTTTGGGATGATTTATGATGTTCATGCTCTTAAGAGGGTCAGATTCAGACACCAATTAGTGATTCTTTGTCAGGAAGCTTTTAAGAAGGCCAAGCAGGGTATTTTTCTTAAATCCAGAGAACAAAAACCCCATCTAAGTAATTCCAAACCAAGCAGAGTTACTTGAACAGCTTTGCAACCTACCCCGGGCTGATGCCTAAGCCTGTATGTGACATTGAGGAAGCGTTAAGTAAGCCAGGCCTTCAGCTAAGCAGAAACAACTGCCTGGGTACCACACAGCCAGGAACAGTTTCTGGATGTGGCCTTCCAGCTAGAAATCCCATGTGCAACTGCCTAAGCCTGCTTAGCCCTGGGAAGGGGGTTGGCTCCGCAGTGCCTTTGCAGAGCTCTTTAGAGGTTAAGCTGATTTCCTTTATCCCGGTGTTAGGAGCTTGTTCCGTGTTCTGCTTTTGCTGTCACTGCAAGTCCTGAGTAGCTGTGACATAGATCTTAGTGACAGGAGCTGGTTCTACCCGGTTGCAGATGGTTTCTTTGCTGGTTTCTACTGTGAGACAAGTTTCCCCCATGGATACTGTGGTAAAGCTTTACATTTGATTGGAAGTAGAGGAATGCTCCCCATTCCTGCAGGGATAGGGAGGCCCTGGGGATGGCTGGGGAATGGAGGCACAGAGCTTCCAGTGGGGAGCAGAGGACCAGGAGCAGCAGAAAGGGGCCAGAGCTGCATTTCTGCTCCCCACAGCTCAGATGCAGCCTCACAGGCCAGGTTTGTCTGCCACTAACACCCAGAGCTCTCCTCTCTGCTCTCTTCCAGGGCCCTCAGAAGAAACACTTGGTGAAGGCAAAGCCAAGTGGGCAGGAAGAGGTGTAAGGATGGAGATGCACAAGGCAGCCTAACTTGGGGCACTTCAATAAAGAAACTTCAAGCCATGTCTGCTCCCTGGCTTCCTTCTGGAGGGGTGTCTTGCCTGTATTCAGTGCTGAGCGTGTCCTCAAGGCTCCTGGGACAAAGTAGCACTTGGGACTGGCCCATATAGACAGGGACTAACTGGGACAGGCAAGTGTCTGCTCTGTCCTCTGGATCCTCCCTTTCCTTCGCCCAGGGAATTCTTTCCCCCCTGCCTGAATTCATCCAAACCACAGTGAACTCCCCTTCCAGAGGAGAGCAGGGCACAAGTACTGGCACTCCTGCTCCGGTTTGCACTGGGAATACAGGGCCTTGCCATGACCTGCCTCTTACTGACCATCTCTCCCCTCTCCACCTCTCACATGCACCCCCCCAGCACTCCTTTTGCTGAAGCATCACCCATGGACTCCTCTCCTGCAGAAAGCCCCACGATCCCAAATCCATCTTCAGCAGCTGTGGGCACTCGTGTACAACAAGATGCTGCTAGGTAAGACTGGGCAGTGATGGATTTATTCAGCTTTGGACTCATTTCTCACCCCTCTTTTCCTTGCAGTCCAGCTGCCTGCGGGGAGGGTGGGATGTGCTGTGGAGCTGTGATGGCTTGGATCAGCGCTGATCCCAACTCCTTCAGTGCAGAACCGCTCTGGGCGTCCTGCACCCTCTTTGGGAACCAGACAGTGGAAAGCTCAGCCCTCCTCTGCTCCAGAGCTGGGAGAACCTGGTAGGAAGTGCATGAAGTTCTTGTGTCTCCAGCAAACCCCTTGCCCTGTGTCTGGTTCTGCTCTGAATGTGTGCTTGCAGTATAAGGAGGAGGCTCATCTACAGAAGTGCTGAGGATGAGATGAACCGAGAAGCTCTGACCCCACGGCACCGGCTGCAGTCAGTGGCCAGGTCCTGGTTGGCCCCGTGTCCCAGCGAGGTCCCTGAGCTCTGTGCAGTGGCTCTGCCCTGCCCGTGGGTCCCTGAGCAGTGCCCCCATGGGTGGCTGAGGATCCAGGCCAGAGCTCATGATGGGAATGATGAGATCGTCCATGTTTGGCATCACCAAGATTTTCTGCAAAGAGGAAGCCAGAACAACAAGTCAGTGGGTTTGAACACTTCAAGAGTGGTCAGGGCAGAGGGCAGGGACCAGCACTTTGAAGCCATTCTAATGAGCAGCTCTCTGGGGGGATTTGGGTACCTAAATGCCCGTGGGGACATTTCTGTTCTTAGAGGTGCAGGTATCTTGTGGGGGAGCATCCTAAACCCAGAGTGGATGGGGGAATTCAGCTCTTCTGAGGGTGTCTGCCTGTTGCTGACACTTCTAAATCCCCCTGCTTGGGGCAGGGCTGCATGTGCTGGGAGGAAACCACTTTTCCTCAAGCACTTCAATGCTCAGAGCACCAGCTCTTGGACCTGGGCCCTTAGGTTGTGTTTCTTGACTGCCCAAAGCTGGACAGACCAGATCAGATGCTGGTGCTCTGTTTAGATAACCCTGTCCCGCACTGAGGTCTCCTTGTCCCTGATGGCAGCACTGATGCTTCGGCTGGCTTTGCTGAGCCCTGTGACAGACCAGGCACCTGAAACTCGTGCTGCAGCTTCCTCTCGATCCACTCGGTGACATGGAGGAACGTCACCTCCCGCTCGCCCAGCTTCGGGCGCACCTTCAGCTCCAGCTGCGGCGGCACTCGGAAGCTGTACCTGCGCGGGGAAAGGGAAGAGGCAGAAAGCATCACGACCTGACTGTGGTACAGCCCATGGGGCCCCACCGCTGGGCTTCAGGGACCTGCCTCCTGGGAGGAGGTGCTGGGTTGCAGTGGGAGCTCTGAGTCCCCACATCCTAGGTGGAGACTGGGGTTAATGAGGGTGAGGTCTGTGAGGCCCTTTGGGTGCTTGCTGGCACCCTGGATGAACCCAAAAGCCCTGGGTCCCTGGGTGAGCCATGGGGAGCTGGGAGGAGGACGCGTGCATGTCCCTGCATGGGAGGTAAGGGGAGCAGGTACCAGACACGGTCCGTCGGTGGCGGTGGGATGTTCACAGCCAAGGTTCCCGCCAGCTCCTGCACCTCCACCGTCAGCAGCAGCGGTGTGTTGGAAACCTCCTCGATCTTCTTCTTGATGAACTCGTTTTCGGTGGCCCTTTGGAAGTACTTGGACTTGGCGATCTTATCCACGAAGCGCAGGATCTTCCGGCTCGTGCTGTTGCCGCTGACGTGGCTGCAGTGAGACCCAGACCCGTGCCGGCTTCCAGCATCCCTCAGCCATCACTCACAGCACCCACAGGGACAGGAGTCCCCAGGGAAGGGCTGGCACGATGTGCCTGTGTGTGCCTTGCAGGGAACCCAGCCCCGAGCCCCTGTGCTGGAGCAGCCCCATGCCTCCCATGGCACAGACCCCATTCACCCCTTACCCCTCAGTGCCGGGCAGTGGCACCCGCTCCCCCAGGACCCCCATGGGCTCTGCAGCAGCAACGTCTTCCTCATCGGAGGATCCGGCGCTGGATGACTCCGCATCGCTGTCTGCCAGCAGGATCAGCCGCGGCCTGGCCCTGCGAGCCCCGAGCAGCATCACCGGGTGCCCTGGGCCCAGCACCCTCTCACCTCAGCAGGCAAGCGGAGGGTGAACCCCAGCCATGCATGGGCTCCTTACCCCTCTCCTCCTGCCTCTGCTGGGCCGCTCTCCTCTGCAGCGCTCTCCTTCCCCAGCTTGCAGAGGTTCATCTTTGTCTCCAGTGTCATCTGCAATGAGCCGCTGTAGGTGACCTCCATGTCCACCCAGAGCCCTGCCAGGAGAGGGATGGGGTGAGCCCCTGTCAGCTCTGCAGGGGCTGAGCCTGCCGAAGCCTCCCTGCTTCAGGGATAAGGCTGGCACCTCAATAACCCCTGCCATGGAGCCAGGCCAGCGTCCCTGCGGGGCTCTTACCTCGGTCATTCATGGTGGGGCTGGAGGCGCTGAGGACCGAGGGGACGGATGTGCCCATGTCCAGCTCTGTCAGTGTCAGCTCGTTCATGAAATAGGGGAGCTGATGGAGGGAAACCACACGGGGATGGTCACCACAGCCTGGCACCTGCTGCAGAGCCTCAAGGATGGAGCTTCCGCAGGTGCTGCGATGCTCCTGCCTCTCACCTTGATCTTGCTCAGCTTCTTCTGGATCTTGTTGGACACTTGCTCAGCCCAGTACCGCTCCCGGAGGAAGTCCCAGAAGATGCGTCCCACCAGCGCGTTCATCCAGGCCATGCAGGGCTCACTGTGCCCCGCTGCGTCCTCACCGAGCTGTGGGGGGACAGGAGTCACCAGCTCTTGGAGCGGGGTGGCCCCATGAGCCTGGGGACCCCACTGGTTGGGTGCTCCCCAGCACCATGGCTCGGCTGGGAGATGAGCCACAGGACTGGAAGTGGCTGCACACAGGATCCGTCAGCCTCTGCCCGTGTCCCGCTCCCAGTGCGGGACTCATCCCACTCACCTTTGTGGGGCTGCTCAGTGCTCCATGAGAGGGGCTCTGCTCCGGGCTGCCCCCGGCCTGCGCTGGCACGAATCGGGCCATGTAGGTGCTGTAATCCAGGAAAATCTCCTGCTGGATGCTCCCAGCCAGCTCCTTGGGCGGGAGAGCGGAGGGGATGTCCTCAGAGCTCCCCCCGCTGCTGCTACCGCTGCTCTGTGGAGCTGGGCCCATGCCTGTGGACATGGGGACACGAGAGGTGACATCCTGGCTATGATTCATATTGGATGTGCCATGATGCCCGTGTGGTGATGTGCTGCCTGGCCATGATGCTGGTGACATGCCACCCACCCTATGCTTCTAAGGGGGGTCCTCTAGACTCCTGGCTGTGCTTTGAGCTTCTTCCCGTCCCCATATACTCGCTGCTGCCTATCAAGGGCTTTTTGCACTCAGGCAGCTCCCACCCTGGACCATCCCCAGCACACAGCATCGGACACGAGCCTGCTTCTCACCTTCACCATGGCTGCTGCTGGGTGTCCCGCGGGAGGCTCGCACGAGGTGCTGGTACCACTCCTCCTTCTCTCTCCCTGTCCGCCCGAACAGGTACAGGCACCTCTCCCTGGTGTCCCCTGGGATGTCCTGCCCTGGCACCGGCACCTTCTTTGTCCCCTCGTCCCTCTGCAGCTCCTCGTCGTGCTCCTCGCTGCTCCTGCGCTCCCCCTCGGCCGGCTCGGGGAGGAGGACACAGATGGGGTATTTCTTGTTCCACGTCCTCTTTCGTGCCAGGCTGGGGGGGCAGAGGAAGACCTGCAACACCGAGAGGGGCGGTGAGGCCAGGCCAGGGCATTGGGGTATTGAAGGTCTCCATTGGAGGGCCCTGGGCACCACCAGTCTCACCTTGGCGTCGGTCAGGTCATAGGAGCGGTGGCTGATGAACACAGCATCCAGGATCTCCTCCTCGAAGGCGGCTCTGCGAGGGATGTTGCTCTTGGGGTAGGAGAGCTTGAGGGTGGCTCCTTCCAGCACCGCGAGCACCGAGTGCGTGAGCGAGGGGTGGAAAAGCTCTGGGTCGTAGACGTGCAGTTGGTTCATCCAGCCCTGGGTGATGGGAGATGGAGCCGGCTGCTTCCCACTGTGCCGTATGGGGCAGCAGCACAAGCTGGTGGCACCCAGCACCCCCACCCCGTGCTCCATCCCTACCTGCAGCCGCTGTGCTTCCCGCGGCTCCCCCGGCAGCAGCTTGGGGCGCAGGCAGCCCCGTGTCACCGGCGGAGCCCTCGGTGCGAGGAGGAGGACGGCGAGGAAGCCGAGCATCAGCCCGCAGACGAGCCCCAGGCAGAGGCCGGCGGCGTAGGGCGGCAGCGGCAGCACGAAGTAGCCGTAGGCGAGGAGGGCGATGGAGGCGAGGGCTCTGCCCGGCACCGAGCCCCCGGGCCTCGCCAGCGGTGGCTCCTCGGGGGGCGGCAGCCGGGGCTCCGCGTTCCGCTGCGCCACCTCCACCACCTGGATCACGTCCCCGTAGGAGCAGATCTCGTAGCGGCAGTTCAGGGTGGGCTCCCAGGGGCTCCAGTCCCGCACCCGCTGTCCCCTGCGGCCCCCGGCATCCTGCCCCCCGGCTGCCGGCTTCGGCCGGGGCACGGGGCCGCTCTCCTCGGCCATGAGGCGGCTGAGCCGGCTGAGCGGCTCCTGCACCGCCTCCGACAGCCGCCTCCTGGTGTCCTCCAGCCGCGCCTCCCGCAGCCGGAGCAGCGCGGCGCGGCTCTCCGATGGGGAGACGCTGGGGGAAGACGGGGCCGTGCGGGACCTGGCCGGGTTGAGCCGGGGCTGCGGGGCCCCCGGGAGGTCAGCCAGGAGCATCCCGCTGGACTGGGATGCAGGAGGAGGCTTCATGTCCCCCTCCAATGGGAAAAGCCCGCAGCCATCCTGGCCTCCGCCGTCCTCCCGCGTGCCGGTGGGATGCGGCGTTATCCCATCGGTGTCCCCATGCCGAGGGGAGCCCGGGGATGGTGCCAGGGTCGGAGAGGCGGCCGCTGCTGCCGCAGCCTGGTCTGACATCGCTCGCATCGCTGGTACTGCCAGGGGATGGAGGGAAGCAGCTCAGGTCTGTGCCACCTTGAGACACAGCACATCCCTGTCACTCCCCATCAGCATTGCCATGAGCCATCGAACAGGAGCAGAGTGTCCCAGGGGATCCCATCACTTTCCAGCCTATTTCGGGGTGCCCTTGGGGCCATGGAGCTGCCAGCGGATGGGAGGCTTGTGGCTTTCCCTGTGCATCGCAGCAGGGATGGGATGGAGAAGATACCATGGTAAGATGACAATGACAAGGGGAACCACTTGTATAAGGAGGATAAACCTCAGCAGGGAATTAGCAACGGGGCCTCTGCAAGCCTGGAGCCATGAGCCAGGTCTGCAGTAGAACAAGTGGGATTTTCCTGCACCAGCACATTCCACTGGTGCTGGTGAAAGTGCAGGGGCTGTGAGCAGGGATGCAATGCCAGCCACCAGGACTCTGACTCCTCTAAATGTTCCTTCCTTAATGCTCAAATGGTTTGGCCCTTGCTTAATCCATTGCAAGGACTTGAAATGAAGCAAGCCCGAGCCGTGACCCCGGTTCAGCATGAGGATGCTCTGGATTCAGGGGGTTGGCACTCCCTGTGTTTACTTAAGAGGCACAAAACTTTTCCTAACATATAAAGTTTCTGTATCCCTGAGGGTGCTCCTGGCCATGGCAAAGCTTTGTCCCATTCCCAACAGCCACTGTCATCCCTCTATAGCTCCATTCCTGCCAAAGCCATGGAGCTGAGCCCACTCCAAAGCTGTGCCCCTGATTTTGGGAGGGATGGGGGCTGGAGGACTGGCTCAGAGCGACCATTGCAGGGCTGAGCCCAGCACCCAGTGGGTTCCCCTCACAGCATCCCTGCAGCAGGAACCAGGACATCATCCCAGGGAGCTGGGGCTGAGCAGGACTGAGCAGGGTGCTGCCCTGGGGCTGCCTCACACCCGCATCCTCCTTGCCCTGGATCCTCAAAGCACTTCAGTGCCGTGAGTCAATGCCAGGCTCTGCTGTGGCTGCCTCCAGCCCTGTTTATATAACACCACGTTTTGTGGCTTTTGCTTTGCTTCTGGTTTACAGGAGCTACTTGTGAATCCCAAATGAACCATGGGTGATACCCAGCAGAAACCTGCCTGTGGCGCCGGCACTGTCGGCACCACCAGCACCAGCCAAAGCACTGAAACAGCAAAATGGGGAGTGAGGGGAGGAGAATGATCCCTAGAGCTGGGCTTTAGAAGGGACCGCTTCTCCAACACCTCCCGCCCAAGCATAGCAATTGAGGGGGACCTGAAGGCCCCACTTACCCCTCATCATGCAGGTTTCTCAATAGCACCAGGCCACATTCACCCCCAGCATCCCCAGTACCACCCATCACCCTTCCCAGCCCTTGGCTGTGCCTACCAGAAAGCCCTGGGGCTGATCCTGGGCTGGTCCTGCCAGGTCACTTTCTCCACTGGGTTAGGGGGACATCAGCTCCCCTGTGCTTGTGCTCTGCTCCGTGTCTGCCTTTTCCTTACAACCGCTCTGGTATCCGTGGGTTTTAAAAGCTAAAAAACACAGAAAAAGACTGTTTCCTGAGAGACCATTAGCACAGTGGGAGACAGGGATAATAATAGCCTGGGACTGTATGGGAGTCTTCATCTGTCAGGGACCGCAAGTGCAGGGGAGGCTGTAGATGTGCTGCTGAAACGCAGCCACCCCTGGGTGCCTGGGAGGGTGGGAGCAATGGGATGGACCCGGATGGGTGCATGGCTGGACCACAGGAATCCCAAGGGCGGGAGCAGGGAGCTCAGCCTGCCCAGAGGAGAGCCTGAGCTAATTGAAGGTGGCAGCACCCAGCGGGCAGGAGCATCACCAGAGCTGGCCCCACACCGAGGTCTCTATGGGGTGATGGAGATGTCCATTAGCATTAGGGAGCAGGGGCCCATCCGAGTGCTTTGCTGCCAGGCTCTATCCAGCAGCAGGGCTGGTTCCCTGGGACAGTCCCCAGCTTCTGTCCGAAGGGCATCAGCGTTTTTGCTCTCAGCCCAAGGAAGGTGGAATTTCCATGGGAGCCCACTGGATGAGGACTCATCCAAGGGTCCTCAGATAAAACCAGGGAAGAGGAGACTCGTGGTGACATGAAGGATGCTTCCCTCCAGCTGGATGCTTCTCCTGGAGCCTGCCAAGGTTCACCTTCAAAGCCAGGTCTGAAGGCTTACCAAGGCTTACCTTGCCCATGCGAGGCTCCTGCCTCCTCCTTCCCTTGGGAGCCCCACACACCCCATGGCTCAGCCCCACATCACCTCCCACTGTAGTCTCCAGCGGGCTCCCAAGGGTGACCCCCAGCCCTGTGATGGGATGGGGGTCCCCACTGACCATGGGCCTGCATCTCATCCACTGAGACCGCCGGGATGGGGGGAGCCCCCAGGTCACCCCAAGAGCTGCCCAACCACCACCACCCGGCCCCAGTCCCGGTCCCGGTTCCTTCCCTGCCGGGCCCCGCTCCCGCAGTGCCGGTACCTGAGGCAGATGGGGAAGGGCCTGAGGAGGACGAGCAGTCCCGGTGCAGGCGCAGAACCGGTGCTGGTGCCGGGGGGGAGGCTCAGCCCCGGTGCAGGGGGGGGGACCGGACCCTGTGCCGGGGCAGAAGCAGCAGTGCCGGAGCCGCAGGAGGCCGGCCCGTCCTGATGATGCCGGGATCCAGGCACTGATGCCGGTGCCGGTGCGAGGAGCCGCTGCTGGAGGCGGAGCATCCGCCCTGATCGCGGTCCCGCTCGGGTGCGGGTGCCCCGCTCCAGCCGGCGGAGCCGGAGCATCCGCAGGATCGTGCCGGGTCCCCGCGCCCCCCCCGAGGCTTCCCCCCACCCGGGAGCCCTTCACCGGGGCAGCGGGGCCCGGACCGCGGTTTCCCACTGGGGGAACGCGGCGGAGCGGTCCCGATAACAGGACCCCCGCACCCGGTACCGGGACCCCCCCTTCCTCCGGTACCGCCTCCCCTTCGGCGCCCTCTTGCGGGCGCGGCGCGGCAGTGCCGGGGCGGAGCCGGGGCGGAGCGGACGGGTCCCGGTGCGGCGGGCGCAGCCATGTCCTTCTGCTCCTTCGTGGGGGAAGAGGTGTTCAAGGACCACTTCCAACCGGGTGAGCGGGGCCGGCGGCACCGGGCGGGGGCTCTCGGGGGGCTCTGGGGGCCCCGCGGGGTTTGGGGACCCTCCTGTAAGGGCTGGAATCCCGGCGGTGGGGGGTGGGATGCGGTGTTCTTCCTGTGGGCATCCTCCACCCTGGGAACCGGGCTGGGGGTCCCGTCTATTGGGGGATGCCCCCGTGGAGGGGGGGACACGACCCGGACTGCAAAGGTGGGGTTGAGGGGAGTTCCTATAGGGGCCCTTTGGGGGGGTCCTGTCCTGCTGTAGAGGAGCCCTTATAGGGGATGTGGGTTGTGGCCATAAAGTCCAGTGTGGGTATCCCATGTCCCCATCCCAATCCCTTGGGAGCCATTCGGGTGCTGCCGCCATCACTGACCCCTCTCCCACCACCCACCCCAGGCATCTACGTCTGTGCCAAGTGTGGCCATGAGCTGTTCTCCAGCCGATCAAAGTACGAGCACTCGTCCCCGTGGCCAGCGTTCACCGAGACCATCCATGAGGACAGCGTGGCCAAGCGCCTGGAGCGGCCGGGGGCTTTAAAGGTGCCAACACCTTGGGGGTAGCAAAGCAACCCCATGGGACTGTAGCGACAGGACAAGGGGAAATGGGTTTAAACTGAAATAGGGGAAGTTCTGGTTGGAGGTGGGGAAGAAGCTCTTCCCTGTGAGGGTGCTGAGGCGCTGGCACAGGGTGCCCAGAGAAGCTGTGGCTGCCCCATCCCTGGCAGTGTTCAAGGCCAGGTTGGACACAGGGGCTTGGAGCAAGCTGCTCCAGTGGAAGGTGTCCCTGCCCGTGGCAGGGGTTGGAGCTGGGTGAGCTTTAAGGGCCCTTCAACCCAAACCATTCCATGATTCTATCATTTGTAGGTGTCCTGTGGCAAGTGTGGCAACGGGCTGGGCCATGAGTTCCTCAATGACGGGCCGAAGAGGGGCCAGTCCCGCTTCTGAATATTCAGCAGCTCGCTGAAGTTCATCCCCAAAGGTACCTTTGGCTGTGGTTTGGGAGCTCTTCCACCGCATGCGGTTCGTTCGGGGGCACTGCTGATAGCCGCACACGGTGTGCACTGCACTGCTTGCGGCCGGGTGTAGCTGCTTGTTCAGATAAGCCAAGCAGCCACTTCCATCCTATGTAAATCCCGCGTGCTTTGCTCTGCTCAGCTGGGCCCCCATGGTGAAATAGGGAGTGTGTGGGACCTCCTGGATGGGGCTGTGGGTCTGCCTGTGTCCAAGGGGCAGCTCAGCACTGGGGGTTTCTGATTGTGATGCAGGGCAAGGGCAGGGAGCTCCTGTGGTGGCTTAAATGGGGCTGGGAGAATTCCTTGGGGAAGTGGAGTGGGAGCTCTGACTATTGCTCGGTGGGAAGGGGTATTTGCTGCTGTGGTTACCCTGCTCTTTGCTCCCCCTGGGTCAGAAAAGGCTTTGGGAGGCAAATTCAGGGCAGCCCCTTGGTCATGGCTTTCTTCCCACTTGTGGGATGTGAGATGCTGGCCGGGTGTAGGTTAATAACCATGTAAAAAGGGCTGGTGGCTCTGGGGTGAGAAACACGAGCCTGGATTTTTCCTCTCCTCCTTTCAGGCAAAGCAGACAAGGACCTGAAGGAGAAGTAAGCACAATCCTGCTCTACCTGTGCACTGCTCTTGGGCTCATCCTGCGTTCCCCTTGGGGTGCTCCATCCAGTCAGGGGGGCACCTCCAGCAAGAGAAACCCCAGAGAAGCTCCTGGTGTCCCCGGGCCGGTTCCTTCTCTGTGCTGCTCTGATTCGGGGTGCTGGGAGGAGCATGGGGGGTAAGGGGAAAATGGGGGTGCTGGAGCTCTGTGCTTGCTGCGTGGGTTGTGAGCTGCACCCAAGGGTGTTTCACACGACTCGGGGTGACGCAAAGGCTCCGGCTCTTCATTGTACCCACCCTTACCCCCTGTTCTCCCCAGCATCCCTCTGCCTGTAGCAGAGTCCATGGGAGCAGCTCATGTGCCTGACGTGGCACTGATGCAACCCAGAGCTGCTCCTCTGGCGTTTCCAGGGAATGACTCTGGATTAGCTGAGATCAAAGCCTGGGTTAATCTCTGGTGCTATTCTAGGCTGGGATCTTGGTATGAACTGCCCTATGTAAACCCTGCCAGGGTGCTAGGGTGAGGATGGGTTTATGATCCCACTAGACAGCAGCCAGGTATTTTACCCCTTATCTTGCACACAGGTCTCGATCTCCCACGTCCTCTGGGCTCTGTTCTCACTTGGCCTTACACCAGATTTATCACTGTGCTATGAACTCCAGTGGCACCAATGGTTCCTCAGTGCCAGGGAGGGCAGAATGGGGCTCGCGAGCTGCACTTTGCACAGCTCAGGCTTTAGGAGGGACACTGATGGCTCCTTAACAGCATCGTGCCCTTCCCTGCCTGTCCCCAAACCAAATCCTCCTCTATAATTACACACAAGGAGTTCTGAAGATGGCAAACCCCTTTGCTCACCCAGGGTCTGGTGGTGCAGCTCCAGTGCAACACATGGGTGCTTTGGGGAGGCCTCACTGCTCTTATGGTGCTGCTGTGCTCAGCTTTCCTCTGTATGGGTTTTCCCTCAATTCTGGCGTTAGGAGGGCACCCTTGCAAAGTGCAATGCACCAGTTCACTGCCTGGAGCTCACTGCTGGTCTGGTACCTCTTTCTATACTGAAAATAAAGCACTGAGTCACTGTGTTGGAGAAATAACCTCTTCTGTTCAAGTGATGGCACCGTGGAGCACCTGCCAGGGGTTACCTTCGCTGCTCGGTTTGCTGGTGTTAGTTGCAGTGATGGGGAGGCTGCACCAGTGGTGGGATGCGTGTGAGGCAGGCACAGATGCAGGCACAAAGCCCTGGGCAGGTTTCATCTGGAGTCTCCAGCCTGCAGGGTTAGCTTGAAGTCAGTGTGTGTGGTTTAATCCTGTCTCTGTTACCATAACCCCAGGGTTTACCATATAAAAGGGGGATGCATTGGAGGCCTTAGGGCAATCCCAGGGTCAAAACCTTCACTGGGGAAGGTTTCCTTTCTGCTCCACTTCTCGGTTTTGCCCACCTGAAGCTGTTTTCAGCTTGTTTTTCACAGTGTGTTGTGGTACCTGCTGGGCAGAAGGGCTCTGAGTTTCAGCAGTGCCTCGTGGTGGTTTCCTCACACAAAGACTGGAAGCTGCAACCTCCTGCAAAGATCCCTTCACCCCATCAGAGCTGGGTACTGGGTTTATGGAGGCTGGAGACCTGAGCTGGGCTTTGCTGGGCCCCAGTTCCAAGGGGTAAAGTCTGCTCTGGAGCAGAGGAGCCAGCTCCATGTCTCCCTCCTGTCCCACCGCTGGCTTGTGCCCCATGGCATCACCCTCAACACCTTCCCCATCCACATTTAGCTGTAATTGCTAATCAAGGTCCAGTCTGAAGGTTGCTTCAAGCTGCTTTTCAACCCATTAATCCTGTTAAGTGTTGCTTTGTCCCTGCTCTGGTGACCTCCACACAAGTCCCCTGGGGCAGGAGCTGCCCCTTGGTTTCCCACTGGGGACCACTGTGGATCCATCCATCCATCCCTTTGAATCCTGTCCTCGCCTGCATCGCTGGGAATGGAGGCATTTTTGGGGTGGTTTCCCTTGGGATGCTGCAGTAGAAGGAAACCACAGGTTGGGAATCACCACTTGGGAGGAGCAGTGGTGATTCCTGCTACCCATGGCTTCCCAGCACCGAGTCCCACGGGAACACAGCGGGTTTCCACGCTGCCTTGCAGTTCGTGGCCGCAGGCACGGGAGGGTGCAAGTGCTTTTCCTAACCCTTCCCCAGGCGCTACAGGGAGGGAGGGATGCTGCTGGTGTGGGTACCGCATCCTTGGAACAACGAGGAGAGGAAACTCAGGATGGTTTAAATAGGGATGGGGCATTTACCTGGAAATCCATCCAGGATTTCGTGTTAAAGACTTCAGGCTGGAGGTTCTGGGCCGTGCCTGGTGCTGAGGATGCAGGATGTGGCCTTGCAGAGCAGATCCCATCCCTTCCCAACTCCACCATCTCCAGCATCATCTGCTCCTTCATCCTTTCTGGACGACTGCAGCACTGGGCATCCCCATCACCTCCACCAGTCTATGGCCGGTCCTTCCCCTCCACCATTCATCCTCATTTAATCATTACCCTAATTTGGGTTGAATCAGAGGACTTTGCTTAGTTGGGCAACAGCAGCCGCATAGCAGCGCTGTGGGTTTAATGGCAGAGATTGGATTATGCCCCCAGGCCGACACACACTTCTCTGCTCGTTCAGAAGATCATTCATTTCCTGCGCCATAGCCTCCAGCTGACCTCCCCTTTTAATTCCTTAATTTTCTTATCCGCATGCCATGGAGAGGAGCTGCCTCTTTGACCCTCCTCGGGATGGCTCCGGCGGCAGCAGAGCACAGGGGGGCTGAGATTAATTCCCCTAATAAAGATGACAAGCCCCAGAGAAATGACGTTATGCAAGGAAAGAGGAAAGGACCTGGAGGCATCGGGAAGCTCTGATTGCTGTGATTCCTTGGAGCCAGCGCAGCAGGAGTGAGCCGGCAGTGCTGCAGAGGCTGCTTCCACCTGGGATCATGGAATGATTCGTGTTGGAAGGGACCTTAAAGCTCATCCAGCTCCAACCCCTGCCACAGGCAGGGACACCTTCCACTGGAGCAGCTTGCTCCAAGCCCCTGTGTCCAACCTGGCCTTGAACACTGCCAGGGATGGGGCAGCCACAGCTTCTCTGGGCACCCTGTGCCAGCGCCTCAGCACCCTCACAGGGAAGAGCTTCTGCCTAAGAGCTCATCTCAGTCTCCCCTCTGGCAGGTTAAAGCCATTCCCCTTGGCCTGTCCCTTTTGGGGCACTTTTGGGGTTTTATTCACTGGGGCATCCCTTAGGGCAGGCAGCGCAGCCTGATTTGGGGTGTTCTTGTACAGCCCCATCCTGGCAAATGGGTGCTTCAACCCCAGCCGCATCCCTGAGCCATGCTGGGGTCCCATCCCCGTGGTGGGCTCTGGAGCATCAGTTTGCTTAAAGGGATCATTGGAATTCCTAACACCGAACTACTCTGTGGTGTCCCTGGGATGCTGCAGGAGGCGAGGTGCTCACTCCATCCCAGATTGCTCATCTGTCCCTCAGCACATCCAGCAATAGCTGGAGAAAACTAGAGGCTCATTCCACTTCATTCACCAGCAGTAACTTCATCTCTCCCTATTCCGGGCTTCCTCTTGCTGGCCGGGTGCTCCTCCTGAGGTCTGATGAATCCTCCCAAAGCCACAAGGTGGAGAAATGAGTTTTCCGTTTGTGGCGTGTGCTGATCTGGGAGATCATGGCTGGAATCACCGGGAGCGGGTCTGGGCAGGCCAGAAAAATGTTTAGCCCCAGGAAAATGTTAATCTTGGGGTTTTTTTCCTTCCCTGGCTGTTGAGATCCGACTTCTTAAGGCAATTAGTGAGGGGTTATTTGTTAATCAGTCACACTTCGATGCTTGCTTTGGGGTCTCATCTCATGCTCTCAAGTGCACATCGCTTCTAATCATGAGCTTCACTTCTGATGTGGGATATTCCTGTCCTGGGCTGGCTGTGCGTGCCGTGGTGCAGGCAAAAGCCTGCATTCAGGAATGGCTCCTGGATGCATCAGAATGTGATGTGCGATGATGGTGATGCTGCCCTTCCCCTGCTGTACCCACCATGTGCCCCATCCCCAGCCCAAGCACATCCCACCTTTTTGGGGTGCATGGATCTCCCAGGGTCTGTCCAAGGTGGGATAATCACCCCTAGCCTATGAGTGGGTGCATGCAGAGCCGGTGCCGCCTTCTTGGGATGGTGATGCCACACAGGGGTGCCCACAGCACTCCTGCCCTCTCCGTGCTGTGGTGTTGGGACTGGATGAACCATTCCCAAAACACATCACCCCATGCCCTGCAGGAAAGGCCTCACCAGGGAAAGCTGCTTTGGGCCACACCAGCATCATTCCAGCCCTGCGAGCACTGGTCCAGCCTTGTGAGCATCAGTCCAGCCCTGCAAGTATTGGTCCAGGCCCGTGAGCACTGGTCCAGCCCTGAGAGCATCACCTGAGAGCATCGGTCCAGCCCTGGGAGCATCAGTTCAGCCCTGCAAGCATCAATCCAGCCCTGCAAGAGTCAGTCCAATGCTGTGAGCATGGATCCAGCCCTGCACCAGCATTGGTCCAGCACCACGGCTGCTCCCATGGCCACCCCATTGGCTCACAACCCAAACCCCACTGGTGGAGGGTGATGTCCAGCCAGGGCTCTCCTCCCTGTGATCCTCATGGTGTGCGCTTTTAAGAGATGCACTTCACTGTTTGCTGTAATGATTTGTTGCTTGTAAAACCACCGTGATTAACTACAGTTTAGCCTCCTGGTTTCATGTCTTATCATGTTTCATCTCACACAAAAGACATTTACAGTCTATTTTCAACTTCAAAGTAAATGCTTCTTGCGTGAGCATTAAGGAAGGCAAATATTTAAGCAGAACCTGTATGGTATTAGCGTCTCTTGATGTTCCCTGCTGAGTGAGGATTGATGGCTGCCTCAAAAGGCAGGTTTTTCCTATTGTTTTATGCACCAGTGATTAATATTTCATGTTCTCACTGTTATATATTTGCTGGCTGGCACTGGCCTACCCTGACAGTGCTTTCTTCATGTCTTACATGTCCAGCTTTTATGCACTTCAGTATAGGAAGTGTGACTCTTGGCAGCATCCTCTGGTCTTATTGAAGCCTCCTGCTTGAGCTTTCTGAATGAGGCTCATCTTGATGGTGTCAGGGCTGATGGCACATCCTTCCTTCTGCACTGATACCTCTGCCCTGTGCTGTGCCCCAGCTTTTAAGCGGGTACTGCAGGTTGTGCCATGTGGATGGGCACTCATCTGGATGGGGACAGTGAGGATGGTGCCTTGGGGACCAGATCCTGCCAGGGGATGTGGCTGGATCCTGGTATTCCTGCGGAGATGAGAGGACATGGACCAGGGTGAGAAGCTGCTCCTGTCCCTGGTAGCACCCTCTGCTCATTGCCTATGCAGCAGTGGCATCACCCTGAGCCCATCTCGGTGCGCTGTCACCATCCAGCACCATTCATGCCACCGCAGTGGGGTTTCTGCTCCTCAGCACCAGTGGAAGAAGCCCAGTGTTTTTGCACTGAACTCACAGCACTTCTGCACCACAGTCTCAAAAATCCCATTACGTTCCCAGCCAGCCTTGTCAGGGCAGGATGAAAATAGCCCAGGACCAAATTCCTCCGCTTTGAACACGATGACACACTGGCGTGCGCTCCTCTGAACACTAAACATATTAAGACCAGGAACTGTAAGGGCCGGCTCTGCTTCTCATCCAGCTCGGAGTTAATGTAACTCAATTAGCAAGAGCGGTAAATAGAGCCCGTTTTAATTTAGATGGAGAGGTTGCTGTGGCTCGAGCCTTTCACTTCGGGAGCAGGGAAGCTGTGGGAGCGCTGCCAAGAGGTCCTGCAAACCCTGAGACCATGAGATCCGGGTGCTTGGTGAGCAGCACCCAGTGAGGAGCTTCCCGGAGCATCCAGGAGGATACGATGGTTGTGAACTGTTATTAGGTGCCATAGAAAAGACTGGGAAGCCCCCAGAAGGGTGACTATTTAAAGAGTCTATGTAAAGAGGACAAGATCAGCTTGGCAGAGAGGCTGGAGCCATGTGTCTTCAGGGCTGTGCTGCATTCCTGGGACATGATGTGGAACGCGTGCATCTTCCCTGCATCACAGTCTATCTTTGTTCCCCTCTGACGTCTTGAGTCGGGGCTGGTATTTCATGGCCACGGCTGGGCCTGCCAGCAGCACGGCAGCTCTGCTGGAAATTGACTCCTCTGAGCTTTAAAAGCAGCCTCAAAGGCATAAAACTCAAAGTAAGAGATCAAACCTGTTAATCTAGGACTAATTTAAACTGCTGGCTCCGGTGGGTAAAGCATTGAGGCTCTGATAGGGATGTAATGCAGGCAGGAGGTGCTGCTTCTCCCAGCCACATCCCATATCCATCCATCCATCCATGCGTTGGGGCATGGCACACTGCACAGCGCAGCTCCCTGCCATCTGTAACCCCAACTGCAGTGCTTTCTATCCACCCATCCCAGATGGTGAGACAGGAATGGGGAGGGATGCTCTTTTCCTGGGAAGTCCAGCTCAAGGGAGCAGAGTTTGTGGGTGCAAGTGTGTGCGTGTGGTGAGGTCAGTGATGGATCATGAAATGAAGCTCATGAAATACATCCTCCTGCACTGGCGATGCTGAGGGGAGTGTGTTCCATCATCAATCCTGACATTGCCACATAACTTAGATTGCACTGAATTGAAATAGCTCATTTCACTGATGGTGTCTAAGATGCAGTACTGGAGATTGTCTCATTTCCCTGTCCAGCCCGTGCACTGCAGCAGGGTGGCAACAACCGAGCACGGCCACTCTGGTGGGATGCAGGGAAGACCGGCAGGACTGGCTGCCTGTGCTGCTCTGGATTGGAGCTTGGATGGGAACAGGCACGGAGGGATCGCACGTTTGGTACCCAAAGAGGTTTTGAGCCCCTGGGTTGTCTGGTACTGGGGATCTGGGACTCCCTGTGCCCCAGCTCATCCATGAAGTGAGGTAGAGACCAGTAGATGATGATGTTCATGCTGTCCCATTGCCCCATGGTGCTGCGGGATGGGAGTTGGAGGCTCTGCTGGTGTTCAGCCAGGCCAGGCTTCCCAGTGCACCTTTGAGGTATGGAGCACCCTCCTTTACTGTATTGCCAAGCAGCTCTTTATCCACTTCTCAGGGTTCACGAGGCCCTCAGTGGGACCGGCTGCATCCCCTCCCCAGCTCTTTAGAGCTCATTGTAATTAGTGACCTGCCAAAAATGAACTTGAGCAATGGGCAAATATGTCCTTTCCCAGCCCAGAAGCACTGGTGACGGGCACAAAGAGCTTGTTCCTGCTTGTCCTATTGCTTTACAGAGCTGGATGTGTCAGTCAAGGACATACCCAGATCACTGGTGCATGGAGCCTGAGGGGTCTCTGCTGCTGGGAACCTTGCAGAAGTGGGCCACCACTGGCCTGATCCTGCCTAGGCAAAGCAGGTGGTGCAGTGGGGATACTGATGGGGCTGAGTTGCTCCACCTGGTCAGGCATCACCCAGAGCAGGATTTAAAGGAGGGAGCAGCCAGTCCTGGTCCCTGTCAGGATGAGGTCAGCAGCAGTTTGGGGTAGAGGTTGCTTGGGGACCTCTGTCAATGCTGAGACCCCAAAACCCTCCAGATAGAGAGTGCTGGAGTCAGCAGGAGCAAACCCTTGTTTGGTGAGTGGATGCTTTGGCTGAACACAGCAAATCCCTCGGACCAGCTCTGAGCTGTGTCCCTGTCCCCATGGACATTGTATTTCGTTGCCTTTAACTGTGTGTTTTAGAAACTGAACAATAGATGTCACATAAATGCTGGCAAACAGGAGGGTGAAGGGTTGCTGTGGGGTGGGAGCCCCCAGTTTGGGCGGTGGATTATGGGGGTGGTCCTCAATGGGGCTCCTGCACCCACTGCCCTGAACACACCTACAGCAGCCCCTGCCCTGAATACACCTGCAGCCCCAATAACCACCCTGCTTTGTGGGTGCACAGCTCCTCCAGAGAGCTGTGAGCCCGAGCAGGTCTTTGCTGGGGAGTTCATTACTGGAGCTTGTGTCCATCCCTGGTGGGATCCACAAGGATGGTGATGGAGAGATGGGGGTTTGGAAGCACGGGATGCAGTTCTTAGCCAGGCTTCCCACGAGGTGGAGGCTGCTGTGGTCCCTCAGGCTCCCAGTGATGTGGATCTCCCTTCAGAGGAGGCTGGCTGCTGCAGCCCAGCTTGCCCATGGGACACATCCTTGGGCTCTTGGAGTTAAAGGAGGCTCCTTACAAAGCTGTATCGCTGCTGGTGTCCCTGTGCTGCGTGGCCAGGATGGAGCTGCTGTTTGCAGTGATTTTGGGGTGTTTTCTGCTGTTTGCCTTGTTCCATTTAGCCTGGGGGTGCAGTGCTTGTAAGGGGGGAAGAAAAACCCTGCGGCTTCTTATTCCTGTGTACCTGGGCTCTGTGAGCATCACTGTCTGCTGCAGCCTCCACTGCACCGGGCTGAAGCAGGGCAGTCACTGATGTGCATTGGGTTTTATCCACATGGGTGTGTGCAGGATTGGTGAGGATAAGCCTGGAGCACTTCTTGTTTCTGAAGGATGCACTGGGAGCCGGGTTTAAACTGGGGGGAGCTAACGCCGGGCTGCGTTGTGTGCCAATACGTGCGGAAGGGCGAGATGGATCGTGCCTTCCATTACAGCTGCTCATGTGCACGAGTCGCCAAAATATGCAAGGCATCCCTTTAATTTCTCCATCGGAGGCTGGCGCAGGATCCTGATGCTTATCAGACCCCTGGCTTTGGATGCAGGCTCTGGGGAGGAAACGTTGCTCTTGTCGACAGCTTGTGTCAACCCAAGGCACGGCTTAAGCCTTCAAAACTGGGCCTAAATTGGAGCTATGTATGGGCAAGGATGGCTTTTACCCAGTGTTGTGCAGGATCTGATTTTCTGCTTTGCATAAGAGCAGGGGGGATGTTCTGGATCCTGGTGTCCAAGGGGAGCTGTGACCACCCTAAGCTTGGTCTCAGCCAGGCTGTGAGTGCTCCCTGATGCTTCCCGTGCTGTCCCCAGCATCCTGGTGCCAGGATCCTGCTCTCCCCAGGGAACCACTGCAGAGCCATCCTGGTGCCTACCAGGAGAGCTCTGCCTGGAGGGCTCCAGCCCACGAGAGAGGTTAAATCACTGCAAACCA
Source organism: Psittacula echo (assembly GCF_963264785.1). NCBI lineage: Eukaryota > Metazoa > Chordata > Aves > Psittaciformes > Psittacidae > Psittacula > Psittacula echo. The sequence continues at coordinate 1,534,266 of NC_137739.1, forward strand.
TAAAGGAGCCTGTAAAATTAGTGGGTAATTAGCAGTGCTGTGATGTACATCATGGCACGCTGCTGCTCCTGCAGGGATGGGAGCGTGTGTGACATGGGTTTGCTCCTGAGACATTTGCATTGCTTTTAGCCCACAGCTACCATCTTGTCATTGCAAAATTAAGACAAAACAAGCGATTTGTTGCTAGAAATGATAAAAGCAAATGGAAACACCCCCCAGCAGAGCTCTGGCAGGGAGGACATCTGCCTCCTGGTCTGCAGGAGGGGAAAGGATGTGCGGTGAGAATGTGGCTGTGTGATTGGCACCACTTGGTCCGGGTGTTGGGAAAAAGGGTCCGGAGCTCTGGACCCTGCACCGTGTGTGGATCACAGCACATAGTGATGGATGGATGCAGGCTGGAACCGGGGCTATGTGCAGTCTGGTATCCCCTGCCATAAGACCTGTTGTCCGCTGCTGCTGCACTGCGGGATGGGCTGGTACAGCCCCCAGTAAGGGCTCATGCTGCTTCTGTGTTGCTGCTGGTGATGCTGGTTGGACACGGGTCATTTGCTGGTGAATTCTGGGGTTGGTGTTTTCCCTTTGCCCTGGGCTGGGCAGCTGCTGAGGCAGCGGAGCCGAGGACTGCAAAGCATTTGCCATAGAATCTGAGGAATTTGGAGTGAAACCCCCAAAGAAATTAAGGACAGATGGGTTAGAGGGAAGAAAGAAACCCAGTTTCTTTCTGCTGCTCGGTGTCTGCCTCCACAGCAGCCCCTCATCCCTGCTGCAGCTCTGTGCTGGGCATGGGGCTGGATGAGCATCTTCCTGCACCATGGGGACACCAGCACCTCTGCCCTGAGGATGATGCCAAGTGGGGACGATGCCCCTGCAGCAGCCAGGACCATCACCACTCCCACAGTGATGAGCCAGGAGGTCTTGGGGGCTTTCTCTGAGGAGATCCCTGTTTCCATCCTATAGCCCCTGGTGAAGCACCAGGAACAAAGCGAGACGCGTGGCAAGAATTAATCTCTCCCTTAACTACCAGCTCCAGGAGAGGTTCTGGGGCAAAGCCAAACCCACCAGCAGCAGTGGCTGGTGCTTCCCGGGGTGCGAGCCCCATCCCCATGTTTATGGGTTGTCATCTCTGGGATTAGGAGCTTTCGCTTGTGCTGGCGCTGGCGCTCTGCCTGGCGCTGCATCAGCCCCAACACCTGCGTGCTGACTTCAGCACCTCAAGTATTTCTGATGCAACCGCTTGTTTGCTCCTCCTGAAGCAAACTCAACGTGTTAACGGGGAGAAATGGAGCATAATTGCTCCTTTGTGTAGAGTCAGTGGGTAAATAGCAGCGTTTGGCTGCAGAGCTGGAGCTGCAAACAGGTTGTGGTGTGATCCACCTGGGCTCTGCTCCGTGTGCGCTGCGAGAGCAGACCTTCTCCTGGGAGAAAATCACTGCTGCACCCAGCTGCTTTCACCTGGGATCATAGAACCATGGAAGGGTTTGGGTTGGAAGGGACCTTAAAGCTCCTCCAGCTCCAACCCCTGCCACGGGCAGGGACACCTTCCACTGGAGCAGCTTGCTCCAAGCCCCTGTGTCCAACCTGGCCTTGAACACTGCCAGGGATGGGGCAGCCACAGCTTCTCTGGGCACCCTGTGCCAGCGCCTCAGCACCCTCACAGGGAAGAGCTTCTGCCTAAGAGCTCATCTCAGTCTCCCCTCGGGCAGGTTAAAGCCATTCCCCTTGGCCTGTCCCTACAGGCCCTTGTCCAAAGCCCCTCTCCAGGTTTCCTGCAGCCCCTTTAGGCACTGGAGCTGCTCCAAGGTCTCCCCTTCAGGAACCTTCTCTTCTCCAGGCTGACCCAGTCCAGCTCTCTCAGCCTGGCTCCATAGAAAGAGTCAGGAAATGATGCTTCTTTTCCCCTCTGAAGGTGCTGTGGGCAATTGCTCTTGTGTAGGATAATTTACTATGGTCTTTTTGAGATGTTCCCGTAAGCCAAGCTGTGATAAGCAGCATCCAGATGAAGCCAATGGTGGCACAGCCATTGCCAGGCTGGGAAGGAGGAGAAGGAGGCAGGAGGAGTTCGTGTGCTCCAGATGCAAACAATAAGGGCAATGGATCTTGATTTCATCTGTCAAGTAATTGGGCTGGAAGTCTGTGCATGCTAATGACTCCACATCAAGCAGCTCGGTGCTCAGATGTGACCCATCCTGCTCCATGGGGAGAGCAGGGGGCTGCAGCCCGCCGTGGCCATGATGAATCTCCCCCAGATGTTATCCCATAGGGGAAGCGAGGCCCACATGTATGTTATTAACGATGCCAAAGATCTGAGGTTAAAAATTGACCACGGGGCGTTCACATTAGCCCCAGGATGTAGGTCCTGCTGTGGGGGGCAGTGGGAGAAAGGCTCGGGGGCCCTGGCCACATGTCCTAACTCTGTACCTGCCATTGCATCGGGTGGGTGAGCACCAAAGTGTTCCTCAGCATCCTATTGTGGCTGTTGTGGGGAGGAAAAGGGTGCTTACAGAAGCTCTGACAGCTGTGAGAGTTAAAGATGGAGATGACATGAGGAGAGGGATGCAGGGATGTCCAGGTTGGATGGGGCTTGGAGCAAACTGCTCCAGTGGAAGGTGTCCCTGCCCGTGGCAGCGTTTGGAACTGGATGAGTTTTAAGGTCCCTTCCAACACAAACCATTCTATGAAGCATCCAAATATTCAGCCATGGGATGCTGGTGGGTACCACGAGCCCACATGGCGCAATGCTGATCTGAAGGCTTCTTGTGATGGCTTTTCCCTGTGGAACAGAGCTTTTGGGCTCATGAGCCTCAGGTTACTGCTCCTGGCTCCATCCTTCCCAGACATGGCAGAGCCTGGGTGCTGGGCCTGAAAGTTCCTGTCATCAGCCCAGCTCCAGGCAAAGCCTCATCTCCTTCCTGCAGAGCCAGCGAGCACTGACCTGCCTGTGGGGAGAAGATAGAGCCCATGGAGTCACACAGCACATGTGGGTGCCTGTGCTATAGGAACCAGGCCCTTCCTATCCCCAGAAAGGGGGATCCTCACCTCCAGAAGGATTTTGTCTCCAAATGGGGCTTTTTTCCCTATGAAGGAGCCAGGATACCGGGAAGCGGGATCCTGCTGCCATTGAAGCACATGGGCAAGTGCTCACAGTCCCCCAGCACCTGCAGGTTGTTGGTGCTGCTGTTCTGCAGCCCCGGGGCTGTGGGAATGCCGGTGTACCCAGCACCCTCTCCCATTCTGGAAGGGTTCCAGCCTTTCCTTGCTGATTGCTTCAGCGCATTGCAGATGATGAGAGATGAGCGGGACCAGCCCTTGCTGCTGGGTGAGACAGCAGCCGGGGCTAGACCCTCTCCTCATGCTGCCCGTGGCTCTGTTCCTTTCTTTTCTCCTTACTCCCATGTAAGACCCAAGCTTTTTGCTGGAAAATGGGTGGTTTCCACCTGGAAAGTGAGGTCACGGCATGCAGAGCTCCAGCATGACCTGCTGGCTGCTCAGGCTTTGATTTCGGCGTCTGTAGCTCATGAGTGCGCATGATGCATGCCACTATTTGGGCAAATGAGTGTATTAGCTCCTTCTGCTCATTACCCGAGTCATTATCCGTTCATTAGCTCTTCTTAATGGGGCAATATTTTGCTGTCTTAAGGGTTTTGTAGAGTTAAGACTGGAATAGACAATGCAAACAGACAAAGAAAATGCATTACCCCTATACATGGCTTAAGTAGTGCTGGGAAATGGAGTCTGTGTGATGCTGGGGGCACCTGCAGCTATTGACCTATGCTGAGGGCTGCCCAGCATCATTGCAGGATGGAGTGGGACCATCTCTGTCTTGTGGCGGCCTAAAGATCAGGGTTTTGACCCAAAACAGTGGTCTGATCCCTCTGCTACGACTGAAAAACTTATGAAATTCAGGTTTTATTGCATTAAACCCTGAAATCTGTGTTTCCCACAGCAGAGGAGCAGGTTTTGCTGGGGGTGCCCAGTGTTTAACCCAGTGGTTGCTTTTGCCTCCCTCCTTCACACCCCATTTCTTACTTTCCCTGTTGCCAAAACCCAACCAAATGCATGCCAGGACACTCGGGACCCTGCCTCCCTCCCCTTTGAACTCCACTTTGGCTCCTCCATGCATTTGAGACATTTTCTTTCACACTTTGCTTTGCGCTTTGTTATTGCTCCAGCTGTTCCGTTCTCGATCCCACACCTTCCTCTCCCTTTGGCCACTGGATATTTGGCTGAACCAGAGCCAAATGAAAGCTGCCCCCCACCTGTGCCTGGGATTAGCAGTGGCCATGCCAGAGCTTCATAGACTTGTAAATGCAGCCATCTGCATCGGGTGACTGATTTTTTTGAAGGCAAAGAGGCAAAACCAGCCCCTACCACCCAAAATGGGTTTGGGAATTTTTCCCTGGAAAAAGGAAAAAGCAGCTTGTAAACAGATTTGCTTGGGAAAAGCTGATTCCTGCAGAGATTGAGCATGGTGGCATGGAGCTGGCTGTGGCTCAGGGGAAGCCAGTGTGCTGCAAGTGAGCAGTGAGGATGCGCTTTGGCTCCAGAGGGAGCAGCTCTGCTCCTCACCAGCTGATGTTGGGAATGTTTAGGATATAATTCACCATCTCTGCCCCTCAAAGCAATGAGCTGTGCCTGGCTTTTAGGGCATGGAGGTGGCTCTGCTTGTCCAGTGTGCAGAAGAGCTCCATTGGGCTCCAGTCTTCATGGCTTTGTGCAGTGGGTTTAACACTGCAGTGATGGGAGAGCAGGCTCAGGGCTGGCATCCTTCCTTTGCCATCATCATTTCATGGGGTGCCAAGGCACCTTCCAGGCTCCCCAGTCTGTCCCAGTGCCCGCAGCCCAGCAGCAGCTGGGAAAATGCAACAGATGCATGATCAAAATGGAGTCAGATCCATTTATAAGCTAAAAACGGTGGAATTAAACCATGTGCTGACCCTATTGCTAGCCTGTTGTAGATGCATTTTGAAAAGAAACTAGGAAATTTGGTGTGGCCAAACTGGCCATAGATGGGGCTTGGAGCAACCTGCTCTAGTGGAAGGTATCACTGTCCATGGCAGAGGGTTGGAACTGGATGAGCTTTAAGGTCCCTTCCAACCCAAACCATTTTATGATCCTATGTTGTTATCAGAGCTGATGGGTTTGGGGCTGACTCAGTGCTGGCACTGCCATAGGTCAGGTCTCAGCTGCTGTGGCCAGAGGTTTCCCCTGTGTTCTCTTCCTCCTATGGAGCTGAACTGGTGCCACATCTCCCCCATTCTGGGATAACACTATTGATGCAGACCTACCAATAAAGCACCGTGTGGTGAAACACTCGCAGAATGAATACCTGTGTTCGCATCCATATTGATGGGCCGCTCTGAGCCTTTATTGGGATGCTTCCAAGCACATTAGAGAGATGTCTATTTGGCATGTAATTAACTCCAAATGAGATCAGCAATGAGCATATAATCATGGCTTCAGAGAGTTACTAAGCTTGTAAAGAGCAGGTAAGCAGCTGTAAGATACCTGGGGCTGGTCAGTCAACTGCTTGTTGTACAGATTGATGCAGCAGAAATAACTGCTGGGGATGCCAGGGCTGTTGGGGAGGCTGATGATGAGTTGCCGATGATGGGATCTTGCTTTGGAAAGACAGAGGTGACAATGGCTCACCCTTGGGTTGTGGCTCTGGTAAACACACAGGGACTTTGCCACATCCACAGCACTGAACCCACCTTGTCCCTGGGCTTTTTGGGCTGTAGATCCCCCAAGACACCCATCAGGGTGCTGGGTGCTGCACTGAAAGACTTGGTCCATCCACAGGCTGCAGTTGCAGACATCACCCATCTGCAAACAGCGAGAAAGGGGTCTTTCTCAGCTGGAAATGGCCTTGTTGCGCCATACATCTAACCAGGATAAAGAAATCCCTCTGCTTCCACAGACCTGTGTGACCAGACACTCGGTAACAGCAGATTAAACGCAAGAGAAGCACCTTTGCTTTTGTGCCTCTTCCCCATCCCTGTGTGTTTTCACTCCCAGGGTGGTGTGAAACCGTTTTCACTCTTGTGCCTTCACCCAGGAGGGCACCAGTGGAGGAATCACTGCAGCCAGCTCTGGGTTTGTATGTGTGGGAAATGAGAAGGGAAGTGAGGCCAAGGCAGCACAGGGAAGCTGCATGGAGCTCGCCGGATGGCAGCTGGAGCCCCGGGACAGAGGTTTGGGGAGCTGAGGGCTGTGTCTGATACTGCACAGCTCTGCCTGCTCTAATAAAAATCGCACATTTCATGTATATTATTTTTTAAATTGAAGCTTTAAAAAAACCCCGGTGGGTTTTGGCTGCTTTATCCCCTTATTGGGATTATTTAAATCAAAACCAGAAACAGGGAACGGCTCCTTTTGTAACTCCAGCTGGATGGGAGCCAGCCGTGTCTGCGCTGCCGTGAGCAGGCTCTGCTTCCCGGTGCAGGGGCAATGGGGATGCTGCTGCCTCAAAATGCCATTGTGGGATAACGTGGAGCTGTGGCACCCGCATCCCTCCTGGGGTGATGGAGGGAGCCAAAACCCTCACGCCTGGGATGCTGCTCCTGAGACAAGAGAGGGGCTTTGCTTTGGCCCATGCAACGTGGACTCAGCCCCCAAATCCCAGCGGAACCTGAAGATGTCTGAGCATCCATGGCAGGGGATGGGACCCTTGGAGCCTGTGGGTGTTTTTGCTGTCTCCAGCTCGCTGTTATTGCTGCAGCCACGGGCGATTCTGTGTCGGGGTTTTGCAAAGCCATATTAAGGAAACTCTCGCCCTGGTGCTGCTGGCTCTCCTCCAGGCTGGAAATTGCATTCCCCCCCCCCTTGAAATTCCTGCCGGGGTTTCAGATGGGGAATGTTCGGCTTCACTTTCCATCCCGAGCTGCTGTCACACGTTTTAATAACAGGGGCTGTGCTACACCCCAGAGGTGGCCGTGAGCCAGGAGCTTGGAGCAGACCCATTGGAGCAGTTGTGGTGAGGTTTTGGATGGCCACGGAGGTGCTGGAGCTGCGGCAAAGCCCTGGCCCTTCCTGCCCCCCCCCCAGTCCAGCTCAGCCCCTTGGACTGGGGATGGAGTCTGTAGGTTCATTCATCATCCTGTGCATGAGTGTGGGGATGAGTTTGTTGGTATCTCCTTTGCTCCAAGTGACGGGAAACCCGGTCTGGAGGGGATCCTGATCCCAATTAGAGGGAGACATGATTCATTCCTGCTTTGTGCTTGTATCCATCCCAGATCGGCTGGGCCTGGGGAGCTCAGGCTAAGCCCCAATGGTCCTGTCTGGGTTTCTCCCTCTTAAACTGCTTCTTCCCACCAGCAGGATCAGGGCAAATTCCCCCCCACATTACACTGAGGATGGGTTTTCCTTTCAATACCCAGTGGACAAACCTCAAAACTTGCTGGGTCCCTAGGGAAAGGCTTGTGGACATCACAGACTGAGCAAGGTGACATCGGGTGGCTTTGCTGAGACCCTGGAGGGGACTACAGAGGGGTGGCACTGACAAAGACCCCGGTGGTATTCCTGCATCTGGATAAGCCTGCAGTCCAGCTCCAGATGGGAATCACAGCTTGGAGAATGACCCTGTCTCCTTGGCTGTGCTGCTTTAAGGACAGTCACAGGGCAGCTCTTCTGTGCCTGGGGTTTGGGCATCCCATCCCCTGTGGTACCCACATCCCTGCGGACAGGAACCCCTGCATCCGAGGGATGGGGTTTGCCTCCCCTGGCTGCAGGCACCGGTTTGCCTCTTACCCAGCTCCCTTTCACAGATTGCTCTTTGAACCCGGGCAGTTGTGCTGTATTTGTAAAACACACCGCTGTAATCAGGGGAACAGCATTCCTAATTGGATTGGAACAGCCTGGAGTAATTGGCTGTTTGGGAGCAGCCGTTTCGAATCAAGCTGTGCGCGCCTTAATAGGTTTGCTCGCCTTTATCAGCTTGGCAAACTCTGCGGTGGAGGTGACCTGGTAAATGATCTCCTGTGTTTCTAAAGCATTTTTCATCCCCGCTGATCCCTTGAGCCCTTTTCTTTCTCTCTTTGTAATAACAAACTTGGGGAAATCCCAGAGCACCCACGCTGCGGCTCCTGCTCCTCAGGCAGAGGGGAGGTCTCTGAGGAGGGGATGGGTTGTGATGCTGGGGCCACCAATTGGGATGCTTCTTGATGGTTATCTGGGGTCCCATCCTGCTTGAACCCACTGGGTTTGAGGAGAGGATGCGCTGTGGGGGTGTTCCTGGTCACCCCCTTGGATGCTGCAGTGGGTGGTTTGGAGGGAGAGCTCATCACCACTGATCCAGCTAAGGTGGGTAGGGCAGGAGGCACCTGCAGCCATAGCAGCCCTAGGACCACATGGTCCTCAGGAGCACAGGGACCAGCCAGGCTGCCTGTCACTGATGAAAGGTGGCCCTGTGGTAAACTGCAAGGCTGATGTTAGGTCTGTGCATGGATGGAGCATCACCATCACTGAGCATCCCGCAGGCTGGACCACTGCTCCCTGGTACCCTGGGGGTGCTGGCACTGACCAGCTTCAGCCTCTCTGCTGCTTTATTCTCCCCTTTTGCTGCTCACCCATCAGTGCTGGGCATTGTGGCTATGGGAGCTCCCTGCAAGCTCAGATGTTTGATTTCTTCCCCTTGGCAGCCATTGCATGCTCCTTTGGCCATACTCCAGCCCCTCGGTGGAGCATCTTCCTCCACAGAGCGTCATCCTCCACATATCCACAGTGTCCTGGCTGCCCCTAGGCTGCCTTAGCCCCTGGTCCCCAGGAAGCTGCTGAGCCACCAGCCCTGTCATGGGGCTTCCTGGGACCTTCCTGTTCCTGCTGGTACCCGGCGAGGGGGAAATGACCCTTCTCATCCTCAGTGGAGACAATCACCTCCGGGGTTCACAGCACCCTCGGTCAGGGGCTGAGGCAGTGGTGATGTAGTACGTGAACGGCTGCACTTGCATCTCATCAATCAGGGCTCAGAGGCGCGGAGGCTCCCTCCACATCCGCAGTGTCTGTGCTGCTCCCGCCAGCGCTTGCAGCCCATCCATAACCCCCGTGACGGCCCCGGATGCTTTCATCTGCCTCTGCCAGAGCAGCCCTGCGGCTCCTGCAGGATGTGAGCAGCCTTGTGGCTGTGGGTGCCACCCGAGGGTGCTGAGCCCCAGTGCCTGGGCTAATGCAGCAACCGCGTGGTGGGCACCAGCCTTGGGAACAAGGTGAGGTGTTGGGGTGCAGCAGTGCCTGTCCCTTCTCTCCCCAGGGGTGAGGATAAATCCCCCCAGCACCATTGCCTGCTCTGCACTGGGAATGGTCAGCAAGGCACAGTGCTGGCAGTCAGTGCCCATCTCAGTGGCATTGCCCCTGCCTGTGGAAGGCAGCTCTGTCTGATGGACACCAGCACCACCAGCAGCAGGAGACCTTCCAATGGGATCACCAAGCTCTTGGAAAGCTGCAGTATCAGAGCTGCAGATAAGGATGTACAAGCAGAGGGGGAAGGCACTTAGTGCACTGGCAGGGAATAGGGGATTGGAGAAGAACCAGGCACCAGATCCATATCCCATTATCCTGCACAGTCATCCTTGGGCAGCCATAAGGCATGAGGGTGGTCTAAGGGCAGCAAGCACCAGGAACACTGGAACTGCTCGTTTCAGAACCCCTTTATTTTCAACCGAAACCTCCTCATTCTGCTAAAAAATTGCTCCTGAGTGCTTGTTGGTTTATACCCCTGAGCTGCTGGCAAGACAGCAAGCTGGTCCTGGCCCACTGGGGTCCTGGCTGATGCTGGGGACCCTCCTGCATCATGACCCCCTGCTCATCCAAATGTGGGGCTAGGAAGCCTCAGGCACATCCCAAGTGCTCACAGTGCTCAAGGCTCTCCCTCTTCATCACTGCAAGCCCCAGCTCACGTTTTAAGCCTTTTTCCTCAATTTTGGGGGTGAGAAAGGAAAAGGAGCTGCTCCTTTGACCGGGCCAGAGCAGCAGCAAGCACCAGGGGAGCGCCGGTAGTGCCAAAAGCAGCACCAGCTCCCCTCCTCCACCTTTCCAGAGCCTGTGTTTTGATAAGTACCTCAACATGGATATATCCATGCCAAACTTTTCCAATTGGATAGACTGCCATTTTCTGACAACAACATCCCCCCCCCCTCAACCCAAACAGGGAGCTGGAGCCGTTCCCACATGCCCCAAGTGCAACCGTCCCTGCTGCTGATGGCTTGCGCAAACCCAACAAGAGCTGGCAAGCGCGGTGCGGCAGCGTTTGGATGTGGTTTTAGTTATCACGCTGCTCCCGATAACAGATTCGCTTCCTCGTCATCGTCTTCCCCCCCCCTCCGCCCCCGTTTTCCCTGGGGAGCCCCGGCGGGGAGCGCTGGATGGGATCTGCAGCCGCACTCGCGCTGTTCCATCCGCTCCTTGACAAGCTGCGGCGCAGGATGGGGCCGGCAGCCACGAGAGGGCACAAAGCCCCGTCCTGCTGCGGCCGTGCAGCCCTGAACCCATTCTGGTTGCAGCCTTGCCGCCCTGCATCCCTGATGCCATTCAGCCTTGGCACCCTGCAGCCAGGCCAATGCACGGCCATGTAGGAGCATCACTGCCTCCCAGTGCTGCCGTGTCAGCACAGCTCTGCACCCTTCTGATCCCAGGCTGCGGATCTCTCCCTCCCCACCATGCTCTAACTCGTGGGAGACTCGTGGGATCTAATTACAAGAAGAGCTAATTGTATTAATTGGTTAATTAAGACATGGCTGATTTCAGACACAGGCTTTACATGAGCGTCCTTGTTTTGAGGTGTGTGGTGGGAGCGTTTCAGTGAAGCCAAAGTGGGTGCCAGAAACAGCAGCCCCATGGGAATCCCCAGCACCGAGTCTTGCCCAGTTTGGTTTGGTGATGGCACAGGCTGCCAGGAGGGCACAGCCAGGATGTGATGGTGCTATCGCTGCATGCAAGGCCTGGGCACAGCACCTAGGGGTTGGAGGGTCCAGCTCCCACATCCCACTGATGCTGTGGCATCCTGGTTGCCTTTGGGCCCCAGGGAATGGCAGATCCTCAGCAGCAGTAGCAGGGAAACAACCTTATCCCACCTCATCACCCATCACACACACACGTGGTAAACCACAACACCCAAACTGCTGTTCTGGGGCTTATTTCGGAAGGTGCAGCGGAATGGCCGGAAACCCGGGAGTGCCCTTCCCAAATACAACAAACACATGCACGGGGGGGTTGTGTTTCCACACCTGCAGTGGGTGCAGCCTAATAAGCGCTGCCTCATTGAGTGCTAATTGCTCTGCCGGGGTGACGGCTCTTCAGTCCCAGCCGAGGGCGTTGCAGCCTCCCATGTGCATCCACAAAACCCTTCTGCAGCCTCCTCTTCCCTTTGAGGCGCTGGCACAGGGTGCCCAAGGAAGCTGTGGCTGCCCCATCCCTGGCAGTGTTCAAGGCCAGGTTGGACACAGGGGCTTGGAGCAAGCTGCTCCAGTGGAAGGTGCTGGATGAGCTTTAAGGCCCCTTTTAACCCAAACCATTCCATGGTTCTGTGATTCTTTTAAAAAGGAGAAAATAGGGAAGTGAGTGCCAGGCTTTTCCCCAGCGTCCTGGAAGCGGTTCCCTCCACTGTGGCTCCTCAGCGGGGCGGGGGGGAGCCGGGGCTGGTCCTCTGGGGATGTCCCGGGGTACCCCACGCGTGTGCCCCGTCCCGCCCCCCCCTCCGTCCCATCCCATCCCATCCCATCCCATCCATCCCCCGGGGCGTTGCCGCCTCCCCCCCCCCCCCCCGCGTGGAGGGCGGTACGGGAGGGCCGGGCCGGGGGCGCGGAGCTGGGGCTTGGGGGGGGGGGGGGGGGGAGTTGTGTGTGCGGCGGGATGCGCTGCCCATCGGGGCCGGTCGCGGCCCCCGATGGGATGTAGCGGGCGGCTGCTGGGACCCGTCGGGGGCCGCCGCGCCTCGCTGCTCCTCACCATGATCCTCTTCTTCACTTACTTCTTCTACTGCCTGCCGGGGCCCTGCGAGCCGCTGCCGCCCGCCCTGCTGCTGCCGCCGCCCGCCGCGCTCCCCGACGGCGCGGGGCTGGGGGCTGCGGGCGGCGGCAGCCGGCGGTTCCCTCAGGCCATCATCGTGGGGGTGAAGAAGGGCGGGACGCGGGCGCTGCTGGAGTTCCTGCGGGCGCACCCCGGGGTGCGGGCGGTGGGTGCGGAGCCCCACTTCTTCGACAGGTGCTACGAGAAGGGGCTGCGCTGGTACAGGTAAGGGCGAGGGGGGACGGTTTGGGATGGGGGGGACGCCGGTGGTCGGTAGTGAAGCGCTGAGCGGGTCTAATCGCTGCCCGTGGCGTGGAGGTGGGGGGGATGGCAACAGGCGGGCTGGGGATGGGGATAACGGGGTTCGAGGGGAATTAATGGGGGGGTGGGATGCGAAGGGAGCCGAGCCGCGGGATCACAGGAGAGAACAAGCTCCCACCTCTGCTCGGCGGGGAAGGGGAGGAAAAGCTGGTGTTTCGGCGCCAGTGCTAAAGTCGGAAGCGGTGGGAAAGCGAGAGCCAGTCCTGCCGGTCCTCCCTAATGCCCCCATTGCCGTGTTCTTCCCTGTTCCCGTGTACCCCTGTTCCCCGTCCCGCAGCCCAGGTGGCTGGGAGCAGGGCAACCCATCAGCAGAAATTCACCCTTTTTCCCCTCTGATTATCCATCCTTTGTGATTGTAACCTTTAATGCTTGATTCTCACCCGTCCCAGCATTTCCCCACCGGCTTTCCTTAGGAATTCTTTTATTCGAGTAGCTTATAAAGATAAAGGGAGCAAGAAACTCGGCTTACAGGAGGAGCGGGCTTGATCCTGTCTGGAAACACGAAGGCAGGGGTAGGGTGAAACAGCATCGCTTGGATCCCTCGGTTGTGTCAAAGGGCAGAGCCGGCTGATTCAAGGGAGTTCCTTGCTTGTGAGGGTTTCAATGGAATTGAACTCTTCAGGCGATAAAGCACTCGGAAGAGCAGCTACTGTGCATGTGGTGTCTATTAAAGTCCCGTCTCCCGGCCAACTCCAGAGCGGCCCGGCCAAGCGGAGTCAGAGCGTTAAGTCCCACGAAGCCCGTGAAAGGCTCTGGTCCGTTGTTTTGAGGCGAATCCAAATGTGTAGGTTTATAAAAGCGCTGCGGTGTTCCCGGGGAAACATCTGAAAACAATAAAAGGAGTAGCTCTCCCTGTCCTTCCTGCCGCTCCATCCTCTTCTCCCTCGGGAATACCGCGTTTCTTCCGTGTTCTTAATGTTTCAAGGGGAGGTTGCAGCTTGGGCAAAATCGTAACCTGTGCAAAGCGGTGTGTTTAATGGGAAGTGTAATTTTAGTGGTAATTTTACCCACAGAGTTTCAGCTCTGTGAGACCACATCTGGGCTGTAAAGTTACTGCCTTAACGCACCTTCAGACGCGGTAAGTAGCGCGCTTATTTTTATGGCTGCATTAATACCGCTGTGATTTATCAGCTCATTTCTCATTCCCATTTGTAGCCATGCTGCTCGAGGAGCAATAATGATGATAACTCATCTTTTGGGGTGAGGATTTCAACGTAGGTCTCGCTTGGCAGAATGGGATTTTAATGACTGGTGAGCACGTAATTAAAGCGGGGGAGATCGAATGCTTTCATATCGCCGTAGCCCGGTGAGACGCTCACAGAGAGGACCACAGCGAGGGAAGAATAAATAAATCTTAGTTTTGGATTGCTGCGTGGTGAGGTTTGAGCGCAGGGAGTGCTCGCCGGGAGCCTGGCCTGAGCCCAGAGTGATGTTTTCAGATCATTCTGCATATGGTTATGGTAAATTTGGAGGGCTAGAGCAGGGCAGGGTTTCGGCAGGGCCAGACGCATCGCAGGGGAGAAGCTGCATCCTTCCTAGTGAGGCAAAAATCAGTAGTTGTTTTGCTTTAGCTCTGCGCTGGGTAAGTGTGTTTTCAATCACACACACAACTATTTGCCGTAGTTTCCTCTTCTTTGTGCCTCCCTTGTTTTGTCTTTGTACAAGACCTTCGTATACCAAGGGTATTTTTCCCTGGGAAAGCCAGACAGAGCTAAGTGTTTAAAGCTGGGGTGTGCTGGAGCGGAGGGGGATAGAACTTGGACAGAAGTTCAGGTTTTTCCAATGAATATCTCAAAGTGGTGTAAACATTGCTGAAATATTTGAGCGCGCTAGGAAACCAAAATTACACCAAGTGCTGCTCCAGCCAAGATATTTGGCCTGAAGGCACCTGTAGGTCCTTGCTTGTCTTAAGTAAATGTGGAAAAAAGAATCCCTTGGAAATATCGCCATGGAATGGTTTTGTTCTGTCTTAGTAGTTCAGTTCTGCAGTGATTTCCCTGCTGTGGACAGGAGTATCTGCTTGTGGGTGCAGAGTAGTTTATGCTATAACGTAAGTTACTGCCTGCAGCCATTTGTTCTTACTGGAATGTTTTATTTGATTTAAATTAGAAATAGCCCAAAGTCCCTTTTTTTTGAGTAGCTCCTTTTTGCTAAGGAAGAGGAAAATGCTCTGCAAAAGCAGCGTCTCGTATGGAATTCCTTGAGTTACTTACTATAGGTTTAGCTAATTATAAGAAGATTAAACACCTTTTCGAGACAGCAACATAAATTACCTAATGGATAATCCGAGCACGGTGTGACCTTTTATCCTAAAGCAAAGCATTATATTCATTCTTTTGGCACTCAGAAATGCTTAAAGTAAACTGAAATAAAGCGATGAAGGGTGCTGGTGTGTCATGAAGGGTGTTGGTGTGTCTACAGCTCCTCTCAGGCGGCGGTTTGGGGGTGCGAGTGTCTGGTTTGGGGATGTGAGTGTCCTATTGGGAACCTGGGACACTGCCTGGGTGCTTTTGGGGTACGTAGGTGAATGCAATCCTTAAGAACTTGGTTGAATCTGAGGTGCTTGCCAGTGATATTGAGAACTTCATTGCAACAAAATGAAGGGATGCTCAGTGCGACGGCATGGGGCATATCCTGCCCTTGCTTGTGTGAATTGAGAACTGCATGGGTGTAACTCCTCTGTGGCTGCAGAGCAGCACCCGCTTTCACCCCAGGAGCTTCTTGGTATGAGGGGGAGCAGAGTTTGGGTCACAGGCAGCATTTGGGGTGCATTTGGGAGAAAGCGGGGCCATGGGCTTTGTGCTCCGGCGGAGGCTGCTCCACTGGCAATGTTTGGGGGTGTAGCTGGGATCTCTGTATGGGATTGTTCCCTTTCTGGCTGCCAGAGCCAGGCTTGTTTCCCACGGAGCCGCCCGATGCTGCTTGGAGGTTTGGACCGCTCTGTCTGCCTGGCACCGTAATTCAGCACGGATGCGGTGCTGTGGGAAAAGGGGAAGAGGGAAAAGAGCAGGAGACACGGTGGATAACGGCGGCTTTGGAGCAGTGCAGGGAAAGGACTTTGCAGATGCTGGTTTGCATAAAAGGGAGTTTGGGGGAATTCATGTTGAGAGCACTCGGTCTGATGTCGCTTATCCACAGAAGAGTTTCCTTGTCTCCATCTGCCAAAACTTTGCAGTGATATCAGCTCAACGTGATGCTTTTCCTCTGCTTTGTATTATTTATGATCCGAGTCCCTCTTTTCCATCTCCTCGTCCTGCCTTTTTCCAATAGTGAAAGAAAGAGTTACATAGGAATGGGGCTGGGCCAAGAATCCCAACAACCCTTCACATCCCTGAGTGAAGCAAGCACAAGAAAGCAGCATTGGGACTGTGCTCAGTGAAACCGCACCCTGGGTGATGGCGCATGCTGGATTTCATAGGGGACATAAAGAATTCCTTATTTTCTTACACTTTGGGGTCAGAAGTAGTAAAAAGCACCATGGGATGGCTCAGCATAGTTGGTAAATGCCTCTTGGTCAGTGGATGGGCTGGAGCCTGGCACACAGCGAGCGGGCATCTCTGACATTGCAGAGCCATCCCAGGGATCCAGACCTCTGTATTAGGTTTTTGTTGTCATTTCCCCTTTTGATCAGATGCAGTACATGAAGAGGAGGAACTTTTCACGTGCTTCATCATGGATTACACTGTGATTCCATGCGTGCACTAAGCAGTGCCGAGGGTGTCCCAGCTTGGGAGCATCTGTGTGTGCCCAGCAGAGGCAGGCGGTGAGGAGAGAGCTGCTCCGTGTGATGTGGGGTTGGTTGGGTTTTACCCCCCCTTTCCCCTCTCCTTCAAACCCATTCATGGGAGCTAATAATGTTCTTGAAAGGCATCCAGGATTTCTTGAGCCAGACTTTGTTATCTCCGAACCTTGCAACCCTGAAGCTTTTGAGCGGCAGGGAAAGGACGCGGCTCCAGCGCTGCTCTTTTGACTTTTGCTGTGAGTGTTATTGGCAGTTGAAAAGTGGAGCTAAGTAGATGCCTTGAGGGGGTTTTTTGTGTGTGTTGTGATTGTACAGACAGATCAAGACACTCTATAGTGCAAGCTGTTGAATAAAATCCGAGGTTTCGGCTACCCTGGAGTCACCCGGCTGCGTTTTGGCAGGGAGCTTGTATCCCTTTCCAGGGGAGCTTTTCACAGGCACATTTAAGAAACACATAGGTGGGAAGAGACAAAAGAACCTTGCGAGGAGTCAGATGGCGATGCACTGAGCCCTGCTCTGGGACATTATCTTTATTCATTGACACCAGCTAATCTGTTCTCCTGATGGACTCACGTTTCAGCGCTCCATGTCTGAGTGGCCCTTGTTTGTCTTGGTGCATTTGCAGAGACTCAGTCCTGCAACGTGCTCCTTGTGTTTTACTGCTTTGTGAGCTCTTCTTTCTTTCTCCTTTTTTATCTTTCATTGCAAAAACTGAGTCTTTCTCTATCAGCTTCCCCTCTCCTCACCCCTGTGTCCTGAAAATAAACCCTCAAATGCAAAGGAAAAATGCAGGAAATCTGAGAAAAAGCTGAGATTTTGTAACCAGGAAGAAGGTGTTTTAAAGCTTTTATTTAATGCACTTTGCTTTTATTCAGTGCTTTAGACCCAGATCTATGCTTTCAAGGCCAGGTTGAATGTGGCTTGGAGCATCCTAGTCTAGTGGAAGGTATTCCTAGTGCAACCGGATGAGCTTTAAGGCCCTTTCCACCCCAAATCAGTCTGGGATACACTAGGGCTTAAGTACTGTGTGCATCCCAGGTCTCCCTGCCATGGCATGCCCCTGTTTTACTGCTGCCTGGCTTTGGGTAGCGATCCGTAATCCATGCGGAGTTTGGTCTTCTGTAAACTGCTTTCACGTGGGATTAAAAATAGCTTTTACTGCCACGATGAGGAATTAACATTTGAAACTGTTTAAAGGCAGATATGACTGAAGGCAGGCAAGAGGGGCTCTGCCTGCCTCATTTAGGGAGGTCTCTCCGACCGCACCGAGTCAGTGATGGGGTGAGGAGCATGACTTGGCCATCCAGCCCCCCATTTCCAAGCTGATGTTATTCCCTTGCTTTCATGTGGCAGCTCCCGAGTTTCATTCCCGCTCCAAAGCCCGTGAAGTTCTTCCTGCTGATACAAGCGGGTTTGAGAGTCTGAATTCCAGCCTGGCTCAGCTGCAAGGCAGCGTTAAGCCGGGTTATTCCATGTGTTGTTACGTAGATAGTGTCAGGCTAAAGTGATTAAAGCTGCATGTTGGTGTTGGCTGTGATTTCTATCGGATGAAAGCTGGGCCTTGCAGAATGGAACGAGCCACGGTCTTCCCGGCTGAGGAATGCTTTCTGTGCCGCTGTCTCTTAAATAAATGGTGGTTTCATATACAGGCTGTGCAGTGGGGTGTGCAGGAGTAACCCGAGTGTCTACAGGATCTCGAGTCTGCCAGTGTTGCTATCCCAGACTGCTTAAATAAATACATAAAGCTGGGCACCTAGGAATGGTGGGGCTGGTTTAAACAATGAATATTATGTGAACTGATACCTTTAGAAAGATACTTCTCTATTTATGCCCTTTTTCTTGGGCTGGAAATTTAAATGCATAAACAGGGACTGGTTTTTTATCACCTACATGTAACGTCTCCGAAAAGATGCCAAACATGATGAAAAGTTCCCAAACAGCAGCAAAAGCTGCAGGATTTCTGTGTGCTGAATTATTGAGGAGAAATAGTCATCATGGAGTAAGAGTTTTGGGGTTTCATCCTCAAACTATCATGGTTTGGTTTTGGTTTTCAGAGATGATTTTTAGGTGCAGAAAAGGCCAGTGGATTTCGAGGGTGCTTTTATGCAAGGAGAGGCTATTACTTACGAGAGTTCAAAGCTTATTTATAAAACAGTAATTACCATCCCCTGGGATGGAAGCGGGCAGCTCGCATCCAGCCGAGGAGGGGGCTACAACAGTTAATTGGCAAATATGCTTAAAAGCTGTTTCCTGACCTTTTAGGAAACTTTTAGCTGGAACAGGCTCGGGCAGAGATTGAAAACCTGCCTAATGAAAGGCCAGGTTTAATACCAGGACTTAGCTCTAAATGGCTTTTCAAAGGGCTTTGGAAATCCTCCTGCTTAGGAAGAAGGCGTCGGAGGGATGCTCCAGTGTCCTGCAGGACCCTGCTCTGCCCCGGAGCAAAAGCTGATGGGGCTGGGTGAGACCTGAGCCTAGTGGCTTCCTCCCCATATCCCAGCTTTTGGGTTGGCCAAAAGGGCTCAGGAGGGTGGAATTGCCTGGAGCTCTTTGGTGTGGTCTGCTCTTACCTGGGCCCTGTGAGGTGCCCCCACTGATGCCTTCCTCTATGGAGCATCTTGGACGGCTCAGTTTAATCCCTACCCTTGCTGTCACGCTATGTTTCAGCCCTCCAGTGAGATCCAAGCCATGTGCTGTGAGGGAAATGGAGGTGCTCCATGTCCCCCAGCACCAAGGAGGTGCATTGTGCCTGCCTGACCCTGCCTGTGCCCAGTGTCTTTACCCACCGTGTAATCCCTGACCTGCCTCAGCAAGCTGAAAGCTCATCAGCTTCTCTACCTGGATGGGAGAGGAGCCGGTGGAACTCTTGGATCTCCCTGTGCGCCTCCCAACACATTCCTCTCTGAGTTTGTTTAGAAATGTTTGAAAGTGAGGAGCAGAGGGATGTTCTGGATGACTTACAGCCTGTCTTTGAAAAGCACTTGGTTGCAAGCCCAAAGCGCAGTTAAGAGTGGAGGCAGCCTGGCCAGGTCTGGCCCACTCAGGGAGGTGTTTCTAGATGGGGCTTTCCTTGCAGGATGTACCCGCTCCCCTTCAATGTTCATGGTCCTCGGTGGAAAAATCACGGCAACTCATTTGACTTTGCCCCCTTCCCTTTCTGTGCAGAGACAGCTCTCAGATCACAGGAGTCTGAACGTCCTCAGGATTATTCATGCATCCCTTAAGTGAGTCACTCTTGATCTGAAGAGTCGTTTGAAATGCAAATGGAGGATACTGCAGTCAGTCAGTCAGGCCACTGGGGCGGTAACTGGGGCATGGAGCCAGGCACTGGCGAACCGAATCTGAACCTGCAAGTGGTCCCAGTGCACGGGGTTGTCAATCCTGACCCTGGGTGCTGCTGGTGTTTGCAGGCAGTGGGATGATTCTGCCTGCAGAGATCCAGGCTTTGCATGGCTGGGATGCTCTAGAGCCACAGACCAAAAGGGGTATCCTTGTTCTGGCACATGACATGAGCCACCCTGACCTGGAGCATGCAGAGTGCTGGCTCCAGCACCATTTGAGACTAAAATACAGGGTGAAACGGTTGAAATTAGCTTCTCAGACACAGGTGCAGAAAACTTTAGTGGTTTGGGCTATTAAAGCACCAGCACAGGAATGTTTTAGGGGTCCAAGGGGAACAGCAGCACTTTGGGAGCAGGATGTGGGAGGGATTTAATATGCCAAACGTGCTCTACCGAGGCAAACCCTTGGCCAGGCAGGGACATGAGGGGAATAAAACACCTCTGGTCCAGTGCTGGGGGGATGGCACAAGCATCCCACGAGGCAGAGATCGCCGTGCATTTTAACACACCAAATTGATTACAAGCAGAAGAGAATTACATTAATATAGTCACTTGTCACTGAGGTCTTATTAGTAATCTCCACTCATTAGTCTGGAGAGAATAAGGATGTGACCTTGTTAAGCGTCCTTGCAGAGGTAAAGGCTGACCACTTTGCTATTGATTTATTACTTAACCCCTAAACAGTGTCTGTGTGGCTGTGTCTCTGTGTGCCCCTACCCATGGATGCACAGGAGGTTCTTATAGGTGGAATGAAGAGCTGCCCATCTCACCCGCACCCTTTGGGCTGGTTCAGCTGGTGAATTAGCAGCCGCTTTCAGTGGGCACTGTGTTCTGGGGAGGGAGAAAAGAAGGACCTGGTGGTGACTGATGGGAAGGGACAAGCAAAGTGACAGATCACATCCCTGGAGGCCACATCACGCTTCTGCCTCCTGCCCAGCGCTGCATGGGGCTGGCGGAGCCCTCCTGCATCGCCCAACTTCCCAGCTGCTCCGAGCCCCCAGCATCCCAAACCCTGGTCCTGGGGGGCCTGGGCTGTGGCTGTGAAGGGCAGGATGGCTCCACTGTGAGTGCAAGCAGGCTCTTCTTGCTGCAGGTGAAATCAAGCCCCCATAGCGAACTACAGCACAGTGAGGAAGGGATTGGGATGCTCCTGATTCCCTGCTGTAGCCTCCTGCAGCTCTCTGCCTCTCTGCATGGATGGGGCAGGATCCTGAAATGCCTCTGCCACCTCTGCGGTGCTACACCAGATTGTTTCATTTCATTTTATTCCTTTCTTTTCTTCCTTTTCTTGTGGGTGCTGATTGTGCCCCCAAAGTTCCCCCTACCTCTACCTGCCATTCACCTTGCACTGAGTGCTGTTCTTCACATTCCTGCCTATGCTGCTAAGCTCCCATGTAATTCCAAGGGACACCGCAGCCCCACAGCCACCCTACCAGGGAGGAAATGTCAGTAACAGTGGAAGCAAAAGAAATCCTCCGATTACCAGGAGCAGGGAAGGGGCTCGATAAATGCCATTGATCAGGCGCTTGTCAGCTCAATCCCTCAACCCCTGTCAATAGATGATGCGGTGGCTCTCGGGGATGGGTGTGCTGCTGATGGCTGGGAAAAGCCTTTCCCAGCTTCAGATCTGGCTGGTTGGGACCTGCAGGCTCCATTCCTGCGAGTGACAGCCCAGTGGGGTGTGTAGATGGGGTTGGGGGGGGATTATTCTTCTGCAGGAGCATCGGCCGCTTCCTCCGGCTGCCTTTATATCTGAGCAAATCATGTTCCTCTGCCACACAAGCCATGAGAAAAGCGTCAAGGGGCCGCTGCCAAGTACTTTGGGCTGAGAATTTAGGTTTTGTAGAGGGACGGGATCGTTTGTCTCCATGAAAAGCCTGTTTTGAGGGAGGGATGGAGCTGAACGTCCCCCCCGCGGTGCCGGAGACCCAAGCGTGACAACCTGTATCCGCTCGGCTGCCACCCGGGCGGCGCGGAGCTGCCGCTGGTGCCTCTCCTGCACAAAGGAGCCGTCGGGCAGGGGCTGGGCTGCTGCCAGGAAGAGAAGGGAGAAAGACATCCCCAAAGGTCTGATCCTGCCCTGCGGGGAGGGCTGGGATGCTGCGGGATCAGGAGATGAGGGTCCAGCACTGGTGGCAGGAGCATCACTGTGCCCCGCTCTGCATCCATGGAAACCCAGACTGGTTTGTGTTGGAAGGGACCTCATCCATTCCCAACCTCTGCCACAGGCAGGGACACCTTCCACTAGAGCAGGTTGCTCCAAGCCCCTGTGTCCAACCTGGCCTTGAACACTGCCAGGGATGGGGCAGCCACAGCTTCCTACCAGAGTTTGAAGCTTCAATCTCATCTTAGGTAGCATGGTTTAGATGGGAGGGTGAGGGTTATGGTGCTGTTGGGTGTGATGGTAAGGGAACATTGCTCTGTGCTGGGGATTGGAGCTCATCTCTGCTGCTTCAGTTGCATCCCACAGGGAAGCAGACACAGCAGCATCAGAGCCCATCAGTCTGGGGAGGAGATGGGGCTGCTGAGCCCAGTACAGCCCACGTTGGTCCCAGCAGGTTGCTGTAATTAGCCCGGGCTGTGAGCACGGTCTGATGGCTGATCACCCACTGTGCGGATGGGAGGGACACTGCGTCCTCCATGAGAGCACGCTTGATCTGATCCTGATCTTGTTACGAGGCAGATAACAAGGGGTGGCCTGGTTCAGTTCTGATCTTGGTATGGATATTAACAATTAATACTTCTCTGCTTTGAGGTGAGGGCTGGCTGTATTCACAGGACTTAGCAGGGATCACAAAAAGGCCTCTGTCATGTAAAAGGTTCATAAAACTTGAATTACTGAACAGGAACTTTGAATGAGCAATTCCTTTTTAGCACTGATCACTTTAATGGCACAAAACCTCTTCAAAACACTCTTTTCTTGGCAAACATCCTTTAAAATAAAGGCAAATTGAGGCTTAAACCCTGCCAAGGTTTGGTGACCACTTAACTCCAGCTGTGCACAGCTGTGGGAGCCTCATGTCAGCGTTTGCATCACGGCTTGCTGAGTTGCCTGTAAGTGTTAACATACACCTTGTTGTCAGTGGAATTCTGGTTGTCTGATGTCCTAGGCTGATGAATTACACAGTTGTGTGTGTGTGTGTGCAGTGTACCCAGGTCTGACCTGAAAACAGTCCCCAAACCCTATACTTGGGTGAAGTTGGAGCCAAGTTCCTGGATGAAGAGGAAAGGTAACCAATGGGCTTGTGGCTCCATGGGGTTTGGAGTCCACCATGGTTTGAAGCTGCCAGTGGATCAGAAGACAGCAATTAGGAGCAGCAGAAGGTGGAAGGATGCTGGGGCAGTGCCTGGATGTCCTGACAGGCAGGTAGGTCCTGTGCTGGCTGTATCTCCTCATCCCTGTATGGCCATTAACATAAGGCCCTGCACATGCTGCATGTTAGTTGCCCGAGTCACTGTGCAGGACGTAGAGGAACAGCTTTAAAGAGCAAGTAGAACTGTTGCCACTTCAAAACTAGGCTCAGAATTGATGCCAGGACTCCAACAGACTGATGCTCCTTTATTCTCCTTTTAATTAATTCCTTTGCCTCCAGTGAATTTCCATCTTTTCTTTCCCTGCAATCAAAGGGCTGCGAGCAGCCAGGCTCGCATTAGGAACAGACTGATCCAACCTTGTTTTAATCTTCCTGTATCAGTTACTTGTCTTTTCCTCATGCTGTCACAATGCATCTGAAGCACATATGCCAAGAGATGACTTGTTGCAGGAGAAATGGGGCACGCAAAACCCTGGGGTTTGTTCTCGGCAGGTCTCCTTTGCTGGCAGTTTTGTATGGCAGCAAAGGGGAAGAGTCCAGATACACAAAGGGGCAATTATGTGGTCACCTGAGAAGTGCCTGATGATTTATGGTGTTATTAAAAGGTGATGGTAAGAGTAGAAAAGATTTGTAGCATCTGCATCGAAAACCCCATCCCTGACCCTCACACCCCAGATACCAACATATTAAATATCCAGGCAGGCATTCAAGCCTGCGGATCACTTTGACAGAGAGCCCTGCACATCTGGTAACACTTGGCCTGATACTTAAGACCCTGGACAGTGTGTAATTAAACATAATTCACTCCTTGCCCTGTTGTGCACTCAAAGAGGCTGTTCCTGCTTGAAGGGGGGTCTTTGGAGGAGCCTCGTGGAAGAGGAACATGCAACCAGAGTTGATGTGAAGATGAAGATGTGCTCTGGAGCAGCCATCTCCAGGTGGCAAAAGAGCCAGGGCTGGAGTTTTCATGCTCTGTGGGAGCTAAGCCTGATCCAAACCAACAGCTGTATCTTGCTAGTCATGACTGCAGCTCCAAAACAGCCTCTATAGCTCCTAGATCTCTTCCTATGTCCAACAGTAACGTGCCAGCATTGGTTGTCCTTGGGCAGACTGCTGCATCTCGTCATTCTCTTGCCCGTTACAGACTGTAGAGGTCCAGGATGATGCTGTTGGCTTGGGCGGTAGAAGCCTGGGTGGCTGGAGCAGTGCAGGATTCCTCTTTCTCTCTTTCTATCCCATTATTTGCTGTTCTGGTTCCCATGGTTGAGTGTTCTGCTCATTAGAGGGAAGAAATCGCAGCTGGAAGTGAAAGATGCAAAGGGTAAGCTGATCAGAGAAGATGGTTTGTGGTCCCACACCTTGACAGGGATAGCCTGGATGTATTATTACACATGTTGGTGCACAGCAGGGTCTGTAGTAGGGTTGGAGAGCTGGGATGTGACAGAAAACACTCTTGTTGTGGCCTCTGGTCCTCCACACCTCCACAGCAGAAGATCCCTCCTCCCATACCCTGGCTGGCATGAATCAATAGGATGCCATTTGCTTCGGTGGAAGGATGCTGCTTTGCAGCAGTGGGGTTCCCAACTAGAAACGACATCTCAGTCTGCCAGAGC
The DNA here is from genome assembly GCF_963264785.1 of Psittacula echo. Classification (NCBI taxonomy): domain Eukaryota; kingdom Metazoa; phylum Chordata; class Aves; order Psittaciformes; family Psittacidae; genus Psittacula; species Psittacula echo. The sequence goes on from NC_137739.1 coordinate 1,558,594, forward strand.
TGCCTTGTTTTGGGCAAGCACTGAGCTTTAGGTGCAAGTGGTGGAAGTGGCTCTGATGGACATGTTCACTTGCTTGAAATCTTCGCTGTGCTGAACTTGTCGCCCCTGCTTTGTGCTGAGCTGAAAATGAGCAGAGAGTGGGGAGGATGCACGTGTTTTCAGAGAGGAGGGGAGAGCTGGCAGTACTGGGGGGGGGATAAAAGCAACATATGTCTGATTGAATACATGGAGCAATGCAGGCCAGATGGCTGGAAGTCCTAAGAACTGTTTAATAACTCCTAAACTCTTTGCTCTCCAGAGCAAGATTACGGGCACCTGCAATCTCCTCTCTGCTCAGTTTGCCTCCCGTGTTGGCTGTGCTACTCTTGGCTTTGGATAGAGCTCTTAATATTGCTTGTGACCTTCAGAAATGTGTGAAGTTATTATCTGGGGTGTAAGTGCTGAGCATCTTTCAGGGAGCAGCCAGTGACTTGTATGGATGATCCCCCCATCCCAGGGATCTGGAAGTGCCTCTGTGGTTGTCCCAGTCCTCATACATGTTACAGGGTTTAAAGAGCCCACTCCCGGGAGAGTCTCTTCGTCTAATTCACACTGAGCAGTTTGAAAACAGGAATATCTGTGCCAAACGATAGCAAAGTCCATCAGCTCCCTGGAGCAGAGCACAAGTAGATCCGTGGGACAAGCACACACTGAACTCAGGCAGAGCGAGTTCTGATTTGCACTGTCTGTCCTCTGGCTCTTACCAAACTCAATAACTCACGGAGAAGCTGAGCTCAAACCATTTGTGCTGCAGCATTTGTCCTTCCTGGAGAGAATTTGGAAATCAGGTCCTGTCAGGTGCCATCTTCCTCCTGACAGCATCTGAACCATGTGTTACATGGGGCAAGGGAAGAGGGAGGATGTGTTTGAAGGGCTTTGGGGATGGAGATAAAGGTGCCTGAAATGATGCTAGGGGTTGGTCCTCAGGATAGTCTTCTGGTGGTTACCCAGTGCCACGTTGTCCTCCCTGGAAGGACTGGGATCTGGGAAGGACTTGGAGAGGCTGGGGGGACCCTGCTGCTCCACGCTTCCTTCAGGTGTCCTCATCTTTCCCATGCTCCATTCTCTATGGCCAAATATCTCATCTTCCTTATGGGGATGGTGGTCAGCACAGTGGGACGAGTTAGTGCAGGAGGTGAACAGAATGGGACAGGCTCAGGGCATGATGAAGGAGGTGATTTAAGGACAGGACCAGGCAGGAACCTGCATCCTCTGTTCCATCCGTTCAACCTCCTATGAGGTCAGCAGCCTATTTTCTCCTCCAGTTTCCAAGAGGCTCTGGAAGTGCCAGAATAAGATGGAAAATGCTGACTGGGCACTGTTCCTGGCCAGGAGAGGTTTGCAGCATCGAGTTGTGCTCTGCTGTGACCACCAGCCAGCTTCCCACATGTGGGAGACGGGGATTGTGCAGGCTGCCTTTGGAAATGACCCCAGATCACACCTTTCTGAGGGTGATCAAAGGAGCTGCTCTCCAGGAAAGCTTCTGTCTTTGGGAAGACACAAACACAAGCCCTTGGCAGGTCACTGGGGAACCCAAGCTGTTATTTGTTGTGGTCAAAAGTGAAGTTTCCTTCAAAGCAGGAGTTTGCTTTCTTTATTTAAATACAAAGCAATAATTCCCAAAGCCAAGTGGAATGTGGGATGTGGTCAGTGTCGGTGCTCAAAACTGGGGAGGTTTTGAGTGGAAAACAGTCATTTGTGTTTCAGGGGAAAGGCTGATCTTTGCTACTTCAGAACCTTGCAAACAGCCGTCAGGTTTCTCTGTGGACGGTTGATAGATGTAGATATGTAGAGATATATATATATAGATACAGATATAGATAGATATCTAGATATAGATACAGATATAGATAGATATAAAGATACAGATATAGATATATAGATATATTTTCTCTATAACACCTATTGTTTTGCAGCAGATAAATTGCTTTCAGGGTTGTTGTGTGATCACTTCAAGGGCAGATCCTGCACAGGTACCATTGCTTTGGGAGCTGCCCCCTCTTGTGTTATCAGTGCTGCTACAAGAGCTATAGGGACACTTCAGAAACTGAAGAGTTGTCATTTTGGAGTGGCCTTTATATAAAACCCCAACCAAACCCAAGTGCCTGATGCCCTTTGAGGGGAGGGAGCAGAAAGTGCAGTTACATGAAGCTGGGCATCCTATATATAACGCAGGTTGCAGCTTTTAAAGCCGCACAATGGGAGAACCCCTCCAATGTGTGCGTGTGCATCTCCTGCTTCAAGGAAAACAAATTGCAAAGAAGAACAAACACTTTTGAGCTAATTCTTCTTTCCCAAACAGGGCTCCATTCAGCTCTGTAGAAGTCATAGGATTTAGGAATGTGCCGATAGCGTCAGTGTTTTTGGGTAACGCATCCACAGCGTAGCGCGTTTTCAGGCTTCAGGAGCTGTTTCTGATTAGGATGTTTTCTTTTGACAACTTTTTTTTTTGCCTTTTAGAAGAAACAAAGAAGGCGGGGGGGGGGGAGGAAAGGACTTTTTGTAACAGTTGGGAGAGAGAGGGGGAAAAATCTGTTTGAAATATGCAGGGACCTGAAAGAAAACCTTGAGTGAATAATAAGTTTAACTGACCTTAAAATATCCCATTGCCATGAGGGATTTGAGAGTAATACTTCAAATGGATTTTTGATGAGGCTCTCCAGGCTGTGGGGAATTGAATATTTTACCCAACACGCTTTCTGATCTAGATTTTCACAATAACCAGGGAAAAACCTATTCTGAAATGCCTAAAGAAGTTTTCTGGGTTGGTTTTGTGTTTCTTTCACTTTAAAGCTGCAGCCAAGCAGGGGAAAATCCATTTCCTGGAAGGTGACTTTCCAGAAGTATTTTTCCTTCCCCCCTAATGTTAAATTTCATCCTAAAGCAGAATTCACCCCAACCCGTGTGGCATCCTCATGGGTACCCGCTGGCACAGTGTGATCCACCACAGCATTGCCCCCGTGTCCCTCTGTGCCTATGAGCTCTGGTGGGATCCCAATGTGGTGTCGCTATCCCCAGCATCCCTGTCCTCTCCTCTTTTTAAACCCCATGCTGGAGGGGGATGTTTGAGCAGACACCCATAGGCAGAGCATCCTTTGCTGAGGCACAAAGAGATCCCAAAATCCCAGGACAGACCATCCCTGTGGTCCTTCCTCTCTGAAATGGAAACAGCCAGTGCTTTCTGGGCTACTTTGCTGCCCATCCATCCAAGGGGCTGATACAGTCGAAAGCAGACAGGGATGTCTGATACCCTCAAGGGATGCCCATGCTTCTTGCCCTAACTCCGTCCCCAGGGATGAGGGGCAGTGCACGTGGGGACAGGTTGCTTATGGAGGAGCAATGGCTGGGAGCTGCTGGTGTTCATAGCAGGAGGCTCCTGCTCCCACCACACAACGTGGCTTGAGGGCAGACAAGCATTTCCTCCTGCCCTGCCTTGGTGGTCTTGGTGGAGACACGGTGGTCTTGGGCTCCCAAGGAGCTTGTGAAAGTGAGGGAAGGTCCCATTCAGCTTTATGGGGCAGCAGGATGGAGCCTTGAGCATCCTTGTAGACAGAACCTCTTGTGGTCCTGCTGCCTCAACATACACCGGTGCGATAGTGTGGGCTTGTCACCTAGCCTGCCTAGACATCTAGTCTAGGTCATGCTTTGCCAAGAAAGGCTGGACCAGGTGATCCTTGAAGTCCCTTCCAGCCTGGGATTCTGTGATTCTATTGTTGCTGCATCAGTGCAAAAGGCGATGCAAGATTCATTCCCCTCCCCTACCAGGGCAAAACAAAAAGCAGCTTTCTGCTTCTGCCAGCTTCCACACTTCAATCTCCACTGCTCCACCAGCCACCACCTTCTGAGGGCTTAACACTGTCTCAGGTATATATGATGGCACGGAATAACTGGGGAGCAAATAACCTAGTCTTTGAGTTTCTCATCCCTCTTTCCAAAGCTCTGAGCCCTTTCCTTGCTGCAGCTCCTCCATCCCACTTTTCCAGTCCCTCCTGTGCTGCAGAGGCACCGTTTTGCCTGACCTGAGAGTCTTTTCCCCATGAGGAATAGAGGCTGTGGCTTGAGACATGATAACGTCATGGGGCTGGGTGTGCTGGGATGCTGCTTGCTCGTTTTGTTCCTTATGAAAAGGCAGTTTGGGTGCAAACCAGCAGCAGGAATGCATTACTCTGTCTTCACAAAACTGGACACTCAAATACCCTGGCACTGACTGGGATCTGGGGAGATTGAAGCCCACTAAAGCAATCTCCTTGTGGGACTTGTGTGGATGGGAATACTGGGTTTGGGCTGTGCTGGAGTTCCCTTCCCTGAGCCAAGGGCAGTGGTTGGGGTCCCAGCTCCTGCTCGGCCGCAGCTTTTCTTGGAAATGTGCAAACTTCCTATTTTTGATCCTTGTCCTCCATCAAATCCGTCTGGAATTGGGCGCTGGGATCAGACGTGGCTGGGGGAAGGCGGGCAGACAGCCGGGTGGACAGGCAGACAGACCGTGTGATTGCTTAAGCCACATTTCCTTAGGAAGCCAGGCTAAAAATAATCCCAATCCAGTCCTTTTCCCACAAACCACTCCAGTTGCCACAAACCCATGCTTTTCCAGTGAAGAAATGTTTTGTTAGAGAATTCCCAGTTGTTCCTGCTGGAAGGAGGGAGGACGGGAGCACTGATGCCAGGATGAGAGACCCGAACCAGCCACACTGTGAGTGGAGCCTCTCCATCCCCTTCAGGGCCATGGGGCTGGAAACCTCCCCCCCCCCGTATCCTCTCAGCATTCCCAATGTCTCCTCATTCCCTTTCTCTGGAGCCGCAGAAGCAGCTTTATGGGTTGTTTTTCCCAGGAAAGTGCGTAATCCACCCACATCTCCCTCCTCGGTGGGGGATTTCCTTCGCCTGGGGACCAGCTGCATCACAGCACAAGGGGAAGGGAAGGATGAGCTCTGCCCTGCTGGGTGCCCAGCAGCATCCCAGCATCCCGAAACCTTGTTGTCCAGGCTTGGCTGGATTTCTGAGGCTTCTCCCTTATCTGCAGAGGAAACGGTTATTAGGTCCCGTGTGATGGGCTGCAGACGGGGAGGGAAGTCCTGCACACACATGGAAGTGGCTGAGCAGGTTGTCAGGGAGAGGAACCATTTGGCAGCAAGCTGCATGTCACACAGCTCCTCTCCCAGTTCCCTTTGCCTGGCTCCTGCGGTGTACTGGGAGATGCCAAGGGGTGAGATGGCATGGAGCAGCTCGGGATGTGTGAGCGATGGTGATGGCTCACATCACCATGCTCCGGGGTGAAGCTCAGCTCTGCTCCTTGCCAGGAAACAGGGTTTTTTCTGATAGCACATAAAAAAAGGAGCTAAATTTGTTTCCCATCTCCCTCCGGGCTGTGTTACAAATCTGACACAGATGGGGATTCTTTGTGTTTCTGTGGAAAACTGGATGCATTTTCCATCCCAACAAGAGCAGCACGACAGCATCTGACCCTAGACAAACACCAAACACGCTGCAGTTCTGGTGTCTGTCACTGGTGCAGGCGAGCTCCTCCACCTCACGGCTGTCACACGTGCTTTGTGGACAGCCAGGAGCTGAGATGTGACCATTGCAAGGGGGTTAGGTTGGAGTTTCCCCCTGTTATCTCCCCAGTGCTGAGGAGGGAGGCTACAAACTGCAGCACCACTGCACAAGCTGGGGGTTTGGGCTGATGGATGGATGCTGTTGTGATCTCTGCTTTGGGAAGGGGGAGACAAAGGGGTAGTTTGTTCTTTTGGGGGGCTTATGGGCACTCTTTGGGCTTTGCTTTCCAGCCACAGGGTGAAAACTCTCTCCTTCCATATGCAGTTATGGCTCTCTTGGCTGGGAAAGGTGGTGAGGAGGAGGGCTGAGCATCTCTGGCTCTATCCCTGCATCACTGCAGGCAGCTCTCCTGGTCAGGCATAACCATCACTTTCAGATGGGTTAACCTGGAACTTCATCAACTGGACTTGATGATCTCAAAGATCTTTTCCAGCCCAGCTGATTCTGTGATTCTATGGTTCTAAGAGCTTGTGAGCATTCCCCTTCCTCCTGACCTGGTTCAGATGTGCTTCTGGGGAGGGCCCTCAGCAATGAGGTGTTGTTGAAGGGGCTATAAGGACAGCAAAGCAAGGCTTGGCCACTCTTTAATGTGCATGCAGGTGTTTTGGACCGTGTTTGCTTGGCAGCATCATCACAGGGTGTTGGGCATGCCCAGATCTCTGATAGACTGGCCAAGAGCTGCCAGGCCACACACTGAGTAGGGCAGACATAGAGATGCTGTATGCAACCATTGCTTTCAGATGGGTTAACCTGGGGGTAACCTGCTGCTCCGCAGAGCTGCTGCTGTTCCAGGCCACCAGGCAGCACACAGCTACACCTCCTGCCAGGCTGGGTGGGAAGCAGCCCAGTGATCCCCTCCTTGAGCTGTCAAAGGCATCACAGCAGCAACGGGGAGATGGCAATGGATGCATCCTGCCCGTGGCTGGGGACCAGAGGGTCTATGCTGGTGGCATCGCTGCCTCAGCACATTCCTGCCCCTCCTGCCTCCCTCCTGCCCCACTTCAGTGGGTCTGGGGCCACACGCATGTGGGACATCTGCTCCCTGCGCCACAGAGGGTCCCCATGCACCAGCCAAGAGCGGATGCTGCAGATGCTGCTGCTCTTGTGCCAGCTCTTGAACCCAGCCCAGGCACCTGCTGGGGTTTGTCTGAACTCAGGTAATTGCACCAATGTGGGGCTTTTCCTCCCTTGGGCATCATTTTGGGGCTGTTTCCTGAAGATGCTGCTTGCTCAGAGCAGAACTGGGCTGGTCCAGTGCCATGCAGAGAAGGCAGGATTGGCACTGCTGGCTCCTGTCCACCCTCCTGCTAAAACCCTGGATGTGTTTCCAGCACTGGAAGGTTTTGATGCTGCAGGATGTGGGGTCCCCCCATGCAGGGCAGTGTGAGGGATGCTCCTGCAAGCCAAGGGTGGGATGAAGAGGTGGGGGAACTGGAGCAGAGCAAGGCACCAGCTTGGTTCTCCTCATTTGGAGCACTGGAGTGGCAAATGGGACATCCCATTCACTGCCAGATTGAGGCACGGAGTCACCAGTGCCTTTGGTGAGCATTAGGTTCCCAAATACCTTTGTGGATCCAGCCAAGAGAGCTTAAAACCATCAATGGAAACTGTGCTGATGGATCCCCGCGGCTTCACTGCAGACCTCAGACCTGGCTCCAGTTCAGGAGCAAGGACTGATTTATGTCTGCTTAGGTAGAAATGAGACAGTTTTGGATGCGATTCAGAATGACTCGTGGCTGGTTCGAAGCTGAATCTTTGAGCAGGGCTCAGTGCTTGTTCAGCAGGGGAAAGCCAGGCTGGGGAAGTGTTTCTGCAGAAGCCTCCATGAACTGCATTTGGGGGTCTCACTGCTCTCTGGATCAGCACATGGTGATGGGAGAGGCACTGCTCAAGGGCAAGGTTCTGGCTTTCTCCTTGCTTGGAGCATCTTTGATTTCCAAGTCATCAGATTCACCTAGTGCTGTTTTAAACTGGATGTGGAAGGTGCTGTGGGCAGGAGTTACATTAAGATTGCTTTTCTTACAGCAGTCGAATTTGCTTGGTTTAAAACATGGGTTGTGTCCGTACATTTTGCTGCTTGATTTACCTAATGGAGTAGGAGCTGGAATTCTCACACAGGGAAAATGGTGCTGGAGCAGGAGCTGAGCATCCGAGGCAGGGAGTATTTCTTGGTCTCTTCTACCAGTAACATTTCCCACTGGTTGCCCAGTTTGGAGCCACATCCATCTCTCCCTCCTCAAAACCCCTCATTCATGTGTTAGACCCGATACCTGGTGTGTACCAGGTAGTGCCAAGGTATATATCAAGCAGTGCTTGGGTGAACTGGTTCAGTGATGGGTTTGTGTGTTGGACCATAGCGGTTTATGGCCAATTCATTACTCTGAAATGCATTAATTGCTTTTTAATGAGCATCCAAACTTCACTGATGCCAGCAGGATCTGGTGGCCCTGGCATGTGGCTTCCAATCCCAGTTCCAGAAAGTTCTATGTCCTCATTTGTGTCCATTTAGAAGAGGAGAAACTGTAGGAAAGACTTGAAAATGGAATGAGCCTGGGGGAAACTTCTCTATTCCCTGGAAGCTGTTGGGGGTCCCTTGCTCACCAGTGGGATGCTGAGCAGGAGGAGAGGATGGAGGAGGGCAAAGAGCACAGCAAAGGGCTCTCTCCTCCCTGGAGCACGTGCCATAGGGGCACAGGCAGCCCTGCGGCGGTGGCCTCGGAGCAGCCATCTGGAGCAGCCCCTTCCTTCCCCATGGCTCCACGAGGGCCGGGGCCGGGCCAGCCCCATACTGAGATCAAATAGACACAAGTACATGAAATTATTCATGGCTCTGGGGACGTGTCTCGATGCCTCGTCAGCATCTGCAAATCAAATCAAAGCAGCTGTCAATGCGCTGCCCGGGGGAAGGGCTGGCTCTGGCAGACATGTGGATGCCTCCTTTCTTCCTTCCTCAGGAGGGATCCCGCTGCTCCTGCACCTGCGATGGGGCTGGGACCTGAGGGTTGGACATGGGGCTTGTGCCCGTTGGGCTGCCTCTCGCCTTCAACCCATCACAGAGGCAAGGACGGATGCCAGGGACCCTGTGCCATCAAGGGCAGGCCCTGCCCGCCAGCACTATGCCCTGGCTAATTGCCCTGGGCTAATTAGCTGGGAGTCTGTTGCTCAGGCCACCTTGTGGGCCATTATGGACCACCTGCAGCCATTGTCCCCTAGGACGTGGCAGCAAGAGGATGGATGCACTGCAAATGCTGGAGGATGTTCATAGAATGGTTTGGGGCCTTAAAGCTCATCCAGTTCCAACCCCTGCCACAGGCAGGGACACCTTCCACTGGAGCAGCTTGCTCCAAGCCCCTGTGTCCAACCTGGCCTTGAACACTGCCAGGGATGGGGCAGCCACAGCTTCTCTGGGCACCCTGTGCCAGCACCTCAGCACTTAACCCAGCAGTGCTGTGCCCTGTGTGGGGTTAAGCCATGGGAGACAAAACCACCATCTCCCCATGGGCACAGGGATCCCTGGAGCATCCACACTGGATCTATCCATAGTTGGCCTGCGTGGGGTGAGGTGGAGTGGGGAGCCTTGGGGAGGAGGTGGTCAGAAGGATGGTTGTTGCATCCTTCATGCCATGTGAGGGCAGTGCCATGGGCAAACCAGCCCTGATGCTCTTGTGCTCCATCATTTGTCCTTAGGAGCTGCTTTGAACCAGGCTGGTTTTCCTTTTGCCCAGTTGAGCATCAGGAAGGGGAGGAATTCCCGTTTCTGCTGGCCACGTAACTTTAAACCCCCCAGAAATTAGAGTCTGTGGGCTTTTTATGTGCTTCCCATGCTCTCCTCCGCCTAGGTGGGAAACCAGGAATGCTCAGCCCATTGCTGCAAGCGGATAATTTAGTGAAACCCAATATGTGTAATTTCTATTTGTGATTGAAAACAAAGACCTTGGACAGACTTCTGGTGATCCCAGGGATTGGTTTTCCTTTACTTTTTGAACCAGCAATAGCTTTTGCTTCTGTACAGCCTGCAGTGTGCTGCTCCATAAGGAATAGCCATTGGGAGCATATAAGTATGTGCTATGTATGTAATTGCGCTACGCTCACCCAGAGCACCCCAATAACCTTGGGGTTATCCCAGACCAAACCAGATGCAGAGTCCACAGCTTGAAGAGCAATTTGTCCTTATTTATAGGAGCATCCCATGGATCCCGGTTACCAGAGGTATGAAAATTGTGACTGGTGCCCATCCTCTGGCTGCAGAAGAGCATAATTTGTGTTTCCCCGTGCTCAGACAGAGTCAGGTCATAAACCACAAGATGCATGGGGAGGAGAGAGCGCATTTAAAGGGCTGATCCCGTTGAAAGGTGTAATAATCTCCTGGATTACTTGCCGGGGAAGCTGCGGGAAGATTTACTGCCTTGGAAAGGGATTATCAGCAGCCGCTGCTGCCAGCACATTTCTTCCTTTTCTTCTCCAAGAGGAAGGAAGCTTTTCATTGCTTCCCTGCTGCTGGCGCCCGCCAGCCATGCTCCCCCCGCAGCCCAACCACCGCGTCAGTTCTCATAGCTTAGAAGGGAACTAAAAGGAAGGCACGCAATGCCAGGTTTATCCTTATCTCCGCTCTCAGGTGCGAGAGGGAAATTCAAGCCTGTGTTGGAATTAGGCTGGTGTGGGCTTACACGAGACCAGCGCCTTCCCTGCTCGGAGCCTCAGGGTGCTGAGCTGGTGGAGGGGGTCTGGTCTGGTTCCAAAGAGGAGGAATTGATCCAGGGCTCCAGAAGCATCTCACCAAGCCGCAGCTGCAGGAGCAGCCTTTGCATGGATGGCACCAGGGCTGGATTTGGTGTGAGCCAAGCAGAGACCCTGACCCCGAGCATCCCTTTGGGACCAAACCCCAATGTCTGCATCCCCATCCCAGCAGAGCCAAACTGGTCCCTGGCAGAGAATGGATCCAAAGCTGGAGCCCAGGGCCACTCATGCACTGAGTTTGTGAGTCCTCTTCAGTGCTTCAACCCTATGCATGAGGGATGGGATGGGATGTGCAGGGGGGCTGGTTGTGTTTGATTCATCCCCCTGGCAGGGAGGTGGTGGGCCGGGGCAGCAAAGCCCTTTAATTGTGTGCAATGAAGGCTGACAGTGGCGAGGCGCAGCCTTTGAGAGGGGAACTGAACCTTTAATTCCTGAATAAATCATCTCCAGTCTGTTGCTCCTTCATCTGCAAGCTGTTTGAGTGCGGGTCCGTATTCACTGCTGGGAAGGGTCATTTGGAGATCAGAGCCCTCGGCTGACCTGGGTCACAGGCAAGACACCTGCCACAGGCTGTCCCCATGCCCCCGGGAATGCCGGGACTCTGGAATCAAAGGGACGCAAGGGATTGAGCTGGTAGAAAAGGGTTTCTAATTGCTGCAGGGCAGACATGCTTCATTCCAGAGGGATGGAGAGGGCTGAGCCCTGCCCTTGCCTTCCATCAGCCCTGGTCCAGCATCCCAGCAAGGCTGGGTTTCGGGGATTCACATCACTGTTCTGTTCCTTGCTTGATTCCATTGGTGAGCAGGAGTCCCAGGGTGGCTGTGGCTTTGTGCCTTGGTTCCAAGAGCACAGGGAGACCCGAGTGGTGCTGGTGCATCATAGAATCAGAATGATTTGTGTTGAAGGGACCTTAAAGCTCATCCAGTTCCAACCCCTGCCACGGGCAGGGGCACCTTCCACTGGAGCAGCTTGCTCCAAGCCCCTGTGTCCAACCTGGCCTTGAACACTGCCAGGGATGGGGCAGCCACAGCTTCTCTGGGCACCCTGTGCCAGCGCCTCAGCACCCTCACAGGGAAGAGCTTCTGCCTAAGAGCTCATCTCAGTCTCCCCTCTGGCAGGTTAAAGCCATTCCCCTTGGCCTGTCCCTACAGGCCCTTGTCCCAAGCCCCTCTCCAGGTTTCCTGCAGCCCCTTTAGGCACTGGGGCTGCTCTCAGGTCTCCCCTTCAGGAGCCTTCTCTTCTCCAGGCTGACCCAGCCCAGCTCTCTCAGCCTGGCTCCAGAGCAGAGCTGCTCTGTGGCTTCCTCCGTACCCACTCCCAACAGCTCCATGAAGAGTGTGCAGGGACCATCTCTGAACCCCATGGATGCTCTCAGAGGCCAAACACCCCCTTCCTCCAGCGCTGTCCCTCCCGAGCAGGGAAGGAGCGGCTCCCTTATTAACTCTGATTTCTGCTCCTCATAATCATATGCTGTTCTTGCATTCACCGGGAGCCCTTTGGCCTTAATGACCCCACTGGAATAACCATGCAAAGAGAAAAACCTTCGGGGCCTTGAGCTGCCCATAATTGCAACCCCAGCCATAAACATGAGTACGATCGTGATGCAAATGACAGGCAGTGGAGGGGAGCGGGTCGGGGTCGGAGCAGGAGCAGGAAAGGGTGCAATGCCCTGTGCTTTTGGGGGGGACCGGCTTTTTCTCACCTTCCTGCTGGGGCTGGGCACTTGGAGTGCGCAGGGGCTGGGTGGCTTTATAGAAGGATAAAGCAGCCAGTTCTTATCAGGGCTAAAAACTGGGTATTGGGTGGCTTGTGAAAGAGCCACTCCATTAGAAATGCTAATGCTGGCTCCAGCTTCTCCCCTTTCCCTGCTCCACATCAACCAGATCTTTATGTTAAGTTAAACACAAAGCTCTTCTGCTCCTGGCCCTTCCTGAACCCCCCCAATAGACCCTTCTGCTTTGCTGCCTGTGTCTTTAGCAGGACAAACCAGCTGATGAAGGGTCTGAGGTGCTGGGACCCCATAGGGAACAGCCGTGTCCAGTGGTACCACACAACCCATCACATCTTCCTTCTCCTCTGAGCCTCTTTTGCCACCTGAATCCCAGCCCAGGGACCTCATTCCCTGTGGTCTGGCAATGGGAGAGCTCTGGGTGCCTTGTGTTGGCTGGAGACCTTCCAGCCACGGCCTTAGCCAGGGGCTGCTTGGGGTCAGAAGGAGATTCTCGGGGATGCACAGGGATGCTCCAGCTGAGAATAGGGCTCTGCAGGACCTGGCAAACCACTGAGATGTTGCATGTACAAACCCTAATGAGGAGCAAAGGGCAGGGGGGTGCAAAGCAGCATTAATAAATGATCTTCCTTGTTGTTAATTGACACGTCTCAGAGCCAGCCCATGGTGGAGCAGAGGCTTGGCTCCCCTTCCAGGCGCATCACAGGCTGCTCCTGCTAGCATTACCATATTCAGGTTTCCCTGCTTAAAGCCAATTAGCTCCTGGCCAGGCCTGATTGGGAAGCCCTGGCCTCATTTGCACGGGTTTGAATAGTGAAAGAAGAAAAACTAATGGAGACAGGTCTGGGATGAAGCCGGGGGCTCTGCCTGGACCTGCTGCAGGAAAGGAGACAGGGAATAGCACAGTAATTAGGGATAAAAAGCAACACAGCCTAATTTGCTCCTGGGCGGCTTGATGGTGAGTTCAGCTTTCCATGCCTTGCACTGTGGTTCAACAGATGCCCTGGTGCTTCCTTTGGGAAGAGAAGGTGATGGAGGGGACTGGGGTGGGGGGTAAACCAGGCTGCCCACACATCTCCCACCCTGCTTTGGGGTCCAACATCCCTTTGGCAGAGCAGTGAGCAGGGACCCAAGGCTGGATGTGTCCCTTTGGACATCCTTATCCCCCTCGTTGCTTTCTCACCCCTTGCTTCCCAGCAAAGGTGCTGCTATTTTCCCTGCCTGGAAGGAAAAGGCCGGTATCTAAAAGCCTACACAACTGGTTCCAGTTTAACAACTTCATAGCTGCCCTGCAGCCACAAAGGCAGCCTTGTCCCGCTGGGTGAGATAAGCCTGTTGGGGCGATTCATATGCAGATCCGGGTGGTACCGGGTGTCTGCTGGGAGAGGATAAATCTGTCCCAAGCCTTGTCCCTCCCTCCTGGTTCCAAACTGTTTTACATTTACACAAAAAGGGTCCTGTCCCGCATTGAGCCCCGTCCCGGGCAGCCTCTCACCCTGCTTTGAGAGAGTAGGTGCCTTGGAACCTTGTGCTGATGGGTGTCCCCTGCCCAGACAAGGCTGGGCTGGGCAAGCAGAGCTAAGCTGGGGCTGCCCTTGGCTGGTTTTGTCCCCTCATCACCCATCTCATTGCCTTGAAAGAGTCTCTTTGGTCCTGCAGAGAGCTCTCAACCATATCCCCTGCAGCAGAACCCCCCTGGCCTCTCGCTGGCTTTTGTTGGGGCTGGTTTTGTCAGTGCTTGGGGTGTTATAATAATGGAGAAGCTTTTCCCCCTCTTTTCTATTCCACTTTTAGTGATGCCATAGAACCTGCAAGCCCTGATCTGGATGGCATCCATCACCCTGTGGTTAACTGCGGCTTTGGGGTCTCTCTTCATACTCCCAATGATGCTGGTGTGTTTGGGGGATGAATCATGGGTTATCCCACATGCTAATGCAGGTGGGTGCTAACACAGGGATGCGGTTGGACTGGAGACTTGTCCTCTGATGGGCACATCCATTACTGCATGCTCTCAGCTTGATGTTGGGAGTTCTCCTTCATCTGCAATAAAATCATCCCAGAGTCAAGGAATCCTGAACCAATTGGCCCTGGAAAGTTTTGTCATCCCAGTTTTTGGAAGTTTGCTTTGAGGATTGATTATTCCATGCAGCTCTCTGCATTCTCATCAGGGCTGTAAGATAGTGCACCTTGCTACCTCTGCAGAGGAGGTAATTCATCTAAATGAGGGCCCCTGGGAGCACAGCAAATCTGCAGTTTCCCACTGATTATAACAGAGGGAATGTCCTGGAGAAGTCCAGAATCCCTTGGATTGCATCTGGGTTGGAAGCAATGAGGGGATGCTATAGACTTGCTGGCTCAGCCCCCAGTGCATGCTCACAGCAGCCAGCGCAGAGTAGGAGGTGACCACAGCCTGGAGGATGGGAGGAGGATGAGGAGGGCTCACCCTGAAAGGAAAACTTGGTCAAAGGATGGGTAGAAGTCGACATTTTCCATTCCTCTCTGTGATTTTGCTGTTTTCTTTCATATTTTGGATATCTCTGTAGGAAACCCCACCTCTGATGCCTCTCAAATAGTGGTTTTACTACTTATGAAAATTGAAATGGATCAGCTTAATAGGAAGGTAAAAGAGTTTTATCCTTCCTCTGGGGCACATGGAGCATACATTGAAGTACGCTTCCCCTCCAAGGTTTCTGAGGTGCCTCCCCACTGCAGTGTCACGTACCTGCAGGTGATGCTCAGCATCCCCAGTGCGTTCTCTTAAGAATTAACTGTAAATTTAATTACAGTTTCCAGTGCTAAAGTGGGGCCTGCAGCAGCCTGGCCAGTTTAAGGCAGATCTGGAGGGAGACAGGGGTCATCAATAATTAACTGGGGTCATTTAGGGGGAAGTATTAAGGAGTTAATGAAAATGTGAACTGCTGCAATTATCTTGCAAGTGGCTGGGAGTGATTGAGCTGCTGGGGAAGAGGAGGTGTTGCACAGTAACTGCTGGGAGGCTGCTGTTGTGATGCGGTACTGGGGTGATGCTGGGATCCAGCTCCTCTGGTTGGTGGCGGTGGAGTTATCCAAGAGTTTAAACCAGAACCTATCTGAGGGTCTGTGTAAGCACTGGTTTGCAGAGCTCTGATGGACCAACCTTGGGGTCCATGGGACATCACTGCCCTATTGCTGTCTGTGGTTGGGGACATGAGGCTGTGTTAGTGGAAAGGAAGGTCTCTGCACCCCATCACAGCTCACACACACAGGAACTGCCTACTGCAGCTCCAGCACAGTTGGGAATTCCTGCCCCACCATGGGCTTTTATTAAAGGTTCTATTTTAATGACATTTTAATTAAGCCAAGGATGCTGTGGTTTGCTTTAATTACAGTAGGTGCAGTTGGTGTGTGCTGAGAAGCCCTTGGTCAGCAGGATGAGGGCAGGGAAGATGCTGGTACTGATGGCTGCAGCGTTACCTGTGATGAAGAGGAGCTGGGGGCCCCTCCACCCCACAGACCCTCTAGTGATGGTCCCAGCACCATGGGGCTCACCCTGGCCCTTGTCCCCCTGCAATAAGGAACAAGCAGGGTGAAATGGGTTTTATTGACCCTTTTAGTGAGGCATCTGGCTCCCATCGCTCTGGTTTATGTCCTTGGGAACACCGTGATGGCAACGGCAGCAAACCCAAACCATCGCCTTGTACAAAAGCTGGGCACAGCTCTGCATTCCTGAGCTCGGGTACAACCAGTGCTGGGCTGTGGAGCACAGCTTGAGGAAAAGCAGTTTCATGTGGACTCTCTGGGATCCCAAATCACGTCATCCCAAGGGTTTGCTAATAAACGTTTTATTGCAAGGAGATGCTGGCTGTGCAGAAATCCCAGTGTCACAGAATCATCGAGTCACAGAATGGAAAAGGTTGGAAAAGGTTGGAAAGGACCAGGGAAGCGCTGCAGAAGTTCCTCAACAAACCATCCAGAGAAGCTGCATGGAGCAGCCTGGCAACCCCTGTGCCAGGTTTCTTGGTGTATTTAGTGTTAAACACACTGTGCTGGCATGGAAGCCCAAGCAGCAGGTTGGAGGGGTGCTAGGAGCTGTGTTCAGAGATGTCCTGTTGGGTTTGCTTTGCTTCTGGCAGGGGATGGGGCTGTAAGAGCCTGATCCTGGTTTGAGAAGGTGCTTCCCAGTGGGAATCGTAGAATCAGGGAGGGGTTTGAGTTGAATGGACCTTAAAGCTCATCCAGTTCCAGCCCCTGCCACAGGCAGGGACCCCTTCCGCTAGAGCAGGTTGCTCCAAGCTCCTGTGTCCAACCTGGCCTTGAACACTTCCAATGCCCACAGTCAGCCCCTCTGTGAGCACAGTTATGTGGGGCAGTGAGGAAAGGTGCTGGAAAGGATGGGAAAACACCTATTGCTGCCCCGGGATGAACATACCCTGCAGGGCATCTCACCTGCCTGGGCATCACAAGGATCAGAAGTGGCTCTGAAAATAGTGACACTGCCTAAGAACATAGAAGGAAAAAAGGGGGGGGGGGGGAAGCCACAAGTGGCTTTTGCCACTTGTCTGGGGGAGGGAGCTGTGCGGGGCCAAGCAAATGCTTTTAATAAAGTGTTCTTTCCTGCGTCCAGGGGAAAAATCCCAGAAACCTCAAGCCTTTTCCCATTACACGAGGAACAGATGCGGCTGGGCAGAGCCTTGGCTTCCCCACAGCTCAGCCCCGGCTCCTGCGTTGCCAGTCCCCTCCTGCTGTGGGATGGAGCATGGGATGGGGACCACTGAAAACCCCTGTGCTGCTTCCCTGCTGTGGGACCCAGGTGGGAAGGTCCATCCTCATCCTCATCCTCCTGCTCTGCCACCATTCCCTAAGCAGGGTTTGGAGCTCTCCCTGCTCTTTGTGGGTCAGGTTGGCCTTGAATAAGCATCATTAAGCCCCTGCCTGGGTGAAGGAGAGGGATGCATGGGTCAGGGGGATGCTCCTCTCCTTTCTTGTAAGCCCTAAGGGGCACAGGCTGGAGCAGCACCAGTGGACACCTTGTGTTTTAAAACCAGAACTCTTCCAAGTTCAGGCAAACTGGAAAATCCTTGTAGGAAACAGTGTCCAGTCCCAGCTCTCTCCTTTTGGTTAAGAGAAACATCTCAGTTAGGCTTGATTTTTATTGGCTTAATTTTAACACAGAATCCCAGACTGGTTTGGGTTGAAGGGACCTTAAAGCTCATCCAGCTCCAACCCCTGCCACGGGCAGGGACACCTTCCACTAGAGCAGGGTGCTCCAAGCCTCTGTGTCCAACCTGGCCTTGTCACAGTTAATATCCTTGGTGCTCATCCTATGATCCATTTGGGTATAGAGCCACTTGGGTTGGATCCCTATGTGTTTGCTGCCCCATACAAGTGATCTTGGGCCAGGATAGTGGGTGTTTGCTGGCTGGATGAATGCAGGCATTTAGACAGCAGCTCCTTCACAAGCCATGTCATCACTTGGTGCCTCAGTTTCCCGTTGTAAACCAGCCCTTACCTGCTGGGTTAAGTGCTCTGCCATCTGCTGACTAAAGCCCTAGCTAGGAGCAAAAACCATGCTTATTCTTTCTATGTGTTATGTGTATTTGAGCAACCTGCTCTAGTGGAAGATGCCCCTGCCCATGGCAGGGATCCCTCTGAGAGTGATTTGGGGAATGGGGACGGTGGCTTGTGTCAGCACTGAGGAAATGAAGCTGTTCCAATCCCACAGGAACCCCATGAAGGTCTCTGGGGCAGGTGCCTGTGCTGGTGACAGCAGGGACCTGTTCTGCAGCCCCTGGCTCTCCTCAGGGCTGGGTAATTTCTCCGGCAATTAACGCCTCATTAAAGTGCTGGAGGGAACAGTCAGGGCAGTGAGCTCTACCCAGCACAATGCTGGGTCCTGAGAGGGTTTTCTGCCTCTTTGTAAAGAAGGAAACAGTCTTTTTCTGGCCTTAACTGCTTGCTGGCTGGAGGCAAAGGACGTGGGAGCCTTGGTGGGCATCACCATCCCCACCTCTCACTTCGGCTTAGCCTGAGGATGCACACCCCATAATGAGATCTTCCTCTTTGCAACCCGATGTGATGAGCTGGCACATCTGGGACATGATGGAATGGGGTGAAACCAGCCCCATCCCAAAATGTGTGTGTAACTCACGGGGTGAGGAGGAAGGAGCAGGAGGGATTTCCAGGGTTGGGAAGGAGATTGATGGGGACTGACTGCCTGCAAATGCCCTCTGGATGGTGCTGCTGAAGGGGCAGGGACAGGGAGTCCCTTGCTGGGGACAGACCCTGGTGGAGAGGCTGAGACAAGGTGAGCAGAAAGGAGAGACCCAGGTATGGGGGCTCCTCAAAGGCTTTTGAAGATGAGGAGGTGACTGGTGAGATGTAACAAGGCAGTGCTGCTGACTGGCAGGAGGGGAAGGAGAGAGGTGGTTGTGATTGGAGACCCTTGGTTATTCCTAGCTGTGTTTTGGGGCTTGCTCCTGTGTGTTCCCATCACAGCATCACATCAGAGCATCTGTGCCTTGAGCCCTGACCAGGTCCCTTTCTCTCCCCAGGAGCCTGATGCCGCGCACACTGGAGGGGCAGATCACCATGGAGAAGACCCCCAGCTACTTCGTCACCAAGGAGGCTCCTCGGCGCATCTACAACATGTCCCGGGACACGAAGCTGATCGTGGTGGTGCGGAACCCGGTCACCCGCGCCATCTCAGACTACACACAGACACTCTCCAAAAACCCCACCATCCCCAGCTTCCAGGCCCTGGCCTTCAAAAACATCAGCACGGGACTGATCGACACCAGCTGGAGCGCGGTGAGGATCGGGATCTACGCCAAGCACCTGGATAACTGGCTCCAGTACTTCCCCCTCTCCAAGTTCCTCTTTGTCAGTGGGGAGAGGCTTGTCAGTGACCCGGCTGGGGAGATGGGCCGTGTCCAGGACTTCCTGGGTCTCAAGAGGGTGGTGACAGACAAACACTTCTATTTTAATGAGACCAAGGGCTTTCCTTGCCTGAAGAAGCCCGAGGGCAGCAGCAAGCCCCGCTGCCTGGGGAAATCCAAGGGGCGCCCGCATCCTAAAATCGACGTGCAGGTGGTCCAGCGCCTGCGGGAGTTTTACAGACCCTTCAACATGAAGTTTTATCAGATGACAGGGCAGGACTTTGGCTGGGACTGAGCCATCCATAGGGCAGGCTGTTGCTGTGGGACCTGGTCTGCATAGCAATGTGCAGAGCCAGGACCGCAGTCCAGGGATGCTCGTGGCTCTTGTGGTCCAGGGATGCTCGTGGCTCTTGTGGTCCAGGGGTGCTTGTGGCTGCCGCGGTCCAGGGATGCCCATGGCTACCCCACCAGCAACCTCCTACCCTTCGTTCTAATTTATATTGGACCTTTTCTGGTGAGAAATGGACCCTTCTGGAGTAGAGAGAAATATTTAAAGAATAAAACCACAGATGCCCCCTCTCCCCTCCCCAACCAGATTAAATATTCTTCCATATAAACCGTGCTCATCTCTATTAACTGTGACCATTCTGGCTGGTGAGTGGCAGCTCATGAGTGTGTGGATGGGGGTATGTGTGTGCATGGGGAATGACACCTCTGCATCCACAATAGAAGCTTTGGGAAGCAGTTGGGCTCTGGGGCGTGTGGGGCAGTGGGTGAGGCTGGCCAAGGGGCAGACCCCATGTGTGGGGTATGTTTTGCAGACAGAAAACAGTCTGCAGGAGTTTCCTTAGTTAAGAAAAGCAATTAGAGGCAGTAGCTTTGAATAAATGCCAGGTCTGGGTTTAAGAAGAGACCTAGCATAGAGAGAGGGGGTTGTATATCACATACCTTCTTATGTTCCTGGAGTAACCCAGATGATAAAGCAGGGCATTTCTAACCCTGAGGATGAAATTTCCTGCTTCCCTCTAATTCACCCAATCAAAGCAGGCCAAACCCCAGTCTCTGACCTTTCAGTTCAATAATCACAATAGATTTTGAAACCTGCAGCCATAGAAGAGCCAACATGGGAGGCTGCAGAAATTAGTTTAATCTGAATTAACTACTTTTCCCCTAATTAAAGATGGGGAAAACATTTAATTAACTCTAATATCTTATTAGTGACTTGTATTTGTCTCTTTAATGAGCTAACTCCATGTTTTCAAGGGCCCTCAGGCTCTGTATTGTTTGTAAATACACTTTGGCTGTGGCTTCTTCTATCGTGCAGCATCCCAAAGCAGATATCCCAAAGCTGGCCATCCAACCAAGCCTGTCCTGCCAGGTGTGCTACCACCTCCCCTCCTTGCTGTTGCTGCAATGGGTGATGGAGATGGTGGGTACCACTTCTCCCAGGATGCACAACAGGCACCAGCCCCTTTCCTCCCAGCTCCAGGGTGGTTTTACACCAGCACAATGTGCTTTATCCCACACAGCTTTCCCTGCTCCCATGTCCTTCCTTTGTGCCTCTTGGAGGTGACACGTTTTCTGTATTGATGCTCCAGGCTATAGCTGAGTTTGAACACATTTGCTCTATTCATCCCCTGGGACAAGTGACGTGCAGGGATGGGCTTAACATGATGTTGGAGTTTAATGCAAACAAGTTGCCTGTTTCAGAGCATCATGCTGTCAGTCCATGCATGTGTGAGGGGCACAGGGATAGACACAGATGCCACCACTGTCGTGCCAGCGCCTGGGGTCTTTATGGCCAGTATTAAGAAACTCGGATATTATAAAGGAATAATAAGAAGGGATGAAATCAGGGCTGTTTCTGCTGGTTAAGACCCCAGAGCCCTCTGAGCGATGCAGGGTGGGCTCAGCACCCCCTGCCCATTGCAGGGTCCCCCTGGGACTGTGAGTGCCCAGGCCACAGACCTGCTGGGGGCTGGATGTGGAGCGGCAGGAGCCCGTTGTCCCCAGCACTGGCAGCTCCGCATGATGGACTGCGCTCCGCTTGTTTAGGTTTTGTTTCCAGCCACGACATTCGACCAAATTATTCCCCACCAAGGGCTTTAAAGTTTCCCAAGTGCCTGTGAAAGCCTGGAAGCGCTGATAGTGATCCTATTTCTCAGCTGAGTGACTGCATTCAGCCCCAGCCATATTGATATGCAAAACGTTAAGGGTCCCGGCTCTAAAGATGGTTTCTGTCTGCCCTGTGAAAGGGACCCATACTTTTTTAAAGCCCGGGCCTTTCTAAAGCTGAACAATACCATATAGACTATGCCTTTTAAAGCATCTGAAGCGACCCAAAATGTATTGAAAGCTTGCTTTGCAGACTCATTAAGACTACTCAATAGGTTCTGGCAAATACGGTGCCGGGGCTGACCGCACGTATTAAGACTTTTGAAGTGTTACACAAACCCCCTGCTTAAACTAATTGCTGCCCCACAGCTCTTGAGGTCAAGTATTTGTATTCATTGCCTCCGAGAGGAGCCACTTATGGGTCTGTCCAGGTGAAGTCTGCACTTCATTAGATCAAGACAATAAAAGCAGCTTGGGGTAGGAAGGAGGAAGATGAAATCTCCAGGCTCTTCCTCTGAGATCAAGCACAGGGCTATGTCCTTATGTCCACCATGGCAGAGTTTTGGGTTGTTTCTGGTGCTTTCAAGAGGACTGATGTTCTTCCAAGCAAAGGAAGGGTGGGCATTGCTGGAGCAGTGGTGGGTTGAAGCTCCATCAAGATGCTTCGTTCCCCAAGGTCAGGTAGGTTCCCTTCCGCAGCCCAACTGGGATCCCATGACATGCTAGTGCATCATCCGTTTCTCATGTCTATGCGGAGCTGAAGCCACTGTTGCCATCACTGCCTCACCCACTTAAGAAACCCCCTAGATGTAGGAAAAATCAGCAATTGATGTACTGAAGGTGTCAGTGGAGGCACCACATGGCCCTTGTGTCATCTCACCGCGAGCTCAGGACTACTAAGGAAAAGAAACTCTGCCTCTTTATTGTAGGTCCTTTGATGGAGCATATTTGGGACCCCTTTCCCTGATAACAGGCAGTGGGCTCATAGGGAAACCTAAGCTGAACCCCCCTTTGCAGTGGCTTTTGTGTTCATCAGTGTCAGCCCACAGACCCCAGCTTTGGTGCTGCTGCTGCTGGGTGCAGGCAGGATTTGGGGGTCTCACCCCAGTACATGGGAGGTGTTATAGGGACAGGAATTGTTCTGAAGCACTCCCAGAGGCTCAGGGACAGGCATCACCCTGTGTCTTTTTGCACAAGGAAATAAAGTTCTACAAAGATGATGCTGAGATGTCTTCTGTGTGTCTGCGAGTGCTGGGGAGGGGACATGGACCCATATGGATGCTTTTAGGACTTTCTTATTGTATCTACCTCAGATTGCTAAGAATCCCAACCCTGGAAGGTGACATTTACCCCCAGGCTGCTGGGAATGTGCTTAAAACTCAGGTGAGCACCCAATCCACTGGTGCTTCCCTGGGGAAGTGTTCCTAAAGGAGCTCCCAAGAGTTTGGGCACTGGTGTGCCCACATCTGCTTGCCCAGAGGACAATGGCAAGATGCCTTTGGGGCACCAGGATATGTGAGGGAAGTGCCTGAGAAGAGGATGATGAAGACCCAGCGCTGCTGCCAAGTGTGAAATGAAGTTTTCATCCCCCTCTCAGTTAACCAAAGTTTCCATTTCTAACCCTATTCTTGTTGTGAGAATCCAGCTATCCAAAACCTTGTGGTTCCTGTGCCCTGGGCCTCCGTTTCCATAAGCCAGGAAGAGCAGGGTTGCAAGAGCTTTCCAAAGCTTTTATTTACTCCTTTTTCTTTTATACCAAATTTAGGACAGAAGGGAAAGAACAAACATAGGAGAGGAGAAGAAAACGTCCAAAAGGAAGACATTAGACCTCCCCTGCCTCTGTTTAGGTCTGCAGGAGAGCAGCAGGGCTGATTTACAATTACACATTTCATCTTAGAGTGCTTTGGAATGTTTTAGAACCAGGGGAAGCCAAGTTTGCCCTGAAAACACCCCATCCATCCCCATTCCCTGCCTGCTGCAGTGTCCTCAGGTGAGGCTCGTGCTGCTGGGGTGTGTGGGGCACCTGCAGGCTATAAATGCAGGGAGATGGGAGGCTAAATCCTTCCTGGAGTTCTGGGAGTTGAGTGCTGTCCTGGTTTGGGAGCAGGAGCTGGCTGGTAAGGGGATGTGGGGGTATTGTTGGGGGCGTTGGGCATCCGTTGTGCTGTTTGTGGGGGCTATAGGGCCAGTTTGGAATGGAGCATTGTGGTTGCGTGCAGTGGTGCTCAGAGAGTGTCTGTGGGTGCTGGAGCACCTCAAGGTATCTGGTGTTTGTGTTTGGGGTGTCCAAGAGGAGCTTTGTCTGTCCCATGGTGCAATAATGCTTCTCCCCAGGGTCACTGGTGCTTCTCTGGTGCTTGTTGGTGGCCTTCAGGACACTGCTGTGCTTCCCCGTGGCAACCTCCAAATCCCTGCTTATCCAATGCTTGAGGATGCTCAGAGCCATGCTGGTTCTTGCCTCAGGGTGCCCTGTGGCTGCCTTGCTTCCCAGCCAGCACAGAGGAGAGAGCCCTTGTGAAGGACATGAGTGTCTCCTCACAGTGTCCTGCCTTCCCACCAAGCCCTTTGGCACCATGCACAGCTCTTGAGCAGCACCATCTCTGTTGGCTTCTGCTCTGGTTCCCATCTCCATACACAAAATAGCTGCCATATTCCCCAATAGACAAGAAAATGCCCACGCTGAGGGAGAGGCTGCTGTAATTGCAACCATGTGCCTGGTGGTGGCTTCCAAGTCATGTAGAGCATGGGCTGGATCCCACATGCGGGCACAAATAACCATCATCAGGTGTAGGCAGCTCTGGGGTACATTAATGTAAGGAAGAAAAGAGTACATGGTGCTTGTGTCTAATGCAGGAGCGAGCTGTGCTGTTGTGGTTCAACCTCTGCCCTGGTGCTGGGTGAGGTTGTTCACTGGTTCAACACGGTTGGGGTAAGCTGAGCTCAGCCTGTGTGCTCTGGAAGCCTGTGAGCAGCAGCAGGGTGCTCGTAGGGAAATAGTAATTACTGAAATAATGAACCAAATGAGTTATTTGTGAGCATCCTGCTGGGATAAATACCTGCCTGAGCTGGGACAGGGCACGCTGCTGCTGGGTCCCCACTGCGAGGGTGGCTCTGAGGGTCCCCACTGCAGGGTCCCCCCCTGCTGCCTCCAAACACTGTGACTCCCTAAAGCAGATGTGGAAGACGTGCAAGTGATGTGGCTGCTGGGGGGAAACCAGCTCTGCCAAGTTTATTTGCATTTCATGGCACAAAAAGAAGCCATCTTTGACCCGTTTTGGAAATGCAAGGTACTTCTCTGTTCAGGTCTTCAATCTTGCCTGTGCATTCAAGCAGATGTGGTTTCTGGAGAAGAAGGGATGCCAGTCTCAGCATCCTCCTGTGCAGGTTTAACTCACTTGCAGGGGTGGTTTGGAATGCTCTGATCACCCGTTCCATGTGCATGGGATTGTCCCCATCCTACATGGGCTCACTGAGGTGCTGTGACAGATGTGGTCAGGAAGAAGAATGTCCCCTTTGCTTGCAGCATCCTTTTTTCCCACTCCAAGAGCAGTGATGGTTGTGTGAGGGGGCTGAATCCTGGCTGGGAGCAGCGCTGCCCCATGGGCTGTGCACCCTCGCATAGGCTCAGCACTTCCCTTGGCTGAGGCGAGAGCTCTGATTTTAGTTTCCTTTGATTAGAAACAGCAACACTGCCTCACATTATTAATCACTTTATATCAATAGAGAGGAGAAATCGGGGCCTTTCTGGCAAGCTTTCCTCTGGCAGGGGGTGAGCCCCAGACCTTAATCATGTACCCCCCCATTGCCTGGTATGGGGTAGAAGGAGACATGTGGGATGGGGCACTGCCACCACTGCTCCTTCCCTGGAGGGCATGGACACACAAAGTGGGCAGGAGGAGGAGGGGATGGATGGATAGATGAAGGCTTTGCAGCTGGTTTGTGGCAGGGCACTGAGCAGTACCACAGCTCATTACATGAAGGCCAATGTTAGGGGTGAGCAGTGGTGCTGGAGGGTCTGATTCACCCCTAACTCACTATGGTTGGTGAGGGATGGTTTAGATCAGGACCAGATGCTGTTTTGCCCCATCACCATCATCCACACAGGCAGCTGCAGCCTCCAGCCTCGCCTGAAAGCCAACAGGGAGAGCATTATCCACTTTCCCCCCACCCCGTTTTGCTCTGAGTGCAAACTTCCATGTGACAGCAGGGGCTGATTGCTGCAGAGACACCCCGCAGCAGCCGCAGCATGCTGCTGGCAGATGCCAGCGGGAAAGAAAGTGTGAGGGATGGAGGGCAGCGGGAGAGGGGCCGGGAAACTGGGAAACTCTTCTGGTGGGGATGGGAAAGGAGCTTGTGCAACAGCCAGCCTTTAATTAAGGGTCTTTTAAAGCGTTTTCCCAGCTGGTTAACATTGCCTTGCCATATTGGAGTGGTTTAGAGGCAATGCTCCTCAGGAATGACTCCCTTCCTGTCAGCCCTGTGCGCGGGTGATGGGTCCCCCCACGCCTTCCGAAGAGTGGGGCAAAGAGAAGGCTCCTTAAGGAGAGACCTTAGAGCAGCCTTTGAAGACCTAAGGGGGCTGCAGGAAACCTGGAGAGGGGCTTTGGACAAGGGCCTGCAGGGACAGGCCAAGGGGAATGGCTTTAACCTGCCAGAGGGGAGACTGAGATGAGCTCTTAGGCAGAAGCTCTTCCCTGTGAGGGTGCTGAGGCGCTGGCACAGGGTGCCCAGAGAAGCTGTGGCTGCCCCATCCCTGGCAGTGTTCAAGGCCAGGTTGGACACAGGGGCTTGGAGCAAGCTGCTCCAGTGGAAGGGGTCCCTGCCCGTGGAAGGGGTCCCTGCCCGTGGCAGGGGTTGGAACTGGATGAGCTTCAAGTCTCTTCCAACCCAAAGCAGCTTGTGTGAAATAACCCCAGTACCTGTTCTAAAGGCAACAGGAGTCTCTGCTGTGCCAGCCTCTGTAAGCCTGTCCCTTCCCTGTCTGAGCACAGCACACAGGCACACACCAGCCAAGCCCACAAAACACTGATTTAGTGGGGTTTTTTTTCCCCACTTTTGCATCCCTGTGTGCAGCCATGGATCTGTGCTTGGCACCCAGAGCTGTGCCCCAGCCCCAGGCAGGAACCTTTTTCTCCCATCACTTCTCTTGCAGCCCTCTCTAATATTGCGCTGTTAAAGTTGCCTTTTAGCTTTTATTATGATTCTTTCCAAAGACAAGAGTGCTGTGGAAGCCAAGGGAGCCTCAGCACCAACAGTGTCATTGGAGTTGACACAGTAGAGAACCTCATGCTCAGAGGAGGATGCTGCTCAGGCATGCCGTCACTCAGCCTGGCTTTGAAGGGACCAAGAGAGCAGACTTCAGTGATGCTGCCTGTTCCAGGGAATGCCTTTCTGGAAAACGGGGATATTTCCCTTTGAGCAAAATGCCCTCACCCCACTCGCAGCCAGCTTTGCATCGTCTCCTCCTCTGCAAAGGCAGCTGGTGGCTGAAACCTCAGTAGGAGGAGGAGAGAAACCCCAGACAGGAACAGCATCAGTTTGCACTCATGCCTAGAGAAAGGGTTAAGGTTAGAGAGAAACACACAAAACTGGCTTTTAAACACAGGCAGCTCCACACACAGCACGCTCCACAGCAGGGTTTGGCACCCACAGATTTCCGCTGAGCCTGGAAATGCTGGGAAAGCCCATCCATGGGGGAGCAGGAAGAGAGGGAATAACCTCCATCTGCAAACACATCGCCTGCCCTTGCAGGCAGCTTCGGCACGGATGGGACATGCAGCACTCCCAGCCTATATCCCCATCCCTGCCACCAGAGCTTAAACCTAATGAGAGAGCTTAAATCCTGATAATACCCGATCCCTGGATTATTTACGGAGCATCACAACATCCCGGTGTGCCAGTGATTCATGGGGTACTTTCTTCCCCTTTATTACACTAATAAATCTCCCAGTGAAGCAGGAACAGAGCATCCCAGCACACCCCTTGCAGCCGGTGGGAATCTGCTCTTGCCTCCAAGAGGATTTTGTACAAGGCAGTCTTGGTGGTGGTGCATGGGATGGAGGAGGAAAAAGCTCCAGGAGGTTTTGGGTAAGCAGATGAAGCTTAAAAAGGCAGAACAAGTCCCTGGGTAGTTTCAGCATGAACACCTCTGTGCAGGTTTATGTGCCCAGCTGGCTGGTGGGCAAATGCCTTCACTCTGGAGCTCATTTTTGCCCTCTGTGAATGCAGAGAGCTCCTCATCTTTACACCAAGTCATAGAATCCCAGACTGGTTTGGGTTGGGACCTTAAAGCTCCTCCAGCTCCAACCCCTGCCACGGGCAGGGACCCCTTCCACTGGAGCAGCTTGCTCCAAGCCCCTGTGTCCAACCTGGCCTTGAACACTGCCAGGGATGGGGCAGCCACAGCTTCTCTGGGCACCCTGTGCCAGCGCCTCAGCACCCTCACAGGGAAGAGCTTCTGCCTAAGAGCTCAGCTCAGTCTCCCCTCTGGCAGGTTAAAGCCATTCCCCTTGGCCTGTCCCTACAGGCCCTTGTCCAAAGCCCCTCTCCAGGTTTTCTGTAGCCCCTTTAGGCACTGGAGCTGCTCTAAGGTCTCTCCTTAAGGAGCCTTCTCCAGGCTGAACCAGCCCAGCTCTCTCAGCCTGGCTCCTATTCAGACCTGTCTGAGCTAAGGGCCACTTGTGTCCCTCCTTGTGAAGGATGTGATCCTGTCGCAGCCTGCCCAGGCACTGGCGCTGTTGGTGAGCAGGGTGATGTGCAACCAGATGTAGGCACAGGCTGCAGCAGTGCCCAGTGCAAGCGCCTGTAAGTGGCAGAAACCATTCCAAGTCCGGAGAGGCTTTGCAATAATTTCCACATTCTGTAATTTTTCTCAAGAGGGGAAGAGAGGCAAGCCTGAAATAATTACCCACACAAACACTCATTGAAATGTTCTTTACTGCGAGCACTGATCACTTACTGTATTTAACAAGACAATTTTGGTTCTTGGCGCATAAAAGCAAGCAATGATTAAAGCTCTTGTTTTCAGGATCCATGAGCCAAAGCACAAAAGTCTGTTGCTAAATCCAAGTCGGAGCTTGGCAACCAGCTCCTACACAGGGAGTGGGCCAAGGTGAAGTGGCTCTGCTCAGTATCTGTAGGGTTTGGGGTGATGGGGAGCATGGTGGGTGCTGGTCCCCTCACTGATGCTGTGTGCATGGGGATGTCTGGCAGTGGGGACTTTGTGCTCAGCCTGGGAAGTGAGTTGGGGTATTTTGCAGGAGGTGGAAGATGCTGGGGCTCCTTGGGGCTGTGAAGGGTTCCTTGGTGGTGGAAGGGAGCAAGTACCAAGCTTGAGGACAGTGTTTGAGGCTCAGTGGGTATCTGCTGCCGCCTCTCTCTGTGTCTGTGGAGCAAGAAAGGATTTGGAGGGAGCCTGAGAAGGCAAAAGGCCCTGGTGTGTGCAGGCAGCAAGGTAACGCTGGGGGTTTGGCTGAAGGCAAAGCTATCCCACAGCTTATGCTGTTTTGGTCTCCAGGGTGCCTCATGCTGTGCCCATCTTCCCTGGGGCAGTGTCCAGCTAAGCTGGAAGGAGCTGTCCCCTGGTGAGAGGTGTCAGGGTGTCACACTCGCCCCTGGGTATAAGTGAGCAGAGCTGGTGAAAGCGCCCTTTTGTGCTGTGTGTGTTCCATCCCGCTCAGAAACACTGCCCTGAGATGAACTGGGATCAGCAGGGCCAGAGCTGCAGCATCACTGGAGATGTGACTGCAACAGTGCTGTCACACACCCAAGTGGGGATGCTGCAAGGTGCAGGGCCCCTGTGTTAGCAGAGGGTGTGAGGATGCTGCAGCAATCCACAGGTTTCACAGCTCCACTGCTCCCTTGTAACCTGTTCCAATCCCTGATACTTGGGATCTTCTCCAAGACTGGCTTCATGGCTGAGACATGAGTTTGATGCAAGATTACCTTCTCTGGGAGGTGATGTTTTTGCAGCATAGCCAAGAGGAGCTGCCTATGAGGGCCCATTGGGACAATCCCGTACGTACCACATGGTGCTAAGGGTCTCTCCTAAAACCAGGCTGTGTTTCAGGTGCTCAGCATCCTGTGGTGATGGGCAGCCTTGTGAAACCCAGAGGAGGGTCTGCTGCAGCACATCACCTTCTGAGGGTCTTTATTCTACCCTCAGGCTCTTAAAGCTGCTTGCTGAAGTCAATACAATGTCTTGGTGTGAGTGTCCCATGGAGTCTGTGTCATGCCATGGCTCTGTGCTGGGCTGCTGGGAGAGCTGGTGTTAGTGAGGGGAGCTCTGCTTGGTGTGGACAGGCAGCTCCAGCAATGCTATGGCTGTAGGAGCTGGGCATCAATTTGAGCCTAAGAGACTGTCTTCTTGTTGGCATAAATCAGCCTTGTTTGGTTCAGTGCAGCTGTATGATTTAGACCAGGTCAAGATCTGGTTCAGGTCTTCCTACTGTGCTTGTTAAGCTCCTGTCCTTGAGGATGGTGTCAGTTCACCTTTGAGCTAAGATAAATGACTCCCAGTGTAGCAACACTAAATCTACCCAGCCTTGTGCTTGGCTTTCCCAGTCTCTCTTCTTTCTGCAGGACGGGGGGGCTTCCAGGGAAACTGGGGTTGGAACTGGATGATCTTTAATGTCTCTTCCAACTCAAACCATTCTATGATTCTGTGAAATACTTGGGACAGCTGAGAGACACAGTTCTGCATGGACAGCAGTATCAGAGTCCCCTGGTGCCTTTCCCCTGGAAGAAGTGCAAGAATTCAGACAGTGAATAAATTTCACAGACATTAACTATGTTAATCAAGCAATTGCTTGTACACAGGGCTGTTATGTACTGCCTTCCTCTTCTCCCCAAGCATGGTCAAATCAAACCAACAAAAGACCCTTGCAGAGAGCTTTTGTTTCTAGCGGTGGCCTCCTGGCTGTCCTGGAGTGCGTGGTGCTGAGGGTGCTGTGGGGATCCAGCTCCCTGGGTGTCTGCATGTCCCTTGGTGCCTTTTCTCCTGCTTGGATGCAGTCAAGCAGTTGCTTTTTGTCTGTCACGGCCCTTCTGGCATGAGCAGGGAGCATCCCATGTCCCCAAGGATGTCCCTGCAGCGCTGGCCACCCTGACTGGGAGCCTTGTGCCAGCCAAGAGCTGCACTGGCTCTCTTGGCTTCATTTGGGATGACAAAGAGCACTTGAAGAGCAGCTCTGTCAGCCTGTGCTGCTGGTGCAATCCTGCCAGCCCTGGCAGATGGGCAGCCTCTAGCAGTGTCCTCTGCTCCCTTGGATGAGTTGTGCTTGTTGGACTTATTTACTGCACAGATCAATAAATACTCTATGCAGCAGGCTGTATTTCATGACCGCAATGCTATACATGTGCCTAGTGCTATATTTCAAGGGCATAAATAACACTGGGGCATCAGCAGAAATTAAAACCAAACAGAGATAACTTAGAACAATTTACACCCAGAGTTTTTCAACACAGAGGGGGAGGAAGGAAAGAAACAGCGGCTTCAGACAACACTCCTGGCCTGTGTCCTCACTTCATCCAGCCTTCTCTTGCCTTTCTGGGGTGCCCATGGCTCTGGCTTTGCTCCAGCAGAGGTGGCATTGGCTGTTTCCTACCAGCCACCTGCTTTCCCTGCATCCCATTGCACATGGGAACATGGTCCCAGGCCAGCTGCTGCCACATGCGATTCAAGAGCCCCTTTTGGCACATCCTGCCTGCCATCAGATGGTCCCAGCGGTGACATTGCTGTGCGTTTTGCTAGTGAGCAAGTAACCCAGCAGCATGGGCTGCAGTCATCAGGTTGTTTTGCTTCAAAATTCAATATAGATTTAATTATATGAAAGCAAACTATAATAGAGGGGTCATTGAGTGCAACCCCCAAAACACAGGCAGCGAGAGCTTGATTCCTCTCCCCTCTGGTAGTGTTTAAGCGTTTCCCCTGCATCGGTGACGCAGACGTTCTTCATAAATCAGTGGAGGTAGGAGCACATTTGCTCCTCTGTCTTTGAAGAGGCGTCAGATCTCTGAACAGAGGCTTCTTGCTGGGTGATCCTCTGGGGCTGGTTCTCATTTCCTTGTAGGAGGTGGGTCTGGAGCCCATTTTGTGCATTTGGGATGGCTTGCGGGGGAAAGGGGGAGGAAAATGAATGACTTTGCTTCGTCAAAAAAAGCCTTGACTTGACACCACGAGCACTGTGCACCATTAACATCCCACTGACACAATTATTTACCAGGAAGACGCAGATATTGATTTGGCAGTAACCGCACACGGCAGGGCTGAGGCTGTGGGATGCTGAAAGGCTCCATAAGTGCAAACCAGGCTCACCATGAGCCTTGGTTTGGGCTGATCCTGCCTCAGCGCTCTGCAGACCTGACCCTGCTGGGTTTAGCCCACGTTACTTTAGGTACTGGTGTGGCTTTTGCCCCTCTGGTGTCATTGCTGGCTTTGATGTATGGCCAGACCCCATAAGGAAGGCAATGGCACTGAGTGCTGTGCTGGAGTGGTGGTGAGGAGCTGGTGGTGGTGGTGGTGAGGGATGTGAGATGGCCACGCTCCCCATTGACTGTTGTCAGTCCTTGTTGGCGGGTACATCTTCT
This sequence comes from Psittacula echo, assembly GCF_963264785.1. NCBI lineage: Eukaryota > Metazoa > Chordata > Aves > Psittaciformes > Psittacidae > Psittacula > Psittacula echo. The sequence goes on from NC_137739.1 coordinate 1,590,208, forward strand.
AAGTGCTCTGCTCAGCCTTTGGAGACCTTTGCTAAATGTAAGCCTCTCTTATGGACCTTTGCCGGTAATTGATATGTGACCCCTTGGAAGAGGGGATTGGAAGGATGGAGAGAAGGTGGGATGCTTGTGAGTCCCTGAATGGGCAGTTGCTGCTCTCTGCTGCAGGATCCCTGTGGTGCTGGAGGATGCTCAAGGCTGGTGCAGCTCGCACTGGGGCTGGTGGGGGCTCTGCACTGTGTCTGTGCTGTAGCAAGGGGTTGCTCCCTCTGGTAGTTGCTGTCAGCCCACGGGAAGAGCCTCTGGGTGCTTCCAGCCTTTGGCTGCACTAACTCCCAGGCAGATGGGGATGAGGGGTGGCACTGGGGAACTGGCTGACGGGTTGCATCTTCCCTTGTGCATTTTAACAAAAGAAAATCTACCAAAGTGAGGCATCAAGAGACCCCCAGCTTGTAGGGGCAAGCTGCAGGGGAGGTCAATGAGAAGGGAGGTTTCCTGTTCAGCTCTGCCCAGTTTTGCCTGTCTTGAAGCAAGGGTGTTAATGCACAACAGCTGTGTGGTGGCACAAGGCATCCATCTCTGTGCCAACCTACTCTCATACCCCTTCTAAACCTTTTGTGTGTGCATTAACCAGGAAGGGCTATCAGAGGTGTGTCTCTGCACAAGCTTAAGCTTCAGGTTGCCTGAAGAAGAGTTTTTCCTCTTTTCCTGAAGCTTTTCCCGAAGAGGCTTTTCCTCTTAGCACATCAGCTCTATGGCAGCCGTGGGATGTGCCTGGCACTAAGGATGGATATACCTTGGGAGGCACCTTTGCCTGGGAACGGCTTGGGAAAGCAGCTGCCCTGGGAGAGCACCGCTGGCCGCGGTCAGGATTGCCGTGGTCATACAGACAGCTGCAGCAGGAAGAAACTCCCTGGAAGAACTTTAAGGCCTTTATGTGGCAGCTTTTTAAAGGTAAATGTAACCCAAAGGTTGTGCTGGAACATTTCTGCCTCGCTGGGCCATTTCCACCGAGGAGCTGGCAGCAGGCAAGCTGCTGAGTGAGGAGTCAGCGTTGCCATATGGAGCTCTGCTCTGGCTGCTTGCTGAAGACAAAATCGTACAGGGCCAGGACTTGGCAGCCCTCCTCTGCAGAGACCGCTTGTGTGAATAAATGTTACTCATCGGCGTTACTCAGTGTTACAGGATCTGGCCCGCATTCATAAAGAACAACTGCTTTTTGGCCCGGGTTCAGCAAAGCACTCACATATGTGCTCAGTGCGAAGCACACGAGCCATCCCGGTGACTCCCTGGGAGAAATGTTGTGTTTAAACACACTCCTTGTTGGATCTGGGCTTTCATCTGACTTGACTTTTGTGCCCTGAATCTCCCTTGGCTTTCCCAGTGGAAGCAGCCCCTGTGTCAGCAAAGCCTGTGCTCTTTCTGTGCATCCATTGAGTCTGGCTGAGACAGGAACCTTATAAAAGGGGAGCTGGGGATGTGCTAAAGAAGGATGCAATGGGGAGGCTGAGCCAGGCTGGCAGGGCTACATCTTATTTCTGTTGTTAAGAGCAGTGAAAAGGAAGGAAGAAATTTACTGAAATTGCATAATTGGGTATTTAATGATAAAGAAAAAAATCAATCAAACCCATTTTTGTGTTAAGCATAAATAGCTGCTGGGAGTTTGTAGCTACAAGCTCCTTCAGAATGTGAACGCAGAAGATGAGGTGAAGAAAGCCTGAGGCACAGGTAATGAAGTCATCCCCATTGCTATTAGCTGGAGACACTTTGGAAGGGAATCAGACTTCAAGGCTGTAAGTCACAAACCCATCATTCACATCCCAGCCTGGTTCTTCGCTGGCTCCCCGCTGCCTCTTTGAAACCCTGGATTTATCCATGAGCCAGGAGATCCTGAGCGAGCTGGGCTTTCATCTGCACAGCGATGCCTGCTCCTCTGTTTCTGCACTCATATTTAATCTAACTCAACTGGCTGCAGCGGAGCTACATCAGGGACACATTTGGCCTCCAGTATTTACTCCACACGCAAGTGCCAATTTCCCTTTTCGTTTCAGAAACGGGTAGTTAAGGACATTAGTGAGCTGTGTGAAGCGAGACAGCCATCACCCGGGCGAGCTCCAGAAGAGGAAATACTCATGTACAGCGAGACAAGAACAAATTCAAGAGAATAGAAGGAACTCTTGTTAGATACGAAGCGCGTTGCCAAGCCAGTGAATCTGGATGTAGTTAGAGAGGTGCACAGTACACAGCAGAACTCTGTAATATTTGATTCCAGGGATATATATTTCCGGGACAAGTTGTTAGATTGACCTCTAGCGTTCATTTTCTTCAGGGAAAATTTCTTGATACCGTCCTGTTTTAATCAGGTCTCGTACCTTTGCACTCTGGAATGGCTTCGGAGGGAACTTCGGGGGTTTCTGATGGATAAAAGCTTAAAATGTCAGTGTTGGTCTGCAGGCACTTTCTAAGCAGCTGGCTGACAGGCAGCCAGGAGTACACTGGAAACGTTGACACACGATTACCTAAGGAAGGGGCTGGATGCGGTCCTGGCTCTCGAAGGCAATGGGAGATTTGCCACCGCCGCGCCGGGGCCCAGCGCTCAGCCACGAGATCAAAGGTGTATTTTGACCGGAAAGTTTAGCTTGGATGGGTGTTTGGGATTGCAGTGGTACTCTGTTCAATGAATTCTGTGGTGGGGGAGAAATCCTGTTTACTCTAAGATCCCAGTTTTCTTTTACAGCCCTCCCCATGTGTCTAGGAGAATTATGTCCCAAGTTTTCATAGACTCATGAAACCATAGAAGGGTTTGGGTTGGAAAGGACCTTAAAGATCATCTTAAAGCAGGGACAATTTCCTCTAGAGCAGCTTGCTCCAAGCCCCTGTGTCCAACCTGGCCTTGAACACTGCCAGGGATGGGGCAGCCACAGCTTCTCTGGGCACCCTGTGCCAGCGCCTCAGCACCCTCACAGGGAAGAGCTTCTGCCTAAGAGCTCATCTCAGTCTCCCCTCTGGCAGGTTAAAGCCATTCCCCTTGGCCTGTCCCTGCAGGCCCTTGTCCAAAGCCCCTCTCCAGGTTTCTTGTAGCCCCTTCAGGTGTTGGTATGTATTAGGTTTTTCTCCTTAGGAACTGCTCATGCAGGGCTTGAGTTTTAGGCTCTGTTGGAAAGTGGAACAACTGAAGGATGGAAAGGTTTTCCCCAGTTTTGTCTCTGGAAGGCACTCGTCCCATGTGTCCCAATTGGTATTGTTCAGTATCATGTGTCACAAACTGAAATCCAGCTATAATTCATTTGGTTTTGGGGTTTCATTGATTTGAATAGCTGGAAATGTTTGACTGGCAGCCAACCGCTGCTAAATATCTTGTTTTTTCCTTCCAAAGTGCTCTTTCCCCAGTGTCAGGGAGCTGTCACTGGAACTATTTTTAATTGTTGAATTTTTCAATTCCTGATGTTTTGTTGGAAAATACTCCTCATTTGTTTGCTCAGCGAGGGAGGAGGGAATTCTGGTCTTGAGGAAAGTGATGAAAATCCAATTTCACTGACCTCACTTCAATTATGCTGGAACTGTGTGCGGGAGGAGTTATTCTCTGTAGCTGTAAACTTGGAGACTCCAAAAAGAAGCACTTTCTATGTCTGTAGTTTCAGACTTTAAAATCTTGGGCAATCAAAGCCCGATCTTCAAGAAAAGCAAGGTAGGGTATCACTGTGTGGACAAACTGAACTGAACAGACTTGTGTCAGTGGTTTCAAGCAGTGCATTCCCATATAAGCATCTTATTCTGACTTTCTGCTATAAAAAAGACACAGGAGGATTAGATCTGGGGTATGTTTATTTGCTAACTATTAGCTAAATTATGCCAGCTATTTAGTGACTATCCAGAAGGTCTTAGATTTCAGTTGTGGTGTTTGGTTTGTGCTCAGATTCTGTGATGGTGCTTGACGTGATCTGATTTCAGTGCACAGGTTGGTGCTGTGGCTTCCTTTCCTTTCTCATTGCTTCCCTGCATGACGTTTCTGCTCCACCACTGAGCAAATGTCGCAGAATGGATTAATTAGTGTTGAAATCGTTAAGAACTGAGCTTGCTGATGAATGGGCATTCAGGCCCTGCCTCGGAGAGTGCGAACACTGCCTTCCCCCAGCACGGACCACTGCAAATGCTGTGCTTGCTGCATTCAGCCCCTGCAGATGCCATTCACTCCTGCCCGTGGGGATGGCTGGGTCTGGTTTTAAGCAGTTTCATGTGAATTCATCAGAGAGAACAGGGAGACTTTGTTGTCTTGGGAGCAGCTGTTGTTTTAAAACACTGTCCTTCCTGGACAGCTGGGAAGAGTAGCACTTGCATGTCCCACACAGATTTACACCTTAAAGAAAGCCTTTTTTCCTCTCTTTGCCAGCAGTAGGGTTTTCCTCATGCAGAAGGGAGCTGCTGGCATTCCCATCCATGGTCCTGTTTTCCTCACGCACACGTTCAGTGTCTGAGCTGTCTGCTCATACTGCTGCTGCACGGAAGCACCAGCTTTGGGTCTTGGTGTCCTTCCTGGACCAAAGAAGCCAGAATTAGCAGAAATAAGGCAGGAATCAACCAGGGCTCATGTTCTTTTAGAAATAACTCTGGGTTGCTGCATTTTCATCTGCTGTAGGAGGTTGTGGTGCTGCTTGGAGTGAGGAAATCCCACTGAAACAGTACCGGGGTGACTCCAGTGTTGGGGACCAGGATGAGGGCGACATAGGAAGAAGTGAGATATCCCTGAGCACCTGCCAGCTGCATCAGCACCTGCATTGCTTCTTCTAAAGATCCATCCGTCACTACTCCATCAGCACTCCTGAGTCTCAGCCAGTTCAGGTATCAACCAAAGCCACTGAACAGTGAATACCTTTAATAATTTGCTGCTTTTAGTGGATTCAGTCAGGCCAATTACCTAAAATTACAGGTTGGCCCTTTTCATTTTGCAGATTCTTTAGGTTCTAAGAATGTATAAATATTCAATGAGCACTTAGTAAAGGCTTTGAGCAGCATAAACCTCACAGAGCAAATATTTCTATGTTGCTCTAGCTTTGGAGATCCAATGGAAGATGATTTCTGAAGTGTCCCTGCTAGTGCTGGATGGGGACTGGCTTCCTCTGCATGCAGACAATCCTGATCCTCAAGTACCAAATTACTAAGTGAGTGCAAATGGCATTTGCACTCCTTGACCATGCCAATGAGTGTGATTTAAATAAATCCATTCATGAAGGGCCTAATTAGCAGGGACCGTGCAATTTGCAGGCAGGGATGGGGAAGCGTCTGCTTAATCACACATAGAATCTGGCGGAGTGCTAAGTACTGGAGAGTTAAAATCACTCAGACCTTTCAGGAATCAAGCACTAGATGAGGAAAACACTGAATTAATATTGTTCTCATTCCACAGGAGCTGGTGCAGGCAATGGAGAGGTGAGCAGTTCCTTGTGTGGTGCACAGCCCTCAGGAAACTGCTGCTGGTCTTCCTCTTGCCTCTGTTTTTCCGGTTGTCAAAGGGAGATAACGATGCTGATTCCCTTTAGAGACCACTTTGAGGTCAACTGAGGAGGAAAGCTTGAGTAAAGCTGGGTACAAGTTGAGTAACTTGTTTTTGCAGGCTCTCTTCAGTGTTTGTATTAAGAATTCCTAACATGGAGAATCAGTTGCCATTGTAAATCAGCAGGAGACATTCAGATTAGACATTTGTTTATTATAAGCACCAGAAAAGATGTCATTTGCTTACAGTAACCTACAGGAGTCCAAATGGCTGTTCCTCATCGTGCCATATGCCATGTGAAGGGCAGAATTCAAGGCATCACTGTGAGACAGGTACGTCAGTCAAATGAATTCTTGCCTCAGTATCTGCAAGTTAGAAACTCAGCATCTAATCACATCTCCTAGGGAAAGAACTCTGGTCTCACATCCGCTGCCTTTGTGTCTCTGGCCAGATCGGAGCATCCCTTCATGATGGCCCCGATAACATCTTCCTACCAGGAGCTATCATGGGAAAGTAAAAAGCAGCTTTTTTTCCCCCAATGTAGGCGCATTGAAAATGGGAGTGGAACAAAACCACAAAGCATCCTTGTTCTGGTGGCTTCGAGATGAAACAAAGCCTGCAGCCCTGCGCTGGGGACACTGCAGCTTGGGTTTCACCTGCCCTTTGTGTCTCTGTGTGAAAAGCAGCTCACCCTGGACAAAGCCTAATGAAAGCAGCGACCATGCTGGGAACAAGATGCCAGCTCGGTTCAGCAAGGCTCCATTTAAGCGGGTGCTCATGTGCCACCAAAACCTTGCTGAGATAGTAGACAGGCTCAATGCCTGCAAGCCCATGGGCTGTGATCTTGCTTTTCTCACCCTCTGTGGCAATGGAGAGCTGCAGATCTCATTTCAGTTTCGTTTTCCCCTCGTTTACCTTGCAGTCATGGAGGCAAGAATGAAACCTGTACCTTTGCCAGTGTTTTTCAGGCCGTGTACAACTTTTCCTTCTTATCTGATTAGGATCCCATCACACTCAGTATCTTCTGCTTGTTCGTTAGCTTGACCCGATTAAAACAACAGAACTAACAAAGAATACCCCTGATTCTGTTTACCGGAGGCTTCAAACGTATGGACCCAAGTTAGATCCATGGCTCATCCTGTATAAAAGGTGACCTAAGCACCCACCCACCCGGGCTGTCGGCTCTCTGGCATGCTGTTTGTCATCAGCACGGTGCAATTACCATGGGCTTTAGTGGCACAATAAATACGAGAGCCCAGGTGGTGTCCACTTTCAGCTGTTTAATTGAAGAAATGAAAGATCCTGTAAGACACAGCCAACACAGAGGGTTTGTCAGCCTGCGCTGAAGCCTTCAATAGCCCTGACCTTGAGGCCATCAGATTGCTCACCAGGAGTAAGAGGGTTTTATGATGCAGAAGTGAAGAGCATCGATTTTTATAAAGGAAAATAATTTCATATGCAATAAAAAGGGACAAAACGGCTCGCTCCAGTCTGACGAGCTGAGAGTGCTGCGTACCAATCAATGCAAATAATATCTTAAACCATCAATTCTAATTCATGTAGAAGACACAGGTTATGATTTCTTTTCCCCCCTTTAAGAGCTACCACACAAAAAGATTTAGGGAATGGTTCCTCCAAAGCTTTCTGAGATTTGGTTTGGTTTTGGTGTGTTTTGGGTTTATGATCATAGCAGAATAAGCCTTACTTTAGACTCATAGGTTGGTGCTTTAGTGGCTTTAAGTCGAGGTGACTTGAGACCCGCTTGTGACCCTGCTGCATGCGTCTGGGGAGGAAAAAGTCTTCCAGGGTTTCCTTTGGAGCAACACCGCAAGAAAATACGGACATTGGTTAGAACAGCAACCGCAGATGCAAGCAGGTGGTTCACATTAGCATCCCGCATGGAAAACCTCGGGATGAAGCTGCTGCCCCAAGCGGGGTGGGGACTGAAGTAAAGCCCCGCAGAGCAGAGGGCTCGCAACGAAAGCGAACCCAAGCTCTGAGCGCTCCCAGACCTGGCGCAGAGCCCTCACTGAAGCTGGGGATGCTCCAGGCCGGTCCCTCTGTGAGGAGTGCCATTGCTCAGGTACGTGAAATCCCAGTGAATAGGGGTTTTTTTGGTCGCCATCCTCTGATCCGCTGCCCCTCATGGCAGAACCGGCCCATGAAGGAAGGGCACACACTGCGGGAGGACACGAAGACATTTTCCCGCCCAGGGCACTCGCCGCCATTTTGTCCCTCACGCCTTCCTCTCAGGGCGCTCCCTTCCCATCCCGGCTGTGTTCCCCTCGGTCCCCTTTGTGGTAAGGGCTCCTTCCTGGCACCATCACTGCCTGTGTGGGACGGCCACAATGTGCTGCTCAGGTTTGGCCAGGGAAAGCCATGATGATGATGATGGTGCCATACAAGAGGAATCTCTTGGAGCCTGGCTTTGGGGGTGCAAGCTTGTCTGGTGCCAGACACCAGCTTGGGGTGGGGGGACGGTGCCAAAGGCACCTACTTGTATTTAACATACTACTTGTATTTAATATACTACTTGTATTTAATATACTACTTGTATTTAATATACTACTTGTATTTAATATACTACTTGTATTTAATATACTACTTGTATTTAATATACTACTTGTATTTAATATACTACTTGTATTTAATATACTACTTGTATTTATTGTGACTGGCATGTTCTTTCTCCTGGAAGAAGGTCTGCTCCTGTGTGGTGGTGAGATAAAGTTCCCTTTGCTTCCTCAGGAGCTCATCCCTGCCTCTGAGGTAAGGAATGGCTGCGACTGCTCATTGCAGCCTCTCCTGTCAGGGCCGCTTTAAACCCTAAGGTATCTCTTGATCTCCCTTGGTTACATGTGCTACCAGTGCTGTGTTCTGTAACTGTGGTGTGAGGTGTGTAATTTAACTACATTTAACTTCTTCTGAGGCCAGAATATTAACATGCCTTGAAGGGATACTTGATTCCATATAACGGGATGGGAATAAGTTTGAGGGCCTCATTGTAAGGCAAATTTGGTCTATCTTTCTATGAGTTTGGTTTGAAATGCTCTTTTAGAGATCACTTCTCAGATAACTGCTTGCCTCTTTTAATGTGTAGACTGTCAATTTCTGTTCACTGCTGCTCAGTGTTAAGTTCAACCATTCTCACACAAGGTATAAAGACTGTAAAAGCCATTTAGGACTTTGGTTATAGAGTCTGAACAGGGTTCCCCTGGACAATATCACTTCTCTCATATTAAAGATTTGGACAACTCAATGGTTCCTCTCATAGGAAACTAGAATCTGACAACTCTTTGTTAAATATCAGTAAGGTCTCTGGGGGTATCCATGAACTAATAAGAGGTATTCAGATGGGTTAACAAAGCACCCATGGCCTGACTTTGGCATCCATAGACAAGACTTGAGTGTGCAGTAGCTCCCAGGAATGCTATGTTGGCAGCCTGAAAATAACCTATTTTTACCAGTTTATTTTAATAAATTCAAAACTTTTTTTCTGCTTTGAGGAAGGAAAGAACTCCCATTTTCAAGTAGTTTAATATTAAGCCCAAAACCTCAATTAAGGTGGTTTGCAACCCAACACTTTTCTTTCCTCCCATGTAAATGGCCTTTTATATATGAACTGCCTCATTAAATTCAGCTGGATTTCCCAGACAGAAGGAGGGTAAATATTTTTCAGAGGCTGGTGCTAATGGAGTCATTTAATGGCAAATAAATAAATCACAATTACAGACCTTTATTTGAGAAGCACAGGTAGAGCAGTTACAGTCAAATTCATAACTTACCTTGCCAAATTCAAGCTATAAAGAATTGTCTGCTTCAGATGGCAGGAAATTCTTTTTATTGAAAACAGATGCTATTTAGGTCAAAACATTTGTGTTAAAAAATAACTTGTTATTCTCCCTATGAATGGTTTGAAGTGATTTGTTTGGGGGTTTAAAACATCTAAATCAGTTTTCTCAAGTTACAGATCAAGAATGGCTTATTCTAGTTCAACACAGGACTTTGTCGCACTTTCAGATCTGCATCCAAGTCTTGCTCGTCCTGTAAGTCTCATAGACATAGTACTTTTGTTCCCAAATGAAATTGTATATGACTGTATTATATTACTGAAAAATTATGTAATTGATGTATATTTAGATACTAACAGCATTAGTCTAATTGTTAGATATAAATTACCTTACCTTCTTTGTGGATACACCAGCAAAATGAAAATTGATGCTGCTGTTGTCCATAGTATGTGGATGCCACAACTATAGATATTGACTGGGCAATTCAATGTCTGAAAGTATCAGAGGCTTCTTTGTAATGTTCTAAATGGATGCTGAATTAGTAAAGACACATACAGAGTCAGCATTATGTAGTCACAATACATCTGTAACCCACAATAGTCTTTCACAACAAGCTATGAACCCAAGTCCTGCAGTCTTTACTTGTGTGTTCAGTCCCTCTGAGCTAAATAATATAGTCCTGGATTATTCAAACAAAACTTTTGTTGAATGGCATGGTGTTTTACCTGGATACAAATCTCACAGTTGCATGTTGGAGAGGATCACTTTTAGCCCTTTAGAACAAAAAACAGGTTTTGTAGTTGTCAGTTTACAAGGAACTAAGAATTTTGCTTGTAGGAGGACAGGAGAATAAGATGAACTAAAAAGTAAACTTAGCAAATAGCAAAGCCTTATGGTTGGCAAATTCATACAGACGTTTGAATATGATTATTGTTGTTGTCTTGATGTGAGTGATGACTACCATCACTGGAGTAAGAGCTGAACAAGGAGTGTGCTTTAAAACTCACCATTATTCTCTTTGGGTTTTAGATGGTTGAATAAAAACCAGGAAGTCTGAGGAGTGTAATTTTTCATTCTCTGCTCTCCAAGATGATGTTTTAATACAGGAAGGAGAAGGCTGCAATATTCTCTGTTGCAGTATTTCCCACCATCACTGTGCAGCCCAATAACAATAAAGTGTCTTCTGGGTGTTCAGTGCTGCTGGGAGCTGGAGCCTGGAGAGCTAAACAGAGGCAGCAGTTCCCCATGGATACCCCATGAGCTGTAGTGTGGAGTTGCGACTCTGTCTCCCTGCGCAGCTTAAAGTAGCTGCCCTATGAAAGTCCTGATGCTTGTGAAAAGAGCAAAACCAACTTTTCCTATTCCCACAGCTTTGTATTTGAGAGGGGCAGAATATATCCTTTTTCCCCTCATATATTTTAAACAACTGAAAGAGAAATCATGGAAAAGGGATGAACTAGGAGAAGAAGGTTTATATCCCCTTAGAGCGGTACTCTTTCCAACTTTTTATAAACTCCTGGTCTCCAGCAAAGCTTGTTTAATCTGTCATTCCCAGTTACTCTCAAATCGAATGATCCTCTAACTCAGTTAAAAGCATTTATTTTACAAAGAAAACTAATCTTGAGTATTGCAATTAGCAACATATGGAATCATAGAACCATGGACTACAGTAAAGTAGTTTTATAAAAAGCAATTCACTAGTATCTCCTGGTCGAAAGGTCTGTGTGTGTTTAGGACGTTAAAGCAGCTGAGCACACATCATTCACAGAATCAAAATATAGTTATTTTCCCTTGCAGTTTATTTTTTAACAGCAAAATGGATCAAAGCCCCAGAAACTTTCAGTGTGTTAATGCCATAGTCTCATGATTCGGTTGAACAACCTTAAGCAATGCCCTGCCAAAAAACGCAGGCTGGCCTGCTTCCTCCTGCAGGCAGTTCCGTTCCTCCTCCCCCGGTGCAACTGGTGCTTGTGTAGTCGCACAATGAGCTGATCAAGGAAATGATCTCTGCAAGGTTTTTCTACCCTCTTTCTCCTCACCACCCTCCCATAAAATAGTTTCCAGCCAGATCACTTCCTTCTCGCAGCTTGCTGTGAAGGCTGAGTGCTAATACGAGAGAGAGGTGAATGTATTTGCAGCAGGGAGAGGGGAGACCTCCTTTGGAAACTACAGATTTCCAGCAGCTTAATTCATATGAAAAGTCATCCTAAATGTCAGCTCTTTTGACTGGCAGTACAGGGTGTGTTGCATTCTGATCCAATTGAATTTTATTTTTAGGAAACAGAACCAAGAAGAGAAAAATCCAATCCCAATCTAAATCACTGCATCACATACATAGAAAGTATTCTGTTAGAAGGACTTGGCAGAACTAGGACGTTACACTGTTGGGCACATAGGTCCTGGTAATGAGTTCATTCCCTTCACTGTAGGATAAGACAGTTACCTTGCTCCATCTAGTGATTGAGCACACATCAGTATTGTTACAGTCAGCAGGCTGCACGGCTCTGTGAACAGGGCAAAATCCAGCTCGTGTGGGTTATTAAACAGTTACTCTGCCCCTTCCCTTGCTGCGATGAGGAAGTCGTGTTTGGAACGACTTCTGCAGTGCTGCAATGTCAGTCTGGCCTTGCTTCCATACCAGCTTTCACTGCTTACCTTTTAAATCCCAAACTAGCACTGCAATACTCTTCTACTGAGGAGAAGCTTTCTGATTAGAAACCCCACCACCACACAGCTATATATTAGCTATAAGTATAAGCTATATAAGTAAGATAGAAATGTATTTTTCTCCCTCTGCTCCTAGTAGTTTTGTTTGACAATTGAGACTGGTCTGCTTTTGCATAACAAATACAGGTTTAGCAAAGCAGAATAAGATCGATTTTTACTTTGGATCATCCAAGAAGTTTATTTCCTACACTCCCTTTGTAGTTGGTTATGAGAGGCAGGCAGCAGGAAAGAGGCACCTGTAGAAATTAATGTTGCTTAGCTGAGGACAGGATAAATAGCCCTCCCTGTGGATGTGCGCGTGTGGATCTCAGCGCTGACAGCAGGGGAAACCTTGGATGCTTAACTGCAAAATAAATCCTGTCCAGACTTTTCATGGTGCATTTAAGGAGATCTGAGACCTGTGCAGAGAGCATGAAACAACACGATTGCTGCCTACCTGAGGAGAGATTGCTGTAGAACAGCCAAAATAGTGAATGTTTGGGGTGAACTTTTGTCCTCCCATTGTCTTTACAACCAGAACCAGATGTATTTCTTTTAATATTTTTATTAGTCAATCTTTTTTTTTTCTGCAGGGAAAATTGTATGTTTGTGTTTTAGGTCTCAGTTCATATGGCATTGTGGAATAAATAGATTAACATGATTACTAGTCAGAAACATGTTTATTATCATCAGTAGAGTACAAGTCCACGAAATCTAATTCATCACATACATCTGTGTTTAATACTTGTATTCTATAATCTTTGTATTTTTCAGAATGTAATCGGTGTGGTTATTGGGAAAACAGATGTCAGAGGCTTTCCAGACAGAAAAAGTACAGTCCCTTTTAACTGGTTTTACTTTATTTTCTTATACAGTACAATTTGGCATCTATGACTAAAATCAACATTTAAATGATAAACAGACTTCTTAGTGTAAAATGTATAGAGTAAAAATGCACAAAAGAAATGTGCGTATGTGTTTGGAAACCAAGATGAAAGAGCAGCATCAGTTTGGCTAAACCTTATCAATTAGACTTTGCTTGGAAAAACTCCATTATGGAAGTGTTTCAGGGTCTCAAGAAGATAGTGCTGATATGGACCCAGTGATAGAAATAGTGCCAGAATTGATCTGGGGCCTTTGTGTTCATTCTCTCTTACAACAGAAAAGTTAAGGAGATGTCTTGAGGACTGAAACAAGTAATTTCTGGTTTGAGTAGCGCCAGCTTCATCTTATTGTATACTCCTAAAGAAAAAATGTGTATAATACATTGTTAACCCAGAATGAGTTGGAAATTGAGGCGACATATCTGCAGCTCAGGGTTCATACAGACACTGTTAGGAAGCATCTCCAGTCTCAGAGAGCCATTCCAGCCCTATGTGAAGGGCTGCTTGGCGCCATGCAGAGCTGCCCTGGGGTGAATTAGAAGGGAGTCACCATTGTCACCAGAGACACTTCTACATAGTGTGAAAAGTGTATTCATATTTGTGCCTTCATGGAACTGCCATCAGATTATGCTTACTCTCTGGATCACTATGCAGTTTTCATTGATAATTTAAAATAACATATTGCATAATGCTGTATGATCCATGGGAAGCTGGAAGAGAAAAGAGACTGACACACTCTTAACCCTGAACTTCCCACAGAGCTAGGAACACTTTGCTTTCTTCAGTTAAATCCCTGGACAGCAATGCTGCCTGGGATGTGCAGCCTGGTATGCCATCGTGGTGGTTTCTGCGTTATTGTAGTGGCCTTAGAGCACAAACATCTCAAGATGTGAGCACAGCCATATAAGGACAGCCTATCTACTGCAAAATTTGGGCTACTGCATGCACTGGTTCATAGCGTTGTTTCATGCATTAGTCCTGGTTATGCGTTTGCCTTGAATGCACTGGATGCTTTTTTATTTCTCGTCATTGGATCTGTAAATTTATGTGGTGCTGCCTCAAATTAAGTGAATGTCTGCATGGATGGGATCGTGGGGGTACAACCCTAGCACGAGTAGTACAACCCCATTCATGAACACCAGTGTGTTTACTGAACAGTCTGCTGACCTCTAGTGGGACTCTCCAGCTTGTGGGCTGTAAATTCATGACAAAACTCAGGAAAACCTCCAAATAGCAGGTTATAGCCATATATTCTAGATTGAAATCAAGATGTGCTAATGAACTGTAACAGTGCTGTTTATTTTTGCAGACATTGGGTCTGAAAGATACACCTTCAGTTTTACTATTCGTGATTCACCAACTTACTTTATAAATGTAAATTGTTGGGGCAGAGAAGAGTACATTAGATCCCTTTCAGAAAGCTTCAGAGTTGGTGACTGTGGTAAGCTGGAGCTTATTCTTAATGGTTTCTTTTCAATGTGTTTTGGGTATTTTTTTTCCACTACATCAGTGTTATGAGTTTGTGGTTTTGCTCTATTTTTCTCTGAGGACTCAGAAAACATTCTAATTTGAAGCAAATTGTTCAGTTATGTTAAGTATAAAGAGGAAAAGAATAAGATTTCAAGGATTTAAATTCAAAACCAGTAAATATGTCAACACAAAAGACCAGACACAAACCCACTGAATGCAGCCACCTAGAACCTACCCAGAGTTAATTATTTCTTATATTGGGTTCTTATAAATGATGAAAAATGAACTCTCTAAAGTAGTTTGGCATTTTATTTTGTCTTCATTTAGTTTTGGATGTGACTATGACTGTTCATAAAAACACAACAAAAATCATGTTTATTTATAGTATGTGCTTTTATGTTGTTAATAGAAAGACTTTGCTGCCCATGGTTGTTACATCAGAGTGTTTGGATAAAAACTTGAGTACACACATGAGAACTTGGTGTTTGGTTCGATTTGGTGTCTTGAGGACTCCTGTGGAAGTCTGGCTATAATGTCGGCTGTTTGGACAGATACAATTTTCAGTATGAAAACATTTGGCAGCAGTTATTGCATGTACCTTTTCCATTATCAACCGCGAAAACAGCCATTCTTAAAAGCATCTCTCTTTATCTATGTTTAGTTTTCTAACATTATTTATCAATGTTTTATTTTAGTTACAATTGAAAATCCTTTAATTCAGTCAAAGGAAGCAGAAAGGGAAGAAAAATTCAACCCTGTAACTCCTAGGTAAATTTAAAGCACAGACTAGTAGTTCTTTCCAGAAAGATCCAAGTTAATACTTGCTTTAGTTGCCAGCCAAGGATTTGGGTTAGTTGTGTTATGTAGCTGTACCTTACTCCTTGTATTCACCCATCTATGGTCAAATATCTCAAAGGAGAATATATTTCTCAGTATATGGTCATAAAGTAATAATGCTCTGTGTAACTAAAGAAAGTAAATTTAATTCTTTGAGTAAAGCCTACTAAAACTGTTTGAAATCGATGTACGTATGTTGTCTTTCAGTATGTTCTGTAAAATCTGAACCATTTGAAGCAGTATATGAAACTAATATTTCAAGTCATAATCTAGATACGTTTTAGTTTCATTTATACAGCCAAGATACGGACTAAACACCTCTTCTTTAATTAGGATTTCTTTCCTAATTGGTCATATTCTAATATTTGTAATCATATGGCAGGCATAAGAATATTGTATATATGCACAAGAAATTAGGAACTTAGAAGTTTTATGTCCCAGTTTATTGACCATCTCTAAGCGTTGTAGCAAACGTGTAGCTGTAGAAGTTACACTCACTTTCTGGCTAAGCAGAAAGAAGTAAAAGAACAAATGTGAGATAGAAGTTTGACTGAGGGGAAGTGCTTCTCTTAAATCTATAGGTTTCATAAGCATTTGTAAAATATATTTATCCTGAAGACATCAACTATATCTTATTTCTGCTGGCTAACAGCGTGTCATAAATACTCCTGAGGTCACGGAGCTATTACTTTTGAAAGCACCTTACCAAATCCAGTCTGACTGTACTTATGTCACGATGCCAAAACCTCTCATTACCTGGATTACAGACATTTCAGAACTGATTTTATTTTTAGTGGTTGATAAAGGTTTGAAATATGTAGTGTACATTGCTAGCAATTTGTGCTGGCTTTTCAGTTCTGTGTATAAAGTACATGATAATAAGTCTTCTGTCACAGAAAAGTATACAGTTTTCTTTCAGAGCAAATTAGTTTCAACTTTTCCACATCTTTAAGGAAAACACTAGACGAATAAACCAGCCGTTATTTCCTCATGTGAACTGAATGAGCATTTTACACTGCTGATATCCTGGTGAGTGAAATGTTGATCCATGTGCTTTGTTTTGTGTATACTATGTAGTTGCTACAAACTAATCCTCAGTGAAAACCACTCAGTCGTCAGAACGTTTTCCTGTTACGAAATGGACACCAAACTGCTTTCTCTGTTGCATCTGCCTGTCAAGGACCCTCAGGATTATTATTCACTGGGTGATATCATTGCGAATGGACAAAGCCTTGATGGAAGGATCCTTAATCTGCTTGCCGCTGTCATGTCAGTAAGTTCAGGAGCCCCAGGAATCATGTTTTTCTACTGTACCATGGGTAACTTACTGTTTGGTTTGGGTTTTTAGTGGTCTACAGGGTTTCCCCCCACTTTTTTAACTCTTCTATTTTCTCAGTTATAACTTTCAATCTCCCAAACACTTGCTAGAGGAAAAAGTGACTGTTTCCCTTTCTTCTTAAAGGTTGGGGAGCCAAAGTATTTCATGACTTCAGACAAAAGGAAAGGTCAGAGGTGTGAAGTAAAGCTGTATGATGAAACAGAGATGTCTTTTCCGATAGTCTGGTAAAATGGTTTTCTTTTAATACATTGAAATACACAAAATAATGAAAAAGTAGGTAAAGAAATTAACTATAATACATACTGCTACAACACTGTTAAACACATTGTTCTTTGAGTGGCAACTCTGATGTACATTGAACAGAGGCTCAAAAAAGAGATTCATTAGACTGACCTTGTATATATTGTCTACATTTATAACCTGCTGACAGACCATGAGCTCAATGATTGTAAAATGAAGCTTAGTTCCAAATAGTTACATTTTTTAATGTGGAAATTTGAACCAATTCAGGCAATGGCATTTAAAACCAGCTGCAAAGGCAACACATCTTCCACAAACTAGGGGGGGAAGGAGGAACATGCTTCGTTTTTGAAGCCAAGCAGAATGAACAAGTGGAATAGAAATAGGTTGGAAGAGTTTTTAAGTGTTTAAAATAACACAGAAACATTTTGATGCTACTTTGGCCATACTGTCATACTGTATTGCATTTACAAACATGGCTATGTCTATACCACTTATCCATATAAATAGTGACTTGTTTACACAGGAATATTAGCATTTTGCCCATTGTTTGTTCAATAAACCTACGGCTTATCTAAGTGCAAGGGTATGTGGGCACTCAATTGCAGCGGGTTTGCTGTTTGGTGAAAATGACCTTTGTTCCCTAGGTAGAAGTAACGAGATAACATTGTGCTCTGTGGCTGAGTCAGAAACTCTATTATCAGTCCACATAATGCTTAACATAGTTAATGTATACACACAAACACACATAAGCATCTATGGTGTGAAGTTTGCTTGCCCTTGAGCTGCCACTGATGTTAACTTGCAGCAGCACCTCCAACAGTCTTGTTTCAGTGCTGGTATATGGTGATACAGAGCTGTACATCTCAGGAGTGGTCAGAGGCGGAGACAAGCTGGAGTTACTGTGGTTCCCCTCAGCTGTGTGCTTTGCACACTTGTGGAGTCCTCGGCAGAGTCAGAGATTCAGGAAATCCTTGAACAACAGCACTGTAGTGAAGAGATCTCAGAGGTTGTCACTGAAGAGGTGGCTGAGCGATGTTAAATGAAAAGCAAATATCTTAAATCCTTTTCCAAGGGTTAAGAAAAAAACCACCAGAACAGAACTGCTTTGGCAGCGTTCTTGCCATTCAGACAGACAAGGAATGGAATGAGATTTCATCAAGGGGCCTAACCATCAAATTATCATTCTTGAGGGATACCACTGACCTCACTTGAGTCTCATCATCCACAGCTACAAGGATTCCAGTGTTAGCTGAACATCTGGCCCAGTGATGTGAGCAGTCAGCTTGTACCCACAGAAGAGACTCAGCTGATAAGCAGTTATTTTAACTGTGATTTGTTTATTTAGAAATTACTGTTGTCCAAGCTCTGAAATACAGTATTTTTTCCAGGTTTATTCTGTATTTAATGATTTTGAACAATCTAATAACCCTTTATCCTGTTTGGCATGGAATAAAATAGGGACTATGTTAGACTGTACATAAAGCATCCTGGCTGGCTGCAAACTAGATGCCTGTGGCTACACCTGGCATTTCGTTTGTGTGTCCATGTAACAAGGGCGTTGCGTCCCCTTTGATCAATTCAGTTTTAACTGTATTATTTAGTGGTTAAATACTTAACAATTTCAGTGCTGTTTCAAAACTGTTTTCATGCATTAACTTTTTTTTCATGTAGTTGGGATAATGAATCCATCCAGCTTGCACAGAGTTGGATCCCACGAGAAACAGGTAAAATAGTCTGGCTTTTGTGTTTTTTACTGTAGCTCTTCACATGATACTTATTCTACAGTAACATTTTGGTGGGGTTTTTTGTGCACAGTGATATTTGCGTCAGATGTGAGAATAAATTTTGACAAATTTAGGAACTGTATGACCGCAACTGTGATATCAAAAACCATCATTACAACTAATCCAGGTAAGAGCTGGGGCAGTATTGTTTTGCTATTAGTAATCATTTCAGACTAGAATGCATGGATAAATTGATTGGAGGACTGATTTCTCCCGCATGCTTGCTTCAAAAAGCTCCTTGCTTCTTGCCAAGCAGTGACCAGTGCTTTTAGCTTCCACTGTTTTATCTTTTTATTTTATTTGTTTTATTATTTCATCTAAGGAGCCTTCACATATTCCATGTTAAAGTAATAAAGAGAAAAGCATCTCTTGGCTCACTGCAAGAGACCATGTGTTGGTTCTACCAGCATAAAAAGCTGTAAAATATAATTATGTTGATATTTTTACATTCTACATATACTAATAGCTTTAAAAAATACATTTTTCAAGAAACAGCAGAAGCAAATGTTCTCTTCAGCTTCATAAAAGAGAGTGCACAATCAGGAGGCTTGCATGACAAAGTGATGCAGCAGTCAAAAGACTCTGTTAACTGTAAGCATGGATCCAAACACTTTGATTTTACTGAACCCTGTAGCGTAGCTTCATAATGCAGCTGAAGTATCAAGTTCTTGCTCTGTGTGCTCATAGAAACAAAATTGAGGTGGCTGAATATTTAAAGTTTGGACTGTTGTTACTGGGGGTGTCCCTTATATCATCAGATCTGAATCTTCAGGGTTGGTGTCTATACAATAAGTACAAAAAATGGAGATGGAAAGTTTCTGTCAAACTCATTTTGAGGGATACAAAGATGTAGTAGTAGATATTTTCCTATTTCTAGTCCCCTTTTGTTTTACTTTTTGTCCCTAAACAATAAGCCTGCTTCAAAAAGGTGGGGTGAGGGGGCAGGACGACACATGACTTTTCTGATGCTTTAGGTCAAATCCTTTCCTTTTTATTCCCTCAAGATCCTTTTCTGTTGTTGCTCTTCTGCACTATTTCTTTCTCAGATGCACTTAACATGTCTTTTAAACTTCTAGTGGAGACTATAGTTGATGTTTATACTGTGGAACAGCTGAAGGAAAAAGCTTTACAGAGTGATGTGAAACTTGAACCCATCTATGGAGTTATTTATGGCTACATTTCTACTCTGAACATTGATGATAATGCATCTAAAGTTGTGCGCAACAGATGGTAAGCAACTGCCTGATTTAAATCTCTATTAAAAAGTGCTTGTCCATCCTCCCCTGATCTAAATTAGATAGAACAGCATTTTAGTCCAGTTCCAGACAAGGAATTAAACTCCTCTGGAGGATGCCATGTGCATATCTGCTGTCTAGACTTTCAGAAGTAGCAAGGAATAGTTGGCTTTATGAATGACTTGCTCTTTCTGGTCCTAGAGGAGCAGGGGAGGAAGAGGCCATTTTGGCTCAGACTTAAAAGTTTAGAAGATGAAGAATTTCTTTAAAGATTAAAAGTCTCTTGGAAAATCTCAGTCTAGAAAACAATTTCAACCAAGGAGGAAATGCTTTAATATATGTATTAATTATCTTCTTCTGTTTCAGTTCAACGTGCCGTTTCATAGTGAATGAAATGTCAAACACATGCACTTTTTGCAGTGATATCTCTTCAGACTTAAAGTCAATTTTTGCAAGCTTTGAGATACTCGTTGATGTGACAGATCACACAGGCACTCTTTATTCTTGTTACCTGTCTGACTGTGTGGCTGAGGAAGCATTAGGATGCACAGTAAGTGGAAAGGAATTAGGTTGTTCTGATTTGATCTGAGCTGTGAAGCTGGATGAAAATTACAAGTGTATGTAAATGTTCTTTGTGTATATGTGTGTGTACTGGTTAAAACCTGCATGTATATATTAATATACACACCCCCCACGCACGGCTTTTTAACAAATCAAAAGTTAAAGTCAGTAGTTGCTAAGAAGAAATGTGTTAAATATAAGAGTGAACACCCTGAATACTGCTTCGTTTTCATTAATTCACACTTTGCTGAGAACACATTTAGAATTCCCTAACTTTGACTCTCAGACACCCTGCAATTTATCCTGATTAATCTGACCTTCTCGGTAGATATATCACACCAAACACCATG
This sequence comes from Psittacula echo, assembly GCF_963264785.1. Taxonomy (NCBI): domain Eukaryota; kingdom Metazoa; phylum Chordata; class Aves; order Psittaciformes; family Psittacidae; genus Psittacula; species Psittacula echo. Next base: position 1,610,896 of record NC_137739.1, read on the forward strand.
CTAAATAGAAAAATACAGCTTAGAAATGCCTAAAAATGTGCAAGATGCTCTTTTCATCACCATTTTGTTGCAGAGCTGTTGTTCTAATCGTATCCTGAGGAGGTGTTCTGTGCTGTCCTGTTGTTAACAGGTCCAGGAATTCCTCACTCTAGCAGAGGACAAGAAGACTGCATTGAAATGGCAACTTCTTTTGGAACGAAGCAAGATTTATTTTAAAGTTAGTATCTGAGGTTAATTGAAAGCAGTGGCTGTTTCCCAGCAGTATATTTAGTACTGAAAAATGCCATGTTGATTCTGCTGAACTCTTAAAAATTAGGATGAGGTTTTGCACATATTCTGATCATTCCAAGTAAATAGTCTTTGTCATACTTCCAGCATTAGAGGATGTCCCTGCAGGATCAGATGTATCCAGGCCTCTTCCAGGCGAATTAGGAAAGACACAAACTGCTCTTGGCCAGTACTGATTCAGGAGCTGAGTTTCTGAAAGTATACATGATTTATGCTCAGTAATGACTTTTACTCATGATTTTATACATGATTTTTACTCAGTCACTGGCTTCAATGGCTGCAGGTTTATAATGAATAAAGTTAACAGTATCAGTTGGCAAGAGTAAGGTGCAGTGAATATATGTAACAGATTGTTTGTGGGGTTACCCAAGGATACTGCTCAGTTACCTGTATTTTTGGAAATAATGTGATTAAATATGTTTAAAATCTGCAGTTCTCCTGAAAGCAGCAATGAGATTAGATTCACACACCTGGAGCAACTGCTAAAAGATCTGTTCTCATTTGCAATGTCCTTTACTTTTTTAATTGCATTGCTGTACTGGAGTCCTTTTCCATAGAACTGCCTGTTCTAGGATAACTCTAATCAACTGGCACTGGAACTGGTGAGGCACTGGCACAGGTTGCCCAAAGAAGTGGTAAATGCTCCATCCTTGGCAGTGTTCCAGGCCAGGTTGGACGGGGCTTGGAGCAACCAGTATGAGGTGTCCCTACTCATGGCAGGAGGTTGGAACTGATGATCTTAAGGTCCTTTCCAACCCAAACCATCCTATGTTTCTATAAAATATTTATAACCAAATCTGTCAATGAAACATGCTGTGTGATATTTAAAGATAGTATATTTCAAGTGCTATACAGCAGTAAAAACAAAGATCCTTTATTATTTTTCCAGGTTACTCTGTCACCCAGCTGGAGAACTGGAATGAAATTAAATGTTCTTTCATGCAAACTGGCAGACCCTATAGAGGCGAGTCAAACCTTGCTCAGGAAAGAGATTGGAAATAAGAGATTATACCATTAATAACAGCCAGGAAAAGACTTCCATCACTGTATTATTAGAGGTAGAATGCTACTGTCACTGTATTTTCTAAGTAGAAGGAACACACATTACTAATACGTGTAAGTGGGCTTCTGTGTTGATCCTTTTCAGGTGATTGTACTTTAAGAAGTGTACTAGGGCCTCAGCTAAAGCAAAGTTAGTTCCACTGAATTCAACCCCTTGCAAGGGGGGTGGAAGCTTCCTCTACTGTTAGAGTATCTCTGAAAGAATCAGAAACAACAAACAGTAAGAGACAGGTCTGTTGGAGTGCTGTGTTTTTAACTGCCTTGCTACTTACATGCTACTTCTGCGTTAGTTCAGCAAATAAAGACCCACTTTCAAATACCTCCTGGGTTTGTGGTTCATGTCTGAGTCCAAACTGGCAACTGAGGAACTAGCCCTCATGTTTCAAGCCTGCTTTTCTTTAGCGCAGACTAAGTCTGATTAGAACAGTCATCAATTACAGGGGTCTCCAACAATGGATCAAGCTCAGACTGTAAGCAGCAGAGAAGAAAGGACTCTTCTTCAGCAGGATAGTTGCTCTTAGCTGAACATGAAGAACCAGGTATGCATATTTTGCCTTTCTCCATGTATTTTTTCCTGGTTTTAACCTTATTTCTGTCTTTAGCTTCCCCTACAGCTGGTGTATTTGCCACATTCACCAGTCTTCACCTTCTGAGTATATCATGAATTCTCCTGTTTCAAATAGTGGAAGATACCTTAGCCCTTCTCTTGCAAAGCATCTGTTAGGCTGGAATAACCAGAGATGCTCAGACCACCCCTAGTGCACTACTACTCATTAAAGCAACATGGCAGAGAAAAAACTACTCCAGCAACAGTAAGTTTGACAAGCAATCCACCAAGATTGCATCCCTTGCTCATGCGAGTGGGAACAAGGAATGAAATGCACAAAAAAGCAGTGCCATCATTGGGTCACTGCATCCCTCCTGTTGCAGCAATAAACAGCTTCAACATTTCCCAGCCATAACAGCTAAGATTCTGAAGGGAATGTTTCTAATCATTGTAATCCCACCTCAGCTCCTCTGCCCATATACAGTGCCAAGGACCAAACTGGAAATGATGCTGCTGTTGCCACAGACAGTAATGTTTGACAGGTGAAGAAACAGAAATTGTACAGAAAGTGAATTTAATCCTTCCCCTTTCAGAATTACTCACCCTCATCTCCTAGCTCAGCCCAGCTCTCTTGGCCTGACTTTGCTGGGCCCAGCTCATTGAGTTGCAATGAATTGGGACCGCTGCTGACAGAGGCAGGCTTAAATCACGGGGTGTTTTGGGTCCTGTGAGCCAGGGGCTGGGGCTGTTTGGATATAACCACTCAATGTTTCAGTTGGCTTCAGTTCCTCAGGCTTCCTTTGGACAAAACCTGAATCCTGTCAGCAGCACTCAGGCCTCATCACACCAAGAACTTCTACAAGTGCTTAAAGCCATTGATGTGACTCAAAACACAGTGAACTGTTAGTATGTTTGCAGGATTGGTGCCTGACACAGCGCATGCAGGCATCCAGAAGCAAGTTGACAGCAAAATGGCTGGTTTGCCTGCCCAAAACATTCTGCTTTGCCTCCCCAAAGCATTCTGCTTTCTTTTCCACAGGTGATTTGCAGCATCCTGGACCATGCTGCCTGCCTTTGGGCTAATTTTCTCTGTAAGACTCTCCAAATGCACTTTTAAAACCAGAACTTTCCTAGCGGTTATTAAGATCTCCTGCCAAGACGTGGAAGCGTTTAACTTTGGTGTTTGGTACCTAAAATAACCCATCTGGTTTTGTTTGCAATTAGTCAGTTCTGTTCAATCCTTCAAAATGGTAAGTTTTGAAGTTTGGAGGGGAGGGATTTAATTATATTTTACCACCTAACTCTGTCACTCCTTTGAGTTGAAAGAGAACTCGTTGACATGCAGCAGTGGGGAGCGTTCCATCAGCTGGGGTTTGGAAACGGGAAGTTACACAGTGTGGCTTTTTAACAGCTGGGCATGGTTAGAAACTCCAACTGCTGCCCTGTGTAAGGAACAGCAAGTGCTGTGGTTAGATTTTTATTAAAACTATATTTAAATCAGCTAAAGTAAAGACAAGTGCGCTGGTGATCTTTACAAATGAGCTTCTTCAGCCTTCATCTTTTGCACTATTTTACTTTTAGAAGTGTATTTAAAGCTCAGTTTAGGGGAAAAAAGGATGAATCTGGCAAGCATCTGGCACACTTCCTGCTGCATTGCACCCCTTTGAGTGGGAGGGAAAGTGATCCTCATTTAATCTGTATGTTTGAAAAATGCATGGAGAAATCATGAAACCGAGCTAAAAAGCAAACATCTTTTTATTGTAGAATGCCCCAAGGAGATAAACTCATTCTGAAGCTCCAATTCTTCATTCACTGTTACAGGTACAGCTTTGATTTTACACAGCACACGTGAGCTTTAGCTGCTACATCATGGGTTTAATGGGTTTATTTTTATTTTAAGGCAATACCTGGCTCAAAGCAGTAGCAGAACACAAGAGCACACAGTGACAGCCAGCCCAGCTCCCTCCCCAGCCCACTCTCTCCATGGACAGTTCCAAGGTACAGTTGACACATGAACCATGTGCCCCAAGCTGAGTTGGGCTCCACGTGCACAGCCTCAGGAGGCCAAAGCCTCATGGAAATGGGGTTGGCTCAGTCAAATGTCTTTTGAGCTCATGGGCTGTGTGTCTTTGACGTGTGATGGTCTGTTAGATGCTTGGCCCATACAGGTGTTCAATGCACAGGACACGTTGTGCACCTCCTCATTAAACAGATGTTCCCGAAAGAGCCTCTTCCTATGCCGATGGGGTCTCAGCCATGCTCCCGGTTAGGACCTGCGTGTCTGCTGTGCCACCTTAAACCGCATGGACAGCACATCTTTTATCCCTGCCTCTATCTCGTCGTTGGCCTGCACAGCCCCAACTCCTTTGGGAGACCCTGTCAGAATCAAGTCTCCTTCTTCCAGGGTGACTATTTCACTGATGTAGCTGATCAGGTAAGGGATGGAGAAGATCATGGAGGAGGTCTCCCCTTCCTGCCTCAGCTGCCCGTTCACCTTGAGCCAGATCTTCAGCTTGTGAGGGTCTGGGATCTTCTCCTTGGGCACAAAGTCGCTCACTGGGCACGATGAACTGAAGCCCTTGGCCAAGGTCCAGGGCAGACCCTTCTTCTTGCACTCTTCCTGCGTGTCCCTGGCTGTCATGTCCAAGCAGAGGGCATAGCCAGCCACGTGTTCCATGGCTGCCTCCTGGGGCACGGCCTGGGCTCTCTTCCCGATCACCACCCCCAGCTCCACTTCATGGTGCAGGTTGCTGCAATAGTATGGCCGCAGGATGGGCGACCCTTCGCGCACATAGGCCGAGGAGGGCTTGAGGAAGAAGAGGGGCTCGCGGGGCAGCGCGCTGCCCATCTCCTTGGCGTGCTCCGCGTAGTTCCGCCCCACACACACGATGTTCCTGCCCCACTCCCAGAACCGCGACAGGGGTTTGGAGGAAGCCATGGCCGCGCCGGCTGCTCTTCGCCCTTGGGCTGTCCTTGCCGGGCCGGGAGCCGCGCTGCCGCCTCCGGCCCGCTCCCTGCCCGCCGCGACCGCCCGGAGCTGCCGCTCGTCCCCCGCCTCCTTACCCGGATCAGCGAATCGCCCGTGCCAGGCGTGCCGAGCGGCAGCGGGGAAGCAGGAGGAGGCCGAGCAGCGCAGCACCGCCCCTGCCGCACGCCGGGCCGGGGCCGGGCCGGGCCGTCCCGGGCGCCGCTGCCCGCCTCCCCGGGGCCGGCTGCGGGGCGGGGAGCAAAGGTAACCGGGGCCGGGGCTGGGCACCGGGCGGGGCGCGTTGCACCATGCTCGGCGGGGGCTGGCAGGGCCTCGGCACCGCCCTAGCGGCCCTGGGAGCTGGGGCCCTGCTCCGAGCCGGTACGTGGGGCGGGCGGAGGGGGTGCTCCCGGTAGGACCCGCAGGGCCGGGCGGTGGGGCGCGGGGAGCTGTCGCCTTGCAGCGGGGCCGGGGTTGGGCAGTACCGGGGCGGAGGGGCCGTGCGGGGAGCTGGGTGGCTGCGGCCGGCCCCGGATTTGGCAGCGGGTCCCCGCCAAGCTCGGAGATGTGACGGTGGAATTTCTGTTCTCGTTTTCCAGCTTAGGGGTGCGCCCAAGCTTTTAAGCTGACTCACAGCCCCAAGTAGGTCAGTGTCTGCTCAGCTGGAGCCGGGCTCTGCCGGTGGTTTCTATCGATAACACATCTGGGAGGCGCCTATGGAGCCTGGGCTGGCAAAGCGCTGGTCTTTGGGATGGGAGGAGGGCTCAGGGGATGAGGCTGATGTTTACACTGGATTTGATGCGTGGCACATTGCATTGGCAACGTAAACAAAAAAGCAGAACCAAAACGGAGCTTTTGCATTTACGTTTAGGGCCTAAATTCTGCAAGTGGCCTTGAATTAGAGCCTGGGCTTTAGCTTCACAGTGTCTCTGGGAAGTCTTGCTATTGTATTGCTCCAGTTTTAAGACCTGGCTTTAATGAATGAGAATCCATTGGAGTTAACTGCCAGACTTGCAAACCCTGATGCTGTCTTAGGAACAAGTGTGTCAAGCCCAGTATTAGCAGCTCCAGAGCCCCCCCAGGGTGCCGGGTGGGTGCTGCACATCCCATGCAGGCTTTGGTGACGGTGGGTGGCCCTGGCCATGCTGCTGGCAGCGTGTGCCAGCCAGGTTGGCAAGTCGAGTGGGAATGGGAGTTACCCATGGTTCATGGACCGACTCACTTGGTGTTGTGTGGAGCCACAAAATTGCAGGGTATGTGAAAAATACCTGCATGTGGAGCATAGAAAAGGGAATGGAGTGTTTCTTCCCCTGAGGCAGTGCAAGGACGTGCATCTGGGTATGTGTGGGCAGTCATTTTTGAGTGACAGCTTTGTCTGAAATAGAATTTTTCCACTCTTTTCTGTAATGAAATGAATAAACCAAATTCTGTGAAAAAGGGGAAGCATCCCTTTTCTGAGGGAACCTCCCGTTTTCTGAGGGAACCTGCTTTTCTCCACCGTGCTGCTGCCTGCCTGCCTTCAGTCTCCAGTGTGCATGCATCTGTGTGATAACATTAACCTCTCCCCTCTGCAAACCCTTCCCGCTTGATGACTCAAGCTGCATGATAGAAGTGTCCCAGACAGCCCAGTGTGAGTCAAAGGCTGCTGGTGCTCTGCTCTGCCTGTCTCTCTCTGCTTCGGGCATGAAGCTGGGAGGGACATGTTACAAAACCAAGCAAAAATGAAGTCATCAGGTGTTAATTTTAGAGCAGACCTGCACGTCGTGCAGTGATCCACGCGTTAGAGAGCGGCTCTGCTCTGGAGCCAGGCTGAGAGAGCTGGGCTGGTTCAGCCTAGAGAAGAGAAGGCTGCTTAAGGGGAGACCTTAGAGCAGCTCCAGTGCGTAAAGGGGCTGCAGGAAACCTGGAGAAGAGCTTTGGACGAGGACAGGTAGGGAGAGGCCAAGGGGAATGGCTTTAACCTGCCAGAGGGGAAACTGAGATGAGCTCTTAGGCAGAAGCTCTTCCCTGTGAGGGTGCTGAGGCGCTGGCCCAGGATGCCCAGAGAAGCTGTGGCTGCCCCATCCCTGGCAGTGTTCAAGGCCAGGTTGGACACAGGGGCTTGGAGCAAGCTGCTCCAGTGGAAGGTGTCCCTGCCTGTGGCAGGGGTTGGAGCTGGATGAGCTTTAAGGTCCCTTCCGACACAAACCATTCCATGATTCTGTGATACAATTGTAGATGCTGTGTGTTAGTGCTGGGCCAGGGCAGGGGTTTTGCGTCACCTGGGGAGTTTCCTTGAACAGAACAGTGCCGGAGAACATGTCCCTCTCACGAGCAGTCAGGCTGTGCTCTGCTCTGCTCACCGAGCAGGCAAGTTGGAAAGGTGCAGATGGGAATTTAGAAGGAGTTTCATATGTTGTGGATGTTTTCTCATTCCTTTGTCTAAGTCACATTTTGGAAGACGCTTCCTTTTGTGGTGTAGTTTATTTGTTTTGCAAGAATGGTGAATTAAACATGCAAAGAGACTTTGGAATCAGGGCCAAGGTTAGAAATGGTTCAGAGGAAGAAAGTGTTTTAAGTGGGTGAGTAATTCCTTTGACTTGACCTTAAGGTGGTGTTTTCTTCTCTGTTTTTTTCCCTTCTATGTTTCCCCTCTAGTTGGTGTCTAGTGCACAAACAAACATGCATTATATACAGCTCTTGTGACTGATGACAGCATCCAAATGTGACTGCCATCCAAACTGCTATCGCATTAGGCAGCAGTGAAAGACAAAGTTGATTGGTTTTCCCTATCAAGGAATAGTAAGGGAGTTTTTGTTGTTCTTTTTTTGAAAGGCCCCTTCTGCTCCAGAGGAACTCTCAGCAGGTAGGGATGCTTTTCTCAGTGCTGCATTCCTTCACCATCAGGTACCCGGTGCATGCCTACACTGTTGTGCCTTGTAGTTCTCTTTGTAGCGCTGTGTTTAATTTTACTCCCATCTTCCTTCCACCATATTCAAGTGGGATGGTGGAGGGAGAAAGGGAGAAAGTTCTGGGCAGGGCAGTAGTGCCAGAGGGGCCTTACAGCCTCCCTGGGCTGGGTTTGGAGCTGCACGCCCCAGTCAGAGCTTGGATCTTGGTTTTGCAGCCTGTTGTCACTGTGGGGCTGCGGGGAGGATGTGTCTGTTTTGGCTGTAGCCAATCTGGGGCCTCTTCTCCCCAACACAGGCTCTTATCAAGGCTGGGCAGCACAGACGTGGTTTGGGAGCATGGGGCAGGCTGATTATGAGAGTGGTGACCTCTCCCTTTGGCACTCGTTGAGGTGACCAAGCACGGAGCGTTGGAGCCTCAGGGAGGAGAGTCAGCAGAATGGAGCAGAGGCTGAGCCAGCCCAGTTCAGACCAGCACAGTCACCCTTGGTGGTGTGTGAGGGCCTTGAGATGTTAAGGCAACTGATCTGTGGCTTGCAGAGACTGACACCTTTCCCTGTGTGTCCATACAGGCCAGGGCCCCAGCAGTGGAAGACTTTGTCCTCTTTGTTGCTTGGTGGTTTCTTTAAGGCCTGTTTATCTGTGAGTTGAACAGTGGAGCCCAGGTTGCATCTGGAATTAGGTTTGCTGCTCGAATCTGATTAAACATTTAACCAAAAGCAAACAGGGAAGCACTGCTGTTACATCAAGATGGCCTGTGAGCAAGAAACCTGCCTGCAGTTCATGCCTGTACCAGGCCAGGCAAGAGCCTTGCCTTCTGTGCAAGAGCCCATCTTCTCTCTATGCATGTGCAAGATGTGATTTCCCCAAGTAACAAGCCAGATACTGCTCTTGTAGCAGTGTGTGTATTCCTGTGGTTCTCCTTTTTTTGTCCTTTGGCTGTAACAAGGCCATTTGTGCTTTTATTTGCAAAGTCACTGTCCTGGGACGACCTTTGTCCAGCCTCTCTCTCTTCCTTCTGCTTTCCTGCCCCTTGAAACCTTCTCTCTAACTGAGGTGCAGTGCTTTCCCTGCACGAGCACATCCCTGGGAGCAGAGTGTTTCATCCCTCTTTGGTGCAGATGCAGGGCACCAAGAGCCTCTGGTGAAGTAGGGCACAAGGTGACACAGCCAGGCACGAAGGCTTTGCCCCATGGTGGCCTCTGAAGCAGGCAGGTTGGGCTGTCCATACCCTTCCTTCTCTGGGGCTGTGAGCTGGGGACCTGCTGTGCTCTGTCCCACTTGTTCCCTTCACTGGACTAACCTGAGGTTTGACTGTCTTGGGGTCCCCAGGTCCAGCGCAGCTACGAGCTATCTTCCTGCACACAGAGCACGAGCAGAGGAAGTCAAAGACCATCACACAAGCCGACATGAAGGTGGAATTGCTCCCAGCCCTCACAGACAACTACATGTACCTCCTCATCGATGAGGAAACGAAGGAGGCTGCAATAGTGGATCCCGTGCAGCCCCAGAAGGTAATGCTGTCTGCTGCCCTTGTGAGCAGGGTGCTCACTGCAGCAAGTCTGGGATATCCTTCCAGGTTGCCACATCCATGAAGGAATTAGTCATATGCTGACTCAGGCTTGGGGCAAAGGCAGGAAATACTGGCCATGCACACGTACAACACGGCTTCACAGGCGTCTGCTCCTGGGCTCAGACAGCTTGTCCCTGAATTCAGGCATTGTTTTGACCTGATTTTGGGTTTTGCCCTCAGTTTCATGTAGTGCAGGAAAGAAGAAATGTTACTGAGGGCTTAGTCATGACTGTCTGGATCAGAGACCTTGCATCCTGATCTGTAATTACAACTGGGAGAGTTGCTGGAGCTCTTGCAGACCTTGGAGCAGTTGTGTTCAGGTTACACCAGGCACCAGTTATGCTGTCAAGTCATTTCACATGAGTTGTAATGCTCTCGCTCTGTCCTGGGCCTGCAGGTTTTGGATGCTGTCAAAAAGCATGGGGTGAAGCTGACGACTGTCCTGACTACCCATCACCACTGGTAACTATCTGCTGTAGTGGGATCCCTCTTCCCTCTATATAAACACAAGCAGTCAAGAATTGTTCCTTTTCTGGATCAGATTGGTCTCTAAGCAGGAGCTTAGGTGTGAGTGGAAGGATCGGAGCAGGGAAGCATTCCCTTGGGCTTGCTATTGACCAAATGTATTGTCTAGATGCAAGCTCTGTGTGTCAGTGCCTTTAAATTTTAAGATGCTGACTTCTTTCAGGTGAAATAGCTGCTTGTGAAGGGAGCCGTGGAGTGCACTTTACTCACACTGAGGTGCTAGGGCATGCCTGTAAGGCGTGCTACTCACAGCCAGCACTGGTGGGAGGATTACCTACGTTGCAGATTAACTCTGCCAGGGATGTAAAGATGAATGGTTTGGTTCAGCAGTTTTGCAGCGCTGAACCTGAGCAACCTCTCCCATGGGTCATAGTGGAGCCACCTCTGTGGTTGGAGAGACAGCCCTGATCTGGCAGGACCAGCACTGTGAGCACATGCTGAGCTGTTGTGCCTGCTCTGTGGTGTCTTGTGGAACCCTGAGTTATACATATCCCACTTACCCCAGTCTTAGTTACTGGAGAGCCCCTAAGGCTGGTGTTTCCCACCTAGGTATGAACTTGTGGGGGGTTGTTCCCCCTCTCACTGCTCTGATTACTGGAGAAATTGTCCCCACTCATGTTGATGTGACATATTCCTTGATACGAGAACAATGTTAGATGCTGGGAGAACAGTTGATTAGAGATGATCACCTGGAGGTTACCATTGCAATATAAGTTACGATAAATTTGTCTTCATCATGCCCAAATCCATTGTTCTGCGCTTCCAGGGACCATGCTGGAGGAAATGAGAAGCTGGTGAAGATGGAGACGGGGTTGCATGTCTATGGGGGAGACAGCAGAGTCGGAGCACTGACCCAGAAAGTGTCTCACCTTACATCCCTTAAGGTAAAGGGAGTGAGCTGCAGGACTCGGTTGGAGGCATCTCCTCTGTGTGTCACAGCTTTAGAGCTGGACCCGTGGAGTGGTCCGACTCCAGCTAATATTGTGGTCACAGCTCTTTCACCTTTTAGTATCTCTTGGATGTAGCTGATAGTTTAAGTCTTGTTTTGGTGGGTGATATGTCACTGATAAGAACATTGGCATGGCCTGGAAACCTCATTGCCTGAAGCATGTTGGGATGTCCCTGAGCTCCTTGACAGCTGCCTTAACTGGGGTGCTCAGAACAGCTGTGTGGCAGGACAGGGCTTGTGCTCTGCTTGAAGTGTAGCTGGCACTAGAAAAACGTAGTGGTCCTTTCTGAAGGAAGGCTGGAATACAGGGGGAAGAGAAAGTGGGCCAGCAGTGCTAGCTGCCTGCATTGCTTTCCAGAGCTAAAGCAGCAGACCTTGTTGGAACCTCACTGTCTGCTTACAGGCAGATGACATAAACTGCTGTGAAATGTGCAGGCTGACATGAATGGCACTGCTAGTCTTGGGGTGCACCTTTGGGGAGGGGGGATGAGGAAAAAAGGGAGCACAGAAGTACATGGAAAGGTGTGCTAATCAGGGCTGTGGGGGAAACATCCTTTTAGCCTCATGAATGTGTTTAATCCTTCCCTTTCTGTGAGCGTCATCCACTTCTTCCCTTCAGCTTCATTTTTGTTTGGAGCTTTTTACACTTGATTAACTTTGTTTAGGATTGTGTGTTGCTCGGGCTCTGTTTGTTCTTGCTGCCAACCAGACGCTGGGTCACTCTGCATGTAAATAAAAGACTCTGGCAGTTCCCTTTGTCACAACACCTGCTAGGAGGAAACAGCTCCCTTCCAAGTCCCTGCCATAAACCTCTTGCTGGTCTCTCCCAGGAGCAGAGCTATGTGAGAATTTGCCTGTAGGACCACTGGACCATTGTAATAGTTGCAATTTTTTGCTAACCATACAAATGCTAGCCAACAGTAGCTTAAGCTCTAGTCTTCTGCCTTCTTCTCAGGTGGGATCTCTTAATGTGAAATGCCTCTGTACGCCGTGTCACACTTCTGGACACATCTGTTATTATGTGACTAAGCCAAATAGCTCCGAGCCACCTGCAGTTTTTACAGGTGAGGAGTTGGGAGGTTGCATTGCCACAGTCTGTGTTGCAAAGGATGAGCTACCCCTCTGCCTGTGTGCTCCTGACTCTGGACGTGCAGTCATCCCTTCCTGCCAGTGCAGTTGGTTGACATCCACATCTTAGAATCACAGAATGGTTCAGGTTGGAAGGGAACTTAAAGCTCATCCAGTCCCGGCTCCCTGCCTCGGGCAGGGACACCTTCCACTAGAGCAGGTTGCTCCAAGCCCCATCCAACCTGGCCTTGAACATTGCCAGGGATGGAATCTTGCCCCCTTACCAAGTGCTACTGAGTGGTAGTTGTAGCTGAAACTGGTGAAACCCCTCTGGGTTTGTAGCCACTGCTGGACACCCTGCAAGCAACATCAAGAGCAAGCCCTGAATGAGTCCTACATCAGTATTTTCTTCTTTGAAACAAAGAGCTGTTGGTTTACAGTCTCAGACCAAACTGTGGCTGATTCCAAAACCTGTTGGTTTTTCATGTATCTGTACTCATATCTGTAACAAAACTGAAAGAAGACAAGATAGGGGAGTGAGAGAAGGCTGGTGCTCCACCTCCTGTAGCTGGTTCTGCATCCTGTTTTAGAGAGTAGGGTCTCCCCCTTCCCTGCAACTGTGCCCTGTCATGTCATCCCTCTCCTGAAGGGTGTTCTCCAGAGCTTGCACCAGCTGCTGCATAGACAAAGTAATGGCTTAAGTAAGATTTTAGGGATCATTGAGGAGAAAATGCAGAAGCAACCCACTTTTGTTCAGCTTCGTAGCAAAGACCACAATTACTCCTTGTCTGCTCTAGGAGTGGCAGGAGGGGACAGCAGACTGCCCATAGGTTTGCTTGGTGAGGTTGTGGGGTTTCCCACAAGTTGTGTTTGCCACATGGGTTCGTGTAGCACATGAACAGCCTGGCTGTCCCCAGGCTGAGCTGCAGCGAGGACAGCAGTGGCAGGACTGAGCCCTCTGGTCCATGTGCTCACACTTTGGTGTGCAGAGCCGTGTCTGGTCCTGACGCGGTGTCACCCTCCCTTGCAGGTGACACACTGTTTGTGGCTGGATGTGGGAAATTCTTCGAGGGAACCCCCGAGGAGATGTACAGAGCTCTGATTGAGATCTTGGGCACCTTGGACCCCAAAACGGTACGAATCCTCCTTTTGTGCTAGTAAGTTAAACCAGGCACAAACTACTGCAGCATCAAAGAAACTGTCTTCCTAATAACACTGTTGTTCAAAGAGAGAGTTGAAGGAACGAATGCTTACATCGGGAATTGTCTTTGATGCTGAATAGCTGGAGTGCTTGGGGAAGGAAATACCTATCCCATATGTTTGTGCTTTGTGGGGACAGAGTAGGGGCTGCTTATTAAAACAAGGCTGATGAGCTGGGACGCTCAGGCTCTTTCATCAGGCTTGCTGTGCAATTGGCAGATAGTACTGGCTGATAACTCCTGGCACTTCTCCTATGTGGGTCTCCAGTGGAGGATGATGTGTGTCCTTGAGGGTTGGCCACATTGATGGTGGTACCTGGTGCCCCAGCTCTGCGCCTTCAGAGGTACCCAGTGTCACTCTTCCCTTCTCTTCCTAGAGAGTTTACTGCGGTCATGAATACACGATCAACAACCTCAAGTTTGCCCGACATGTTGAACCCAATAATGCTGCCATCCAGGAAAAGCTTGCTTGGGCCAAGGTAAGCTCATTTCTCCTTTCCCTAGGCTTGTTGCCTGCATGGAGGCAAAGCTTCTCTGAGGAGGTGGAGGAGAGAAGACAATGTTGGGGAGAAAGAGAGGCTGAGGAAAAGGAGGCCAGGGGAGCGACTTATGGGGGAGCAGGGTTGGTTTGTGGCCCAGAGAAGACAGTTTGCTCCTGGTGGAGATGTGACCCTCCCTGGAAGCCTCTTGCTATAATTACAGACTGATGTCCATGTCTGTCTAGGAGGGTGTGTGTCCCCAGTGTCTCTGTGTGCACCTCAGTGCTTGCTGGCTGTGTGCTGCCCTGGGAAGAACCTGGCCTGAGGAGCAGCTCAGGCAGTTCAGTGCGGCACTAACCCTGCGTGGTTCATACACGGGACATTTCTTGTTCACTAAAACCTTCCTCATGAGGCAGAAATCTCTCCCTTGTTACAGGCAAAGTATGACAGTGGTGAGCCAACCATACCCTCCACCATTGCAGAAGAGTTTACGTACAACCCCTTCATGCGAGTGAGGTACGGGAGAGATGTGGGGATGCTCCTTGTGTTTGGAGGGGGATGCGGGAAGGGAAGGTGTCCGAAGAAAGAGCTGTAAGTGGGAATTGCTCTTCTGCTCTACATATTCCTGTTCTGGTGCCCTCAAGATGCTCCTTCAAATACACTCGCTGGCCTGGCAAAAGCTTGCTGCAGTGCAGCATGAAGGGTTGTGGTGAGCATCTCTGCCAGTGCTGAAGTCTCTGACTCAGGAGACAGAACAAGTTTCATTGTGTAATTACATTCCCTCATAAAGTGGAGTTCGGCAGCAGCAGATGCTGTCCAAGGCACAAAAGCATTTCCAATTTCCTCTTGCCATTGAGCATTTAAACCAAGGGAGCCGATAAGCCTGTGCCAGAGCCCCAGGTCTTTCATCTTTAAGTGCAACATTTCCCCTTGATGCAGGCGAAACATGATAGTAGTGACTTCATCTCTGAGATTTTATCTTGCAGTTCTTGCATGTGGTGTTTTCCTCTGGCAGGGAGAAGACAGTTCAGGAGCATGCTGGGGAGACTGACCCCATCCGAACGATGGGGGCCATCAGGAAAGAGAAGGATAATTTCCGAGTCCCGAAGGACTGAGCACTGCCTGGATCACTTTAATGTCAGTTTAAGTGTAATTTAGACTGTTCAGATGTCTTAGGAGTTGAACCTTTTGTTGTGGTTGAGTCATATTTAGGCTTTTATTTTGTTTTAATTAAGGTAAAAAGAAGCACTTTGCCCTTGTTGAGATGTTCTACAGCATATTTATATTATGATGAAGAATATTTATCCTTCTATTGCTGGCTCTCAAACTGTCACACATGTCACATGCAGATCATTTTCCAAGTATTGGTACGTGGCTCAGAGCCTGGGGTAGGGAAGGGTCGAACCTTGAGGTCTAGGAAGAAGCTCCTGTTCTTTCTGTAGGAGCCTGCTGCAAATGACAGTGGGACTGTGCCCTGAGATGTCTTCATCTAAACCAGACAAACTGCAGTAACTACCTTGCTAGCTGAGGAATTGAACTCGCCTGCCATGCTGCTACTTAAATGCCTCAAAGCCTGGCACCTCTGGCTCCACTAAAACCAGTTCTTGGTGACAGATCCGCTCTGCTGGTGTGGACTCAGTTGGTGACGTCCTCTTGCTCTGACCATGCCCCGTGGGGGCTGCCCAGCTCTTTTCTCTCTGACATTCCCTCCCCTGGGCTGCAGTAACTTTGCCAGGCAGCTGCTTAGAGGTTGCACTGTTGCTTAAACCCTCCACTCTTAAGCCTGTCTGCATGTACCTGCTTACTGCTTTTAAGTGTGACCTGTACATTACTTGTATTAGTACCACACAAACGAAGAAGGGATTTGTCTGGTGGCTTAAATCCTGAGAAGAAACCACTTACCTGGTGACTGTGTGCCTAACTGCTGTGTGCTGATGGGAATCCTCCACTGATGCCTTGCTGCCGAGAGCCAGAGCAGCTGCTTTGTGCCTTGCTGTGAGTAATGGGACAAATGAGTATTTTACTACCTGAGTGCTGTTCCCCAGTGGGAGAGCAACTGTTGTGGTGATACTCCGGCTTTGGGGCTGTGTGTGCTGGGGGGTTTATCACCAAAAGGGTGCTCAGGCATTGGAACAGGCAGTGGTGGAGTCACTGTCCCTGGAAGTGTTCACACATCATGTAGACAAGGCCCTCAGTGCCATGGGTTAGTGGTGACCTTGGCAATGCTGGGCAATGGTTGGACTTAATGAGCTTAGACCTTTTCCAAGTGTGTGTCAGAGTGAGTGAATGGGATAAACTTCGGGGGAAAACAAATCCAAGTTTGCAGTGAGGGGGTCCTGCACCTCCCATTCTCCAGCTTGATGTCTTCACACACAAGAGGTGTGAGTAAAGGGTGAGAAGCATCCTTGTGGGCTTGGCATCTGTGTCTGTAATGCATCTTTCTCCTAATGGTATCTCCTTCCTTGTCTCATGCTCTCTGCTTGCTGCAGATCTGCTCAAGTACAAGAGGTTTTCAAACAAATCTTTTGCAGCTAAAACTAACAAAAGTGTCAAATGATTTTGGTTCTGGTTTCTCCCCCTCTCCCTGGTGCATGTTGGTAAGTAACCCCACGATGGATTGTCACCTGGGGTCCCCGGTGTGACCATAGGCTGCTATTCCTCAGTGTCTGAGCGGGGTTTGGGGTAGCACTGTTTCTTTATTTGCTTTAAAAAGGTGAATTTGTTGTAGTTCAGACAGAAAAGTGGTACCTGAATCTTCACTACCTTGAATGCTGTGCTGCTACAAGGGAGCGTGATTGTACTGGTGGCTGTTTGATGGAGAGCAAATAAATGACAACTGTAAAGCCAGCGTTGGTGAGGTGGGCTGCAGGAGGGGAGGCTTTTATTCATACAGTTTCATTGATTTAATTCTTCAGTACTAGTGGTTGAATCAACCAACTGGAGGCATCCTTCGACCTGATCCTCATACTCTAATACTGTATGAGGTTGTTCCAGCTGCAGATCCCCTCTTCCCATCCACATACTCATATCGGACAGAAGGGTCACAAGGAGGCTGAGGGGGTGCAATGAAGCCTGAATTGATTGGGATTTAAAATCCCAGTTTCCGTGGAAGTCCAGAGGTGTGGAGTATGTGCATTGCGGAAAGCCCTTGGTTGGACTAGACCATCTTTACAGCCCCTTCCAGCCCAAACCGTACTATGATTCTGTAATCCAAGGGGGGCATTTTGGAATCCTCTGGGGCTTGATTCAAGGTCTTGTTAACAACTTGGAGCCATGGTCAGTGCTTGTTTCCTGCTTGCAGGGGCTGTTCCCTCCTTCACCCATGGCATTTAGGGGACCACATCAGCCCCAAACCAGAGCTTGTGCGTGGCTGAAAATGGAGCTGGAGCTCTGTGTATGTTCATCCCATGCCTTTGGTGCTGTTTGGACTCCGTAGGTGGTAGCCCCGTCCCTCCTGGAGCTCTGCTCCTACTGCGGTGTCCAGATGTGTCCCTACCCTCGTGTGCCGGTGCCACTTCCCGTTCCTGGTGGGAGCTGACACCCCAGCCCTGCTGCAGCCCCTCATCCTTCTCCCTGGAGCACACTGGTGGTGGCTGCTTCTGCCTGCGGGGCCGTGGCTTTGTCAAGCCCCTGTTTCAGGATATGGGGGGACACCATTGGGGGACCGCATGCCCGGATCCCCCCTGCTGGTACCCGGTTGCGGGTTAACCCCGCAGCGGGTGCGTGATGCGGGTCCGGGTGCGGTGCTGGGGGGGTGGTTCCTGGGAGGCTCCGCACCCCGCTCGGTGTCACCGCCCCACGCAGCCGGACCCGCCCCGCACCGCGGGGGGGGCGGGACGCGCCCGAGCGCTGCGGGAGGGGCCGCAACGGGGCCGCCGGCAGGTACCGGCTGCGTCACGCGTGGGGCACCCGGGGGGGGCGGACACGGGTACAACGACCCCCCCCCCCGTGCCCGCACCCGCGGCTGCGCGGGGCTGGGACCCCCCCCCTTGGTGCTCTGCTGCGTGGGGCCGGCTTCCCCCCCCGCGTCCTGCGGGCGGTGCTGGTGCGGGAGCATGAAGGTGAAGGTGATTTCCGTCCTGGAGGACAACTACATGTACCTGGTCATCGAGGAGAGCACCCGCGATGCCATCGCCGTGGATGCTGCCGTGCCCAAAAGGGTGAGTTACAGCCCCGCTGTGCGCCGGGTGGGTTGTGGGGTCCCATGCGGGGACGCGTCCCTGGTGGCGGTGGTCATGTGTGGGGTCCACACGTGGGGGCTTCGCATGGAGCATCCTCGCAGCATCGCTGACCCCTGCTCAGCCCCATAGAGTGGGGTACCTGCGCCAGACCTGCCTCCATGGCAGAGGCATTTCCCTCTGGGCTGGAGCCTGCCAGACCCCACAGCAAAGGAGAATAACCCGGAACAGAGCTTTGGGGCACAGCTCCCATGTGAAGTCCCCGTTCCTGGGGAGGAATCGCTCCTTGTTGCTGTCTCCCCGGGCTTGGTGACAGACCCCCGTGTGCCCCCCGCCGCCGCAGCGCATCCTGCCAGCGCTGTCGCGGGTTTTAAGCGTTTGTTGCTGACTCGGACGTTTCCTTCCTCTCCGAGGAGCGGAGCCGGGAGCCGCCGCAGGGGTGTTCCGAGCGGCGCATGTTAAGTTGGTGTTAGGAACCCCTTGGCAGCCTCGCACGGCTCCCCGCTGTGGCCAGCGCGGGTGACGCGGGCACCGTCTCCCTGCTGTGGTGACAACGCCATGGTCCGTGCTGCACATCCGTGCTGGGCTGTGAAAGCACCGGCCATAAAGTGCCGCTGTCCCATGGGAACAGGGTGTTCCCATCCGCCTGCTCCGCTCTGTCCTCGGCGAGCTGGGATTTCATCCTAACCACGGCCCAGTGCTGCTCGAGAGGTGGTTTTGGGTGCTCTGCCTCTCGCTGGGACAGATTCTTTGCCGGGATAGGCATGGTGGCCATCGGAGCCATGGTGCTCTTCCTTCTGCTGGCTGGACATGGTTCTGGGCAACCTGACCCAGATGAAGATGCCCCTGTTCATTGTAAGAGGTTGCACTAGATGCGTTTTGAAGGTCCCTTCCAACCCAAACTATTCCACGATTCCATGCTCTGGGTCTGTTTCAGTTGCTGGAAATCATTAGGAAAGAGGACGTGGTGCTCAGAGCCATCCTCACCACCCATCACCACTGGTAAGCGCTGCTGATGCGGGCTGAGGATCAGGGCGGCCTTGATCCAAGCGGGACCAGGACTGGGTGCCCATTCCCTCCTCTCCTGCTGCAGGGACCATGCGAGGGGCAACGAGGAGCTGGCGAGGCTCTGCCCTGGCCTGCGTGTGTACGGTGCTGATGAGCGGATCGGGGCCCTGACGCACAAGGTGACCCACGAGCAGGAGCTGATGGTGCGTGCCCATAGGACCCTGCATGGTGTGGCCATGGTGCTGGGTTGATGGGAAGCGGAGCTGAGCCATGGTGCTGGGGTGGTTGCAGGTTGGGATGTCAGGGGTTGGGATGGAGCATTGGGCTGGAGGAGAAACCTCATCCCATTCCCAGCCCCTTTGGGATTGCCCTGGGGGATGCAGCCCCCTCCTGGGACACCCTCCGAGCAGACTCATGCAACATGGGTCTCACCCAAAACCAGCATCCCCAGCACGTGTGACCTGCTGAGCCCCCGGTGGGTGACACTGTGGGGCCCGGGGAGGGGTCTAAGTGCACATCAGGGTGACACCAGCGTGATCCTGACCCTCTCCCCCCACAGTTTGGGGCCATCCGGGTGAGGTGCCTCTTCACTCCCTGCCACACCTCGGGGCACATGTGCTACTTCATGTGGGAGGACGGCTCTCCTGATGCTCCGGCTCTATTCTCAGGTATCACACCCTGCAACCTGCTCCCCATGGGCACGCAGGACATGCTGTGTGCCTGCTTCCTGCGCCTGGCACCGCATCCCTGCGAGCGGGACCAGGGTCCCCTCCATGTCCATACCCCATTCCCTGCAGGTGACACGCTGTTTGTGGGAGGCTGCGGGAAGTTCTTCGAGGGCACAGCAGAGCAGATGTACACCAACCTCACCCAAATCCTGGGGGCTCTGCCGAAGGAGACGGTGAGTGCCCCACACCTCACCTACAGCCTAGGAAAGGAACCCCAAAATGAGGAGGGGGCTCAAGGATAGCATTGCCCATCCCTGGGGCTGCAGTGGGACCTGGGTGAGTGTCAGATCCAGCACCAGGAGCATTTTTCATGCTGGTTGCAGAAGGTGTTCTGTGGCCATGAGTACACCGTCCGGAACCTCAAGTTTGCCTTGAAAGTGGAACCAGAGAATGAAATAGTGAAGAAGAAGCTCGCGTGGGCCAAAGTAAGTGGCTGTGTCCCTGCTGGGGTGGGGTGTGAAGGGGGATGCTGGCTGATGTTGGGCTTTCGGATGTCTCTGGTTCCTCCGCAGCAGCGGGATGATGAGGACTTGCCCACGGTGCCCTCCACGCTGCAGGAGGAGTTCCTCTACAACCCCTTCCTGCGGGTCATGTAAGCAGTGATGGGCCCCACTGCAGGGGCACCCCAGACTGGTCCTGCCCCATGCTCTGCTCCCCTTTTCCTTCCAGCATCATCCCTTCTCCCAACGGCTTCGCTGGCCGGTGGCAACTCCAAGCCCTGAGGGAGGGGACACAGGGTCCTGCACCACACACACACCATGGGTACCACAGATGGGCCCTGTGTCCCCCAGCACCCCCAGCGCAGGGATATGACCCCGTTGTCCATCAGGGAGGAGGGTCCCCATCCCACCCGCCCCAGTCCCAGCAGAGCTGGTCTCTTTGCAGGGAAGAGGCTGTGCAGAAGTTCACGGGCAAGACGGACCCAGTGGAAGTGCTGAGGACTCTCCGCACCGAGAAGGACAACTTCAAGAAGCCCAAGGAGCGGCTCAACCCTCAGGCCATGCTGGCCTTTGACTGGGGACTCTTCGGCCCCTTCCTCGAGAAGAAGTGAGCAGCGGTGGCACCACTGTCCCCATCCTGGTGGGGGCTTCTCCTGGGCTGTGTCCATCCGGCTCTCGCTCCCATCAGATTCAGCACTTGGGAAGTGGATTCTGTCTTTTACCTGCTTGTTGTGAGGCTGCTGTGCTGCGCTCCCTCCAGCGCCGTGCCTGGTTACCCTGGTCCCTGCGGGTGCCTTCAGCCAGGCTGCGGCTGCTGGTGGTGGAGGGTCAGGGGATGCTTTGGAGGAGGATACCCACACTGGTGACAGTGCAGGAGCTCAGAGCTCCTCACCAGCCACCCCATTCCCTGCTCGGGACAAGGGCAGGCAGGGAGCTGCCGGCTCCATGGGCAGGGATGAGGTGACACCGAGCCTTGGACGCACAAGAGGAAGCCAGGAAGAGGCTGGAGTTTTTCCTCGTGTCCAGCAGTACCTTGCCTCCGGAAGCCCTCGTTGCAGTGAGCTTTGGGTATTTTTCCCCCTTTTATTCCCTGTTTTTATGGAAGGCCAACATAGGAATGTGGAGTAGGGATGTGTAACACAACCACTGCCTTATGGGAGCCATCCAAACCACTGACCCCATGCAGAGCAGCACCAGGTGGAGATGAGGCCTGGAGGGATGCGTGCTCCAACCCACTGGCATCAGAAAACACTTCTCAGGGCAGGACAGTGTTTAGGCAGCAAACAGCAAGGTGCTGCTCCACATCCATTGCTGCTTCCCTTTCCAGGATGAAAGCCTGGGAAGCTCTTGGCTGAAAGCTGCATTTATGTGGCCTTCTATTCAGAGCAAGAGCTGGGGAGCAGAGGGGTCCCTTGAGCCTCTTTCACTTTGCAGCCTCTTCCTTCAGGTTCTGCAGAACCTACTGTGTTTTGGGTTTTTAAGTGTGAGTGATGTGCAGAGCTTGGTTTTATGCAGGTGGTGGGAGGTGCATTATAAAGTAGTTTTATTTTTGGGGTGGAAACAAAAGGGCTTGATGGCAGCTCTGTAAATAGCTGTGAAGTTCCCCCTGAGGGGCCTGGGCTGCTCCGGGTTCTTCTCCTCTACCTCCACGTGCAGCATGTGACTGTCTTGGTGCTGCGGCACTTACCCTTGTGCACAGCTCCAGAGAACATAGAGGAGCTGCTCCCATCATCCTTTCCCCTATGTTGTTGTTTTAAACAGTGCCAACTATAAACTATATTGCTCCTAACACTGGAATAGAGTTGACTTCAGGATCTTTCACGTGTGGATTGCATCAGTTCCCACTGCTGCCAGGTTTGTGGCCATTTCTTCCCTTGCTAGAAGCTAAGCTAAGGTTTTTGGTTGCCTTTTATCAAGTTATAGTGTTAGAATTCGTCCTGCTGCACAAGCTGCCTCAGTTACCCTGATTAAACATAATGGGACAGTTTGCAGATGTTACCTACGTGTTCCTTAGGAGGTTCATGTACAGTAGGAGCAGGATGAACCCCATGTGCTGAGGGAGGGCTCTTGGACCAGCACCAGCTCTGTTCATGTTGGCAGCAGCAGCTCAAGAACAAGCTCTGTGTTCTTAAGAGCTTGGAGTGTCTGTAGAGCTGCCTTGGCTTGTTTCGAGTGGAGAACCTGATGGCTTTAGCAATGTGCTGGTAACCGGAAAAGAGACTCATGTAGAGCCCCAGTTGTTTCATCTCCAGCTAATTTAGCTTTATTTGTGCACTTCCAGCCTGATGTGCTCAACAGAAACAGCACGCGTCTCCCTTGCACTGAGGTACAGGGTTGATGGTCTCAGCACTTTTGGACCAACCCTGTGTCAGCAGTGGTCCCTCCTGTGGATGAACTGCCTGGTTTAGTGTAACAGTGTTTTAAAGCTATGCATGGGAAAGGGTGCACTGAAAGCACTGAAATGAGGGCGGGCAGGGGGAGGTTCTCGCCTTAGGAGCACTGTGAATTCACTCATTGATCAGCAGCCCCTGAAAAATGTACAGCTTTAATTAAAAACCGGTATCAAAAATGACTTTTACACTCTTGGCTTTACTTGGAACAGAGAGGAGGAGCTTGGAGGAGGACACAGACTGTGCTGCAATGAGACGCAGGTCAAGGGCTGGCAGCTTTGCTCTGACAGCCTGAGCTCAAGGTCTGCAGTAATGGTGGGAGGATCCCTGCCCAGCCCAGGGTTCAGCCTGAGCTAGATCCAGGCACCAGCTCCCTCTGGTTGCATTTACTCTGAAGGAACAAAGTAATGGGGCAGCTTTTGCCCACTTTACTCCCTGCAGAGTCCTTCCTCACAGAGCAGGAACTGGAAATACTGAAGTGATTCAGCAATGTGGTTCTTCAGCTCATGGTCACTTGCAGCTGCAGCAGTCACCAGTAGAGATCCCACATCTACCAGCATCCCCTTGAGTTCAGGTAGAGTTGTGAACCCTCCTGCACATCCTTCCCCTCCACACACACACACTGGAGCTCCCAATAGACATTCACATTAAATAGACCAAAACCAGTTCATAATTCAGTTGTTTTTCTGTGCACAGCTCTGAAAACACCCCCACGTATAAATACAGTGAGACAGACACACGTCACCTCCAGCAACAACAGCCCAAAGCTGTTTCACATCCATCTGTCTTCTGGCAAAGCATCACAACATGCTGCATTAAACCAGATGTGCTTTACTAACCCCTTGGATTGCTCTGGTAAACTACTTGTAGTGATTACATCTCACAGGCACCTTCTAGTAACTTAGTGCAGTTAACACCTTTCAGAGACACCAAGGACTTTGTCCTTCCTTGGCAAGCAAGCTGGCAATTCCTGAAACACTGAAAATACTGTTTTCTCTGACTTTAATCTCATTATCCATCAGTAACTGCTGTCAAGGATGGGGTAGATGTGCCAATCCTGTGACTCCCTCCACTGTGTATTTAGTGAGAGAAAGAGAGATGTAATTACCCACAGCTATAGACAACTGTTATAATTAAAGGGAAAAAAGTCACTCTTAGCTTTCTCTTCAACATTCAATTCACATTTCAGCAGGCAAAAAGCAGCCCCAGAGATGCTGCTCATGGGATGCTGGTACTACCCCCGTGACAGTGCAAAGAAACCACACTGCCTCAGGGCAGTGAAATGGTAAAGCAGAGCCTGAGGTCTAATGAGACCATTCCTAACTCACTGAGGGTGTCCCAGCAGAGACAGCCACAAAAATGAGTGCTGTGAACACGCAGCAAGGCCTGGAGGAGTAACTGTGTCATGGAGCACAAAGCTCACCTCGGTGAGGCTACAGCCAGCTCCTTCAGCACCTTAAATCATCAGTTCTGGGAGGAGCAGGGCTGTAAAGAGAGTGCCGGTTTCATCCTTTCATGCCTAATGCATAAAAGCCAGTGTTTGGGTTTTATTTACACCACTTCAATAATCATAAAGCTGTAGGTATTAAATTGCCCGCCTATACACACATTGCCTCCTCATCCCTCATGAGTCAGAAATTGCACAGAACTTCAGCTCTCTTTTGAGCATCTTAAACATAATTGGGTCGCAAAGGCACTGAGTGTCTGTATCTGGGCCTCCCAGTGTCACCATTTGATGTTAAATCCAGTGCTTGCCTTCTCCACGGCGTGGTATTCTGTGTGCAAAGCTTTCACAGCCTTTTCCGACTCCACACCACCCAGCCACTGCTCATAGAGCTCACGGACAGTCCGGTTCTCCTCTGGAACTGCAGTCTGAACAGACTCATACAACCTCTCAACCTGCTGCAGCTGATCCTTGCTGGAGTCACCATCGAGTTTGATCTGACCACCTCCATTTAAACAGCCTGCGGGCAACAAGGTGAGAAAACATCCCTGAGGTTAGAAAGCACTTCAGCTTCGTCAGACAAACCCAAACCGCAACTGCAGTTCATGTACTCTGCACCTGCAAACAGCTACATAAAGAGAGCATGGTGATAGTTGTGGTTTACTCCTCAGTTACCTGACAGCAGCAGAGCTGCAGCTCTAGAGGGGAGATCCTGGGGCCTGGTGTGCCCCAGTGCCAATTCAGACTGCAGAGAGCTGGGACACGGGGATGCCAGGAGGTCCTGGCTCTCATCTTGTGCCTCCAGAGAAAGGCCAGGACACATTCCAGGTGAGAACAGCCTTGGGGTCTCAAATGAAGGTAAGAAACATGCCTGGGATACGTTCTGGGTTTGCTGTTGGGGTGGAGTTTGACTACATGGCATTTGGCTGCACCAAGAGGTGTTCTGGTGCTGAGTGGCCTTTTGGGCTGGGGCTGTGCAGACCCCCAAGGAGATCGGCTCACAGATGCAAAGAGAGAGCAGAGGGCTTGCACAAGGTGGAAAAGGGAATAAAACAGGTAGAAAGAGACTCTTCAGCAGCCATAGCAAATGTTCTCTAAAAGCATTAACAATCAATTTTGTGCAATTTTAGAGGAAGAAGCTCCTCATGTACCAAAGGGCTCAGAAAACCAGAAGGGCTTCCTTAAAAGCACTAACTATGTAAATTTAGTGCACTGGAATTTAATCGTCATTCCTTAAATCCTGAAGAGTGGATTTCCTGCTTCTAGGCAGGAATACATACGTACAAACAGCACTGAAATACTGATGCTGCTTGGCAGCTTTGCCACAACATCCAGACTGTGAGAAGCTGCCTGTTGGTGTCATGGTTTGGGTATAGCTCCATAGAGCTGCTCACAGCTGTGAGCTGAGGCAGTACAATCCCAGTGTGGTCATTACCTGAGGGACAGGCCATGACTTCCACGTAGTGATAAGGTGATTTCCCTCGTTTCAGCTTCTGCACCAAGTTCTGGATGTTTCGAAACCCATAGGCCAAAGCAAACTGGAGCAGGACTGCTCCATCCTTCTCCAGTGTCACCTCCTGGAAGTCCTTGTTTCTGAGGAACAAGAGCAGTGAAAATATCTTATCCCAATTAACTTCTATTTTAAACTTCAAAGAGCCCCGTACTAAGTCAGGTCTTGCTCAAGAAAGCTGTCCTAGTTCTTTGCCACCCAAAGAAAAGAGATGAAGGAACCATCTGACAGATCCTTTTCAGCCTGGTTGGAGGACCTGCCACCTGAGCTGGCTTTGCTGAGGAACACCTGTGTTGAATAAATCCTTAGAAGCTGAGCAAATGGTGCCTGAACAAGAGCTTCATTGTGACAGAGCTTTACAGCCAGCTTCAGCCAATTTAGAGGAAGCTTTTAAATAGGAGTGGGTCATAAAACCAGGGAGCAAACCATTCCTGAAGGATTCCAGACTCCTAAGGTTGGTGGCAATACCTGTTCCTGATAAAAGAGTGAGTAATTTGATTTTTATCATGTATTTCATAGTGAGCCTCAGGGGGACTGTTTCTTCTGCTTCCTGGTCCAGAGAATCTTAAACTTGAATATTACTAATCAAGGATGTAATTCATAACAAATGCTACTTTAGTGTTGTAGCTGGTGTAGTAGTGCTGTAGGTGGTACAGTATTGTAGCTGTTGTAGTAGTGTTGTAGCTGGTACAAAGAATCTCAGCTGACTGAGCCTCCATGCCCAAACTCAAGGGACTTGTTTTCTGCCTTCCACAGCACAACTAAAAGAGCCCCAAAGCCCTGACACAAGCTCTTCTGCTCTGTGACAGTGAGATTAGCAACTACTTCATCGGCCTGGCTGCAGGTGGGGCAGCCCAGATCCATGGGAGCTCTGTCTTCTAAATGACTCCAAAAGTTGCTGCAACTTGATAGTGGGAAAATCCATCAGGCCAAAGTCAAGCCTGTGGGTGGTGCAGGGGCTGAACTCTCCAAGGGAGAGGCTGTGTGAGCACTGCCTGATTTATTGCCCAGCAACTGTGGGAGTGAGAAGCCAATTCCTGTGCCTTGGAGTAAAATCTTTAACATTGCAAAGAAAGTTTCAGCCCATCAGCAAGATAAGAGCATGAACAGAATTCCAATGAAAATAGTGCTTTCTGTAGGGCTTTAAGCTTCTTACTTTAAAGGTTTGTACTGAACTGTATCCACTTGAATTCCAAAGAGCTCCTTGGCTGCATATTTGTATATGTGCTCCAAGTAGCCACCAGAACCACCTCCAGAGTGGCTTGTGAGTTCCTCTTCTGCAGTGCTGAATCTGCAGGGAGGAAGAAAGAAACAGTTTTAGGGAACTCTGTGATAAGCCAGAACAACCAGCACAAATGCAAAGGTCCAGGGGACTCAAAAGCAACAGAATAAACTCTTCTTGAACTCCTAGCTTTTCCTTTTCTCTTGGGAACCCACTACTTATAGCTTTAGAGCCCAGCAGCTTTAACTCTGTGCTGCCTGCATCCTCTGGTCCAGCTCACTGGAAATACCGTTGCATGCCACAAACAGGCTTGATCCTGCCAACTTAATCTTCGTGTACCAAGAGTATGTTTGGGAATGTTGAAGTTACAAGGGCAATGTGTAGTTTGTTAGCTTCCTGTTTAATACCTCTACAAACATCCTGGATTTGGGAGAGAAACACTAAAGCTATGGTGGTGTGGGTCTGTGCAACCCATGCTTCTCTTGGGGAACACAACCTGGCAGAAGTCTTGGCTCGGTCGTCTCCTCAGTGCTAAAGGTTTTCTGCAATACCAACAAAAGCAGAGTTCATGATTGAAAGCTCTAGTTCTATGTTATATGCTCTTTGCAACCAGCCATTTCAGATGTGGTTGCTGGGACCTGAGATATCGCTGCTGGGAGGTATCAGCGCTATGACCACAAGCACAGAGAGACAAACCCCACACTGTCGTGGTTTTGTGTGCTTAGAGTCAGGTAAGAAAGGTTAACAAAGCTAGTGATGCCAGGACGTGGCTGTCCTCAGCAGGATCCTGGTTCAAGCACAACACAGTTGTGTTTAACCTGAGTTCTGTCATTCTAGTTCTGCACAAGTAATTCCCTCTCCCTGACATGCCAAAACACAACCAACCACTCACAGGTCAAGATAATGTTTCTTGAGAATATCTCACCAGATGGAAGCCACAACAATAGCTTTTGTTAGGAGAGAATAACAAGATGAGGGATCTGCTCATAAGCACTCCTCAGGCACTGACACTTGCATTCTCCTACGAACAGCTGCAGAAAGGAAAACACTTGAACTCAGGCCAAAGAGTTTCAAGTCGAATGGAAGATGTTGCCTCTCCCAGATAACATCTTTGTTTTGGCAGAGCTGCAGAAGGCAACACTCAAGCCTGCAATGGCCCGCTGAACCTATTTTTAATGTGATGTTGTTTACAGGAACTGAGCTTCATTAACAGCATGTTTCAGTGTGTCTGGCCTCACGTACTGCTGCTCTCTTAAACTGAGCCTGCCAGTGAAGCCTCAGCGCTGGCCTGGAGCAAACAGTTACAGCAGCGAAAGTCCCGGGATTTCTGGCACTTGGGTTCATTCTTGCTGCCAAATGTAATAACCTCTTAATGGGCTTTTCCACGTGCTGGGGGATAAAGCAGAACAAGAGCCATTGGAGTGCTCCAAGTCCTGAGGAATACGTGCTGTTTGTAAGCAGTCAATTTACCCAGTGTGTTAAAGCTCCAAAAGGTGATAGAGGCGCTTTATCACTGCTAGCATGAGGCCTGGTGCTCACAATGTCCTCCTAAGAACCTGGCCAGAGATGCTTATCAAGTCATTAGACATTCAGTTCTATGTTATAACTGACACTTCCATAATGTCATTTCCTAAGGGAACCCAAACACTTCAGAACCTTCTTTCCTTCTCCATTTTCTGTTGGTGCTCTAACAATAGAGCAGGTACAACAAAAGTACTTGTTTATGTGGGCAAAGTTTGAAGTTGTACCTTTGGGACTCGACCATGCAGGCATTTTTTATAGCTGAGGATACTTCTTTTTTGATGTGAAAGTTACCTGTGTACGGGTTATGTTATAGAAAGACACTTAACGCAGGAAAAAGTGTGTATAAGTAGATCTGTGCTAGTAAATGTGTTAGGTGAAACCTACACCATTGATACACTGCAGTGTAGCAGAAGGAACCTGAGGCTCTGTGCAGGCACATTGTTGTAAATCTCTAAGTATTCCTTAGATGAAAGGGACTGGATGACAGTAGAGTTTCTACCTCGCATTCTTCTTCTTTGCAGAACCACAAGACTGACCACTGTAACAACTTAATCTAGGAAATAGGCCTCATGTATGGACACTTCCCTTCACGGCTCAGTCAACAGCCATGTGCTGATCAGGCAGCTCTCAAGCAAAGGCTGCCAATGGCACTTGGTTGTACTGGAAAAACTTGAGGCCTATTTAGGAATAAACCACATTTCAAATCAAGAGTGTCCCAGCTGCAAGGGGTGCAGCTGAAAACAGATTAAATCCTGATCTAAGCATGTGCTGGATGCTGCATATTTGGAGGATCAAAAACTCTCGTAAAAAGTGAAGGTTTTGAACCATAGACTTATCTTTCATAATGCCTAAAGGTTGCCAAACATGCAGCCTTTCTGTTTATTCATGTACAAAGTGCTATGAAGACATGTCTTTTACACTGAAGAATGCTTTGGTTTAGTGTTAGTACAGAACCAGCACTGCACATCAGCTGAGAGGAGTAAAATGGGATCTTAATGTTTAAACCATCACTTAGATCTCTGTGCAGTTGTCCCTTAACCAGATGTTACTCTTCAGTTCAAGCAACCAAAGTCTCATCTGGTTTGCACGTGTCTTAGATTGGTTTTTTTACAAGACTCCTAGAGATGAGCTGAGACACCTGAGTATTTCCAACTTACGCTTTAACTCTGGAATACAGTAGCTCTGACAACATAGAACAGAGATGAGCAAACAACACAGGGCAGTAACAGGCTTTGTTTTAGCAAACTCTTTAGCACTGATGGAGATTCTTTCACTTCTCAAAGGCTGCAGGTGGATTTTTGCAGCATTCCACCAGCTACACTGTGAGTAACAGCAATGGAAGTAAATGACTGTCTCAGTTTGTACTTCTTTCCACAATCATTTTGCCATTATAGTTTTGCTGAGCTCATTCTAGCAGCTCTGCTGGTTTACAATGAGAGCTGCTGATCCTTGGGCTACTAAGATCTAGAACAAATAGGTACAGATTCTCCAAAAGTTCATCATATTCTGTAGATTAAGTATTTCAGTGCACAACTGTCTGGTTTCAATTAACACAGGAAAACAAACTGAATGCAAACACATGCAGCTTGTGTTGAACAGGAGGGGAAAGGGGAAATCTGCTGAAGAACTCTAGAAATGCTGGGTGAAAACATGACTGAAGGTGCAACTAAGATTTTGTTCTTACATGGTATCCAGTGGAGCAGGAGCTACATCTGATAGAGAGACTCCTTCTTGTTCCAACAACTTGAGCACTTCTCCTAAAACAGAACCACAGACATAAAAAGTTCTTATTTTCAGGATAAGGAAAACCAAAATCCACAGATCAGTACACAAGGTTTCATCTACAGTTTCTGCCAGGATACGATTTGCATTATCAAATGCAATTATACAGCAATTCCATACACTACATCCTCTCTTGAGAGACAAAGGGTTATTATTAAAACTAGTAAAAGCCTTGCTCTGAGGCTTCCATACACTAGCGGGACTGTTTCTGGCTCTGCTTACCTGTGGTGATTACACAGTCCACATCACGAGTTTGGTACTCTTGGTTGAAAAAGTCTGGCCTTGAAGCCTCTAGCTTTTTGTCATAACAGGGCATCACTGTTACATGGTATATCTGGTCGGGTGTTAAGTGCTGGAAGAAAGACAAAGCTGTGCAGCTGGATTGGCCAACATCAAACCAAGCTCTTGAGGGAGATGTTTTCCTGGTAGAAATGAGAATGATGTTTCCCCCCACCTCCTTTTGCTAATGCAGATGATCTAAAGTCAGTCACTGAAGTGCATTCCTAATATTATGCAGTTATAGAATATGCTGCTTCTGTGCTACTAAACCCCAGCCCCTGCATCAGCAACTAAGAAATGATCTGGAGTCAAAAAAACACTCCTGACCATCCAAGAAATAACCACAGGCCGAGGAAACAAAGTCACTGACTCCAGGCCATTGTTTCAGTATCTTGTGCCAAATACTCTTAGTAGCTGCCAATTTCTGCAGCAAGTATGCAGATGTCAGCATTTACTCAATGCAAGTGTTAAATCACTGCTCATTAATGGACAATAAATCATACAATCAGAACTGGTGCTTAGTTTTCTTACTGGACAAATCTAGGCTGTTATAGCATTAAGTATCAGATTTACATTTGGAAAGATTCCAAAGGTTAAAGACTGAGAACAGAACTAAGTCAAACGGCAACAGAACATTAAGTTGGGAACAAGCAAATCACTTTCAGGCAAGGCATGATCTGCACGTAAGCACTGACTGAAGTTTTGCCTTGCTGAATAACTTCAGATAAATTACTCTAAACATGAAAATACCATATGTAGCCAAGATGAGAGCACAGAGACACTGAAAAATAAGCCCCTCAAGCCTTCCCAAGTGACACACAAATTAAGTAGTCCATGCAGTATGTGCTTAGTGTTACTGCCCTAGTTGCTAACTTCTCATTAGATAAAATAGAAAGATGTTGCCTTTGTTGGTTTCTGCAAGGGAATTTTTACCTTTAATTTATAATATCTAGCAAAATACAAAATAGCAGCTTAATGCCTTCAATTTTAGCTGTTTGCCATGAATCACAGTGCACGCTTCAGAGCCTTACCTGCTGCTCTGCAAAACAGCCCTTGATCAAGGAGCCCATGACCTGCTGTGGAGACTTGGTGGTACTGATATAAGGAATGATGAAGCTGCCATGGGTTTTCTCTGCGTAGCAGATCCAACCTGGTAAGAGTGTAATTAGCAAACTAAATTAGAACAGAACAAGCAGCCCTTCACCCTCCCCTCAATCCTAGGCTTAATAACAATTAATAACCATTTTCAGCCTGGCTTCAGCACAAAAAGCAAAGGAACTGTCACACAAGATCCAATTTACACATCATTACGTAACTGTATGGATCACTGCTATTAACACTGAGATCTCTGTGTATTGTGAAGAGAGTAATCCTCTAAGTACATCTATCCACTTACAGTTTTCTGACCAACTTTTGGGGGTTCTGTTCTGTACTATTCATCTGCCATTGTATTATTTCCATAAGTAATTCAGTGCCATACCTGGACAGGCAGAAGCAAGCATTGGCAAAGCCTTTTTGTCTTCTGATTGCTTCCGAAAGCGTTTCACAAACTCTCGTTGGCTCTCCAATAGGCTGAAGTTTCTTGAGAAGGTTGTATCAAAAACATAGTGCACACCTAGAGAGTACAGCATCTGGGTTAGAATTCCCAGGGGAGAGACAGCAAACTACAACAAAACCCTTCAGTCAAACCAGACTCAAAACACACATCTTATTTACAGGTACCAACCCCTGCAGTCACGAGTGATCCTCTTTCCCTAGCACAATTAGATGAGCAAAAGTGGCAGGAGGACTACAAATCTAAAATGCCAAGTTCCTTCCTTCCATCACTCCAAGTTTATCATGTGAGTGCAGCTGTAGACAGTTCTCATTTTAGCTAATGCCAGCTACGAAGCATTGTGAGTCCATGGGGAGGCTGTATCACATCAAACTTCTGTGCTCCTTGTGATGCTTAACCCCTCTGTGATTAACAGAACACACCACCACACTTGCCTAAACTCTTCAAGAAGGCAGTCAGCTTCTTTGCTGTTTCCAGGACACCCATTTTACACCTTGCAGCCAGTGAAGCTCTGGACTGGGGTGAAACAGAAACCACCACCAACTTCTGTTCACTGAGAGTGGCAGTCTGAAAAACCCAACAAACAACACTGTTCAGACCATATTAGTAAGGTACGTGCAGAACCCTCATCACTACAACATCAGATACTTAACTCTGAAGTCAGTAACTTACAACATTAAAGGTCCTTTCCAAACCCATGTTCTTACAACACTGGAAGAAGCACAGCAGTGCACTGAGGATGTCCTCAGCTCTCTGATACTCATTTGCCATGACTTGTCACCTACCTTGTTAAAAGCCAGCATTTTGTAGAGCTCTTCGTGGCTCTGCTGAGTGATTAAAACACTCTCTGCTGATGTGATGCAGCCACTACAAGCTAAACAGTCGTTGAGGGTAATTTTAGCCTTTTCCAGTTTCTGTGCTCCTCCATCCTGTAAAGAAACAGATCAGAGCCAGTTCTGATCACAGGTAGGATGAGGGACAGCTTTCCCACTTTTACTATGTTTTTTACTATGTTTAGTAGAAAGATGTTGCCTTTTTATGCTCTCAACTCATCATTGAAAAGGTATCTTTTAATAAGAAGAGGAGGGTGACAAATATCTTTGAAGTTTCCTGTTTGAATAGGATTATTTGGCACCAGATGCAAACATGCTGAGGAACTTCAGGACAATTCTAGCAAGACCAAGACCGTAACTCCCATCAAATGCAAACAGTTGCTTAGGCCACAACTATTTGTGCTACGTGGTGGGCTAACACTGCTCCAAAACGCTTCAATTCTACAATCCCAGAGGCAAAGAGGGTTTATCTTGCTGGGGTTTTCAACTTGTGGGTGGCTGAAGATTGCAGTCACTGTTTTAACCATGAGACTATAGACCACAGAGATCCTAACTAAGCCTTTAAGCACCCATCTCCAGCGTGCATTGAATATTGCCCTGGAGAAAGCATGCCAGCTTTGCCAGCTCTATCAGATACTGCTCATGGTATTCCTGGAATGGTTTGGGTTGGAAAGCACCTAAGATCATCTAGTTCCAACCCACAACTGAATACACTGGAGCTGTTTCTTCACAGAACCCTTAATTTCACTCCTGGTGCATAGATCATGTAACCAAACTACAGCTCACTACAACTGTTTCATTGATACTGAGTGTTCTGCAGTCTTTCTGTGTGCAAAACTCAGGCACTGATGGGAAAAGTGTCACAGCAAATCCCAATGTGTGGCTTGCCACTGGAAGGAAGTATTTTTCACAGTATTTGACCTGAATAAGTCAGCTTTCCCATGAGACTTTCCTCTTAAATGTCACTTCTCAATATAGGCAGAAACAGCCCAAGCAATTAGATAGCATTAAATTAAAACCTTAAAATAAGAAACTTTGGACTCTTTGGAAGTGCTGTATCCCCCTTTTCTAAATGACAAGGTCATCATCTGCCTGAAGTTAAATGTACCATTTTGAGATGAATTCCCAGCTTGGTTAACTAATAAATGCTGACCTGCTCTGGGTAAACAGGAAAATCATCCTGCAAAACTTGGCATTAATTTTGGAATGTTATGAATTGTGCAGGCTACTGAACAAATAATTTGAACTATTATGACAAAATCGAGCAAAATCTAAGGTTATTTAATTGAACCTCTCTGTGGCATAACGCAATAAGAAAAGACATTGTCACAAATAACCTAGGAATTGCTAATACTTAAGTACCGACAGCAAAATAGACTTGGCTTATCTGTTTTGATATGGAAAGTCATCATTAATCAAAGCCAGTGTTTCAGGGCATAAAACACTGACACAATTGGAATTATTGCTTATAAAACCAGGTCACTAAAAGCTGGACTTTGGAAAATGGGTATGAGAATGGTGACAGCAAAAGTGACACTTTTCTAACATCCTGCTCCTCTCTGACGCATTAAATAGTTGCAGACTACTCAAATTCTCAACAATACACTCAGGTTTTCTGGCTATTTTCCACAACACAGAAGAAAAATCACACCGACCTGATTGATCTGAAAATAGCTTCCATCTGCCTCAATTCTGATCTTGGCTGCTGCTTTCCCAAGCTTTTTTTCCACTTTTACAGGTTTGATACATTCCTGAAAGAGAAATAAAGCCTCAAAGTGAGAACATGAGCAACAAAGAGGCAGATTTACTAGATCAAACAACTATTTCTATAGTGAATGCTGCTGCTTCTTACTGTCCCTTAAGCTGTGCTGGATTTTACAACATCTAAAATCACAGATGCAAAATGTAAAAGCCAAAACTTCTTACCCCTTTCTTACAGAAGGAACACTTTTCCAGCATCATCCCAAAAGCAGAGGACACTTTGCTGTTCTTTCTGAAGAACACAGCGGTGTTCTAGGGAGCCTTGAAAGGAACAGAGGCTTCTCTGCAGCCTCCCCTCTCCAATCTTACAGATGCACTCTTCATTGCAAGATTTAAGCAATGGAGGCGTGGCCACTACAGTCAACATGTGCCTTGTGCCAATGAAGGCTCATTTAATGTGGAAAGGGCTCTGGCGACCTCAGATTGACTCCCTCCAGTGTTCTGTATTGTTCTGTGATGAAGTCTCAGGGGTGTTTTTTGCATTTGGTGTGATTTTTATTGTTTAGGCACCTTATGACTCCTTGTCCTACTTCTACAGCTGGGATCCCCTTTGCCTTTTACCATCTTTGCTCTGCCAACATCCTCCATAATTAATCCAGCTTTACTATATGTCCTGCAGAGACTGGCAGGACCAAGTCACCGTGATGCTTCAGTGATGCTCACTGAATACAATCTCTACTTGAAACAGAAAGCAGGTTGCATTATGTATGTGAAAGACTTCACCAGGAAACCCAAGCACTGCTGGGAGTTAATGGAGCTTGCTCTTCTCCAGTCCACAGGTCTCATTTCAGAGTGGTTTTACTGTTGTCAGCCAATGTGTCTATGATGGGAGGCTTGGAACTACATGATCTTAAGGTCCTTTCCAACCCATTCCGTGATTACTCTCATACATTCGCTAGTGCTTGAAGACTCCAAAAGGAATAACCTTGACCCATCCTTGCTGCTCATTCCCTTCTCTCTGCCACCCATTCCTGTATTCTGGCATGAGTGCCTTATGTGGATAAATGTGCAAAGAAACTCATTTAGGGTTAAGGGGTTTTTTTGGGTCTTAGATTAACATTTATCAGGGCAGTTTCCAGACGAGGGTGGAAATGACCGACCAGCTGCTGTGCCAAGATATCTCTCTTCTGCTGCTTACAGAAGTTTGCACCCATCAGCATCATTGCCCTCTCTATTTCCTGCGCATGGAGGAGACAACGAGGTACCCCCGTCCTGTTCCCCTTTTATTTAGAATCAAATAGAATCATGGAATCAATGAGGCTGGAAAAGCCCTTTAAGCTCATCCAGTCCAACCGCTCCCAGCCCTGCCAAGGCCACCACTAACCCATGGCACTGAGGCCTCGTCTCCACGCTGTGTGAACACTTGCAGGGACGGTGCCTGCAGCCCTGCCCTGGGCAGCCTGTTCCAATGCCTGAGCACCCTTTGGGGAAGGAATTGTTCCTCAGCTCCATCTAAACCTGCCCTGGTGCAGCCTGAGGCCGTTTCCTCTTGTCCCATCCCTTGTTCCTTGGGAGCAGAGCCCAGCCCCTCCTGGCTCCATCCTCCTGTCAGGCACTTGTAGGGAGCGATCAGGTCCCCCCATAGTAGGCGTCTGCTGTCACCCTCCTCCCTCAGCGCCATCTTCCCGTGCCCCCCCTCCAGGCGGCGCTGGCCGGGCCCACCCGGCGGCTCCCGGAGCAGGGGTCTGCGGGCCCGGGCCGTGTCCTGGCCCCGCTCCCCGCCCCGCAGCCCCGTCCCGCACCCACCTGCGAGGGCCCGATGTAATCGTCCAGGTCGGTGAGCTGCAGCACGCCGCTGAACGGGGACGCCATCGCGCCGGGCGCAGCGGGACGGGACCTGCCACACTGCCGTAAAAGGAGAAACGCTGCGCTGTCGTAAAAGGAGAGATACCACACTGCCGGAAAGGACGGTGAGGCGGCAGGGCGCAATGGCGGGTGTCGGGGTGAGGTGGATCGGCGCTGCAGACAGAGGAGGGTGTCCCTCAAGCAGGGTGTGTGCTAACTCACAGGCTGCAGTGGAAGGTGTGTCAGGCTGAGGTAAGGTGTAGGCACTATAGGGAGGGAGGTGTCCCGACCTTTTGCCTTGTGAATATTGTGAGGCTTGGGCAAGGTTTCTTCGACAGTCGTGCCTTGGGCCGCATCAGAGGAGCGTGAGCAGCAGGTCGAGGAGGGGATTGCCCACAGAGGTGGTGGATGGTGTATCCCTGGAGACATCCACGGCTGGATGTGGTTCTGGGCAAGCTGAGCTAGGTGAAGGTGTCCCTGCTCATTGCACGATGTTAAACTAGATGAGCTTTGGAGGTCCCTTCCACCCCTAACTGTTCTACGGGTCTATAATTCATGTCTCAGAGTAAGTCCTCAAAGCTCTTGCGCCTGTGGAGGTGGCCTAGGTACCTGTCACCCTTCTTGGGACTGTTCTCCCACTGGGGTGGCAGCAGGTGGGGCTGCTGCTCACACAGGATGAGGGTTTGAAGCTGTAACTCCTCCCTGCATAGCTTGTGCTCATGTGAATGCACAATGGTTTGTGTATTAGAGGGTCAGAGTGTGGGAAATTACTTGTTCTTTGAAGGAAGCTGTTTCACTTACATGAGAAACAGTGGAGAAAGCGGTGAACAGGTTTTCAAGGCTGCTGGTGAGGCTGCGGTGCTGCCCGGTTGAGAACTTGGCATCTCGATTGCAGACCCTGCTTGGACGTTTCGAAGAGTTGGTGTTGCAGGGAAAGCCTTGCAGAG
Source organism: Psittacula echo (assembly GCF_963264785.1). Taxonomy (NCBI): domain Eukaryota; kingdom Metazoa; phylum Chordata; class Aves; order Psittaciformes; family Psittacidae; genus Psittacula; species Psittacula echo. The sequence goes on from NC_137739.1 coordinate 1,647,828, forward strand.
TTGGGCTCTTGAAGAGTCGAACTTAATACACATTAACAAGAGCTTTATTTCACAAATAATACCTTGGTGCTGTTTGTAGAAGCGCCCTGAGGTACCAGATGGGAAGGGCTCAGTGCAGGTTGCTGTCAATGAACAGAGCTGCTTGGCCTTTCCAGGTGTAGCTGCAGGCAGAGTGCACAGGGAAACTCGTAGTGACTGGGGTGCTCCTGAAAGCACTGCTGGGTTTTGTCCTTGTAGCTTCAAAACCTCTGGTTAAGATGAAAGGATGGGGCTCCAGACAACACCTTCACCAACAAATGCACCAGGCTGCGGGTTTCTACATGATTTTAACATCAGTTTCAGCTCTAGATGATTGTAAAGAAGTGATGAGGTCTGAAGAACAAACACCCTTGTTGATTGCTGTGTTGTGGAGCTTTCTCTGGGCTACAATATCTTCTCACTAGAGAGAAGTTAGAATCTTACTAAACAGAGGGGGAGAGCACAGTAAAAAGTGTGGGCTTTCATATGTGTTATTGCTCTTCTGGTTACAGGAGATGCTGAAATAAATATGAAGACACCTCATCAGCTCTGAATCCACAGAGGTTGTCCACAGGGGCAATGATCAAGGGTCTGGAATAACTGTTCTACTTCCTGATAGCTTTCCCATAAACCCATTTGGAAATGCTTTACTAGTGGAGTAGAATCCCAAGGGAAAGAGCAAAAGTCATCTGTGAAGTTGGTTACAATTGGGTTGTGTGAAGCAGTGGGGGACATGCCCTTTGCAATCTGCATTCTAAACAAGCACAAGGGTGTCAATACCAGGGAGAACTTGATGTTCACTCCCAAGTCCCCTTTCACTCAGTCACTTGAGTTGTGCGTATCTACTACTTCAAGGTGAAAACCCAAAGTAGGTCCCAGCAAGTCTTTCAGGCTCTGAGCACTTAGTTACTACACAGGAGAAATAATAACTCAAGAATTAGGTAGGTTCATATACAATTATGTGGAGTTGCTCATTGAGTAGTTACATAGTAGAGACTTTTAAGCTGAGTAGTAATGGATGGGTCGTGTTAGCAAAGTGCAGGTGGGGTTGTGCAAGAGCCTGGCCCTGCTCTGTGCAGAGGTGGTGAAGTCTTCAAGGCAGGGCTGGCACCAGTGCTTGGTTTTGCTATGTGTTATGTCCATTTCTTCTGGATTAAGGCCTGAGAATGTGTAAGTGACCATGATGGGGCAGTTGCTCTGAATTCCTCAGGATTTATGTCAATCCAGTTTCTCATTCATCTTTGAATTTACAAGCAATCCCTAGAAAGGAAAAAAAACCCTACAGGTCTAGTTATAAGGCAGTGTTAGAAACTGAGACAACCTCTGTCCCTTCAGGGCAGCCATGGTGACATTAATGAAAGGCACAGAAAACACCATATTTTAAATTATTTAATGATGATACCAGAGCCAATTCTAACTCTGGGTTATATCCCCATGCAGTGCAAGTAGGACCCACAGAGAGGACAAGCTCCAAGGAGACTTTAAATCAAGTCTGGACCTGCTCTATTCCTGCTCAGTGAAGTCTGCTCCAGCCACATGGACAGAATGAAGGTAGGAACCCATGACTGATACTTTGCCTGATCAATAACCAGTGATGCAAACGTGACTACAGCACAAAGCACTTCCAAAGCTTGGCAGTATGGGCACAGGGTGCTGAGGGACAGCAGCTTCACCACTGTCCTCTTGACATGGGGGAGTAGAATGCACAGTCTGTGCAGCCACATAGCTGTGTCTCCCAAGGCCATGTCAGTAACACGTGGGAGGGGATCTCAGCTGCCATCACCAGCATCCTTTCTTGAACTTCAGTGCTTCCAGGAAAGCAGAGCTTGGAGGGAGGAAGGAATTGCAGCAGGTGATGAGCAGAGCTGTTAGAAAGCCTTGATGAAGCTTAGCAGAAAAGGTGGTGAAGGAATAATTGGCAAAATGACCCCAGTTTCTCCTCTTTGCTGCTCTCCTCCCCTTCCTTCCTCTCCTGCTGAACAATAACAGTTGGAAATATGACCTGACTGTGTCCTTGCTGGGGGGGAGTTGACCTTGGCAATTCACTTTTTCTTTTGTCAGCAGAGTTGGACAGCAAAGCAAAGCAGGTGCTTGAATTTCCTTTCCCTTCCACTCCCACTGTGAGAGCAGTCAGCAGAGTCCTCACATTGAGAGGTGAGGCTGGGGCATGCTCAGACTCCTCAGCAGCTTGGCTTTTGATAACTCCTAGGAACAGCAGGACCAGGACAAGCAGCAGAGTCTCTCACTCACTCATACACAAATGTTTTAATGGATGTTAACAGTTTTAGGGGCCTGGTTTAGAACCTTTTATAAGGCATTAGACTAGCACAGATCAGTGGTAGAGAAGCTCTTGCTGTTTACAGTCTGGCTCTGGGTTGGAGTGGTGGATGTGCTTCCCAAATTACTCTGAGAAGGAACTTTTTACACTGGACTGTGCACCCAAGTTAAGGTAAAGTGAGGGCTGGAGCGAGATGAAGATCATACTGGAGCAGGAGGAACTCTTCTGGCTCATCTTCCAGGTATACTTTATATCTGGCCATGAAAATCCCAGAGTTGGAAGTCTGAAGGTTCACCTGTGACTGACTTCAATAATAGCTGTTCTCTGCTGCTAGGCAGGACATTTGTGAGCATGTTCTCAGCAGACCATGTATAATTTCATATCTCCTCTTCCTGTGTCTTATCAGCCACTGCTGTTTGGAGCTTGTCATTGAAGTTCTTGTCTTCCTATGGAATTTGTATTCTCCTGATAAGATGGTTATCCCTGTGTCCCTACCTGTGGCAGGCGGTTGGAACTGGATGAGCTTTAAGGTCCTTTCCAACCCAAACCAGTCTGATTCTGTGTTTCTATATGACAGACAAAAAAACCCAAACAGAAATGACTCAACCTTTGTCATGAGCATTTCCCGGTAGAGTTTCCACAGGAGCAGACGCTGTTGTGTGAAATCCTGCTCAGTTACAGCAGCTCCTTCCCCACGGCCCTTCCCCAGGTGAGTGGCTTAGCAGAGACCTCCAGTGGCAGTGGGAGAGATTCCCAGGAAAGAGCCGAAGGGTGTCCGGAGCTCCTGGTGCCCTCTGGTGCTCGCATGTTCCTTGTGGCAGCCTGGTCCTAGAGGCACGCTGGCTGCTCTGATGGATGTCCTGAGCCCACAGAGCAAGGAAGGGCTCTGCACAGCTCTGGTGGCTTGAGGCAGTGACCCTATAGGTGCCTGTAGGGCTGAGAGGTTGCAGGAGGCAGGAACAAGAACTGACCCTGCAGTGCTTTTCTTACCTTCCCCAGTTCTCTCTACAGCTGTGACCTTGCCATATGCTTCTTAACACACTGCTTAATGTCCTATATTTCTCCTGCCTTTCCTGTCCTGGTAGATAAAGACACAGCCAGGCAAATTGCCTGTGTATGGCTCCATGTGCTGTGGTAAATGTTCAGCCAGTTTCAGTGATTGACGTGGGTGGTATGTGTTTACTTTTCATCAGATGTAGCAGGAAGAGGTTAAACCTTCCTTATCTTACCCTGCAAAGTAGGAAGGGGCAGGACCAGCTGAAGTAAACCCCTTGCAGGTGCTTGGCATAGCAAGATGCTCAGTGCTGTGGGGAGAAGGTACTTACAGTGTCAGACCTTTGGCTGACTGAGGTTCAGGGAGAGTGGGAGAAGGGTTTTAGTCATGCTAGAAACTGGGTTATGCTTCCTGGTTCAAGAGCTGCATCTCTCAGTTTCCTAATCTGGGCTCTTACCTTTCCCCCACTTCTTCCTTAGAGGTATGTGTAACCTGTCACCCTATAGGTGACAATGTGCATACACGTGTGTATATAAATATATATATATATAAAGGAGAGGGCAGGTCAGACTGCCCTGCTGCATCGCAAGGTGTCAGCGTTGCTATAAGGAGAAGCAACTGAGAACACACACAGTGTCTTAGCAAGTGGCTGACTCATACAGAATACCAAGTTTCTGAGGCTCTAGAATACAGAGGCAGAGCTTTGTGCTTGAGACTAAGGAGTGCCTGTCAATTATAGCTGTATTTTGCTGCACTTCAGTGCATGGTAGAGGTGGCCAAATGCTGGTGATATTCACAACAGAGCCAAAAGGAGCAGGGACATTGCTGGGTGCCCGCAGCACCTCGTTCTTTCTTGCTTGGCCCTCTGGAAGGTGAGTGTGTGCTTTGGGAGGGCCCACTCAGCCAGAGGACATGGGAGCTGTGAGAACATGGCGCAGCAGCTGGTGCCGGTAGTGCTGTTCCTGGAGTGCCAGGTACTTCTAATGCTGTGAGCACCATGGTACAGCCTGAACTGATGGCTGAGGTCAGTGTTGTGACAGCCTGGTTCTTCCTGAGCAGCCTTTCAAGGCCGGGCTGGGTTTCTGGGAGAGTGTGTGAGCTCTGGGCCTCCTCCTGCTTGAAACTGGTCTTCCAGTAATGGTTGTGCTTCTTAGTGCTGGCTGTTAATGTCTCCAATAGGCATAGCCTCAAGATCCTGCCCTGGTGGGCAGCTAAGCAGGTAGGGCTAGGGCATTACTAAACACTTCTGCTCTCTAGTGCAGCCGGTTGGTCACCAGCATGAACAGAAACCTTGCTGAAAGAGGAAGATGAGAGAGCAGAGTGTTCACCTTTTGGTGTAGGTTGGTTTGGCTCGTAATTGAGGTCAAGGTGTGAGGGTCAGATGTAGGTGGTTTCTGACTTTGTGCAAGAGAAACGTTGCAGAGGAGAAAGGGAGGTAGACAGCAAACAAAACCTTTTGTGTAAACCTCTGGCAAGGTGTAACATGGCAGTTGGGGTTTACTTCCAGCTGTAAACTGGTATTTGATGCTATTCGGACTTTTTAGCCAGTCTTAAGCATTTCTACTGCCTTTGTATTATTACACTTCCTTTAGCAGCGTGCAGAAAATAGCTGTGGGAGTGTTGTGTGGCCAGAGCTGGGTTTGCTCTGGGATGACTACAACAGGGAATAAATGAGGATTGGGTTTTAGTCCTGAGGTGACCAAGGATTCATGTGTTTGACAGTAGGCAGGTCCTTGCCTTGGCTTTCCTCTCTCCTCCTTTGAAGCTTAGCAGCAGCCTCAGGCAAAAGCCTGTCAGTGCATGCAGGGGAGGATGGATGGTCTTGCTTGGGCTGTAAAACACAAACCCTCACTCTCAGGTTCTGGTGACCCCACTGGCATTTGTAGGTGTGGGTGCAGCAACATCTTGAAACCAGTAATATTTCTTTTTGCTTCTAACCAAATGCTAAAGCAAACAGGGGTAAGACAAGCTGCTCATTGAACCAAATGTTGCCTTGTTTATCAGAATCTCTCTAGCTGACATTTACCAGGCAGGCACATAACGCACACAGGCACATGGCTGGATGTGAGCTGTGCATTCACACATTCCTTTCAAGATCTACCCTGAGATAAGAATCACTCCTGTCAACTTGAAACTGTTCTTGCATTGATCTAAGGGCATAAATGTTGCTCAGTTGCTTTCTGAAGCAGTGGCCACTTCTTGCATCTGCCACTCCTTGAGGCAGAGCTGTGCAGTTTAAGTCCTGTGTGGAGAGTCAGCTTCTTTTTCTGATCTACCCCATTGGTCCTGTGAATGCTTTGGTTTGCAGAGAAAAGTGGCTCTTCAGCTGAAACAGCCCAAAATGCTCTGCTGCAAACATCACAGTTGCCTGTTCAGAGCTGTCCTTCCCAACACTGACTACGACAGTTATGTTCAAGAAGAAAACCTTCTTTATAGGTTACTTCCAAGATAAGGCTTTCCAAAAATGCCTTTACCCAGAACCTTTCAGCCTGCCAACGCAGAACATTGCTCCAGGCATGGTGCTTGGAAGGCTGAGCCACTCTTAAGCCAGGAGATGTTCTGGTGAGTGCCTGCAGAGCTCTCCTGGGTTACTCCTCTGTGATTCTGCAGGTAGGTGACAGCAGCTTTGGTCAGAGCAGGATTAAGACTGCTGTGCAAGGACACAGCCATCCATTGGGTAATGCTGTTTGATTCACTGCCACCAAGGTCCAGTTCTCACAGGTGGGCATTTTTTGAGCAGTGTTTCCTTGTTTGTGTTTTTGGAGAGGGAAGGAAGAGGTTTCACACAGGCTTGTTTCAGTTAGTGGGAGTCTTCCTTTACATTCCAAGTCTCAGTAAGCCTCAGATCTGTACAGGGAGTACTTAGCTCCTGTAAGTGCAAGTAATGACTGTATCATAACTCCATTCTTGTGGGCTTGGAGCCTTAGACCACAGGTTTTGCATCACTCCTTCTGTGAGCTCCAGGCATTTCCCTTTGTCAGGTTTGACTCTGTTGCCTCACTGAAGAGAAAAGCTTTGCTCTAGGCTGAGACTTGACCTTCCTGTCTCTCTCTTTCCTTCTGGTTCTCTGTCCAGTCTGGTTTGGAGATCCTCCTAAAAGCTGCTCTTGTGTCTGTCACCTTCTGACCTGTCATCCAAAGGGTAATTAAAGCAAGGGTTGAGCACTGCAGCTGTGTCATGGTGTGTTCCTCCAGGACTCTTCAATGGAGTCTACCTTGTCTGAACATTCTGGCGTGATTTTGTTCTGCAACCTCTTCTTTCAGCACGTACTGATGGGAGATTTCCTCTTAGATGTGCTCACACAATGGAGAGATCCAGTGTGATGGACAGGGATACAAAGAATGAATTTAGTTTCCCTTTCAGAGCTGTGTGGCTCCAGATCCTCTTTCTGTACCTGGGTGATGTTGTCCCAGCAGGACTCTGACAGATTCCTCCTTCAGGAGACATCTAATGAAGAAATAGATGAATACCTTCTTACTTCCAGCAGCCTCCCTTGCCTTACTCTGCAGTTATGGCAGTTTGCTTGTCTTTGCTATGTGGTATGTGTTTGCTTTCAGCCTTCAGTATGACTTTAGAATTTCCACAGCACCTGCAATGTTTTAGTCTCTTTAACAGCCTCTTTTGGTTTCTATTCAGCAAAGTTTCTTATGTGTGCTTTGCTTTTCCTGTCCTCGAACCTTACCTTCCAATTCTGGATCATGCTCTGTGTTTAAGGTTAATGAAGAGGAGTGTCTGACTGCAGTAAGCTCTGATGGCCCTCACAAGGTTACACAGGAGCTCTGCGTAGTAAAAGCTTGAGTCCCATCCTGGAATGGTGCTTCTCTGATCTCATGGGAGGCCTGGCTTTTCCAAGGGGACACAAAGCCACTTTTGTTCCTGATGGAACCCAAGAGGAAGTGCAGTGACTGTGCTGAGCAGGGTGGCTGGCGTGCATGGTGGGAATGGCATCAGGAAGGGTTTATTCTCTGGTGCCACACCTGACTTGACATGGCAGCAACACCTCCGGGAGTAACTCCAATTCAGTGTTGCTGCAGAGCACTTGAACTGCCCTTGATGCTCCACACGCACAGCCAGGCTGGGTGAGGAGGCTCTGACTCATTTTCCCACAGCTCAGACCTGGCCCACTCCTGCCCCTCATGCACATTCATTGCCTCCCCCTCTGCCCCAGCCTTGGGGAGTGTGTTAGAGATTGAGATGCAGAACTGGGGAGCTGTAACTCTCACTTAGGCTCACTTGAGCAGATGCAATGCAACAAATCAGCTCCAGCCTTATTCTATGGGATCATTAGACTCTTGCTTTGCTATGAAGTCTTCAAAAATACTTGAACACTGTAAGTGTGATAACAGCTCACCTATTGCTGTGTTGAAATCCTTGCCTGTGTTCTCATCTCTGAGCTCCTCTTGCTTCATCTCCTCAACTGTGTGCTCTTTGAATCGAAGGCCACCTTGTTCATACCACACCTTGGCTCTGTGCTCCTGGCTCAGCTGCTGAAGGATTAGTGCAGGTGGCAAGGACTGGATGTCTCTGCTCAGCCACCCTGTGGACAGACCTAAGGGAAGTATCAGCTTGTTTAGAGATGGAAGTTCCTTCTTGCCGTTGTGAACTCTGGTTTCTCTCCCCATCACAGGGCTGCTCTGAACATTCTTTAGGTGTGCATGACTTCCTGGCTGACAGGAGCAGAAGATCCCAACACTTGCCATGTCCAGGGCTCCCTAGCAACACAGACCTGTCTGACCCTCTGTCATGGACAGCCTGCTGGCGATGCTGAAGGCCCAAAAGGCACAAGATGCTGAAAGCTTTGGTATTTGAAACCTGATTGATGGATCCCCATCCATCTCCAGGACACCTCACTTGGAAATCCTGGAGGCTTCCTGCTTTGAACCAGGAGTATGTGAATCTGGCTACTTACAAATGGTGCATTTCAAGCTTGTATTGATTTGGGTAAGTTGGGATGGGTGTTGATGAGAGTCACTTTCAATTGGGCATCATCTGAGTCAGACAAACTACATTATGAATCAGGGTTGCACTTGTTCCAAAGTAGCTGATAAGCACATTAAGTGTGGTAGGAAAGAAGAGAGTGTGGAGACAGCTGGTGATGATGTGAGTCAACGTGTACTTTTCCTGGCGTTGCCACAAACACAGGAGTTAGAGGTGGGCATGATGGGGCAAGCCTAAGCCAGGAAATATATGGTTTATCAAAAACTTGTCTTGAAAAGCATCAATAAAGTGACCAAACAAAGATGTTTCAAAAGTACCTTGAGGAGAGCACAAGTTTAGTCAGAATCAGGAGATCCCTGTGGCTGCTGTTGCAGAGGTCTGAAGAGATTGTGGGGGACACCACTATGTGTGATTCAGCTGAAGGAACAGGGCAAACCCATTCCTCAGCTCCTGCAGCATGCAGGAGCATAAAGACCCCTTAAAACCGAATGTGATCTCTTTAATGAGAACATTGGTTAGTTTTAAAATAGAGGAGCCTGCAGAAATTGGAAAGCCCAGAGAGTTGTGTCCTGGGATCTTTGCAGCAAGGAAATAAAGGGAAAGGCCATTTCTGGTGACAAGGAGACAGGGGTCTTTGGGATTACAATTCTGGAGGCACTGGGTAACAGCATTCCTGCTCAGTGGTCTCATTGCTGTGCTGTTTGTGAGTGCAAACAGGCTGCTACAATGGGTGCTGATGTAGAAGCCCACAGTGGCACTTGGGTGCAGATGTTGGGCACCTTGGCATGAGGCTCAGTGTGCCCTGAGCACCTCAGCAAAGAAAGGTTCACAAGGAATTAAGAGAGATGGCCATGCTGTGGGATTTGCCGGCACCAGTCCAGCCTTACCCTACTGCAGTGCTTCAGGTTTGATTTCAGCTCTCCTGATCCTTCTGCCCTGAGTGGAGACCTCTGTGTTTCAGGTGACAGACCTCACTGAGCCTGGAGCAGAGCTCCCAGTTGGCCATATCTGTGATCTGAAGATGTCCTGGCTGCCCACCAAAGGAGCTGCCATCTATCCCATAGTGTGGTTTCCCACTGGAGACAACTGGGGTAAGCAGAGATTTCAAGCTCCACTGAAGCAAAGTATCTTGATGACAAACATTTCCTTAGTAACTGGAGGAAGATGGTCCTGGAGTAGCTCTGTCCTGGGGGCACAGCTTTATTTTTGTTGCCTCCTGTAAATGCCAGAAGCATCCTGTGCAGGGCAGGAGGGAAGGCAGCTACTCACTGCTTACTCCAGGCAGCCTCACTATAGGCTCAGTGTTTCCTCTGTATCCTAGGAATGAGAGGCATTAACAAATAACACGTTTATTTGTACTGCTCAACATTTGTATTCTCAAGGACTTAAAGGTATGCCCTGTACTCCAAACCCATCCTGTAATTTCAGATGCAGCTTTGAGAAGCCAGAGGCACACCCTGCTTTGCTCAGTGAAAAGCAGCCCTCGGTCGTCACAGCTCTGCACACTGAGTATCTCTTGAGTAGCGGCTTGCAGGTAAGTGCCACAGTTAAACGTCTCAGTGAGGTGGTGCAACTCACACTCTGCCAAAGGGGAGCCTGAATTCAGGGCACTGGTAGCAGTGAATCCAGCTTAACTCTGAATTACCTCTGTGCTTTCCCAGGCATAAAGGACCCTCAGTAGTTTTGTGTGTGCTTTGGGTCCAGTTTCAGACAGGTTGTGAAGGGTTTTGGTGTGTGTAAGTTTGCACAGGAGACAGTCACCTTTTAACTTTCCTACTCTTTGGTTTGGTTTTGCAATTAAGTATTCTTCATGTTTGATTTTGTTTGGCTGGGATAAGGTGATTCCTTGCTTCTGGGGGAGCTCTGAAGACGTCTGCAGGAATGCTGCCTTCACTCCCAGGGCTGGGAGTCCTCCTTTTGCTTGGTGAGTATTACAGTGATGGGGGTTCCGGGAGGATTTTCCATACCAGCAGCTGTAGTTGAGAGAATCATTAAAAGGGAAAGACCACTTTATTTAGTGGTTGCTCTAAATCCCCTCCTTTATGCTTGTTCATTGTATCTTTGAACCCAAATATATTAATTCTTGTAGTAAGGGTGAAATGGTAAAATGGGAGTTCATTCTCCTGTCATTGCAGAGCTGTCTGCTCACTGCCCCTGTAGCTGGAGTATCCAGGTGTCTTTGGGAAAGCACTTAAGAAATAATCTTAGCTGAATCAGATTACCTCTCTATTCCCTACTTTCTCTCTGTCTGTTCTTTTGGGAGTAAGGAATTCCAGAGCAGGATCTCTCTTTCTCTGAGCAAGTGTCAGTGCTGTATTCTTCCTCATCAGACCTGAGATCATGTTTTCAATGAATACTGATGATAAAACATGAACTTGTAACATTGAGAAACAGCTCCATAAAGGGACCATCATTTTCTCTGCATAGGCTTAGTTACCAGTGCTGAAGGAAGAAAAACTATTAAACAGTTAATGTCTTTATTTCTTTAGTGGTTGTTGCTGTTCAAACAGCCCAGTGTGTTCTGGACACCCTGATAAAAATGGGATTTTCCCCACTCTCTATTAAGCGCCTGTACCAGGAGGGATGTCCCTGTCCAGCAGGAGGACATACATTGCTTGTAAAACTTAATGACTCTTCATGCAACTGCTTTTAGGTCTGGCAGGTCAGTGATTTTGGTGTGTTCTCATGTTGGTCCTGTTTCAGCATGCAGCCACTGGAAATCATTCCAGTTCTTTGGGCTGTGCTTGTCCCCGTCCATCGACCCATCTTCTGTAGAGAACTGGAGGTGGAGCAAAGGCAGAATATCAGCAATGTGCTGAGCTTGTTGAGAATTTGCATCCAGCAGTTTGCACGTTCTGTCCCTTGGGGATGGAGCAAAGGGAGATGGAAAACACAAGTTTCTGAGGGTCCTTAAAGCAGTTTCTGAAAGGGAAGGACAGGAGATCTAAGTGTAGTGGTGCCACACGATCAGTGTGAATGGTCTTCTAAAGAAGCAGTGGGGAGACAGGGCAGTGCTCTTGGCACAGAAGTGTCCTCATGGAGGAGGGGAGGGACTGTGGAGAGTAGCTGAACTGTGAGCAGCACCGTGTATGTATGTAAAGGAGATGGTCTCTTCTGTTATGGAAGGCTTTGCCACAGCCTGCTGTGCCTGTGTGCTAATGAAGCAGAGGGGGAGAGCAATGCTGGGAAGGGTCTTGCTCCCAGAATGGTGCACATGTGTCTTAGGTGGTTCATGACATGAGCTGAGTCTGTTCCCTTTGTTGTGATGATGTGAGATGAAGGATTTATTGTCAAACAATGAGGATTTTGGTGGTAGTGGGTTGGGGTCCTCTCTGATCCTGAAGGGTGAGAAGCCACCCTTCTTCTTCCCCCTTCTCCCCATGTGGGTGTTTCTGAATGCTGCTTTTTGAGTCAATGGGACCATTCACGTGCTTAAACACATGCGTAAGAGCTTTCCGTGAGTGGGAGCCAGAGGCTTGGCTCTGTGTTCCCAAGGTCCAGTTCTGAGGTGAGCGGGAAGTGATTATGGAGGTGGGAACAGCCCAGCTTTGTCTGCAGGCAGGGAAGCATGGCCTTGGGGCCAGCCTCTGGCACTGAGCTCTTGGTTATCATTTTGCTAACTCTTTTGGGGCTTTTCTTAGGTGTTAACGTTGATGTGTCAGGGCTAAAGCATTGTATATGCGCAGTGTGAGTGTGTTTCCTTTGCCTGTTGCTTAGTGACAATTATTCATTAATTAAATGATTAAAAAGGTGTAGTAATTAGTAATCAAAATCCTGTTATACTAATTAGGGTGTATCCATCCCTCCAAGCTATTTTATAATCTCTTTCCTAATGCAGGTCACTGGGCTCATGAACACATCCCCACTCAGGAAAGCCACTGCCTTCCTCCTCCTCCTTCTCCTCCTCCTTTTCCCCATCACAGTTCCATGATAAGGGTCTCCTATCCTGTTGATTTCAGTGCCCAAATACCACTGTGTGTTTGCCTGACACTGCCCTGGGCCACCTTAGCTCAGTCCTGTAGCCATGTGGAGTGGAGGGGCCACAGGACGTTGCTTCTGGGTTTTGGTTTTGGGGCTCAGCTCCTCCACATTCTCCCCATGGATCACTTCTGACCAGGTACTTGTAGATAACACCAATCCCAACTATGCTTCCCAGGAGATGAGGCATGGGTGAGGGTGATCTCTGTGACCACTTCAGTCTCCTGTCGGTGATCCAGAGTCACTGAGGTTGGTGGTGTTCTCCCTGGTGAGAGATAACAGCTGAACTTCCAGAGCTGTGTTACTCCTTGAGCAGATGAATAAGGCTGGCAGAGAAGTGGAGGTACCCTGAGCTGGCTGTGGTCTGTGATGCACTGAGATGGGTCTGAGGTTGTGCAGACTGGGTACACCATGGGGCTGGTGGTGGGTGAGGGCAGTGAGGGGTGTCTGTGGCAGACACCATGGGCTGGGATCAGGCATAGCTCCCCAAGGAGATGGGTGGAGGTGACAGTGGTGACAGCTGAGCCCTGAGTGCGCTGTTAGAGACACCCACTGACAAAACCAACTGTGCAGTGATTCAATGCTGGCAAATAGTGACAGTCAGTGTAACCTCTGAAACCTCCAACCATTACCTTCTCCCTCACGCTCTCGTTTCATGTGGCATTGATGGCATTCACTTGTTCTTTCCTGTCAGAAACTAGGGGGAAGTCCCCACCTTTCCCTTTTCATCTTTCACAGAAGATGCTGAGCTTGACAGGCGCCTAATCTGAAGTAAATAACACTAATGTCAGGGAGATCTGAGTCTGTTTGTTGTTACTGGTTTCCCAAGCTTGCATTTCGCCACCTTTCCAGCACAGCATTGGCAGAGAATATGTAAGTTGCCATCAGGAACAATGTAAAAGTTGGGAAACAAGGAACAGATGAGGGGAGGGCTTGTGCAGACCTGCTGAGAGCCAGCAGTGACAGCTTGACTTCCTTCTGTCAAGCTCTGGGGCAGTAACATGGTGTTACCTGTGTCCTGTGCAATTTGCAGCATGGGGTGACTTTAATCCAGTTGAGGACTTAGCAGGAAAAAGGTACGAAACGCAACAGAGGCTTGGCTACAGCTGACATGTTGATGGGGACACAAGAAACAAGTAGAAGCTATTAAGCTAAAAGTACAGGCATGGTGAGCCAAGCTGAACGCCGATCATGGGCTGGGCATGGTGATGAGGGGTACTAGGAGAGAAGGAACATTCCTGGAGTCCTTCTCTGTTTCTGACCCTTTCCCTGCCTTTTCCTCTCTGGAGACAGGGATGCATGCAGTCCCTCATGTCATCTAAGACACTGTCCTAACCCAGGGAGGATGGAGGAGTTACCTGTGTCTGCTCACCCAGTCACAGCTCTCATAGAGCCAGAGAGAGAACAGCAGAAAGGTCTGACAGAAAGGATGCTGTGAAATCTAATGCCAAGAATGAGAAATAACGTAATATAGTGGGATGAGTGATTGAGGGCTTGTTAAGCCACACAGGGGCTCATTGTGGCAATGAGCTTTGTCCTGGATTTGCTGCTAAAATCATGGCACATTCTCTTCCAGGTTGGCAGGTCACTGCTGCCCCTTCGGCTGAGACATACCTGGTAAGGCAAACTTATGTGTTTAAAATACATGTCATCCATGTCTTTACTTGCAAATCATGTTGGTGGTCAGCATGGGCCCCTTCCTGAGAGCAGTGCGTTGGTGGGAATCAGTTGCTACAAGCCAGATCCAGAGTATGAAAGTGGACGGTAACTGCCCTTCCCCTTTGTCTCCCAGGCAGTGGGTGGGTTGGGAATGGCTTTTCCGGGTCTTTGCAGGGATTCAGTGCAAGCACATCACCAGGCAGGCCGATAAAGGTGACACCCATTGACCACTCTCAAATCATGGGGAGAACAGTCCCTGCCATTGGCCTTCATTCCTGAGTGATGGGATGACTCCCATAACCCTGAACTTCCCTGTTGTTGGAAGTACAGAGCAAGGACTGATGGGAATTTTGCAGATGGCAAGATGGGAGCTCTGGATCTCTGAGCATTTATGTGTTTTCAGGCCAGACCTGAGTACAGGTGGTTGCAGCTGACAGGCTTCTGTGCATGCACTGATCCCAAATGATGTGCTACCATTAACTGCATGATAATTTCATGTTTTTTCTCTCTTTCCCCTGGCACAGTGCTCCAGCTCCCCTGTCAATGGTGAGTTTCTTTGGTCTTCTTCCATAAGGAAGATTCAGACATAGTTCTGTATACATGTTCCTATCACAATGCCTTTATTTTTTTCTCTCTCTTTTTTTGGGCATCAGAATCTGCTGTGTGTGCCTCAGTGAAAAGGTACGTGAACCATCAGCAAATTCCCTTGGGAGTGATACTGGTTTGTTGAGGATGTCACTTTGAGTAGCAGGAAGCCTCTGAAACCAGGTGTAGCATCTTTATCCCTGCAAAGTCCCAGGGTTGCCTGTGGGCAGGGAGGGATCTGCTTGTGTTTATTGAAGCAGTGAAGGGAAATTGCCTTCCTGGGGCTCTGGGTCTGTGCAGGACAAAGAAAGGCAGGGCAAGTCCTTGGTATGTCAGCCAGCCTGGAACAGGGGGATTTACTGCTCTCAGAACCTTGCATAAGCTGAGCTTAGCTTGATTAGTGCCTGGGGGCATAGGACTCAAAACAGGTCTGCTTCGAGCTTACATTGAACTCGATTTCTACCTAAGGGTCAACAACTTAGGAGTATCCTCTCCCTGCTCCCAAATGGTGCCAACAAGTGTGCTTTTTTCCCCACCAGAATCAGCCAAGAGATGCTTCTCAAGGTAGCCGATGGCCAAGCCTCCCCCTGCAGCCTCACTTTTGGTCAATATGCCTGTGCACAGGTAATGGCAATCCCCTGCTTTTCATGAGTTAATGTGATTAGTTCTCCTTTGCAGTAGTGCTATTTTTGGCTTAAAAGCAGTCCCACTGTTGGCTGTGGAGTGGCCAAAGCCTTGTCCCGGTTTCCCTTGCAAGACAGAGAGAATGGATGAGGTCAAACACTCAGGGACCATCCAGGTGTGGCAGTGTCACCTTCCCAGGCAACACATGCTCCGCATCATGAGGCTCAGGAATGGAGACCTTTCTGAGGCTGTGTGTGGAAGTGGGGGATGCTTTTCCAAACCCCTAGAGTGAGAAGGTGGGCAAAGGAGATTCCAAAACAAATTGGCTCTTAGAAACTGGCCTTGTACCATTGAAACAAACCTTTTGCATGAAAGTAACCCTGGTTCATTGGGGTAAACCACAATAAAAGGCGATTGCAGCGTGGAAAATGTCATCTGGAATACTTCAGGTTTACCTCCTTGTCTGCTTTTGTCATTATCTCCGAGTTGCTGCCAGTAATTGCGATTGAATTAACAATGATTTGTATTTTCCCATAAATGTTTCTAACAAAAAGATGTGGTTTCTTCAAATACTAGTTATGAGGAGTTGGTTTTTTTGTTTCTTTTTCACTGGGAATTGTTTCTGGAATGAGAACGTTCCCTGTGGAAGTTTCCACTTTGATCAGATGGCTTGTGTTTGGTGGGGAACCATTGCGAATAAAGCTTTCTAAAGCCACCCTTTGCTTGGGGGAGCACAGGTTAGGTAACAGAAGGCTCCAGCATTTGAAATTGGATAAGTTTAGACTTGTTTCAAGCCGGTGTATGTTGGACTTTACTCTGGCTCTTCTGTCAACAGGTTACATCACCTTAATGCTGAACGCAGACCTGAAGGAGGTTGCATACTGTAGCATCTCTAAATATGACACACCTTTTATTGTCTCTGTTTGCATTTCCTTTTTCTCTTTCAGAGTGCTTGGCTCCAGGACCTTCCGGATGATTTCCTTATATCCTTATATACGTGCCTTGCTCCTAAACCTGCCAGTGCTATGGATCCAGAACACTCTGTTCTCTTCTTTTCCAAATATGATGCAAAGAAGCTTATAGCTGCTCTCACCATGTTCAGCCAGCGGGTGGGTATCACATATCCAGTATTTGTTCACCTGCAGCATTAATGGCATTAACTAACATTACCTTGTATTTTTACCTTAACATCACCTTATTTTGAAGAGGGCACCATTTCAACAATCAAATCTCCACCAACACCTTTGCAGAGTTCTGTGCTGTTAAAAATAGCTGGGGAGACAGAAGTAATAAGCATGAGTTCACAGAGGATAGCTACTACTAGTTGCAGTGACCACACAGGCCTGGGGTTCCAATGTGAGTTACAGGCTGGCTGTACTTGAACTGTGTGGAAGAGTCATTGCCCACAGAGGGCATTATTGCTTGGGGTGATTCTGTTCATAATGTTCATATTCCCATGGATTCTTGTTAATGTTTGTTTATCAGTCCATATTCACTGGAATTCCTGTGTTCTCTTGCCTTCAGTTTTCTCATGTGCCTCTTTCTCTGGAGTGGAACATGATCTTCATTAATGGCCTGTGGGAAAAGATGTTGGAAGTGCCTGACATTGACAGCCCCCCTGTTTTGTCTCAGTGGATCCATGAGGGGCTTCAACCATTCCTGGTCGAACCCAAGGTCTTTGCTTGCCTCCATGCCAAAAACCTATCTTGTGAGACATTTCAAATTATGTAAGTGCTGAACACAACCATTGTTTCAGTCCATGTTGCTGAGATAGGAAAGGGGCCCTTACTGCAGTCTCCCAACACAAGGAGCTAAACCCTGTAAGCACTGTGAACTGAGGGAGGCCCAAGTAGGGTCTCTCAAAAGCTTTGTAACACACCCACTGACCCTGTAACTGGTCCTCTATGTCAGTCAATGTGTGTGCAATGACCCTGATAGCACTGTGTTTCCAAAGCAGTGCCAAATGATTGTGGGGGCTGTTGGGAAGGGCAGTCACACTGGTAGCTTTGAAAAGTGATTGAGAACATCAGTCTCCAGGTTACATCCACTTCTGTGAGCTTCCATCCCTGCCAGGGTGGATTTGACTTCTGGTGTGTTTGAGATGTCTGCCTTTCTTATCCATCTTTAGAGTTGCTGCCCTGAATGGCATATATTCTGACCTTCCAGTGGAAGAACAGAGGAATCTTTATGCTGGGATCAAACACTACCTCATCCAGGATGGTAAATGACTTGATTTTCTTTAAGAAACAACAGAATGCCTTAAGTATATTGTCTTTTCCATGGAAATGGGGTGGGGAATATGACAGTGAGAAGTGGTTATCAGGAATCTTTTCCCTGTCTGAAGACTATTAAGCCAGGATTTTTATATGCTGACTTACAACCTGTGCAAATGGCATTTACTGCTTTTGTTGTGAAAGAACAGTGCAAGGTTTGGTTCTGAGAGCTGAAGACTGGTGATGAAATGTTTGAAGGGCTGTGAAAGACTGAGGCATCTGTCTTGTCCTCTGTGCATTTGTAATCTGAATGCAAAACACATGGATTTGAGCTTAATGTGTGATTAGAGGCACTTGGCAGCTCCCTGCTGACTGAGTTCTCTGATAAGACTGAAGTCTGTTCCACATTTGGAAGCCCACAGTTTCCCCTGAGTTCCTGATACAGTGCAAGTCTAATTTTATACTGTCTGCCTGTTTTGCAGAATCAAACCAGAAATGCTACAGTGCAGCCATTCCAGGTCTGAATTCCACTGCTTGGTTTGGAAATTATCTTGGATCCTTTTTGGAGCATGCTACTGTTGGAGACCTGCAGCTTTTTGGGGATGAAGCAACAGTAAGTGCATTGTGGTGATGAAGAACCTGAAGTGTGCTGAGTGCCTGGGGGTTGTCTTCCTGCCCTGACCAAAATTCATGGAGATGCTGCCAGCAGGAACATTTCTCTTGTTTATTTATCATGAACAGTCACTTATTTTTCCCCCCACCATGATTTCTTGGCATGAGTTACCTGCACACAAATTGGTTTCACATAAGTAATTGTGCAGAAAACAAGCTGGAGTCAATCAGAGGAGCAACCTCAAGACTGGACCGATGTCTGGGCCTGGTTTGGTGAATGACTGTACCAGGTCTACATGCGTGAGTGGTGCTGCAGAGGCAGGGCCATGTTCTCTAGCAGCATTGCCACATTTGTGCCTTACAGTAGTCAGAGAGAGGTTTACATGCCCTCAGAGTGCAAAGATAAAGAAAACGAGGTCCCAGTGTATTACTTGAAACCAAAAGATCACTCTTGTCACAACTTTAAAGCTGGTGAGAAAGCCTTTATTGCTTGGAGTGAGCTTTGTTCAAACTGTCCCAAAATGGTTGTCAGGATTCCAGTATCCATCTAAATTAATTTTGTTTGTTTCCTATGTCAATACCAGCTTAAAAGGTTTACCAGGGATCCAGTCAATATACAGATGATCAGCAACCTCACCTTGCTCCGGGAGACAGCTCTGTACTATACCTCACTACTGACCTCTGGACCTGGTTTTCCCTTATCAAGGTACAGGACCTGACCTGATCTTCCACCTGGCTTAGTTTAGCATCATACCTATCATGACTTAACAAAACCTCCCGGAGTGGTGATTTTGATGCCTGCTTCCATGAAACCTCTAAAGCCTTTTTCTGTTCCTCAAATAATCGCACCGCACTTGATCTTGGGGAGGGCCAGGCCACAAGTTCCACATCTTGGGCAATGACTGTCAGGCAGTGCCAGCCACGAGCTAATGGCCTGCAGTGGTTTTGCTGCTTTGCATGACACAGCAGTGCTCTCTGAACAGGAACATCAGAGCTAAAATGAATCAGGGGAGATGTGCACTGGGAAAGAGCTTCCGTTTGCAAAAAGGAAAGGTCTGACAGAGCCACTCTCTATCATACTGGCAACTTCTCCTTCTTGCCTTCCACTTTCAGCCTCCCAGACAGACTTGTTTGCTACCTGAGCCCCTCTGCAGTGAGCAACCTGAGCAGAGATGATGCTTTGAGCTTAGCCCAGAGGATCACCAAGAACTGCCCATTGAACCTGACACACAGAGAAATAACCAGAGAGAGAGCTCCCTTCTCCCTAACAACAGAGGAACTGCAGGTAATGTCCTGTCCAGCCGTGCACCTCAGTTCTCCATTCACCTACACAAAACCTGTGAGATTGAGGATTCATGTACATGCTTGTGTACACTCCTGGAGGTCACCTTGCAGTTCTTATTGTGGCATCTGGCTGGTGTCTCCTAATCTGAAGATTCCCAGGGGGAAGGCAGTCCATCAGTAGGCTTCATCACACAAGTTTGAGGCAGAAAGGAGTGCCTTAGGACATCCAAAGTCTGTAGCATCAAACAGGCTCACCTCATTTGCTTCTCTGACTTCCTTCTCTATGTGTGACCTTTTCAGGTTGCATCCTCTCTGGTGAGAAAGTTTGAGCACTTCCCTCCTGAAATCCTGCGTGGATTGGGCCAGGCTGCAGTTGGGCTGTCCATATCCAGTATTGAAGACAGCATCAGGGATGAAGACCTTGAAGCATCTATTCCTGCCCTGGGTAAAGTTCGTGGCTGGAATGCTGAGCAGTCCAGCACCATTATCAACAAACTGCTTCGCTCTGGCTACCAGGTACAAAGGATAAGGCCCACAAATGCTCCTCACACCTGGTAGAGGTAGCTGCCAGCAAATGAGGCTTGGTGCTTCAGGTACTCATGCCTGCACGTATTCCCTTTCAGATCCCAGATGGACAGAGCCTGGCAAAGCTGGGGAGCTTGGTGGCTGGTCTCAACAGCAGCACGCTTCGAAGCCTGTCTTCAGAAGTGATCTTGGAAGCCATCAAGTTGCCTGAGTTTGTTGAGCAGATGCTGCCCCTGCCCTCTGCTCTGAAAATGGCATTTGTGGAAAAGGTGAAGTCACTTTTCTGTTCAGGCATCAGAAATGAGCAAAGCTCCACTGACTCACAGCCAAGAACAGCAGTTACCTGAGGCCAGGCACTGACACACACCCAGACAGCATTCCCTTGGGGTATTTGTCATTGCTAAACAGAGTGTGCAGCAGTACAAGCCTCTCAAGTCCCTATCACTGTGCCTGTGTCACGTCTTTGGCTGCCAGCCAGTGTATCCTGCCCAGCCTCTTGGAGACAAGGGCAGAAAGGACAGTTTCTTTGTGGGGTAATCCCATTAACTGCTCCCCACTGACTTGAAAAGATGCTCTCAGAGACAGGATATTGCCATGGTTTGGAGTTAGAACCTGTGAGAAGTGAAGGTGGTTTAGAAAGTCCCTTTTCGGGTAGACTGATCCTTCAGCAATGCACTGTTTCATCCCCCATGTGATCCTGTAGGATGTAGAAACCCCTTTGCCTTTCATCTCACCATGACTTTACCCTTCAAGTTGCATGTGTACCATTCAAGTTTGTCGTTACTCATCCTACCTCTGGTAGGAAAGACTCTGAACTGTGTTTGGCACCAGAGGCCCTGCTTATGGCATGTTCTGGGGCAACGATGCAGTGTGAAGCATTAGGGAAATAACATCTCATTCACTACAAGA
This sequence comes from Psittacula echo, assembly GCF_963264785.1. Lineage (NCBI taxonomy): Eukaryota > Metazoa > Chordata > Aves > Psittaciformes > Psittacidae > Psittacula > Psittacula echo. The sequence goes on from NC_137739.1 coordinate 1,668,445, forward strand.
TTATTCTGTAATATGCCTTCCCAAGTTGAGGCATAGTTTGCATTGGCAGAGAAGACAGGTATGTTCCTCCTTTCTGGCCTGTTAAACATTTTTAGGGCATAAAGCCAGGAGGTGGGAAACTGATAAGAGAGAGATTGTTCCCCCATTCATCAGGACTCCAGGTATTAGCTCCAAGCAGCTCTCCTGGTCTGATGAAATATGTCAAACAGGAAATATTTCACAGTGTTGAGTCTCAGAAATGGCCAGATGATCAGCAGGGGAATGTGCCTGGCTGCTTTCCAGTTGGTCACTTCTTTGCCAGCAACTGTTTATTTTAGCCACAGTGTTTGAATGATCCATCTTGGTTTGGTTTGTTTTTCTTTTTGAAGATTTCCTCCAGTGTCCACCACCCGGCTGACCTGGTTAAGTATATCCCTGATGCTCTGGCCAGTTACATTCCAAAATCATTGCTTGTTTTTGGGGAGGAGAAGCCCAATATTCAAGATCTCAACAGTAAAACGTGGACCAGAGAACAGGTAATACGATAGAGGCTTGTCCCCTCGTTACCCATCAGTGTCAGCCTTGGGCTCTACAGAGCTGTGAGTCTGCAAACCTGTCTGAGATTAGAGGTGAATGTTGCAGAGGAACATGCCAAACCATTGACACTCTGCTTTGCTTCACAGGCTGCGGTGTTTTTCAGTGATGTGATAAAAACAGAGCCTGACTTTAGCAGGTACTGTTTTAGTTCCTCCTTTTCCCCTGTTTTCATTCCTCCTTTTCCCCTGTTTTCGTTTGCTTTCATTGCAATTTCCATGTTTCCTTTGGTACATTTGGTACCATCATACTCAATCCCTAACAACAGATGGGAAATATCATGCAAACCCAAACACAGGCACATGGCATCAAGATTTACCAGGGTGTCAGCTGCAAAATGTACCCATAAGCCACACTTGCTTTCTGAAATGATGCTGCTGGCTCAGACTGCATTTGGAACCTTGCTCTGACTGCCTTGGGGAAGGCATTTCTCATGTATCGGTCTTCCGCAGTGCTATTCCAGAGATTAAATTCAGTGGGGCTGGTTTATGTCCTTTGTCAGCTCTTGTGTCCGAGGTGAAAAATTATGAAAACCATTATATATATCTGCAAAAACAATGGAGTCAACACCAGTGGCCTGCTGATTTCATGAAGCTTTTCCATATAGAAAACAATGAAAGCTTTAAGGACTTCTCCCTAAGCCCTCCCAGACTGCAGACTGTTCAGTGATGAGGATTCACACAGCTCCACTTCACTGTCAGTGCGTGGCATGGACTGAGAACACAGCAGGGAGTGTGATCCTATATTCGGGATACAGTGATACTGCCTGGGGTGGGGAGTTTGTCCCTGCCTTTCCACTTCCACTATGAGTGTCTGGATGATGTTTATTTTACCAGTGATGTCTTCTTGATCTCCACACCGGTCAAAACTAACAGTTTTAAGGGGATGGAGTTTGGAGAGCATTAAGCTTTGGGAATGTGGGAGGCTTGTGGTTGCTGTATTTATCCTTGCCCTTCTGATCTGCCTTCTGTTAAATGTTCAGGCTTTCCCAGTCAGTCCTCCAAGGCTTCACATGTGCAGCTGCCAATGAGGTGGGAGAAGAAAGGTTTCAGGAGCTGGCCAAAGTCATGAAGAAGAAGAATGTCAAGCTAGGAGAAGACCAGGTCAGTTCCTTTGTTTCAGGATGCCATGTTTGATGTTGTCATGCAGATAGCAATGAGGATTGTTCAGCAAGAGCAAACACACTTTGAGCTTAAGGGACTGGAACAAATGGAACTGGTCCTTGGTCTCCATCCCACACTTCTAAATTTCCCTGAAGAGAGAAGTCAAATCCCAGTTTGTTTCTCAGGAACCAAACTCTGGTTTCTGTCTTTGGAGCAGAGTAAAACCTTTACACTGTTTTATATCTTCATGCTGGTTTCTTCCTTTGCCATGAACTGTAGTGTCGTTCCAGCTGAATTGCTTAGTGAAGATGGTAACGCTGCACGGGATTCCCAAGGCTTTAGATAGCTATCCCAAAGACCTCTTGCTGTTTCTAAGGTAACTGCTGTGGTTTTTATGTTGTTGCCTTGATACTTAGTGGGGAAAAAGAGGTATTATTTTATAGCCCAGCTGGTAATGGCTATTTCATATCTGATATATATTTCAAACTTGTCCAGGCCTCCTTACAGGGGGTGAAATCAGGCTGCAGAAAGCTTTCAAATGGGTTTTAAGGTCCTTTCAGACTCAGCCGTTCCATCATATTAGTAGAAACAGTATGAAGTTCTTTTAAAGTATGTCTGGATATGAAACCAGTGTGCAGTTTTAGTTCTTATGGCTATGTGAATGTGCCTTTCACTTACAACATTGAAGAAAACAACAGAGTGGATTTCTCTGTTCCATTAGCCACCCCCTGTGGTTCTGTATCCGAATCTTGAACAATTTTGAGATGAGTTTCGCAATAGATTCCTTGAGGTGAAACTGGATTTTTGCAATATGTGGATTGGGAACTTTGGGAAGAACAATTCATAGAGTTTAGTCTGCGAATGTGGAAGATGTTATTGGACACAGTCTGTGCTGAACAGCCTTGAGCCTGACCAGCTCTTTGATACCATTCACTACAATTCATGGTGTATTTGTCTTTCTAGTCCCTCAGACTATGCAGCAACAGGAAGCTGCAGGCAGTACTTTGCTAATATTGGGGAAGCAAACCTGGATCTCCTGCAGAGAGAGTCATCCCAGCGGAAACAACTGCTCCTGGAAGCTTTAGCATGTTTGGTATGTGGTCAGGGGGCAAGCCTGGGGAGAACTTGGGGTTCTCAGCTGGCAGCAGGAACAAGAATGCTCTTCTACAGTGGCAGCCAGCTGTGTTCAATGCCTCTGTCTTGTGTTATTTCAGAGAATTCCTGGCACACAAGTAACTGAGGAAAATGCAGAGGTTCTGGGACGGCTGGTCTGTGACCTGGGTAGAGAATACATTACAAGTTCTGGTGGGAATCTGCTGAAGCAGTTAAGCAAGTGTGATTATTTCCTGCCTGACCAAGAAGAAGCCATTAGGGGCATCATCCGCAGTGGTAACACTACGTTTGGGTATGCACTTTTCTTTTGAAATCAGCAAAACAGTTCCCTTAAAACCATTGTCCTGGTAAGACCTGGGTGAACTCCAGCCAGCCAGCTTGATCAGAAACTGGAATAATTCCTTGCTTTTGACTTTCACACTGGGTCTTTTACACTGGTTTATTTTGACTTCTTTCAGCTGAAAGGTTTGGCTGGAATTCCACTGAGAAATGTGTCTTACCTGCTCTAGTTATAAAAGCCTTTCCTTTGGTCTGGTTTTCATTCCTGCCCATGGCAGGGCATTGGAACTGGATGATCTTAAGGCCCTTTCCAACCCAAACCATTCTATGATTAACCAAACTCCTCTGAGGCTGTCCTGATGGACACAGGTGGCTCTGGCTGTTTGTCAGCCACTGGCTTTCAGGAAGCATCTGTTTCTACCTGTTGAACTGATAGATGCTTGGTAAATCCCAGGCTGTATCTAACAGAGGCATGCTCCAGGGAGCCAAGTATCTTCCCTTCCTGTGTCAGATACCCTGAGATCTTGGCACTGAATTGGGCAATAGAATGTGATAGACATTCTTCGGTTTTCATGCTTAAGAAAATAATGTGTTTGTTAAATGCCATTTTCTTATCCAGATGCCCTTGTTCATGTTACTGTCAATTGCTCCTGCTCTGCTGGAATGAAGGTGTGTGTAACAGAAAGTGATTGAGAAGCCTTGGGATTTAAATCTTATCTTTTCTTAAGTACAAATGCTACAAGGGCATAATCCTGGCAGCCTTTAAGGTGGGTTTTTTTGCCTTCTTTGGTTCTTCCTTGAAAGCTAATCACTGTTAATTCTTGTATGCAGACCTCCTGCAGCGTGGTCGGCTTTCACCTTGAATGAGCTCAGTGGGTTGATTCCTGTATTTGATCACAGCATCTTGCAGCAGATCCCCAAGGTGGGTTATTCAGAGGGTCCTGCAGTATGGAAGAAATATGATGGGGGTTGTTCAGCCTGTATGTTTTCAGTAGTGTCTTCATTTAACAGCGTGGTGCCAAAGGGGATGGATGGTTCTATGAGAAGGGAGGATGGCAGCCTGGAACTGCAAATCTAGATCACAGTCATCCTCTTCCTGTAACTGCTGGAAGAGGGCCGGAGGTGGAAAGCAGTAATAACTCTATACAGTGCTTTGAGAGGGGTTAGATTCATTTATGGGCTGTGGGATATGAGTCTAAGCATTTAGAAAGTTGGCTTTGGCTTCCCAAGGAAGGATCTCTAGCAGCAGATCTGCTGCCTGTAATACTTTATCGATGTTTATTGTCTGTGTGAGTAGCAACTTGTTATGTTGGTGGAACACCCAGGATTGCAATAGGCCCCTGATGAAATGTCTTCCTTGCAGAATGCTTTAACTGTTTGGCTGAAAAACTTTGCACATGATTCACCTCTGTCAAGAGAAGAGCTGGCCACTGTTGTTGAAGAACTCCTGCCTACCAGGCATAAGCGTGCTGATGGTATGAGAGCTCTCTCTGATCTATTCCCCTGGTGTCAGGGTTGACCCTAGTGCTTGTGGGTGTCCCTACATGTGACTGAGTTGAACTATAAAACACTGGGTGGCAGGTCACCCGGGAGGAGGGTGGTGCCAGGATTGCATACCTGTCCCTCTCCACAAGGGAGCATTCAAAGCTTTGAAACACAAGGATTTAACACTGAGCACAGTTGGTGTTTGCTTCAACAGGTTGCCCATCTGGGAAGCAGATAACAAAGACTGTTCTTGAAAGTGAGTTGATGCCTCTTAAGTACACACCTGAGGAGTTACGTGCTTGCCTGAAGAATGTCCCTCTGGAGAATTATCTCCCTCAGATGCTGACCTATGCCTTCAATGTTCAGCAGTTGGCTGTACTGAAGGAGCATCTGGATGAGGTAATACCAAGCTGAACAAGGTCCATTTATCTCCTGATTAGATTGCTCAGGGGCTTGTCCACTTGAACTTAAGCATCTCGAAGGACTGAGACTCTACCATGTGTCTGGGCTCCTCTTCTGATGTTTGTCTATCTTTACTGCAAAAATATGTGTTTCTTAGTATCTAGTTAGGCTTTTCATTGCCTGTTGGTCCCTCTCCTTTCACTGTGCACCTCTGAGTGTGGCTCCATCGTCCCTATAATCTCCTAATAGATAGTTGAAGACAGTAATAAAATCCTTGCCTAATCTCTTCTTCAGGCTGAAACTCCCACCTGTCTCAGTCCCACTGCCCCACTTTGTATGTTGTGTTCACTGCCCCCATCCAGCATTGTGCTCTGCTAGACTTGCTGGTCTTTCCTACACTTTGGCAAAGTCTTTCTTGTGCCAGGGAGCCCAAAATTGGATGTAGTATCCAGAGGGGCTCTCATAAGTGCCAGCCAAGTGGAGAAGAATAATCATTTCCTTGACCTGCTGGTGGTGCTGCTTCTAGGGGAGCCCAGTATTTGATTAGCCTTCACCACTGCCCACTCAGGTCTGTGTTGAGCCAGTTCAGAGTGCTTCAGGTTTGGTCCTTCCCCCAGGACCTGCTTGTTTGAGCTGTGAAGCAGAAAAAGGACAGATGTGCTCATGCAACCTCACTGGCTTTGGCTTCTTATTCCTTGCAGACCTTTTGGGGTTTTCCATGTTAATTTTGCAGAGCATAAATTCATAAACACAGGCATGATAATGAGTGTTCATAGCAATAACAACAGTCTTTCCACAGATGTATCCTGATGGGTATCCTGAAAGTCTGCTCAACAAACTGGGCTCTCTCATTTCTTTCGTCACCCCTGAGGATGTTTCCAAATGGAATATATCTTCAGCTGACACACTGGCTGTCTTGCTCAGAAATGAGCCCACTGATGATGAGGTAGGAAGTCGGGTTTGCTTTACTGCCTATGTTTGCTTCCTGGTTTGGGAGCTGCTGCTTTAGTGGGCTCAAAGGTGATTGCCCCATCCTTGAGGTCCAAACTAATGGATTGGAAATGATTTGGTTTTATTATTTTAATTATTGCATTTCTTTTTACTTTTGGGGTTGAAACCAAGTTAAAATCAAATGTGTTTTTAGGCTTCTGTAATAATCAAACGATACATTGACCTGGGAAACCCCTTGAATGTCACTGCTCTGAATGCAATTGGTACCAGATACGTGTGCCTGCTAAATGAGACTGAGCTGAAGATGATAGACTCCAACAGCTTGAAGTAAGTGAAATACTGTGATGCTCTTGTGTTCATGCAAAAGCCTTTTCCCCTCAGCAAGTGCATTTACCTTTTCACTTGGTGAAAGGAAATCTAGGAAGCAACTTAGTACCTGCTCTGTGTATGCTGTTCTCCATCCTGCCAGGAAGGGCTCTGATTTGTGATCAAGCTCTCTTTATTGCAGCTCAGCTGACAACAGATATGGTCTGCATGCATGCTTTTATCTAGAGGCAAAAGAGAGTAAATGAAATGGAATTTAAAGTCCTTTGAAAGACTGTAAATGAAATTAACCACATCTTTGCAAACACACAAACTTATGCACCATCAGAACCATCATAACTTAGAAGACACATAATTTTGAGCAGGAGGCTAAGACATTATGGTTTTTCTCTTAGCTTCTGTCCATACCCCTTCTATCTACTGGGAATAGGGAGTCACCTTTCCTATACAGAGAATCCGAGATACTCAGAATACTTAAAAATGGACACAAGTTGAAGTTTTCTCTTCCTAAGAGAGAATCCGAGATACTCAGAATACTTAAAAATGGACACAAGTTGAAGTTTTCTCTTCCTAAGAGAGAATCCGAGATACTCAGAATACTTAAAAACGGACACAAGTTGAAGTTTTCTCTTCCTAAATCATCTTTGTTTTGCAGACTGGCATCTCTGAATCCCTCAGCCTGTTCAGAGCACACAAAAGAGATCTTGTATGCTAAAGCAAAAAGTGCTTTCTCAGACCAGCGACGTTCACCTGCTTACTATCAGCTTATTGAACCATACCTGGGTATGTGAAAGGGCAGTATGTTACAGGAAAAGAGAGAGGTCTTAGCCAGAAGCTGAATGAGTATCTAATACATCCAAGATTTGGGAATTTTCAAAGCCAACTTTTTAGAAGTTTCAGTCCTTTCCAGTATGTAGATGGTGTAAAATACTCTTGAAAGATTCTCTACCTGACTTAAAGTCACCCAAATCAATTGTCAGACTATCCCAGTCAAATCCTAAATCAAACTCATGACTTCTGGGATGGGTAAGATCTGCTTACATCTATGAGAAATCAAGCTGCTTATGGCCTTCTCCATGTCACAAACTGTACTCTTCCCTGTTAAGCCAAGAATTTATTCACAGCCTGAGCAAACTCTCCTTACCCTTCTGCCTAGCATCTGGCATTGTCACAGATGGGTTTAATGGCCAACACAGTAATACCCCCCGCAAAATGAAGTAGCATCCATATATTTTACAGTTGGGATTCACTCTCTTAGCAGGCCCAGCCTAATAAATTCTGGAGCCATGCTTATAACTCATGTTATACAGATACACAGCGCTGCTTGTGTGATGCTGTCCTCCATGCTCTGATCTACTTTCTTTCTGGTCCCAGGGGGTGCTCCTGCTGCAGATCTCAAAGCTCTAAGCAAGGACAACGTGAACATGAACATTAGTTCTTTTATGAAGCTAAGAAGAGACTCTTTGATGGTGAGCTGAACCTTGAAATTGTTTAGCTCCTTGCATTTGTATTGTGCCAAGCAGCCGATTTTGGTTGTGTTTGTCCATTGAAGTAAATCAGGAGGCACTCCATCAAATTCATTCCCCTGCCTAAGGGAAGATTGTCCCAGTTGAAACCACTCACCACAAATTGGTCTTCCTTGTTCTTCACATTGCTAAAAGAAACCTCATCTGGCTCTTGGTCAGAGCTATTATTTCTATTCCTGCTTTATACCTCTAATTCTTGCTTTTTGATTCCTCCTAGAGCCTGACACCTTTGGAGGTTGAGGGCTTGCTGGGGATGCATCTTGGTGATCTGAACAAATGGCAGACGACTTCTCCCATCCGGGAGTGGGTCCAAAGGCAGAAACAATCTGAACTGGATAAGCTGCATGTTGGGCTCACTGGGGGAACACAAGAAGGCTACATCAACCTCGTCACACCCAAATTTCAGTGTAGGTATTATGGTAGAGCCTCTGAGTGTTGTGCTATTAGGGGTGGCTATTTCCTATAGTTAAAAAGCCAAAGATCTTCCCTGGATGTGGCGTGAAGAGATGTTTTGTGCCATGGGGTAATGGTTCAGTCATTGATTTCTTTGCACTAATGCCCCTCTTCTTCCTCTAGCACCATCCTCAGCCTCTCTGGGTCCTGTGGCCACAGCATTCCACCTCCTGCCTGCTCTGCTTACCAGTTTCCTGATGATGTGGGTCTTCTCTTGAAAGTCTCCCCTCAAAAGAAAGCAAGATGAGGACCAGCCTATGACCTGCTCTGAGGCCTGTTGGGACAGCCATGCCCGGGGGGTGAGGGGGTGCTCAGTGCTAGCAGGCAACTGTTATGCAGCCCAGGGGTCACTTTTAGGTACTTTTGTCTTTCAAATCACTTGGAAAAACAGTGTTGTGTCTGAAGGGAACCCTTCAGACTCTTCAGAACAGGATCTTTGCCTTTTGTACAGACCAAGCCCAGGTAAGCCGCAGCCGTAACACCACAACACAAATGATGTCAGTAGCTCACTGCACAACCCTGGTGGGTGTAAGGGTGAGCACATTGGCTGCTCTGAGCAATGTAATTGTTAACATGCAAAGAGCCTCCTCCTTTGCCACTGCCAAGACCTCTGAGTGGGAGTGAAGTTTTCCAGCTGATTGTAAATAAATAATGGAAGTAAGTAAAACATGCCAGAAGCAGACGGATGAGTTGCTGTTGTCTTCTCTTCATTCAGACTCCCTGCACCTTTGTGTCTGCAGATACTGGTCCAAATGGCCAGAAACCCCAGACATACCTGTTACTTTTCTTTGGTGTTGACTATTCAAACCTCAAGAGCTGAGGCTCTCCTCAGCTTCCTCATGGGGAGGGGAGAAAAGCTTTGTGTAAGGTTTCTCAATGCTTTTTTTCCCAACACTCATTGGGAATTTCTGTCCAGAAAAGCCTCAGTGCAGCCTGTATCCAGCTCCTGAAATCCCACTTTTCCCCCAGGAGGAGAACCTGCCTGCAAAGACATAATAAATGGTTGAGGAGAAACTTGTTTGTCCTTCACTGCAGGACTCTGGGTGGCAAGAGCCACTTCCCACTGCCTGCATCCTGTGATGCTGGGCACTAGCTTGGGTGGGAGAGAGCTTGGTGTAAGAAATACTCTGTGTTTGTAACAGCATTGATGCCCTGATGGAAACCTTGAGTTGTTTCTCTGTGCTTGGAGTCACTCTCAACAAATGCCATGCAAGAATCTCCTCAGCCCAAGGAGAATGAAATTATTGAATGGAAGATCTGCAAGTTGGAGAGAGAAACATGCTCTTGTAGAAGAGCTGTTGGAGGAGGAGATGCTAAGATAATGAAGAAAGAGCAAGAGAAGTGGAAACTGTTTTGATTTAAGCTAAGTAGAAAAACTACACCACAAAGCACTGAACACATGGAAGAACACATTGGATTAGGGGGAAAAAAAAGGTTGATGTTTTATTATATAGCATTGAATCAAGTAACCAAGAAACTGTCTTCAGTTACTCATCCCTCAAAGCCCAGTTTGTGTGGTTTGAGCTAATCCTGGTCAAAACATCTCAGGAGTTCATGAAACAAGATAAATACCTTTTACTGGATCATTGCTAGGCCATATTCTGCTTCCTTTGCAATGGCCAGTAACTCAAATCCCTGAGTTGTCCCACTGTTTCAATAGAGCCCAGTGGGCTGCTTAGAAGTAAAATACCACTCAGTGCCAGTAAAGCTGGTGGAACTGGGCCTGCTGTCAGCACTACTGCATTGTCAGACCAGTCAGTATTGCTGGTGATTGTATTACACAGAGCAACTAGCTGGTAAGTACCTGTTGGGCTGCTCTGGGCTGGAGAAATGTCCTCCTTTCACTGCCCAGCCTCAAAACAATAAGCAAATTCTGTGCTGGTATCCAAAGGAGAAACTCCTCCTTTCCTGGGATTCTGCTTTCCAGCAGGGAATTTGCCAGCACCGTTGTTTGGTGGGATGGTGAACATTAAAGGAGGGATCCTGTGAGTGTGGTGCTGGAGGTGGCAGTGTCAGAGGAGCCCTTGCAGCAGGGAGCTTCCCACGGCGGTAGTCAGCACATACATTAGGCAAGAGGAGAGCCTGGATCCTGACCCTAGGGGGAGGACACAGAAAGAATTGGATGATCCAGGTAAATGACACGTGTGAGCTGTGGGGGCTTTGGGGTTCAGGTATCCCAGAGCCAGGACAATGGTTTAGTGACATTGCCCATATCTGTGCCTCAGGCACTGAGCTGCACCCCAGCTATAAATGTCACCTGGCTGTGAGCAGTCAGCAGGACTGAGTCTGTCTTACTTTCTCACCAGTGTAAAGCAGGAGTAAATCTGAGTCATTCAAGCTACCCAGAAACAACAAGGCCACATCCTTGCGGGGTGCACAGCAGCCCAGTGCATTGGCACCAATGCACTCCAGCTTTCTGTGGGGCACTTTAGGGAAGGTGATGAGCTACCTTAAGGTGCACCTTGCCAGACATGAGAGCCCACAGGCTTGAAGGCAGCCAGCTCCAGGGCTGTAATGCCCTATGGATATGTGGCTGCCTGTGTAGCCAGGGTTCCTTGTGGACAGCAGCACACCAGTATTAAACTGGCCAGGAACAAGCTGGATCAGCTCCTGCTTGTCCATGAGGACTTCTGCCTGGCCATCGGATCCTAAGCCTTTCCCAACTCCAAACCTTCACACCTTACCAGATTCAGGCTCCATGTTGATGTATCCGTCGGGTGTTGGTCTCGGTGACCCTGGCCCACCTGCGGGTGTTGTTTTAATGGTGTCATTACTGGTGGTGGTGGTGGAGGAGCTGGGAGATGCTCTGGGACCATGGGTCTTGCAAGCTGGTGGTGTTGTCTTGGTCGTTGAGGAGGTGGAGATGGTGGAGTTGGGAATCAGGGTGGGCTTATGGGGAGGGAGGCTTATTTCTGTGCCAGTGGGTGCAGAGGTGGAGTTAGCGACAAGGGTGCTGGGAGCATTGTGGGTGCTTGGGGTGACGGTGCTACCGGTAACAGGACTGGGATGGGGGGTGCCCCCTAATGCTGGGGGGTTCATGGACACCAGTGGGGTGCTGGTGCTGGGGTTAGTGACAGCACCAGTGCTGGTGGTGGCCCTGCGGGTGAGAGCAGGGGGTGGGATGGAGCTGGGAGAGGTGGCGTTGGTGTTGACAATGGCAAGGATGGTGGTGAGGAGGGTGGGGGCAGGCTGCTGGCTGGAGGATGGGGCAATGGGGCTGGTGGTCAGAGCAGGGCGGGCGGTGGAGGTGGCACCAGGGGCAGGGGTTGGGGTGGTGGCACTTGAGGTGGGGGCCTTGCTGGTGCTTGAGTTAGTGGGAGGGTGGCTGCTACTGGCAATAGCGGTGGGGATGGTGGCTATAGGGGTGATGCCAGCCGAGGCGGTGGGGTGAGGAGGGGTGGTTGTCCCTGTGGGGCTGGGCTCCTTCAGCCCCCCTGTGAGGCCGATTCCCAGGACACAGTCCAGTTCCCGCTGGGACTGTCTCTTCACCCAGAGCATCACCGAGGTCTCGTTTTCAGCTGCCTTCAGCTGAGGGAGGTTTTGCCCGAGCAGATTCTTCACGTCCGTGACGCTGAGGTTCTGCAATGCACAGCATCGTCACTGCTCATCCTCACCTTTCCTGCTCTGCAGCACGGAAAAGAGCAGCAGCGCTCCAGGAATCTACCTGCAGCGCTTTGGGATTCAGGGAAAGAAAGGTGTTGATGTCCATGTCTATGGCAACGCCAGCTGCGGCCAAGTCCTTCAGGTCCTTTGCTGGAGCTCCACCTTAAAGAAAGCACATGGGGCACCTAGAAACATGCAAACACTCCTAATGCTTTTGGAGAGGCTAAACCCCAATGGCCAAGGAAGAGACACCCAACCCCAGGAAGGAGGATGAAGGCTCAAACACCTACCCAGGTACGGCCAAATCCTGCAGTAATAGGCCTTGGGGGTGCTGACCAGGTCAGCAAAGGCCTCCTGGGCTTTTCTGTAGAGTTGGTCCTTCTTGCTTTGAGAGCAGGAGGAGATGATCAGTTGTCCAGCGGTCCTGGGGAAGGGATGAGCACAGGTTAGAGCCAGCGGCATGGCCCTAAATCACAGCTAAATCCCTTTAGTTGGCTGGAGGAGACGAGTGGTGTGTCCCTGCTTGTGGTGCTGGTGGCTTGGGCAGGAGTTGAAGCAGGACGTGGCCATCCCACCATGCTGCCTGCATGGAGGCAGGGGTCTGCCATCCCACTGCCTGCTTCCACCATGATCCCAGGGCTCTCAAAAGGGCTGAAAAGCATCCCTACCGCTGGCTTACCTGATGGCTTCTGGAGGTATCTGCTGGATCTGCTTCTCCTGCAGACTACACAGGAGCTGTCCCCCGATTTGCTGAAGCAAAGGGCCGGTCAAGATGCCCCCCAGGGACAGGAACCTGCTGAGGAGCTGCTGGATCTGGGAAACACAGTTCAGGAGGGAAGGAAGATGCTCTTGATGGAATTGGGTGTGTTACAAACCCACCACGCTGAGCTCGGACACTGAGCAGCCCTGATACGGGCTCCCCAGCACCCACCTCTCCTGCTGCCATGGGGTTTACCTGGCGGGTGTCCCACCTCCCATCCGAGGGGTTGAGCAGGACTGAGAGCGTGTCGCTGGATGTCACCAGCCACCGGCTGATCTCCTCTGCCGTGTACCACCGGGACAGTGGTCCCAGCAGCTTCAGCTGCTCATCCGGGATGCCCGAGGGGTAGATCTGTGGGGCCAGGCCAGTGGGGCAGAGAAGAGGGTCAGGGAAGGGAAAAGGAGGAGGAAATGGATGCAAGGACCCGCTTGGGCGCCTTCATCCCTACGCTGGGTGATGCAGTTCCACACTATCGGGGGCTCCTGCCCTGTGTCGCCATCACCTGATCCAGCTTCTTCTTCACAACCTGGAGGTAGGTTGTGGGTAACGGCTGCTCCAGCAGAACCTTCAGGTTTTCCTTCAGGACCTCGTTGCTCAAGCACAGGTCGAACTGCTCGCTGGTGTCGTAGTCAATGATTAAGATGGAGTCAGTGATGGTGCTGGCGGTGATGGGCTCAGACAGGCAGCCTGTGGGCAGGGAGGGTGCATCAGGCCGATGTTTCCCCCCTTCCTGCCTGGCCCTGGTCCTGCAGAGCCCTTGGAAGAGCTCCAGTGAATGAACAGGGAATTTCCTGCACTCATTCTCCCACCCCCTGCATCCCCAGCCCATGTAGATGCCTTATTTGCTTTCATTCCTTAATATATTCCTGAAGGAGCTGGTGATGTTCCTGCAGGCCATGTGTGCTTTGTTCTATTAAAGGCAACTAAAGATGTCCAGGTGAGGCGAACCCTCTCCTATGTCACGCACAGGAGCATCCTCCAGCCTTGCAGCATCCTGGTGCTACCCCTGCTTGGGAGTTTTCCCCCTAGTCCAGCTCCTCCCCGGCTGCTGCTGCCATATTCCTGCTCCCAGGTAAGGGCAAACCCCACATTGTGTTGTCCCATCTCCCCAGCTGCTTCATGGGAATCTCACAGCTTTCAGCCTGGTCCCATCCCCTCCCTGGGGCCACTTTTCCCTCCCAAGAGCGAAGGGAAACGCTCACGGTCTGCGCTCCGCCTCATCCTGGGATGTGATGAATCCGATGCTGCTGCGAAGGCCCTGAGGAGATTCAGGGACTTCTCCCGCTGGGAACGTCCCTGTTTGCCGTACGCAGCCGCGATGCTCCTGCTGAAAGCCTCCCGCGCTGCCTGCCGGGGGGCAGAGGGTGCTGGTCCCGCAGCCCCAGCACTGAGCTGCCTGATGGGCAGCTTGCCCCAGGGTCCCGAGGAGGGGTCTTACCTCGGCCACCGAGCTCAGCGTGGTCTGGTTCAGAGCCAGCACCAGCGGGCCCAGGTTCTGCAGAGTCTGTAGATCCCAGCTTGAAGGATCCCTGTAGCCATGGGGGGAAGGAGCAGCTCAGCATCCTCGTGGACGCGCCACCCCAGTGCTCATCACCCAAGCCTATGAGAGCACACGAAGGCTCCTCACCCGTACGCTGTGTCCCCGCTGAGGAGCACGGCATTGAGAGCATCCCGCTGGGCCCCCGTCAGCGCTGAGCAGAGCTTCAGGTTCTCCAGGACCCCGGCATCGGAGGCTGTGATGGTTTCTGGCTCCATGTCACAAACCAGGGCTCCGAGGCTGCTGAGCTGCTCCGGGCGCAGGTGCCTGCTCCTCACCCCCTGCGAGAGACAAAGAGCCCCTTGCACCAATGCCTGGTGAGGGGGCAGGACCCTGACCCCCCCTCCCGGCTTGTCCCAACTCACCAAGCAGCCCAGAGCCCCACGGAGCAGCCCCGAGCGCTGCGCTGAGCCCCTGGGAAGCAGCTCCAGGTTCCCATGGGAAGCTTGGGCATAAAACGCTTCGCAGGTCTCATTATTAACCTCGGACAAGCTGTGGGGAGCAAGAGGCAGTGCTGGGGGCAGGAATGGGGCGAAGGGCTCCTCTTGTCCAGATGGGAGATCTTCAGACAGAGGGGTTGGAACTGGATGATCCTAGGGTCCTTTCCAACCCAAACCATTCCATGATTCTAATGTTGCGTTTGGAATCGGTTTTACACTGGTGCTCCATTCGGAGCAATGAGGTGCCGAGTGGCACAGGGCCAAAGGGTCCTTCTTCTGCTGTGGGTTATGTCTGGAGGGGGTTTCCCAACCCCATACACCCCATGCTATGGGCTGCATAGCCCCAACCTCAGTGAGGAGAGGACCGGGGATGTGTGCAGGGCTGGAAGCGCCCCACATGGATCTGATGCAGGAGATTCCTGTCGTGCCCTTCTCCCACACACAGCTCCCACGCGCCCCGGGGGCTGAAACCAGGACACGGGGTCTGAAACCAGGCCACGGGGCCCCGCTGGATGCTGCGATGCGGCACCAGCCCTGCGCCACCCTCGATACTCACTCAAAGAAGAGCAGCAGGTCTGGCGGGTACCTGCTGAAATCAGCCGTCAGGTTCCTGGCAGCGAGCAGCCTGGCCAGGCAGGAGAGCTGGCAGAGACAGCCAATGCCTTGTCAGTGCCAGCGTAATGGGACCCCCTTCGCCCCGGCTCCCCACTGGGATCCATGGGGTTCACAGCCCCCCGTTCTGCCCCTGCTCACCTGGGCACCGCTCAGCTCCGCTGTTCTGTTCTGCAGCCCCTCGGCAAAGGCGAGGATGTCGGCAGCAGGGAGATTATTGTCTGGGATGCATGGAAAACCTTGCAGGAGTGAGGCTGAGAGGCTGCGTTGAGGGGACACGGTTGCATTCACCATTCACTTTAGCTTCCAACACCCCACAGAGGATGAACCCGCTCATTCCCATGGGAAATCCCCCTTCACCCTGACCACTGCGTGATGTAAGTAGGAATAGCACTGGGTGTCATGAAAACAGCCCCTAAAGCCGGTGCTGGGGTGGTGCCGAAGGGGATGTCCTGCAGGAATGAGGCTGCTCATCCCCATGGCTGGATGAGAGAGGAACCAGCAGAGCCGGGATCTGGGGGAGGCTCCTGTTGTGTCTGCGTCAGTCCCACAAGGAAAGGGAGCTCTCGGTGTGTTTGTGCTACAACAAGAGCTCAGATCCCAGCCCAGAACCGGCTGTGCGAGGCTGTAAATCTCTGCAGCACGAGTGACCTGTTACAGCAGCATCCCCCCTGCCAGCCCCACTGCCTGTGCCCCCCAGGTCATAAGAGCCCCCTGCTGCGGCTGGTACTCACCCTGTTTGCTGCTCAGGGGCACACAGAACGGCTCCGATGATCAGGGCAGCCTGGGGAGGAGGATAAAGGGATGCTCAGGAACGGGAAGAAGGGATTATGAAACACAGGGAAAAGGACCTGACCTGGCAGGCCATAAGCAGCTGAGAACTGCAGCAGCCCTGAGGCTGCCCTGGGTTCTGCATGGAGATTAAAGCCACCACGGAGTGGGGACCCTTCAGCAGTGGGTCTGTGCGTGCTTCCCTGAAGCTGGGAGGGGGTGCATCAGGTTTAGGGTCCAGCCCTTTTTTAGGAGCAGGGCAGTGGGTGAGCAAGGGATGGGGTGGGACAGGGTCTCAGGCTCCTTATGGGGCCAGTGGGGAGGTGATGGCTCTGCTGCTCCCAGCACCAGCTACGAGGTTATGGCAAAGCAGTGACTCACCAGTGCTGCTTGCACGAGGTCTGCAGAGAAACCTGCAACGAAGCAGAAGTGGGTTATAAACCACCCATGAACGGAGCTACAGGCAGCTGGGGGCTGTTCTGAAGCAGCTCCAGGCTTAAAGCCTGGGAAGGGTCTTTTCTGCATCCATTTAATAACATTCAGTGAACGCTGGGGAACACGATGCAGAGAGCAGCCTCCCACAGCCTGCACCAGCCCGGGCAGCCTCAGGGTGGGATTAGAAGATGAAAAGTGATAAACCAGCCCCTGGGTGGATTCCTAATGTGCAGCTGGGAAAAACTCCCACTGCCTGCGGATACTGATGGGAACAGGAGGCAGAGCGCAGGGAATGCCAGAGCCAAGCGGGATGGGGATGAAAAGATAAGGAGCATCCCTGGTGCCGAGGGTGGGATGGGACCCTGGTGGATTTAAGGGTACAAGGTGGAACTCACGGAAGCAGAGAGCAGAGGCTGCCCGCGCCATGCTGCTGTGCCAGGGCTTCCTCCTTGGCATGGATCAGGTGAGCACAGAACAAACAGGAGCCGTGTCCCACCTCCGGGATGGTGCTGGGGTCCTGCAGCTGATCCAAAGCTCCAGTGCTGGCACAAACCCCTGCAGACCAGGGAAGGGTTTTACATCCTGTACAGCAGAAACCAGAGTTTAAATCCATCCATTATTATTGTTAAAAGAAAGTCCACAATAAATTGTCCTCTCTGACACCCACAGCCCTGCTCCCCCCTGCACCCTGCAGGGACAGCATCCTCCTGCATCCACATGGGACCACATCAGCATAGACTGGGAGAATCCCAGGGCGGGACACTCGCAGGCTGCCCTCTCCCTGTATCCAACCCCATAACCCCCCATAGGAAATAAATCCCTGCTCCTGGAGCTGCTCAATGCTGCCCAGTGAATTAGCTTCCAAGATGATCCAAGTAATTCCTCCATTAAGGCTCATTGCTCCCTAAATCCCACCGTTGGCCCTTCGGAGCCGCTCTGCGTCCCAAGGGAAGGTGCTCACCGGCTGCAGTGGGATGAGCACAGCACTTATCTGCTGCGGGGTGGGGATGTTGCTCTCCAAACGGGGTGTGACGGGGCAGTTTCTCAACAGTGTTTTGTAAAGCTGCTTCCTCCCCTGGTTTCGTGTTGGGGTTTTTGCCTTCTCTGTAAAGGGTCACTTTGGGGTAAATCCTCTGGTTTGGGGTTTTTCTTTGGTGGCGACACAGATCCCCCTGGGTACTGAAATGCTTTGAGCTATCCAGGGGTGTGTTTATCAGGCGAGAAGGGTGTGGAACCGAGTCCTCGGTGATGGGCTCAGCACCCCTCCGGGAGGTTCTTCCACTCACACCCATCCTTTTTGCCTTGCCATGCACAATCCTGTTCCCTTTTTCACGGCTTCCTCCCTGCAATTTCAGATCCAAAACACCACCCGGCACGTGCCGTGAAGAAGGAAGACCTAAAAGAAAGGAAGAAAAGGCTTTCCCAGGCTGTGGGATGGAAACCTGGAGAAGCCCATTGCTGTGCGGCAGCAAACGTTATCTGAGTATGTATCCCAGGAAAACCATGTTATCCCAGGAATAAGGGATGATGAGAGCAATTGTCAGTGGTCATCTGGCTGCTCCTCCCTCTGGTAATGCCTTAAGCCCACTTGGATGGGTTTGAGGGCATCAGTCTTCACCCAAGGTCCCTGGAGCAGGGTTGGCCATCCCCTGATGCTGTCCCCATCCCTGTCCCCCACTGTACAACCGGTCCTGCAGCACCAGGGCTCGGTCGATGCCTGCGGCTGTTTCTGGTTTCTATTTTGGAGGGATTTGCTGTAAAAACAGTTCCTGTTGGAGCAGTGAAATGACAGGAGTCTGTTTGCTATGAGGGACACAGCCCTTGCCGCAGGCTCGCTGGCCAGAGGTGGCTGAAGTCCACTGCCTCCATCACGTCCCACAGAGCTTGAAATTGGCCTTGAAACAGCCTCAGGCGATGCACACACAGCAGCGTCAACCCCAAATCTGGACACACAGGGAAGCATCCCTTCCCCGAGCCCCTTCCCCAGGTCCTTGATGGGCTCCAACCACATCTCCTCTTAACCAGCCGCTTCTCTGCCCTTGCTGGGTTTGTGATCTTGTATCTCACAACCTGAAGACTGTAAATAATTCCTTTGGGTCTTATTTTTCCTTATAAAAATATTGTATTTATAAATATATTCTTATAAGATCCTTATAAACATTTATTTTTCCTTATAAATAATTCCTTTTCCAGCTGCTCCAATCTAAGGACTGACCGTTGATGCACAAGAGTTATACAGAAATCATGCACAGTGGCAGCTTTCCCTCTGCACCCCCTAAACACCAGCAACCCCAAGGCTGTTCCCACACCTCTTTGCCAGGGAAAGCTGTGGTGTTCCCAAACTAGGGGGGGTTCTTCTGCCTCTGCTCCTTGGTTGGGGAATCCCAAGTGTTGGACATGGTGGGAAACAGGGAAGGGCCTGGGCTCGGACATCCCTGGTCACGCTACTGAATGCAGGAGGGGTTTTGCATAGAGAATCCCTGTGTTTTCATCCAGGTGACCTTCAGCAGGGTGAGGATGAGCATCGGTGCTCACACAACAGGTTGGCCGGGTTGGAGCCCATGGGCTGGTCCTGCTGGACCAGTTCAGGCTCATTCCTAGAAGCCCCCAGCCCCACTGCAGCAATGGTACAGATTGAGAGACCAAAGGGTGAACCAAAGGATATGTAAGTAATGGTTTACTATGCAGTGTGCAACAAGAGGTAAAGGTTATTGTAAGAAATAAGGGTTCTTGCAAGAAATAAGGGTTATTGCAAGCCGTACAGAACATCACAACACACAGCCCCATCGCAACCCCCCGGTCACATGTGTGAGTGGATCCACAGAGGATGCAGTGATGGCAGAGGACTGGATGTGACATGGTACCCACAGAAGGGATCCTGGAGAACCCCTCTCTGCAGGGTAAGGAAAACAGGCATTTATCTCCGGTTTCTGCAGCATTGGGTAAAAGTGCAACACATGAAGGCTGATGGGTGATGCAGGGTGCACAGGGTGAGCACTGGGTGCCAGACCTCAGCATCCCCTCGCCTTGTCCTGGATGTGTCCCCCATTGCATAGCAGGGACCATTCCCACACCAGGGAAGAGAAGGCTGTGTCCCACCTCTGATGCTGCAAACCTCACCCCTAACCCTTCAGGTCCCCTGGTGCACGTCACCCATGGTCATTCTTTGGCAAACAGGTTCATGCTGTTGATTTACAGCTTCAGGACCTGCCTCACCCCTCCCTGGCCATTCCAGGGAGATGGGATGGGCAGAGATGGGGCCTGGGAGGAAGGAGATGGATTTCCTGCTCCTCCAACCCCTTTAAACCCACTGCCACCAGCTCACAAGCCTGTGGTCCCTGTAACACAATGCAATACCCCATGGGGTTTTGGTGACCCACAAGGAGAGGGCTGTGCTGGTTTATTGCCCCTTAGGGTAGCAATATGATGTGAAACCACTGCAGGTACATTTGATACAGGATGGGGCTTGTGGGATGACAGGGAGTGCAGCACGTGCTGATGTGGTGGCTCAGTGCAGGACACCCCAGGGATGGCTGCTCTGTGTGCAATGGGCTCCAGCCATCTTCATCCCTCCCCAGCTTTCCTCATTGCTCCTTCCCACTCTTCACATCAGCCCTCAGCCTTCTGCAGCTTCAACCACTTCCTTGGCTGCTCCAGAGCCTTCCCAAACTGAAGAGGAGCCACATGATGGGTTCAAGACATGACGCTTATTCCCCCCTGCTTGGGTAAAGCAAGAAGGGGTTTGGGTCTTCTAACCTGTGTCTGCAGGGGTTACATCCCCACCCAGGATAAGAGTGGGTGCTGGGAAAAGGCAATGCTAGGACGATAATAAGATCTGTTAAAAAAGCTTTGGGCTGCTGGCTCCCTGACCACCGAGGTACTAAAAATGCTCATTCTTGAGACCACCCGTATCCCAGAACCACTAAAGGACGAGATTCTTCTCGTAGAAACCTGAAAAAAGATTAAAATCCATTTGGATCAACTCACCCCAGGCTTCATGGGGCTGTTGGAGCCCCCAGGCTGCACTTCAGCCTCCTGATCTCCCACCTCCCAGCCAATGTGTGCCAGCGAGCACAGCAGGCTGGAGTGAAAGGAATGGGAGTGAGGGACAAGGGCAATGGCTTTAACCTGCCCGAGGGGAGACTGAGATGAGCTCTTAGGCAGAAGCTCTTCCCTGTGAGGGTGCTGAGGTGCTGGCACAGGGTGCCCAGAGAAGCTGTGGCTGCCCCATCCCTGGCAGTGTTCAAGGCCAGGTTGGACACAGGGGCTTGGAGCAAGCTGCTCCAGTGGAAGGGGTCCCTGCCTGTGGCAGGGGTTGGAACGGGGTGAGCTTTAAGCTCCCTTCAACCCAAACCATCCTGAGAGTCACTGACACGACACCCAAGCTGCCCAGGTGTGTTCTCCCCTCCCTTTGCTTTGCCATCCTGGCACTGAGGGTCTGCGGACGTGTCCATCATCCTCATGGCAAAGGCAGCGTCCCTGCTGCCCTGGCTGTGTCTGAGCCCTGGGGTGAGGACATAAAGCTTTTGGGTCACTCTAAGCTGGTACATGACACACTGACTCTGCTGCTGAGGCCCACAATTAGGAAAGGGGCATCCAATGGCCAGATGGATGATGTGTACATTAAAAACCACTAATCACTGCTAAATCTGCCTAATCCCAGCCCCAGAAGTGAAGGAAGCCATGGATACAGGAAGTGCAGGCGTGGAGTCAGCGCTGGGCTCCGCAGGGACCCACTGGGATAGAAATGGAGCATTGGGCTGGAAACGCAGTGACGTGGTTTGTGCTCACTCCAATGCCCACTCGGCCAACCACTGCTCGCACCGAGCTCGCTGCTCCTCTGTCTCTGGGCTCTTGGCTTCACTCAATGCCTCCTGTTCCCCACCACCGAGCACGGCTTCCTGGCTTTCCTCTTCCTCCTTCTGCATCACCTTGTCCTTCAGCTCTTGGATGGTCTCATCCAGCCGGTGAGTGATGCTCTGGGGCACCCAGTTGCTGTCCATTGCGGTGATGAAGGGGTCGGGCGCGCAGACCTCAATGAGCTCCTTGCCGGTGGGGATGCGCAGGTAGTAGGCGTGGAGCATCATCCTATAGGGACTGCTGTCCTTCCTGTGGCTGTAGGTGAAGTCCCCCACAATGGGGTGGCCGATGGCACTGCAGTGAACCCGGAGCTGATGAGTACGCCCTAAGGAGAAAGGAACCATGGACATGGGTTATCCCTGAATCCCTCCTTGAGGCTGCAGTGGTGATAATGCACCAAATGGTATTTATCCCCATTTGAACCCTCTGAGTTTGGTGGCTCTGATCCCTTCAGCCCTTTCTAGGCTTCACTTTGCACCATGCACCCACACCAAGGCCCAAGGCTGCACATGCAGCATCTCTGCCTGTCCAGCCTCAGCACCTTGTGCTGTTGAGGACAAGGAAGCCCCATGGAGCCCCTGGGCCCTCAGCCTCCCCTGTTCAAATGCTGCCCGAACCCCAACCTCCTACCTGTAAGCGGCTGCAGCAGCACTTTGGTTACAGGCTCCCCGCTGTAGGACCCGTGCTCCAGCACAATCAGCTCCGACTGGCAAGGCTTGGGGTTCTCACAGCCTGCAGTGAGATGCAGATGGGAGTCAGCTCACCCCCTGCGTGGCCTGGGCAGTGCAGGCAGGGCGTGGGAGCTGCTCACCCTCCGTCCCATCGATGCACATCATGTGGGTCATGCCCTCGGTGGTGTTCTTCCCTATGGCATAGCGGATCGTCATCCGGCTCTGGCTGATGTGGCCCCTGACCTGCAGGGCAGAAAGCAGGTTTGCAGACCGAGCCCTGTCACCCCTCACCAGCACAAGCAGCAGAGGCCGAGCCTCAATTTAACCACACCAAGTCCAGAAGCAGGGTTTGGCATCACAAGCTTACCAGGGCGAGATAGGCTTTGGTCACCAGCCGGTCTTTAAAGCACTTGTAGGCGCTTCCCGCTGCTGCCTTGTTGAGTGCAACACACAGAGCCCCACTGGTGGAGAAGTCGAGCTGGTGGCAGAACCTGGGGAGGAGACGGGAGGTGGAGAGGCATTCCATGGGCAGGAAAGAGCCTGCTCCAGGCCCGGATGCTCACCTGAAGCCGTAGTAGGTGTCGGGGTCCGCCAGCTCGGGGAAGCGGTACTTGAGCTGGCTCTGCAGCGTCAGGGTCTCGTACCACATCTTGCTGTCGATGCGGATGTCCCAGTGCTTGTTGACCACGATGAAGTCAGAGCTCTGGTACAGGATGGACAGGTTGTCGATGCTGCCCGGCTCCATGGCCAGCGCCCTGCGGGAATCAGGATGAGCGGGGTGAGAAGAGCCTCAGCCGCAGCCTGTGCATCCCGGGATGGGGACAGTACCTGTACCCCGGTAGGGCTGGAAGTGTACCGGTGCCGCGGGGTCACAGCGCACGGGTCCCAGAGCAATACCGGACTCCACCGCACGGTGCCCGTGCCTTACCGGTACCCGTGCCCGTGCCACAGCCGTCCCGGTGCCCCACGTGGAGGCCCCGCCGCCGCACGATGCTTGGGCCGGTCCAGCGCGGCGCCGGGGCTCGGCCCAAGCGGCTCCTAACGTCGCCCGCCGGGGCCGGGCCGCAATCACGGAGGGACACGCACGGCGGAGGGGACACGGGACACGGTGGAGGGGCCGGAGCCAAGCCCCGGCCCCGATCCCGGTTCCCTTCCCGCTCCCTTCCGACCTGCAGCGCCGTTCCCGGGCGGAGCGCTGAGCGGCTACATCGCCTCCACCGCTGGCGGCGCCGTCACCGGCACCGGACCCCGCGTCGCATCCAATCAACGCCGCAGCCGCCGCGTCCAGCGTTTCGTCGCGTCCAATCAGCTCCGCGGCCGCTTCCGTCCGGAGCACCGCGTCCAATCAGCGGCGGCTCCGCGGCTGCGCGGCGGCCGGAAGCGCGGCGCGGGCGGGAGCGGGTCCCATGGAGGACCCCGAGGAGGACCCCGATGCGGGGTTCTATGAGCGGTTCGCGGATGAGCTGGAGGCGCTGGCCGAGCTGGGAGGTGCGGGACCGGTGGAGGAGGGAGGGATGGAGCGGGTGTGCAGGACCCGGCTTTGCGCGCCCCACCGCGGGTCCCCTCCGGTGAGCGGCAGCTCCGCGTTTCGCCTCTCGCAGATGACCCGTCCCCAGTCGCTGGATGCAGAATCTCCCAGTTCCGGGACAGGAGGCAGCCGCCAAAGGAGCCCGAACCCCCCGAGGACCCCGACGGCGGCAGCAATTCCAGGAAGAGGGATCGGGGCTCCCCCGGTTCCCCGCCCGCAGCCCGCAGTAGGTTTGATCCCGGGTGCAGGGATTTGAGCGGTTCAGGGATGCTGCTGCTGGAGGAGCGGCGGAGGCAAGGCTGCTTCTCCTCTTCCTCCTGCCCTGGTGTCTCCCACAGCCCCGAAGCCCAAGCGGCAGAGGCTGGAAGCTGTTAAGAAGCTCAGCTTTGGTGTGGATGATGAGTTGGCTTCGGATGTCCCCTGGGATGCTGGCCCAGAGGAGCCTGCTCCTTCGGCTGTCAGGTTGGCCACCTTGAACCCTGCTTTTGGCAGGGGTGAGGAACCCCAACACAAAGGTGGAGTTCAAGGGTCCCATCCCTTGCCTCTGCTAAAGGGAAATGGTGTTTTCCAGCTCGGACCACCTGGACATCAGTGGCATGGCCCCACTGCAGAACACACCACCCTCCGAGAAGAAGCGGGTCCTCAAGCGACCGCCCATCCTGGAGGACTACATCAATGTGACGTCTACCGAGGGCACCAGGGTCTTCATGGTCCTGAGGGATGATTCCTCCAGGACAGGGGTGGAGGTGAGGAGGGATCTGAAGGCTGGGCTTGCTTCTTGTGACCTCCATCCAGTTCAGGAGGGGATCTTTGATGAAGGGTGAAGTGTTTGTGCCGAGCAGCAGTATGAACATCAGTGTGTGTCCTCTGGTCCTTGCAGCTCCCTGATTCCCTGGGCTGGAATACACGGAGGCCGCTCCACTTGCTGGGGGTGCCTTTCTCCTACCTGAAGGAACAAGTGAATGAAGAGGTATCCCATCATATACCCATCTTCCTGCCTTCCCCTGGATAGCCACAGCACCGGCTCCCAAATCCCTGCTCCCCACTTCCATGGCTTAGCGGGTGTCTCTGACCCCTTTATCCCCCTCTTTGTGCCCAAGCGTCGAAGATGTGTTCTGGAGGCATCACAGCAGCTCACAGAGATAATCAACAGGTGAGGTGTTGGGATGAAATCCCACTCCTATCCCTGCTGCACTCTCAGATGCTCCGGTGGTGTCCAGGTTTTGGGGACCTGTGAGCAGAGGAGCCTCTTTGCCCTCAGCATCCCCAGCTTGGGAAGTGATGGTGGAATTCCCAGCCCTGTCCTGACTCCGTGGCTGGTCTGGGACAAGTTGATGCTTTCTTGCAGTTGCCTCGAGAGTGAAACCAGCACCGAGAGCCCAGAGCCTGCTGTGGAAGTGGAGCCAGCGGACGAGGAGGACTCAGCACTGCATTGCCTCTGGGTGGACAGGTTCACTCCTCGGCGCTACATGGAGCTGCTCAGTGATGATGTGAGGTGCTAGAAGGGGGGCTCGAGGGGTTACCCCCTCCATTCTCTTCATTAATGCTGTGGGATCAGGTTTTGTGGTGTTGCTTTTGGAAGCATTGGCTGGAGGCTCTGTCTATGCAGTCCTGCTGCTGAGAGGTTTTAGCTGTGGGCCTTCTGACAAGAGAGACTGTGAAAGATGAGCAAAGTAAGGCAAAAAAGATTGTGTGGATTTTAGCTGGGAATTGCTGGCTGGTTTGAGTTTTTTGGGATTATTAGACGTATTGTAGGGAATTGGAGATTATGGAAGAGGCTGGGAAGAGCTGGGTTGAACTGAGACAGGCGAGGGACAGCAGGGATGGGGCTGATGTGACTTGTCCTTGATTGCCCTGCTCGATGGTGATGTTGTGGCTGCCCCATCCCTGGCAGTGTTCAAGGCCAGGTTGGACACAGCGGCTTGGAGCAAGCTGCTCCAGTGGAAGGTGTCCCTGCCCGTGGCAGGGGTTGGGACTGGATGAGCTTTAAGGCACCTTCCAACCCAAAACCCATTCTATGGTTCTGTGGTGGCTGAGGTTGGAAGGAAGCTGTGTTCCCATGCTGTTCCCGTGCCAGGTAGAAACCTGAGCAGCCTCTCCCATGGTGGAGAGTGATGTTCCATGTGCTCAAGGTCCATCTGGGCAGACATGCTCTGGGCTTGGCTCCTTCCTCTGCAGGCCCTGCTGGTTTTTAAGCCATGAAGGAGCAGCCTTCTGCTGTCCTAGACTGGATCCTTCCGAGGTTTGATGGCTTTGCTGCTTTCTTTCCGAACTCGCAGTACACAAACCGCTGCCTTCTGAAGTGGCTCAAGCTGTGGGACACAGTGGTGTTTGGGAAGGAGAAGGCTGTGAAGAAGGCCAAGGCCGGCACTGAAGCTCATCCTCCATTCAGCCAACCCAAGGAGCAGCAGAATAAGTGGAAAACGAAGGTCCAGCTCACAGAGGAGATTCTGGAGGCTGAGCTGGACCAGCACAAGAGACCCAAATATAAGGTGAGCAAGACAGGATGCTGCAGCCATGGGTCTCTTCTCCTATCTCCCTCATCCTCCCACCAAGGTGAGGAGCAGCATCTTATTTTTCTCTTCTCTTTCGTACAGATATAGGAGAAATGGGATTCCCTCATTCTTAGAGAAATGAGGTTTTCTCATCTGTTTCAGTGATGCTCAGATGCTAAAGGGAGCAGAGGGAGCATACCCAGGCCAGCTGACCAGCTTCAGCCTGTCCAGTTAGAGAATAGACAAAGGGGGAAGCAAACATAGATACTAACAGCATTGCTTCACAGGAATGTATTTCTGGAAGGGATTTTGTTCAGCCTTTTCTGTCTGCTGTCCTGCAGACTTAAACATCTGCATGAGGGATGCTGCCAGGATGACTCTTGTCACCTCTGAGTGGTTGTATATTCTCTTTCCTCCTTTAACTTCTCCCTTTGTGTCTACAAACCAGTGCAGCAGCTCCCAAAACCGGTTTGGAGGCTGCAGAGCCTCATCCCCTTGCGTGGCAGCTGTGTTGGAGCTGGAGGAAGCCCTCCCTCACTGCCGGCTGATGTTACCTCTTTGCCCCAGGTAGCCCTGCTCTGTGGACCACCTGGTTTGGGAAAGACCACTCTGGCACATGTCATTGCAAAGCATGCGGGGTACAACGCCGTCGAGATGAATGCCAGGTGAGTCTGTGCTGGCTCTGGTGGAGGTGATGCTGTGCTGGTGGTGATGCTGTGCTGGAGGTGATGCTGTGCTGGAGGTGATGCTGTGCTTGAGGTGATGCTGTGCTGGTGGTGATGCTGTGCTGGAGGTGATGCTATGCTGGTGGTGATGCTGTGCTGGAGGTGATGCTGTGCTGGAGGTGATGCTATGCTGGTGGTGATGCTGTGCTGGAGGTGATGCTGTGCTGGAGGTGATGCTATGCTGGTGGTGATGCTGTGCTGGAGGTGATGCTGTGCTGGAGGTGATGCTATGCTGGTGGTGATGCTGTGCTGGAGGTGATGCTATGCTGGTGGTGATGCTGTGCTGGAGGTGATGCTATGCTGGTGGTGATGCTGTGCTGGTGGTGATGCTATGCTGGTGGTGATGCTGTGCTGGAGGTGATGCTGTGCTGGAGGTGATGCTATGCTGGTGGTGATGCTGTGCTGGAGGTGATGCTGTGCTGGAGGTGATGCTATGCTGGTGGTGATGCTGTGCTGGAGGTGATGCTGTGCTGGAGGTGATGCTATGCTGGTGGTGATGCTGTGCTGGAGGTGATGCTATGCTGGTGGTGATGCTGTGCTGGAGGTGATGCTATGCTGGTGGTGATGCTGTGCTGGTGGTGATGCTATGCTGGTGGTGATGCTGTGCTGGAGGTGATGCTATGCTGGTGGTGATGCTGTGCTGGAGGTGATGCTACACTTGAGGTGATGCCATGCTGGAGGTGATTCTGTGCTGGAGGTGATGCTGTGCTGGAGATGTTGGTACGCTTGAGGTGATGCCATGCTCGAGGTGATGTCATGCTGGAGGTGATGCTGTGCTGGAGGTGATGCCATCCACAGCAGCCTGGCACTGCCTTGCCTTGCAGTGACGACCGCAGCCCTGAGGTGTTCAAAACCCGCATCGAAGCTGCCACCCAGATGAAGTCAGTGCTGGGCACCAACGAGAAGCCCAACTGCCTGATCATTGATGAAATAGATGGTGCCCCTGCGGTAAGGAGCTGGCCACCTTTTGCGTTAGCCACTTACTTCTTAAGCTCATCTCCTGTTGTGTTCTAAGAGCTGTTCCTTGCCTCTGACCAGCAATAATTGTTCCCTTATCTCCTTGACTCCTATTTCCCAAGGCATCTATCAACGTGCTGCTGAACATCATCCACCGTAAGGATGCGCAGGGTGAGGCAGCAGCCAGCACGGGCCGACGGAGGCAGCGGGAGGGTGGATTGCTGCTCAGGCCCATCATCTGCATCTGCAACGACCAGTTAGTGCCTGCTGTGTGTCTGGGGAGAGGTGGAGAGCTGAGGCCCCAAGTGAGGAGGCAGCTGCTATTGCCTCCGGCTAATGCTTCCTGCACAGAGTTATTTGGCCCATGGATTAGATGCACCTTAGGAAAAGTAAAGCTATAGCATGCTCAGCTTCCCTGAACCCCAAGTTTTGTGTCTACTGGGGTGATCTGTAGTGGGGTGTGAGCATATAGTTGTTTGTGCATGCCCAGGAGTGCAGTGGGGCATAAATAACCCATCTCTCTTTGAGCAGAGCATCCCTAGAGACATTCAAGGCCAGGTTCTGGGCAACCTCATTAGTTGGGAGATGTCCCTGCTCATTGCAGGGGGGTTGGACTAGATGATGAGCTTAGAAGGTCCCTTCCAACACAAACTGTTCTATGATTAATAGCTGGATTTCATCCTGTGCTAGGGCTGCTCAGCCCCCTCTGCTCCCCTTTGCAGATACGTCCCTGCGCTCCGGCCGCTGCGGCAGCAATCCTTCCTGCTCGTCTTCCCTCGGACAGCACCATCCCGGCTGGCCCAGCGGCTCTGCGAGGTGGGACATGGACAAAGGCTCCCCTGGCCCCCCCCCGTTGGCAGGTTCCCCCCTCTGACCCCCTGTCATACAGATCGCCCTGCGGCAGGGCATGCGGGCAGATGCGGGCGCGCTGCTGGCGCTGTGCGAGAAGACGGAGAATGACATCCGCTCGTGCATAAACACCCTGCAGGTACCGGGGGATGCGGGTTCCTCTGGATCCTGACTCCATCTGGGCTCAGATGGGGATGGAGGGGACCCAGACAGATCCCTGTGATTTCCAGCCTGTTCCGTGTGTTACTTTGCACCTTGATTCCTCTACAAATGGAGGAGTGAGGTGCTGCTGCCTGCAGCTTCCCCCAGAACCAACTTGCTGTTGTGGGCATCCCCCCTCCATCCCTGCTGTGTCCTTCCCTTCCAACCCCTTGCTTGTGTTGCAGTTCCTGCACAGCCGAGGCCAGAAGGAGCTGAGCATGCAGATGGTGCAGACGATGAGGATCGGCTTGAAGGACCAAAACAAGGGGCTGTTCTCCATCTGGCAAGAGATCTTCCAGCTTCCAAAGGTCCAAAGGTAAAAGTGAGATTTACTAATTGTTGTCTGCTTAGGGCACATTGCTTCGTGGTATTCCCTGATGTGCCTGCAAGACTTGTGGTGGAGAAAGAAGGAATGCCCTGGAGAGCTTCAGCAGATCTCTGTGTCCAGATGCTCCTTGGCCACTCTCTTTAGTGCCCAGTAATTTGGCTTGTCTATTGCCTTCAGTCCAGCTTGCAAGGGTCAAATATTCCTTGCTCTGTTCAGCCCCAGGGCACCCTGAGGTCTTTCCTTTGGATTCCCCCAGGCACAGGATAGGAATGGACCCCACTTTGCCAGCCCAGCTCCTGGTGGGTGATGAGGACCTGTCGCACCTCGGGGGGAAGGCCGGCTTCAGTGCATCCTTCCACCGCTTCCACCACATCCTACACCTTGCTGTCTCCTCAGGGGAGCAGGAGAAGCTTGCTCAGGTAGAGCAGCCAAGGGGGAGGGCTGGACCCTTCCTTTGCTGTGTTGTGTGGCGCTCTGATGGGATGCTGTGATGAGACCATCCATGTGGCCTCGATCCATCTCTACTCCTGCATCCCATTATCCCATTCCAGGGTCTGTACGAGAACTTCCTGAACATGAAGGTGCGGGACTCCAGTTTCAGCACCGTGTGCTTGGCCTTGGAGTGGTTGGAATTCTCCGACCTGCTGAGCCAGGCTGTGCTGCACAGGCAGAGCTTCCAGCTGATGCGGTACCTGCCCTTCCTGCCCGTGGCTTTCCACCTCCTCTTCGCAGCCACCAGCATCCCCCGGCTCGCTTATCCCAGCAGCCAGCACGAGGTGGGTACCGGAAGGGCCTTGGTGGCAGCGTGGCTGCATCTCTGTCACCCGTTGGGACATCTCTGGTGGCAGCCATGACTGAGCCATCCCTCCTCACTGCACCCAGGCCCTGGCCAAGCTGAATCACATGCAGAACCTCGTCATGTCCATGGTGTCAGGGATAACGCCCAGCGCCCGCAGCCGTGTGGGGCATCAGTCTCTTGTCTTGGAGGTGCTGTGCCTGCTGCTGGACATCATCGCCCCGAAGCTCCGACCGGTGAGTGCCCAATGGGCCCCCTCTCACTGTGGTGGCAGGAGCCCTGCCTGGGTGATGTGTCCCTCTCTTGGGCATTGGAACAGGGTGCCCAAAGAAGTGATGAATGCCCCATCCCTGGCAGTGTTCGAGGCCAGGTTGGACACAGGGGCTTGAAGCAACCTGCTCTAGTGGAAGGTGTCCCTGCCTGTGGTAGGGGGTCGGAGCTGGATGAGCTTTAAGGTCCTCCCGGCAGCTGGTTTGGTTTCAATGTGTGGTTGTTTTGGGTGCATTTACCCTTTGGGCCATCAGAAGGGTCTGCCCCTTCTTTGTGAAGTGTCCCTTATAGGAAACTAAACTTGGTCTGAACCTCTTGGGTATTCACTGTCCTTCCTTAGACAGCAACAACCCCCGTGCATTGGGTTATTTGTGTGTTTAGAAGTTAATATGGATTAGTGATGCTCTCCCTAGGTGAACACCCAGCTCTACAGCCTGAAGGAGAAGCAGCAGCTGGCAGACCTCATCAGCACCATGCTGGCCTACAACCTCACCTACCACCAGGAGCGCCTGCCCGAGGGCCAGTACATCTACAAGCTCGACCCGTAAGTCCTGAGAGTGGGAAGAAGGTGTCGGGGTCAGAAATAACCCCCTTGGGTTGAGGCTGGAGCTGCTTTTTTTGTAATGGGATTAAAGGAAAGGAAGCGTCTGCCTTTGGCTCTGCTGGAGCTGGGAGAGAAGGGAATGATGCTGCTGGGGGCTGGTGGCAAAGGGGAAAGCAGATTACCCGAGCGCACTGCACATAGGTCACTGCAGCCACTGCTGATGGGTGTATTAACAGTGCCAGCCTTGAGCCTCCCTGCGCTGTAAGTACATAGAGAGCCATAAACGCTCCTGAGGCCTGGGTGAAGTCACACAGACCCCACCACAGGCAGGAGCAGCGCTGATGCCTTCCTGGTACAAAGTTAATTACAGAAATTAGCCTCTGTTAAATGAAGCAGCTGGGTCTGATTACAGGGAAGCTCCTTATTATTTATTATGTTCCCTGTGGAAAAGCCTGCAGGGGCTGTATGAACTGTATGAGCCATCCTGTCCTGCCCTCCCCACGCCAGGCTGTGGCCATGGGGAACGTGTGGGATGGTGGGAACCATGTGGCACAAGCAGGGAGGTCGCTTTGCTTTGCTTTGCTTTGCTGTTATTGTGAATTCTGACCCTGTTTCCTGGCTGTGCGCAGCAATGATGGGGACCACAGGGGTGTCACATCCTGGTGGTACCTGCGAGGGGCATCCCAGCGTCTCTCAAGGTGTTCTCAACAGCGAAACCTGTGTTTCCTCTTTAAAACTTCTTAAATCAGTTCTGACAGCTGATTTCTAAATGGCTGCAAATGTGTCTGACACAGGACTTTGCTCCCTTTATTTTAAGGGGAATATTATTGGATGTGAATAATGTGTGATACATTTATAGCTGGCAGAGGAACCGGCACAGCTGGCTCCTTGGTGCTGGGCTTTTGCTGTACTGAACCAGGCCTAACTCCAGAGCTGGAGCACCAAGTGGTTAAGAATAAAACTGCTCTGATGAGCCCAAATTACTGCTCGTGGCTGTATCCCAATTAACCAGCTCCCTGCAGGCACCTCGGGGGTCATGTGAAGGGTTGTGGTGCTGCTCGTGCCCAAGCTGTGATGTGGCTGTGTGGTTTTCAGAGCAATCTGTTCGGCACAGACCCGCCTGCAATTTCCTCTTCTTGCATTAAAGCCGAGATTAAAAAGGATGTAATCCCTCCTGAATTCAGCTTGAGGAGCCCTGCAGCATCCCAGCTCCACACCGCCAGCACCATTCACTGGGCATCATCTAATGCTGCTGTTGTACATGGAGAGAGCAGGGATGGGGGAACTGAGGCACCGTGGCCAGGATCATACTGGAGGGGCGACAGGTCTCCCTGTGTCCGTGTCAAGCTGCGGTTTACATAAAGCTGTGTTATTTCCAGAACTGATGTGTTTTCTCTCCATGATTCAGGAATGTGGAGGACGTGTGCCGGTTTCCGGACCTGCCGGCTCGCAGGCAGCTCAGCTACCAGGCCAAGCAGCTCATCGCCAGGGAGATAGAGCTGGAGAAGATGAGGAGGACGGAGGCTCTGCTGCAGGCACGGAACCGGGGCGAGGTAGGGATCGTGGTGCCTTTGATAGGGATGAAGTCCTTAGGGCTGCTGACGGGATGAGGGCTTTCCGAAGCCAGTGGCTTTTGCTCTGCAAGTGGAAATCCGGGATTAAACTCCCCCAGTCGCAGCTGTGCTGCACATCTGCCTTCAGGGCAGCACATCTGTGCTGGGTGATGATCCCAAAGGGCTCTGGAAGGAAATGCTCACTGTGAGTTAAAGCTTTGAACTGGGTTGTGAGGAGCTGGGGGTTTTGGTTCCTCTGGCTGTGATTTTGTGTTTGTGGGGGAACTGACCCCTCTCTCCTGCCTGCACATTCCCTTCTGCTTCACTTTGATACTCCCAAAAGTCCCAAAGCCTCCAGGAGGAGCGCAGTAACTGCCCACTGCCAAAACCCTCCACGGAGCAGCAGGCAGAGGGTGGAAATGGGTGGAAAAGGCTGAGAAACAGCTCACGTGAGGCTGGTGCCTGCCCTGCCCTTGTGCCACAGGGATAATGAATCCCTGAGAGCCTCCTCTTGCAGCAGAAGGGTTTTCTCAGGGGACGTGTGGGGCAAAGAGATGCTGCAAAAGCATCTCTGAAGGCTCCTTGTTTACACGGGAAGTCCCAGGGAAAGGGATTGCAAACAAACACATTCCCAGAGCGCTGCTGAGGCTAATCCCATGCGCTGCTGTGAGCCAGGAAGTGGTGGAAAAATCCTTGCAGGTCACTTGGATGTTGCAATAAACCCAGCAGCAAGTACAGGGGGTGTGCGGGATGGGTGACGGGGCAGTGTCCTGCCCTCAGACTGTGCATTGCTTGCGGGGGGGTGCCCAAAAGGACCCTCACTCATGGCTCTTCTCACTGCAGGAGCCCGGGAAGAGCTTTGGCAAGGTGGGAGAGAGCACGGGCACGGTGCCCCCCAACCACCAGCAGCGCCTGGAGCACATCATCAAGAGGGCAGCTGTGGAGGACAAGGTGAGGGGGCTGCAATTCGCGCCTCATTCCCTCCCAGCACATTCCTGGCTGCTGGAGACTCCCTGTCCCTGTTGGTATTTGTGTTTATTTGGTATAGTTTCTTTTAATAGAAGAGCTCAGCACCATGTGTCCCATAACTGCATCATCGCTGAGGTTACAGCATCGGGATGAGTTAGAGCTGGGTGACAATTATGGATGTGCCCCGTGAAGCTTTCACGGCTGGGGAAGGAGACGTGAATGTTTGGTGCTAAAATAGCTGAATTTTGGCTCTGTAGAAGCCGTGGGATTGGAGGAAGAGCTGCTCATGAGGTGTGGGGGATGAACACGGGGGAAACCATCCTCTGTAAGTGAGGCGTGCATCCCACTGTGGGCATCCTTACAGTGTCCAGAAGGAGCAGGCGGTGGTCTCCTGCTTCCCTCCCTCTCCACAGGCTCAGCATCAGGATCCTAACTGCCTGTAGAACCCCACTTGAGCGCAATGAACCCTAAAGTGTGTGTTTCCCACCCCCTTTTGAATGCTGTTTGCATTTCACTGTGGATTTGCATTCAGCTCCTGCTCGGTGGCTTCTTCCAGCGCCGGGTGCTTGAATGGGGAAGGAGCTGGAGCAGCCCTGAGGGTGGGGTGATGGTCTCACCAGCGTGCAGCCTTGCACAGAGGGAAACTCCGCTGGCTTTTGGCTGTGTCTGAATGTGATCTGTGAATGCAGGCGCTGACACAGCCGGGCTCACCCTTCTGCCTTTTGCTTTTGGCAGCCTGAAAAAGACTTCTTTGGGCGGCCCCTTTGGCGGCAGCAGAAAGCCACAGCCCCAGGTAGGTGGCAGAGGGATGGGGTAGTCTTGGATGCTGCATTCGCTGTGCCAGGACCCCATACAGGGGCTGTATCCCCAAGCACTGCGGCCAGGGGACATCCATGGAGTGGAAAAGGGATATTAAATGAAGAGACCTCAGTGCAGGAGGCAGGGGGTGCCTATGATTGTGGCAGTGGTCAGCTGGGAGCGGGGTTGTGGTTACAGGATCCCAGTGCCTAAAGGGGCTGCAGGAAACCTGGAGAGGGGCTTTGGACAAGGGCCTGTAGGGACAGGCCAAGGGGAATGGCTTTAACCTGCCCGAGGGGAGACTGAGATGAGCTCTTAGGCAGAAGCTCTTCCCTGTGAGGGTGCTGAGGCGCTGGCACAGGGTGCCCAGAGAAGCTGTGGCTGCCCCATCCTTGGCAGTGTTCAAGGCCAGGTTGGACACAGGGGCTTGGAGCAACCTGCTCCAGTGGAAGGGGTCCCTGCCCATGGCAGGGGTTGGAGCTGGAGGAGCTTTAAGGTCCCTTCCAACACAAACCATTCCATGATTCTATGAGTCTGTAACATGGGAGCATCAGAAGAGTTTCTGCAAGTTTCTGACCTGAATCTTCCCCTGCAGCCCCTCAGGCCTCCAAGGAGGAATCTCTTGAGAACCAGATAGGAAAAGCTGTGGGGAAGAGTGATGTCTGGTTCCGGTTTAATGAAGGGGTTTCCAACGCTGTCAGGAGGAACATCTACATCAAGGACCTGCTCTAGGGTGGCAGCAGTGAAACCATGAACTAATGCCCATGGAACTGAAGGGAAACGATGGCTTTTGGCTTTGTTTTTGAGGTGTGCGTGGTTATTTTGGGTTATTTTTTAAGTACCCACTTGTTTAACAAAGAAATAAAGTCTAGATAAAAAAACCTAACCATGGAGGCTTGTTCTCTTTATTTCATTTACAAACCCTTCGTTGCCGTGTTTTGCCTGGTTGGCTGCAACAAAGAGACCCTGCAATGTACAAAAAGAGCATTGAAAATCCCTGAATGTGCTTTATAAAAGTTCCTGTCCGAGCTGGAAAACAGCAGCAGGGGCAGAGGGGATGCCTGGGGCTGGAACTGCAGCCTGAGCCTGAAGGTACCTCTGCTGCTCTGTTCCCACTGCGCTGCCCACCCCCCTGTGCTGTCCCTGTGCCCCCTATCTAAAATAGCAACACTTCTACTGTAAATAAGAAGCCAAGCTGAGGGTTGGGTTTTGGTTCAGGTTCTCATGTTAGGAAGCTGGCTAATATAAAAGTACATTCAGCAAGGGGATAAAGGGGGGGGGGGTCCCTCAGAGGATGCTGCATTTGCCCTTCTCCACCCAAGGGTTGTTTTTCATCAGCTCCGGGTTCAAGAAGGGGTCCTCGGGAATGCCGTCCTCGATCCACTTCACAAACCTGCGGAGATGGGAGTAAAGGGGTGGGCATTGGTCCTGTGGGGGTCCATTGCCTTGGAATGCGCCGCTGGAAGCATTGGGGTGAACCCAGCTCTGGTGCAGCCTCTACCAGCACATGAGCCCTTTGCTCCCAGGTTTTTATATGGATAGGGGAGAGAGGAGGGAGAGAAACGAGCTTAATAGAAGCCTTTTATCCCCCACATCTGTGGCTGCCCCTGTGATGCCGGCATGGGGATGGTCTTTATGTTGTGCTTTAAAACTCATTTATGATGGGGTTTCAAACTCATTTATGTTGTGTTTTAAAGCTTATTTATGATGGTTTAAACCTGATTTGCTAAAGCTGCTCTTTTTCTGTCCCCCTTTCTAAGTGAGTTAGAAACGGGCTGGGTGAACCGAGGGGATGGGGCTAAGTACCTTCACCTGAGGAGCAGTGAGGTACAAACAAGGGATGGGAAACTCATGGCTTTGTTTTATGGCTTTAAATGTGTTGAGCTCTACAGGGTGGGTCTGAACACTTGTCTGGAGAATGGGGGGGTCCTGGGGTGTCTCTATGGCTGCTGCCATGTCCCAGCCACCACTGAGGATGGGCAGCTGGGATGGAAGGGCTTAGTGCAAAGGATCATTGTGGGCATCAGCACTGGAGCTGGTGGGTTTCTGCTGCTGGGACTTGGGGGAGGATTGTAGAGCCATAAGGGAAAATCTCCAAACCACCTCATTTTGGGCCCCCTGATGGTTCGAAAGGGAATGTTGGGGTCAGGGTGAAGAAGAGCTGGGTTCCTCACAGGGATACGGGGATGGGAGGGATGGGGGCACCACTCACTCGGGTATTGTCTTGGAGGACATCTCTCGCTTGTAGGCCAGCTGGTACTTGAGGCTTTCCACCTCCTTCTTCCACTGTGGAAGGTCCCACTCGTCCATGATGGCACCCGGGGGCTCTGTGGGGCTGCAGATGAGAATGTTGGTGCCACATCCCCTGGCCGCATCCTGCCCTGACACCCCCCACCCAGCTCTGCACCCCATAAAGATGGAGTCCCCCAGCTCTGGGGCAGGTTTCCAGGCCCATGGTGGAGCAGCCCATGGCTCCAGGTGGTTTTGGTGATGCTGCACGTACCTGTGCGGTGCCAGGCCAGCCCAGCACAGGATGGGTGCCCAGCACTGGCCTCTTGTAGCTGGGGGTGCATGCATCTGGCCAGATTTGGCTGCAATTGGGATGGTTCTATTGCTTAGGGTGGAGAGTGGCAAATAGCAACCAGGAGCTATTGGGGCATGGCATTGTCTGTCCTTCTCCTGAGCGGATGCAGCCCCAAGCAGGACCAGAAGGGGTTTTGAGCATCCACATGGCTGGGTAGACAACCCTGGAAACAGCTCATGTGGATGGGCATCTCTGATGTGGGGAGCAAGACAAATCACCACCTACCACCTCGGCACCCCCAAACAGTGGCCCATGGTGCTGGATAACTGTGGGGACAGGCATGATGGGGAAACTGAGGCACAAGCTGTGACCATGAGACCTGCAAGCACTTGGCTCCTTGTGTCACCCCATGAATTAGAGGCACAAGAGGACCTTCCCCTGCCATGACCCCAGACCTCCAGCATGCAGAAGCCCAGGGCAGCACCCCCCTTTTGCACCCGCTGTGGCTGAGCCCCAAGGGTGCCCATCCTACACCCAAACCAGGCTGAAGCCCCCATTACAGGGTCAGGCAAGGGCTGATGTGTTGGGGGGGACACTATATCCTTCCACGCACCAGCACGGCTCAGATCCAGCCATGCACTGGCAGCCTGGCATCCGCGCGGGCTGCCCCAGCTCTGCTCCTCCGCAGAGCATCCCTTGGAATAACATCCATGTCCGGGAAGAGGGCGAGCGCCCAGAGCCCAGCATCCCCCTGCACGGCCTCCCCGGGGCTCTCCTGGAGATCAGACGGGGACCAGCATCCCCATCCTTTGCTCCAGCCATCCCAGCAGCATCCCGCGGCCGGACCCTCCACCTACCTGTGCTGGAGAAGGTGTCAGTGGGCAGCGGGGGCCGTGTCCGTCCCCGCCGGCTCAGCAAAGCCCCGGCCCTACCCGAGCTGCTCCCGACGCTGCCGGATCCTCTGTGTAATCTATTAATGCACGGCTGGTCCAGCTGCCTCCGACACGGCAGGAGCCGGATAATGGGAGCGTCCTTCCCCCCCCGCCGCTGCTCCCGGGGGATTTGGCTCCGATGAATGTGAGCGACCAGGATGGAGGCAGCGTCCTGGTACCCAGCGGCAGAGCTGCTGGAATGGGGTTACCGCAGCATCCACCATGGCCCTAAGGGACAAGAAGGGCCCCAAAGAGGGGGGGAGTAACGCGTGGTGGGACACAGCGGTACCTCAGGGAGGCCCTGCCTGCATCCTGCATCCCTGCAAATGCCAGCCCTGCCATGGCTTTTCTGCAGTTGCTCCTGGATTTTTTGTGGTTCTTCCCACTTCCCTGCTGCTGGTGGAGCCAAGGGGATGCAGGGGGTGTATCCAGGGAAGGGATGGTTAAAAAACTGGGATAAAAAGAAAGTAAATGCCCCAAAGTGAGCATTTGGAGATGAAACATATGGCGGGTGAAGGGGCAGGGTCAGCACAAGGGGAACAGGGCAATCGTGTTAAAAAAGCTATTATTGTGTTACTTGGAGGGACAAAAGGCCATTGGCAGTTGTTTTAGCTGTGTAAAAGGAACATAATTGATGCAAAAGCAAAACCACGAAGAGATGAACCCCCCCAGCCCCAAACCTTCATTAAATAAACAGCTAAAAAACCCTTAAGGGAAGATTTCCTGCCTTAAGGAAAGAAAAGTTTCCACAGAAAAGGCCTGCCCAAATTGAGCCCCAAAACCCTCCCATTCCTGTCCATCCATGGGGGCTGTTTGTCCTCACTACAGCACCCCAAAGAGCTGAGGCTCTGGTACAAATGGGGGTATGTCCCTGTGCTGGAGCCTTGGCAAATCCCCCTGGTGTCCTGGGCATTCAATGGTCTGGAGGTGAAATGCATGTATGTATTTGTTATTATGGTGTTATATGATATATCTGCTCTAGTGGAAGGTGTCCCTGTCCATAGCAGGGGGTTGGAACTGGATGAGCTTTATGGTCCTTTCCAACTCAAACCAGTCTGTCTTTCTATGACTCAATCTCATATATATGTGTGAGTGTATATATATATGTATATATATGTATATATAACATATATAATATACATAATTATACATATATATTTTTTAAAATAAATCTATCATCTATCTATCTATCTATCTATCTATCTATCTATCTATCTATCTATCTATCATCTATCATCTATCTATCTATCTAGGATGCCTCTTCCCATAAGCCTTTATAGCATTAACCCACCAGAGCCATTTCTATTGAGCAGTCACTCAATACCCCATGACACCGATCTGGCCAAAGGCAAAGCCCCACCAGGGGCCAGCCCTCAGGCTCCACAGGCAATCGATAGTGCTAAGAGCCTGCCAGCAGCCTCCTGGAGCCACCATTCCTCCACCCTGCTCCAAGAGAGGATGCCGGAGCCTGGGCCTTGGCCAGGGATCGATGGAGATGGTTGGAGCCAAACGCTGAGCCCGCGGCACCCAAAGGAACCAATAAATGTATATTTTTAATTGCAAAGGCAATGCTGGGCTTTGCCTCGCTGCAAACAGCCACATGGTGCGGGGCTCCTTGGGGTGGGTGCAGCCCAGGGCACGCTGCCCTGCTCCAAACCCTCTATGATGTCTATTAAGGAGGTCAGCGATACCCAGCGCTGAACCAGAGATTATCTGCCTGTTGACATCAGTCCTAATCTCCCCGTGCTGCCTCCAAAAGAGTATGGGAAAGGCCTGGGCTTAATGATAAACTGACACCGAAGAGTGGTTGCTGGATTTCTGTGGATTTCCCACAATCTGGTGGCCAAGCAGGGATGGGGCAGTGCATGGTGAATTTAGGAGCCCTCATTAATGCAGGGGGTTCATTGAGCTCACCCCAGCTCTGCCTGGCCACAGCATCCTTGGATGAGGCAGGGAGCCTTGTCTTGGCCAGGCAGGACCTGGACATGTCTGCCCATCCCTCAGGGGGTCTGGGATGGACCCGGCACAGCAGATTGCGGGGCTCGCATTAGCCACCCCCACTGGCATTGTAGATTAAAGAATGATGAACTCCTGAAGTTGTACAATATTAATGACTGCAGCCATCTGTTAATCTGGCAGCCAGCAACGAGCTGGGGCTTTACTGTGCTTAGGCCAGTTATTAAAAAGGAGCATTTTTGGTTGGGCAGGCAGCTGGAAGAGCATCCTTTCCATCCCAGGGTAGCTGTGCGATGACTTGCATCCCATTCCTCAGTGCTCCCCCTGCATTATTTAGTTCCAGAGCAGGGAAGAGCAGCTCCTGAGGTAGGAGCTGAATGGACGGAATGGTGTGTGTGACATATGTGCCCCGTGCTACACCATACACGACCAAAGGTTGTCATCTGAGGGTGTGGGACTGCGCTGGCACCGAGTCAGCAGCCCCCATTGCTGTCCCTGGGAAGCAAGGGTCTGCCTCAGCCCCAGCTGCTAATTATGGCTCTTTGGGATGGTATTTTAGATAACTCAGTTCTCTGGTGCACGCTCCAAAGGGATAAACTCATTTAGCAGGTTAATTGGTGTCCTTGGGAGAAATGGCACCAGCACTCACAGCAGCCGAGGTGGGGAAGGGTAATGCAGGCAGAGGCAGGAGGTTTGGGGGTGGCCCTGAGCTTCACCCCCAAGTCACTCTAAATTCACCCCCAGCCCTTTTACTTTATGAATTGCCCAGTGTCCACATGGCCAACAGGGCAAAGCTGCCCCTGCCACGTCCTCTGCTCAGATCTCAGCCTTGGTGGGACGTGCATCCCCATTCCCCCACGAGCAGAGCTGGGAGAGCCACACAGGGTCACCAGCAGCACTAGGCCAGGGCATTTACTTGTTTGTTCTTTATTATACTGAGAACTTCCCCCCTGTGGCCCATAAACAATGAGTTTATTAGCAGTGACTTTCAGCAACCCTACCCATAATCAATCAGCCCACAAGCAGGTTGCTCACTGCTGACCACAACCCGGGCAGGTACGTAATGCTCCTGAGCCAGATGATGGCATTCCCATTCCAGGCTTTATCATCAGACAATTCCCCTCTTTTCAGATGAAATTGTATTTTCAATACAGGCACTCAGTTGCAAATGTTGTGCTCAGTGTTTGGCAGCATGAGCTGGGCATAGACTTGCTAAAATGGTCGATTGCTAAAATACAGTATGTGGATGAGGCAGCTCTAGGTGCTCATTTGCTTCTCCAACCTCTGTTATTTCAATTTTTCATGAGCTCTGCTCCTCTCACTTATACCTGGAGCAAAGCAGACAAGATCAGCCTCCGATTTACCTTTAGGGTTACATCAGTCATGGTTTCAGGGCACCATGAAGATGTTCAGCACTGTGGTTGAGTGTAAGAACTGTACCTGCATCTACCCAATCCATGCCCAAAGTCAAGCGTAGATCGTCAGAGAAAGCCTTTTTCTCATACATAAAAGATTGTATCATCACAGTGAGGACTATACTATAGATAAAGGCTGCTATAATGCATTAAAATTGAGAAGTAGATAAATAATGAATAGATATGCTATTTACTTACAGTAAATAAGGTGTTCCTAACCCTTTCCTTGTGATGGTAAATTCAGGCTGGAAGTGGTAACAAAACCCCTGCCCTCACCTGCCCCCTCTCCTGCACCCGGTGATACCCAGAAGCCTACATCCATTCCAAGTTTAGTGTAGTGCTGGGGCTGCCTTGGTTTCACTGTTCCCTTTTCACACCCACAGTGAAATGATAGAGCATGATGTAACTGTCAGCACACCCAGGGACGAACAAACTGGATTCTATTGGAGAGTTGGGAACAGGAGAGCAGCCAGGAAACATCACAGGACAGGAATGGGAAGTTCTTACATACCAGGGCAAAGCAGAGAACATGACACAGGGCCTGTGAAGATCAGCATTTGCAACTCCCTTCCCTGTCTTTTGTTCTCAGGAGAGAACAAAAGGAACAGGGAAGGAAGTAGAAGGAACAGGGACCTTCTACTACTCAGGAATGTGAGGTGAGGAAAGATTATGTAATTAGAAACATGCACGAAACCTGTCTTGGAAACTGGGATGAGATGACACACCAGTGTGTCTTCCAGGGCAGCAGAAGGAGCTGTGGCGTGGCCACCAGCACAGCCACATTCCAGAGGCTCAGGGACCCTCCCTGACCTCTGCTTGTCCTGGCTGAACTTGGACAAAGCACCTATTTAAAGAAAAACCCCCAACCACACCCCCCATGAAACAGAGCTGACAACGACAGCATTTCCATAGTGTTTTACTGAAGACTGTGTTGACTCAAACACAGGGCCCAGCTGTACAAAACTTTAACAGCAGCAGAGTTTATTTAGGACAACAAAAGCTGCAAAAGCCACCAAAAGCCTTAAATGTGCAAAATAAAGTAAATCACAGATGAAGATGATTTCTTCTGCTGCTGCTGGCCAGAGCAATGCAGGCAGGTATCACAGCAGGGCAAAGAACAGCAATCAGGCTTGAAATATTTCTTCATTTCTACCTCCACAGGTCAAACATTAACTCAAACTTAGCACTAAAATGAGGATTTGAGAAACCCAGAGTCCTCAGCACCCCCTAAGTCACCTACTGCAGAAAATAAAACCAAATGCAACCCACATCCGCATATGAAACTTGTGCTATTTACTAACAAAACAAGTTATTTACTGCATGAGGCCTCCTCAATATGGTTTCTTGAAGCAATAAGAAAGCTTCAGTTAATGCCCTTCAGCCTCAAGAGCAGGTTATTTTTATAATACAAAGAAAAAAGGGTGTGCAAACAGCATTTCAGTGCATGCTGTCACTCACACACCTGGGCCAAGGCAGGATGCCTTGTTTAACCCTCTGCTTCGCAGTTCTGCTGCAGATGGCTCGACCATAGCCCATCTGCATAACAGAAGTAAAGACTCTTGGCGCTTTGTGCTTCATCTCTGTTTCCCTCCCTCATCCTAAACCCCGATCAGCATCTCTCTGTAGAATGGCTTTTTAAGGAAACTGAAACCCATCCCCATGCTTCACGCATGGACCAACAAGAAAGGAAATTCCCCCAACACATTTGCTGATGGAAGGAACACAGCTGCTGTTCCCCACCTTCCCCTAGGATCTCATTTTGGATTTGTCTGAGGATGATTTGTAGGGACTCCAGAAGAGATTTCTCACATTGAGACAACTTGGAAAATATTCCTGAAGATTTTGACAGATTATAGATTTTCAAATATGTTTATGAACTTCGAGACTTCATGATGAGCTGCAGTGCCAAGGGGCAGGTGCCTCAGTCCCTGGGAGTGAAAAGAAATAGGCAGTATACTTCAGTGATTTTTATAATGTCATTATAAATATCAAGGACATACGACATTTAATAGACTGGTTTGGGTTGGAAGGGACCTTAAAGCTCATCCAGTTCCAACCTCTTGCCATGGGTGGGGACACGTTCCACTAGAGCAGGTTGCTCCAAGCCCCTGTGTCCAAGCTGGCCTTGAACACTGCCAGGGATGGGGCAGCCACAGCTTCTCTGGGCACCCCGTGCCAGCACCTCACAGGGAAGAGGTCTTCTTTGTATCTTATCTAAATCTACCCTCTTTTCATCTTATCATTTGATACATGACACATTAAATGTTATATTTAAATACCCAAATGATAAGTAATACAGTTGTCATTGATACACTTTGTTGTTAAATTCTAATACATAGATATACTCACTGCATTGTGAAAGAAGTTGCAAAGATGCTTTGCCCAAGGACACCTGAAAACCAGATACAGAGTCTTAGTCCACTTTCTCATAGGGACACACCTGCCCTCAATTTCAGCCACTCTTCAGTTCTGCATTACTCAAGGCTTTACAAAAAGGCCAGTCCAACAACTCACTTTAGCTTTCAAATAGAAATGAAATAAGGTATTTTATTTTCTCTGCTACACACAGCAAAGGCTAGAGAGAAGAAACTGAAGAATTTCAACTTACCTGCCCATGATTTCCACTTAAGACAGTTACCAAGAGGTGAATTCTCAACATTACTCTGCTGCCAGCAGCTATGTGTGAATTAAAAGTGCCAGAGCAATTACTCTGCCTTCTAGTATACAACCAGAGCCAACTAATTTAGAAACTATTATGTCAATACATTAAAGTCTATCACTCTAAAGCCTAGAGAGCTTTACTGCATAACACAGGAGAGCAAGGATTACACTTAAAAACAGCTCAAGGTTTCAAAAGTTACACATCAGTGCTTTGTTATCATTTGTAATCCAAACAAAGTACTCAGACTCTTTCAGGACTGTTTTCCCCACCCTCTGAAGCTTTGTGCTGCTGCAGACCAAGTGGTGTCTCTTAAAAGATAATGACAGGCACATAATGCTGTCCTCAGTTTCCATAACAGTGCACATATGTTCCTCAATCTTTAGGTTTTGGTGGGGGTCTACTCCCTCCCCACCATGCGAAGTATTTCTTACAAGCTTAGTACTGACCCTGTACTCCCACTTTATTCTTTACAGATGCACAATGATACACATTTTGAGCTACTTTTAATTATTTTCTCTAAATAAAGCCTTATGCAGTATTAAGCCTCCTTAGATTCCAGTAGCAGCTTTGTTCCAAGTCCTAATTAGAGGTTTTTTGATTGCTGTTGATGACAGTGATACTTATGTAACAGAACTAGACTGTACCCTGTGTCATCTTGATGACTGGTCAGAGTTGCCAAGAGCAGACATGTTTTTCATAACACTGGGAAGTGAGGAGGCCATTTGGTTGCAACAGGTAATAGAACAATTTCAAGTCTACCCAGCGCATCATGTTCAGTACCTTTACCACTGCTAATGACAAGGAAGAAGAAAAACCAAGAATCAGTTGTGAATTAAGACAGTTAAGAGAAAATGACCATCAGCATTGTAACACAATGATTCTCTACCTGGCTATGATGAAGATTCACACTTACATATGCAGATTCTCTGCGATAATGTTCAGACTGAAGAGGCCAATGGATTGCATCTTCTGATGTCTGCAAGTCAGGAACAGGCAAAGGAATTCACCCACATACTGGGGACCAAGGTTTTGCCACCTAAGCAATACAAAACCAGGAAACAGAACACAGCTGTGCAACAGCAGAAACAAGATGCCAGGAATCAGTGGGCAAGTTATTTGCATTCTTGACTTGTCCAAAGCCCTGGGCTGGCTGGTTTCAAAGAGCTAAGGGTCACATCTCTGCTAAATGTTACTGCTGCTCTTACTGTTTCCATAAACAGACAGACAGGGAGCAAGTGTTTACTCACAGCTTTAGCATTGTTGCTTTCTGACAATGTAGATCTCTCAAAATCAGGTTGACAGTGCCATGGAGAACATTTTCTTCATAGGAAAGATGGTCCAGTAACAGCCTCAAAGCCCAAAAGTTATTCTAGGAAGAGACAAAGTAAGACCAGTGATTTAACCCAACTGTCAATCATTTCTTAAAAACCAGACTAAATTGAAGGTCAGCAAAGTTAAAGAGGAACAAATCAAGTTAAATGAGTCC
This sequence comes from Psittacula echo, assembly GCF_963264785.1. Classification (NCBI taxonomy): domain Eukaryota; kingdom Metazoa; phylum Chordata; class Aves; order Psittaciformes; family Psittacidae; genus Psittacula; species Psittacula echo. The sequence goes on from NC_137739.1 coordinate 1,713,331, forward strand.
AAAATCTCCAAGTTGGTGTTACACAGATTTTAAATATCATTTGCTTCCATCTTTTGGAACAGAAATCAATAGCCGGGACTCACCCCAAAAGCCAGGGCTATCTCTAAGAAGGAAGTCAAGTATGGAAGATCACAAAAAACCATCTGTTGTATTGCTTGTACTGCGAGAATAAGACAAGCCTCATGGTGTAACTAGAGGGAGAGATAACAACAAGAAGAGACACATACTTAAAAGCCCACTTTCCCCACTACATGCCTACCTCATCCAGTCAAATCAGCACTAAATCATTACCATTCCAGATAGACAGCTTAGATGTCAGACATGACAACCATGTGAATCTTAAGAAGGCCAAAAGAAAGGCGAATATAATAGGTATTTATTTTGGGGAACATCAGGTGAAACATGCTATAAAGTCCTCCCAGAAATATGAAGCGGAAATAGAATTAAAGAGGAAAAAAAAATGTCTGGCCCAGGAGTCACATATTTGTAAGGTATATTTCCTCTAAAGTAGGAAAAAACAATAAGAAATCTCCTTAGATGTACTGACTGTATTTAACACAGAATATATTCCAAGCCATTTCTAAACATGTTCCACTATACTTGAAACCATTCTTCAAAGCAAGTTTAGAAATCCTGAGCTATTCCAAGTTTTGAGCCAAACCCTGTGTCAAGTCTCAAAGGGTAGTCTCCTGTTTAAAACAAACCATACAAGATCACCCTGTGAGAAGTTAAGACAGGATCAATCACCACCAGCCCTCCCACTTTATAAATGTATAAATGTGGACAGTTATAAAGCAAGACTTGTCCTAGGTTGAAGATGGTGTCAGACCAGAACAAAACCTAATTGCTTTCTTACTCCAGATGTCTGCTCTAGCCTTTAGACTGTGCTAAGAACAGTCTTATGTCAATTCCCCCCCCAAAATCTTCAAGCTCCCTGTAAAACCCTTTAATAATCCAACTGTTTTCAACACTATTATATCTTCAAGCACAATAACACAAATAGTAAATTTTCTTACTGCTATGTGCACACTTACTTGAGGAGAGAAAATAGAGGGTGGTAAAGAAACATTAATTTTTGCCTTCAGTTCCTTCAAAAGGCCACAACTGGCAGCAAGCACCCCCTAAAACACAGGTAATGAGTCACAAGGAGAAGGATGTTCAGATACTCTACAAACAAACAGTGCTCAAGATGTTCTTTAATGTACTTTTACATATTTTTCTTAAACTGCTTCACTATCATTTTGTTATCTGATCCATCTCAACAGTAAAAGATACGGAATCAGTATCAGGCATTGAGCTGCATGCAGAATTAATCACTGTAGTATTTAACACTCCTGAATCACAACATTCTGCACATACAAGAGTATTTGAGGAACTGTAAAGTTAACCTTAGCATTTACAAGAACAAGTCAATGCCCACATCAAATGAAGTCTCATAAATCCAAGACAAGAGGTTCTCCCATTTCACAGGACTGTTTCAGTTACCTTTTGGAAGTCAAGTGGTGGCTCTTTCAGGGACATGGGAAGTAGGTGCCCACTTTTTTCCAGAAAATTGCTACTGCCCAAGATCATAATGAGGGTGCTCCAGCATTTAGGCTGCAACACAGCAGAACATTTGTTTTACAAAGCCAAACCTGTTCACAGAAGTGTAAACTATTAAGACGTAAGAGGGTTTTGATAGTAAACCCTTGCATTAGGGAAGTAACTGGACAAAACAGGTAATATAGAGAACCACTCAAGGGGCTACAGAAACACAGTTTTAAGATACTCACATTCCTGTAGAGTGACATGTTGCAGTAAAGGAGTTTCAGTGCCTGCTTAATCAGAACACCATCTTTCAAGGGAGGCCCTGTAAGAAGAAAAAAAATATCCAAACCATCTTATATTTCCTGAATAACTACGGATTAGGAAACCAAACAGGATACTTAGTTACAGGTATGTTTCTACAGAAACCTAACAAAGAGACAAACAAGTGTCTGCAGTTGTTTTACAGTATTTAGTAGGTTTTGAACTGAAAGATATCAGTGGTAAAATGCTGTTCTGGAAAGCTGCAAAGAACTGAATACAATTTAGACTAAGCCACTAAGAGCAGGTGACCCAGAACAAAGTCTTCATTACGTACATCACAGTGTGATACACACTCAGTATCTCATGCTTTGAAGAATTCTACTAGTAGTTGAACATCTCCAAAATAAATCAGAATACCCCTTGACAAGTAGCACACACCAGATGATCACAGTTATCAGTGCCTGAACTAGCGACAGAATGTAATGCACAGACCATGAAACCCTTTCCACCAGGCAGCTTTAATTCTCAAGGTCAAAGATGAGACATACCACAGTGCGAAGTGACACACTACCCCTAGTCACACCATGATGCAACAGGGAGATTTGTATGTTCATAGGTTGCTTTTGGCAAAACAACTTCACAGTTGATGAAACTAGAGTCTTGTGTGGAGTGTAGCCAAATTAGGGTACACTTCATAGAATCATAGAATAGTTAGGGTTGGAAAGGACCTTAAGATCATCCAGTTCCAACCCCCCTGCCATGGGCATATTCATGCTCAGATATAAAGACATTCTTCCTGCCTCGTGCTATGGCCTATGCTTTAGTCCAGACAATTTATAGTTGGGATCAGAGTCCCTTAGAATGTTATTAATATTAATGAAAAACTAAAAGCCATAATTAAGATTCTAAACATGCTTAAGGAAGAAATCACACTTGCCAGCTGCAATCCAGAGCCCAGGGTCCAGTATATCCTTTCCACCAGGGACACTGCCTGTTCTGAACATCTTCAGATAGACCTCATACTCAAAAGGTGTTAGGCGGCAGGCAGTGCAGCAGGCGAGGCTGTTGACAGGAAACAGCAGGGAATGTGCAGCATCCAGGAAGTCTCCAGATTTACACAGATAGAATGGGATTTTATCCCGGAGGTGTCTTAACCTGGAAAGAGAAAAGGGATGAGTATCTGATTTTCATTAATATGCAAGTTTTACTATACATTTTATGGATCAAATTATGTTTGACCACTAGCGACTTACACTGATAAGGCAGAAGTTAGTTGCAATGCAGCATTGCTTTCACTTAGCAAACAGCTGCCAAAATCCTACTGCTTTTCATGCTATTAGTTTATTACACATTGAAGAGAAACAGGTTAGGACACATTCTTAAGGCAAAAAAATAATTGGGAAGATAAAACCATTTACCCTTTGGTATCATTGCACTTCACAGCCCTCAGGTAGCGAACAACTTCCTTATAGCTGGGGAGGAAAGAAAAAGATAGTAGGAAAAGCAGAGAAGTGGAAAGCTATATATAGGTCAATAAAACATGTACTACAATTAATGAAGCAAAACAATAGGTCTTCCTACATAAGATACATTGCACAAGAGGAGACATAACTGGTAGAAAGAGACAGTTGGAATGAAGTTCCAAGAAGCCACCCACTGATTATATCTGTACTCTGGCAAAATAAAACAGGAGGCTGCTTTTCTATTTAATTCTTTAAGTGGACTGCATTCTTTTAAATGCAGACTTCTGAAGATCCAGAGACGAGAACACACTTTTCTGGCCATCTTCCACCTAGTCAGCCTTTAGATGAACAGAATTTGTTTTAAACATCAACATCTAAAACCTACTGGGTATACAGATACAAGGAAATGATCCACTTCAACATTCTTTTCTGACCCTGAAGCGTTCAAAGGCCTTGATTCTGCTTTGAAAAACTTCAAAAAGCTACTGGCCTCCTTGATAAGTAATGGGCACAAACAGCTTCAAACGTGTCTTTGTTTTGCAGGTTTCCCCATTACACAAATCTCAGATGTTAGGAAAACACTACACTGCAATCAGCACCATGCAAAACAAATGATGTGTTCATAAAACGAAGATACAAAACAAGGCCAAACTGATCTTACTTCTTCTTGTCTACCAATTTCTCCATTCGAGCCTCTATAACAGGGAGCGGTTCCCACAGGAACACTTTTCTTCCTCTCAGTGTTCTTTGACCAGTGACATTCTGGCCTTTTAACACAGTGGTCAGTAACACATGATCCCATGGCATAACATTCAAGCTGGAAGTACAAAAAGAAAGTAATTTTCAACCATGGCTTTTCATACACCACTACTCCTTTCTCTTAAGCAACATGAAGATTTAGCAATAAAACAGCTCTATATGGACAACTTAGCCATACGCTCAACAACAACTTTTCCTGGTAGGATAGGACAAATACAAAGCAGCTACTACTGAAATCTCCCTATAAAATGCTGATGCCCGTTCTATACGGCTGTTTTCACATCAGGCAACTGTATAAAAACGTCTTCTCTAAACAACCTGCGAAGAACATACCTATTTGAGAAGCCAAAGCAGTGACATGGAAGTGAGATGGACTGAAAAAAATTAACAAACTTTTCATGCAAGGATTTGGGGAAGTCACACAACACCAGCATCCTCTGAAGTCGGGTTGTGATCCTGTGTTTTGAAGAGAAAAAAAAACAAAGAAAAATCAAATCCTCTTAAATTTGGAGGAATTACTATTAAATTGTTGTGGGTTTTGGTTTTAATATTATGGGAAGCTATTCTACACAAGTTCAGGGGCTTGGTTTTGGTTAAAAGTCAGACAGTTTGGATCTATACTTGAATTTTGTGCCCTAAGATTTGTAGTGAATAACAGTATTGGTCTTTTATTGTTTTAAACATCAGGGAAACAAAGATTCTGTGGCCTTAAGTTTTAAAACAAAGATCAGCACTGAGTATATGGAGAAACACCGATGAACCCAAGAAGTAACCTAGTCAACTCAAGCTCCTGGCACCCTCAAAGCTACTGAAACAATTTCTGTCTTACCTGACCACTGGATATAACACAAAGGAGGGTTTACTCGTTGAAAATTGGGTGAGGGAAACAAAAAATTCCTTTTCCTTTTCTTTTGAAGAAATTAAATTCAAGAATAGCAATTTAAAATGAAAACTGATAGAGGATTTAGGTTACACCTATCATTAGTTTCACATAAGAGGTGAGAACATATTGTTTCTGAGTGCTCCTGAAAAAAAGTTAATTCTTAATTCATTAACCTTCTGGTGCAAGTGAATTTTGGGTTAAAGGTGAAATATAAAGCTAAAATGAGAAATGAATTAAGCCAAGTTAGCTCGATGCCCTCATTCATCAGCCTCTAGGGAACAATGCTATGTTACATCCTTGACTACTCCATCCCAGTCATGCTACAAGGCTGCTGTTTTGATCTTTAACAGACCACTATTTACTCTTTGGCTTACCAACCACAAGTAGCTGCCTGACACCACCTTCTGGTCTGACCTTGCAGAACACTCCTAGAGTACTGTCAAAAAGTAATCCATCTTCTTGGCTTTATGTTATTCCCCTTTGAAGCAGCACAGAATGGTTCAAATATTATGTGGCTCTAAATAAAGCCAATATTGCCCACGTCCTTCACAGAAAGGAACTAATATTCAACAAAGCTTTTAAACCCCCTGATTTGTAGTGTACAGCTGTAGAACCTGACAGCATGCTCATGAGGCTGACTGATGTACATTGTTTATATTCTGCCTGTCCCTACCCGCCTGCAGTCTACATGCAGGCAGCAGCAGGCTACTCTTGCTCTGCTCAATACCTAAGACACTACAGTGAGGTTGTGCTCCCTGATAAAGAGCTCCTGATGCCACAGGACCAGAAGATTATAGACCTGTGCAGGTTTACTTCTGCCTTCTAAGAGCCAAAGCATTCACTTTGTTTATGCTTTTGAACAGAAGTCATTTGAAATTTATTTTAAATGCAAGCAGAAAGTCTGCACCCAGCAACCACCCCTTTGTCCTCTCATCATATGGCAAGGTAAGTCTTACCTTTGCAGCAGACAAGGGACAGCAATCTTTAATGAAGCAGTGTGACCAAGGTTCTGCCAGTTTCTAAAAGAGGAGGATAAAAGCCCTAATTAATGTTTGTCTTGTTTTTCTGCCTTTGACCCTCTTCTCTATAATCAACTCTTTAAGAAAAACCCACTTTGACTTCTCCTTTATAAAAAGCCTTGAATTTAAGCCCCAAACTATATTGATTTTCCAGTGCAAAGCTCTGCAACCTTTGCTCAAGCTAGACAGTAATCAAGCATGAAACAGCCAGGATATAAACAAGAAAATAAACAGCACCAGTAGTAAAGGCTGAAGTATCTAAACTCTGGTTGTATTATGTTTCATGCAGTCCTCCCAGCTGATAGGGCAGCCTCCAGGCTTAGGGAAGGCAACTAAAACTTATCACCCAAGGAACACATCACATCCTCCCTCCCTTCCAGGTCAGAAGCAGATGTTTCTTCACACAGTGCAGCTTGTGCACTCTCCACTCAGGAAAGCTCCCTTGCCTCATGCCTTCTCCTGGGGAATTAACCCCACCAGCCACCATCTGCTGTCTATCAGCCTCCCACCTTCCAATTCCCATCTCAAATTCCTTCCCCTTGTTGGAAGTCATCTCCCCTCCTTGTGCCCCAATCCTACTTAACTTCTTCCTCTCACATCCAACCTTTAACCTCTTCCCCAAAAGCCCTCCCCATAATCAGTCTCATCTCTCCCTCAGGTGTGCTCAATTTCCTCTCATTGTGGTGCAGCCAGAGCTGTGAACTTTACACCATTCCTACCCTTAATAAATGGAAAACCAGAACTCTTAGTCTCCTCCCTCTGAGGAGCAAATGAAGATCACACACTAAAGTGGAACTGGATACTTACATAGCAGGGTCTTTATGAAGTGCTATCTCCTTAGCTGCTCCCAGAAACATGACAGCAGTAGCTTTTGGATTCTCTTTTTCTGCCTGATTTAAAAATCTTGTTACCAGTGTAAAAACTCCAGAATACCTAAGAAAGTGAAGTGGTCTATAAGATAAAGTGTCTGCAATGATGGACTTCATAAACAAGTGGCAATTACAACCATTCTACAGTTTGAGAGCAAACTGACTTGCCTCTCCTTGAAAAGCCTCTCTAAAAATTTAATAGCTCACTGGCCAAGTAAGTTCTCTCAACTCTTCCTGCTGTATCAGGTGCAGCAATTCCAATTACCACCTCACCAAAGGAAGTCAAACCTGCACTGACCAGCAGGTACTGCTAGTAGCTGAGTTCTGTTGTTACTTACTTGTATACAACCTCCATGCTGCGTGATCTGCAAACATCGCATTGCCCAGGGGGGAGTTTTGGGAGGCAAAAGCATTCATGTTGAGTGTGAAGCATTTCTTCTCCAGCCAGATACTTATTATATTCCACAGAAAGTTCCTGGATAAATTTTAGTAGAAGATCTCCTAAGAGAGCAGAGACAGATGTGAAATCTAGTGCAATATTTAGTCTTTTCAAAACAAAAAGAAACACAAAGACAGTCACAAGCACCCTGTGTAAAATACTTAGCAAGTTGCTCACACCCAATCTTACTGCTCAGGAAAGCTTTGTTGCTTCTTTGGGAGGAAAGCAGGAAAGTGCACAAACTGCACCTGCAGACCTGTGTCTACTCTGAGTATAGCCCAGAGGAGTAACAGTAAAGTGCTACCATAAAAATCCGCCAAGCCTTTTCAAGGAGAGTTGTGGACCAGACAAGACGCCCATCAAGCCACAGACTGAGTAGCCACAGCGAGCCACGTGTCCCAGGACAGTATGATGTGTACTTACCACCATGCCGAAGGTCTGCATCTATATCTGCGAGCTCCAAATTGAACATTACAAGGATGCCAGCCAAGGCAAAGTCACGTTGATCCTTCCAGAACTTGCTTTTGTTGTGTGCATTGCAGTGGCAGAGGGCAGGGACTGTCCAGTTCTCACACTATTTCATAAAAAATGAAAAACAGGGAAAGGTTGGGGTTTTTTTCCCCTCCCAGATGAGCAAATCAAAAGTTAGTTCCTCTGAGTGAAGGTCACTTTACACTTTACAGTTGTAAATTCACTTTACAGAATTCACTTTATACTTTACAGACCCGGGCAAAGCCATAGTGAAGTATTTGGACAGTCAGGGCAGGAGGCTAATACAATAACAACTTGATACCATGGCTAGCAAATAAAGCCCATGGTAATTTCCCATCATTCCTGAATACCTTACAGAGACACTTCAGGTTGGCACCCTCCCCACTGTCACTTGGTGACACAGCACTGTCTTTGCATGTTCACCCTCACTTCCAAAGTTTTCCAAGACAAACTCAAACAACCCAACCCCATACACCCAATTCCTTCAACTCCCTCACTGTAAGTTAGACCATTCTAAAAGCTTGATATTTCTCTAGCACAGTGAGAAGCAGCCTGATTTAGTAATCTGATTCCATGAAATACACTGCGTGGCTAAAGCAAACAGGAGGTACAATTGCTTACACCAAGTGAATATCTACTCCAACAACTGGTTGGACTAGCAGAAATAAACCCAGCCAGTGACTATGTTTGTAGGAGCATTGTGAAGAGATAAAGATTTAGGAGAGGAACTGTTAAAATATTAAATTTCATCTATCATTTATTCTTTTAGTGTGTTCAAGAGCCATTTCTTTTTCAAAAGACTGTTGAGTAATGGAGTTTACTCAAAGCTGTGCCATCCTTGATTACAATTCTTACCTCAGAAGCTAGCTTATCACAAATATAGCAGTAGCACTGGTCACAAATATCAGCATTTTTGCCAAGGGGTGAACACCTATCACATTCCGTTCGCCTACAAAGTGGAAAAGCAGGAGGTTATTTAAGAACCAAGTTCATGCTTATCCAACTCTATTACTTTCAGCTGCTAAAAAGCTAACAAGGCTACTTGATAAGATGGATTAAATGTGGAAAATGAACCCCCCCATTCACTTCCCCACCACTGAGCATACTCAAACGGGTGCATTGTACAGTCGTATCTTGCATGAGGCATCACATTAGCTTTTTTGCAGAAAGTAACCACTAGATCACATTCCTCATCCACAACTTCCTCAGATTTCTCCTCCTCCAGAGCAGGCTTCTCTGTAGACAAGATGCAGTGTAAATCAGTACAAAGGAAACTACAACTTCATTACAAGTTCATTCAGCTATTATGACATTTGATTTTTAAAAACACTTTAAGGCCCAAGTTTTCTGATGGTTTCATACAGTGTCAGTAAGAACGGGTGCTCTGGTTTAAGCCGAGCTGGTAACTGGGCACCACACAGCCACTCATTCACTTCCCCACTTCTTCCCCTCCGCTCGTGGCGGGATGGGAAGGAGAATCAAAAGAAGGTAAACCCCATGGGTTGAGATAAGAACAGGCCAGTAACTGAAGTATAATACAAACCTACTATTAGTACCACCAATAATAATAACGGAAATAGCAAGGGGAGAGAATATAAAACTAAAAAGGGAAGGGAAAAAACCCAACAATAAACACAAGCGATGCCCAATACGATTGCTCAGCACCCACCGACCCAGCCCGACCCGAGCAGCGATCTGGGCCTTCCAGGTAACTCCCCCCAGTTTCTATACTGGGCATGATGTGCTGTGGGATGGAATACCCCTTGGCTAGTTTGGGTCAGGGGTCCTGTCTTTGCTTCCTCCTGGCTTCTTGTGTCCCTCCTCACTGGCAGAGCATGAGACTGTAAAGTCCTTGATCAGGTTAAGCACTACTGAGCAACAACTAAAACATCAGTGTGTTATCAGCCCTATTCTCAAGCTAAAGCCAAAACACAGCTCTGCACCAGCTACTAAGAAGGCAAAAAATAACAGTTACAGCTGAACCCAGGACAATGGTACAGTGGCCTAGGACAAAACCTTACAGACACTATCAAAACAGAACTAATGGAACCAAAAAGGATCCAACTGACATGGAAAAGCCCAATCTCAGCTTAGTTTATAATAGTTTGAAGCAGAACAGCCAAAGGAATCTCAAAAGTTATGAAATAATAGCAGTTCCTCCTGGTTTTATTTATTTGTGAAGGATTTTGTTTTCATAGCAGAAAGACTCATTTTAAGCATATCAATAAATTTATAGATAGCTTTATAATTAATAAACTTCAGTTTATTTCCAAAGCTCTTTACAGAACTGCCTCAACAACAAGAGCACAGCACTTACCCAGCGGGTCCACCAACAGAACTGAGCTCCCCAGCGTGCTCTCAGCTTCATCATCACTGATCAGGATTATGTTCTGCTCTTCCTCTTTTTTTGATGGCCTCATGGTTATCAAACTCCACGGGAAATCAACTGTTTGAGAGGAAATGGGACACAAAGTTAGTGCTGACTTGGGAAGTCCTTCCCTCAAGAAGGGAAGAAAGGAAACTTCTCCAACACCCAAGCCCTTCATCTATGGGAAGTTATGCTAGGGACAGAGACAGTCAATGCTCAGTACAGCCAGCAGCTCAGAAAACACTGCAGATGCCACCCAGAGCTGAGAAAACCCTATAAAAAGGAGGTGTGGGAAGAAAACAACCCCAAACCACTCAATGTGCTGTTCCTCTGGTTTGGTGGGCACGCCTATGAAACAGCTCTTTATTGTTCACCGTAATTAGAATCACAGAATGAACTGGGTTGGAAAAGACCTTTAAGCTCATCCAGTCCAACCATCCCCCGAGGCCACCACTACCCCATGGCACTGAGGCCTCGTCTCCACGGGGTGTGAACACTTGCAGGGACGGTGCCTGCAGCCCTGCCCTGGGCAGCCTGTTCCAATGCCTGAGCACCCTCTGAGGGGAAGAAAACCCAGCTGGAGGCCCCAGAATTGCCCAGCACAGACCCTGCGCCCTCCCCAGCTCCCCCCCAAACAAGCACCGCCATCACACCCTATGGCGCTCACACAACGGACCCTGCCCTCCCTCATCGTCCCTTAAACCAACCGGTCTCTCCTTCTTTTCACCTCAAGCAGGACCCTCACCCCCTTCAACTGCTTTCTCCTTCTCCCCGTCTCCCAACCGGCCACAAAGCACCCCCGAAAACAACCTCCCCCCGTACCCCTTTCCCACGGCTCCTGCCCGCTCCCCTCTCACCGTGCACCCCCTCCCACGATTCACTCCCGCTCCGCTGGGCCCGCCGCCCTCAACCCCGCCACTATTTGAACACACAATTCCTTCCGCGGGGGTGACCGCGGAAGGGGTCCACGAGGTGACGCCCCCCGCGTTACTTCCGCCCTGGCACCGCTCCCTCATCGGCGGGGCCGCCATGTTTAGTGAGGGCAGGCTGGAGGCCGCCGTGCTTAGTGAGGGCAAAGCCGGCGCCGCCATGTTTAGTGAGGGCAAACCGCAGGGCCCGATGCTGGCACCGCTCCGGCAGCGGCGGGGCTGGTTGAACAAACGCTTCCTCCTTCACAGGGTGTAGAATGAGAGGGAAATGGGAACCAGTGTAGGGTCCTCTTGACGTGTGAGGCCGTGCAGGAGGGGAAGAGGGAAGCGGTGATCCCCATTACCCTTCCTATGGTCTTTATGGGGTGCCACGGCGCCACAGATGAACCGGCCTCGCACGCCTCCCCACAGCCGGGAATGCTGTCTCCGTTCCGGACACGCTCATCCTGAGTCCCCGCTGCCAGGACAGCAGCTGCTGGAAGGGTAAATGTGTTCACTGCATGTGGTCAGCCCTAATTGCCACCTTCTGTCGCGACAGGCTCTTCCTATTGCGAACCCAGCGGTGAGGAAGGAGCCACATCCAGCAGCTGCGGTCTCCCTGGGAACACTAGATGGTACCAGAGCTCTACACAGGCTCGGGCAGGACCCGGAGAGCGGAAAGCACCCCAGAAGCGGGAATTCCGGAACGTGGAAAGGTGTAAAGCTGCCGTATTAATAGTATGGAAAAGTCATCGCTTTTTCTATGGGAAAAAGCAGACGAGAGGTTGCGAATTAAATAAGGACATTTGTTGTGCTCAGGCAACAAGTGGAATGTATTTGTGGTTAAAAATGACCAGCAAAGTGACAGTACCTGGTGGGGACACACTTGAAGACTAATTTGCAATGAATGTCTCATTACTATTAATTAGCTAAGGAAAATCTAAGAAGTATTTTAACTTAAGCAGAAGCTGCCATTAAATCATGAAAATTAAGTCAATTCCTTGTATAATTAATATTAGGACTATTCAAACAGCACTCAGCGATCACCTTCTCTGTGAGCGACTGCGCACATTGCAATGCACTGCCTGAAACAGGAATGTGTTAAAACAAGAAGCCTGCCTGCACATGGATATTTATTCCATGAATAATCTTGAATGTCTCCGTAGCTTTCAACACACGTGAGCAAAATGCCTCAAGTTTCTGTGCTTACAATGAGGAATCTAAACCTGACACCTAAAGAGGTGGCTCTGGTAGGGAGAGCTTTCAGTAGAGACATCATTTCCCTCAGGCAGTTGCCCCTGTAGCATTGACAGCGTTTTAGCAGCCCTGGATAACTCAACGCAGCAATTGAGGTGGTGAAATGACGTATTGAGATAGCGGGAGAAACAACAAAGGCAGGGCTGGCACTCGGCCACAAGCATTTTGCTCTCATGCAGAAGCCCTATGAGATGATGATCTTATGGCTAAATATGGTCAGGACTTTAGTGCTGTGCCTCATCCAAAACACAGCAACGCTGGTGTTTCCTCTCTTTCCAGATGAAGACTTGGCGGCATCGGCCTATTTTTAGTGGTGTGGGTGTAAAATATGTGGGTTACGTTTCACATCGCCTGAGCTCAGTCTGCTCTGCCATGGCGGGGTTGCTGCCCAGACCTCGCAGAGCTCAACGTCTGGGGTTGACATCATAGGCTCCTGCTTCGTGGGCTCTGTTTGTTTCGTTTGGGGTGAAGAGACAGCTCTCCTGCTCCTTGAGCCTGTAAGGCAAACACAGTGCCTCATCCTGAGCTCCAGGCTGTGAGGCGAATAAACCAAGGATAGAGCATCCCACAGAGGGCCAGTGATGAGGCTGGTGTTTGATCCATTTCAAGTGGCCAGCCAGAAGTGGTCCATAAAGTACTAAAAATGCCTCAAAATACACATGGAAATGCAAACAAGATTCTTCTATTCATGTTTCAGCATGAGAGCAACAGCTTTCCTGTCCCCTCACAGCACAGGTTGCTTTGCCATGCGCTCCCCCTGCCCCTTTCTATGTGAAGGGAGCTGGAGCTCTGCCATGCTGTTTGCTTGGGCTTGGAGCAACATGGGGCTGTGTTTGTCAGCTGCATGGAATGGGGGTAAAGATCCAGGGATAAAGGAGATGAGGGTGTATTTGGGGATAGCTGGAAAGCCCAGAATAAAGAAGTGGAACATTGACAATAATTATCTGCGGGCTGGAAGGTGGAACATCAAGGAGGGAGTACGTGGTGCCCTGCATCATTAAACTGCTGCAGATTATTGATGCTGCACCTATTGCTTCCCCAGAGGGGTAAAATAAGAGGTCCCCAATTGGATCCACATCAGTCCTGCCTGACAGGAGCAGTCTGGACATTAACTGAAGATGCAGAAGACTTCTGCTCGCTGGGAATGAGGACCGGGGTAGTGGGTTTCTATCCACCAGCTCCAGAAGCAGAAAGGGAATTTCTCTTTGACCGCAAGAGCAGAGCTGTGGAGCGAACGGACCATTAAAATGTCTGTGCAAAACAATTGTCACGTCCCATTTCTATTTGCTGCTGCTTCATTCTGCTGAAAGGCAAAGGCCTGTTTGTACCTGATGACAGGCTTGGGATAGATCAATTGGCTGGAAAAGACTCTGAGGATTGAAACCTACAATTCCACGTGGACAAGTGCTAATCCATCAGCCTGCTGAGCCCAACCAAGGTGCCGCAGGTCTTTCCAGGCACTTGGAGCTGACTCATGTCATGGCTCTTGTGCTTGTTTGGCCCCAAAAAGGGATGTTCAGTGTTGGAACTGTAAAAGAGATTCTTATAACTGAGCTTCTGGGAAAAGAGTTGTGGTCTTTTCTAGCTACCCTTGGCATCTCTACAGATTCACTGCCTCTGTTAATGGGCAAACTTTCCATGGTGACATGAAGGCGGGTTCCCCCTCGCTTTAATCTTTGAAGTGCCTCCTGGTACATTGCAATGGGCTGACGAAGTGTCGTCTGCTGTACGGAATCAGCTCTGCTCAGGTTTCATAGGGAAACAGGACTTACGTGATTATAACGTGTGTATGAGTGAATGACAGGCCCTATTTGTATCCTGATGTTGCTGAGATGGGAGGAAACCATCCTTTTTCTCCAAAAAGCAGGATCCAAGAGGAGGGGTTGAGGAAAAAACATGCCTTACATTGCAGGAGGAGAGAAATGGTGGCAGAGCAAGGAAAATGGGTTAGCTTGGAGCCTGACTTAGTGGCCCACCCCTTGCTAAATAAGAAATAAGCTTTTACTTGAACGCTGATTTTGTGAGGAAATGAGATTTCTGTGGTGATAGCCCCATAGGTGTAAGATTCCCTCCTGTTTCCCTCACAGCCCCAACCCTTGGGAATTACTGAATTCTGGTGCCCATTTCAACCAAATGGACAGCAGGTAGAAACCCCAAAGGTAACAGGTTCCTAAAAGTACTATGGTAAGAGATATGCATGTGCAAGAGAGAGACACCCTCCATCCATGCCTCTCGGAGCTCATAAAGCTTCAAATCCAGGAAGAGATGGGGCCAAAATTCCCAAACCATGGAAAAAGCTTGGTAGTATTCATGCCTATGAGACACCAGAGAGTCCACACAGGATAAGATGCCTAAGGAAGGGACTCTGGGTGGCTGATCAGGCAGGAAGTGCTCTGGGTGAGGTATTCATCATGTCTTTTTTCCCCACGTGGCTTTTCTGGTGTGTAAGAAGGGGTGAAAGCCCCAGTACAACTCAAAGTCCATCAACCATGAGGCAGGAATCCATTGGAAACTATCAGGACAATGTGGGTTTTTTAATGCTTGAAAGAAAATGGTTCATTTAGCTCTTTCCCCCTGTAATGTTTCCTTCCCCAAGACCAAATAAAGTCGAAATGAGATGCCGTGAGAAAGACTGTTCTCAGGGTGTTTCAGGCCCTGTAAAAGTGGTCTGGTTTGATGGCTTGCAGGGGGACAACAGCCAGGCCAGGTTGGGAGAATCACAAGGACCCACCGGTGCTAATTCCCCTTTGGCTTGGAGCCAGCCTGCGTGCCGGGCGGGAGAGAAGAGAAGTGGGGATGCTCCCTACCTCGGCACAGCGGCAGCCAAGAGCTCTCGATGTAAGAAACAGATGAATGTGAACCACGTTGGAATGCCTTCAACAATCTGCTAGCACTCTGCTCCCCACCGAAAGCCCAGTAAATCCCCTTCGCATTTCAGGCTCCTAGAGAGACCCTGAAATATTATCAGTGCTCTTTGACACTCTACCTGCCCCTCATCCCACCTGGCTTTCCACAAAATGCATTTCCTCTGCTTTCAGGACAAACCCCCCCTCAGGTTCATGCAAACCCTGACACTTCCATAGCACGAGGGTGATCAAGTCTCCTCCATTTTATATTTGGTATTTTAATAGGGTTTCCTTTTAGACCTTTAATGAGTTTTTATTCCCCTTTGTATATCAGACGCTTCAGTCCGACCGACAGTTTTACTCACCCCATGTGGAGTAATATGAACAGTCAGGACAACCTTTTATTCCTGTGGCAAGCTTTGCTCTGCCAACATTTTTCCTTCACTCACAGTCGAGGGGATGTGTTTTGACCCTTTCCTCACCGCTGCTTCACCCATCTTCCAGCCTTGGAGCAAGGATGTTCCCTTTGTTGCGGTGGCAGGAACCAGCCCCGCTGACCGTGCTCTCTAATGCCGGCAGCTCTGTATCAAGGAAAGGTTAAAAACAACCCAACAAACCCAAAACAAAAGCAAATGTGGGTTTTGGCTCATCAAAGCATCTGAGTTTTGCTACTTCAGCCTGAGCCCAGGCTTGCAGAATGTTTTATTACAGCTTGCAGTGAGTGGGTCAGGCTGGGGCTGTCCTCATGCCTTTGGGGAGCTCATGGGCCACGTAGGTCCCTGGTGTCACGGTCATGCTGCAAGGTCAGTGGGAAGAAGTGTGTGCCTGAGCTGCTCGTGGGTTTGAGGCCATCCCCACCGGTCCTGGACTAAGTCAAGAGGTGCCCAGATCCTGTTTTCCTTAGCCATGGATGGCAAGCAGTCACTGACACCGTGCAGGAGGGGTGTTGCAGGACGCAACGAAGGATTACACACGTCAGGGTGGGTGCTGCACAAATAAAGAGATGTCAGTCGTGACCCCCACTGGTCAAACAGTGGGTGAATGGGAAGGGAGGAGGGCATGAAAGAGGGGGAGAAAATCAGAGCCACTCTGAGAAGTCGGGAACACACGTGCGGACAGGCATGGAGTGAGCCCCTGCTCCAAGTGATCTCGAGGTATTGGCAGTCTTCAGCCACAGGGATTCATGGCAACATGAAAAGGCAAATTTTGGGGTAAGAGGACTTTTGGGAACACTCTTTTGGATGTTTTTTCCTGCATTTGGGAGCAGGGGATATGTGTGTGCCTACTGCTGTCTGCAAGGCAGGCAGAGTGGCTTCAGGCATTCCTTGTGTTTAATCACATAGGTCCAGTGGAGTCAGACTTTAAAAACACATGCCATTAAAGGTTACATATTAAGCAGGGCTTGGTTTTTTGATGTCGCAGAAGGCTTATACTCATCTGCTGAGAATTAGGAGGTTATTATTCTGCGGAAGCTAATCCAAATTGCCTGTTATCCATAGGCAGAAAATTAAAGGAATATTTAAGCCCATTCCACAGATTACAAACTCAGTGGCATAGCTCTGCAACCAGTAGTATTAGTATCTTGCATTTGATAGTTGCCAATAATTTAAGTCAACTGTTTAACATCTGGCATTACTATATAATGTCTGGCTTAAGCTATAACCTTTCCCCCCCCCGCTTTTAAAATAGCTTTTTCTGCTTTGAGAGCATTTTGATTACTAAAACCCTTCCCAGAACAGATTTATCCTGTGATTTAACATTTTGTGATGGAGTCTCATTTTGAATCAGTCGAATAATTGGCAGCAACTTTGGTATTAAACTGATTCATGATGTACATCCAGGCCCTTCAATAATTGAACATTATTGTCTTTATAATCGAAACCCTTTTTGCCCATTAAAAAGTATTGGAAACAGTCTAGTGATCTGCTTTGATTAAAAATAAAGTGCAGAGGATTGGGAATGATGAGGGATGGTCAGTCCTTCCCTCAGGTCAGCTGAAAGGCATTGCTTGGCTCTGCACAGCACCAAGCATAGGCTGTTGTGCTTGGTGGTTCACTAACCAGCAGTAACTGTGGCTGCACAGGGATTTGAACAGTCTCCATCCAAGTGATGAACACAAAAATACACCCATTACCCCACCAAGCACTGGCAATACCTTTGTGCTCACCGAGCAGTTGGTCCAGGAGCAAGGCACGTGGCTGAGGACAGCACGCAGCACCCCTTGCCAAGCCCATCAGGTAGCCAGGGATGTCCTCCCCATGACGGTGTCCAACAGCCTTTGTCTCACTGCAGGGTCTTGGAAGAAAACACTGTGCAGAAATTCGTTCTGATCTCTTCTTTTTGGGAAGCTCTAAATTATAATCAATAAACCTGGGTGAGAAACCGAGGCAGTGCATTAGAGCAGATCTACGGCTCTCAACACCACCGAGGGACTAACGGAGGGTGAAAAAGGTGCTTTGGGTCCCAGCGCCACCCGGGAGAGGAAGGCTCAGCGCCGCGGAGCCTCAGCACGCCAAATTAAAAGCTGTCCGGTTCACACTCCACTCTTCCCCGGCCTTTGGCAGGGGCTATGATATAACAGGTTTTGCATAGCTGCTAGACATCTTCCTAATAGTATCCCCTGTGAATTCTAAATTTCAGTCACAGCCTCTAAATTTTCATTAAGAGCAGTCACACAGAGAGGATGATGGATTAGATTTTATTGTTGGAAAATCTCCAGATAAAATTAAAGTGCTTCTTTCTTTTCTGAAACCTTTACCTTTCCCCTGTGGTGCCCTATAAATAAGGTATCAAATAATGTTTATCCTTTTGAGTTCTGCAATCTTACATGTTTCATACTTACTCCTGACCGCTCTCCTTCCTCTTCAGAGATGTCACTCTTCAGTTAAAGACACACTACCTCATGGACTTTGCTTTATTGCAAAGCAGCCTCACTTTGTGTCCCAGCAGCATTTAGGAGACTCCACTTAAGCCCAGGTACGTATTTGTAAATACATCGTTGTCTCCTTCCTTTTCCTGGAAGGTTTGCTTTCATTTCCTTCCTCCTCCCCATCCAATTCCCTATGTCCTTACTTTTTTTTCCCTGGCTCTCCATCCTCTCTGCGCACATCTAATCTGTCCAGCTTGCAGACAGATGAGACACCACTTTGGTATACGCCGTGATCATGGGGCCCACTTTCTGCTGGGAACCAGCCGCTGCCTCCAATAGCCAAACCATGATAAGTGGTATCCGCTCCCACTGCCCCTGGCCAGCAGATTTTTATAGCAGATGTTGTTTCTTCCTACAGTGAAAAGGAGAGGAAAAAACCCCGTGTTCTTTTAAGACCGAGATCTTAACCAGTTTTAGATGCTTTTAGCCTTCACTTAACTAAAAAGCAAGCGCCCTGCAGGCAGTTGGTAGGAAGCGTTCAGGAGCTGGTAATGCTGGCATGATTCATACTGGTGTCAGCTCGTTTAAATTAAATTCCACGGGGATTTATCCAGCAAAGGCTCCGAAGGAGTTTTAGACAGCATCCCCCACCCCGCTCACTTCACAGCATCTTAAATTAATACAGTGCACAAAGGCCAGGTCTGCACCAAGACAAATGTCTGGTTGAGAGAGGAGCTTTTTGGGGAACCAAATGGGAGGAAGGGTCCCTGCTTCCCACCACGAGCACAGGGAATCAACAGCCATAACGGGAAGAGAGAAAAGCAGTTTTTCTGCTGGAATAACACAAGTCATCATTGTCAAAGGGGGTCCCCGTGTCCTGAATTGGAGTCTCATGTGGGGACTCAGCCCTGGGGGTTATGTGACTTAGCCTAGGTGACCTCAAAGGACATCCTCCATCCTCAGCAGGGCTGCAGCCAGCAGCAGGACTTCCCCACTCCAGAAAGCTATGGCTGATTTACCCTACTTGGATAGGAAGGTAATCCACACTACCAGGGAGCCAAGCCAGCTCCTTGTCTCAAAGATCCACCACGGATCAGCTAGGGCCCAGCTCCCTCGATGTCTGCAGAGAAGGTGGAAGGATTTCCAAGAGCACACGCTATCCTTCTCCTCCTTACAATGCCTCTCCCCAGGACTATGCAGGGAGCTATCAGCACAGGTGATGTGTGGATGTCAAACTCCTTAAAATCATACGAATTTGACTCATTTGCAGCACTTGGGCAGCAGTATCTTGGTTTTCACTGCAGCTTTGATTAGCCACCACTGCCCTAAGGACTGGTTAACAGAGAAAGGACCCCAGGGCCCACCGGCACCCATGGCAGTTGTCTCTATAACTTCCCTTTGTCAAAAGCTGCCTCAGAACCACTCTCACACCAGCGGAAAAGTCATCCACGGGCCGGGAAGCAAACAGAACAGGATCCGAGTCTCATCCTCTCTGCTGCATTTTAATGTCATCCCAAAGGAAGCGGCGCGGCCTTGGCCACTTGCGGCAAAGGAAAGCGAAGCCGCTGAGTTTATTGGCCACTTTTATTAGCTTGTCTGTACCACGTTTCGCAGCCTGCAGTGCCAGAGACGGGGCCTTGGAGAGGCAGAGGTGAGCCCAGGAGAAGAGTGAAAAGCGCGAAAGAGGAACCTTGTAAATTGGGTACCAGCAAGGATGGAAGGGGGCCAGAGCTGACCGAAATCTGCCATGAAACGAATGAGATCGCAGCCTCCCCTTCCCTGTGCAGGAGTCACGACGCCCACAGCTGGGAGAGCGGCCAGTGTTATTTTTGGGCAAGATTTATGCAAGTTCCAAGCAGAGCCTCAGCAAAAAGGAAACGAGGGGGAGAGATGGAGGTTTCTTTTTTAACAGAGATGTTGGAAACACATGGGAGTCATGAGCAAAGAGTTCGAGCATCTACTCTGGGGTCGAATACCTCTGGACTGGACAGACCATGAACAGACCACCACAAACACAACTACTCCTGAGGAACAGCTAAACCAGGCTCCCTGTCTCTGCCCCAGGTCCCACTGCACGTGCTGCGTGCAGGATCACAAGGCCACAGTCCCACATTAGCTCATGCAAGGAGGCAGAATTGCTTTGGCCATTTCCTAAAAGGCCAGTCTCCATGGACAGGGTGAGAGCAAGCAGCATAGGGAAGGACAGGACCTTTAACTCCGTTTTCATTTGGGAGGGAGGTGTTGATGTTTTAAATGCCATGAATGATAGATAATTGGCAGTGTCTTGCATTCATGAAGTCACTGGAAAGCAAAGAAAAAGCTCCTTTTTCAATGCCTATGGTAACAACCCAGTACTGGGTTACAAGTGACTCAAGTGATGGAAGGGCACACTTGGAGCCGGGAAGCTGGGAAACGTGCCCGTAGGCCAGCACACTCAGCAGGCTGTTTCACAAGGATCTGGCCACCATCCTATCCTTGCGCCGCTGGTGAAGTCATTGTGGCTTTGTGCCCCTCCCCTTGTCCCATTCCCAAGAGGATGGGGTAGAGCAGCTCAGCATGTCAGGCAAAACATCATCGTCTTCGTGCCTGATGTCTCTCTGGGGCCCCAGTATCACAGGCACTTGGAAGACAGGTTTGAGCTGTCTGGGCTGAGCTCTTCACCTCCTGCCTTGTGCCAAGTACCCACAGAGTGGAGCAGAGGAGCTGAGTCAAGAGCAGTTCCTCGCTGGAGGACTTTGCTCATGGGCTCACCTACCCATCACCATGGCTAGAAGATCCTGGGAAAATGCCATCTCTGCATGGGGAGATGCTGGCAACCACAGGATTCTGGTGGTCCCTTTTAGGAGCAGATCTCAAGGTCCCTTCCAACCTTATCCATTCTGTGATTCTATGATCACAGCAAAATTCCCAGGAACCTCAGACCCTGGGGATTATGGAGGCATCTGTGCATTGTTTTGCCAATACACCCTGATCTTCTCTCTCCCTGGATAATTCTAATCTCAGGCACACTCAAGATAAGCCTCAAGACATTACACTGAAAGAAACAGGCAGCTGAAAGGACATGTGTGGCCTTATCTTCTCTATGCATTCATTTGAATAAATCTGTTCCAAAGGTACTTTACATCAATGTGTTGAGGGACAAACCCTAGCTCCCCTCTAGGGAGTTTGTCTTATAAATGAAGCCTATAGGAGGCTTTGAACTGACTCACAAGGGCACTGATGTTGCCCTTAGGAAAGGCTCTGAAAGGCGAAACCCCAGGATGCAATTCCATTTGTGCTCAACCAAACCATCCCTCTGCCTGTGCTCAGCTTTCCTGTTCATAAAGATCCCGTAATTAATACTGAATAACTGCTGAGGGGTTTTACAGGTCTTGGTGAAAGATCTGTTATTTACTGAGATGGGGAAGTTTAACTTGGAGAACATCACTGTGAGTCCAAGGCTTTCAGAAGAGTTTTATCAAATGGAAACTCAATGGTTTGTGGCAATAAGGAAGTTACCTTCAGGAAAAACCACCAAACTGAAGTTACTCCTATAGTATTGTATTCCTATATTAATATATTATTATATTCCTATATTCCTATATTAATATATTCCTAATATATTAGCTGAAGCAGATTGTTTTAGTATGGAGATGTGTAAGAACAAAGATCAAAACTCAACCACGTATCCATATATCAGTAAGAACAAATATCTTTGCTAAGGAACTCAGTATGGAATCATGGAAAGAAAACCATTTTGAGGAAGACCACCCCCAAAAATGCAATTCTTTTTTTCTTCATCAAAAATAAGGTTCTGAGTTTTACCAACAACAACAATGCTCAAAAGGATCTGGATTAACTTGAAAGCTGCTTCACTTTCACTCCATTTCTTTTGCCCCTCCGCAGGGAACTCCTCAGTGCACAGTTTCCAAATGGTAATGAACAACAGCCCTTTCTCTGTACCTTTTAGGGCCCGATCCACCAGGATCATCCATAAATATTACTTTAAAACCATTCCTGAGGAGCTCCCGGGGGCTGGGAGAGCAGCCAGTGTCAGGAAGTGTGAGCTCCTGCTCCCTCTCCTCCTCGGGACGCTGGTAGCCTGGTTGGGAAAGAACAGATGTGATAAATGCTGAGAGATTTACAGCACACCCCCCCCCCACGGGAGCCATAAGCCCACAATTTGTTCAATTTCAAAAGCAGACCTCTGCCCAATGCAGGACCTTTCAGCACTGCTTATAAAGCTGGGCTTAAAAAGCCCGTGATCCTTCGTGATAAAATACACCCAAAGTTCACTTTTCAACCATTGCAATGCCTAAAAGATGGAGATGGGACAGCTGGAGGGGAAGAAGGAGAGAAAGGGACCAACAGATCCTGCCCTGGCCTCGCTCCTGTCTTACTTTGGCACAGAGGTATCCTGTACTGGGCATACTTAAGGCGACGAGGCCAGGAGGGGTTGGAAACTGGTGTAGCAGATTGAATGACACTCAAGGGCTGCTCCCAGATTCCCTGCATGAACCTCGGGTGACCACTGATGGACCGCATACCTGTTCCTGACCTCCAGTGGGAGGGTAAAAACCCACTCACAACCAAGACATGGTTTGGTGTCACAGCATGACAGCACCAGTCCAGTCGATCAAACCTGGCCTTGATAAAGGTGTCTGCACAAATACCTGAAGGTCAAGATCTCTGTCTGACCTAGCTCCCCCATCACCTCCCCATCTAAGATGATCAGCCTTCAGGTAGTCAGGGTGCAACACCTCTTTTGAGAGCCTTACACATCACCACCCACAGGGCAAAAGGAGATTTTGGCATTACACGCAGATGGCTTCTTGACCTCTTCCAAGCCCACAAGTGTTTAGTTTTGGCTTCGCACTCAATGTGGCCCCAAACTGAAGCACTGGATCACCCCCTCCGACAGACCTGTGATGTCCACAGTGTTGATTTGGCTCCGAATGCTGAGCTGGGTCCTCCTCTGGCACCCCAGCCCTGGAAACCAAGTGAGGAGTGAAGCAACGTTACCCATATAATGGTTGAATAAGAGCAGAGTTCTGCATTTATTGCTTAAGTAGTTTGAAGTGATTGTAATGCAGCCAGATTTATTTCTTATATACAGTGGTGGACTTATTAAACTTCCAGAGGAGCTCTTTAAACTGTCACTTGGGGTTTAATTGCTGAACGTAACTCCCTGCTTCTACAAAGCTGCTGTGGAACAACCCCCCTTCCACTCACCCTCTTCTTCTGCTCAGACGGAGAAGATCCCCAAAAGCACAAAGGGTTAAAGCTTTGGCCTGCCTAGTCCAGTCCATCCCCTCCTCCCCCAGATAGCAAACAGTAGAAAGGAAAGGATTAGAGGGGAGAGATTTATGGACTAGCCCATCACAGAGCCTCAGTTCGCACTTTGATGATGGGGGAACAGCCCCGCTCCAACAAAGGGGCTGTAAAGCATGCCCACCAGTAGACTATCTATTCAGGGGAGCCAAATCCCTCCTTGGATTATTAAGGGCTCTGTAAGTCCTTGGAAAGAAAGGCTGCACCTTTTTTATTGCTGCATTATTAATAAAGAGCTGGTGAAATACTTACTGCTGGTCCGTAAATCTTCCAAGGGCAGGAGTAGGTTGCACAGACTTTTGGGCTGGAAGGAAATGGAGGGGCCATGGGGCTTGACCTACATCCCCCATCCCAACCATGTTGAGAGTCTCTGGAGCAGGGACACGGCAGGAGCCCAGCTCCACTCCTGGCATGCTGTGGTGTGCTGGCACTACCCAGCCAACAAGCAGCTGGAGTTGAATATGAGCTCAAACCAAACTAGCATCCACCAGGGTCGGATTTACAGGGCGGGCTGAGAGGAAATAATAGAATCATAGAAGGGTTTGGGTTGGAAGGGACCTTAAAGCTCATCCAGCTCCAACCCCTGCCACGGGCAGGGACCCCTTCCACTGGAGCAGCTTGCTCCAAGCCCCTGTGTCCAACCTGGCCTTGAGCACTGCCAGGGATGGGGCAGCCACAGCTTCTCTGGGCACCCTGGGCCAGCGCCTCAGCACCCTCACAGGGAAGAGCTTCTGCCTAAGAGCTCATCTCAGTCTCCCCTCTGTCACTTTAATAGCTCACACTTTTGCACAGTTACTTTGCTCCCATCACAAGCCCATTCCAAGCTGGACACCCAGGACCTGTGTCCCACGCAATGGAACATTTGCTCTCCCACACTTATGTCCTATTCTGAAAGAGCCATGAAACCCCTGCTTGCTCGAGGTGACCACAGCACCAGAGGGGGGACATCACCCATCTGCTTGCTCTGTGCAGGGCTCAGCTTCCCCTACGTTAGCACCTGTTTGGAACAAGCATCCCCACAATAGCCCGGAGGAGTTGGCTGAGCTTTAGAAAGAGTGCAAATAAATAACCCCTCAGGACTACCAACAAAATCTAGGCCTTGACAACAACAACAACAAAAAGTTTCCTTCCTAATTTCAGCTTCTGGTCATAAAATTTTACTTTCATGTAACAGCATGAAATCCGCACAACCGGAGCAGGGGTTTCTAATAAAAGGCAGAGTTGATGGAATACCCGAGCCAAGGTGGTTTTATAAGCCAGAAGAAGAGAGACAGAAACACAGAAGGAAAATAGTTTTCTTGAATTCCTTCCAGAAAAGAATTCTCTTTAGATTCCCTTTAGCCATGCTGGAGATCTTCCTCTTCTTGCATGGGTTTTCTCCCCTTAAATGCTGTCTCTCTTAACCTGTGCATTAATGCCAGCAAGTCCAAGCCTCTCACTTCTTTTTGCATCTCAGCCCTAATGCTTTTAAAGTGTTTACACACAGAGAACAGAGCAATTTTCATTAAGCTCCACCTTGCCCCAAAGCCCAAACTACGTGAAGCAAAGTGCAACGTGTCCTGCACCCAGGATAATGCTCCCCTTCCAACACACAAGACGACGGAGGGAAAACACTTCCCCATGTCCTAAACTATGAGGTTTGAGAAGAGAATAATGTCTGCTAAAGGGCCAGCAGCAGCTTTCAGCTCAGTGAAAAATGACTTCCAAATGCCCCCTGCCCTGGGGATTTTATAAGGGAAGATGGATCTTTCTATCTGTTTTCCTTTCTTCTTCATTTTTCAACTCTTGACCTACACTGTGAACAGAAACCTCCCGGGTGTGAGCCTTAGGAAGAGGAAATGCTTCCTCCAGTTCATTTGTCTTCAGTGGTCTGTGCAGCTGAAGAGACAGACGCATGTGGCCAAAGAGATGCTGTTCCCAACCCTGCCCATCCTGCCCTGGCTGCCAGAGGGTTGGATTTGCAGCTCCATTAGCAGGGATGAGACCGGCCATCCCTCACCTGGCCCTTTACAACTGGGAAAACAAGAGTCAGGGCAGCCTTGGCATCACTTATGGGCAGTCCAAATAGATCAATTTGAAAACCTAAGGTTAATGTATTTACCTGGGCTTGAAGGGCCAGATCGTAGAGCTGGGAAGGGCATTGTTGGACACTGCCTCGCAGACACCGTGAGTCCCAGGAGAGCTGCTCTGGTCAACTCCCACAGCCACCACGGATCAAAGCATCCCTTCTCTCATGACAGAGCACTGCAAGAGTCACAGATTCCAGACACAGCTTTCAAATGCCTTAAACCCCACGATTCCCAACTCAAAGGTTCAAGGGCAACATATTGCCACAAGATGTTCCTGCTTCCAGCATCATTCATGGTCATTGGAAATCACCATGGCAATAACCCCAACAGGGAAAGGATGGTGTGGTTTGCAGCAACCTGTTTGGGAGATAATCCAAACTGGATGACTGGGAACCAGTTCCTAAAGGTTTCCGGATGAAGAAAGTTCTGCTTAGCACATTATTTATAACCAGGGTGGAAATACCTAAAATGGGAGGATCTGCATAATTCAGGCCTAAGGGAAGTTCTTTGTTGCATCTTAGACAGCTCCAACACACATTGCCCTGGACATTGTCCACCTCCAGGAACAGAGCAAGGCCTGTGAAGGAAGGAAGGAAAGGGAAGAGGGAGTGAAAAGGAGCATGTCCAGGTCTCCCCACCAAG
Source organism: Psittacula echo (assembly GCF_963264785.1). Classification (NCBI taxonomy): domain Eukaryota; kingdom Metazoa; phylum Chordata; class Aves; order Psittaciformes; family Psittacidae; genus Psittacula; species Psittacula echo. The sequence continues at coordinate 1,739,312 of NC_137739.1, forward strand.
CCTTTTCCCTCTCTTAATGTGGGGCCCTGATTTTCTTATTGTTTCCCAAAGTGCCTCAAGCATGACCATGGATGGCAATATCCCTCCAGTGTCCAGCAGAACCATTCCATAAAGGCAGCCCAGGTGTTTCACATGGCAAACAGGAAGTGATGGATCTCCAGGAAAACAATTTATCAGACCTGTGGAGCTGAAACCGGCTGCACTTGTTCCTGCGTGATGTTGAGGAGCTAATGGCATAAGCAGGGGAAAGCATAGATGTGAGCAGCACAGCCACAGACAGCAAGAGATGATGCTTTGGGACAGGGCTCATGGACCTTTGGCTCTTTGGTACACCTACAGCATGACTTCCAAGTGGGATGTGGAGAGGAAGAGGCTGGGGGCAGCAGTTCCCATCCTCACCCCAAATTACCTTTATGGGAAGATGGAGGTGAGGCTAGACCACATCCTTCAAGCCTGGCACTTGGGCCATGAGCTCTTGTCTCTCCTCAGATGGAAGATAAGCAAAAGTCCTTGCAAGGTTTTCTCCTTTTGACAGTTGCTGAGAGTCTGCATGAGATGGGCACCAGCTGAGCCCACAAAATGGGCTTTCCACAACCAGGAAAAGGATGCTTCAGATGCAGATTTAGGGAGGGAGAGAGGCAGAACCTAAAGACCCCATGAGATTTCAGTGTCATGGTTTCCATCACGGACTTTGTTGTCCATCTAAGAAGCAGGAGATTTCAGTCTCAAGTTCACAACTTGGGCCTGTCTCCTTAGAAAAATAAAATGCAAGAAAAGAATCTTTATAGGACAATTTGTTGCTCTCCATGAAGGCTCGAGAAAGCCAAACTGCCCGGCCTGGAGCGCTGCAGCTCTGCTGTGGAAATGGATACGGCAGCATCCCGCCTGCCCTCTCCTTCTTTCAGCAGGAAGATTCCCTTTGGTTTACAGCAGCCCATGCTCCAGGGGAAAAAACAACAACTGCCGCTGTTCTTCTTTATGAAGGCAGCAAGAGGGCTGAATAAAAGAGGTTGCATCCAAAGCACAATATGAGATGAAAAAGACATCCAAGCTCCATGGCGCTAGATAAAACAAAGCACACAGCAAAAGAATCAAATGCTGAAATATGTATTTCTTGTGGGTATGAATAGAACTGTCTATGTTTGCCTTGGAGACAGGGGGAAGGAGGCCAAATGGTTTCATCTCAGCAGGTATTGCTTTTCAGTACAGAGACATCGAGCAATTTAAAGCCCTCCTGCCAGGCCATTTCAGCAGTCACAGTGGTGCTCTCGCTGAGCTGCTCGGTGCTGGCTCATGGAGAGGTCACCTCCATGCTGCAGCCCATGTACAGGTAGATGCCCTCATACCTCTTGCCCTATCACAGATGTTAGCAATAAGAAAAGCTCAACAAGGTCAAGGTAAATCAGCCATCTCCATGAGCTTTATCCAGCTATCACCCTGCTCCTCCCAGCCTGGCTCCCACACTGGGCCGTGCCAGACCATTTGGTGCCTCCTCTCTTCCATGAGCTCAGGGACTTTCGACTGGAAGGCAGGGAAATGGGATTTGTTCTGGTGGGCTGTAAAGCACTGGATAGCAGATAGCCATTATCCCTGGCACACACTGATGTCTCTAGCCGTCCCACAAGGACACACAGGAACCAAGACCCACAGATTTATGTCTTCTTCCTCCAAACAGCATTGCCCACTGCCATCCCTGGTTGTGCATGACCATGTTTCCCTTCATCTCTGATCTTGCCCCAGTACTTACATGCTCACAAGATGTCTCAGTGTGCCCAGCACCAGGAGGGTGCACACCATGCCAGCGTGGCCATGATATCACACAGTGCTTTCCTCTGCCTAGGAGGCAGGAGGGACCCATCTGGTGTTGCGTGATGAACAGGTCAGAGGAGCAGGGCCGGGTCCCAGAGGTGATGAGTGAGCGCAGCCAGTCGTTCAAAGAGGTGAAGGCAGAAGGTCTCCAGGTGTGAAGGTGCAGGAGCAGGTGCCCTGCAAATGTTTTCCATGTGTTTGCCTGGAAACTGGGATGAGCTATGATCATTATTATCTTCTCCAATGATGGAGAAGAGCCCTGTGGATGCTGAGCGCACCCAACTGCCCACCGGCAGGTTGGGCACGTCAGTAGTTCTGATATGCTGTGCTTCACAGAAAGTGCATGGTTGGGTTTCACCATCTGCTTCCCTCACGCTGGACAGCATCAGCATCTCCCCTGTTTCTGAGCAGCCCATCCATGAGCAGAAACTCGGTGCCTGACAGTGATGGAGAGCAGAAGCAATTGATGAATGACATTAAGCACAGGAGGAGGTAGGAGATGTTTCCTAGCTAACCCGTTCCTCCTGAGCAAGGCCAGACCTGCTCCAGTGTCTCCTCTGTGGTGGTTTGGGCCAGCCCGTTACCCAATCTTGTTGCTGTTCATCTCCATAGAGAAGCACCCCCATCCTCCCTGGGCATGTTGCCTCCTGTACCACCCACTGGTTCCCCCATGCTCTGAGGCTGAAAATATGGGTTTAATAATGTGTCCATGAATCATTCTGTCCATAGCAGCTGATATGGGCAGTGGTGCTGGGAATAGGCCCAAACTTCCCAGGTGCAGGAAAGCCAACACAGTCAGTTCCAGAGCTGGTGCCACAACTGGTGGCTCCCATCAGCCCATGGCATGAAGGTGACTGCCAATGAGACCCAAGGGCAGTGGTCACCATCAGTGCAACCCACCCTCCAGAGAAGCAAGGGTGGGATTCAGGACCCTGAGTAAATGGTACCATGTGAGATGCTCTGGGGTCTCAGGACAAACCATGGAACTGCAGGATCTATGGGACACTTGAGCCTGCTGGAAGAGCAGTTGGAGGCCAGGTAAGGTCCTGCAGGGCACCTCAATGGCACCAGGCACCTACATTCAGGCACCCAAAACATGCCGAAGGTCTTGACATGGGACCTGGGTCTTGGCTGTGGCATCAACTATTAATATCATGCAAGGATAACCCTGTGGTGAACCTAACTGTGCATCCTCAGCCATACAGACCTGAGCTCACAAGTGTCTGGGAAGGATCACTGCTGTTATAATCTCTCTTCTGCAGCCAAGGAACTGGAGTACAGGGAGATGAAGTAACCCAACCATGCTCCTGTAGTTCTTGGCTGTCTGCGATCTGCCTCAGAGCACTGCACTGACAGCATCTGTGCATGGGACACATGTTCTCTCCATTCACAAGACCACAAGAGAATCCTGCTTTCTCAGCAGCAGCGAGAGCCATAGCAGAGATGTTGTTGGCAGAGATGGCACCACCTCAGTGGCAGCACAGATCCCTTAAAGCTGACTAAAAAGAAATGTCATGTCAAAACGACCACATCAACATGCGTATTTCACAGCCCTCCCTAGATTTTTGCCATGGATTCTCCCAATGGAGTCACACCGGCCTCTGACAGACACAGGATATGTCTCATGACAGATTGGTTGTTTTAAAGGGATCCTGTTCTCCAGCTCTAATAATTTGGGAAGCTCATTTGCAGCCTTGGAAGCCATTAGCCAGCAATCCTCTGAGTCTGCACTGGGTTTGCAGCCTGCCGGGCTCCCTTGTCCCCAAGCATCCATCACTCTCACACCTCACTCCTGCGCTGACACTGAAACAACAAATGAGATCCTGCACCGGTGCAAAGCAAAGACCCACAGCTGCACATCAGAGCAGTTCCCCAGTAAATAAACTGGCTGGGATGACTCTTTCCCTGATCTTATGATGGATGATTTCAGATTCCGAGCGTGGCTTGGGTTCAGGGCAAGGGATCCTGTGATGAGCAGCACCCCATCACTGCAGCCCAGACCTTCCTGTTCACCTTGCTCTTTCCATCACCTCTTTGCACTCAGCAGTGATGACAGAAAAGGCAAGAAAAGTAAAGAAAAAGAAGAAATCACAGCAAAGACATATACCTGTGGCACGGTTTTGCACCACAAGGCCCGTTTGCTGCCCATACAGACATATGAAGGGCAGAAACCATTCCCACATTGAAGACTTTGACTCTTCCCAGCCTGCTTCTTTGTCTCTGGCACTCAGAGGACGGATGGGAAAAGCAGCCGTCCAGGCGCGGCGTCTTCACAGTGGGACTTCACCTGATATCAAGGCAACAAGAGGGGTTTTCACCTGATCCTGGAAACAATGCCATCCATAGAAGCCCACATTGTTACCTTGCCATTTGGAAGCAATTACCTGCATGTTATGTAAAACGCTTTATGAAACGACTGGAGAAATTCAGTAATGTGTTAATCATGGCTTGAATGACATCTGCTTAATACCAGAGCTTTCTGAGCTGCAGGAGGAGGGGTCAGCAGTTCAGAATGATTACCAAAACATATTGCTCCTTTTTGCCTTCTCCTACGTGTTAATTTTTCAGATTTATTATCTTAGGCTCCTGCCTTGAGTATTTTCACTGCATGTCAACATCTGTTATATCTCTGCATTTCACAGCTCTTTAGGCTTTGCCCCATGAAGCCTTAGGCACTCGGATGAGAGGTGCAGCCAGCTCTAACCCAGGGCTTATGCAATTTTCCAAACTAATCCAAAGGACAATTACAAAGGAAATTTGGCTCATGGAGGCATTTCTGGCATTAAAAAAGGCATCGGTAGATGGACTCCAACCCAAAGAAACCAGGTAGGTTTAGAGATAAACTTGGCTGTCAGGACAAGACGTGGTACATCTGGAGCGCTGCAAGTCTGCTGCTCTTTGAGAAGCATGCCGTGGTGGAAATGTGTCATGGAAAGATGCTCAGTTCATTTCCACTCCTTTTCTTTGCTCACACAAACCTGGTGTCATTCCATAAATGCCAGAAAATCCTCCAGGGATGCTCATCCTTTCAAAATGCAGAGCAAGGAATAAGCGATGTTCTGCCCAAGCCATTGTGGCCAAGGGGCTTGACAGGACCATGGAGATCTGGGAGCTGGCTGGGACATTGGGCTCCAGTCTGGGCACAGAGGTGAGGGACTGGACACTGCCCATAATAAACCCACAGTTTGGGCTAGGATTCTTCCTGATTCCTTCTATTTTTTGGGAAGGGGAAGCGTGAGGCTTACAAACACAGTGCTAACATTTACCTGCTGGTAACATCTTTTCCCTTATCTCCCATTCCTGTCTCCCTGGGGCTGCTTTTGCTGGCAGATATATAAGAAAGTCCCTGTCCCTGCTGTCTGAGATGCAGGCAGGAGCCTCCTGCCCATCACCTTGCAAAGGCAGCTCTTACCCATGGGAAACCAGCTGCTGGCTCATCCAGGGGGAATCTCCACCAGGATCCCATTTGCTCCTGTGGACAACGTGGCCTCAGCATGCGGATGGAGGGAAGAATCATCCTTGGAACGCCAGGATTCCTCTCAGGGCATCAGTCAATGGAGCTGTGATAGAGAAAGTTCACCTTAACATGACTGAACAGCACATCTTTATGCAGTGCCCTGGATCATGTTGCAGAAGACATTCACATTATATATGACCCAAATGATTTCTGCTCCCAACCATCAGCCACGCTTCAGATTTATGCTTTTTTGATGATTTTATTCCTTCACCCATGATCTGCCCCTTTTCCCAATAAAAATTACAGCTTCCATTTATCATTTCTCTGAGGATTGCTGTAGTTCAGCTGGGCCCCATCTCTCCTGCTTCACCTGACACGCACTTTCTGTCTACCTCCCTTTGTAGTTGTGTTGTTTCTGTAACCTTACACATCTTTCAACATCCTCTTTTTCTGGGGGTGAAATAGAACATAAAATAACCTCCAAATCCTTCAATGCCACCTCCAAAGCTGCAGAACGGTATCACATCAAATAAAACTTGTGTTTTATTTAACAAAGGAACTTCCTGCTCCTATTTTTTTGCTGCTTTGCTTAATTAGGTAGTTCCACTTGCTGTCTTTGGAGCAGTGATCCCCTTTTCCTCCAGATCCATTCACTTGTGGAGGGTTCATGCCATTTTTCTGGGAAGCACACAGAGAAAGGCACATCCCAATGCTCTGCTTCCTGTCACTGTGCTGCCATGAGCCTGAAAACACTCATTCCTTCTAAACTCCCGCCTGGAGTAATGAAATCATAAAGATGTGGGAATGGCTGCATTCCCCCAGGCTCATGGTCCCGTATCCATCCTGTGACGGTGGCCAGTGCACTTCAGAGGGAAGCAGAGACAACCCCATGCCCAGGGCTGTGCTGGGATGAGCTTCTGCCTCCCCTCAAGCAGAGCCCGGCTCCAGTTTGTGCTCAGAGCTGGGCAGGGACCCTTCCCGTGCTCTGAAAACTGCTGCTGGAATCAAAAGGGTTTGCTGCTGGTTGGGATTTGTTGTGTTTTGTCAAAAAATTCCTCCTTTTTCTCCATCTCGGAACACAACTTCCCAAACTTTCCATGAAAAAGGTAAAATACAGAGTGGTCGGTACCCAGGATGGGATTTTTCAGGACTGATTTTGAGTAGGAAAACAAGGAATGCTTGCAGACGTTCATTGAAACCTTCTTCCAAGCCTGAGCAGAAAGAGGGAAGAACAGAAATGCCGACATGGAAGCATAACCTATAGGCAAGAACTTTTGGAAGACTCTACTTTACTCTTTCATATTAAATCCAGAGCTTAAAGATGCTGCTCTGTACTTAAAGATGATTTGAAAGCACTGAGCTCTGGCAGTTGTTCTCCTGCACAAATGTGTGACCTTGGATGACACCGACCTGCCAAAAAAGAAGGGGAAAAAGAAGGTGTTGCTGATAGTTATTTATTTAATCCTCCGATTCCTCATTCATCATCAGGTAAATTTGCTCTTGGCAGCGTCGGCAACTTCCTCAACCGCAGCCAAGGTGACCACTAAAATTAGCATCAAATCCCAGCAACACTTTACATCATGGACACGTTATTTTTCACTGGACATAAATTGGGAGGTGTTTCGCCTTTGTTTGTAATCCCGGGGGATCTGGTCGTTACTCCGGGCATTGGTCCATGCTGGGGACGGAACCGGCCGACGCAACCGGCTCCAAATGTGGAAGTTCAGCTTTGTGTTTTAGTGGAGAGGTTTTTTTCTCAGCCCTTGCCAAGATGAATGAGTAAAACCTCTGAAGAAACGGCCCTGACGGAGACCTCGGACAGTAAAACACCATTTTCATCCTCTCTCATAAATTCTTTGCTTAATGAAAAGTCCTCGAGGAGCACATTTCCCTGTCAGAGCCAAGGAAAACAAACGTGTGCGTGGTTAAAGAGCACCGAGAGCTGTGAACGCCAGTAACCCTCCCCGTGTCCTGGTGTTACCAAACAGCTGCTGGAGACCTCCTCGTCATTCCCAGGTAGGAGAGCAGAGGGATGCTCTTTTTCATCATGCTCGTGCCATGCTGGGAGTTCAGTCCTCACATCCACACTGCTTTAACAGGCAGGAAACACAGACTTCTCCTCAGCAGAATACAATGTTTGGCTAAGGCAGATGTGAAAGGCCCATGGTGAGTGGGACAGCACAGGCTGGGGTGGCAACGGGTGCCCAGTGGACATCCAGTCATGTCCTCTCTCATCCCTAGGCATGATTTTGAGCTAGAGAAGTGAAGCAAGGCAAGTAGTGCAGGGAGGTGTAATTAATGAGATGCTTGTCATTAATGTATAGGTGTCGGATCATCCAGGGATGCTCACAACTCACCGGGCTGGTGTCCTAGGAGCCAGAAGTGTGGAGAGATGGAAGGTGAGGGCAGGTAATGGGGCATCACACACTGCCTGAGCCTGGAGAAGGCGGGTTATGACTTGCTCCATAACGTGCAGGATCCAGTTTGCCACAGACCTCATCCTCCTTGTCCTCTGAGGAAGCTGCAAGCATAAGAATCAGGAAAAATCCATCCCTGGAGACATTTAAGGCCAGGCTCGATGTGGTTTGGGGCCACCTGATGTAGTTGAAGATGTCCCTGCTCACTGCAGGGGGCTTGGACTGGTTGAGCTTTGAAGGTCCCTTCCAACTCAAACTGTTCTTTGATGCTAAAAAATCCATCAGCAATGGGAAGATGAACATTTCCTGCAGAAGCAGCCAGCAGGGATAACACGTGAGACCGACAGTCCTGACATCTCCAGGCACCACCCAAAATGATGGTTTAAGGTCATCGAGTCCAACCATAAACCTAAAATATTTAAGAAGCTGATCCCTCGGGATCACATAACCAGCGCACATGCCAGAGTCTCCTTTGTATGGGAATAGGGGACAGGAACACCAAAGGGTCAGAAGCCTGCGGTGCCAGGCTGCTCTGCAACACCCACCTGCACCCCAGTGCAGCCCCAGTACGTGAGAGCCCATTCCTGGGGCTGGGACACTTCAGCTGGGCAGAAGCACCAGGATCCCATCAGAAACAAGAAATTAAATGGGCTGCTGAGGAGCCTTATTGATTTCAGATGAAGGAATCCCCAGACAGCAGGAAGAGGGGGGCCTGGGGATGCCAAGGACATGGTCCTACCTATTGAGATGCTGCTTTCATGGTACTAAAGGGGTTGGGGGATAGGGTGGGAGGGGGGGGTCATGGTGCACTAGAGGGCACTGTCGCCTGCATATCCCGACAGGGGGGATGCGGAGGATTTGTAAAGATGCCCTGAGCCCACAGAGAATATAGGAAAAATCACAGAGTGGTTTGGGTTGAAGGGACCTCAAAGCTCATCCAGTTCCAAACCCTGCCACGGGCAGGGACACCTTCCACTAGAGCAGCTTGCTCCAAGCCCCTGTGTCCAACCTGGCCTTGAGCACTGCCAGGGATGGGGCAGCCACAGCTTCTCCAGGCACATCTGCATCACAACCTTTGCTGTGTAACATCTATCTATAGTATCTCTCCCATCTTCTCAGGTTGCAGAGGGATGCTGCATGAGAACTTCTGGGTGCAATGGTCAAACCTTTGCTCTCTGAATACTGCAATACCTTTTTTAACACGTTTCAACCCAGAAACACTCAGCCTTGCGCCAGGTCTGGATGTAATCAGGTTGCTTCCTCGGCTGGAGATGGTCAGACCTTTGGAGGGTGCAGCAGAGGCGTGTGTCTTCCTCTGGATTTTTCCTTTATAGATGGGATTTTGTTTGGGATTTTGGATGTGAGCAACAAGGAGCAGTCCTGGGAGGGGAGGAAGGCAGCACAGGGGCTGTATAGGCAAAAAACATCACTTGTTAAAGAAACTAAATGAACAAAGAGGCAAATCCTGCCCCTGCAATGCATCCTTCCCTGGGGCAGGCTGCTCCAGGGAGCAGCCAGACGGGACGGGAGCAGCTCCGATTTCCATGGATGCAGAGACAGAACACAAACTCCCCGGCTGGAGTTGGGCCAGGAGCCCAAGGCCGGAAGTGCCACAAGGCTCCTAACCACGAGGCGGTCAGGATTTGGGTTTTACATCACACCTATTTGTAGAGGAAGAGATTAAAGGCCTTGCGGACTCCTACGAAATCCCCAGTAGCAGCAGCTCTAGTGACTGGAGTCAAATCAGTTCCAGACTGAGACCTTCCATGAGTGGAGACCATTTAGGGGAAAAACAAGGAGAATATTCCAGTTGCTTCCCCAAAACAGTGATTTCTCAGCTCCTGGCACTGCTGGAGAGAGGTCCATAGGTCAGGAGATGTTTCCGAGTGACCTCACTCCTGCCTTTCACACCATTCCACAACAGTGGCCATACATGCCAAAGGGACAGAGAAAATCCTGATTTACATCACACACACATCCTGTCTTACCTGAGCTGCACCTCTGGAGCGTGGGGCCGTTGGGAATAGCTGTAGCTCAGGCTGGTCTGAATCCCAGGTCTCCCAGAAGAGCTCAAAGGGTGGGTGAGGACCTGATCCAATGTGGAGCATCCATTGGGAGACCATGGCTGTGCGGAGACTGCACCCCCCCAGCTGAAGCCAAACCCAAACTCCCCAGGGTTTGTTCTGATGAAGTGACCTGGCAGGAATTAAACTTCCCAACCACCTCGAGATGCCTTCGGAAGATGCTTTGTTTCAGGAGGGGTGATTTCAGCAGGAAGGGCTGAGGAAGAAGGTGTGAGGTGTCCTTGGGAACTACGCGCTCCTGTTTGAGACCCTGCAGAGAAACAGCTTTATTTGGGGGGGGGGGGGGGACCACCAAAGAGGATGGGTGCCCCTCTCCATCCCCAGCAAGCAGATATTATCTACTAGAGCTTTCTTTCCAGTCTTCTTTTCAAGACATGATGTCAGGGTTCTAATAACCTGACTAAGGCAAAGCCCTGGATGGAATTGCTATTGTGTTTATCAATTTCCTTTCTTCTTTTCTTGTCTCGGTTAATCATGGAACAACGTGATGGAAAAGTCCTGTTAGACCAACCTGCCTCCCAGCCAAGGCAGGACTGATCCCTACACCCACCGTCTTCTGTTTCATCCAGCCTATTTTTAACACATCCCTAGTGACAAGACATCTTGAATCACAGGAGCGAGGAATGGAAAAGACCTATTAGATCATGCAGTCTGTCTCCTGGCCAGTGCAGGCTGTTCCCTGCAGCCCAGTTTTTAGTGGTTTAGCTTCCACCTTTCTTTCCCTTGGGACATTATCCTGCTGGCTAACAGATCCCACACTCAGGTTTGCTTGATGTCATGCTGGAAAGCAGGAACATTCCTCAGCTGAAGGTGCTTGAAGACTGATGTGTGGGATGGGAACAGGGCGAACGACCTGTCCTGCTCCATGAACCCCTCATGTTCCCCTGTGCTGATGCTGTGGCCAGCACAAGCTGGGCAGACCAACCTCAGACAGACAAATTAGCTCTGCAGCATCACTGTTAATTGGCTTTTAGGCAGGAATGGCACAGAGCTGTCTGCAAATAGCCTGCCCGCAGCACACAAGTGCCTGCACACCTGCACATCCCTATGCAATCACCCCCAACCTGCTCTGCTTCCCCCAGCATGATCCCTCGGCACCATGCAGGGAGCTTACAAGGGTGCTGGGGGCTCCCATGGGTGCATGGAGCAGCCCAGACACATGCCCAAGCCACGAGGTGCCCTTTATCCCTTGCGGCGCGCGGTTTTCGGCTCTGCCCCAGCCTTATCTGCCTTGAGTAATGCAAAAGAATTGGTTGCTCCCCAGTGGACTGATCTAATAGCAGCACGAATAAAGTTATTTTGAACAGTTGTTCATGAGTTCATCTCCTGGAAAGCCTCAGCCCCAGCTGTTGCTGTGCTTTTGATTAAAATATAGAGAAAAAACATTAAACTCAAACTGGGGATTAGCTGAGCACGTCCCAGCCCTCCCTCCTCCCCGTGTCAGGTGCCCGGCCGGGCTATAAACCACTCTTTGTGTGCAGCTCCCTCACCCCTTTCTCTCTGAGTTGGCACCAGCGCCGCTGGGATTTGGCAGCGCTCGGCTGTGTGCCGATAGCGGGATGCGGGATGCTGGCAGCGCCGGCGCGGCTCGCGGGTGCCTGGCTGGCAGGGGTAGCGTGCAAATGGTCAGCCAGGCCTCCAGCCAAGTCCGTTTGTTAATGGGCAAGCTATGGGGAACTGTTTGGGGAGAAGCAAATTGAATTAGGCACGAGCAGGGATAAAGGGAGGGTGGGAGCGGGGATGCAGGTCCATGATCACCCCTCTGGGACTCTGACCTGCAGCAGACACAAGCATAAGTGCAGCCCCATGCAAGCCCATGGTGGTGGTGGGGTGTCCTCTCTGGGATATCTAAGTCTCCACCATAAGCAGCTTGTGGAGGAGCTGGGAAGCAGGATTGACCCACCACCCATCCAAAGCAATAACCACCACTCGTGCACCACGGACAAGCTCTGAGCCAAAGGCTGACCACAGGGCAGGGATGTGCAGGCTCCGTGTGCAGGTCATCCCGCACGTACGACCTGTTCCCGGGGTCTGTGGGTGAGCAGGGAGTGCAGCTCCTCCTCCCACCCTGCAGCCCATATGTTTTGCTGCTCCGTGGCCGCCTTCCTCTGCAGACGGTGAATCAGCCTCGTCGCTCCAGCAGCTCAGCCTCTGCAGGCTTTGTTTGTAAAGCCCTAACCCCTCTGATAGGCAGGAGAGCGCAGGATGGAAGCGTCCCCTCTCCCCTCTGCAGCCAGGGTGAGCCCATAGCCAGACGCGTGGTGAGAGCCAGGGCTCAGGCTCTGAAAAGTCAGCGCCGGAGCAGCTCGTCTCGCTCCTCTGCCTGCCAGAGCAGGGCCGAGCTCAGCTCCCACCTCCTGCTCCGGGGTTTGGCCAGGACAACCTGTGCTCTGGCAGCAGTGGGTTCAGGATGGGTGGGAGATGGTGCTGTGATCCCCACTAATGCCCCTCTGCCCAGCACTGCAGGGCAAGTGGACAGTGATGCTCCAGCTTCCCCCTTGCCATCAACACCTGGGTGCACTCAGTCCCTTCTCTCCAACATAAAATACAGCTGGACACATGTCCCAGTAGCTGGATGGACACCAATGCTGGGCTGGGAGAGGTGGGGGGTCACCCTCTTCCCACATCAATGTGGACTTAGCTGGGCTCCAGCTGAGACCCCTCTGGAAGGGCTGGATTAGCAGCCTGGACATCTGGAGCAGTGCTTGCTGAGGGAGAACTACTATAGAGCATGGAGCAGTCCCTGGGAGGTGTTCTTGCTGAGACAGGATAATTGGAGAGAGGATACGGACAATAAAGAAGAGTTTCACACTTAACTTTCCTTGTCCAATCAATTAGGTAATGACAGAGTTATTCCACACGTCCGCCTAAGGAGGTCTCTCCTCCTCCTGAATAAAGATAATTTTAAAAGCAGACCGATGAACTCACACCAATCATTGTCCCGAAGTTGGGAAAACTTGGGAGAAATGCAGCGAAATAGGGAGAATCAGATCAAAAGGCAGGAAAAGATGCTTAATAGTACCAAACCCTGCATGCATTTGAGGCTGAACATGCATACTGTCTTAAAGCTGAACTATATGGTCGCCCGTAAGGAGATGTGCAGCTGGGCTAAGTCATCACTATACCAACTAAATTAAGATATTAATCCATAACATCCGAGTCTCCTTCTCTAATTCTCTTCCCTGCTTTGCAAAGAGAGATGCTGTACCCAAAGCAGCGCAGTTTCTAGAAGCAAGTTTCACACAGCATCCCCCTGCCCTGGCTTTCTCGCCATGGCTCTTATTTTCCTTTTCAGCATCAGCATCTAAACATCTGGGTCGTGGTGGAGCTCAGAGCTGGAAGCGACACAATATAGTGAGAAAGGATGTTTTTGTGCTATTTCCAACCCTCCCAGAACAGAGAACTTCAGAAACCCCTTTACAAAGGCTGCTTTCTTCCTTGAGGCTACTTTGAAAAGATGGGTCGAATCCTCAGTTATCTGCCTCTACCAGGCTTGTACAAGACAGAGCCGATCAAACAGGAGGGGGAAGGGGATGATGAAAACACAGCCAAGTGTGGGTTTGTTGGGTTTTTGTTTGTTTCTTTTAGCTTCTTTTGGTTAAAACTGCAGTTCTGGAGCACCTCCAGGCTCCTCTGTGCTTGGGGAGGACGCGGGATCTCAATGATTTACTGAAGATCCCCACTGACATTTCAATTTGGTTTTTTTTCCCCACACTAAAATTCCAGTTTCTTGCTGAAATGTTGAAATTTTGGGGGCTTTTTGGGAGCTTTTTTGGGGCTTTTTAAAGAAGCTTCAGGTTCAGCTGGCCATTGATGCTGGTAGGAAGAACCAGGCCCTCTGAGCATCCCTCACTGGCAGCCAAAAGCCCTGGATGGGCTTGACAGGCATCAAGGCTGGGTTGGGAATGGGGACAGGGAATTGTCCCAATTTCCCTCCTCCAGCCAGAAAGGTGGTGAAAGACACTAAGAGACCTGGAGTCTCCTTAAACTCTGCACCCAGTGGTGAGGGTGATGCTCAGCTCAATCCCCCTTCTCCTACCCATTTGGGTGCTTCAGAGGATGCCGCACCTGCGGGACAGAGCCAATACCAACACCAAAATGATGCGAGTCCTGCTCCCTCCTCCTGAGCACTCCTGGGACAAGAGGTTATTCCGGCTCCTCGGCATGAGCTCAGTGTTGAGCCTGTTTGGAGGGGGCTGCCAGCGGGAGCAGCGCTGCCAAGCCCGATGCAATGCAGTTGTTTCGGGAGGTGGAGTCTGGCTGCAGAGCGCTGGCCTGAGCGATGCATTGGCCGGTGCTCAACTATGTCCCTGTGATGCTGACCGAAGGAAGCCCCATGTTTCACCTCCTTCCACACATCCCCAAGGCTAATCCCCAGCTGCCCAGGGGCAAACCTCCATTTTCCAGCTAGTCTCCAATTGAGGAACCGGATCCTCTTTGCCTGCCCCCAGCCTGCAGCAAACACTTGTGCACAGCAGCTTGTCCCCACAGGGAAAGCTCCTGGTCCCATTCTTGCTCCTGCATGCAAGAGCCCATGTAGAGTTGATTACCAAAGTCCTGCTCTGCCTTCCTTCTCCTGTGTGCCCTCACAGCCTCGGCAGGGCTCTGAAGTGCATCCCCCTGCTCCTATTCCCACCTCACTCTCTCTTCAAGGGTACAACCCCCTGCCAGGAATGCTTGGAAACACCAGGGTTTATTGCCATACAAAGCTGCATCCCACAGATGCTTAAAGCATCACCCAAACAGCATGAGCAGTGATAAGGAGAAATGAACAACATGGATAAAGCCAGCCCTGTTCAGAGCATCCTCACAGTGGTACCCACATGTGTAATGCTGGCCAAGCATCCCTATTGCATCCCATCCCCTGCCACAGCCATGGGATCCCTGGCATATCCCTGGTGCAGCAGAGCCCACAGAACCTGAGCAGGGTGGTTTTGACCCCACTCTGCAGAAGACACACACACCTCCCTGCTCTGGCAATGGTACCACGTACCAAACGGAGCAGAGGTGGGAAGAACCCAGCCCTGTGGTTGCCTCAGCCCACAGAGCTGCCAATTCCCATGTACTGGAAAACCAGGCGACATCACTTTTGTAGCGCATCCCTTGTTGCAGGCAGCCCAAGAGTCAGGAGAGCATACTTTGTCATATACATAATCTCCAAGTAAAAAACCCCTCATCTTCTGGATTCCCAGACAGTACACTCAGCATCCTCATGCTACTGATGTAATCCCGAAGGAAGGTCCCTAGGGCCCAGCCTTGCTAAGCTGAATCTGCACTGAGCCCTCACTGGTGCATGGAGGTGGACCAGTCTCCCCACAGCCCCTCAGCACTGGGACACCCCAGGCATGTTTTATGGAGCTGTTTATACACTTGCTGAGTGTCTAACTCCACTCTGCACCCATGGGGAGCATTAATAGCTCAGTAAAGTTCTTTGCTAATACTGTTCTTGCAGTCCTACATGTTCAGCTGCAATAAAAATTAGCCAGGAATAAAACTGACATAATAACAAAGAGGAATAAACCCAACACAGCACATTCCTTGGTTAAGTCCATAAGCAGGTACCCACCTCCAACCCCACAGACTTTACCAATAACTAAAAGCAGCAGCAAAGCAACCCCTGAGCTGAGGTACAACAAGTGGAACGCAGGAGCAGGCAGTGGCGTGACGCCAGGGTGAATATTTGACCCAAATTGCTTCAACTCCAGCTGGTTGCAGTGATTCACTGCATCCAGCCCCATCGCTGGCCTGGCCGGGCTCTCTGTTTGGGACCTGTCTCCAGAGAGACCGAAGGTTTCTTTGTTTTGTTTGTATGAACGCCTTGGTTATTCAGGGAAGCGTGACACCATTGTGGGAACACTGGTGTTCCTGGAGGAGACGTATGTGGTGGATCCATATTTGGACCGGGCTGCTTGGCTCCTCTGGGACCTCTCCTGCTCTTGCTTGACCTCAGGAGCATCATCTTGTCTTCGTGTGGCCCCATAGCTCTGTCCTGCTCCTCAGCTTGCCTGGCATAAGGAGGGCTATGGCCAAGAGAGGTCTATGTAGTGTATGAGGTGGGTAGGTGAAGGAGGATGTAAGGACTTGGATGGATCCCAACCATCCCTCTAGCCCAGTGTCTCGTACTCAGTGGATGGATATCACTGGAGCACCAGGAGGGAACAGACATGGTCAGAGATACCCAAAGCTGAAGAAGACCTCTCTGTGTTTAACAGCCCTTGGTGCTTGCTCTCCCTCGAATTCCCTGTATCCACCTTGAAGGAAGTGGGTGCACAGAGTGGGGCACTTGGTCTACCCAAGGACTAGGGATACAGAAGGGCCTCTGCACCCAGAAAAGCATGCACCCTAAGGCAGGTTAGACCCAAATGGGCTCAGGCAAAGGAGAAGGACTGGGAATGCTCCCCAAAACCTTGTCCCTCCACTGCATGGTGCCTCCTGCCACCCTGCCTTGTCATGCCGGCTTTAAAACACTTGGGAGTTGGGAATCTTAAATAGAGCCAGGCCCTCAGCTGTAATGTTCCCTCTGTCCTAAAGAGAAACACACCCCAAATACTTGAAATACAAAAATCCCAACCTGGGATCAATTCTTTTCCTTTTTGAGCCAATTTGTGGGAAGAAAAATCCCCCCGACTTTAGGAGCGGGTGGAGGAAGGGGATGAAAACAATTAGATACCATCTGAGCGGCTGTTCCGTGCCCTTCCAGGCTGAAATTGGCTCCTTTCTCCCAGAGAACTTCCCATAATGTGGAATACTGCCTTCAAGGGGTTTGGAAATACCAAACACAAGGATATCCAGAGCTGCTGGAGCTTCCCGTGTCCATAACATCATTCCTAGACTGTGGGGTTCCTGCTCCATGAAATGACCTTAGTGACAGATTTATGACAGGACCATCCACAGTCCCTCCTGGGGGAGGGTGCAGACCAAGTCATTCTTGCTCCTTCGCCTTCTAAGCACGTTTTCCAACAGAAAAACACCATTTTTCCTCAAAATGAGAATTTCTTCCTTTCACTTTGCCATTCAAACCACCCAAAAATACACATTTCCTTTCCATGGCCAGTAAAACCAGAAGCCACCCCAGCATCACCAATGCTGACCATGGTGCCAACGCCTCATCCACCCTGTGGACTCCTACTTTGAAGCTGTTTGGGCTTTGCCACGACCATGGACATCAAGGTTACATCCCAAAAGGTAGGGATAGAGGGAAACCCAAATGCTCACCCCATCCGAGCATGACCAGAGCAAGCTTTTAGGACTTTAGGACTCATTTTGTGGGCTTCTGGCTGTGGATTGAGCAGAGAAGCTGACAGATATGGGGGGAACCTCAGCATCCAGCCCAGCCTGACTCCAACACCACCTCATTTTGGGAGGTCGCGCACAACCCAGGTCCCCTTCCAGCCACTGGGGCAGCAGATGGCAAATTGAGGTGAAAAAATGCTGGAAAGGCAAAGGCAGGAGCGCGCTGCACTGTTGCCTGTCCCTTTGCATTCAGTTCTTGGTCAGCTAAATTGTTATTGAATAAGGCAAGCTGCGTCAAAAATGTGCTTTAATGAAGTGCAGCAGGGGCTCTGGCATCGTTTCCCAAGCGCCACGAAGGTTTTAATCCCCCGGCTCTCCAAGCCACTGCGCGACATATGCTTTAAAGAGGAGATTTCTTGCTCCCTGGTATTTCATGCATGTTATATTTTAAAGACATGCTGCCAGTTTAGTTTAGGCCCAAAACGCTGGTGTCATTTAGGGGGGGATGGAGAAAGGGGGAGATACTTCACCAAAGGGATTAAAAATAATCCCAATGCCACACAGAGCACAGTCCAAGTCCCCCCATGTCCCCACCAACAAGCCTAAAGGTGTCCAAAAGGATTTGGGAAGGTCTGAAAATGGCAGGGGGGCGATGGGCATCCTCTACACCCAGCCTCACATTCCACGGAGGATAATCCCAAGGGATTCTCCAGGCACCAAGAACGGACTTTGCTAATTAGTCCTGGCTTATCTCAAGCAAACTTTCTGCTCTGTTTGCTTAAGACGGGCCTGCAGTGACTAATATCTGGAGCAGGGGGAAAAAGCCCTCCTGGCATCTCTCTTCTTGCCTGGGAGAGCCTCGCTCGGGGAGATATTAAAGGCTTTTGTTTCCAGGAGCTGTCAAACCCCTCACCTTTCACAAGCACTAAAACGGCCAAGGGAACAAATCTATGTGAGTGGAATAATAATGTTTAAGTCGTAAATTGGAGCCTGTAAATCAAGGAGTGACGGGGCGGGCGGTGTAATGTCTCGTGAGTTAACATTCGAGGTTTGCTTTCACCTGAGGAAAAGGGGAAAAACAGCAAAGTCTCTGCCCTCCCACTCCAGAGATTGCTATAAATCACCCTAATGTTACACTTTTGCTCTTAAATAGACCGAAAGCATGAGCATGAGGAACAGACAGTGGAAGTGGGTGATTTAAAAAGTACAGTGCTGGGAAGAAAGCTTTAAAAACCCCCAAACAGACCCAAACCATTCCCTCTGTGCTTTTAAAGCACAGGGTAAATCCTGCACTCCAATAAACACACCCCCATGGACCAAACCTTGGTCCTGCCATGGTGCTGAGCTTGGAGAGGGCATGGGGACAGTTTGGGTGCAGCTGGCAAACCACGGAACAGGCCTGTCTGTCTCCATGGGTTTGCATTTTGGAACCAAACTGGGTTCCCAACTGGAAGCAACAGAACAGGAACCAACCCCAATCACCCCATACAGGGGACATTTGGAGACCTGGGGCTGTCACTCACCTGCTAATGAAGTCCCACTACTCCAGCTCATCTCCTGGGAGGGCAGTGGTGGGAAGTAGGGAACATGAGTGGAAAAGCACTGTGCAGTTGGGCATTGGGCTGTGTCCACATCCAGATTCTGCTCTCCCAAAGTTGAAAATACTGTTGTTTATTTTCCTCTGGGAATTCCTATTTTATCTGTTTTGGATAAGAAGAATAAAACTCAGCAAATCTGAACGTAGTGTCCCAAACACTGAAGATGCTTTGACCCTCACCTCCTCCCTCCTCCATCACCGTGGCATCCGGTCCATCCAAGAGCAGATCCCTGCTGCTCCCACTCAGTGCTCTGCAGGGACAGCAGCCACCAGCTCATGGGGCTCCAACCCCAGGACCCAAAGGGGTCTTTGCCACCCCTGGGGCTGTCCCAGGACAGCAGTGAGGAGCGAGGAGCTGGTGTGGAAGATGCTGAATGGAGACATTGGGATAGGGAGGCTGTGGCCACATGGCCAGGGGAGCACAGGGAGGAGGAGGAAGGCATTGGCATGCGGAGCACAAGTGCATGCGGGGCACTCTCTTCTGCCTAATCCAGTGGGTTCAAAGCAGCCTGGGCACAGCTGCAGTGTCTGAGCCCCAACAGGTGACAGCTCAGCTGTCCTCTCCCCACGGGGCTGTTATCTCTGGAAGGGGCTGGCCTGGGGGCCAGCTCCATTCTGCCCTCGGGAAGCATCCTGCAGCTCTGCAGCTTCCTGAGGGTCCCTACCCTCTGTGCCCATCGAGGTGGGATGGGGCACGGCTGAGGGGAGGCTCTGGTTGTGCAGAGTCCTCCTAAAAGGGGCTCTTGACTTGCTGGGAAAGGCAGGACCGAGCTCTTCTGCAGGGTGCTGGTGGTGTGGAGCTGGCACTGACACCCTGAGAGCAGCACACAGGGACAGCCCATGGAATCATGGAATCAGCCAGGTTGGGAAAGACCTCTAAGCTCACCCAGTCCAACCTTTACCCCAGCACTGCCAAGGCCACCACTAACCCATGGCATGGAGGGCCTCATCTACACGGTGTGTGAACACTTGCAGGGATGGTGACTCCAGCACTGCCCTGGGAAGCCTGGATCATGGTCCCCTCCAGCCCCTGGTCCTCTGCTGATGGAGCTAGGAATAGGATGGATCCCACCTCCAGCCCTGGGTGAATTCCAGTGCAAGGGCTACAGTGCAGCAGGGAAATATTTTATCCCATCACTTTGAAAACCCCTTTGCAAACTGCATCCTTCCATGCAACGGCCCTCGCTCCCAGTGCATCCAGCAGCAGGACCCGGAGAGGCAAATCCAGCCAAGCCTCTGTGCATCCACTGAAGCTGGAGGGATTTCTATTTCTCCTCCCAACTGTCTGGTTCCTCTCTGGAGGCTGCACCAGCTGAAGAGACCATCTGCCACCAGCGGGGTCAAAACACAGCGATGGGCAGCGGAATATGGCAGGAACACTTGTGCCTGCCCTGGCCAGAATCACAGAGCCACAAAATGATTTGTGTTGGCAGGGACCATAAAGCTCATCCCCCTGCCACAGGCAGGGACACCTTCCACTAGAGCAGGTTGCTTCAAGCCCCATCCAACCTGGCCTTGAACACTGCCAGGGATGGGGCATCCCTGTCCCCCAGGGATGCACCCGCATCCACAGCAGTCAGTGGTCACTGCAGGGTTCAGGCTGGGACAGTGGCACAGGCAGAGAGAGTCTGGGTCCACTTCATCCTGCAGTGATCCCATCCCCACTGTGAAGAGATGCCCCAATTTCCCTCATTTATATACAAAAATAACAAAGTGTGACCTGAAATATTTCCCCAGCAGCTGCAGCGAGGCACAAAGGGTCACACAAACACCTCACTCACCTCCATGCACCCAAGAAACACCCATTAAAATCCTCAACAGTGCAGGTGGGGGGCAGATCTGTGTACCCCCATCCCACTTAGCTGCTGCATTGCCAGCGACCCACTCGAGTTCCCCTTAAGCCAACTCAAGCTGCTATTGTCTGAGCAGCACCATTATCCAGGCAGCCACCAGACCCCCTTCCCCACTGCTCATTTCTCCTTATCTGCATAGTTTATTGAAAATTAAAATCCCTTTGCTTTTTTCCCAGGGCTCGGTCGGGAACGATCTCTTCTCTTGGCCCTACTTGACTCCAATTAGTTGGGATAACAAAGCTGCTGCTGTTGGAGGATTATTGACAAATGCTCAATGCAAAAAAGAATGGCAAGAGAAGGGTCTATTAAAATGACAACTTTCTAAGCCTGGAAACAAAACCTCCTGGTGATTTATAGTGCTGGGGAGGCACAGAAAATACCAATTCTTAGGTTTTTGATGGCATTTCAATTGATCGGACCCCTCCTGCCATGACTTCGTGTCTTGCTTCTCTTCATTAACCAACGGGTGACCATCAGCATCCTGCAACGTCGAAGCATCCTCTCCCCTCCCAGGACCACAGGGACATCACCACCAGCCATGGCTCCAGGACAGGAGCCTGGGGATACTGGAAGTATGGAAATACATCCCATAACAGAGAAGCAGCCCCATCCCTGCTGGTTTCCCAGGCCTAGGGCTCGCTGACACCGTTCCCATGGGCGTCCGTCGGCGCCGGCGTTGGGCTCCTGCCCCTAAAAACCTGCTCGATGCAGCTGCAACTATGGCACAAAAGGACTGAGGAGCATTGAGAGCAGCACAACTCCCTCACTGATAACTCCTTAATGGCGTTTCATAATTTTTTCCCTGGCATTTTTTTTCCTTGTAGATAAAAGAATAGGGGAGGGGGCTGTGTGCGTAAAAATGAAGGATACTTGATAAAGGGCAGTGAGTGTTATCCCTAAGAAAAAAATAAATGAAATAAATAGGAACCTCACAGAGCTTTTTCTCTTCCCTAGGTGGCTGGGGCAGCTGGCTCTTTAAATATTAATCAGGGCCTCATTGAGATGCAAATATGGGGAGAGGGAATAATGCTCCCGCAGCTGCGCAGCCCCGGCCTCCTCTCCACCATGAATGGGAATATCTGAGGACACAGGTGCAGGGAGCCGACCGCGAGCAGGATCCTGCTTAATAAGGTAATTTGTGAGCGATGCTCTATAGAGACGAACCGGAGCAATCTTTTACCACTTGACAGTATCTGACCACTAAACAAGGTGTTAATCTTCTAATTGTGGTGTTGACTGTTCCCTAGCACAGCGTTCCTGGCCTTTTGCCCTGACACTTGGCCAGTTAAAATCAACTTCACTGACGGGTCGGACGCGCGCCAACCGATCGGCGATAAATTATTTATTGTTCTATTTCCAGCATAACAAGTAAACAGGAAAGACTGAGCATCCCGCAGGGAAAAACAGTTTGGATGCACATCATTGGACCGCGTTGTGTTGCTCCACATGGGCACCCTCATCCCCTGTCCCCCCTTGAGGCCGTGCCATGCTCCCCTGCCTCTCACCTCTTTCTGCCGCGAAGGTGACTGCATCCCAGCTTGTAAGAGCAAAGCTGTGTCCAGTGATGGGTCTGGTGGTGGCATATGTGTCCAGGGTCCTGCAGATAGGGTTTCTGGGGTGGTCACCTCCTGTTCCTCTTCAGCTCTTGGTGCCCACTCTCTTCTTGGTGAACCAGGAGGGCAAGAAGAGAGACTAGAGGCATAAGAGCCCGTTATGGGCATCACTGCCTGCAATGACTGTGAAGCTGGACCAGGATGCGGGTGGCAAACATGAGCTCCCTATCACTGTGTCCTCGCTCCAAGGCCATCCATGATGGGGACCTTCAGCTGCTGCAGGAGAGACAATGGGGAAAGTGGGTCAGAGCCTTCAGCAGCATTTCACATAACCAGAGCCAGCAGTCAGAGGCCCATAAATACCTGTAAGGCTGAACTCACGTATTTTGCTCTCTTCTGTAATTTCCCATTAGCACAGGTGGGTCTACAGAACAGGGAAAAACAGGAAGGAAAGGCCTCCATGAGGGCACCAGAAAGGCACCCTCCATCACCACCCAACATAACCCAATGTGCTGCATCGCTGATTTAAACACTCATCCCCCGTTGCCATGCTTCTTGAGAAGGGATGCCCTTTCCATATCCCATTCCCAGCTCTTGGGGCAGAGCTGGCCCTGGGGCATGGCTCATTCTTCCCTCTGACAGGCTCGATGGAGGCGTATTGGGGCCGCTCCATCCACATGGGACACAACGGACGCATTCCATCCTTCTGTAACAGCAAGAGGAAAACGGCTTCGAGGCTGCGGATACAACACCCGCTGCGGCAGAGTATATTTAAGGTTTGCCTCCTGTGGTTGCCATCCTCCCTTTTCCCTGCCAAGCTTCCTTGCCCAGGCTCCCGGTGATGAATGACCTCGTCCGGGTACCGCCGGTACCAGGCGCGCGCAGCTGCGAGGCTGTTTCCCGGGGCGGGCGCTGCAGATGGCTGCTCCATCACAGCTGCCCGCTCCCTGCTCACAAAGGGACGGGAAACGCAATTAATTAGAGAGCAGGAGGGAGCGGGAAGGGATGCCGGGATGTCACAAGGAGCCGACCCGGAGCTCGCCCTGTGACCGGCACGTCCAGCCTCGCTGCAGCAGGCTCCGGCTGTGAGAAGATGCCAAGGGGTCTTGGGGCAATGGTTTCTGTGTGGTGCTGTCATTCCCAAATTGCTGGAGACAGGGAAAAGCACAACTTCTCATCCTTGTCTTCTGACTCAACTTCTGACTCTTCTGATGTTCGATCCTGGCCTCTGCGTTCTGCTCAAGGGGCAAAGCTTGGCTGTGCTGTGTTCCCTCGCAGGCAGGGCTGGATGTGGCTGCTACAGCCTTTGTAGGCGAGTGCTACAACCACCGTAGGTACAGGCAGCACCTCCACGCTGTCTGGGAACAGGCAAGATCATCTCGGAGACTGAAATCATGTAAATTCAGTCACCTTTGAATTTGTTGACAGTTCAGCAAAACCTTCTTAGCATGGGTAAAAGTTACTTTATTCCTGGAGATCAGAACAATTCTACTTAGCCTTATAGACTGGCCTTTTGTTTCCAAAGTACATTTATCTGCCTTATTATCTCAGCACTCTCAATATTATTAACAATAAATCACGACTAATTATTGTTATTTTCCAGACAAGGAATTTGCCTCCTTCAACACTTCATTGGGAACAAAACTGGAACTATAACCTGGAGTGCGGAGATGCCACTTCCCCACTTAGAACCCACTTTCCTTCACTTCAGGGCTCTCAGATTTGGCGTAGGAGACAAAGATTAATTTGCCAATTCAAGGCACCCTGCCAGGGCAGCACCCCAGGGGTTGCTTGTGCTGCACTGGGAGGTTTAAGACCCCCAGCGCAAGAGCCATTGTGTCTTACATTGCTGCCAGAGCTCACTGCATGGATCCATCTCCCATCCCTCCCATTTGTCACCACTGTCTTAAAAGCAACTCTTATCCGAGCTGACAAGCAGCAGGGACACATCATGGGCCTCAGCTCAAACAATCCCAAAAGGGCCAAACCCCATGGACCCGGAGCTGCTCTGGGAGGATGGAGTTTGCTCCTGTGGGCTGGAGGAGGATGTGGCAGTGCCAGCACCAAGCACCGTGCAGCAGGCAGCTGCTGCTGAGGTGTCTTTTACCCTGGACCTTGTTAATGAACTGAAGCTTAGGAGAGAGTGTGTGGCTGGGCTAGACAGAGAATCAACCAGGATTAGCAGCACAGAGCCCCCGAGCGAGGATTGGGCTCTTTATCCCTACACTTGAAACCCAACTCCTTGCCACAGCCGCCTGGAGGGATTCCTCCCTTCCTGACACTCCAGCCATCCATCACTAGCTGGGAAAATTACCTTATACAAGAGCCTTTACACCAATGGGACAGCTAGCCCTTGGGCTTCTGTTTTTCATTCCATTTTTCCATGGAAAAACAGAGGTCAGGCAATGCCTCAGCCATGGTGCATCTCTGCCCAGCCTGCCTGCATCAGGGAGCAAACACTGGGATAAACTCTCCAACATTCCTCAAACCAACCCACACAGGGCAATCTGCCTGCAGCATGGCATGGCCTGGTGGTAGATCACCTGTGAGAAGGGAAAACAAAGACATCTAAGGGGAAAAACAAATTCCTTGTCTCAGCCAGCCATGCATGTACATGGGGAGAGGCAAGGTGAGGGCATGGAGTAATAAACAGCTCATTCCCGGCAAAGAGGCGCTGCCAGCCGGCAGTGATGCACTTTGTGTGTGTGCTCTACATGCACACCATAAAAATAATGCTTTGTGGAGGATATGGAAGTATCCAGGCGGGGCCAGGCAGCTGGGAATCTGTTAGGAGGAAGTGCAGGCAGTGGGATCCTGCCAGAAGAATTGATCCAGCTTCTTGTGGGGTGGAAATGACTTAAAAGTCCAATTCAAAGCATCCTGCTTCCCCTGCAGAAATAGCTCTGAGCACAAATCACAGCATCATAGAATGGTTTGTGTTGGAAGGGACCTTAAAGCTCATCCAGCTCCAGCCCCTGCCACGGGCAGGGACACCTTCCACTGGAGCAGCTTGCTCCAAGCCCCTGTGTCCAACCTGGCCTTGAACACTGCCAGGGATGGGGCAGCCACAGCTTCTCTGGGCACCCTGTGCCAGCGCCTCAGCACCCTCATAGTAAAGAATGTCTTTCTAAAATCTAATCTCAGTTTCCCCTCTGTCAGTTTAAAGCCATTTGCCCTTGTCCTGTTCCTACAGGCCCTTGTCAAAAGCCCCTCTCCAGGTTTCTTGTAGCCCCTTTAGGTATTGGAAGACTTACAACAGAAACAATGCAATCCATGCTTTTTTCCCCTTGTAAAACCAAACATTTCATCTTAACATGAGGGGTGAAGAAAAGCAATAATTCATTTGAACCTTCCTCCCTGGAAACCAATCTGGAGAATGCCCCATTCTGCAGAAACACATAGGTAAAACCAGAGTGACCCGTCCTGCTGCTCATCCCCTGCGTTTCCAGAGCACATCCCCGCAGCATCCGCAGTGCTGGGTGGGATGCTCCAGTCATTCCTTCCCAAAGAGCCATCCTGCAGTGGGTATTCCATATATTGGGCCCAACATGAGGTAAGGCTTTGCACTAGACTAACACTTAATAAATGTTCACAAGAATTAGCCGAAGGTGACATTGCACAGCCTGATTCCTGACCACGAGCTGCCAGCCCAGGCTGGGGCTGGTGCTGCAGATGTGTGTTCCTGGAAAATGGAAGGCCATATGGTAAATATGGGGAAAAAACCTCAAATATATATATATATATACGTATCTTTATATATCTCTAAATGCTTTTTCAGCTGATCAGATTTTACTTGGTTAATCAAAGGTTGCATGATAAGCTGAATACCCATGAGCTGATGCTCAGTCCCATCCCTCTCGCCTCTCCTGTGAGCATCATTCCTTATCCTAGACATGTGCACTGGAATGGGACAAGCTCTGGGACAAAGCTCCACCAACTAACCAACAAAGCTCCCCTGACCACTTTTACAAGGATAAAATGATGCTCCTCAAAGTAAGGATCAGAAAATACCTATTCAGCCCTAAAGTGTGTTTGACAGCCAAACACTGGGATTTCCTCTTCTATAAACCTGGAAAAGGATCCAGTCCAGGTCGCTTCATGCTCTATAACGAGCAATTATTCCTTTCCAAAGTAAAATGAAATGAGAACCATTCCCATAATCACCCACTGGATTTTATCAGCATGTTTGGGTTACGCTTTCTGCCCCTTTGGCTAATACCTAATTGATTCTTTAATCTTGACAAGTTTTTTATTGACTGATACAAGAGCTATTTAGCCCATGGAAAGCAGGCTGCAAACCCTCCGAGACCCACGACACGGGGCTGGGATGACCTCATCTGAAGCCAACGCTTTATTTGATAATCTATCACTTATTTATTATTCTAAGTAACCACTTGCAGGTGGTGTGATTTTAGTGTAATTGTCCCAGCAACAGGCACGCACAGGGAAAAGGCTCAGCAATGTGCAACCTTATCCAGAGCAGCTACCGTGGAGGGAGCAGGCTCCCGGCCTGTGCTGGGGGAAATGGGGGGAAAACCCTGTGTTTTGGGGATGGGAAGGACATGGCAAAATCCAACTCACTGTGGAAGATTGAAGGCTAGGCCTCATCCTGCTCGCAGGGGGCAAGAAGGAGGCAGAAGAGGATGTAAAACACCAATGCCACTGGTGGGGACCTGTGTGGTGCCCAGCATCCACACAGGGATGATTTGGCACCTTCCTCCCTACCTGCCTGTGTGAGAAACATGAGCAAAAGGAGGATTTTAGGGAGTTACAAGGTACCAGGACACAGATGGCCCTGGAGAGCCTTGCACCAGGTTAGCATGGTCCTGTTTCCCAGCGGGTTCAGTGCTGGGATCACTTACCGGAGCAGCATGGATGGTACATGGACTCCAGAGGGTTCAGGCTGGCACAATCAAAGTAAATCATGCATAAATAAAGGTTTTGGGGTTTATTTGTTGATGTCTCCATATTGGTTTTTATCTACCTCAGTCTTGGGGTGGGTTCCTAGCCCTTTGCCATCCCCTTTGGAGCAATGGGCCAAAGTGGGACAGATGCTCCAGGGATGTGCCTTCAGCTCAGCAACACCAGGAGGCCTGAAGGCACAAAGCTGCCACTACTGTGCAAAAACCAGACCTGCCAAGGGTGTCCTCACAGCACAAACCATGGGGTCTGTTCCCTTCCCATCCCAAGGGGGGCTGCTTCCATTGGACCCCTTGCCAGGCTGTGCTGCTCTCCAGATTGGAATCTAGGAGGAGGCAGCAGACAAACCAGCCAGTGAATTGGCAGTGTGACTCGGAGCCATCCAGCAACAGGCTTTTAAGATCAATTAGTAATGCATTAGTCTCTGAGGCTTCAGAGCTAGGAATCCCCCCAGGATTCAAGCCACTTCGAGTATTTTCCCAGTGAGGAGAACCAGGCAGGTACTGGGAAGCATTGCTGGGAGCAGAGTATCTGCCTTTGGGCATTATCTACCCCTTCACTGCCTGCCCAAGCTCCTTCAACCAAGCCAAGAGCCCTCAGGAAAAGAGGAAAATGGTATTTTGAGTGGCAAGACCCTGTTGTGGCTTTGGTTTTAACCCCAGCTGGGGGGGGAAGAAAAGGCAGGGGGTTGGGAGAATGATTTTTTCATTAAAATAAGAATTAATCCACAATGAAAATAGACTTCTAATGGGAAAAGCTGAGTGGAAATGGAAGCTTTTAAAGATCCTTTTGAGTGACAATAACCTGAAGACCCTCCAGGAACTCCAGCCTAGAATAATCAGATTAAATGAAAACTAATATACGATCCTGAAATTCATCCCATGCTGGTCTAAACTTGGAGCAGCTGCGTAATTTAGCCTACAGGTTTCTGCCTCATGCCCAGCAGTTCACACTGAATTGTTTAGCCAAACTTAATCTACTGGGAAGGGAAAAA
Organism: Psittacula echo; assembly: GCF_963264785.1. Lineage (NCBI taxonomy): Eukaryota > Metazoa > Chordata > Aves > Psittaciformes > Psittacidae > Psittacula > Psittacula echo. Next base: position 1,767,229 of record NC_137739.1, read on the forward strand.
GCTCTTTCCTTTAATATGTGTTAAAGTAAAGCCAGCTTCTAAAAGCAGCTGGGAGCAGGGAAGGTACAGCAATCGTATAGGAATCCATGTATTTTTTCACAGGAACTCCCAGACTGAAGGTTGGCTACTTTAAAACAAATAACTACAAGTTAGAAATGATCCAGGAATAAGGAAATCTCGGGGCTGGTGCATTGTAGCTGCTGGTGTGGGTAATACCAGGGCTGAGCCCTGCATGAGGATCTTGCATAGGCACAAGCCCACCTTCTCCAGCAGCTCCTCACCACTGAACCCACTGGGGCCACATTCCCAAAACACGGATCAAATCCACACTTTTAGCCAGTGAAAGGTTTGAAAATGCAACCTGGGTGGATGTCAAAAGATCAAATGAAAGGAATAGCTTTTTCCCTCCCAAATCTTAGGGGTTTTACAGCAGCCCTAGAGGTTTTCATTACAGGAAGGCTGTCTCTTTGAGGAGTCTGGCAATGGGGAGATGCCCTCCCAGGGCCCAGTGACCAGCGTGGTGATGGTGGAGTTGGGAACCTCTCTGGTCCTGCAGCAGAAATAAATCCCAATGGGAAAACAGAACAGAAGCTGCTTCGTTTTGACCTGACAATGTCCCCTGAGATGCCCCAGTGGTGGTGGGAGCCTGAGCTGCTCAAGGCTGATATGTGGCAAACAGCCGTGCTGCATCCTTCCTGTCAAGTGGCTTTGGGACCTAGTTGGACCTCAGAGAGAAACAGTAAAGAGGGAAAACAGGATGCAGAGAAACCTCTGGATCATTGGGATGAGCTGGGAAAACACAGCCAAGATAAGTGAGTTGTCACAGAGGGGTTCAGCTGATCATTGTTTTGACTGATGGATCCAAACCCTGCACCCCAGGCCCATGGAACTGATGTCACGACTCCAATTCTCTCTGCTGGGTGCTTGGTGTGATCCCCCATCTCCTCACCTGAGGAAGAGGAGCCTGTGAGGAACAGAGCAGAGTCATCTTCCAAACGGATTTACGGCACATTGACTTGGGAACGCCACAGTTTCACAGAGCAAAACCCCCTCTCCAAGCAAACTTCTAGTCAACAGATAACACAATGTGGTTCCGATTTCCTCCCCCCTGAAAGAATTGTTTCTTCTTTACAATTTTTATCCCAGGGAAACGTTTCTAATTTAATCCCCTCATGCACCTTCCTCACTGCCTTTGAATGTGTATTATCTTCCAGGCAGCGCTCCGGAGTGGAGCGAAGAGTTTTGATTGAAAAAGAAAAGGAAGAGAAAAGGGGGAGAAAGAAAAGCTCCACAAGCACAAACAGGAATGGAAATGCTGGTCTGGGTTCCATTAGCCCTGACCCAGAGGTTGGGAAGCAAAAGAAGTTAATTGAATTGGGAAGGAGGGAGGCCAGCACCATTTGGGGATGCCCGGGGGATGTCTGTCACCCATAACCCGTCACCCATGCACGGGAGCACCCTCACCCCGTGCCCTGGCACATACAGAGATGGATGGGAATGGGGAGTACAGAGTGACTTAAATCCCCTGGCTTTGTGTGGAGGATCCCAAGGCAGAAGGATGGGTGTAGCCATGGAGATGGGATCCTAAAGGGCTTTTTGCTGTGGGAAGTGCCCTCCGGGGAGCAGAGTTGGCCTCAAAGAGGTAGGGATGGTGCTGGTGACGGGCTCTGCAAGTGGATGTCCCCAGAGCTGGGAAGGAGAAAAGTGCCTTTTCATGGGAGGCTCTATAATCCCATCACAGCAGAGAGCACATGGATGTGTGCTGCTCTCGGCCAACTCACCTGCCAAAAGCATCCTGCCCACGGTCCTGGGAGAGATGAGACAGGACCATGAGACAGGTCCAGCCTTGCTCTGTGCATCCAACTCCAGGATCCAATTCCAGACATGGAGAAGAAAACAAAAATGAAGAAAATGCTTGAAGAAACATCTGTCAGTGCTGGATCACACATCACACAGATGGGAGATGCTTGCCATGAGGCTGTGCTGGTATCTCCCATACCTATGGAAATACACTCCCACACTCCATATCTCTATGGAGATAAAACCCTGCACCTGAGACCTACACCAGCTCCTCCATTTGCAGCCCCTTGGTAGGTTAACCAAGCCAGGAAGGATGATAATGGGAGCGAGATGCGGGATCGCGGCACTCACCCTCGTCCCTCTGCGCGCTAATCGGAACAAAATGTTCTTCCATTGTTCACACAGAGAGATGGTTTCCAACTATGGCAAATATTTAGGAAAACACAATTGAGTCATAAATGTGATTCACAATTTGGAGCACCCTGTATGTTACTACAAGCCCTGCAATTCGTCTGGGTTTGAAAAAGACCCAAGGAACAGAAAGGACTTTCCCAATCCCTGGCCAAGAGCATTAACATCTTGCAGACGCATGTCAGCTCCAAGTGATAGGCACTGTATTCCCAGCGTCAACCACCAGCCATCACTCCCAGAATACTGGCTCATCCCTGAGAAAGTTGGGCACACACCGAGACTCCACATACTTTGGACCCTCCTGCTCCCTCCAGCCATCCTGAGCTGGATCCGTCAGAGATGGAGCAGCCGGGAAGGAAAAGCAACCCCAAACCAAGAGGAAGCCCAAATATACCCTTGGACACACCAGAGAAGGGGAGTGGTGCTTCCACAGCCTGGGATCAACAGGATTGTGATCAGATGCTTGGACACAACACCAGACACTCCTCAAACACAAATAAGTGCCAGGACACCCAGGACTCACCTTATTTATCACCCATCATCTTGGTCCCATGGGAGCTGGCATCAGGGCAGGCCATCACAGGACTGCACCCAGGGCCTGGCTGCCCTCCTGAGGCTGTTGCTCTTGGCCAACACTTTTAATGCTGGACTCAAAAATGAGTGAAGCTCCTGCTGGTTATTCAAAGCTGTTTGCTTTCATCCCTTGCCAGAAATATGCCCATTTGGTTCAGGCAGGCAAAACGGGGGCAGAAATGTGTAAAATGGCATTTCTGTGCCCGCACCCACAGCCTGTGCTGCCCCGGGACAGTGACAGTTACTGGTTGCTTTGCTTTTCCCAGTTTGGACCCATATTTCTTTCAAAACCACATTCAGATGCTTTTGGCACATCTCACATGGGAGGGGATGGGCCCTGAGGACAGAGATGTGGCCACCACCACTGCCTGTTGGTCCCCGCAAGGTTGGTGGCCCCTGCCTGGCACACAGCAACGCTTTCCCCTTGCACATGGATTGGGCTCAATTTGCTCTGGAAGGGTGAAAGCCTCATTGTAAGCTTTCCGGCCACTGGAATTCCTCCCCTGGGTGCCAAGGGGCACGTCTGCAAGAACCAAGAAGGAAAAGCCTGGAAAGCTCCTTTCTGTGCTTCTGCCTGCCCTCTCCTGCCTGGGTGTGTGGCTGTGCAGACTGTGGTGCTGGACCATGCCCATGGGATGCTCAACTCCTCCTGGATCCCAGCCGCTCAGACACCTCCAGCTCCCCAAACAGGCGGATTTCAGCCCTGGGGCCAACAACGAAAAAGCCCCAATTGTACAAATCCCAGGTTAAGCAAACAGGAAGGCGCAGCCCAGGCCAGGCCCCATTCAAACAAGCCCTGTTCAGAGGTGGTGGGGCTGGCGGCAGATGTGTTGACTCCAGCCTCCTTCCCAACCTAGAGACCCAGGAGCATCGGCAGCACTGGGACACAGGACAGGGCAGCCACACAGGGATGTGCTTGTCCTCAGGGCTGAGTCACAGAGCCCACATGGCAGCTCCAGCAAGGAGCTATTTTGGGTTCCTCAGTAAACCTGTGGCTTCCTGCAGGCGAGCCTGATACAACGGGGTTTTATGCGTGGCTTTGATCTCTTTTTTCCCCTTGCAAGAAGAACCATGTGCAGCAGAAGGTGCTAACAAGGAATTGATTATGATAAACCACCCCAGGCACTTGCTGGCTGTTTCGGACATCAGCCACGTCATGCTCGCACTTCCCTCCCATCACTGTGATTTGGGCTCACCAAGTAAAACGCATTTGATGGGACAATTTGGGGTGATTTTAAACACAGACTGAGACGAGAGGAGACTCCAAGCAGGAGGGACAAGGGAAATTCAGGGTGAGGTGGTCCCAGGGTGTTTGGGTCAGCAAAAGCAACACCAACACCTACCCCAAACTAACTGTGATGTTTGTTCATCTTTCTCCCATATTCTACTGCTGATGATTTCTGGAGCAGCCTGGCAATAGAAACCAGTTACCAGGCAAGGCTGTGATGAGAAAGATGAACAAAATGAAAGATGAGAAAAATCAGAGCACAACAGCAGGTGGGCAGGTTGGCTGGGAGTCTTCTGTAAAATATGTGTAAGCAAGGGTATGGGTAAAAAATACAGAGAGAGGCAAGAGATATTGTTTGTAAGGGAGCTGCTGCTCTCCCTCCTCCCCAGCTGGTCCCTCTTGACCTTGCTCATCCTCCTCCATCAGTCCCGCATGGGGTATGGCCAATTCCTGTCTTCATAGAACTTCTTCAGGCCCTTGAGATTGACAGGGGGGAAGTAAGGGCCGAGCCTCTTCCGAATCCACCACTTCCCCTCGCTGGCGTGCTTTCCCCCGGGTTGGCTGAATTTGTACTTGAAGTGTTCCCCTCGGATCCACCTGCAGAGAGACAAAGCACAGCCTCATCAGGAGGGGATGGCAATGCTGCTGAGTGAAGGTGGAAAGGCATCGGTCCATATTTACAGGCCCTGGGAGTGAAGGTTTTGAGTTTTTCCATAGCTGGATGGAGAAATGAGCTTGACAGCACTCAGTCTGGCTGGCTCCTGCATCCTGGTGGCTCCATTCATCCATCCTTGGGATGCTCACATTCAGATGCAGCGATGCGGCCATTCCTGATGGAAAGAGGCAGTGGGGAGCTTTCGCGCTCCTCTTAGAATCCCAGACTGATTTGTGTTGGAAGGGACCTTAAAGCTTCTCCAGCTCCAACCCCTGCCTGTGGCAGGGACACCTTCCACTGGAGCAGCTTGCTCCAAGCCCCTGTGTCCAACCTGGCCTTGAACACTGCCAGGGATGGGGCAGCCACAGCTTCTCTGGGCACCCTGTGCCAGCACCTCAGCATCCTCACAGGGATGCAATTTAATAATGATGCACCAGGCAGAGGAGCTTTACCACCCCCCTGTGCACTCCCACCACCACCAGCAGCTGCATACACCTCTCTACAACCAAGTTTGGAAGAAAAACAGCAGGAAAATTGTTTTCTAAGAGCAACTATGGAGAGTTTCTGCCTGAGACATTTCTAGGTATAGAGCTCAACTCCAGCCCCAGCATCCCTCAGCCCCAGCCCACGGCTGCTCCTTCTGCTCCGCAGCTTATTAGCAGAGCTACGAGCGCATCTGTTTTCTGGCTGCCTTGGGAGCTGCCAGAAAAGGAGCTTTGCAAACAGTGCAGAAAGAAGCATTCATCAGTGTCGCCAAACACATTCGGAGCCTGACCGTGCCGCTCGGTTCGGTGCCGCTTGATGTAGGGCATGCTGACATGAGAAGGAGTAACACCCCGGTCCTCCAGCGATGTGGTCCCTGTTTGCAGAGTGCATCGCTGCCTTTACTGGCTAAGTTCATAAAATAAGCCACAAAATAAAAATGTCAAAGTCATGTCAATGCTCATTTAAACCTGCTTTGCTTCACTACTAAAATACAAACCTTGCTACTGAGCAGGGCACGGCGCTCCCGCAGCTGCTCGCTGCACCTCGGGCAGCCATAAAGTTCCTTCCTACTGCTAAAATAATTAGGGATGACTCCTGTATATTTACCATTAGTGCTCACCTTTGGAACGCTGCCACTCCAATGGGTGATTGGAGACAACAGATTAAAAGGTCTGCTGTCATCATCGCATCTCGACATCTCAATTTAGATCTTGCTGGGTACCCAGATGGGCGATACAGGAGCGATTCTCCTAACACAGCACATGAACACGGAGCTGTTCCTCACGCCCATCACTTGCTGCTGCCTTGCAGCAACCCACAATAAATCTGTTTTCTGATTGTCTCCTGGCTGAAATGAAAGCAGGAAAAATATCCCCATGCTTCCCCCTCTGCTGAGGATAAAGGGATGGATCCAAGGAAACCCAGATTAAAGCATTTGGAGCTGCACAGGGACAGCTCTAATTTAAGCAATGGGTTAAGGCTGAGTGCTGAGGGAAGAGAGGGGATGGAGATGTTCCCCAGTTCCATACCACTCCACAGCAGAGCCTCCTGGGCCACCCCAGCATTCCTGCTTCCTGCCTGCTGATAGAAGCTGCAGGGAAGCAGGATACCACCCTCCAAATACAGGCAGGTCAATGGGAAAAGGCAGAGGTGATGCCTTAGCCCTGGCTGGGGCTCAGGGTGCACAAACCTGCATCTCATCACCATAAATGTAGCCCTGCAGCTGCTGGCTTCATTACAGCCAGGGCTGCTTCTGCACCTTCTCTCCCTCCTCTTTGCTGAGGCTGCTCAAAGTCAAACGGGGGCTGAAGTGTTGCTCCCACAGTGTTTACTTCACAGGAGCACAAAATTTCCTGTTAATAATTAGACATTACAGAGCAGCAACATTCCCGTGGGCCTGGGTCGCCTCCAGGCTCCTGCGCGGGATGGCTGGAGATTTCCAAGCTGCTTCCTTGCTTTCTTGAATTCAAAATACCACATCCACCTCCCCCAAAAGCTTCAGGGGCTGATTTTACGTCAGTTCCTCTCCTGCTTGACGCCTCCCTCTGCCTCCCACACTGGGGATTTTGGGGGTTTTCTTCACTAAGCAACTGCAGAGCATCTACCAAGTTGGACCCATCTCCATGTATACCCATGATGTGGGGATAACGGAGTGCCCCATGCAGAAGGAGCTATCTGCAAACCACATCAGGCAGAATTCCCATTTTCCAGATGGGGATGCAGAGAGCACAGAGAGCAGTTGACTTATCTGAGAAGACCTGGGATACCCCAGGAGATGTCAGGTCTCTGCACCAGACACAGAAGCGCCTTCTCCCCAACCTCAAGGACTGTCCTATAACCCCTCTGGAATGAAAATTTCCTTGTCCCTTTTGAACAGGCTTTGCCCACATTAAATAATACCTATCATCTGATTTGGTATGATTTTTCCCATATGTTCTCTGTCTATTAAAACTCTCATTATCAAAGGGGTTGACATGTAAAACTAGAACCGTGTGAGCATTAAAGCAACCACATGCAACTGAAGATGCATTTTTGTGGCATAAAGTTTGCCTTTCTATCTGACTACGTTTCAAACTCATCTGTTCAGAGCCTAAAAAAGAATCTGAAGAGTCCCCCCCAAACCCCCAACTTCTAAATTCAGCCACAGTCTTGTCCCAACCACAATCACTCTGCTTCCTCCAGCATGCTCCATCTGAGCCATGATCTGCTGTGTTGTGATGCATGGTCCACATCAGGATGACAAGATCCATGGAAGAGGAACCTACATAGCTCTGTGGGCTATGGAGCTTGTAAACTCCATGCTGAGCAATTCCAGGAGCTGAACCACTCACCCAGTGATGAGTTATAAAGCTCTGGAACACCACAACCTCAGGGCTCCTTCACCGCCAGCACTTCTCTGGGATCCAGGACACAAGACTTGAAGGTTTTCGGGAAATGGAGGTACCAAAGAGCCTTCACACAGCTACAGCAACCAAAGTGTGGAGAAACCGCAATGGAAATACCTCTGTGCAGCAGAATACCTCTTAGCATCAGAATCTGGATGACGACAGCAGCATCTGGACCCTGCGCTATCCATTCTCTCCATCCGTCCCACGGTTAGTGGGAGAAACATGGAAAACCTGGAACCTTTCCTTGCAAGACTCAAGTATGTAAAAGCTGCAGAGTTTAATACTCACCAGAGCGTCTCATTTCAGGGCTCACAGAGTTTACAAGCATCACTTGGAGCCCTGGACAGCTTGTAACTCAGGTGAGATGCTCGCATGCATAGTCACCTGCATCCCAAGATACCACTACAAGCTATAGCTCACCTTATCAGCAATTGCTTGTGTTTTGTGCAACTCTGTGGCTCACACAAAGACCTTCTGGCTGGTGGAAGAGATCCAGAGGTCTCTGAGCCCCCTATGATGCAGGAGACCGCCAGCATGCATGAACCATACTTGCTGCTCTGGAGACATGGGAACATCCTCAAGAAGGTCATGAAGAAGTTATCTGACTTCATCTACATCAAAAGGAGTCTAATGCCACATGGGTCACTCATGCTGGGAGAAGGATGGGCAAGACTCCTCTTTCAGAGGAGACAGACAGAAAGGTCAGGAAGGACAATCCCGGCTGCAAGCAGTTTCCCAGGATTTATGGAGCAAACACAACCGGCAGCTACTCCTGGCTCCCTGGGAAGCACCAGAACCAGATACCACAGCCAGGCAGGAAATGGCTCAGGAGAAGAGTTAGGCTGAATCCAGTCAGATCCGTGTGGAAACACACAAGGGATAAATAATCATTTGAGAAGCCAGAATGAAGCCTAGAACGGTTTGGGGTGAAGGTAACTTAAAGCTAATCCACTTCCAACCCCTGTCACGTCCAGGGACACCTTTCAGCAGAGCAGTTTGCTCCAAGCCCCATCCAACCTGGCCTTGAACACTGCCAGGGATGGGGCAGCCACAGCTTCTCTGGGCAACCTGTGCCCAGAATCAAGATACGATCAGATAAAGCAAGTGAAGTCATTTCTCCTCCAGGAGATGGAAAATTCTCTCTGCTATGACCACAACAGGGCAAGGGACAGAAAGGCCCCTTTGGCAGCTTCTTCTGAGCCCAGTGAAGGTGCTGGCAGAGCGACAGTGCTGATGCCCATGTAGATAGATGGAAGAGAGAGGACAGAACTACAGGGATGCCCAGAAGGACCCCACCACCCCACATGGGATACCAGGACCCGTCTGCAACCACTCTTCTGGACAAGCACTCTCTCCATCACCACCCACATCGGGCATCACCACCACAGCCTCGGGGAGGGCAGAAAGGCTAAAAATAAAAAGCCTTATTTTTTACATCAATATCTCCATCCCCCAGATGCCCGGTAGCAGCTGCACTGCAGCACTTTCAACATTCGATCATATATCAGCCTCTTATGACATCTTCCAACTGGACGTGTTAGAAATTAGCAGCAAGACTGGAGTTGGTGGGATGCAGGGCTAAATCTCCCAGACAGCTGTAATTAGTTCCAGAGGGTGCAGCTGTCTCCATGCAACAGCTGAGGGCTTCGAGGGAAAAAACCAGAGCCCATGGTTTCTGTTAGAATTAATGGCCTGACAGGCCAAGGCAGGCTGGGAGAGGGAAGAAAGAAACCAAAACATGGGGCGGCTCTTCCATTTTTAGGGGCTTTTTTTTGTTGTTCTTGAGGTTCCCCACTCCATTGTAAATCAGGGAGCAAGGGGCAGTGGAAAGTACAAATTCATTATAGTAACAGAGCCTCCATCATCGGCTTTCTTGCTTCTTCGAGCCCTGTTAGTAGGAGGGATCATAAATTCATCTTGGCCCACGTTTGCAGAAAAAGGGCAGTTTTATGGGTTGTTTTTCAATGCTGCTGAGTTCTCTTTCTCCAAGGCTCCTGCGAGGTCTGGGCCTGCAGAGCCAGAGCATCCCATGGGCAGTTTCTCCTCAAAACTCTCCTGGGAGATGGCAAAGTGGGGGTTTTCCCCCATGGACAGGTTAGGAAGGGAGGCTGGAGGCTGGGGCTACACTGAGGGGAGAGCAAACTTGGGTTTCACTGAAACCAGGTGTGATGGGGATGCAGCTGATGCTCCCAATGTAGCCCAGGCAGGAGCTGCCCTCACCAAAGAAGATGCTCCCACAGCCACGGGACAGACTAAACTTCCCCTCACTCAGCTTGAGCTTGCTACCCCTTGTTCTATCACTTACTACTTGAGAGACAAGACCAGCCACCTCCTGGCTCCATCCTCCTTTCAGGTAGCTGTAGATGAGCTCTGCCATCCTGACAATGCTCAGACACTGAGGTTGTTTTTAACCACAAGAAAATCACTCAAACTTTCACTCAGGACAATGGAATTATTTCATTCTGGCAATATCAGACATTACAATGTTGATGATAAATTAAAGATATTCTTTTAAATTATAGTATAGAGGGAAAGAAGCAGCAAACTGCAATAAAACATTTCACCATGATGAAACCCACTGCAAAAGTCAAAAGAACATGTTTCTACCTTTTCACCTCTGAGGATCCTGTCACCTCCCAGGACAGGTTCATTACTCGTCCCCTCTGGACCATATGGGGACATGGAGGGAGACTTGTCTGAACTGCCACAGGGTCAGAGGAGGCACTTGATTCAGCCAAACCCAAGTTCAAACCTTGAAGGACTCACATCCCTATGGATGCTCCTAAGCACCGCTTCTGTCACCCTGAAAGATATTTTGGGAGAGACCTTGCACAACAGAAATGCCATTTCCATCTACATCCCAGTGATGCCCATGTCTTCCAATAATCCTATATTCCCTGCTGCTACGAGTAAAGGACACCAAACACTATATTCGTCTTGTGTTCCTACAGCCAGGTAGCATCGAATGGGAAATGCTGCCTCCATAAATAACACCACCACTACAAATCCAGGTCTTCAGATCCATGTTGGGGCCTTTTTCAACAAAGTGCTACTATAATTGGAATAAAAGTCCTTAAGTGAACATGATTTAATATCAGAGACATCGAACACTTCAGGTCAAAAATAACAAACTGGGGTTTCTTTTTACCTCCTCCTGTAGGCAAAACTCTGATTTTTGTTTTCTTTTATTGTTGCAGTCTGCTTCCATGACGGTGTGTTAAACACTTATGAATTTCTCAGCCAAAGCCCTACCGTTCAGATTTACGAGGGCTGGTGTTTTATGAACTATCCGCTGCCCAAGCATATTTGGTAAATCCACATTCCACAAACATCACTGTGCTTGAAGTAAAGCTTCACACTCAGCTAGGCTGAGCGCTCAACAATACCCTCATTTTTAATCAGTCACCTGTTTCTCATTTTAAGTTTATCACACTTGAAAAAATACTATAATTTCTGGAGTTGTAAAGAAACCTACAAACTTTGGTCTCCGAAATTTCATTTCGAAGGCATTAACTCATTCTGAAAGTCCCTTGGCTATTGAAGGTGTAGAGTTTCCATTAACAGAATAAACTCCGTGGAGTATGGAGTGTAATGTTCTTATGGAAAACAGTCCCTTCCCCTAATTATTTAGTCTAGCAGGGAATGAAAATAATTAAGTCTCAAAATTCCCTTTTGAGTGAAGGGGGGTGCAATATGGTAGGAAAATTAGGCTTTTTTTCAACCCAGCTACTGAAGGGAGCTGAGCTGTGGTGGGCACAATCAGAGAATCAGAATCACAGACTGGTTTGGGTTGGAAGGGACCTTAAAGCTCCTCCAGCTCCAACCCCTGCCATGGGCAGGGACACCTTCCACTGGAGCAGCTTGCTCCAAGCCCCTGTGTCCAACCTGGCCTTGAACACTGCCAGGGATGGGGCAGCCACAGCTTCTCTGGGCACCCTGTGCCAGCGCCTCAGCACCCTCACAGGGAAGAGCTTCTGCCTAAGATCTAATTCTTCTATTAATCTAGTTCTATTCACCTAAACCTGTCAGAATCGGGATGAGGCACAAAAACAGGGAAAAAAGAAGGCAAATAGTCACACAACACAAACCAGGAATGACCAAAGAAATGCAAATAGCAACAGGCATCAGTGACTGATGGGAGATCTCAGTGCAGGATCCAACCCAGACCCCAGCCCAGGGCAGGCTAAGCTGTGTTCCAAGCCCTCACCTTCACCCCTGGGTGCAATCCTGGTGGTGCCAGTGTTCCAGGTGTTGGGATTTGGCCCAAATTGTGAGCCACAACCTGGGATGCAGAGTGAAAGGGGGTGTTGGATGTTGGCCTGAGCCCAAACAAGCATTTGTAAATTGTTATTTTTATTTTACACCACCCAAAAATACCCCAGACCCATGAAAAACTTTGAAAGCAAAGTTAATGCCAGAGCAAAGGCAGCTGCCACATAAACCCAGCGCTGGATCCTGATCTTTTCCTACTATAAACTAGCTGCTAAGGAGTGAAAACAGAGGCTGGGCTTTGGTTAAACCAAGGTAACACATGAATCGAGATCCTGTTCCACAAAATCTATAGCCCCGTGTGTTCAGCTGCATCCATGCTTCTGTGTAATTACTCACTGGACCTGCCTGTGTTCCTCTGAATGCTCTGCAATCCTTATCCTATAAAAGCTAACAAAGATAAAGATTTGCTTTAAATGCCTGAACATTTCATTTCCTCACCTGTTAGAGACTACAATAAACCACCCCCATTCCCCATCTGGAGCAATGCAGTGTTATCCCAGCGACGTCTCACTTCATTATTTCATTTTAAAATGAGTTCTTGTGTTCAACTACTTTATTTTCCTTTTCATTAACATCACCGATGCCAGAAAGCAGAGCAGAGATGCAGCCTGTCTATGGTAAAGTCTTGCAAGGCAAGATGTCATGTACATTTATCGATCTTTAATCTGTTACGATGTCTTATTTTCAGCCTCAAACATGATGAACACCAACATTTTTTGGCACTTGGGGACATGTGATAATAAACAGGCCCGGGATTATCAAATGCTTCTGTCGCTCCACGAACCACAAGAGCTGTTTATTGCCAGCAGGCACCAGATGGTCCTGGCTTCTGGCTGCTGGCACCAGGGGACACCTAATTCGAACTGGTGACTTGGTGTCTAAAGGGCCCAGGTCCTGCTAAAATCCCAGGGTCAGCCAGTACTCATCTTTCTTCTAGTTATTGTTAATAAAAGAAATCAATGCAGAGGAACATCCTGCAGTGAATGGCACTCAGTGAATTTCTGGCACTGAACCTTGAGGACATGAGGGAAGTTTGGTGAGACTCAGGTAATAAATCCACCTGAGATGAAGCCAATGCAATACAGGTTGTATGTAAACCATCTCAGAGGAAGTGCCTTGGTAAAAGGTGGAAGTCTATGGTGTCTTAGCTGGCAGAGGAGTCTTTCCTCAGCAGGTTTGGGGGATGCACTGTTCTAAAGCTGAAAAACATCAGCAGGGTTCAAGAGGAAGTTCATTTCATGGTGCTGTGAACCTTCCTCCCTGTTTGCAGTGCATCCTAAGAGCCTCAAATGGAAAATATTAGCAAGAGCCTAATATTACTTGAGTTGATCCAAAATTCCCTTAAAATGTTTTCTCAGCTAAAAATAACTTCTTCAACAAAATAGAGACTTTTGTGAGAAATTTCCTTTTGTTAAAAACATTCAGTTTTTCATCTGTGTCTTTCACTTGCTGATGTTTGCTTTGTCTCCTCACTGAAAACACAAACACTTCCAAGACAAGTGTCCACAAAAACAATCATTTCTGCAGGACTGCTTTGTCTTTGAACTACCTCAGTAGGCCGGTAGAACTGGGGGTCACAAAGTGATCATGGCAAAAAATCTAAGGCCTTTGGGCAGGAAACCACTTCAGTGGTCATGATTCCTGTCCAAGAGAAGCAATGCTGAGCCCTTCACAGACCCGCTTTGGAACAAGCTCAGCCATGGTCCTTGTGTCCCCACTGGGAAGGTATTAAGGTGCTGAGAGCACCAGCTCTTCCTGGTGTCCTCATATAAACTCCACTATTTAAAGATCACCTGGGTGCCACCAAATACAGACACCCATCTATCAACAGAAACCATGTGTGCACAGCCAAGACAGGAACACCACTGAGTCCAGGTACTTCCAGGTCCTTGACGAAACTCAAAGCTTACCGTGGAGGTGCTCTGCCTGCAAAGGGGTTCGTTGCCATCAAGGACAAGGTTTCCTCTTCCTGGGCCAGCAGCTTCCCAGCCAAGTGGATGATCCATTCATTCTGCTCATAGGTCTTGGGGAAAGAATAGGAAACATAAATGTTAGGTGCTGCTGGGCTTGTTATGGAGTGTTACTAGTACTAAAGAATTCACATGGTCTCTGGGGAGAGATTACAACTGATTCAGGTAGCAAACAATGTGTTGCAGGGAACAGATCCCATGGGATCCAACACCCTGAGGTCTACACCAAGACCTTCTGTCATCTGCAGGGAGCAGGGAGAGCTTCACTGAGCTTTTCTCATCTGGAAATTGTTCCCAAGGGTACGGACACAACCAAGGGTGTGCAAATCACAAAGGCTGAATGAGTTGTTTGTTAGCTGAGCTGGGACGGCTACGTGCACCTTCCCAGTCTCCCCAGGCTGCAAAGCAGCATCCTTCATCCTCTAAGCATCCCCAAAGGAATTCACATCACAGCCGAGGGACCCAAGAGTGTGCCCATGGCCAGCGATCACAGCTCTGCTCATGACAGAGACTAGGTGACAGTCAGGGATTCATCTTCACCCTCACCCAGCCCAGTGACCTCTGCTCAAGGCCTGGGTGGGTATTTCTGCCCACCTGCATCATTCCTGTGCCAGGAAGAAGCCTACAACTGCTGCTGCCAGGAAAACATAGAGCATCACTGGTCTAGGGGACATGCAGCACACAGCCTCTCCTGGGCAAAGGCACCTATCACCTCTTGTTCTCCCCAACACCCATCAGCTGTGGCTCCTCCAAACCTTGGATCAGAAATCAATTTGTGACTTCACACATCTCTAACATGGTTGGAGCATTCTTGCCAATTCTGCACCCCAAATACTTGATCTAAATAATTTCTTTTGGCAGCAAGCCCCACAGAGGACAGTAATGGCATGTTTTGAAATGCCAATCCATCCATTGCTTTAAATAGGTTGCTTTCTCTGTTGTGTTATCCAAGAGAAAACAGAAGAAAGTGACTTCTCTATTCCCAGTTCCAATCTCCTCTTTATTTCCTTGCATCTCTCTGTCCTCCTGACACCCCATGCCTGTGCCTTACCCTTCACCACACAGCCACTGAAGAGAAGCAGCTCGGCTCTTGGGAACCGCAGAGGCAGAACCTGACTGCATTTCCCTCTCTGCAGGAATCCATGCATCTCATGTTCCTGCTGAAGTTCCATAAAAAGCATTTCCCCTTCTGATGACTTTCTGTGCCTTCTGCTTCCATTATGATTCTATTTGCCTCCTTTTCTCATGTGTACCTAAATGGATTTTTGAATGCAAGCAGTAGGGGACACTGTGGGAAAGCGAAACCCAGCAGCTGTACCTGCAGGACTGTGACTAAGGCAGAGCATGAAGGCAAAATTACTCTGCAAAGCTTCTCTAATGGCAAAGTTTGTTATTCCCGTTGCTAAGGGAAGCAGAGGAGAGAAACACCAGAGATGGAGAACATCAAACACTGGTGGGAAGGTGCATCAAGCAGCGGCTCTACCTCACAGGGTTCCTCATCTGTGCTCATCACAACTGAGAGGAAAACCACAGCTATTTAAGACAACAACATCGTAAAAAAGATTCTCTCCCCTTCCGCCTGCTTCCATCCTGCCTCACTGCGTGGTTCATTCCAGCATCACCATGGATGGGTGCTGGAGTCAGGGATGCTTCCCACCACCAGCCCCGTGCTTGCTCTGCCCACCCCAAGGCCCCGTTTACCCTCTGGTGCATCCCTCTGTTCACCAGCATCCTGTGCCACCCTGTCTCCCATCTCCTGGTGCAGAAGAGGTGGTGGCGGCTCTCAAGGAGGGACAGGGCAACCTCAGTCCCTGGGGGATCGAGGTCACCATGGCCCCAGCACAGAGATCCGAGAGGTAAAACATGGTGGGTCCTGGAGCCAGGAGCTTGGCATCATGTGAGATGTTAAACACCAACCTTGCAAATCTGGCAGGGATGCTGCAGCCCTGCCAAGGACCTGGCCATGTCATCATGGGACAACTCACACCAAGACACCCACTGTGCCAAGCAACCCTATACCCCTTGAGAGCTCCATGATGCCTGAGATGCTTATTTCAGGCCAGGCTTTACATGGATGCCGGCACCTGGGGAGTCCTTTCCAAGAGGTGAAACAGCAACTGCAGATGACCAAGTATCTTGAGTCAGATCCTCAGCATCCAGTGCCTCCCTGGACATCCCTTTTTAAAGTGCTCTGTTTGATTTTAAGCTCTATTTGTAGGAGGGCCTGGGAGGTGTGAGGGTACCTTTGTGCAAGCTGGGGACAAGAGAAGAACAGAAAGAGAAATCACCAGACCCCCATAGAGCTTTACGGAGGACCCCAAATCTTCAAAGCCTGATTCAAGAGCAGGAGGGTCTGTAGTGGTGGGACTGGCTCCCTGGCTCACACAGTCTCCAAATCATTAATTAGCAGCTCTATGTGCCCCAGAGTTGGACTTCTGGTTTGTAAAGTGTTTTGCTTGTAAAATTTACAACATGTCTGGCCCCAGCAAAGTCTGTGGTGAGAAGTTTCCACCCGGAGCAGCCCCCTGCACTCCCCCCAGCACCAAGGCTTAGATACTGCACACCACTGATGCTCAGAGTAGTGACAACCATGCTGTTTAACTCATCACTCTGTAAACGGATACGGTGGCAAAGGGAGAGAAAAAAGAGCCCAGGAGATCTGGGCTGCGTCCAGGGAAGCATCACACCCATAAAGTGGGAGGGTGATGGTTCCTCTGTCTGTGGATCCAGTGGGACCCAGACCTAAACACCATCTGCAGAGTGGCAATGGTCAGGATGGGAGGGATTCCCTGGTACTGACGTTCTGCCAGCTCTTGAGTGTGCCAAGCAAGAGAGTCATAGCTGGAATCATCCAGTAGATTAACAGTAATAATAACAAAAGCCAGGACAGATGCACACATTGCATCTATCTACACATACTGTGCGTATCAGGTTTATCTTTAGGTTTTGGATCTTCAAAGAGCACAAAGAGAAGCAGCTGGGACTGACCCTGCACCAGCGACATAAGGCCCCAGGCTGCTCTGATTCCATCAAGACATGTGCATGGATCAAGGCTCCAACACATACCTCCTGCCCTCCAAAATCTGAGCTGCACAAGTCACTGTCGAACCTGAGCAGAGCATCCCTGAGGAGGTGCAGTCCCCTCAAAAGGAGGGACATGCCTCCCTCCTTCATCTTTTGAGAGTTTTCTTTCTGTTTTAGCATAGAAAGTAACTAAGGAACCCTAAAACCACAAAAAACCATCATCAACCCAATGAAAATGCATGAGGAAGGACCTTCACCACCAAGCCAAAGCCTTTCCATGTTCACAGACAGTCCATGCAGATCCTCAGTAATGCAACAGACACAGTCCTCCAGCAAATCAGATCATCTCCAACTCTCCTTACAACTGGTACCAGCACTCAAGACCTCCAAAAATCAGGCTTTAGGTACAACACTGTGGACTAACAAAGAGGATCTGGGACTAGGTATTAAAACACCACGAGCTTTTATTTCTTGACAGGCTTTCCCTGCCAGTCTCACTGCCTACACTGCTTTGGGATGGGGGTTTCCTCCTCCTTACCCACACATAGCCCAACACGAGGGGCTGAGCATCCCTGCACACTGGAAGCCACACTGCCCTCAGACTTCTCCTTAGCTGTTGATATTCTCTGACACTTCACCAGTGTATAAGCACATTCTCACCTTGAATACATTAGCTTCTATACAGAAGCATTTAATAACTTTACACAATTTAAACCCCAATCACTGCTAAGTCAGGCAGCAGCAAGGAGCTGGGGCAAAGCAGCTGCAGCAGCGACAGAACTGCAGAGATAACAAAGCAGAAGAGAACATAATCATCACCAAAAATCCATATAAAACCCACCCGGCGCTACAGGGAACATGTTCCCAACTGGAATAATAATAAGAAGAACCCTTTTCCTCTAGCTTTAATTGGTCATTTAATGAAAAAGGACTGTGGATTAGCGTGGCATTTTATTGAATCTCAGACCTGGCACAGGCGCACGGGAGGAGGGAAGTATGAGATGCACATGTGGAAACAGCTGGAAACTTGGCAAGGGAACCCAGCATTATTATTTCACATGGTTGGGAGCCCTGCACCATTTCACCTCGGTGTCAGTGAGTGAGGGTGGATGACAGAGGGGAAGGGGAGGTTTATGTTTCCTGTGCTGTGTCATAAGGAGCATTTTGCATCACAGCCTGCCCACCATGGGATGGAAAGCCGTAACTCCACCATCCTGGATATTTTCACCCAATATTCCCATTGCTGTTTACACTGCTGTAGTTAAGCACCTTCAACTGTTGCTGTTTAGGGAGTCTGAGCTATCAGCTGGAGAAATAACCCACATCCCACAGAACAGAGGGTATAACTAATGCATCCCTTTGCTTTCTTACAATATTCTAGCTTGCTGCTGTTTGTGACCATCCTGCTTCCCAACTGACTTAGCCAAGGAAGGTCAAAGGCTACACCAAGGGCATCCCTTCTCATTATCCCCAATAACCACATCCCCTTCTTTCTATTAGTTTCCCAAAGAGGCAAGCTGTTTCCCTGCAGGTCTGGCTCAATGTATAGTATTTCAGCAGGGGCAGTTTCTCAAGCCTCACTAAAAGCCATCCCTTAGCTTGTCCTATTGGAAAATGCCTGGGAAAGCAGCAGGTCCCCGGAGGCAGAGGGTGCAGTGAGAGCACAACAGGTCCAGCTGAGGAATAAAAGGCTGTGTGAGAGAATGGAGCAAGACTTTGGGAACTGGCTTTTAGATCTTGCCTATACAGGGAAATCACACACCTGGCATAGCTCCCGTATCACCTCTGCTTTGGAAAGAAAAGTCACTTTGTTCCAGAATGGAGTCTAGACAGGGAGATACAATAGCCACTGTAGACAAGAATCATTCCCTCCATAGACAAGGTCTCACTGTATTTATACAGCCTGTGGCACGATAGGCTATCAGTCTTATTTGGGTTTCTGGGCACTTCCATCACAATATGACTCTTACAGGTGAGCCCCATGATCCAGCCTGCAGGCTGTCCAAATGCAGCCTGGGGGTTTGGAACGATTCATATTCATAGGGAGACAACTCATGATGGTTAAAAGAAGAAAATCAAATCCTTCCACGCTGAACGTGGACCAAACTGGATGAATGCTGCAATGGAAAGTGGAAGTGAACAGAGGCCTGTATTTTTAGAAGGGGGAAGAAAGGAAATGTAAAAGGCTGAGCTTAGTACACTGCGCAGGAGGTTTAGGTTTTATTACGTTACACACCTCCTCCTCCATTCTGCTGCCTGTAAGCACCTTCTGGCTGGAAGACCAAGACATCAGAGGCTTGAATCAAGCATTTCACAAAAGTATTAATCTGCCTTCTCTATAAACTGAGGTACTTTTTCTCAGCTCTTCCAGTTCATGTCACAGTGATAACGTGAAGTCTCTGTCACAGCTATCTCCCTGTTACCAACCAGCGGAGACCCTCAGAGCATCAATCCCATTGCTGAAGGTTCTCTCTTCTCTTAGGGAGGCAGCTCAAGTTTATAAATAAGCTTACTTACATGTTGTATTTGAAAAACACACGTTGCTTCTCAGGGCCTCACAAATACTGCCTGGTGGTAGGTTTGCTGATGGTTTGTGTAGGACACAGTGACCTGGGCCACTGGTCTGACACACAGAGACCTTTGGAACCCCTTCAAGGTACAATGCAACAAGACACTGGGCTTTAAGAAATGGTATGAAGATGGCATTAGCTTTGTTATTTTCTGAGCTATTTGGTAAGCACCAAGAATGTGCCTTCACTTTGACCAGATGTAGTCCCCTAACAGAATAAATAACCTTCATGCCACAGTAAGGAAGGGAAAAGCCTTCCCTTTGATTTTTCTTTATTCAGAGCACTGAAGGCTTTCCACTGCTGCCCACTGGTGAGGAACAAATCTGTGGGAGGATAAACAAGTGGCTTTCGTAAAGTCCAAGCCATCCCACTACCAGGAAAAGTGACCAACGCGAAGCCCCAAAACTATGAGCAGTATTTTGTTTTCTGGCTGCTGTTTATTAACGATGCTGAATCCACCCACAGCCTGCCAAAAGTTGTAACACTTCTTGTGCCAGTAGCAAAGCGTAGCTCAGTTCTGGGTTGTGATGGCTGGGCTCCTACAAATGCCCACCAGAAATGAGATATCAATTACAGGAGTGTTGCCATCAGCAGCTGGAGGACAGACATTGCCTATCATGGTACCATGTTTGCCTTTTCACATTGTGCTCATCTCATGATGCACACTCAGCCCAAGAGGCTTCCATGGAGCCCACAGGCATCACCACTCACCCCTCTGTGTCTGTTCAGACCATCACCAGTTTCATTGCCCTTCTCTGGAACTTCCCCAGCAATAGCATTCATTAAGTGTGAATGAGGTGGAATCAGACCTTGGTTTAAACTCCTTTGATGGAGGTCACTGATCCGGAGTGACCAACCTCAGCAACAAGTGCCTGAACATCAGCTTCTGACTGACAGACACATTACTGCTGTTGAGAGCACCCTGCACAGAGGAGTCCAGGTTATCAGCTGAGTGATGGAGCAAAAGGGTCCTGTCCGAGGCAGCTGCTGGGAAACTACTGAAAAGGGCCACACAGATTTCCACAGACTGCTGCCGGTTTGTGGGAGTTTTTCCCCTTCTACAGACGGGAAGAAGCAACACAGACATGTTTCTGGATGGGTTCTGTCCCTGCCAGAACTAAATGAAGGGCTTCAATTCAGAGCTACAGCACCCTCGGGATGTCGAGACATAGGAAACAAAGAGGGGATTTAGGGAACAAGTGAAAAGGCATATTATATTTAGATAATAAAATTAACATGAGGAAAATTGTTTCCTGGAAAATAATGCCGTGTTACATGACGTATAATTATGGCACTACTGGAATGGTAATTAAGAGGCAGTCAACTAATAACTGCAATCCAGAGGTGGAGCAGCACCGTGGCTGCTCTGTGCCAAGGGCCTGGCCCACCCGAGCTCCGACTCTTCAAAGGGAATCCTGCAGCTACAGCCAAGGTGGAACGTTTCGCAGGAAACCCGGAGCGGAGGAAGGCGTCGTATGTCAAGTGGTGATGAGGTGCAAAGAGGAACCTGTCACAAGCAGCACAAAGGGATGGTAAATATCTTTCCCCCAAGTCCCCACCTTTTCTGCAGCCTGTCAGAGCTGGAGATGTCAGCTCCTGACCTGGCCACTGCCAAGAAACTGCAGAACCAGCCCTGTGGCCGCCTGCTTGGGAAGTGATGGGGCAGACGGCGAGCCGTGGTGCAGAAAATATCCAGAACTTCTAAACCCAAATTCCACTAATCCAGAGGCTGAAGTAACGTGGTTTTATGGACTCTGTAAACTGGTGTATGGGGTTTGCAAAACTTGCCTGGCTGCACAGTTTTCTTCTGGGGTTTTGGCTTCTGGTTCCTCATCCTTTCTGCAGCTCGGTGCGGCCCAAGTCTAAACAACACCCCAACAGCAGTGAGCTCTCCTGGACAACAGCAGGACAGGCAGCTTTGCCAGGAGCTGGCACCCAAGGTACAGCTCACAGTTTGCAAACAAACATTTGGCTACTCTGAATGGGATTTCCTTCCATGCTTAAGCAGGTATCGACATGCCTGAACATCCAGATTTGCTGCTGTGACTGGCTACTTGCCCTCCCATGGTTTTCAACAGGAGTCATCCCCACTTTTCTGAAGGTTTTTTTCTCCTTTCCACTCCTTTTGTTAAAACCTTTTCTAAGCAGGGTCTAGAACTGCTTCATGGAGACCTGTGTGCACCAGGAGCCATGGGAAGGTCCCCAGGGACAAGAAGGGGTGAGAGAGTCCTACAGTGGGCACAGGATGCACATGCTGGGACAGAGCAATGGACCCATTTCCACCCCGTGCCGTGCTCCAGAGCTGCACTAACACCTAGCTACACCTCCAGCACTAACCCACCAGAGCAGGAGCCACACTCCCTCCTCCTGCCAGCATCAGGAGACCCGCAGTGCTAATTGCTGCTAATGAGCTGGTGTGGACAGACACCTCGTCAGGCACACGCTGCAGCAGCCCCTGGGCCCAGGTGAACAGAAACTCTTGGGGGGACCTTTCAGTGAGTTAAACACTAATAACAAAGATGCAAAGAGGCCATTTCCTCTTCCTCCTTCTCCCTAGGCTGTCCTGTCCATCCCAGCCACTCAGCACCCGACCCAGCTCTGCAGAGAGACAGCACTGGGTATAACAGTATCAGAGCCTCCACTCGTCTCTGATGCATCAGTATTTATGCCCTGTCCTTTGATTTTAAACCTGAGATCACTTTGTATTTTCAAGCCTTCAAGACATTCCTGCCCTGGAAACAAACAGCTTTACTCTCATCTCAGAAATAACCTTCTGTTGGGATTGCTGGATTCCTCTTTGCTGCTGAATACAGTCAGATTCAAACCAAGAGCTCCCATTCAGCCTTCTGCACCTTTATGTAATGCTGAGCACAGTTGGTGGCTTGAGTTTTAACTTTTGCTGTCATTTTGCTGAGGGATAAGCATATCTAATGCAGATTAAATGAAATTCCAGCACATAAGAACTATGGGGGTAAATATAAACCCATGGCCAGAGAGCGATGGTTATGTCATCGCTGAGGAATCCGAACGGCGCCTAAATGAAAATACCACAAAGAAAGCAAACCCGGAAGTTTGGGGCGGGGGAGAGGAGTGAGGGAAGAGGAAGATACAGGATACAGGAACAAAGAGAAAAGCCCTGGATAATCTGAGATGGGTTTGCCTCATGCCATTGCTGTAAGCCCCAGTTTTGTAAAACCCGGTCTAAGTTCTCACGCTCACATGAAGGAGATTTTGCAGAATAAGCTAAAAGATACAGGAGAGTTAGTCTAACCAGCTTCCCCCTGTTTTAATTTATAGCTGTCACCTGTTTGCTGGTACTATGTGGGGAAATTATTTTGAGGGACTCTATATCTATAGGTAGGCAGTGGAAGCAACTACTGGCATCCCCAGAGGTGTCCCAGCAGGGATGCAGGCTGGAGTGGGCAGCCAGGGATGCCACCACCCTGGCACATCCAGGGGCTTTGTCAATGTCTTTAACTCTTTATTGCAGAGAAACAATTAAAAAACCTCACATAAATTTTCCAAGAGTTTCATTATGCTGTTAGCAGCCATCCTTTAGAAATAACAACACTTCTTTTAACATAATTAACTTAGAAGGGGCTTCAAGTATCCCCTGATCCATACCAATACGCAGTAAATCCATATAAATCGTTTTCCTTGGTCAAGGGACACCCAAGTCTCAGAAGCCCCAAAGGCATGTACCTGGAAGGCAGCAAACCACATCAGCCAGTCCAGGCGGTAGTGGTAGGGGCTGATGAAGCATGGCCTCCTTTTCAAGTTCCCAGGCTTGCATTTGAAGTCAAACTCCTCCCAGACAGCAGCAGGGTCATTGGGATCCAGGCTGGATGTCCCCTGAAGGATGACCTCTGTTCTCTCCTTGGTTATACTGTGGGATACAACATGATATTGGCTTTTGTCTCAGGTCAGGTAAAATGAGAGTCAACATGACAACAGAAGTCAATAGCCTTGTGGTAAGGTTGGATCCTGATGGCTCAAGCTACAAGACAAGCTTTGTGTCCAGACTTTTCTCCCTCCAGCAGCAAAGGACATGGAAAACTTCAACTTCCATTCCCTCTCACGCTCCCTTCTATCACACTCCAGTTGTGTCAGTTGAAGGAGGGGAGGTTTCACAGGCAACTGCACACAGAAATCCTGCCTTGAAGGTCTGGCCCCCAGACCTCCATCTGCAGGATCAGCAGAGCAACTTCTAGCTGGGACCACTCCAGCATCCCCTTTGCAAGCCTGGCTCTCCCTGAAGCACCGCTGGCCACAGGGTGCTGAGCTTCAGCTCCAACCTTGGATGGCAAAGGGCAGGACACACTCACCATGAGCCCAGGTCAACTGGCTGCAGCTCCCTGAGCTTTGGGGTGGTGGTTGGCCCCATATGGAGTACCCCCCAGGTGCTGCTCTTGGGGTACCATTAACAGCTGTCTCTATGTGCCCAACCATTTCACCATCCTGGCTGGAAGACAGGTCTTGTGGAGCTATTACTCAGCAAGAGGAGGAGGAGGTAACATGTGAGCCAACACAAACCAAGCCAAGAAAAGCAGAAAATGAAAACAAAAAGGCCCCCCATACCCAGTTGATGTATAGAAACTCAGTTAAAAGCTCCTCAGCTTTATGGCAGGTCATAGGTATTCCCTATGGGGCTTGGTTGGACTCTCTCTGCACAGCAAGGTGGTAGAGCTGTGAGGATGGCAAACTCAAGGCCATGGAAAGCTCATGTGAAAACAGCACCATCAAGTTCTCAATGACCTGTCAGTGACGCTTGCCTACACTGGAGAGCTGTTTTCCATAACTAATACAGAACGGCCTAACTCTGCCTATCAAAGCTGTCCAGCTCCCAACACCCTGCTCATTTTTTACTACTTTGGTCCTTCCTCCTCCAAACCAAGAAACTGAAAGTTTGGAAACAGCCTCCACCTTCTCCCCCAATGGCTTCCAGTGATAGATGCTTACAACCCAAGGAACGCTGCACGTCTCTGCTTATAATTGTTACCTACATTTAATAGATTTCTGGATTCTCCAGCCAAGTTCCATATTATTCACTGGGTTGAGTTATGAGCTGTGGCCAGCTGCCCAATGGTTAGAAACACACTGTAAATCAGGGACACCAAATTACTAATAAAAGTATGTTCCTACTGTGTGATTCAAAATATGTCAAGTTTCACATAATCGTATATTCATTATAAGCTGCAATCCTCTTTTTATTGGTTTACATAGGCTGGAATTACAAACATATTACAGCAGCATTTCATCACATGCTCTTTAGGTTCTGGTAACTGTTGAAACAGAAACCATAGACTGAAGAAGAATAAGAACAACAACCCAAAGAAAACAATCTCCCGTAGCTTCACCACTCCAGCCTTCAAAGAGGTTCAGGGGCTATTTCTCCTTCTCTCTCAAAGAAGAGGGAACTTCAGCATTTTCCACAACTAGTGCTTATTTTTACTATATTAAGCATGATATTTTTAACCCTGTTTTTTTCCGAACTTTTTTCTTTCCACAGAAATTTCTGCTATGTGAAAAATGGGGGAAAACATCATATTAATTTGATGGGCTTCAAGGTGTCCTCTGCATCTCCAGTGCTCACAGTGAGACCTGCTCCTCCCCTTCACCACCCGCTCAGCCAATCCTCCCAACAGCCAACCTGCTTAGAAATTCTATTTAATTACTATTGGCATCTCCTCTGGGACCTTGTCCAGAGATCACTAACCCATGAGCTGCCATCCCACCAGCTCAGACCTCTGGGGAACACTCCATGGCCACCATGGTGGTGGCCAAGCCAGAGGTCCATGCGAAGAAGACTGGCCCTGTTGCTGTCCCTGGGACAAGCTGTTGTGATGAAGCCCTGTTTCACAGAATCATGGAACGATTTGTGTTGGAAGGGACCTTAAAGCTCATCCAGTTCCAATCC
This sequence comes from Psittacula echo, assembly GCF_963264785.1. Classification (NCBI taxonomy): domain Eukaryota; kingdom Metazoa; phylum Chordata; class Aves; order Psittaciformes; family Psittacidae; genus Psittacula; species Psittacula echo. Next base: position 1,792,522 of record NC_137739.1, read on the forward strand.
CCTGCCACGGGCAGGGACCCCTTCCACTGCAGCAGCTTGCTCCAAGCCCCTGTGTCCAACCTGGCCTTGAACACTGCCAGGGATGGGGCAGCCACAGCTTCTGTGGGCACCCTGTGCCAGCGCCTCAGCACCCTCACAGGGAAGAGCTTCTGCCTAAGAGCTCATCTCAGTCTCCCCTCTGGCAGGTTAAAGCCATTCCCCTTGGCCTGTCCCTGCAGGCCCTTGTTCAAAGCCCCTCTCCAGATTTCTTGTAGGCCCCCTTTAGGCACCAGAAGACTTAAGGAAGATGTCTCAGAAGGCAGCAGCCACAGTGCTGCTGGGTCTGTCCCCTCAATCTGTCTTGGTCTTTTTTGAGGTCATTTATACTTTCGTCTCCACAATTTCCTGTAGCATGAATTCCCCAAGTCACTCGTTGGAAAAAGCACTTCCTCTTGTTGGCTTAAAACCTGCTACTCAATAGCTTGTGTGAATATCTACATGAGGGAGAGCAAATGTGAGCAGGGGAAGAGAAGCTCACCATAAATAAAGCTGGCTGGTGATGGTGAACACTATCCACTGGCTTAACTCTCCTATGGATATTTTCATACCACTATTACATTTGCTACAACAATATAATGAGGTAACTAAATGTAGCTCAAAGAAAATAAATGATAATTCAGTGGGAAAGAAACTTGCTCCTTTTCTCCTTCTCCCCCATAAACAGACATTCCAAGTCTATTGGCTACTGGAAGGATTTCTGTGTTGGTTTAAGGCACACACACTGGCTGTTGGACTATTCTGGAGAGAGGAACAAAGCAAAATGATGTGCATGTACCTCCCAAAAGCTCCGTAGGTATTCACTATCCTGAGAGGGTTGAACGACGTGTTCATGACTTGTCTGGAGTTGAGCAGGTTTAGGACAACTGGGATGCTGAGATAAACAATGAGGAGGCCGAAGGAGATGTTCACTACTTTGCGGATATAGCAGCCTGTTTGGGACACAGAAGCAGATCAGAAGAAGGTGATTTCACTGCCAGCAATGGGCTCTGCTCCCCCAGCTCCCCTAAATGACCCTCCTATGGTGGCCAGGACCCTGCCTGGGTACTTACAGCTGTTCTCAGGCTGGGGCAGACACACACTCCACCGTAATCAACCTGACCTTGCCAAGGGCCATACACAATCGCTCCCAAGATCTGCCTTTCTCTAAATAGTCTCAGAAAGGGCTGAAAAGAAAAATGTCTAAAATGTCACATTAAACAGTGCTTTTATACAGGGGAAAAAACACAGCTGGCACTTGCACCTTGCTCAGAATTGCCCTCCTGGTTTGTAAGCTGTGTATGGAGAGACTCCAGCTCCCCATGGCTGCCCCAAACTCTCACCACCCAGATTATTTCTTGCATTTTCCTCCTTCTTGCTCACTACCTCCATTTAAACCTCATTTTCCTTTTGCAAAGTCTCTATTGCTTATTCTATGCACCAGCACTTTGGTATTGGGTTTGCAGGAGCAGCACAGGGCTGTGCCGGATTTCAGTCTAAGGAGACACTGACTGCAATCAGACAAATAAGCAGATGTGACCTCGGAGGGGTTCCTACCCTTATGGCCATTTTAGATTTATTTAACATCAACAGCCAAAGGATCAGATTCAAAGCAATTGCATGGAGCTTCCCCCTTATCTCTGCAGGAGAGGGATGTTTATTTGAACCTCTCTCAGAAGCTATTAATAATTGTTTAGTCTGAGAACATTTCTGGAGAACATGTGATTTGGAAGGAGCTCACTGAGATGCTTCCACTTGCCCCCTGTGCTGCTGTGGGAGTTCTATAAGGCTGTTGGGCATTTTCTTGTCTTTTAGATGGGCTGAACTTCTTAACCTGTAATTAAAGAACACGTACAAACACATGGACATGGACTGTGCATGGCCATGACTGTCCTTCAGCAGGTGGTGATTGTCATCATCATGCCCTTGGAGTCACAAACGATCTACATGGCAAGAATGGAGCAAAACCTGGGGACATGAGCTAATGGGATCTGGATGGAGCAGGCAGGAACAGAGCACTAGCAATGGGAATTGGAGGTCTCTGTAGGAATTACACACACACACTTCAAGGATGTGGTCAAAGCTTTGTAAAATCAGGCCACGAGTGGGGCATGGCTGCATGCCCTCTTGTCTTCTGCTCCGGTGACCCAGGGGTGAGGGCTCCTCTAAGTCTTTTGCCATCAGCACCAGCTCAATGGCCTCTGCTTTGTTAGCAGGAAAAATATGTAGGAATCCAATTCTACCCAGAACATTACACCCTGGCCTTTACTTATAGATTACCCCTTTGTAAAAGCCCAGAAGGGACACCTCAACTCTCCAGAGCGGTGGCATGTATTGATGGCTCTCCTTGCTTGGGCATCTTGGCTCAGTTAAGGTGTTTTCTGGAGAACATCACAGAAAAGGAGCAAGTTCCTCAATAAAAAGGATCTACCTCCCCTTCACAGTGACTCACCAAGTGCCAAACCAAAGAGCTGCCCTTTGGCTTCTCTTTCAGAAAGGAAAGTGCAACTTCAGTGTTGTTTGGGACTGGATGCAAAAACAGAGCTGGTAGGAAAGCTTTAGGCATTCTCAGCCTCTAAAGGAAAGCTACTGGTGGAGGGAAAGCTGGTAAAGATTTTTTCCAGCAAAATATGTAATATAGGAGACAGAAAGCTTAATGGAACTGCATTAGCCTTGCTGGAACTAAAGCTCCTGGTTAATAACCCATGTTTCTTGGTAGATGAGAAAGGACTAGAGACAGATGCTGTCTCCTGCTGATATTTTTCATTCTTCTGACAGATGTTTGGTATATCTAAAAACGAGCATCTGTGATTGTTGTTGATATGAGAGGCAATTTGTTGCTTATACATGGTTTATAAAACTGCTACAAACACAAGCCTACATCTGTTATGCAGCCCCATGAAAAATATTCCAGTGTTGCTTGTGCAGGGGATGTTCTGGAACAGGGCTGCTTGAAAACTCCCTTCAGAGGAAACACCGGCTGCATCGATCCCTTTCCTTCAGTTACACACCCCCTTGTATTTGGTTTTCCATATTCCCAGCAGCCAGGGCTCTTTTCCTGTTAGCAAAAGAGTTGTTGGACCAACACTGGATCAACAATTTATTTCTTTCTAGAAGACCAACCTCATGTCCAGTTACTTAATCAGGGAAGCACGGTGTTCGTGCAGCCCTAGCACCCATGGGTGCAAAAGGCAGGAGGGCAGATGGGTCACAGGGCCACTGTGCCATGGGGCAGAGAGGAGAGCAAATGTGAGAGCTGCTTCTGTGCCCAACTTCCAACACAAAAATCTTCACCTCACAACAAAATCACAAAATCTTCACCTCAAGCTGCGCTGGGGGCTTCATCCTTGACTTTAAATCACAGAGCCACAGACTTGTTTAGGATTGGAAGGGACCTTAAAGCCCATCCAGCTCCAACCCCTGCCACAAGCAGGGACCCCTTCCACTGGAGCAGCTTGCTCCAAGCCCCTGTGTCCAACCTGGCCTTGAACACTGCCAGGGATGGGGCAGCCACAGCTTCTCTGGGCACCCTGTGCCAGCGCCTCAGCCCCCTCACAGGGAAGAACTTCTTCCTAATGCCCAATCTCAATCTCCCCTCTGTCAGTTTAAAACCCTTGATCTGTCCCTTCATGCCCTTGTAAAATGCCTTTGCTAGGGGAATAACTCACCCAGGGGAAGCTTCTCCTTGGCTGCCTCTTTGCTCTGCATCTGCACCACACGCTCTTTCACCCTGGAGCTGAAGAGGAACCCCAGGCTGACGTCATCAAAGCAGGCGATGCTGGGCACCATGGTTAGCCAGTTGAGGAAACTCAGGTTTCCACTGATGATCAGAAGCACCTACATGGGAAAGAAGACAGCAGAGGGTGTTGCATCAGCTTAAATGACAAGCGAAAAGTGTGGTAAGGGAACTGCTGGATGGATTTTAGCACCTCAGCACATACTTTGCTGCTTTTCCATGATTGCAGCAGTGATGGCAAACCTTTCCCTCCCTGTTCAGGCTCCAGCCCAAATGTACCCCACTGGCTTGCAATTGCTTTCAGCAGGAGAAAGCTCAGCCAGGGTACAGTGTGATTGGATTTCCATAGAGCTCCTGGGGCTGGCACAGCGGGTCAGCCCTTTGGAATAGTCTGCTTCCAGCTTATGCCAATGTATCTGTGATAGCAATGTTCCTGAACCCTTTCAGGAGGAAATACTGGAGCTTCTAATTAAAGAGCTGCATTAAATATGAAAGTGTGGATTTTTAAGAGGTCTTTAAAAAGAATTTTAGCTTTTGTTGGCCACTGAGATTGTCTTGCATGTGTAAGGCAGAGAAAGTGGAAAAATCTGAACCTCTGGAAGAGTCTCCATAAGCATCTGTACACACTGGGAAGGGCCTTTTGAAGGCACAGGTTATTTTTTGTCTTACTCTTACAATGACCTGAGAAATGAGAGGAACCTTCTTGCCATTCTCCAGCAAGTCCTAATGAACATCAGGCTCATCAGTCTTTGGGCACTGCTTGTTTAGTCTTGATCATGAATCACATCTTCACAGCACATGGCTTCATGTTGCAGGTGTAAGATGTCACTTCCTCACCACATTCACACATCAGCCATGGGGAAGGTGCAGGTAAACGCTGCTCAAGTACATGCCAGCCCCCCACTAGAGCCTTTCATTAGAGCTTCATATAAACCCAAACATACACAGCAGTTTCTGCTTCCTCACAAGTGCTGGTTTTAATTTCTATTTTTCTAGCCTAAATTTATCCAAGCCCAGTCTATATTTACCCATATTTTTCCAAGCCAGTATTTTACCTGCTCACAGACCCCTGTTTTATTCATACAGTCACATCCCCTCTCCAGTTTTCCACTTTAAAGCGCACCAAACCGCTCTGCTCTCCTCTCCCTGCCTGCCCATCCCAGCAGCCATGCCCTCCACCCCAGCAAGGTCCCATCAATCTTTCGGGGTGCTGACAAGGACCGTACGGAGGAGATCAGATGGGTCTCACCATGAACTTGTACACGCTAGCATTTCTCATGCTCAACCAGACCTACCTCCCCTCCTGCTGTGTTTTAACGCCACATTTATCTTCTCCACCGTGGTGTCACATTCGTGCTTGCCATGTTTCATGTGAGAAGGGAGCACTGCCAGCTCAACCTCGCTGACACTGAGGCTTGCACCAGATGCAGAATGGATGCTGGGAACTTGCTCCAGTGCCAGGGAAAGGTGTTAAGTGAAGCCAATCCCAGGGCACTGACTGTGAAGACACATCTGGGTTTCCCTGGGGCTGCCCACCGTAAGCAGTCACAAAGGAACATGTTAGGAGTGATTTAGTGCTGGCATAAAACAGTATCTGGGAAGCCACACAAAAAAGACAAGAATTGAAAAGCAGCTGATGCCTCTTCAGGGCTATTTGAGTTTTGAGGCTGATTTGGATTCTTGTCCCATTAGGCACATTACTTAGGATTCAGCCCATATTAAGTAGCTGTTCCTCAGACATTTTAAAACAAAAGAGGCAGAAAAAAGGAAGGAAAAGGAAGTATCCTCACCACCTTATCCATAAAATACGAAGGTTATAAAGCTGACTTAACGTATTACAAGTCAGAAAATAATGCCCTGATATAACAGTCATTTACATTTCAGCCTTCAGACCAGCTAATAAGAACTTCCTCACTTTCCAGCAGGGTTGAAAGCTGTAACCTCAAGTGGCACCACCACTATTACTCTATTTAAAGGACACTTCTCCATTCACACAGCTGAACTTCATCCTCCTGTGAATTGTCTGCTCACAGCTTTAGTGCATGTGGCCAACAAAGACTTTCAACATGGTGCATGACCAAATGTGCAAACCCACAACACCCCCAGCATCCCGCTGCAGGCTGAGGAGCTGCAGTGTGGACCACATAGACCAACCTCAGCCTCTCCTCTTGTGAACAAGTAATGAAGCTTTTGGAAGCCCTGAGGAGATGCAGAAGCTGAAGCACTAACCACAGACCCAAGAGGCAGAGCTCCAGCCCAAGTTGCACCTGAGGACAGTGAGTTTCTGGATGAAACCCAGCTGCTTTGAAGAGCCAACTCAAGTCAAACACAAGAATACTCCTTAGGAGCTGGAAACCATCACAAACCTCCCACTCCCATGGCAAAGCACATGTCTGGACCTGCCTTCTCCGACAGACACAAACAAAACCCCCACAATTAACACCAAAAATCTACATCCCAAGCAAAGAAGAAAACTCATGGAACCTCCAAAGCTCTCCTCCTCTGGCTAGGATGATGAAAGCTCAGACAGGTACCAGTGGGTATCAACCCTTCTGTGTAATGTAGCCACTGTCATGGTAAAACTTTGTACAGCACAAGACGGACCATACATCAGCAGATCTTTGCCTAGATCCTGGGAAGCCTGGGAATGCTGCAATATATTTCTTCCATATTTCTTCAGGGCTTTTAGAGAGCTGTCTTGACCTCACTCAGAGGTCTCCAACATCTCCTGGGGCTTGTTTGGGAACAAGGTCTTCATAGCAAGCCAACTGTATGGGTGGGAACAAAGAGATGAGCCCACCACCCTATTTCACCAGCAGGACACGTTGTTTGTTTTCAAGGGCTTTTGGGCATTACTTGGGGGTTGTTCTGAGGATTTTGTAATACTCACAATAACGCAAGGAGGCTCCAACTGCAACGTGGACCTGTTTAGCTTGGACTTGCCAAACCAGATGGTAAGAGGACAATTCCTGTCCTGAAAACAAGTAAATGTAAACACATCGGACAAAGATCAAGATTAGGATGTATCACAGCTGTGTTATAGGCAGAGAATGGAAGAATTTTGGCAACTAATTCTGATTTCATCAACGCTCTCTGGGGATATCACCTTAAAACAACTCATAAGGAGCCTTCCAGCAGAACCTGAACTAAGACCCAAATCTCCCAATTACAAATGCAATGTCTTAATTACAAGTCCCCCCTGCAATACCTGTGTGTCCAAACGCTGGTCCCCTGGCTTTCCTACTATTCACAATGCAAACATCAATAGCACATGGACTTTCAGCCAGTGTTCCGTTAAAAAAATGGATGTTTTCTCACTAAAAATGGCAAGAAATAAAATGTTAAAAATATGCAATTTCATGCTTTGTATGACTGGCACCAATTTTTTAAGTATGGCAGTCTGTAGGTTACAAGTTCCAAACCCCAGCAGGACCCTTCAGTCACATAATCTTATGAAAAGTAGAGATCTGACCTATTACAGTAAGTAACAACAGTCTTAACTATTGTTTAGTTAAAAAATAATGACTTCTTTAGCTTGAGTTGGATAATTATCCACAATTATGAAGAGAAGAAAAGTATTTAAATCTGAATTACATACGAGTTAGGACCTTGGACATGTTACACCCCAGGTTTGGTCCTCCCCCTTTGACCTGACCGTGATTTAGTTCAATGCATATTAATCAGGCTGTGTTCATTAACACACTTCTCACTTAGCTGCTTTGTTAGGAAACTGCTCCTTTTCTGATGCGATTTGCCTCGTGCAATTGCAGTGCTATTAAGAAAACAGTTCTGCACTTTGCCACTTCTGCTGAGGCTCGCTTTGCAGCTTCATACGGAGTGACTGGGTGGTCCATGGGAGTTTTTTTCTCCAGTGATTCACCTCTCTTTATTACTTGGAAGTCAGAAGCAAGAGATCTGATTTCCACCAGCCCTTAAAAAACCAGGGGATTCAAAAATAATATGAGTTTGGCGTTTTCTGGTCTGTGGGTGGAATCATGAACCTGACATGGTTTTAGCTTCAGTTATTCTGACCGAGTTTGGATGCTCACACCAGTCACTGCTCCGCACCAGAGCTAAACCCCAGGTTAATATTATACCCTGCTTGAGGGGGGCTGAGCACCATGAACCCTCCTTTGCAAAAATAAGCCTTAAAGGAACTCCCAATTCAAAGTTAATTAACAGGAAAACAGATGATTTTTCAAACAGGTGCCTCCTTGCAAACGGTTTTGAGGCAGTTTCTGCAGGAGGTGTATGTTATCTCATTGACATGTCCAGCCAGAGCTGGTGTAATGGTTAGACTTGATCTTAAAAGGTCTTTTCCAACCTGTATGATTCTATCATTCTATGAAGCTTTGTCATTGGAGCAACTGGTGTCTTCTGCAGCGCTGCTCCTGCGAGCGCAGCATCTCCTGAGGTTAGTGGATCCTTTGCAATTCAAACTAGCATTTGCCTTGGCAGGCAGAGCACATTTACCTAAATCCTTCCTTTTCTGCATGAAACCTCCTAAGCTTCCGTGTCTTCCTGTTCTCCCTGCTCTGAAGCCGCACTGGTTCCTGGTGGGAAGTTTAACTTAATGTTAATTTCTCATGTTGGATGAGCCAGGTTGGATGGGGCTTGGAGCAAGCTGCTCTAGTGGAAGGTGTCCCTGCCCATGGCAGGGGGTTGGAACTGGATGAGCTTTAAGGTCTGTTTCAACCCAAACCATGCCCTGATTCTATGATTCACAGGCAGAGATCTTTGATCACCGTGTGCTCACCTCCTGCCCTGGGAACTGAAGGGGGTGAATGCCTGATGCTGGTTATTTGGGGTAAGTCACCAAACTCCTCAAAGTCTTATTTCAGTCATGTGGGTGCTGGACCTCCTCTGCACCCACGTTTGGGGACAAGGACACAAAACCCCTCCAGGAGCTGGTCTGGCAGCACACGGAGAGCATCACTGCTCCTTGCCCATCTGCTGCAAGAGGAAGAAGAGCTCCTTGCACCCATCTCACAGTAATTTCACCCTTTGTACCATGCCAGACTTCACCCTTCTGCACTCCTACCATGATCATAATCCAACTGTATCTGTGCATCTCCACCACCATCCCAACCTCTATTGCCACGAATGGGCTGCACCCTCCCTACCTTGGTTTTGATTTGTGTTTACTGTCTTCTTTCTTGCTGGACAATATTTAAATGCACAATTATAACAAACAGATGGTATCAACCCCTGTGGTGATTTTAAAAAGTCTTTTATTAAAGCACAGTATTAATCATGGTAATTGGGTAGGAACTTTAAGGTTATAAAACTACAGCATGTCTAATGAGCGAGCTCCTTATAGGAGGAACTGAGGTTTTTAATCTAATAATGTCAGTTTTATGGATTATGACTGGAGTTTTATGAAGTGTGATATGAAATACTGTGGATTCATGGCTCTCCCTGGATTAATTTGGAAAAGTAGTTTTCCTGGTTCTAGGCCCAAAAACAATTATTCCTTACATTTCTGTCCCCTGCACCGTTACCAAACCCCTCTGTCAGAAAATGGGCACCTACACCCATAACTTTTTTACAGGTTTGACTTCTTTGTTAGCTGGGGTTGATTTTTTTCAATCACAGATTGTTACAACCTTACAGTAGGTAGGAGAAGCTCGTATTCCGGGTAGCAGACTGTATATTTGTCGAGAAGGAACAACAACGGCTGTAAACTCTTAAACACAGTCAAGGGCGGGCTGGAGCTCACCGGCTCCATGTAAGCACAGGGACACTGTCACCACGCAGCACTGGAGCTTTCTGGTATTAGCCCATTGGAACAGAAGAGCCAAAATTTGGCTGCCTGGAAGAGCTATAATTCATTTAAAGATAAAAACATAGCTGCAGAGAGATGGAAGAGACCTCAAGAAGCCCTTCCTGCTGCCTCAAGGTAGAGATGTCTCTACGTGCACTGTAGTGTGTTTATCTAAACTCTTCCTAGAAGCCTTGCCAAGTGATGGAGCCAAGTCCATGGCCTTCCTGGGCCTGCTTCCCTACCTTTACATTATTCCTAATATGTACCCTGACTCTCCCTTGACACTATTTAATCCCATGACCCCTTCTCTGCTCACTGGCATCCAAGACTGTTCTCTTCTATCTGCAATAGCCTTTCACATAGGTGAAAACTGCCCTTTGCCCACTGCCTCTTCCCTCCTACTAATGTTCTCTTTTTGGTTCACAGAATCCCAGACTGGTTTGTGTTGGAAAGGACCTTAAAGCTCATCCAGTTCCAACCCCTTGCCAGGGGAAGGGACACTTTCCATTAGAGCAGGTTGCTCCAATCCCCATCCAACCTGGCCTTGAAGGCTGGATTACATGATCCCAGTTGGTCCAACCGTGCCTTGTGAATCCAGTTGTTATAGCTCTGCTTAGTCTCACCATCCTTTGGATTGTCTCCACATGGGACATATCTTTCCTGCAGAGAACACCCAAAACCGAGCAATAGTTTTCAGCCTTTACCAATGGCAGAGAGCAGGAAGGATTTATATACCCAGGGCACAAAGCATTTATATATTCCAGTAGGACATTTGTCCTTTCTGCAATGATGCAGCCCTGCCGACTTGAACATTCTGAACACTCATCATGTGCACCAATATCCTTTACCTGAGCATGACCTACTGATATCAGACATCACTAATGAAAACCCTTAATGTCCTTAGATAGACCCCAAGCCATCTCCCTTGATAAATCCTTCCCTCTGACAGCAACCATCGATAAATGCCAAATAGATTTTCCAACCGTTTTTCTCCACCAGACAGTACTTCCTACTTCTTATAGACCCTATTTTCTTGTTTTCCTATTTTCTTTGTTTATGAGATATTACGTCAAACACTTTCAAAAGCCTCAGTAAAAGCATATATTGGGTATCCTCTTTTCATGCACCCTGTCTTGTCAGTGAAGGAAAGAAGACTGCTTTTACACAGTCAGCCCCTGGCAAAACCACGCCAGCTGTAGTTATCCCCCTTGGTTTTGGAGGTATTTAGAAATTGACTGTTTCATCATTATTTTTCACAGTATCTTTCCAGTAATGGCTCTGTAATATCCTGGATCTTCTTTTTTTCTCTCTCTTTAGAGGACAGGTACTTTATTAGCTCTTCTCTGCTCTTTCATTACTTCACCTATGTTCTATGAATTCTCAAAGATCATCACTAATGCTGACAGGGTTTCAACAAGCAGCTCTTTAACAGCCCGAGGACAGATTTGCTAAGGCTCAGATGATTTGAAAAGGTCTAACTTGGCAAAGTATTCTCCAGCTCTCCCCTGCTCATGGCTGAGGTCATCCTGCTTTGTTACTCGTATTAATTATACCAACAGCCACAGGAGATGTGACTCTTTTAGTGATGACTGTTACAAAAAGGGCACTAAAGGTAAAGCACTGAACAAAGGGATGAATTAAGAAAAAAAATAGGATGTAGAAAACTCCAAAGTAAATCTGCTTCTTGCACTCAAAATAAACAACCACTTACTCTGTGCTAGTGAAAGCTGGAGAAGAAAGAGCTCAGCTTATCTGTGCACTGTCAGAGCTGCCATACCTGTGTTCCTCATGGATCTTCTCACTGCAGATCCTCAGAGCTCAAGACAGCAAAGACCACCTCCTCCTGACAGACCTGCTGCTAAGAATGCTTCTGAACGTGACTTCGCATATCACCAAGGAAAGAGGAAATCAGTCTGTTAAGATCTATTTATGGACTGTTATGAAGAAGCAGATGTGAGGAGGAGCCCATGCCAGCACTCAAGAACGTGTGTGCTGTGCCCTCTGGAGCTACCAGGTGGCATATGGTGCTGGCAGGACAATTCAGTCCCCATCTCTTTCCATCCCTCGTGTTACAACAGTGCTACTCCACACAGGGCTAAGGCAAGGATCCCCACTGAGAGAAATGCCTGCACCAGACTTACCTCCCATGGTTAAGCAAAGGCACAACAGGCTGCTCAGCTTCTCCTGGGAACCAGAGAGAAGTAGGAGTTCAGAATGACCCAACCAGGCCATGCATTTGAGCAGAGGAAGGCAAATCCTGGTGGTATGGGTGATACCAAGGGAAGGGGAGCTTTGCCATCACCCACCTCTGTTTGCCCTGTCCCCCAGCATCACTACTCGCTCCTCTGCCTGGTTTTCCTCTGGGTATCCAGCAGCCAGGCTGGGTGAAAGGTGGATGGAGGCAGATGGTGCCACTGGAATTGAGAGCACAAGCGCTACCAGCTGCGTTGAGGCACTTCCTCGCCCACAATCTCTGTGCCATCTGTGCCTGGGATGGAGCTTTGGGAGGAGAATACCAAATAGGGATCCATTGCTTTGGTTTTGGTTAAGTAAGTGGTTAATTCCACTGTCCTGAAACCTGCAGCCCCATCGCCAAAGAATCTCCTACTCTCAGAATAACTGAAACTCGGAACACCTAAAGTTGGTACTTCCTTAAAGAGATAAGAAGGACAAGGCTCAAAAGCCAAATTTGATTTTAATGTGCCTCCAGTTACTTGTGTACCACGAAAACACAGCCTCCCACAAAAAAAAAGCAGGCTATCATTCCCCCATCTGGTTTCAGTTTGAAAAGTATAGGTAGTTTTTCCCAGAAGTTATTGTAGGCACGGGCAAAAAATTCCCATTAAACAACAACAGCAAGAACATTTAATTTCCCCCTACTATTAATTTAATCTCTTGTTAACGTCTTGATTCAATATTTGCATGAGGATTTAATCTCTGCTTTGCAGAACTGTTTAGTGCAGGGAAATACATACAAAAATAATTACCTCTGTCCACTTGCTCTGGTTTAGTGGATAAAATGGGTTTCTGAATCCCACATTGATACAGAAAGCTACTGGAAGTACCAGGAGAAAAGGAGCAAAGTCACTTGTGCTGAGAAGATGAGAAAGAAGAAAGTGGCTTTACTTGGGTTTACTTTTGGATGCACAATCAATGAGGTGATCTCAACTTAAATCACATTATAAACCACAGCCCACAACAGAAAGCAAATTCCCTTTGTCCATCCCTTACCTGCCACAGACCAACCCATGGATCTCAGGACACCTGGACACTCCTCAGAGAGCTCAGCCCTCAGTTTCCAAGAGGGGTGGAAGCGCCTACCCAGCACACTGGGAATATCACGGAATCAGGAAACAGCCCAAATTTGGTAACCAAAACATGATTTCATAGGCGAAGGCTGAGTATTTCCTTCCCACAAGATAATAGGAGAGAACCCACATATTATTACCACATTTAATACAGCACTAAGGAAATAACATGTCCATTGCATAGTTGCACACACCCGCTATGCACCTCTAGTTAGACTGAAGATAGGAAATGATTCCTTTATAGCCACGAGAATTAGCTACAATTCAAAGCATTTTAGAATTCACATGCTATACACAGATTTTTGTTTCCTGAGCTGGGGGCTTGAAGAACTGTGTTAAAAGACACTCAGATTTATCCCTAAAAAGCAGAGCTCAGTATTTATAAATATTAGAAATTATAAATTTATACTTGTATAGATGGAAACTCCCCATAACATAAGTGTATAATGTAAATACTGAGCAATAAAAGAACTACCGAGGAATAAAATCATTATTGAGGAATAAACCAACTACAGATGCACAAATGCAGTGGTGCAGTAAACTTCACTAGAACTTGTCCTTGCACTGGGTCAGATGTTGACACATTACAAATTGCACTGTAAGGCTTTTGCAATCCCTGCTCTAAGTACCTGGTCTAAAGTTACAAGCAGAACAGCGCTAAAGCAATGGGGAACCAACCCCTTTCCATTCCTGTTACACACCTGACATTCGTTCTTGATCTAAACATGAAGCAATATAAATGTTTCACTCCATGCTCATTTTAATTTGTAGCTGTATGAACCACCTATTGCAGTGCCTACAGATTATGGGATTTGAGTGTGGAGCATTCCTATGGATAAGCCCAACTTCCAGCTTTTCAATGGAAAATAAATTTAAAGGGAATCAAGAGAGTGAAACTGGAGTGATTATGGTTTTTATATATATATATATACACACATATGTATTTATATGGAGTTTATATATATATATTTGGGGGATTATATATATAGAGAAGGTTATATATATATTGGGGGGGTTTATATATATATGTATCTACATAACTATATATCTTCCCAAATCTCTTGCTTCAGCATTTCACTTAACCTCCAGCGATGAGCGATGAGGAGAAGCAGAGATGCATGGTGGCTCGGTGCAGGCTGCTCCTTCTGAAACACTCAGGATTGAGGCTGTGATACTGGGATGAGAGACAAGTCCAGTGCCAAAAGAGTTAAACTGAGTTTCTTTTCTTTATCGTGTACCCAAGACGCTGCGGTAAGTATCCCTATTCTAGGAAATTCTATAGCTTTAACTCGATTACCAAAGTCCAGGGTGTGAATTTAGGATTTGTTGCTCACGTTGGGTCTGAAACACAAGCAGCCTCCTCCTGCCCTGCTCCCGCAGAGCCGAGATATGTCTCCAAATTACCGACTTTGACACATTTCTTCTGCTCTGCAGCTTTGTTACGTAAAATACCTCTTGGTGTTGCTTGATCCTTTGACTCTTTTGCTAGAGGCTACAGTGTTCCACATTAATATATTACAGGCTGAATAACTGCTGAAGGACTGTTTATGTAAGTGTTGGACCAATATAAAATGAAAGAATAATTTCACAGAAGGAAGGAATTCTTTGCTGCTCTGCTCCGAAATATCAACATCTTTCCAGCCCTGATGGTAAAACTGAACTCCTAAAGGGGGCAGCTGCCATGAAGACACTTAATGGTAAAAACCTTCCAAAGCATTTCCACGGACCAGCAAAACTCAAGAAGCTTTACAGCAGCATCCTACATCAGAGAACCAATTTTAGTTAATTTCTTGCTGATTTTACTTCAATTTGCTCCAAAAAGAGTTGATTTTAGTGTCAGGCCTCCTAAATGAGGATGCTGTTTAAAGGCAGGAAGAACTGAGAGTCCTTTAGTTTGGGACAGAGTTTCTCTGTGAAGAACGTGTCAGCACATGAAAAGAAGGTGACAAATCAGAGAGGGAGACGTTCAGCTTTTGAGGTCCTATAGGGATATCTCAGAAACAATTCTAGCTGCTAACCCCAAACCAGCCCTGCAGGCAGGTAATGTACTAACCATTAATGGAAGACTTGGCAGGACACCACCAAAACTACTGTCACCATCAGGAGTAGGTGGAGCAGCAAGAGGCAGAGCTACTGGAGCGAACTGCCCTGTCGGTTTGTACCAGCATGAGATCAGGATCTGGCCCCAGTTCAGTCCCAAGAAAATGGCATTAGCATGTAATTATGGGGCCTTGTGTGGACATTGAAACAGGATGTGAAACCGAGTTCCTGATTACTCATGGTCATAAAAGAGACCATGGAACTTTCGACGAAGCCGGGAGAAGCAGGATGCAGAAGATCCCAACCCAAACTCCAAGGCAGGTTGTTACAACCAGGGAACAGCAGCACATCACAGCATTCCCACAGGAACCTGGCAACCAAGGAGCGGTGACACCCCATCATGGCCACAGAGCTCTAAATGTGCTGCTTGCAAAATGCTTTAGGATCCATCCCTGGGACAAGAGTGCTTGGAAAACCAGAGCATTGTTCCTATAGAGCAGGCCTGGGTTTCCTCACTTGGCGCGAGAGTGGCGCTCGTTCCGATTAGCTCATTTCATCAATAAAGTCAAGCAGCACATTAAAACATTTCTACATCTATTAATGGCCCAAGTGTTTCACTAACCAGCTCCATCCCACTCATTAAAAGTACTTTTATAGCAAACGTAAAGTTGAGGTCCAGCAGAAGTGGTATCTCCAGACGAGTTATGTTGGATAGAGCCCCACGCCGTGCGCTCCAGAGGGATGTTGGGCTCTGCCCTCCATCTGCCTCCTCTATGGGGAGAGCAGGTTGGAAAGGAATTTTTCCAATCAGAATCTGTGGATTCATCAAAATATTAAATGGGCCAGAGCCAGCACCTTCCCCAGGAACGCTGTTCCCATCCAGGATGCCTGAAGACCATCAGTCGGGTTTGTGGAATATGATCAAATACCTAAGTCAATGCCTAAAGCATTGAACAATACCTATTGTTCAGATATTGAACGGGGCTTAGAAGAGACCTGGAGAGGGGCTTTGGACAAGGGCCTGTAGGGACAGGCCAAGGGGAATGGCTTTAACCTGCCAGAGGGGAGACTGAGATGAGCTCTTAGGCAGAAGCTCTTCCCTGTGAGGGTGCTGAGGCGCTGGCACAGGGTGCCCAGAGAAGCTGTGGCTGCCCCATCCCTGGCAGTGTTCAAGGCCAGGTTGGACACAGGGGCTTGGAGCAAGCTGCTCTAGTGGAAGGTGTCCCTGCCCGTGGCAGGGGTTGGAACTGGGTGAACTTTAAGGTCCTCTCCAACCCAAACCATTCCTAATTCTATGAAATCAGAGCTTGCAGAGGTGACTCACAAGTGCCATCCAGTGTCCAATATTTTCTTCTTGCAGTAACAATGACAGGGTCAAGCTATGGGGACCCCTCAAGCACCCGCTCCCTGCATCCCAAACCATGGACTGACCAGCTCTCACCAGGGAGACACATGTAATGGGTGGCTTCCACATCAATGTGAAGCTGCTACAAAGCCAGGTCTGTCACCAGTGGAAACAGACAAAAGATCAGACAGATGAAAGGCAAATAAGCTGAAAGCAGTTACCTGACTATAAAAAATGATAAAGCCAGTTTTTTTCCTGTTAGCACAGTATTAAGGTCTTCTCAGCGTGCAACAGCAGCAGGGATTAATGACGAGCTCTTGGCTGTTTTGGTTGAGAACCAGCAGCTGGTTTATAATATCAAACCCAACTTTCTTACTGAAAAGCGACTGAAGAACTCACCCGTGAAAAACTGTTTCACAGCTTCCTTTGAAACCAGTTTCACATTTGAGCTAGACACCCTGTAAATAGCACTAAAACCCAGTCCTAAATATAACCGCGTCTCTTGGACAGCGCTCGCTGGCCCGGGCAGTGCTCACCGAGGCAAGTTGTTCTGGGAGCATTTTGTTGCAGGTTTTTATTTTTCCTCTCTGCTGAGGTCTGCCACATACTCGGATATTAAGACATCGTAAGAAAAATTCCAACATGGCAATTAATCATTAACTGTCATAGTTTTCCATAAGGTGCAAATGTAAGGTTATAAAACTGTCAAAAACCTGAGCAGTTACACGGGCTGCTGGTGCTGCTGGCTGGATGCACTGCTGGAAGCGGATGCAGACAAATACCTGTGGTGCTGTGGGCTGCAGGACTTTGGGAGCAGCCAGGGCATCACATAGCCATGGCAGAGGCTGTCCCCATGGCAAATGGGTGGTCCTGGTGTGGTCCCTGTGCTGCTGATGGAGCAGGGCCTCTGGCTGGTGTGCTGTCCATGTGAAACCACCTGGGGTGGTTGTTATTGTAATGTAAGGTTTGGTAGGAGCCTGCTGGACATCTTGATGCTGTGCAATGATGTGCAAAGAACCCAACAATAGAAGATCACTTACTCAAGTGGCAAAAGGATGTCCCTTTAGCTTTACACAGTAGCAGGGATCAAGAATGGCTCTCTAGGCATCTCCAGCACCTTGAGTTTTCCCAGACACAGCCGTTTCCAAGGTTGGGGACAAGTGTTCAGCTCCATGGAGCCTTCCCCACCAGCTTCAACAGGACCAAGCCATTGCAAGGACAAACCAGTGGTCTGAGTCACGAGTTGCTCAAAGTACAGACACCATTTCATTTGCCATTCCTCCTTCAGAGGAAGCATTATCTCCTGATATTAACATACAGGAAAAGAAGCATTCAGCAAAAGCATTTTTCACCCTAGCAAGAATAACCCTTGCTTGAGCTCTATCTTGTTTTAATTGCCTAATAGGAACAGGCTGTCAACAGGCATAAATCAATAACTTACCAATTACACGGCAAAGCCCAGAGCTCCACTATAATAAATGCTAGATGATTATTAAAGTATCAATAATAAAGTAGAACAGTGTTAGGAGTAGAGAGTGAAAGCCCCTTTTCCAGAATATCCTTTTCTCTACTAATCAGGATATTCTTCACTAGGAGATGTGTGGCTTCAAAATTCCCTCTGCAAGAAATGATGCGAATTAAAGCCTGCTCTCTCAAATCCTGGATCAGCCCGAAGTCACATGGAACTGTTTATATTCCTTGATTGAAGGAATGCTAGAATACTTCTGGCGAAAATACTTCAATTCCCTTTCCACATCGAGTCAACTGCAGGCTCCTTTGAAATTCACTTTTTCTACACTATTTAGACAGATCTAACAATTGCCAAAATAAGAGCAAACCCCATCAGAGGAAGGGAACACATCAGGAAAAATCTATTCTGATAGCAAACTTTTTGACTAGTATCCATCTAGGTCTTGGTCAAATTTGGATTAAATTGGTATTAAAGACAGAGTACAGGGAAAACAATGGTCTTTGGAATAAATGTAGATGGGCAGGCTGAGTACCTCAAATCTCAGACAGGCCTGGCACAGGGAAACAGGGTCTGTGTTACGAATCCCTTTTAAAACAATCCAAAGCCAAGGTTTTGGTTCAACCGATTGCACAGACATAGCAGCCAGCTGCAAAAGCTGGATCAGGACTCTGCTCCCCAAATTCACTGGCGTTTCAATCCTAACACACAGATTCAAACTCATCTTTTCCTTTGAAAGTTAAAAGGAAAGGACACGACCACATCCGCAGGCATAAGGAAAACGCAAGGAGAAAGTAAAGGGGATGTCACATCTGATCAGTGTGACTCTACAGTGGAAAACACTGGTGGCTTCTCTGATTTATGTCTTTCTGCAGCTACTTTCTTTGCCTCATTAAAGTACATAATTTCAGTAACTCTAAGCTCTTAGCAACATCTGCAGTAAAATATTTAACTTGGGTTGGCTACTCCATCACTGAAAGCCAAGCCTGGGTGGATTTCAAACTCTAGGATGACCTGGATTTTTCCACCAAACCAACCTCCTGCAGCACGTTTGGAGCTAAAACATGTAGGGATGTGGAGCTGAGTATCAGCCCTGGGCTTCTGCAAGCTCCGGAGAAATAGAAAACAGTTGTGGCATGAAAACACATTGAGACAAAATAAGCTGGTGCCTTATGTGGGGCTGTTACCATTTGATTTCAATAAAGAAAGGCTGCAAAAGCCTCAGGGATAAAAAACTGAAGTACTGAATATAAAACTTTTAGTAGAAATGGTGTGGTTAGGTAGAATAAAAGAGGAACCTGAAGAAGGCGCAGAACAGGTACCGTGCATCAGCATCTCTGTCAGTGAAGAGCCTTTGGAGCAGGCAGCAAAGCACTGGCTGTTCCCTCCTGCATCTCCCCTGAGCTCCCTCCTGTGTATTAGAAAATGGGTTGAAAATTGTGACAAACCTATGTTGTAACCCAGCAGCTCACACTGTGTATGTAACATACGAAAGGCCAGGTTGGATGGGGTTTGGAGCAATCTGGTCTAGTTGAAGGTGTCCCTGCCCATGGCAGGGGGTCTGAACGGGATGAGTTTTAAGGTCTCTTCCACCCCAAACCATTCTGTGATTCTATGATATGCCCAACCCATGGACATAAACCTTTATTAAATTTTCCAAGGCCAAAAGAAGAAGGAAGAAAAGGCATTTTACTTACATCCCAAATGGCAGCTTACCAATCCCCGAGCTGTCAGTGGTGGTGATTTAGGTAAACAGCAAATGAAATGTACATGGGCAAAATCAGATATGCTGAAGAAAACACAGAATGTGTTAAAGAACATGTTTTTATGCTGCCATCTGCAGCAGTTTTGTTTCAGTGTCAGGCTTTTGCCTGTAATTTAGGTTACAATGGGAACGAGGTGTATTTTATGAAATGATCAATAAAGGAGAACTTTCAGCTCTTTCCCTCCCTGAGCAGTTCCTTCTGCATAGGATCAAGTCATATCCATGGATGGAGCCAGGGACAGAACGCAGGAGGACCAGGATGCTCAGCATTACTTTGGCTGTACGGAGAGGGCTTTTATCTGTGCATTCCTGTGCACATCTATTTGCCTGTAGAAAGCGAAAATAAACCCTCAATACATGTACAGTTTAGCACTAGATAGCAATTCAAACCTTTAAAGGAAGCTAAAGAAGCCTGTTTAGCAGAGGAAGACATAAAAGAGAATGTGCTCTGAAGGGTTATATGCAGAAGAATAAAGGTTGTGTCATTTCTCTCACAGGTAGCTATCTGCACGCATGGCACTTTGTGGTTTCAAAAGCAGCCTAAGGAGCCTGTCTCCTACAAGGAGCTTTGAAGATTTCCACCATGAAGAGGTTAGTACAGTGGGTATTTCCTGGTAGGATCATACTACTTTTCCCAGCGCGGCTTTGGCCTGTGTCAGATGGGATCACATGAAATGTAGATCCCGGAGGATGCTGGAGAGGAAGCAGAAAATGCCACCCACTTCCAAGGTCACAGCTGCAAGGAGATCCCTGCTCATGCTGCTGCACTGATCGCTTACATATGAGATGAACCTTGGAAGAGGAGAGAAAATATATATGCATATCAGAATATTCCAGGAAGAGCTGTCACCAGGCAGCCGTATAGCTTCAATGGGTCCTTGCACTGACAAGAACTTAATGGCAGCTGCACTGTTATCAAGAGGAGATGCTCTCTTGGAAAACAGCAGCACAGGGCGTGAGGTTTTCCAGCTCAAAACAATCTCTAGCACAGGATGAAATACAGCTGCCCGTCCGTGTGTAAGTTCCTGCGCTCCAAAGCGAGTGCGTGACTCATCCAACAAAACCCAAGTGCATCAACATCAGCCACAGGGCTGGTTTGAAAAGGTTACCCGTTATTCACCAGCACAATTACATTTGTCAACAGAGGGAGAGAGCAAAAAGTCAGCACTGCCTGGTTCTGTGATTCAAACAGCCTCATCCAGCAGACTGGAGTCATGAGCTCTTCTGAGCCAGGTGACAGCCAGCGTGACATGAAGATCATAGAATCATACATTGGTTTGGGCTAGAAAGGACCTAAGCTCATCCACTTCCAACCCCCTGCCACGGGCAGGGACACCTTCCACTAGAGCAAGTTGCTCCAAGCCCCTGTGTCCAACCTGGCCTTGAACACTGCCAGGGATGGGGCATTCACAACTTCCTTGGGCAGCCTGAGCCAGTGGCTCACCACTCTCACAGTGAAGAACGACTTCTTTACATCCAACTTAAATCTCCTCTCTTTAAGTTTGAAGCCATCACCCCTTGTCCTATCCCTAGAGTCCCTGATGAAGAGTCCCTCGCTGGCATCCTTGTAGGCCCCCTTCAGACAGGATTTGAAATAAAAATTAAAAAGAAAATACAAATCTTATTTCCAGTTACACTCACTGATGTAACTGCAAATTTTTCATCTTCAGGATGGAAGAGGGGGAACAAGACACAAGGCAAGAGAGCCCAGAACGTGCCAGGCACTGCCTGGTGCTGCTGCAGGGCAGCGATGGGAAGGATCTAATAATCCCAGGCTGCTGCATGCCAGCAAAGAGCTGGGAGAAGACACAGAGAGCTTCCCTGGTCCAGTTTTAATGCACCATCAACATCGTGATCAGCACTTTGGCAATGTGGCTGTATGTGAACATCCAGTGCCAGGGCAGAGCAGCATGAGATAAGCAGGAGTAAAGGTCCTTTGTGAGACAAGAGTGGGGCAGTGGCACTGCTCATGTGTGCTAAATGGGCTCTGCAAGGAGAGAATCCGGTCCACACGCCAGGAAGGTCCTTAATCCTGGGCCTTCATGTTATGAACTTCAGTCCAACGTTGTTACGGGGAGTTTTAGCATGGTTTTGTAGCTTAATTTCTTCTGACAGTGAGAAGGAACCCTTAAGGTTTCTGTAAACCAAAATGTTTACTAGTGAGTGCCAAACAGAGAGCCGGGTCCAATGTGGCCTGTGAGCAGCCAGCCCCACCGCTGCAAAATTACACCATGGAGCACAGGACGTGCCACAAGGCATTAATCTCCCAACGCACAATTTCAGCCTTGAAATCTCTGCGTGACAGATACATGAGCAGCTCAGACATGACTGAGGGAAGTTTAACGAAGCAGCAAATTACAGCTCTGCCCAGGATTTTCCACCCAAGACACTACATAGGTATTTCCCAGTACTCACTCATGGCAATTGTGGTCAGAGCAGCTCCTTTCTGGCGTCTTGCGGTGGCACCGCTGCTGTCATGGTGCTGGTGGTGGTCATGGGTCCCTGGGCCACATCAGGCCACTGTCACCAGAAAACAGATGAGTGCTGCCAGCCGAGCACAACAAAGGGTATTTGCATGGACACAGTGAGCTGCAAAGGAGCCCTTTGGTACCTGCTTGAGGGTGTCTTGTGGGTGAGCCTGGTCCTGAAGACCCTCAGAGTTCCCTGTTTCAACCTTGCCCTGGCCAAGGAATGGTCATTAGCCTGTGAGTTCATGCGTGTTCATGATCACATCATGAACTTCTGGAACTTCTCTAATGCTTTGCTTTCAGGATGTCCATGTGCTTTCCAAACTCGGGAGAGGACAGTTGACAATACAGAGGCAAGAAGAGCAGCAGCGTGATGCACCTAAGGAGAAAGGAGCAAGGGAGCAGAGCCCACCTGAGACACATATACGGGATGCACCTAGCCAGTTCTCTGCAGCAATCTCAGCTCTGGAAAACAATTCAGCTGTGGTTTAAGGAATATCAGATCCACTTTAACTCGATCCATTCACAGAAATCCCTCAGCATCCCCAAACACAATTACTTTCCCAAAGTATATTTAATATATCAGACTTTACTGATATAACAAATGAAAGTACAGATTATTTTAGCTGTCAGAGACAGGTTGGAGCATCCTCTGACCAGGGCATCTCCACCAGAGCCCAGCCGAGAGCACCAACTGCCTAAGCTGCCAAGGAGAACCACAGCAGGACTCTTATCACAGTAGTGGATGTGTGTGGAGTATTTCATTTGGCACCCTTTGGAGCTCTCCTAATCTTTTCCTTTATGATTAATATTAAACAAGTCATATTCCTTATGGAATTTCCTAACTGTGCCTGTCTGTATTTTTCTCTACATCATGGTTAATATTTTAAGATCGCCTCTCTCTTTTTTTTCTTTTATTTCACATTCATATGTTTTTTCTCCTTTTATAAATGAGGTTTCTTGTTTAGTAGCCATGACAACATCTGACTGTAGTGGTTACACCACAGCCTGGGGTTTTTTTCTTTCTCTTTTCTCCCCCCAAAGCTGTCTTAGAGAAAAAATAACCTCTAAATAAATAGAAGCATCAAATAAAAGGGGCAAGTTCGGAATTGACTGCTCCTCCTTTCCCTCCAATGACCCACTTCAACAAGATTTCCTAGCATGGTGGGTGAGGACTCATTTGGCTTTAATCCTGCAAAGTCTTATCCACTTAGTTAACTTCAATGGGAATACTCAGAGCACATCAAGTGAAACACATATGTAAGTCTTTAAAACCTTGAGGCCTAAGCCTGAAAGGCAGCAAGCAAAAAGCTGGAGTTGCATTTTCCTTCTGGGCGTTGATCTTTGCTCAAGGGTTGTAGTGCTGTGGGGGTGAGCAGAGATGTGAGGATGGGGATGGGATGACTTCCATGAGATGCTGTAGTTCAACACGATCTTCTGAACAAGGACCACCATGGGATTGGTGACCACAGCTCCTGCCCAGCCACCTGATGGCTTCTGCATCTCTTGCTCTGGACTCTGAACACACCCCAGGGGCTGGAGGCAGCAGAACCCACTTGCTTCCACCTCTGCACTCTTCATTTCGATTAGCAGGATGAGGTGGTTAAAGCCTGTCAGGGCAACCTGGAGATCAGGCAAAGGAATTTCAAAGCAAAGGGGCATCATACCAACAACAGACACTTTTGTGACCTAGGGAATAGCTTTTACCTAAAGAAACAAACATTATATTTCAGTTTTTCAGGCAAAGGAATTTCAAAGCAAAGGGGCATCATACCAACAACAGACACTTTTGTGACCTAGGGAATAGCTTTTACCTAAAGAAACAAACATTATATTTCAGTTTTTCAGGAGGCTGGTAACCAGTAGCTTACAAGGAATTTAGGCCTTGGAAAAAACAGGAGTGGATTTTGTTTTAGACTTCTCCCACGAGCACAGTAAATGGCAATGGGTTACGGGTCTGTGTTTACCCATGGCAAGAGACAACTAAAATTCCATGGTGTGTTTTACATACTGAACATAAAATACCAATTACACAGAGCGCCCAACCACACTGAAAGCGACACTGGAGCAAGAGGAGGCAACGAGGAAAGGAAAAGGCTGGGAATTTAACAAAGGCAGATGAACCTTTAATACGGCAGAACCTCTGGGAGCCCTGAGACACTGTGTCCAGATGTTCGGAGGTTGATGTAACCTGACTCCAAGAAGGAAGAGGATGTATTTCTTTAAATTCCCTGTTGTGCTTTAATTTACTGCAGTCTTGCAGAGGACGCATGTGGTGATCACAGGTGGAGTTTCACATTGACCATAAACATGAAGTTGGGGGCAAAAAGACTCGAGCTTTTTCAGGTTTGGCTGCCAAGACGGTTGAGGTACAGATTTCCATGAAAACATCTCCCTGCACTTCCCCTAAACTCCAGTAACTGGAAATGGAGGCCAGAGGAAAACCCTTCAGCAGAGATATTGGTGGCACCAACAGCCCTTCCACTGATGGCAACCAGGACCAGAGACAGGCGATCGCTCAAATGGAGCATCTCAGCTGATCACTTTGTCTTTGCTGGATGGAGAAGGGGAAAGGGAAAGGAACACAGGATGGATGAACAGCAATATTCTGGAGCTCCACATCTTATCTGCAGTCACATTTCTTCTAAATTGCCCCATGGAAACAATCTCCCTACTTCTTTAGTACCCCACTGTCTGCCCCACTTTGTGGGGAGGAAAGGAAAAGATTGGCCCTGCAGTGTCTCTGGCACCATCCCATCTGCCCACTGAATCCCAGATACAGAGCTGATTTGGATGCATTGGGTTTCAGTGCCTCTCTCCCCTAGATCCTGACCCTTTCCCCTTGGCTTTGCTCCCACTGAGGTTTCTGGCCCGCAGTGATGAACAGTGTTTGATTAGGAGAACTGGCAGATTTGCTGTTGTTGCTACAGAAGGATTTATGTGGGGATTAGAACTGGTTTTCAAGGGCTGGCTCTGGGATAAATGACATTACTGAAGCAATAAAAGCAACCCCTGTCCCTTTCCCATTCTCCACTCCTGCCATCCCAAGCCCTGATCCAAACAACACTGTGATTTGGAGGACATCTGTAAATTCATGTTGACTATGTCCTGAGTTTTCTACTGCCCTGGTGCTTCTGCATCTCTTCCAGCATCTCGCAGCAGGAGCTCTAAAGCAGACCATGATGGTTGACTGTGGATGAGAAATGACTGTCCTTCTCTCCCAACCTCTTTCACACTACAGGAATGTGGAGTTCAGTAAATACCTCTTTCCCTAACTTCTTATTTTGTTCAGGATGAATGACCTGAGCTTTTGTATTTTAACTTTGTTCAAAATCCACTGCCTCCTCAAAGAAGGAGGATGCAGCTGAAGCATGAGATACACAGGAAACTCTTATCTTGAATGCCAACCAGCCTCAGGACTTCTGGCACAGGGCAGCACAGACTAAGAGTCCAGGCAAGTATTATCAGAAGACATTGCAAATTGGGTAAAAATGGCTCCTGCAGAGGAACTGGTCAAGGTAAGGATGAAAAGAAATTAATCAACTTCTTTTTACCAGGAAAAAGCTTCACAAAGAAACAACCAATGCAGTTATTAGAGTGATTCGTGCCTGTCAGGCACTTCCCAATGCTTCAGGCATCAGGAAACAGGCAGATAAGGACAACTGCTTCTGCATCCAGGACAATGTAGAGGTATCTGGTACATGGATGAGAGGTCACTTCCATTCCAGCGCCTGGTTACAAAGGCTCAAAGAAGAGATCAATGCACATGCCCTACCAGCCCTGACCACTGTGCCACACAGGCCATAACCTGGTACTAAACATTCCCAAACTGCTCTAAGGATTTACTGCTTATCTTGTGAGGTTCTCTGCTTGATTTTCTCTACGCTCCCATTGCACCACCTTGTATACATCAGTTGTGCAACTGAGAGAGATTGTGCTATGCACACGTAGATGTTTCCTCTAACACCAGCATGAGTTCAGTAATGATGTTGCATAGAAAATAACCAGTTTTCTGAGCTTTTAAAAGGTTCAGATCCTTGGATCTGTAATAGCTGCATGAATCAGCTGCATGGCTACCAGAAAGCCTCAGGGATTTTCTCTTTCATCTTTCCTCTCACCAGCACAAGTCACGAGAAGTGCCGATGTGATGAGTAGGGAACACTGTTTTAGGCACTTGCTTTCCCAGCCCTTGCTGGCACTGAGCTAAGGTTTCTCAGTGCTTGAAAGGTTTTGCAATTAAAGTAGGGTGTAAATTCAAAGTGCTATATCTCTTCCTGAATAGCTCCACATGTGGACACCAAGCCTGGACCAAATCTATGTTATTCCTGTTTAGCTTAACCTATCTTCAAAGGCGGTTGCATATGTGTGAAACAAGCAGTTAATCAAGAGCACCTCCCATGGGCAGACAAACCATCTCCTGGCAGAGTTGAAACTAAAATCATGGAATCAACCAAGTTGGAAAAGCCCTTTAAGCTCCTCCAGTCCAACCGTTTCACAGCACTGCCCAGGCCACCACTAACCCATGGCACTGAGGCCACATCTCCCTGGTGTGTGAACACTTGCAGGGACGGTGCCTGCAGCCCTGCCCTGGGCAGCCTGTTCCAATGCCTGAGCACCCTTTGGGGCAGGAATTGTTCCTCAGCTCCATCTAAACCTGCCCTGGTGCAGCTTGAGGCTGTTTCCTCTTGTCCCATCCCTTGTTCCTTGGGAGCAGAGCCCAGCCCCTCCTGGCTCCATCCTCCTGTCAGGCAGTTGTAGGGAGCGATCAGGTCCCCCCTGAGCCTTCTCTTCTCCAGACTGAACCCCCCAGGTCCCTCAGGTGCTCCCCATCACACTTGTGCTCCAGGCCCTGCATCAGCTCCGTTGTCCCTTTCTGGCTCTGCTCCAGCACCTCAATGTCTCTCCTCTACTGAGGGGCCCAGAACTGAACACAGGATTCAAGGCGCAATCTCAACAATGCTCGGTACGTGGGGATGATCATTGCCCTGACCCTGCTGGCCACATTCTTGCTTATACAGGCCAGGATGCTGTTGGCCATCTCTCATGCTTCAAACACTGACCCGGAATAAGGTATTTTGGGGCTTGAAGCCACATTAACCTCTGTCAAATGTCACCATTACCCCAAGGAAAGGAAAAGGTGAGACTTGGGGTTTGCAAACAATTCCCTAAGCAAGGATCACCACCAGCGATTGTGCAGCATCTCCATTCTGCACACCCTGGGAAGAGCTGGGTACCGCTGCCTGCATCCAAATGCAACATCATAAACCACAGCTGCTGGAGGAGCATCTCACACTGATCAGAAATTTCTCTGAGTCACCAGCTCCAAACCCCCCCCCCCAGTTTTTATAGGAAGATGAAAGCAATGAGTGACACAGGTTTCCTGCAATTTCTAGCTCTTGCATCACCAAAGAGATAATGTCTTTGGTGGTGCCTGGGGAATCAGATAATACAGCTGTGTAAACTGCGTGTGGGCTAAAGTATCTCAGGGCTGCATCCTCATCCCAACACTTCCAAATCCAAATAAAACCTCTCTGGAGGCAGCATCATTACAGAAAAACATTAAACCCAGCAACTTGGCCCTGAGCAAGCAAATGAGTTATTTTCATCAAAGCAAGACACTACAAAATCCATCGCCACTTCTATCCCTAAGCAGCTTGGACTCCAAGTTCCACGGCTGTTGTCTTTGATTTGGAATGACATGGGATTCATTTTAAAGGCTTTAATTAAAGCTATCCAATCTTTGTGCAAATGATACTGGTAAAACTGGCACCTCTGATCTGAGGGTAGTTTTACATTCAGCTGATACAAGGTGTGCTTAAATCCAACTATCTGCCCACAGATTGGTACCTGCAGGTGTCAGGTCTTTGCCCATCAAGTCCCAGCACAGTGATGCATACAGATGGCACCAGCCTTCATCCCCAGTCCTCCCTTCTGAGGAAGACTCCTGCTGCTCCTGCTGGTGAGGAAGATGTACAGAACTATGTCTCTGCAGGGACATCTGGACATGGCTAAAGGGAGAATCAGATTTTCAACACAGAGGGGACAGTTTGTTCACAGGAGCTCTGACCCACTGGGCTTCACTAACCCAATCCCAGAAACCCAGAGGAAGAGCATAATTTAAACTGCTCTGACAAGACGATGATACCAGAGGAAAGACCAAAGAGCAGCACTGGTAGGAGGGTCTCACTTCAGCCAGGAGAGCTCGCTGTAGCCATTAACTGCAGCAAAATCCTCCCCTCGCCCCAAGAACATGGCACCAAAGGCAGCAGCCCACTCCCAACCCCTTCCACTCCTCGAATGGGCACGCTCTGTCTTCACACATCTATATCTGACACTATTAAATGTTCTCTTCATAATACATTTATTATAAATTCCCTTGAAAAAGGAGTTCATAATCTGCCATCTGTTTCCAGTTAGGCTGTTCTGATTTCTTCTGTTTTGAAATGGAATATAAAACATTATTTAAAGGTCCCGTAATCTAGATGGTGGGAGGAGAGAAACCAAAATCCAAATATCACCACCACTATCACCCTGCTGAAAACCAAAGACATGCTGAGAGCCAAGGGCTGGGAAGATGCAATGTGACCAGATCAGGAATAAGGTACAGAAAATGTGATTAAGCTTGGACAAACTTTACCATCACTTCAAGGCATTACACTGAAACTGGATAAATTTACAGCTTAAAGACATTTGACACGTGTTAGTGGGCGAGTCCTTTGGCTTGGGCAACGCTAATGGTTCGTAATGGGTTTAGCCTTAATAGCAACACCTAAACATAAATAAATAATCATCACTGGCAATATGGTAACAGTACATGTTCAAGATCATGTCTCTGACTCCAGTAACATCTCTGGTTTATAGCTGGTCTGGCTCTTATTACATGTAACATTTTATACATACACATACATGCAATCACATGCACAACACATACTTTATCTTCCATCCTTGTTTGGACCCAAAGGCTGCAGCACAGCACCAAGCGAGTCACATCTGGGAAATGCAGATGTTTTGAAGCTATCACAGCCCTGCCAACTCAGATCATTTACTGACAACATCCTCATAATTGATTTTTCTCTTTGAGCCCCAGTACCTGGAAATTATGCAGACACAAAGGGTCTAGATCACAGAGATCTTGAAAATCAAATGCAAAATTAAAACTGAGAAAACAACAAAAAACAACCCCAACCAACAAGCCCAGAGCCTCAGGAGCCTCAGTGCTGCACAAACTCTTCCCTTGGCAAAGGAATGACCACATGTGGTGGATGTCAGCCATGTCATTTAATACAGCTCTGGAAGGTGTTCACGTAGTGCGAAGAGGAGAGCGGTGTAAAGACTACATAGAGGAGGACAGAAAATGAGACCTGGGAGGACCCTGGAAGGTGGAAGAACCACCAAGGGCAGCCAGAACTGGTTGTATTTTCATTATATTTAAGCAAATCTTGCAGCATCGGGATCTAATTTGTGCTCTTTGAACGCCACTGCTTAGCAATGTGCCCAAAACATGGGGCCAGTGGAGCTGACCTGCTCCCTGGGTCTCCTTGGCTTGGCCACAGTGGTGGCAGAGGCACAGAGACAACACCAATGGCACCAAACCAGGCCACCACCACTGGGACAGCCCCACTCACGTGGCACCTTCCACCATGAACCTAAAACTTGGCTGGAACTCATCCCGCTAGCACAGCCACATGCTCTCTCCTCTCCCTGCCACCAAAACCTTTTGCCATACAACAATTATATACTGCTCTGAACCAGACCCAGTGCTCTTGGACAGCCAAACTCACTCCAGCTCTTCCTGGCCACAAAACCAGGAGCCCCAGCCGACAGTGAAAATTAATATGGACCTTCTTGCTGTACTGTTATATTGTTATAGCCACAGCATCACTCTGCATCCTGGGGGCCTCCCATGTGAATCTGATTTCAGAGCTGGACATGATATCTTGCTCTCAAAACCACTATTAATAGTAAAGGTGAGACAACAGACATCCCAGCCTGGGACACCTTAAGATGCTTTCAGGACACACTGAACCTTTCTCTGTGGCAAACCAGCCCATTTCACATCGAACAACCAAAAGCAGAGACACCAAAACTCCCAACCTGACCGTGTCTTACATAACCACATTCTGTTTTCAATGCTAAAAGCCCCAAGAACCCGCAAAGCTGAGGCTGTGGGATCCCTCCAAAGCTCCTCTCTGTGTGCCAGCAGGATGAGTGATGGTAACTCAGCCCAGCTCCAGGGCTCCGGCAGGGGCTGCTGCCAGGCGGCTCCGCCTGTTGGAGTCACTGACGGTCCCCATTCCAATTAATCAAGTTCCCATTCTGATTAACAGCATGATTCATGGCTCTCGTTAGGCGCATTCTGGAACAAACAAGGCTGTATTTCAAGGCCGTTGGCTTAATGGTTAAAATAAATACCTTCCAAATTTCTATTTTCAAGTAGCTGAACCTTTTCCACCTTTACAACTAATTCAGACTTCCTTCAAATTATTTTTCTAAGTAATATAACAATTTGTTTTTCATTAGAGCTTGTCAAAGCCGGACTTGGGTTTATTTTGAAAGAAACCAGCACTCTCCAGAAACTGTTTAGTACAATTTGAATGACGCCCAAAGGGGTTATTGCAGCCACAATCAAAATAGAGTTTACAGCACTGGCTAAGGGTGACACTTTATTTAATGATTGCAAAAAGAGAGAGAGAGAGAAAAGAAAGAACTCCCCCAGCCCCTTGAATCAGAAGCTAATTAAATGCACTCCTATGGCTAACAGTAAGTGTTTCTAAGTCACTCTGACTACTGCAGAATGCAAGAACTTAACTTGTTGCTAACTAATACCAGACACCATTATACGAGCAGTGTTATTTACTAATTTGGGGTGGTATGTGCTGGTATTCTCGTGTCTGGCACGGCAGATACTATCAAACTGGACGTGAAATCAAATATAGGAGTGATTAAATAGTTTGGGTTCTGCCTGTTTAAGTTAGGGTTTTTTTTTTTTTTGGGGGGGGGGGGTTATAGCTTGGTATTTAATTTAAGGTGGCTTAAACATAACAGAAAATATACCCTGTAACTCCTTTGATTTCACATTCCTTTCACTTTGCTGTTGAGAAAAGCTGAGCTGGAGCTGTGCCACGGCTGAGGGTGGAGGCTGGAGGACCCATTGGGGTTCCTGGACACCCTAGCTCCTGGAGCAGGATGGGTGCACAGGGCTGGCTAGAGCCACCCAGAGGCTATAGCACTGAGGATTAATCTCCATCATCCCCAGTCCAGTGCCTTGAGGTTCCCAAACAACCTTTTATAACACAATCCCTTCGTCCTCCACCTCGGACCTGAGTCCAAAGCAGATTTTTAAACAATTTGAGCTGCAAAACTATTTTCCACCAGACCATTCCTAGCAGCAAACTCATGTTCTGCTGCTCATTTCCCTGGGACATCCGCATTTGGTGTTTCTTATTAAACCACAACAAAATCAACACAATTTGGACGTTTGCAAAGATGAATTTCCTCTTCGTTTTTGCTGGGATCAGGTAATGCTGCTGCCCAGCCCGAGCAGCAAACACCCTCCCACTGCACCCTCACAGGGATGCTGCGGCCACTGACGCTGGTCTGGAGGGACCATGGTCCCCAGCACATGACCTTAAGGGGGATCTGCAGCTCAAATCAGAGGCTGGCTTGGGGATATCACCTGGAGAAGCATCATCTGCAGCCACTCTTATGATCTGAACTTGAGGGTCTCACACTGTCAGTTTCTATGGGAGAACTGCAGAATGGATGCCCAGATACCAATGCCCAGTACCTAAAGTTGCTGACAAAGAAAGCTGGAGATAGGCCTTTAGGGAGAGGCCAAGGAGAATGGCTTTAACCTGCCAGAGGGGAGACTGAGATGAGCCCTTAGGCAGAAGCTCTTCCCTGTGAGGGTGCTGAGGCGCTGGCACAGGGTGCCCAGAGAAGCTGTGGCTGCCCCATCCCTGGCAGTGTTCAAGGCCAGGTTGGACACAGGGGCTTGGAGCAAGCTGCTCCAGTGGAAGGGGTCCCTGCTTGTGCAGGGGTTGGAGCTGGATGAGCTTTAAGGTCCCTTCCAACACAAACCATTCCATGATCCTACGATGTTCTAGCTGCTCCTACTGCAGCAGCTTCATTCTAATGCACAACGTGTTCATAAGGTACCAGCACTACTGCATCAATACAAAAAACCAACTACTAGAGCAGTACAAATCTCCTAGAGGTGGAGAATTAAAGCACAAATGAAGGGCCTGATTCTTCTGCCACAAGCCTGGGATTTCTGTAACCCTGATAATCCTCCTGGAGACACATCTGATTTACACCAGCAGACGAAAAAGAACAAAACCCAGCTCGTATCTGACAAGTGAAAACAAACACTGGATTCAGACACTTTCTGCAGGGAAGCGGGGGAGCTGTTTAATTTTTGTTCCCTCTCTCTGGGCTGCTGCTGTGACCTCTGCTACCTCCTCAGTCAGCAACACAATATGTTGCAGCTGTGGCACTGCAACAGCATGATTTAATTTGCTTGTGTGTGGCTGGAAGGGGCAGTTCATCCCTCCAATGTCTTGTGGCAGAGGCAGCCACAGTGGGGGCTTGGTCCAAAGAGAGGAGGGGGGGAAAATCCCTGCTTTGCCTCCATGCACAGCCTTGGAGAGAGGAGATGGGAAAAGGATCAACTAGAGGAAAATGTCCATTTCCATCAACATTTTAAGGAGGTTGGGGGTTGTCCAAGCCAAGAGAAAAAAGGGCTGAAAATTTCAACTTATTCAACAACTTCTCTGCTTATAAAGAACTAAAAGAAGAGGAAAATGACTTTGCTGCCCATTCTCCTGCATGTTCCCAGGATCACTGGGGCTGTGTGTCTCCAGTGTGGTGCCCAACTGGGCAAAGCTGGTGCTTGGAGCTTGTTTTCCAAGGTGAAAAAGCCGGGAGCTCCAGGTCCTCCCCCTGGCCCTGCACCAGCTCGTAAAGCCACCACATTCCCGCACAGCTCCTTGGCCGGACCCCGAGAGCTGTCTCGGGAGGTTCTTTTGTCAGAACTTGGAGTTCAAGGGGGTTTTGGCTTGTGGAGGTTTTATCTTTGCCTTCCGCAAGGCTGGAATTCAGCTTCACTCTTGGCATTGTCATCCCTCTGCTTTATACATGGCTCCTGCTGAAAAACATCTTGGGACAGCCCAAATTTCAGCCTGCTGCCAAACCTTCATGGGAGGAGGATGGTGGCAGTGAGGAACTGGCAACCACGAGGCTTCACTGCTCCGGTTCCTTCAGAGAACTTCTGTCCTGATGGATCATGCTGGGGCTGAGCTCATCCCGGCACGAATGGCCCCCGCCAGGAGCTTCCCAGCCTTGGGGCTATGTGGAGGATGCTCCATGAAGGAGAATGTGCCAGGAGTTTTCAGGAGCCATGGAAAGGGAAGGAGTCAGGCTGCCAAAGTTCGTTCAAATCCAAAGGGATTCGAAGGCGTAAAACACTCCCCACATCCTCAAAACTCCAAACTGTGTCGAGAGGACTGTGACCCAGAGAAGCATCAAGAAATGACCCTGCCTTTCCAGCAGAAGAGAATCATAGAATGGTTTGGGTTGGAAGGGACCTTAAAGCTCATCCAGTTCCAACCTCCTGCCACGGGCAGGGACCCCTTCCACTGGAGCAGGTTGCTCCAAGCTGCTGTGTCCAACCTGGCCTTGAGCACTGCCAGGGATGGGGCAGCCACAGCTTCTCTGGGCACCCTGCGCCAGCGCCTCAGCACCCTCACAATAAAGAATTTCTTCTTGAACCCATCACCCTTTGTCCTATCGCTACAGTCTCTGATGAAGAGTCCCTCTCCAGCATCCTAATAGTCCCCTTCAGACATTGGAAGCTGCTCTGATGTCTCCATGCTGCTTCTCTTCTCCAGGCTGAACAGCCCCAATTTTCTCAGCTTGTCTTTGTATACTTTCCATTTTCTATTTAATTATTTATGGATTTTACCTTTGTGACACTGAAGCTCCTTCCCATCTGGAAGAGCTGAAAGGACCCCATGCCTGTAAGAAACCTCATCCCCCTCCCATTGGGTGCTCCTTGCCATGCCCTCTAACCCAGCTCTACCTGCCAGCTCACAGGGGCAAGGTGGCTTTTTCCTGGCTTTTTGGCTTTCCTCTCGCTTCCCCTCATCAACTCGTTTGCCAAGCTGTGCAATTTTACTGCCTGGCTTAAGGAGCCAAGAACTACGTGTGCTGCTGTAAGCTGTGTGTTAGACGTCGTGAAAAACATGCAGCTTCAGGGCTTTAGGAGCCAGCTCCAGCCAAACACCCACCAAGCAGCGAGGCCGCAGCTCACACTCTCTCTGGTTTCACTCATGGATGCTGGAACTCAGCTCTCTCCGGTGATTGAGCAGGGATGGACCCACGGACACAGGGAGAGGATGCAATGTCTCATAGGCGGTGTGGTGGGAAGACGTCCTACACCACTGACCTGCAGGCAGGGGAAAGGACTTGCACTTTCATCCTCCCTCCTCCTAAAAACCACAAGGTCCTTAGGGCACGGGCAGGCTCCGGCTTGATGCTTTTACAGAACCAAGAATAACATGGTCCAGACCTCACCTGTGGTCTGCAAGACCCTCCAAGACCTCTTCTTCCCCCTCCAGATATAACAACCATGTTTTGGATTTGATTTCCTCCTGAACATTGGGATGCTTCAGATTTACATGTACATTTTTGAGGCACAGACCCCAACACCATCACAAAATCGGCCAAGTGGCACCATCAGACTCAAAATGAAAGAATCACTCATCAATGTGACCTGTAAAACTCTGGTCACTGTGACCACCTGCAGCTGGGCTTTTATCCCATTAAGTGAACATCACATTCAACAGCCACTATCATAGACATGTCAAGAGACATTCAGTGAAAACAACCCTATCCTTAGAATCAGAGATGTCCAAACCCCTAACCCCAGCACTGGAAGTTTAAGCCTAAGGAAGGGATGCAGACATCTGGCTCTAGCCACGAGCATCCTGTCAAACACAGTTGTGCCTCTACATAGTACTACAAAGTGTGCCTTTACTCCTCAGCAAGGATGATAGTAAGTGGTAGCAAAATGCTTCAGCAAACTCTGAAAACCTCTAAGGACTCTTGGTTATACATGAGCAAAGAGCAAACTCCACTTCAGGCTTATTGGGAGGTTTTTGTGGCTCCGAGTGGCCATTTCTCACCAGTCTCGTTTTATGGGGCTGGAGCACAGAGCGGAGAAGGGAAGGAGCCGAATTACAAGTCTCTCCTCCAGCTTTATTCCTGGCAGAGAACTCCTTTGCAGCAGTGCTGCTCAGCACGTCAAGTCTGGCACCTGCTTACAATAAATCCCTAATGATGCTGAAAAGTTAAATGTCCATTTAGGTTAATTTCTGAGTTAGATTTGGATTTTGACATACTGTAAATGCTAGAAAGAATGTTTCTGTGAAACAATGCTGTGTATTTGCCTTGGAGATCCTCTGCAATTGGCTGCCCTTCACTGAAGATTTCTTTCTAAATGCCTGTCCTTCATCTAAGATTTCTTTCTAAATGCCAAAGGATGCTCTCAGCACAGCCAGTCTAAAGGGGAGCCTTTGCCACCATCATCTGCTAATGCTTTCATGCCAGCTGAAATCTTTTGAACAGGCCCCCTTGCAGGTGGGATGGGTCAATGCACTACTTTGGGACTCAGAAACCCGAAGTACTGCAAGAAAGATGCCTTATGGGGTGATGTCAACCTGTGCAGATGGGAGTTTGGGAGGCTTCACTTTTGGGACACATAGGATTGGGCTGATGGAGCCTGGCTGTAAAATCTTGGATGACATTTTCTTTCCACTCACCTTTGATCCTGGTAAACATGTTTCTGGGCGCTGCAATGTGATTGAGAATCTCTCTGTGTGCAGATGTCCTGCAAAAACTACACCCACAGCTGTAAATCACAAAGCCCTCCCCAGTCTGGTGGTTAGTGACAATAAATAATGATTTTGCTAATGGGAACTGGCCAGTGTTCAACAGACTCCTTGATTATGTGTGTTGCTTTTTTTATAAGCAAAGACTATATTGAGAGACTTGCAATAAGTAAAACTCTCTGATTTATTCAAGATCAAAATTGTGGCTGTTCAATCTGGAGAACAGAAAACTGCGTGGAGACCTCAGAGCAGCCTTCTAGTATCTGAACAGGGCCTACAAGGATGCTGGAGAGGGGCTCTTCAGCAGGGACTGTAGAGATAGGACAAGAGGTGATGGGTTCAAACTGAAACAGGGGACATTTAGTTAGGTACAAGGCAGAAGTTCTTCTCTGTGAGGGTGCTGAGGCGCTGGCACAGGGTGCCCAGAGAAGCTGCGGCTGCCCCATCCCTGGCAGTGTTCAAGGCCAGGTTGGACACAGGGGCTTGGAGCAAGCTGCTCCAGTGGAAGGTGTCCCTGCCCGTGGCAGGGGCTGGAGCTGGACGATCTTAGTGTCCTTTCCAACCCAAACCACTCTGTGATGAAAAGCAGCCAAAGGGGGAGATTTCTGGAAGCTCCAGCTACAGGGTATCAGAGCAGACAGACCCAAAACAGATCACAGCAGCATCAATGCACATGAAGCTCCAAACCCATGGTGTCCCAGCTCCTCAGGCTCCCTGGTTAGGGTCTGTTGAGGACATGGGTGGGTGGGGGAGCACAGGATGGGGATGGTGAAGGGATGCACCTACACAGTGCATGTTTCAGTCATCATATCCCAAATCTCCCGCACAGGAGGAGGCCCAGGATGATCTGGCACACTGGGACCAGCACATTCTCTCTATGGCACAACCAGCACAACCCCAATGGAATCCAGTGGGGAACAGCCATCCATCCTCCTGCTCCCGCAGGCTGCCAAGCCCCTTCTCTCTGACGTTTCCAAGCTCACTAAGCCTTTTTCCTTACAACCATGAACTAGGCAAGAAGAGTAAGTTCACACTTCAAAAAAAAGAGACTTTTTCCTTTAAAGCACCACTTTTTTGGGTTCCTGACAAAGCAATATTCTCCATGCCAGTTGGAATCTGGAAAAACACACTCACTCAACCTAGCCACCATGACTCCAATAACAATTATAAAATGTCCAATAAAACTTGCATGTAATGTCAATTCAAATCTTGAAAAGCAGAATTAAGTGGTATATCAACATTAAACTTTATTGCTTCCTTTGCAGAGCAGGAGTATTGTCAATAAAAGTCATTCTGAATGAAGAAAAGGGCAGTAAATATTAAATAAACAGGTTTTTGTTGAAATGCTATAAATGCACCAGAGCTGCATTTTACACTGGGACCTTTTTCTCCCTTGCAGACTCCCCTCATGATAGAAATAAGTCAGTAATTGCAAACTATCAATAAAGCACCAGTTAAAGGGTGGTTAGATGCATGCATTTACAATATGTCATTATGAGCCTTTACTGGATGTAGTTGGGTTTTCTCAGATCCCACTGACTCCGTCTGAAGTCCCCCGGCACACAAACACTCCTGCTGCTCATTAGGGACCCTCAGAGAAGCCATGTGGGTGCTGGAGGTGAGGATGTCTTCACTATGGGGGTGCTGAGGCACTGGCACAGGGTGCCCAGAGAAGCTGTGGCTGCCCCATCCCTGGCAGTGTTCAAGGCCAGGTTGGACACAGGGGCTTGGAGCAAGCTGCTCCAGTGGAAGGTGTCTCTGCTCGTGGCAGGGGTTGGAGCTGGATGAGCTTTAAGGTCCCTTCCAGCCCAAACAAGCCTGTGATTCTATGAGATTCTTCCCTGCCCCAAGACACAGAAGCTGTGCCAAAGCCTGGAATTTGGTAATGAGGCTTTGTTTTCTGATAGGCCACTCGCTGTGTTCTGCTCCCTTCTGGGTCCACCAACCCTAGAAAGAGCCTTTGCCACCCTCCCTACACCTCCTTACACACAATTCCTGCTTGCTAATCTGATCCTCACCATGTTTCAACATCTGCCTGCTTCTGCAACAAGCAGATGACAAGAGACTGGATGTCTTGCATTGTCCATGAGACAAAGATCAGTGTTTCTGTGGCTGAGCTGAAGATATCCCTCCAGTGACACTTAAAACCTCAGCGATGCCTGTTACACACAACTGAGTCAGACCTCTTCTGCCCCACTGCCAGGACCTCTAGCTGCCTGATAAGATCCATCCCAACAAACCAAACCCAATGCTAAAAGGTGTGCTGAGGGTGCAGAGGCACAAGCTTCTGCAAGTGAACCAAGTTCACTTATTCACAACTTACCACAAGTTCAGTGGTACCTGCACACAATGGGACATGTTTCAGATGAAGGAGTGGCATCTCTGTGGGGAACACATGCAAGAGCTTCTGTCCTTTGACTTTTATGTAGATTTATTTATTTCATGTGCGAAAACCACCCAACACCCCAAAAGCAACTGGAATGTAAATGCCATTATTTTCACTACGAACCCTGCCTCAGTAAATCTGGTGGTTGTAAAAAAGCAGTTCAAACATCTTCAGAGATAAAGAACAGCCCTGGAATGTTAAATATATATATATATATATAAAAAAAAAATATAAATCCCTTCAAAGGGTGAATGATGTCTATAAAAATTAGCTTTTGGAGAGATTGCAAGTATTCATCCCAGCCATCCTGGGCTGACATTTCTCTGCCATCCATATGAGTAGAAACCAAACCAGCAGCTGAACCTCCAGCAACACACTGTGAGCAGCCACACCAGCGCAAACCACCCGAGAGCCAACAGCTCAGAGCTGTGAATCATCCTGATTCACTTGAGCCTGAACCCTTGACCTGCCAATTGAGTCAGTTCCTCTGGATGCTGCTCCAGAAACCCCACATGTGCCCACATCCTCATGTGAGGACAAAGTGTGCACCTCGGTCACCCAGGTCCCAGCCTGCCCCACAGTCAGGCAGGAAGCACGGAAAGCAGGAGACATGTTACACGCTTCCAACACTCTCTGCTCCATCCTGGGTGAAGATGTGACCCTTTGGAATCCAACCCACGAGCATCTCACCTGGAAAAGGATCTGCAGGAGGCCATGCACGATGCACATCCGCCGCCCCAGGAACAGGAAGAATGGCACCACCAGCTCAATGAAGTGATTGACCAAGGTCTCAAAGCGATGAAACCACCATGGTGAGCGATGCA
This sequence comes from Psittacula echo, assembly GCF_963264785.1. Taxonomy (NCBI): domain Eukaryota; kingdom Metazoa; phylum Chordata; class Aves; order Psittaciformes; family Psittacidae; genus Psittacula; species Psittacula echo. The sequence goes on from NC_137739.1 coordinate 1,831,530, forward strand.
TGAAGTAGGCAATAGGGTTGGGCACTGGCTGTGTCTGAAAGATGGAGAGGAAGAGAATCAGTCCCCCTCCAATGCTCATTATTGAGGGAGCTACAGAGCTCTTGGCCTTTTTCTTTATTTCTTTCCCCACGTTTACTCACAGGAGAATCATCCTTTGCCTCTGGGCACTCATTTCTCTTTAGACAAAATTACTTAATTCATTTTTTTTCATGCAACACAAGGAATCTTTATAAGCCAAAAGATCTTTTAAAAAGCAAGAGTTCCAATTCTCTCTTTTTTCACAACTGAACCCCACTTATATTAAATTAAAGCACTATTTAATACTGAAACGTTACACGTAGCTCGACCCCGACGGATGTTCATTTGCTCTGCATGAGCGCTGCAGAGCATCAGAGCAGTTAAGCAGATACAGAAACCGAGAGAAAGAAAGATTTTCTCAGGGTCACACAGTAGGTCAGAGGGAGGCAGGAATGGAAACCAGATTTCCAAACCTAGGAGATATCCTTTCAAAATGTTTGAATTTGAAATAAATGTAGTGGTGGAGTTACTTTCCAAACTTGTAATTGGGGAGAGGGAAGCGTAATTCCTCTAAACATGCTATCCTGGTTAAGGTATTTACATACTGGCCTTGTGACAATATTATTCTTCTATCAGCCTGACATTTTTTGACACTGGGAGATCTTCCCTCCAGGATAATAAAGCTGCAAACTTCACAAAGGGAATAAACCCAAACCCTGATATGTCAATAACTGTAATAACAATAATTCCCTACCAAGGAAATTCTGCCACTTCAGCATAAAGAATGAAGGTAATTTCAATTTATCTTCGCATATCTGAGAAGCTCAAATCCATTGGAATTATTTTAAAGCTGTGACAAGAAAAAAATAAGAAGATGGAGACACAAATTTTAATAGAAGGAGACACAACACATCTTTAAATTATTTGTAGTTAAATCAAAAATACAAACAAAACAGGGGAAATACTGTACTATGCATGGCAACCAAGCGTGCTTCCACTGCCAAATCCCACAACTATTGTAATTCCTTATTAGCAAAGCTGGGATTAATAAAGTTGTTGCTTTATATGGGTTTGAGGCTGCTGTAACCCCTTAGGACAGGAGACCGCATCCTTCCTTCCTCGGACAGCGGTGCCGGATGGAGCGGTGTCGGGGTCACGGAGCTCTGCCAAGTCCACTCCAGCAAGGGGGTGGGAGGTCAGGGCAGACCCCCGGGTGCCACTGAGGGTCCTTCCCCTCCACATGGGACCTGTTTTGAGTTAATGTGCTTGTTGGACTGCCCTGAGCATTCCCAGAACATCAGGGAGGCTCACAAAGAGATTTTTTTTACCTTGATCCCAAATTGCTGAGAAATGCTTTTATCCTTCCAAAAAGGCAGGTTGCTTCCTTGACTTCTGCTGCTCTGATTTTTAAGGAAAACTGACCTAGATGAGGGATCAGGCCTACAGGTTGTAACATTTAACCTGAGATGAGCTGGTTTCCAGTGTGTAATTGCCTGAACCCAACACGCTGGAGCTGCAGAAAGGCGACATTCCTGCTTCTCCTCCTGTTAGTTTCCCCATCTACACCTGGGGACCATGAAGAACAGGCAGCGTTACACATTTAATCACATACCTACTTATACATGTCATTAAATCTCATATTGTGATGGCACTGAGCAGTTATTCATTTGATTTTGGCGTTGCAGGGCTGGGCTGACACCGTTTAATGTTCAAGCAAAGACCATCCTTAGTTATTGAACATGCCATTTGGTTCTCAAATCTGCTTCCCCTCCATCACATGCTCACGCTGATGCCTTCATCTATCAAAGCCAATTGCAACCATCAAACACTGCTTGTTGATTTGGGCTGGGACTCAGCATATTGCCCCCCAGTCTGCTGTGCTTAAGGGCATAAAGAAAATTCTTGCTTCTGATCCTAAAATGGTTGGGGTTGGAAGGGACCTTAAAGCTCATCCAGCTCCACCCCCTGCCACAGGCAGGGACACCTTCCACTGGAGCAGCTTGCTCCAAGCCCCTGTGTCCAACCTGGCCTTGAACACTGCCAGGGATGGGGCAGCCACAGCTTCTCTGGGTTGTTCCCACAAGCAGAAGGAAGTTCTTGGACTGGGCTCACATAGCAGCCACGTTTGGGCCAGTATGGGAACATGCTTTTAGCAGCAGCCTAGTTCTTATCCTGAAGTAGAAATGGGGAAAAGGGAGAAGCAAAGCACAGAAACCTGGTGTGGGTTAATAATTCACTCCCAGGTGCTATAGCATTGCCATTCTTCACCCTATCAGCACCAACACAATCACAGTGTCAGGGGGCAATGCTGTGTGACAGGCAAGATAACTCAAATGACAAGCAAGACTGAAGTCTAAACCAGCAGCAGATACATCACAAATAACACACAGGTCCTCAGCATTTGTTTCAACAGAGGGAGAGAAACACTTTGATAAGAGCAGTGCTGGGATCCTTCTTCCCCACCGCTGCTCTGGCGTGTAAACCTTGACTGTGTAAAACAAAACGCAGTGATAAAGAAGGGATTCGCATGTATCAGAAATTCATTAGAAGGATGCTGGGGGAGGAGAGCACTCTGTGTGTGTGTGTGTTCCTCCCAATGCCTTCCAGATGCTGTGAGCACGGGTGCAGCACAGCACCCGTTTCCTGGGAAGAAAGCCGTGTTTACTCAGGAAGGGGAGCTGAGACAAGAGCAAAGACTCAGAGCGACGTGTGAATCACCATCCTGCTGCACACAGGCACCTGTGATGCTGGAAAGTGTTATGGGGTCTTTTTGCATGCGAGCTGACCACTGCCCAGGGGTGCTGGGGCACCCAACATCCTGTCCAGTGGGTCCCACTGCACCCAGATGGGGCTGGGGAGAGCATCTGAAGCACAATGCTGAGGTTAGAGAGGAAACGTGCCCAACACAGGCATGCTTAGTGCTCTCCAAGTGTACTCTTATCACAGAATCCTAGACTGGTTTGGGTTAGAAGGGACCTTAAAGCTCATCCAGTTCCAACCCCTGCCACAGGCAGGGACCCCTTCCACTGGAGCAGTTTGCTCCAAGCCCCTGTGTCCAACCTGGCCTTGAACACTGCCAGGGATGGGGCAGCCACAGCTTCTCTGGGCACCCTGTGCCAGCGCCTCAGCACCCTCACAGGGAAGAGCTTCTGCCTTAGAGCTCATCTCAGTCTCCCCTCTGGCAGGTTAAAGCCATTCCCCTTGGCCTGTCCTTACAGGCCCCTGTCCAGATTTCTTGTCCTATGGAAACATCGCAGCGGTGTCTAAGGTGATGTGTCAAAGGCTGGCAGGAGGTAAAAGGGAGGTAAAAGCATTCCAGGATCATTTCACCTACTGGTTTCGCTTTACGCTTTGCTTTGTGGCTGCTTTGCACGGAGAAGCATCCAAGGAAGCAGCCAGGAGCTTCCCTGCATCAAGAACTGTGAATTCCTGACACACAGACACAGGATCACGCAGCTCCAAGTCAGATGCAGGTAAATAAGCAAGCCCAAGGCAGAGAGGAACAGAGCAGAGCCCTTGCCTCCAACAAGCCCTGTTTCTGGCTACCTCTGTGAAACATAAAATGTTTTTAAATCAAAAAGCGATTAGCAAAGCCCAGCTTTATGTGTCAGCACAAGGTGCAACATCATAAACCTTCTGCCTCCCTCACACCTCCCGCAGCCGGAGAAACGCTGCTCTGCAAATGGGGTTGGAACTCAGATGGGGGAAAATTAATTCCATAATTCACAGGGCAGATTTGTAACGTGTGACTGCGGGGAGACACTCGGGGGGGCTGCATGAATTGGGGGTCACCAGCTAAGGCATGTTCTCTGGCTTGTATCGACCAGGTTTTATGAGGGCTGGGAACAGAGTCTAAAAATATGCACAATAAACTGGGGTTTTCTCCCTAAGGGGTCTATGGTTTAATTATGTTCTTAGTGAGAACCATTAAAGTGCTAAGTACCTGAAGACTCCTAATTTACTAAACTATACGCTACTAAAACCCAACAGAAGGCTATTATACACCAGAGTAAACGCTCTTCTCTGGGACTGTAAATGCACATGGTCTCCTCTCAGCCTCCTTATTGGTGTGGCATTACATAAACTCCGACAGAGTATTTAATCCCACTGTTAGATATCCCAGCCTAGCCTAAGGAAAGCTCCAGGTCCCCTATACGTGTGTGTGAAAACAAGCCCCACATTGTCCTTGAACAACCCACTGCTCAGGCAGGGCTGGGCATGTTATTCCTACAGTGTAAGTGGCACAACTCTCAAGCGTGATGTTTGACAGGGAAGACCCTGTCCTCTCAACATCACAAAAGAGCAGAAGCCCAGAGATACATCAAATAAGTTTTATCCTTTCCAATGGTGGGTTTTTACCTTCCTTCACAGTAAACCACATCAGAGCTTTGGGAGCCTCTGTTGTATTTGCTCGCTTGTCCAAGCTCCTCAACAGTTCAAACTCACAATGCACCTTTCAAAGACCAGTAGCAAGTTCTGAATGAATCAGCTTCAAAAAGGTGAACAAAATCTCCATTATTCTACCTGTTTGTTTAAAGTAAACTCAGATTATCTATTGATTCAGATAACCCAAAGTATACTTGGCATTAGTATTAAAACAACATTAAGGACAGCCTTTCAAAACATCCTCTGGGTGCCTGTCGCAGAAATCTGGGTGAATAACAAAGCGAGCCCTAATATTCCTATACGCTTTAGATGCTATCATTTCTTCTGCCATTGAAAGGCACCTATTTAACCAAAATACTCAAATCCGAGTGCACCTAATGGCAAAAAACCCCTTGAAAAACAAAAGGAAATGGAACAAGAGCAAATATTAATAAATGATGAGAGGAAGCAGCTATTTCATCAAAAGAAATAGGATTAACTTGGCACAATGAACACTGCAGTAACAGCTTGAGGGCACCGGAGGCTCCAACAGGCAAAAGGGAGGGGAAACCTCTGGCACAAGAAGAAAGGTGTGAAGAAGGTCCTTGCTCACTGCAGGAGGTTGGACTAGATGACCTCTGAATGTCCCTTCCAACCCAAACTATCCTATGACTCTAAGACAACCCTGGAAAACCAGGCTGTGAGGTACTGCTGAAGGTTTTCCTGAGCGTTTGTGGAAGGTAAAGATGAACTGCAAAGCACAAGCTCCCCAGCTTCCCAAGGCACTGAGGCATGAACTCATCAAAGAAAAGCTCTCGGTTCTCTTGTACTCTGGACCAAAAAATAAAAAAGATTCTCCATCACAGAGCATAATTTGATCAACATGATCCAACAGACTGTTTCCCTGCCAGCCTATTCTGCTTCAGATCTTGACCCTTCCTCCTTACGCATCTGCAGATCAAAGCTCCACGTTCCCAAACCCGAGCAGAAACGGCTTCTCAGCCCTGTGCAGGAGAGCAGGAGGCAGAGAGGAGATAAACTGGGTCACTCACAGCTGCTGGGAAGTGTGGGAAGACGTGTGTCTTGACTGGAGTCAGACCATCTCTTGCACTACAGCAACCAGCAACTGCAAAACACCCTTTCTCATAACAGGGGGAGATGATGGAGAGCTGCTGCTTCCTCGTGGTGAGGCTTTGTGGTAGGAGCTCTACATGCGCAGCAGCCTTGATTGATGAACAACACAGTGATTTTGCATGAAGATACACATGTAGGCAAGGGTTTTGAAAGGAAATTGAGCAGCAAACTGCTCAGCCTCTTGTGTAAGCCTCAGCGGTACCCTGTGCTGTGTACATTTTATACACACGTTCATGTGCAAGGCTCCACGTGCGTGCTCACATACTTCATACACAACAGCTAACCAGTTAAAAATAGGCCCTTTGAAGCCTTCCAGTTATTAATATGATTCCAATCAAAATAAATCCCTAAGAAATAAACGAAAAAGTTGTATTTATTTTACAATGCACAGATCTAATGTCTGAGTGGGTCACAAGGGGTTGGCTCTTCAGTAACGCAACATCAAAATAACTAAGTCTTGATAGATGTATTGAAAAGTTCCCTCTATGTCCTTGCTGGGCAGAGCTTCCCTTGTCCAGTCAATAGTAATATTCAGTTCATAGAAAAACATACTGGAATCTGCCTGCTTTAAGACAGCAACCCAAGCCAAGGAGATGTGTGTTTGACTCGGTGCCAGCACGACCATAAAATGTTGGCAATTTAGTAGAGACGTAGTGCCGCGCCACTCTCCCAAAGGACCTAAATAAACTTCAGATGGAGAACATATATTTTTACTTTTTATATATATAAATCTGCTGTTTCATTTTTAACTCCTTTCCCCAACCATTCCCTCTGTCTAAGGGCTTTCAAAGCTGAAACAGGTCCCTCCTGCTGCCGGCTGAGCGAAGCCTCAGCAATGAAAAGTTAAAAGCATGAAAAATCAGAGAAATGATTCACGTCTGGGCCTTGGGTTTCTTGGGGAGTGATGGCTGCACATGAGGCTGCACACGCCGGAGGGGAAAGGGGCTTGGGAGAAAACTCTGCTGTGCAATTTCATGCCTCGGCATTGTAAAACATCCCAAGGAATTCTTTTTCTGCCCTGTTCACACAGTTGCACTTGCAAAGTTATCAGCAGAGGTAAAACCTTCCTGCCACATCCCTGACATTCAGCTACAAAGCCAAGCTCTGCTCGTGATGACTCAGTCCCTGATTTAACACCAGTGAGGATGGACTTGACCAGGGGGACAGTGAAATGACGGATTTGGGAATTCCAACATGTTGCGTGGGAGCAGAGGGATCTACAGCTGCACTGTTTGCTTTTCCAGGCTGCACCCTACATCCTGGTCAGAGCCATCCTTCTCCAATAACAAAGACCACATTCCCACAGCCCACAGCATACCTGTTTATTGACACTACTCCTCTGTAGTGTGCCTCCGAGCTGCTGGCTGTACATAGAGTTAATTGTGGATGTGTTACAGATTCACCTATTTATTCTGTACATTCTTGGAGGGGTCCAGAGCTAAAATTACACAAGGAACCACTGAGCTGTTCAGGCTATTTATTTGTTCAAAATCCCTTTAAAATAATTACCAGGGCCTGGAACAGACATCTTGGCTCTGGTGGGACCAGAAGAAGCTGGTGAAACCAACTGTGGTACATTACTGCCTTTGAGGAGAAGGCTTGTTTATTAGGAACACCAGAGATGGGTCATGTTTGGTTTAGGGAGTGGACTAGGTTGGAAGGTACGTCTGGAATAAACAGGAGCTAAGGGCAATACCTGCTTACTATGAAGTTCCCAGCTGAAAGGCAACAGGGAAGCTGCAGCAATCCTTAGAATCATGGCATGGTTTGGGTTGGAAAGGACCTTAAGATCATCCAGTTCCAACCTCTGCCACGGGCAGGGACCCCTTCCACTAGAGCAGCTTGCTCCAAGCCCCTGTGTCCAACCTGGCCTTGAACACTGCCAGGGATGGGGCAGCCACAGCTTCTCCGGGCACCCTGTGCCAGCACCTCAGCACCCTCACAGGGAAGAGCTTCTGCCCAAGATCTAACCCTCCAGGTTTCATAGCCAGTTGCCATCAGATGGTGCTTTTGTGGTGCATCTCATACTTCAAGATTTCCTGACACAGAACCACGTTCCCTGGCCAGGGTTCTTGGAGAGAGCTCACCTTTCCCAACGGATCACCAGGCAGGTCTCTCACCAATATTTTAAATTGCCATTTAAGAACATATTGCAAACGTGATCCTTTAATTGGTCACTCTTACGGCTCTCTATTAGAGAAGACAAGTTTTTCCACACAAGGTAAATCCCTGCGAAAGCACTGAAAATGTTTAAAAACAACCCAGTCCTGATATATTTATTATATATTTCTCTCTATATAAATAATTTCATGAAAAGGAACGTACTGAGTGGAAACTCCATTTAAAATGTGATCCCAGATGGTGGCAAAGCTCTAAAATTGCAAGGCAACATGTAAAGAAAGATTAACGACCTCAAACAGGCACAAATTTATGAGGTGAAAGCCCCTGTAATCCTAGAGAAAAATGATACCAAACCTTAGACTAGACAGCTAGAAAATACCTCTGCTTAGTTCATGTGGCCTCTGCCATTTTACATTTTCTTTTAATACACATTACTTTGGGGTTCATTTAGTCCTTTCTCCTGCAGGGCAGAGGTATTGCTTTGGTACATGAGCACGATGATGGATTTGCCAGCTCGCATCAGGTACCCCCTTACCAGGTAAAGCAGGTAACAGCTATGCTGACACATGCTGGGAATAAGCATCTGAAAGGACAGAAAAGAGCCAGGACACCACTTATCATCACTGCAAGACCCAAAGCTCCACCATTAAGTGGACTGAGATGACAAGTTTCCAACGCTAAAGCTCATGCAGTTCCTCATTCTACCCAAGAACACAATATTTTGAAGGAAAGAATGTCACCATGGGTCACCCCAGCAACCAGCACCTTCCATTCTGGTGACTGTAGATAGGACCAGATGGGACCTCTGGGTCCCACAGCCCATTTCTCCTGAGATCTTTGGCACCACAAAGATCCTCTTGTTCATCCCTCTGATGATACCCCTCTGTGACCTTTGCAAAGCCACTCGCATGGTCTTCTCCAGACCACTCTACTACAGTACTTTTTCTGCCAGAATTTTCCTCTAACTGGGATTTTCTGACCCTTCCAGCAGAGTTCCTGGCACGCTGTAGTCGATAACAGCCATGGAACAATATCAAAATCTTTGTGGTGTTAAACCAGGGCCAACAAAAGGATATTCAGTCAACACCACACAGCAAGACAGCAGAGAGCCCACACCGCTGCTTTGCTGAGCTCACTGTTTCAAACCATGGTTATTCCCCGGTTTGCTGTGAACTGCAGATGTAGCAGGTGAGCAGAGAACTTCGGATGCAGCACCAGGACACTGCCTGCTACAGTACATGGACAATCATAACCTATAGGTACAACAGCGATGAGGATGCAAACCAAATAAAGGTTTTTGTCTCCCATCAGAAGCTTCTCCTTCTTTGGGGATGTACCTTGAAAGCCAGATTAACTGCTACAGAAAGAGGGTGTTCATTCTGAACATCTTTCCAAGCATCTTTGCAATGGCTATGCCTGCTCAAGCAGACCTGGAGACCGCAGGCTTCAACCTACCAACCAACCATGATTAAATGCGTACCGCGGCTGCTCTCCCAAAGGCCCTCATTACTTCACTTCTTTTCCCTTTTCAAAAGTCCAGTGCTAACCCCAGGATCATATCTCCTTCAGAGGGCTCTTTTTTTTTGGTGTGTGCTCATAAATACATCGTTCAGCACCAGGCCAAGGAACACACGGGCAAAACCCATGGGCAGCGAACGCCAGCAAAGCGCCGGCTCGTGCCTGTGTTTGCATTAGGCAGTTTCGTGGCCTGGACATTTACACTTGTGTTAGTTTGGGGCTTTTTTTTTTCCATAACTTGAGACAAACAGTGGGATCTTTCATAAAACGTGTTCACAAAGGGTAAATTGTGTCATTAGGAACCGACTACCTGGATGGTCATTTGAATTCTCCGAACTGGAACGCCGCGGCACTCCATGCCAAATCCAGCGCCCGGAGCAGGAGGGGGAACTTGGCGTCATGGGCTGTGTGGTTTAACTCTCCAACTGCCTGAGAGACGGAGTGGGATCAGCATCTTCTGTCTCAAATGTGGGTGTTTCAAACACCCAGCTGGCTTGAGAAGCTGTTGGAAGTGAAACATCCACAGGGTGGAAAGGGGCTAAGGGTATAGTGTGAAGACATCCTGGTGCTGGGCAACTCTGCAAGTCTCAGTCTGGGCTTTACTGAGAACACTTTGAGCCAAGTCAGAAAAAGGAGGAGAATAATGCAAATTGAAAGTTTCATATTGAAAAGAAACAAAAAGAGGGATCCCAACACTGACCAGTTAAGTTTTGCAAGGCTGGAAAGGGTGAAACAAGGTGAAGATAGTCAGGTCCCATCCATCCTCCTGGATGTTTGTACAAAGAGCTGCCATATGTTCCTATAAAGCTGTAACTTAAAACATCCTTCCAAAATAACACAATTGCCCCCTGAACTGACTCTTCACTCCACTGGAAAGCTGGAAAAAATGGATGGCTATCATTAGGAATAAGTGTGTAGCCCAAAAGCCACAGCACAGAGCCTTTGGGAAGCCCTGGGCAAGGCTTCTGGGGTGGGTAACATCAGTGAAGTCTGCTCCTCCATGCTCCAGTTGTTGTGGCAGCAAGTTAACACATTTTTATTTCTTTATAACCTGGTCATTAAAGGCAAGATGAAAATAAACGTCCTTGGGATTTGAGAAAGTACAGAGTATGGAGCTACTCTACCCTTCTGTACTGAGAAGTAGACCAAAGTACTACCTGGAGCAGGCAGAAGATGTTTGTGCTCCTCTAGACCTCACCTCTTTGCTTCAGACACTGAAATAGGGATTTCTAACACATGTTCTCATCTTGTTTCACATGTTCTTCCAGCCCATTTTTCAGAGTAACTCCTGACAATTCTGCCACATACATTCTCCAATGTATTGACAGGTCTGGCATGGTTATGAAAAAGATGTAAATTTGTTTCTTAATCCAAAATGGTTATGCCAATTCAATCCAAGTTGAATACACAGATAAAATAAGATGTGGTATAGCTTATCCCTATTCTCCTCTAGAAACTACATTGGTATAAACACTATTTCTCTGTAGCTGAATTAGTGCGGCTCCTGGATACACTGTAAGCAGGCAAAAAGATGTCTCTGTGATTGATTCTTGGTCAAAAGGGCCTTTTAAATGTGCAGATAAATTACTCATCCCTTTCACTGGATAGCTAGTAATGCTCACACTAAGGTTGCAGACTGCTTTATCCTGCTTGAGGCACCATCTCTGCAGAACAGGATTCAGACCTGAATCTCCTGTTCATCTAAGGGCACTTGTAGAGCAGGATGGAATAAAAATAATCCTGTTTGTTTCCTAGGGAAAAAAAGGAAGAAAAGATCTGCCAAAGCATGAGAATCTGGGAAGCAGCAAGTATCACCTCCTGCCATTCTCCCCCACTCAAACACCAAAGCAGGGAAAAGCAGGTAGCTGGTCCAAAGATGTAGCCAAAAGCTTAGCAGAGCTTGCTTCTGTTTTAAGCCTCTCCCTAGTAACAAAGGATGCAGACTGGAAGAATTTAGGACAAGTAAAACAATTCACAAGAAAGCTCTTTGCCATCAGGAGGTGATGACTAAACTCTTTCAACAGTTGGATGAATCCAGCAGCCAGTTCTGCTGTTTCTTGCCAATGAGCTGCACCTCAACAGCCATTTAACAGGAATTGCATCTTCCTGCACAGAAACCATTCAAAGAACTATTGTTTTTATAAATGAAAGGGTTAAAATAGTGAATTCTTACAAAGACAAGACCATTTGCTAGGAAGTAATACACACAGTGACACAGATAGAAATATTCTGCTAAAGACAGGAAACAGGCTTGGGCATCTTTGGACATCTGGATACAGAAGTGGGCTTGTTCTAAATGTCCTCACCCTGCTCAAGGCCTTCCTTGGGTAAAAATACTAACTCCCTATACTTTTAAGGACAATTTAGGAATGGGAAGTTCTACAGAACACCCTTAATAATCCTGGTGGTTTACCTTCCAGCACAAAAACGTGACAGACTTTCAGCAGCACGCGTGTGTTAAACGAGAGGGACTTGAGGTCGCTGGAGGGGATGGGTCAAGTCTCTCCCACCAGCACCAAACCACGTGCATCTGAATGCTCATATCCTTTCGCCTCAAGGTCCATCATGTACCACACTTGTGTAATCCCCTCGCTTGTTTTGTAAGTGTTGCTTGTTTCTATGCTTTTCTAAAGCAAATAAATAAATCCCATCGACAGATAAATTCCACCCAATAAATGTGTTGCTCCGTTATCCCTGTGGACATAATAAAGCCTTCACACTTGTCCTGAGTTGGAGCACTTGCAAATCATCGCTATAAATAAGACTGCCAACCTAAGCCAAATGTCTCAATTTTAATAAAGCCTTTTACCTCCTTTCCTAATACTAAATAACATCCCAGAGTAGGAGCTTGGAGCCTGAGCAGCCAAGAGGGATAGCAGCCCCCTTGCTCCGGCTTGGTGCCGCAGTGCCCGTGCTGCCTGGTCCCGGTGCTGCCGCCGTGGTGTTTACCCAGGCTGGGGTTTGGGGCTGGATTTCTCACATATTCCCATACCACTGGCACCAGCCCATCTCCCCCTGGGAGAGACACGCGCCTGATCCAAACACTGTGCCCATTGATGCCGTGGGGCTGGGGCGATGCCCGGGCGGCGGCGATGGGGGGGGGTGTGTGTTTGCCTGATGAAGTTAGGTTCTCTCTGGGTATTTAATATTCCCCATCATGCAGGCCTGGTTCTCCTTGAGCCTGCCTGTCAGTTAAGCCCAGGGATGTTTATTTTAACGGCCACTTGTGGTCAAGGCTGGTGCCAGTTGTACGGCATCGGTTACGCAGATTTAACACTGGGGACTCGGCCCCCAGCTCCCAGAGCACAGAAGGCAGCCAGGGCCGCCCCAGCCTAATGTGAAACAACTGAACTCTTCCAGCAGTCCCTGCTCCGGCTTTAACCCTTGCTGAGCAGGAGCTGGGCTGTCTCACCCGCAGCTGAGCCTCCCTGCTGGCTACAGATGTTGTCCCTGTGTCCATCCCACTGGGCTTTGTCCTTTCTCCTGCTCCCCAAATCCCCCTGGGGCAAAAAGCCTTGCAGGGGTGATGATCTGAAAGCTGCAAGAAAATGTGTTCAGTTGCTTAAGGAAACAGCTTTCTGGGGAAGAAGAGGATTTTTATTGCTTGCATGGATTTATCATTACCCCAAGCCACAGCAAACTTCTGCTGGGAGGGATGCTCAGGGGCAAGCTCAGCACCTCTGCCTGGTGAAGCCCTGGCCACCACCACATCCCCTGCAGCTACAACCGGGTGACACAAAGCCAAGCCATCCACTCACACCTTCCTCCTGAGGACAGGAGTCTGGCTTCACCCTTCCTCCCCAAACCCAAGTCCCGTGGAGAGCATCGCAACACAGTCCCTGCCACTACGCAAGAGCCAGGAGTATGCTAAAACATTAAATAAACTGTGGCCTGCAGCAAAATTATGCATCATTTCTGATCATCTGGATGGTCTCCAAGATGCTAATCAGCCCCAGATTAAGCCATCAACCAAACTGATGAGCAATCACATTCTGTCAGTACAGCTGGACATCATTACTTGGGAGCTGATCTTTCACCAGAGAGGGAAGGCTGCTTTTTGCCATTGATCAAACTGGAAGAGAGGGAAGTGGGAGGACTACAGAAGACCTGCATTGAGTTGCCACGGTCTCTCCACCCCAGCAGGTCCAGCTCCCTGCCCTACATGTGCTCACCATCCCAATGCAAGGACCACTGCATTTAGCACAGATGCTGCTGTCGTGCCAGCCCCAATTTGCCCAGAAACAACTACTCCCAGTCTCAAAGCAGGCAAGCATGGAAACGTTTTGCTGAGTTACTAGACATCAAGAGGCAGATATGTTCTCCATAGAGAACTATCAGCCTGTGGAAGTGCTGCAACTTGACAACCACAGATACTGTTAATAGCTATGTGGGACAACAATTAACAGAAACCTGCTAATGGTGAAATATGGAGGAAATCTCAGCATTGCAGTGCTCAAATCCCAAGTTCATTTGTTGGGAATTTGTTAATGGGAACAGATTCAAGGCTTGTTCACAATGTAACCCTGCTGGGTTTGCAGTTCTAGCTGAGACCAGAGCTGTCTAACTCTCTACGAGTTAAACCTACCCAGTAAACTATTTACAACTGGAGGAAAAGCAGTTTGGGTGTCTAACAGGGAGATACGTCTGGAAGAATCACTACAAAACACTCACCTTGAATTTCTTGCTTTAAAAATAATGAAGTATTTAAATAGAATATATGAATGCTACCAATTTTAATTAAGAGAAGGACTTTTTCTTCATGTACTTTAATATGGCTAAAGAGGAAATAACTAGAGTTGCTGTCAGGGAATTTACTCTTTCCAGATCTCAGACATGGATAACACAGCACCATGTTTCCAAACAATTCCTTCCCTATGGTTTTCTCATCTGTGTCAGTTTTTCCATAGCCAATGTACCCCACATTTTATTAGGCTGTATTGAGATATTAGAGGGTCCCACTCTTCCTGCCCTCCCCAGTGTCAGTGCACATCTGGCTGCCACTGGGAGCCAGCACTGGCCCAAGTCCTCCCTCCATAATACAGCAATAGATTTTAAGTGATGATCTTCATAGAAAGCCTAAGAAGTGAGGACATAATTCACTGTGTACAGCTGAAACTCTCCCACATGTTATATAGGTGACTAATACCCCAATGAAACCTCCTCTGGTAACTTGACATACAAGGAGGAGTTTCTCCTCTCAGTAATTCCTTTGCTGCTTTAGTTGAACCTGCACCAAGTGCATTCCTCAAGCCCCATTACCTGTGATGAACAGCTCATTTCTAACCCCTGCATTTGAAAGGTCTTTATTGGCTTCAGGAATTATATATAAAATCACAGATTAATATAGAATCACAGACTGGTTTGGGCTGGAAGGGACCTTGAATATCATCTAATTCCAATCCCTGCCACAGGCAGGGACACCTTCCACTAGACCAGGTTGCTCCAAGCCACATCCAACCTGGCCTACAAGAAACCATCCATTTCAGAGCAGGTGAGCACAGTGATGGAGATGAAACAAGAACACAAGCTCAGACGCTTTATAATAAACCCCTGGGAATACGAAGGCAAAGCTGTGTTGTGTTAAAACTCAAGACTAATTTCAAGTCTTGTTCCTTAGTGCAAAAGCTGGAAACAAGCCCAAAAGCGAATGGCAGAGGGAAAAAATAATAACCAGGCCAATTGTATATTTCTCCTGGAAATTCCATGTCGGAATGGACCTCGCGACTCACACTCACAGGCTCCAGTTTCAATAAATCAACACAGCGTGCAGGGAACAGTAGCACGAGTCTTTCTGTCTTTCCATAATACACCCAGGTAAAATCACCGTGAAGCCAAGAACAAAATGCCCATTCTTCCTGGTGCTTGGCAAAGGGACAAATTACTTTCTGCACCTCTCTGTGTTGAAGGACTCGTTATTAAATGCAGCCTAAGCTGCCTTTCCAGCTGTACTTAAATCAAGGGCAAAATAAAGCCAGCGCCACTGTCCACAAGAAATTCAGAGAGCAAAAGAGCAACGTTGGGATGAGGCCACCCCGACACACGTCTCTGCCTACCCAAGTATTTAAATCATGTGGATTTGCAATGCAGAGCAGAGCCAATGATTAAGGGATGATTGCAAGTGTCTAAGCCTAGCCCTGAGCATCTCAGTGCCAAGAAAGAGCAAACAAGAAGGTGAGAGTGAGCTCAGAGCTGTCCCATTTGCTCATCCCAACTGCGTTTGCACAAAATACCCTGTTAGTTTTGTTTGGAGAGCAGTTTGTCCGTGTCTGGGAGCCAGTTATCCTGAATGCTGTGGAAATACGGAGACAGGGAGAGATCAGAGCAGAAAGCCTGATAAAGATATGGTGTAACTTAAGGGAGAAAAGGAGTACAGAAGAAGTGATGTGGCTAAAACTTTATATTAAATCAATACTATATTAAATCAACACCACAGACCAGGACAGAAAAGGAATCTCTCCATCCCTCGGTCCCCCACCTCCCCTGTAATGACATTTCATGCCACTTCTCCTACGAATCATTTTACATTTCCTTTATAATCCCTCTCCTTTGTGCAGCATAAATTAGTTACTGGGAAGCACCAGGAGCTGAAACACGGCACAGGCAGGATCTCAGAGGATGAGGGCCTCCCATCACGAGCTCCCACAAGCTGCCAGGTGGGAAGAGTCAGGGCTTGTAACCAGTCTTTTCTGTTCTAACTCAGTGGGATTGCTGGTAGGAGCAGAAAATGTCTACAGAGACTCGAAAAACATCAAATCTGTCTCTTTTTCCTCCCCTGAAATTTGACTTTTCAGTCTTTTGGCACAGGGGTTTTGGGAAGGAACAACAAAATCCCTTCTCTACAGTAATGTGGTTTATTACAATCGCAACCAGAGCGTGCAAATGGGCAGTGGGTCCAACCCTCTGAATCAGCTCTGGAAGCCTCTCCTGTACCAGTGGAAGCAGGGGAAGATGTTTCCCCAGCCAGCGACCCTGTGTGCTACAGGGGAAAGCAAAGGCTTTTGGATCAGCCTCTGCCATAACAAGAGTCAAATGAAAAACAGCCACAGGCTTATCCTTTTGGGGGTGCCATGCACAGGTAATTTGGATTTTCCATCACATTCTTCTGCACTTCTGCACCGAGGCAAACTTTCCCCCGAATAACCCCCCAGCTATTTGTTGTTATTACACTACATCTTCAGCTTGCCACATAAAACACCTTGGAGAATTTGTGCCTTCCATAAAGTATTTAAAAAGTAAGCTCCTCGCCCACACAAGCAGCTCAGTGCACTACAAGCATGCACTGACCCCAAAAGAAGAGTTGTTACAACCTATGTATTAGTGATTAACACATTCCCAAGTTAATGCATTAATTAAAGTAGCATTTACAGATAACTAAGCCAGGAAGCAAAACTCTTTACCAGCATGTGCCATCAGAACTTCCATAGCTAACCATAGCCAGCAGCTTCCTCCTATACTTAGGGGAAAAAATAGTTATGAACTGCTAACCATTGCTTTGTGTTAAGATGGTACTTGCTGTTAATAACATTCCCAGGGATCAGGAAGAAACCATGGGAAGAGCAGCCAACTCCGGAAAGCACTGAGAGCCCCTCCGAGTCAGACGGACCAGAGAGTATGCAGCATCTCTCCGGCTGCAGGAAATGCTACAGAAAACTGTGGATAAGGATAATTTTAATCAGACTTAGAAACTGGGGCCATTTCAGCTCCATAATGATGACGCTTTACAATCTGTCATCATCTTTGAGCAGATGTGGCTGGGCTGGGAGTGCAGGCGAGGCTGCATCAGCCCCAGCCCCTCTCCCTCATCCCACCAATCTCTCCCCTCCACACTGATCCGTTTTTTCCACCTCTTCACCTCACTGCCAGCAAATGTATTAAAACTACTTCAATTATTTTCTCCATGCAAACATTGCTGGGGTTCATCTTACGAAACACAGGTACTTAAAGGCAATCCCGTGTGAATAAAGAACTAAATCAGAACTTTTCACTTACAAAATAATAAGATCTGATAGTCTTACCCTAGAGCAAAAGTTCTCAATATGTAGAGCACACGAAACTCATTTCTGATGTTCCCAACCAACAAAGCAATAGATGTTGTATGAACACCTTCTTCTGCTCCTCAACCAGCTTTGGTGCAGTGCAGTTCTGCACGCTCACAAGCAGTTACAATGCCCAAGCCCCACAGCTTCATTTACAAAGCTGATATTCATATAGACAAATATGTATTTACAACCTGACTAAGCATCTGTGCAGGGTCTTGACCCTATGGACCAAAGTACAAAAGTGTCCTGGAGTTTTGCTCCATCCACACACTTTTGCTCACATCTTTTTGGAAGTCTGCATCTCGCTGTGTGTACCTGGAACAAGCAGAACAACTTGGTCCTGCGCTTGATACAACCTGCTAAGGGCTAAAGGAATTCTACATAAGCTTCTAATCCAACAGTATGTCTTAACTTAAAAACAATTCAACTCCAAAAACGTGATTCCAACACCTCATTCACCTGCAGCACATCTGAACATCCAGCTGGTCCCCAAGACATTACAACTGGGAGGTTGGAAGGAAAAGCCATACACAGAAGTTGGGGTTTATAAGCCTGCATTCCATAGGATGAGAAGGAAAACATCAGCACATGTAGGGGGAGGAGGATAAGAGCTTCAAATGCAAATCCATTTCTCATTCTGCTCCGTGACGACAGAGACCCCAGCAAGTCATGGCTACAGCACTCACACCAGAGATGCAATTTCCATTCTTCTTTCTTACTTGGAGAGAGCAGGTCTCTGGCAATCTAGGGAACTGATACCAACCACCAAGGAGATTTGCAGAGGTTCAGGAGGATGCACGTTAAGTCACTGCAGAGCACACCCAAGGGCAGCCTGCTTATAGAATTCAGATTGATATGAATTTTTCTTCAGCTCTGTGGTTTCCCCATCCAGCCAGCACTTTGAAAAAGCCTCATTAAGAAGTCACTGTCCTCCTCTCATGAGCTTTGAGAGGAAAAGCAAAGAGCAACTGACTTTCTAAAGTATTGTAAGATTTGGATGAACTAATAAATACAGATAAAGCAGCACAGGAAAGGGGAAGAGTGAGGACAAATCACTGCCTGAAGGATTTCCTCCCCAGACTCCACAGATCAGTCACAAAGAAGCTACCAGGAATGCGAAAAAATATGCTTTTATTCTTATCCTGGTTATGTTTAAAGAGGGTTTTTACATGATTAGGGACCTCTTTGTGCAGACAGTGCCAATAGGTGTCAGCTTGCAGCAAGGAAACTGGGAGCCTTTCGCAGGTCTGAGCCTTCGGCAGCCACCACTTCCCTCAATGGGTCAATGTTTGCTGCTGCCCCAGCGCCGCACCGGCTGCGAGCAGCACGGTGTGTTGTTGGAAGGAACTGGATCCCTCCCCTCCTCCTGCCCTGGAACGGCTTTAACGAGGAGTGTGGTTCCCGGTGGATATGGAAAAACTAACACTGACGGCTGCTGCTGCAGCCGGGAGGAAAACGGGCTCCTTGGAATCAAAACAAAAGGCGGCTCTGAGCAGATGCGGGGGGTGACGCAGGGAAGGGGTTCGTGCCCAGCCCTCACTGGGGACCTGCACGTATCATCTCCCCAGCTTCTGCAACATCACTGGTACAAGTTAAGTGACGAGATACAACTGTGTCACCATGCTCTGTCAGGCTGTGTGCTGCTGGAGGCTCCTACTGTCACTTACCCCTGTGACAAAGGGTTGGTTAGGGGGACCCTCTAAGGTCCCCAACACAAGAGGGACGTGGAGCTGTTGGATTGAGTCCAGAGGAGGCCACAAAGATGCTCTGAGGGCTGGAGCACCTCTGCTCTGGAGCCAGGCTGACAGAGCTGGGCTTGTTCAGCCTGGAGAAGAGAAGGCTCCTGAAGGGGAGACCTTAGAGCAGCTCCAGTGCCTAAAGGGGCTACAGGAAACCTGGAGAGGGGCTTTGGACAAGGGTCTGTAGGGACAGGCCAAGGGGAATGGCTTTAACCTGCCAGAGGGGAGACTGAGATGAGCTCTTAGGCAGAAGCTGCTCCCTGTGAGGGTGCTGAGGCGCTGGCACAGGGTGCCCAGAGAAGCTGTGGCTGCCCCATCCCTGGCAGTGTTCAAGGCCAGGTTGGACACGGGCTTGGAGCAACCTCGTCTAGTGGAAGGTGTCCCTGGATGATCCAGGAACTAGATGATCT
Organism: Psittacula echo; assembly: GCF_963264785.1. Lineage (NCBI taxonomy): Eukaryota > Metazoa > Chordata > Aves > Psittaciformes > Psittacidae > Psittacula > Psittacula echo. The sequence goes on from NC_137739.1 coordinate 1,850,874, forward strand.
TTAATATCCCTTCTAACCCAAGCCATTCTTTAATTTTATAACCTCCAAAGACCAAGGACCTCCATTCTGGCTGGACCAGGGAAGAAGAGGAGTGATGGAGACCCACCCTAGAAGAAAAAAAGGAACTGAAGGAGCAGGGAACCCACCTGGAAGAGCTCTGGCCCAGTAGGAAGAACAGGCAGATGGGGTGGCTCTCCTAAGTGCTGCTATAACTTAAGCCTGGCTGCAGGGGGATGAGGAGGCTGTAACAGACTCCTCTTTGGTCTGATCAAGGTCTGTACAACATGGTTGAGTGGGATAACACAAGAGGGGCACCATAAGTGGGGCAGAAAGCACATAAGGTGGTCTGGCTCAAGCCCAGGGGAGCAGGAGGTAACCTGGTCCTGGGTGTTGGGCCAGGGGGTCAGGATGGGATCCAGGTGAGCCAGCATGGCAGAGCGGGATAGGGGATCAGATCCAGCTCTAGAAGGAACCAAGGATCAAGCAAGCAGAAGGTTTCCCAAAGCCAGCTGGATGGAGATCAGAGACGAGGCAGACCTCAATGGCAGTCCAGCTCCTCTGGTACAAATCTCCCACCTCATGGATGTGATCCAGGTCCTGCAGAGCTAATGGAGCAGTAACTTTTTCCAAAAACAAGAGATGTTGAGAGCACCGGTGTCCAGGGCTGCTGGAGAGGTGGGCGAAAGGCAACGGCAGCTCCTCCAAAAGGGTGGCTTTGTCCAACAGCAACGTCTGAATTTCATCTCTCATGGCTTCTCCATAAAGAAAATACACAATGTCAAAGCCCAACTATCAAATCCTGCCCAGCAGTTTGGGCATGAACAGCCCCAAAATGCGCATGCCCCAACCTCCAGCTACAGTGACACAGAGCCTCTGCAAACAACAAGGTTCTGCTCTTCGTTTCAGAAGGTTTTTGACCTTTTTCTTGTCCTTCAGTTATGCTTCATACCAGCCACTCCTCACCACACAGAATGGGATCTGCTACTTAAGAGGAAAACAGTGCTGAATAGGAGGATGAACGACTGAAAGAAACTCAGAGTAACCATGATTAAAAGAAGTGCATGGATACAACTGAGATTTCCATAGCTGTTCAAAACAAGAAACTAAGCAATTAAATTCTATGTTTATTATATTAACATACTGTTTTATTAATGCATTATTATTATTAAAGCAATATCATAGAATGGTTTGGGTTAGAAGGGACCTTAAAGCTCATCCAGTTCCAGGCCCCTGCCACAGGCAGCGACACCTTCCACTGGACCAGGTTGCTCTGAGCCCCATGTGCCATTACACCAAAATACTTTCATAATAACCCTGGTGTAAAACTGTTAACCATAAATTTTAGGCTGAAATCATCAGTGGTGATAACTTTGAATTGTAAAAATCAATTCTTAAGATATTTAATTATTTTTAAATTTCTAGTAAAAACTCCCTGCCATGTTTTACTAAGTGAATTTTTCACTTTCAGCAGGAATTTGAACATAGAGAATTACACATGGATCACACTCATAACCAAATCACAGACACCAGTGCACAGTGATAATTCACCTACCAGCAACCACCTCATTGTGTGGGAAAGGGTTAATTCCAGCCACGTTGGAGCTTTATTGTGTGCACAGCCAGAATTAGCTTACACTACAAAATGAAACACCGTGAAAGCTGTGCTGCATTAACGTGAGTGGAACTACATAATAATTTATGAACTGGACTCTGGTTTACACCACAGACAAACAATCGCGAGGCAGGAGGTCTTAGGAAGCCCAGGGTTAAAGGTGATTGCATATTACCTGAACTTCCCTTCAATAACTCAACACATGACTATTAGCCTGCTTTATCTGGCTCTATTAAGAAGAGCTGATGAAAACTTTTAATCTGCTTCCAAATGGCTCCAGGCACTGGGTAGATATTCTCTTGTTTTGCTGGGAGCACTGAAATAAAACAAAACCCATGGCGCTCCACTCGCCAGCCATCGTTAGAACCTGAAGAGCTGGGTCCTTGCAGTGAGTGCCCTGCTTTGGGTGATCCAGCCCTGCCTGCACCCTGCCCTGTGCAGGCAGTGATGCTGAGCACACCCAGCAGGCACTCGTAGCCATGCTCCAGGTCAAACTAAACGAAATCAGCACTTGGCACAAGCGACCTTTCTGTTCTGGGAACATTTCATAGCTTTAATTGCACCATCAGTTTATTCTACTTATAAATGTTATTGCAAGTGGTTTCCCTCCTTACATTACCAGTCCTGCCACCAGACAGCCCTGATCGCACACCACATCCCAAGGAGCCCTTTGTAGGATGCTCCTGGAAGGGCTTGTTCAGTCTGGAGAAGAGAAGGCTCCTTTAGGGGAGATCGTATAACAGTCTTCTAACAGCTATAAGAAAACTGAAGTGGGACTTTTGACAAGGTCCTGTAAGGACAGGCCAAGGGGAATGGCTTTAACCTGCCAGAGAGGAGACTGAGATGAGCTCTTAGGCAGAAGCTCTTCCCTGTGAGGGTGCTGAGGCGCTGGCACAGGGTGCCCAGAGAAGCTGTGGCTGCCCCATCCCTGGCAGTGTTCAAGGCCAGGTTGGACACAGGGGCTTGGAGCAACCTGCTCTACTGGAAGCGGTTGGAGCTGGATGAGCTTTAAGGTCCCTTCACCACAAACCATTCTGTGATTCTATGAAACCTCAATCACAAATTACCACCAACTTACTACAAATGACAAATTCCCTCATACCCTCAATTAGGATGAACAACCTCTGCATGCTCACTGCCTGAACGACAGCTCTGCTCCAAGCAGCCTTTGCTCTAAGGAACCCCAAGAGCTGCCTCTGCCTCTCCTGCTCCCAGAGCATCCCACACTGTGTAACAGGGCCCAGGGCTGCTCCTTGTCCCCATTCTCTGCTGTTCTTGGACATGGGAAGCCAGCACCAAATACTAAGCAAATTCAAACACGCTTTGCCCCAAAATAGCATGACTTTGCCTGACAATAAAGAATGACCTTATGGTCGTGCCAACAAAGTTTCCCAAAATAATCCTTTCATGGGTTTCTGTGATAGCAGCTGTGAGCATTTCAAAGCACAAGCATTAACAGGGGTGTTCCCCCTGCTCCTTTTCAGCTTGGCAATACTACAATTAAACAATAGATTTCATTTCTTGATTAAAAGCTGTACTACAAGGCTACTGCTTTATTGTTTTGCATATTTGTTTTACTATAGTGATTACAGGGTTGAAACAAAGACTGGGCCCTGCCCCAAGGAGCTTACACTCTTAGTTACTGCTAAATAATTACTACCTTAATTAAGGTAGCAGCTCCTTACAGCTCCAGCCCTAATGCCTGTTGTTGCTCTTACAAGGACACATCTAAAAAGCAAGGGAGACCCTGGAAGAGTCTCATCCACTTCTGCAGCTGAAAGTCAGGGTCTGGAGATCTGAATATCACTGCTCCTGGGACATGCTGATGTCCCTGGGAGGGACCAGGCTTGGGAAAGACCCTGGCACCCTCTACTCTAGTGGAAGGTGCACCTGCCCATGGCAGGGGTTGGAACTGGATGAGCTTTAAGCTCCCTTCAACCCAAACCAGTCTGGGATTCTATGATCTGCGCACACAGGGATGTCTTGATGGACAAGCTCCATCTCCCTGCTCCAGGCCATTGCAGTGCATCACTTTTAAACAAGGATGGAATTAACCCAATGTATGACTATATCCTGCAGCTCCAGCCACTTTGTGTGCAATGTGTGTATGTATTAAAAGAAAATAAACAGAACTAAATTGGAAATCCTGGAAACAGGATATTTATTTGCACTGCAAGCAATGACAGAGGCATCTGCTGCCTCAAAGCTCCTACAGACTGAAGCAACTGTTTAAGAAGAACAAATTTGGGGATGTTTAAGTAACTTGGAACAGAAATAAACAGCGTGGGTCTGAAGCAGAGTGAAAATACAGAGCAATCACCAAAACCTGTCAAATTAAATGTAAGAAATGAAAGACCTTCATGACAGTGACTGCACATACTCAGGGTTACTTGGGCTATGCTTCAGCCCAACAGATTATTTACCTTTCCAGCCAAATCCATCATCCCCCTGACATTCCCAACAAACACAAACAAGGAAACTCAGCTTTGTTGCTGAGTTTTAGGGAGACCAATAACAAACAAAGAGGGAGATGGATAAGTCTGTGCTCTACCTGCTCCAGGCCGGCACTGGGAACCCCTCTGCATGTGACACTTTCTAAACAGCTCCGGAAAACAGGAATCAAGACACAAGGACAGAATCCTCTGTTAGCCACCGGTTGCACCTGACATAACACAACCTTTCCTTGTCCCCAGGACAGTAAATACCCTTTGATCAGGGCAGTCACCCCACCGGGACAGGCACCTGCCAGTGCCAGGGGCCTCGGCACCCCAGTGAGCAGGAATGATGTAGGATGGGACCACCAGCAAATGCTAGGCTCACCAATTCCCAAGGGGTTTTCCAGGACAGAATGGCTCAGACAGGGCAGAAACAGCAGGAGATGGAGTTATTTTGCTCACTCCCATTTGCTCAATGTACTGAGCACACCCTTCTGCCCCATCCCAGACAGGAGAGGTACGGCACTAACATCATCTTCCTGTTCAACCCATGGGACACCAATTAAATTGGGGTTAACTTGTGCTACTGGTTAGCACCAGCCTGGTAAGCACTTTATTTGCTTAGTTTCCAGGCAAGGAAGAGGAGGACAAGGGGGACAACTGTCTGCAGTCCCAGGGGACCTGCACCTCAGATAACCACACTGATCCCAGGGATGTGCAGCTCCCACGGCTTGGGAGTCCATGGTCTCCTCCGTGCCCACCACCAGCCCCACCAGCCTCTGAGCACCATCAAACCCCCCAGTGACCACAGAGGAGGTAATAAGGGATGGCAGACAGGAAGGCAACAAGGGCAAGGGCCAGAGCACCCCATATTTCTAAGGGTGCAAACCACAGAAGCTCTAAAATGTAAACCTTGGTGCTTAAAACAGACCTAAGCCCAAAAGGCACATGTATTTTTAATTTAATAACTGACCTCGTGGGTATAAACAAGGTAGAAAGGCAACAAGGTTTGCTGCTGCTTCTCTTTACACACAAGTCTGTAGAGCTCAAAACATTCTGTTCTGCCCGAGACTCCCAAACACTGAGGGTCTGACACTGAATCCTGGTGCCTGCCCTGTACGTATGGTCCTTCATCACGTGCTGAAACAACTAAGTGGTATTGCTATGACACATGGAAGCTGCTGCCTACCAGACTAATGGGTATATCCTTATTTTTGCCTGTCTGTCTGTCTCTGCTTGTCCATCTGCTCATCATATCACAGAATCCCAGACTGATTTGGGTTGGAAGAGACCTTAAAGCTCATCTAGTTCCAACCCTCTGCCATGGGCAGGGACACCTTTCACTAGAGCAGGTTGCTCCAAGCCCCATCCAGCCTGGCCTTGAACACTGCGAGGGATGGGGATTTTTATCCCACCAACCCTTTGCTCCCTACCCAAACAGCACTGGGCACAAACACATCCAAACCCCAAGCCGGGGCTCTGGGGCTCCTCTCCACACTGGGAATAATCTCAAGAAACAACATCTGAAACCCTTACTCCCAAAGCTGTGGGATCACTGAGGGTCTGCTCCTGTCGCTGAGCCAGGCACAGTGCACGGTTTGCTGTGGCTTTTAGCTGTGGCCAAGAAAGAAACCCACACCACAGCGCCTCAGGAGAGGAAGGAAAGAGAGAGAGAAAGGAGGAAAGGCAAGTTAGGGATTTCACACCTGGAATATGTTTAGGAAATGTAGTTAAAACAACTCTTGATCCCCGTTACTAAACTGATACAGTTTGAGAATCTCTTGCTCCACACTCTCCTCCCGCAGCAATTTCCCAAGGCAAAGCAGCAAAGAGCAGCACGAGTCTGGTCTGGGAATGCTAAAGCAGCCAAATGGATCCTGCCTGGATGCTGGTGAAAAGGCAGCTCCAGCAAAGCCATCTCAGCCCTTTACTCCCATCCATGTGGGAACAGCCCCAGAGATCTTGCTGGGAAAGCAGGGATCAGGCAGCTGCAATGCAGGGAAAAAACAGATAGCAAGGAGATGGTGAAGGAAAAAATGAGGTGAGAGAGAAATAACACACACCTTTGAGCTCAGAACTGCTGCTAAGCAAGGAGCAGAGGAGGGGAAAAGTGAAGCATGGGGCTGTGAATGATTAATTACATTGAAAACAGGGATTTATAAATAAAAAGAATACAGGGAATACACATTTTATGAATTAGAAGGTTTTTCTTTGTTTGACATGAATACAGATTAAAATACAAGCAGAACAGAGTCACAGAGCAAGCCAGTACAGCAAGACGATAGTGCAAGGGTTAAAGCATTGGAGCGCAGCAACTGAGCTCTGGGTGCCAGGCACAGAGACAAGGAGAAGATGGGGAAATGGGTGCCTGGTGACCAGAGGAGAAAGGATCCTATTTTCCTCCCAACATCCCTAATAACAGAAACCAAACTGTGAGTGAAGAGCTGCAGAGAGCCATTCTCCCACAATTCCCATGAATTCAGTTTATACTGATGGCAGAAGAGGAAAAGCTGGGAGGAATGGGAGCAAAAGCACGTGCTCACAGAGCACACAGAGATGAGGGTGCAGTTAAAACAGCTTATGGTTTATCTACAGACCAGTGCAATGGATATTCCTATTGTTTCCAGACCTACACATGGTCTCAGCTCCAGTGTTTCCAGGTGAGGACACACAAAGCACGTCTGGGCTTCACGGGAGGAGTAGCAACACACCTCAAACATCAATACAGGCTTGTGGAAAGCAGAATCCACTGTAAGAAATAACCTAAATTAAAGCAAAACCCCTTTTTACCCCCCTGCAAACTTTACAGACAGAGACAGGAACTGGAAGTCAACCAATTCATGTTAGAGCCTGGGGTTTTAACTTCTCCGGGACATCCAGTCAGCCCCAACTCTTTCCCTCTTTAAAGCCATGTGTAATATTGAGGCAGGTAAGAAAATCAGAGCTCAATTAGAGCTACTGTAACTCCGCAATTGTTTAGACATAATTGTCTAAATAAAATAAAGGGTTTAATTAGCAGCATCAGCCAAATGAAAGGCGTATTTGAATAAACATGCTGCTGCTTCAGTCAAAAGCAATTCCTGTTCCACTTGGTAAGAGCAATCCCGGCTGGAGGCAGATGGTTTTAATAATGAAGATATTTTCCCTACTTCAAATTAAAACCACTTTTTGGGGGGTTTCTTTTTAAGAAATTCTGCAAAGATTGGTGCTGAGAATAATCAATATCTCACGTTCGCCCCAAGAACTGTGTCATCCCTGATAAGGGGATGTTAGACAGCAAGTGATGCTCTGACATCCACTCCTGTCCTAACATCCATTCCTATGTATGCTGAGGACTTAAAAGAAATGTTTTTGCATCCCACTTCAGTGACATAAATAAACCAGGCACCATGAGACCACACACCACAGAGCCACAGCCCCTTCTGTGTCCCTAAACTCTGTAAATAGTGTGGAGATGGAGTCCATGCATCCCAGTTTTGTTCATTAAGATCTGGAACTCTGTTTTTTTTTTTAACCTACTACATGTTTAGAACCGAAGGCAGTTCTTAGGTAAAATAAAAGTGAATTCCATAAAACAGAAGTGTATTCCAGCTCAGTTCTCCCCTCCACATGGACTGCTCAGGGTTAGGATGAACTCTTAAGAGTAAACCTACATAGTAACAACATAAAACCCAAATAAATAAGAACCAAGACAGGCCCCTCTGAACTATCAAGCCTCATCCTAATGGTATCTGCTGAAGTGAGAGAAGGAGGTTACAGAGCCCAAGTCACACAGATGTATGGTGAAAATTAAACATGTTTTCCTGAACCCAGAAACGGAAGCTGCAAAACTGCTCAACGTCAGATACAAGAGAAGAGTCAAATTAAGTGATTTTTCACCCATTCAGCCATCAAGTAGTTACAGGAGACAGACTACACTGAGCTCCTCACTGAAGTCTGAGAGCCAAGAGTGTGATTTCCTCATTCTATGTGGTAATGAAAAATGAGGGGAATTTATGGGTACCTACAAATTTAACTGAAGGGGCTCAGAGCTCTTAATTCTGTTCTTCACAGGGTGGGCTGGTGTGAGATGGAAACCCAGGGCATGATCCAAGCCCACTGGATCTGGGAGCTGCCCCCTACCAGAAAAGCACCCTACCAGAAAGCTCTGCCCTTGGAGCTTTGTGTTTGGTCTCAGAGCCATAGGGAATGACCTGGAAAGGAGACCAGCTACTGCTCACCCACAACCTCCATGAGCCAGAAACAACCCCCTGGCATCCCTTCAACACTGGGAGAAAAGACTACAAGGTTGAAGGAATATAGGGGAAAGCAAAGGTGCGGACAAGGCTCATCTCACTGCCTGCAGCATCCTCACCCCAGCCCTCAGTGCAGGGGCCTGGGGGCCACCTGCTCCCATCTAGCTCAGCTTCACCCACCATACACGAGACCTCTCCTGTCCCCATGCTTCTTTTTTGCTCTGGTTAATAAACTTCAGCATCAAACCTGGAGCAATGCAGGCAGCAGCATTAGAAGTATCCATCTGTCATCCCCACACTAATATTGTTTGCAGCCTGGCTCTTGGAATCCAACTTCTGCAGTAATGAAGGAAACCACTGGGAAAGCATTCAAGAATTCCCTGAGCAGTGTGTTACTGAACCCTTCTCTACAGAAGCACATCAGAAAACGTCACTCTGCAAAGCAGGACCTGTGCATTAAACAATGTCACTATTAGGCATAAAAAGAATCAAGTGGCATTTACCACATTTTCCCTCTGCCTGTGCTGATGCTGCTTGTGTGCTGCTTGGAGCAATCACACATGGAAACACTGACCGAGGACATCCCAGGCTGTGGCACCCACCGGCCACCACATCAAACCCTGCAGATCCTTGGTGAAGCTGCTCTTTCCCTGTTCTACAGACCAGAGATACAACCACAGCACCAAGGAAAAGAGCACAATTCCCAATATAATCGTATATTTACTAAAAAGAAACAATTTTCTTCAACTCATAAATTGCAAAGATACCTTTTATGATTGTCTTTATATAGGGGATGAAGCCTGTGACCAAATATTTGATAGATACTGCAAAGGGCTGAGTGACCTCCCTGCTTTTCCAAACTACAATTGAACTTCACTACTTAAAGTTTGCAGAAATAAGGAAATCCATCTATCCCTGGAATGCTACAATCAACAACTGCTACAGCCCTAACAGTTTACCTGTCCTGCAGACACTGAGCAGACCTTCAAAACACATCTCTAGTTTTAACAGCCACAGTCTTTCTTGATTCTAACAATACGTACAAGCCTGAACTCTCATTCTACCCCCAGCCCAGGAACAGTGCAGTGCTTCACAGGGCAAACCCTTCTCAAACACAGTTTACATTTGATTTTATCAGACCTAGGTAACAAAAAAATCACCTGGCACAGGGTTGAATGGGTGCAGCTGAGCAGCAGAAGCTCAGTGCACACACAGGGTGCCCGAAAAACAGAAAAAGCAAAGCAGCTACTCTCTGAAGTCAAATGGCAAAATGCCTATTTTGTGTTGAATGCCAATGCAAACTACTTGCTGACCCCTCCAGTGGTTTATTATTAGTGATGAAGTCCCCTGAGATCTCTCCAAAAGCCGTTTTTCTGCTACCAGGCTCAGTCCAGCAGAAAACAATAGAGATTCTGCAGCTCAGATGATATGCTAAGATGAGTAACAGGAAGGTGAATGAGAATGGTGCTCACAGTGGGCTCAAAACCAATTCCAATTACACAATCCCCTCTTCGAAAAGTCCTATTTTCACCTCATGCGAAGCAACTGTGGAAAACTCTCACGACCAAAAAAACAAACATGGCTTTAACCTGCCAGAGGGGAAACTGAGATGAGCTCTTAGGCAGAAGCTCTTCCCTGTGAGGGTGCTGAGGCGCTGCCACAGGGTGCCCAGAGAAGCTGTGGCTGCCCCATCCCTGGCAGTGTTCAAGGCCAGGTTGGACACAGGGGCTTGGAGCAAGCTGCTCCAGTGGAAGGTGTCCCTGCTTGTGGCAGGGGTTGGAGCTGGATGAGCTTTAGGGTCCCTTCAACCCAAACCAGGCTGGGATTCTATGAAACACAACTGCTGACCAGGATACAGGCAAGATGGAAGCCTGGAAGCCACTAGCAATACGTGCCGGGCTTTCTTTGCTCACCTTCAGCTTTGCTAAGAAGGAAGGAGGGAAAGGCCACCACCACATCAATATGGAAAGAAATCTTTCATGTACCTGTGCTTACTCATCCCGTTTCTCCTCTCCTACAAGGTATCTCTGTGCTGTCACAAGGTTGTTTTGCAACACAACCTGGAGCTCCCTGGTGTTGCGTGTCTCCCACTCCTTTTACCTAGCATCCATCTCACCTCTTGTGTATAAAGGAGAACAAGGCTCCCAAAGCTAAATCCTCATCTCAGGAGAACCTCAGGTTACTGGAACTGACCTCAGGAGCACTGCAGCTACAGAGCAACCTGGTGTGTTGGTTAGCATCAGATAAAACAAGGGGCATTTGAAATACCATTTCAAATCAAGGATGCTGCTTTGATGCCATGACAGACTAACGTGAAGGATTCTCTCACAACCCATATTCCAAACCCTTGCTCAACATTCGCCAAGGAAAATATGATGAGACACTACTGCCACACCTCACTGCCAAACACTGACATCTCTGCTGGGGATGGAACAAGCATTAGCCCAAAATTACTGACAGTCCCTCCAGACACCAAACTTTTCACTTGGGAAGGAGCAAATATAAAGGTAACCAACCAGAGAGGCATCAAAAAGCATTTCAGGTCATTTAGTAGCCCAAAATCTTTCAGTGAGAAGTCTGACCATCTTGTTTGCTTTCGGAAACAGGGTCGTGCCATACTGAAGAAACCGTCAGCGTGTGCTGCTTGAATGTTACAAAGCTTTCATTTGAGGGCTGGTTTGTATTTAAACTGCAAAGCTCAGGGGATTCTCCAGGACCACAGAAAATTATTTTGAGAAAGCACATTGAAGTCATGGTGTTGAAAAAGCAGGGAAGGTCCTTCAGGCTGGAGCCCAGGATTCCAGAGCAGAGCTGAGCTGTGCTCTGTGATCCAGCAGCGCTTTGTCAGTAACTTCACTGGGGCTCTCCAGGTGTTTGCTCCAGTTTAATGGGTAACTTCATGGCACTGCCATCATTCACTCTTTTAACGGGGCTCTTTCCAAAGCAATTACTCATTTATAAGGGCTGTAATGTTTTATACTGTGTGTTTTGGTGTGGGACCCAGCAGAGCTTGTGCCTGGCAGGGCGCCTGCAGGAGGGCTCTGAAGACAGGGTCCAGCGAGGGTCTGCTGATGCCCCTGCACATCTCCAGGGTAACTCCAGTTGCTGCTTCGCACTTAGTTCCCTCACTGCATGTTTTCACAATGGGATAAGATTCACTTTTTACTTCCTGTGGGTTATCCCATGCTTATTTGTACAATTAGATCCTTAACGGAATCTTTCAGATCAGAGGGATGGGTCTGCCCCACTCAGCAACAGACTGTGCTGAAAGTTATGGAGGAAAAAAAAAGGCAAGCATGGCAAAAATCCAAGTATGCAGCATTTCACCTGAAATAAGGATATAAATGGAAGCGATCTATACCTGATGACATTGGGTTTCAGCCATATCTATTAAGACTAATGGGAACCACACAATCTAACCTTATTAGGGGCAGATACAGGAAAGCCTCACATTGCTGTAACACAAAAATGATCTGAGATGGGTTTGATGAAGTTCCAAACTGACTGACTGCTCGCTGCATATGCTGTCCCACAGACATCCCAAAATCTGTGTGCTCCCACCACATGAGCCATGTCCCTCCCACCTTCCCTACCCACAGGTACCACAGGGCTCAGACCAGGACAGTGGCTTCGAGATATTTCATCCATAGAGAGCAAGAGGCTATGGAATATATAAACCCACTTATTTAAGACACTCTGATGGGTTTTGCCACTTGTCGGAAATCAAAAGAACAAATATAAGGGTAAAAACATATAAACCATCCTTCAATTTGATTGAATTCTGTTTGTGACTGGAGCAGCTCATGTCACCTTATGAATTCCTGCTACTGCGGTTGATCCATCTGCACACACTGCTCCGGCTGCTATTCAGGTCAGCACTCCCTCCTCTCTCTTGCTCTCTGCCCAAAATTGCATTTAAAACACAAATAATAATAATAAAGCATAATAAAAATGTCACTAGACAAAGCAAATAAACTCCAAGTCCAAACCTGCTCGCTGATATTTTGTACAAGCTCCTATAAAATTAACTTTTACAACTTTTACTGGCAACTTCAACCTGGGTTGAAATTATTCTCTGATTAGTGTGCCCATATATCTCAGGGCAGGCAGTGACCCTCATCCAATTACGTTCAGAAACGCTTTGCACACACATCCAGGCCTCACAATTAAACCCGGGATAACGGAGAGGGCAGGAAAGTCTCCCCTCTGATTTCTGATGGATGATTTGGAACGTGGTAAGAAAGATTTGCTCTTTTAATCCACCCACTAAAATCAATCATGCACAAACTTTAACAGGCAGGGAGGGTGTTGTGAGGGGGGGCTCTTTGGGAGGGTGTTTTTGTTTTAAACACAAAAATACAAATAAAACCCCCTCAGCATGCACATTGCTGGCTTTCATTTCCTTGAGTAAACAGCGTGTCGCAGGCACGTTGCTGAGGGCTGGGGAAGAGGAGGCAGACCTGAAAGTTGGGCTCATTACTGCTCTATGAAATATGTCTCCAATGTCAGGCCTGGCTCGGGTGCTGCTGAACTGAGACATGAATTACTCCAGTTACTCTATCAAAAGTGTCAGTACACAAGTGGCTGTGGAGTTTAATTAGCCTGACCTGCCTGCACCAACACTGCTCTGCCCAGTGAAACAAGATTATACTCACGCTGAGCAGAATGAGCTCAAACAGCCCCAAAAGTATTAAAAGGGGACTGAGGGTGAGGGCTGATTGTAAGTTTACAACTGGAACAGATTATAGCCAGGTTGCACTGGTAGGCTGGCTGTGGGGGAATGGGTTTGTACTGGATTTACCCCTCTTTAAGGATACCTCCATTAACAGAGCTCGGGCTGGAGGAGCTCCTAGTGCAGCAGAGCATGTTTCTGACAGCACATCCCCATTGGAGAGATAAGCATCCTGGAGGATGCTCAGCTATTGGGAATGCTCTGCACAGAGCTTGGCTCAAAGCTTGCCTTTACTGGAAACAGAGATAACCTGGACCAGTACAGCCATGCTGGCAGAACAATGTCCTGTCTTTATTGTATCAGCCTAATTCTTGTCTCTGAGCGAGCGGTGACAGCTTGGTGGAACAGCTGGTGGGGCAGTTCTTCTGACACACTTCCTTCCCATCCTGATTTATTTCAGGACTGATGGACACATTCCTCACCCGCCAGCAGCTCTGCTCCACGGCTGCGGGTCCCCACGCACAAGGGGGTGTTGGGAGGGGAAAAGCTGGTGCACACACTGGGAGGGCAGAACCCAGGTCTCTACAGTCAGGAAGCACAAATTCAATGAAAAATCTAGAGGGGTCCTGAGTCTGTTGGTGATTAATTATTTTAAATTACAAGTTTAAAATAGAAATTGTAGTATAAACTGTATTAAATATGATTATATAAAACACAATTGTATTTTTAAGGTTAACAGCTATTACCTCTAGACTACCATGGGCAGGGACACCTTCCACTAGAGCAGGTTGCTCCAAGCCCCTGTGTCCAACCTGGCCTTGAACACTGCCAGGGATGGGGCAGCCACAGCTTCTCTGGGCACCCTGTGCCAGCGCCTCAGCACTCTCACAGGGAAGAGCTTCTGCCTAAGAGCTCATCTCAGTCTCCCCTCTGGCAGGTTCAAGCCATTTCCCTTGGCCTGTCCCTACAGGCCCTTGTCCCAAGCCCCTCTCCAGGTTTCCTGCAGCCCCTTTAGGCACTGGAGCTGCTCCAAGCTCTCCCCTTCAGGAGCCTTCTGTTCTCCAGGCTCAATCAGCCCAGCTCTCAGCCTGGCTCCAGAGCAGAGGTACTGCCAAATCCAGACTTGCTCCTGGCAGTACTCTCAAAAGCCACAGCTCAGTCAATGACAAAGAGCAAAACAGTGTCAATTATCACCAAAAAAATAAGGTTATAATAGGCTACTAAAAGCAAATATAAAGAGAAACAGTAAGCCCCAAATTAAGAAACACATCACTTAAAAGGTGACAGTAACAGTGATCAAACCAACAGAGAGGAGTGAGAGGTGCAGTTTCGGATCCCTGGATCAGGATCAGTGCATCTGCCAGCCTGTGAGGTCTGAAATCCACAGCAGCAGCTCATATGTTAAAAACACTACTACTGCTGTGGATTCGAGAGGCATTGAGGGAAGCGTGAAGGAGCTGAAGAGGAAGCAATGCTGAACAGAGATGTTAAGAAATCCTCCCATCCAAAGAATGTGAAAGGACAGGCAGGAAAAGGGGAAGAGAAGTGTGAAAATAAGAGAGGGAGGAAAAGGCCCTGCAATGCCCTCAGGTATTTCATGTGCGAATCCTGCCCCGGCAGCCTTGGGCTGTGATGCACAAAGGGGTCCTTCTTCAGAGGAGAGAGAAAGCCATGCAGAACATTCACCATAGCTAATTCATTTAGGACCTTCAATTACAAGTGGGATCTTGTGACACTGCTTTATTTGTAGCCTCTTTTTTCCCTTTTTAATAAACAAAAAGCAGATAAGAAGCGTGACACCTTCAACGGCTTCACAATGGTTTTCCTGCCAGCGCCACATGCCTCAGGGACCTGCCAGAGAGCATCCCACGTGGAAAACCTCATCCCTGTCTTTGAGAATCCCTGTATTCAGTGCTCACCCCTAATCAAAATATCACCATACCAGCTTGCTACCCAAGAACATCCTCTAGAAAAGCACCAGAAATGACATTGCTTCAAATATAAGAAGACACAAACTCCTGTTTCTTTTAAAACCAGGATTTGCTTCCTTCAGTCTTTGCATTCAGGGCAGGCAATGCCCAGTGCTGTGGGAAAAAAAAAAGAGGAAGAAACAACATTGGGTTGTTTTAAGACTGCAAAGGGAAAATGCTGTTGTTTCTACGCCACAACATGGACAGATTTACACTATAACAGCCACATAAAAATGATAGAGCTTTGGCATGAACTAAGAGTGGCCTTGTAAAGGTGTCAATGGGGAGCTGGGGACCTCCACTCCAGAGCCAAACTCACCGAAAGCAAAATCTTGATAACCTTTGGGGTGAAGCCCTTTGGGACAAACTCAAACTGCTTCCCCTTCACCCTCTGCAAATTAGAAGGAACTCTGCTGTCCTCACAGCCACCCACCCCGCTGAAGCGGCCCCTCTGCATGTGCAGCTCCCCACATGTCTATGGGGAATAATGGGGTCATTCTTCCTCCCACCTCAGCCCTCCTACGAGAGGGCCCAGGGCACCATCCTTCCACAGCAATGGCACCATTTTAGTTTAAAGGAACAAAGGACATTCTCTGAGCGAGCAGACTGGAAATAAGCATTTAAAACCAAGAGTTTTACCCCACAGCATTAATATTGTGGAATGGTTTGGGTTGGAAGGGACCTTAAAGCCCATCCAGTTCCAACCCCCTGCCATGGGCAGGGACACCTTCCACTAGAGCAGGTTGCTCCAAGCCCCATCCAATCTGGCCTTGAACACTGCCAGGGATGGGGCAGCCACAGCTTCTCTGGGCACCCTGTGCCAGCGCCTCAGCACCCTCAGAAGGGAGAACTTCTTCCTAATGTCTAATCTAAATCTCTCCTCTATCAGCTTAAAAAGAAACCTCCAAAGAAACTTGGAACCAAAATACCTAGCTTTCCACAAGCCCTTGGTGTAGTACAACATAACAAGTCAATGGAGGCCCTACTTTCTCCAAAGGGAAGGATTTGGGATGCTCCAGTACTATGGGGAAGCACTAGATGGCACTCCTAGAGACAGCCTGAGCCAACAGCTGTATGATGAAGCAGCCCAACCTCTGGACCCAGGCCATAGGCTGATCCTGGAGGTAGCTTCTGGCTGCATCTTCGGAGTGCAACAACACCATTAACTTCCTATCCTATTTTCTTTCCTAGGATGCAGATTTCTTGCATGCAGTGCCCCAAAGCCATCAGAGCCATGTCATCAGGAGCTGAAGCTCCATAGCCTGGTATCCTATAGACCTGCCCCTGCACATCCTCCTCTTCCACCACATCCCATTTCAATATTCTTGACCCACCACAATTCCCGTAACATCAACACCATGGAAAATCAGGGCTCTCCAGGCTTCAGCGATGCCCATGACACCCTCTAAACCCTTTTCTCCTTCTACATTTGTGCCAGGTTTTCTTTCTTCAGCAACACCAATCATATTTTGTTTCAATCATATATGAAATGATCCTGAGCTGAGGGATGCTTTTATGCACAGAAGTCCATAAAACTCCTATCTTGAAATGTCAAATTCTCACACATGGAAGTATTTATCACACCAGAGCCCCACAGACTAATGAAATTCCTACCATTAAGTAAAGCTGGAGGACAGCACCCCCACTGCAGAGCAGATCAGATGCTCATCTAATAACCACAAAACTAAGCGCTGCATCGGTGGCTTTAAATTACTTTCAGTAAAGATAAATCTTGGATCCTTATCGAATAAAGAGATGCTTCTGGTGGCCTAACCCAGCAACTGGAAAGATGAGGGACTCAGAATGTCCTGGTTGAGTCTGGCTTTCTGACCAGAGGCTGCTTTCAATGAAACATTAAAAAGGAGGAATCTTTCCTGCCATGCAACTGAACATAAAGCACATTCTTGAGCAAGCTTCAAAAGTTTTAATCATCCACTCAACGTGGGTACAGAGTAACTTAGATTTGGCAAACCATAAGCTGTGCTTGGAACCCAAAATCCACCCTGTAGAGCCAAAGGAATGCTGGGCCTCGGAGGGATGGTTCACTCTTCAGAACAAGATAAAGTATTAAATTTCTGCTAAATATCAAGCAATAAAATGAAACTCAAACGTTGAGGGCAGGGAATGAAAAGGCTGATGTGTAATTGCTTTGTGCAATTTGTGTTTCATTTACTTGAGAGGGGCCACTTCATAGTTTATCAATAGCAGGTGGTGTCACAGCCAGACACTCATGGTCCCAGAACGTGGGTATGATTTATCCCGTGAAATCTGTACAAGAACCAGGACAAAGCTCTCAATATCTTTGATAATAAATTCTTTCAGCAGGTAGAACCAGATCCTGCAACAAGCTTTCTTAAAGGACTACAATAAAGAAACAGTAATCCAGAAGCCATAAACCCATTATAAATGTACAGTGCTAAATTGTGAGTTAATTATTACTCACTGACACCTGAGACCCCTGGACACACTGATGGCCACCGCATTCAGGACCAAGATGAACACATGCACACTGCAAGGAATTCTGCCAAAGATGCTTTTATGGGAGTATGTTTTGGCTAAAAATCAACTATTCCCATGGCACCTGCCTGTTGCCTTTCTGGCATGTGCTCCCACAGCACACGTAAGACACGTTATGATCCCTTAGTTTTATGACAAATTCCATCTCCTGCTTTTGATGGTGCTTACTCTTCCCCAAGCCCAAACTGCAGAACAGAAGCACAAGGTCTGGCATTACTAGGCTTGAATTTACTGGCTGGCAAAGGAGGGATTATGGTCAAGAAACCGGGGCTTAGGAATTGGCAATGAGATACATGGACAAGTCCTCTTAGAGCCATGGGAGAAGAGCCAGTGGAAGTTCCTCCTAACAACAAGCACATCAAGTCTGATGCTCTACTGAAATCCAAAGCTGACAATTATTTTCCCGCTCTGTGTACCCACCTGGCTTCAGACAGGCAGAATCTTCCTTTCCGTGCCTCTCCCACTGACTGTGCAGGCTACTCTGCCATGGATGGCTTCTGGTCTTTGGTCCTCATATGGGTGACCTTCCAGAACGATTCCCTGGATCTGAGTCTCTGAGTCCTATGAACATCCACATTTGCACTGGGCAAAACCAGGTACAGAGTCAGGGCATAGGCTGGGGATTGTCTAAGAGGAGCCCAAGGAGATCTAAGAAGTCAACTCTCCTTGCTTGGCATCAGGTGCTGAAATCTCCACACCTTCAGCAACACATGCCCAGGTCTGCTCCAGCTACTCTTTGGAATCAAGGTTACGAGGTTATAAGAGGTTATGTTAACAGCAGGAGAAACAAGTCCTCATTTCAACCATAGGCAAATCACATAAAGCTTCAAGTCATCATTTCAAGCTCTGTTCCAGGACAAAAATCACTGACCAGCTTTCTTGTGGCCTTCAATCCTATACTCCAGCAGCAGAGTCTGATGGCCAAGGAGAGATTATACAAATTTGTAGCTGTTTTACCTCTAAACTACAACTTTTGGAAGAAAAGACTAGGGGAGTAACTGGGCCATTCATCCCAGAGGGACCCTAAACCCAGCTCTGGTGCACACAAATGCAGTACCCATAAACCCAGCATGTTGTGGAGCCTCCTTAAACCAAACATGAAAACACTTATTAAGGGTCTATGGGGGTTTGTTTTTCCCAGCGTGAAAAGTCCTACAGGAGAATTCAGGGCTTGCTACTGTGCAGAGGTCTGGATGCTCCAGAGTCATGTGAGCACCAGGCCACCATCTCCAACAGGCTCTAATACAGAGGTGGACTAAAGGGCTGCGTGAAAAGGCATTGTGGTTATGGCTATAGAGTGCTTTTATGTCATGCACTTCAGGGAATGTCAAAGCATGTCCTATGCAGGGCATCTGTGCAAAGATGCAAGGATGGGCTCTATGAGTATGCAGCCATTGGGAAGGATGTGACCTAAACAGCCAAAAAGGTGCTGTACAGCAGGGACTACCCAGGACAGCTTAGGAAAAGGCCAAACCTTATGTTCCCCATGAAGATCTGGTTAAATGATGGATGCTAACAAAAAATTGAGAGATTTTACCCACTTTTACCCATCACCTTCAAGCTACAGCATTAAACCAGCACCTCAGCAGCATCAAAAAAGCCCAAATCTGGTACAAAGCTGCAAGTTAAGCTCAATGGAGACTCCCTGGAGGTGGAGGAGTCTGCTTGGCCTCCGGAGGAGGGCAGAGCTGTTCCCAAGCACTGATCCAGCCTAAGGGCAGCAACGAACCCCCTGACCCCAACTGCCCCCTCTCAGCAAGCAAGGACCATGGGATGCAGCCACAAAGGGCTGCTGCAGGGTCCCCTCCAGGAAGCAACAATGCAGCAGCCAACACTGTGCTTTAATCGTCTCACTGATTTCTCCATTTTCAGTATTTAAGGGGTTGTTTGTGTCCTATTTCATCACAACATTCTCATTACTCATCAACCCCCTAACAAGTGAAATCCATCCCAAATTCCAGCTCGCACCCTCATGGCTGCAGTATCACCTCCCAACGTACAACCACGTTGGCTGTAACAGACAGCCCTTTGTTCTTCCACAGAGGAGAGCATGTAACCTATCCTAACCTAAAGGGAACTGTTTCTTTAGTGTACAGTGTAAATTGAACTAAAGTGCCAGAGAAACAGTAAGGAATTTCTGAGTGCTCTCCTAAAAACCCCCAGCCAAAACGGCTCTCGTATAGGTGACATATAAGATTTCCTAGAAGAGGAAATATCAGAAATCCAGAAGTCAGTAACATCTTAACTAGCAAATTAAACCCATACCAGGCTCGATGCAGAGGCAACCCTGCTAAAAGCCTGTCTTATTGCCCAAAGCAAGGACTCACAGGGGAGAGATTCTGAGCCTGGCATGAGCTCCTTAGAGATCTGCTGCAGGCAAATCACATCCAACGAAAACCGGACTCATTCTTGTCAGACAAAACAGGAGATGGTGCTGAACAAGGAGTAAATATCTGCAAATACATATCCTCTCCTGAGCTTCAGCTTCTCCTTTGTGCCCGTCAAGTCCTACAGGCTCTCACTCCTGCCTCCTGAGCTTCTGTGCTGAGTTACTCTTAAGTTACTCTAGCTAGGGAGAAGAGTATGAATTATTAGGTCTTACAGGTTACACATACAAAAAGCCTAAACAGAACAAAGCCATAGATAAAATCCTCAAAAGCATCCAAGCTGCTTAATTGTCACCTTCAGATCTTTTCTTTCAGAAGTAAAAATAAAAGCCACAACAAGCCTCCCTGTATCGCTCTTTTCCAGCCCTTCTGACAGCACCTTGTCCTTTGCAGCCATCCCACAAACGAGAAAACATCAACTACCAATTTCAGAAGCACTTTCTAGTTGGGAAAGCTTTGTGTTTAATGTCGTAACACACATGGCTTTTGGGTCCATGCAGCAACGCACCCCATTACCCACAGAACTCCCGTCCACCCTCACTCATCAGCTTGATAAACTCATTACAGCAATGAGGAGAGTGATGGGCTGGATGTTAGTCACACTGCTGAGATTTACAGGAGGAATAAACCAAGAGAAAGCAAATCTCCAGTGTTTCAGCAGCTACCCAGCCACGTAACACAACTGCTGCTGGCCTTTGCATCCCCCCAAGGTAATCAGCTAACGCTTGTCTCTGGTAGCACACTGGGATCATATGTGTTGCTGCTGCAGATTTGGCACAGGGAACTGCAAAAGGGAGTTATAAAAAGTCCTGTTAGACCCCGCTCGTGGTTAGGAAAACGTACAGCAGGAGCAGATTGATGAAAATTGCACACAAACATACACAGAGGAATAGTCGTGATCAAACATTCTGCAGAAGCAAAATGCATTAAGGGAGAAAAGCTGCTTTTTGAAGACATATTTCTGGTCCTGTTTCTTAGGAAAGGTCTAAAGGCAGTTCTCACTGATGACAAATTCATAGAGCACGGTGAAATTCAGACTGGTGGTTTTTAAGCCACCTTTAAGTCTTTAGATTTAAAGGACTGGCCTTTTAAACTTCACATGTACAAGGTTTGGGGAAACCAAGGGATCAACCTGCTGGAACTGCTCAGCACCTCTCACATGGAGCATCCCAGCAGGATTCAGCCAAGAAATGGTGAGCTCCCAGCCCCTTCAACCACCTCCTGCCCTGTGGGGCTACAGTGTGAGGACCACTGGCAGGAAGAAAAGGCCATTAACAGAAAAGCATCCTTTTAGGGACCAAACCAGGGCACCCCAACATGGGGAGGGCACACCTACTTCCTCATGGAGGGTGTCAAGGTGCTCTCCCTCAGTGTCTCTTTGACAATCTCTGCAGGACCTTCCCAAGCACCCTC
The DNA here is from genome assembly GCF_963264785.1 of Psittacula echo. NCBI lineage: Eukaryota > Metazoa > Chordata > Aves > Psittaciformes > Psittacidae > Psittacula > Psittacula echo. Next base: position 1,872,115 of record NC_137739.1, read on the forward strand.
TGGTAGGATCAAGGTTGGGATAAGAACTGCTGGAAGAAGATTCCCTAATGACAGCACCCAAACCCAAGGTCAGCACACAGACCTGCAGTGCAGGTATTCAGGAGGCACCCTCAGGTGAACTTTAATCTCAGCAGGTTACAAAAGCCAGTTGCTCTCTGTGTAATAAAACCAAAGCTCAATTAGGAAAGGCAGGTTTGACCGGCTTGGAGAAAACTACCCTTTGATAACCACATGCTACATTATCCTGTCACTGCTTTTGGCAGAGAAAAGAGGTCACTGCAGATCCCTACCAGCCCTCCTGTCAATCCTTTGTGCATTCAAGTAGTTCAGGTTCAATGTTCAAAAGGAGGAAGAGGCTGTGAACCATCCATCAGCTCTGTTTACCAACAGAACTAGTGAGCAAGGGCAAAGCGAGACAGCACTGAGCTGGCAACAGCTCACAGGGCTCAGGATGTGACCATGCTACCTGCTCACGGGGCTCTCGCTCTGCATGGCTGGAAATAACTACTCTTTCTGACGATTAAACTTCAAGTGAGTATTCAGCGGTACTAAAAAATCATGACATAAGGAATTAAGAAACATTCCCAGACCGTTCTTGCTCCTGTTTGGTTTCCCAGTCCTTTGGCTGAGCAGAGCAGGGCAGTGTTTCACATCACCTCCCAAACTGGGTACTGAAAGGCTGCTAAAATTGCAATTAACTCCTTGAATTAAAATATTTCCCTTATTTGCCTCAGGGCCAAGGATAACACATTCAAGCAGATTTCCATTGTGGGCTGCTTGCAAACTGTTAATTGCAACTATTGCCTTAAGGATTTATCAATCCTTACTCATCTCATGCAGAGCATGGGCCACCTCCTGTGTGGGATTCCACTTCTGCTCCTTAGGCAGATGACAGGAAATTTTATCAAACAAGATGAAAAACTGTTGCAAGGCCCTTGAGCTACCAACAATCCTACACGTTCTTTGTTAGACAAGTGGGTATTGCAGCTAACTCACATTTAATACCTCAATAAATGCTCTTTAATTGTACTAGTTGCAGAACGGAATCTGCTCAGCTCCAGCAGTTGCTGGTTCATGTCACCCCACGCTCTCCTCCAATGGGCCTGACACCCAGAAGGCTTGACACTTCCTTAACTGGAAGCAGTAATATTCCCAAGAGAAAATGGGGGTGAAATAGGGGTGTTGGATACAACTCACCATGGCAACCAACGCTTGGAGGGCCCAGCCTGAAGGAAGACTGGAACTAGCAGCAGGACTCCAGATGGAGAGGGGAGGTGGCTGGTCTCTTCTCCCAGGTAACAAGGGATGGGACAAGAGGAACCGGCCTCAAGCTGCACCAGGGCAGGTTTAGATGGAGCTGAGGAACAATTCCTGCCCCAGAGGGTGCTCAGGCATTGGAACAGGCTGCCCAGGGCAGGGCTGGAGTCATCGTTCCTGCACGTGTTCACACCCTGTGTAGCTGAGGCCCTCAGTGCCATGGGTTAGTGGTGGTCTTGGCAGCGTTGGGCAACGGTTGGACTTGATGAGCTTAAAGGGCTTTTCTAACCCAGTGGATTCTATGATTCTGTGTTAAGCAGGTTCTTTGAGGAAGATGAGTTCATGGAACAGGGCTACAAGAAGAGATAAAAACCTTCTCCCTGGGCAGGTGACTCCCTCATGGCTGCAGGGCAAAAGTGGGCACTCATCCACCTCTGGCATTGTTAGTGCCACATATTGATTGCAGAGACTGACAAGCTCGTGTTACATTCCAATGGATCCAACGCGACACTTCAAACTCAATATTGTCTCTGCCTAATTGGACAGGATCCAGTTCAATTCTGTCAAACCTCTTGATTAATGCTAAAGCAATAAAACCCCATTTAGCCACGGAGACGGCCAGACTGAAAAGGGGAAAAGGAAGAATATGATCCTTGGAAAATACAGATAAGTGAATTCATGAATATGAGGGAGAGAAATACCATTTTTAATACAAATATTTCCATAATGCTTGCAAGGGCAACAATTCACATCCCCTACTTTTCCATGTAAATTGGTCAAGAGGTAAAAGCCTCTCGTGAGTCCCTAGAGCAGTCACAGCTTTTGTCCTGGAATGTGGTTATGGAAAAGTTATTTCTTTGTCTCTACTTATTTGGAGACAGACTAGAAAACCTGGTTACAAAACTGCTTCACTCGAAATCCCATGAAGTGGAAGCAATGGGTCTGAACTGCAGATGGGAACACTCCTAATTTTGAGCACAGAAACCAGCATCCCCACATCTGACTCCACATGGGAATTTCATAGCTTAAATCGAATTAAAATAAAAGGAATGGCTGCCTTGTTTTAAATTGGTGGGAAAAAAAGCTCCTTACTGCTTTTATCTATATTTTATCTCGGAAGAGGCTGCTTTTTGTTGCAGCACAAATGGCATTGTATGAGAGATGATGGGATAACTCTATACATGAAAGAAAAGGGCAGCAACTTCAAATGCTTGAAAACACTGATCCTGCCACAGTGTTAATAGAATGAGGCAAAACCCAGTGGCTTTCCAGATCTGTTGAGTGTTTAGAGTTGAAAGAGCTAATCCACATTGAGTTACTCTCCCAGCTTTTATGTATAATACGTACCCAAAAAGATAAGCAAATTATATGACATTATATATAATTACAGAAGCTCCTAATTGCATAGCACAGTTCGTAGGCAGCCCAGCAAACGCCGTGCTTTCCAGAACAGCAATTCCTGAAGTGAATACAGTAAATCAGCTTTTGCTTGCCACTGATTTGAAACTTTAACCTATAAATTAAATTAATAAGAGACAAAGGCTTCTTTTGTGCGTTTGCAAGCCTGTAGGATTTTACAAATAATAGGACTGGAAAGTGATTTATATGCCAAGATTAAAGGTCAGTTTGGCGCACACGACTTTGGAGCAAAACACCCGAGAAGAGACTTACTATTAACTCATTCATGCACCATCCTAATGTTGGATTCTTGTTACAGGGTTTGCTGTGAGCACTGGAATAGTTGCAAGACAGAAAAAAAACCCTGCGTTGGAGAAGTACGTGGAATTCTTCCTCATCTATGGTAAGGATGGAAATGTGTATGGGAATTGTATTGGGCCATCAGCCTCCCATTACTGAAGTGACATTATCCATGTGCTGCAATTCCAATCAAGTATATGTTCAACATGGAAAGTTTGAAAATACAGGGAATTGCATGGAAACAGCATAAATTAAGTGTAACAATAGAAGATGTGCAAATAATTCAAACTTCTATCAGCGAATGGAAGGGTTCTGCTACTGATGATATCTTGCCAATGGCTGGTCCTTCTCCTGGACAGCCCAATATTCCTGTGGGAAATAAAACTTCAAGCTGAACTTAAAACTTTTGGTGTATACAATAATCAATACAGTGTTAACCCGAGACCCACAACAGCTTCTTATGGTTATTCCCATATGAAATTCTTTGGAAGAGACCAGAGGAGAAGGAGGAAACGCACAAACACCCACCACAGGGAATGCAGCTTCTGCAGTAGAACTTTGTTGTGTGTCTGCTGTTCTGCAGGCAACAAATTCAATATTTTACTTATTAAATTAAGACAGACCTCTCTATTCTATGAAAATCCATTCATTTAACACATTTAGCAGTCAAAAGAAGAGATGAAACAGTAGCACGTTTTCATAATGGGATGAAAATGCAATCTTATCTCCAAAGAAGAAAGCAGCAGCTTGTAAAGCAACACCCTATTTGTTTAAACTCTATCTGCAATTAAAAGCATGTAGGTATTTTGCTTTCCCTGGAAAAGCAGATGGCAAGGAGGCAGGCTGCTTTTGGATAATTTAATTGTACGTTGGAGCTCTGCACACACCATTTTGCAGCTGATGCTACATGAAATCACTGTGTTCAAGTTTCAGTTTTGCTTAGACTCATGGACTGTTGAGAGCAAACATTACCGAAAAAGAAGAGCATTGGATTTTGGCAGACACCGACAGTTTGCATCATCCCAAAGATCTCCAAAGTAAGGGAGCTGGAATGATGGTTAATCCCTACAAACACTGAGGAAACAGGAATGGATGAGAAGACCAGCTCTCCCTAGACTGCAACTGATACGTTGCTATATAGGAGACCCAAAAAACAGTATTTAATGCCCACGCATGCCACAAAGGATGATAAAAAAATGAGAGAGTTTAACCATCTGGAGCACACAGGGATGGGTACATCACTGTGAGGGCTCTGGGGAAGGTCTGAGCAACTCCCAAGCTGGATGTTGTGGCTGCCCCATTCCAGAAGAGGGTCCTGGTGGACATGGTTGTGGAGCCTGGAGAACCATGACGCTGTGGTAGAAATAAAGATGCTGCTGACACTGTATTGTGGAGGCCAACTGAGCAATCCTCTCCCATAGAGCAAGAGAGACAACAGACATGCTCCTTGAATGTTAACCTGCTCAAGCAAGTCCAGAGGAGGCCATGGAGATGCTGCGAGGGCTGGAGCAGCTCTGCTCTGGAGCCAGGCTGAGAGAGCTGGGCTGGGGCAGCCTGGAGAAGAGAAGGCTCCTGAAGGGGAGACCTGAGAGCAGCTCCAGTGCCTAAAGGGGCTGCAGGAAACCTGGAGAGGGGCTTGGGACAAGGGCCTGTAGGGACAGGCCAAGGGGAATGGCTTTAACCTGCCAGAGGGGAGACTGAGATGAGCTCTTAGGCAGAAGCTCTTCCCTGTGAGGGTGCTGAGGCGCTGGCACAGGGTGCCCAGAGAAGCTGTGGCTGCCCCATCCCTGGCAGTGTGCAAGGCCAGGTTGGACACAGGGGCTTGGAGCAAGCTGCTCCAGTGGAAGGGGTCCCTGCCCGTGGCAGGGGTTGGAACTGGATGAGCTTTAAGGTCCCTTCAACCCAAACCACTTTGTAACTCTATAATTCTATGAAACACTGGAAAGCTCTTAAATTTTCTTCTACTATTTTTCCCTCTTGTTTTTGCCTTCCTGTTAGCACTGAAATTTGTCATCTTTCTCCTCTTTGCACATTTCTTAAAACACACCATTAACTAAGCTCATAAATCCACAATTTAAATAATTACCAGAGCATTGCCTCTGCTATCTTCGAAGCTGACAAACCTCCTGGGTCCTGAACATTTCCATGAGCAGTTGATTATTCCCCACAGCCCCCTGGTAGGCAGAGGGAAGCAATGGGCTCCATCATTCCTGTCCACTGGAGAAGCTGCCCAGCTGGATAAAAGCTAGGGACAGGGTCAGAGCACACAGAGCTGATTAAGTGGCTGAAAAATCGGTTGTAAGGACTAATCTGATTAGGATTGAAAAAGAACAAATAGATGTAGGGAGGAGGAAGAGAAAAGAGGAGAATATTTAAGGGCAAGTGATGAGGGTCCTGGGTGGTCTCTAAATGAGGTTGAAACAGTGGGAGAGTGTAACAAAGAGCTGAAATCCAATAGTTGTACAGGAAGCTTTCACCAGGCTTAAAACAAATCCTTAAGAAAACCAGAAAAGAATCCAGGAAGAGGAATTGTATTACTGCTGAAAACGGTATTGGCATATTCCCAATGCATTTAGAGCGTGTGACTGACAGTTCTGCTGCTGATCCCGGCAGTGGGGAAGGATAATGTCTTCCTATGCTTCAAAACCCTCCAAAGGCTCACAACAGAAAGATCCCTGGGGGACATTTCACTGAACTTTCGCTAATTTATCCTGGTTTAGTTTAATATTGCTGGCAATCAGGGGAAAGCTGGGGCAAGCAGTGGGAGGCAGGTGCCACTGACCAGCCTGGCTTATACCAACGTGAGAATCAAGAGGTTGCTCACTTGACTTTGCCTTAATACAGTTACTTTTGGTGAAGAAATAAAGAGATAGAATCCCACAGCAAAACCTGGGCTCTGCCACTCATGGTAAGGGTGACTGGGAGGGATCTCCTACTGTGTGCTAATCCCTCTTATTCCCGCCATTAGTTTCCTTCTAAAGCTATCCTGAAAGTTCCTCTCTCACCACCTACTTACATTCAATTTACTTCAGTAGAATGTGGTTTCCTGAGCCTGGACCAAAGATGCTGCCTCTGCTCTATGATGCCGATTCACAGCTCTGCCTTTTCTTTCTATAGTTCTCTGAGCAGATATTCCTCCTCCTACATTCACTGCCAGGATGCTGATCCTGATGAATATCATAGCTGAACTAATGTAGACTCTGGGAACCAGGTGTGATTCCCAAGTGGCTAGGAATCCCCTTCCCATTCATCTGTCCTGTTTGTTGTTCAGGGTAGGTCATGCCAGACTCCTGAACCAAACACTGCTGACAGCAAACCTATGGTCTCACATGTGCATGACCCTGGAGAGCAGCTTCTCTGCCTTCTCTGCTTAAGACATCACCTACAGTGTCTTCACTATGAGGGTGCTGAGGCACTGGCACAGGGTGCCCAGAGAAGCTGTGGCTGCCCCATCCCTGGCAGTGTTCAAGGCCAGGTTGGACACAGGGGCTTGGAGCAAGCTGCTCTAGTGGAAGGTGTCCCTGCTTGTGGCAGAGGGCTGGAACTGGATAAGCTTTAAGGTCCCTTCCAAAACAAACCACTCCGGGATTCTATGTTCCTGCAGGTAGGAGAAATCTGATTTTGCTCTGCTTAAAATCAAACACTGTTACTCACCCTAGTTCTTCTAGAGCATTCTTTAACCACAGAAGACCTGCATCCCTTGTCACTGTTTACGAAGCAGCATGACTGGACACAAATGTCAGTATTTATCATTCTGTCTTCTAAACTCCCAGCTCCACAAGCACAGTTACACTGGAAAAACTTCTTGCCTTTGACAGCTCAGACTTCACTTCCAGAAGCGCTGATCAGCTGCAGCAGAACCTGCTGCCAGCATCCCAAACCCTGGAAAACCAGCCCAAATTCCACCTTTAAAAGCATTTCCTCCCTCTCTTTTGAAGTGATATGCACATTTAACTATTATTAGCACAACAGAGCCCAGCCCAAAGTTGGGAATAACAAACATTTCCAGCAAACTGCACTCAAAGAGATCTTGCATCCAGTGTAGAGCACCTGGGATTCATCTGAAAACCCATCTCAGATAGAGACCTTCTTGAAGCAGCCTGATACAAAATCCAGATACAGTGTAATAAGCTTTTGATGTCGTGTTGACATTTATCTGCCAATATTATTGCTTCATGCACTTACCTTATGATGGATCCTGTTACTTAATTGATCACAGGCAAGGTCAGGAACCGGCCCTTCTTCCATCTCTAGCACTGACATCATGCAAATCACCAAAAGCCAGAAGAAAGCACCTAATCCTCAGTTCAAACCCACACTAGGCAGCATTTCAGTACGTGTGAATGAAGACAACTGGTTTTTCAATTATGCCTCCAAAAAGGTCCTGTTTCAAAACTTCTGACCAAATGGAAAAACTCAAAAAGCGGAACACAAACTGCTTTTCCCTTTCCTGTCAGTCGCCTTAACTCAAAGAACAGTTTGCTTTCACAGCAGGAGATGAAAATAAACTGCATTTATAATCCACCATGGTCAGAACTTCGTCTTCTCCTTGCTCTCCTTACAGAGGACTCATCAACACCAGCTTTGGCTTCTATATGGCAAGATGTCCAGTGAGGGCAGAGATGAACCACAACTCACTTGGAGTCAGAATCACAGACACAACTAGGTTGGAAAAGACCTTTAAGTCCACTCAGAGTACACATTTTACTGTTTCAAGTAATGATGGGCTGTGAGGAACCACAGAAATGCACAGAGTATCTACCAAATCCCATGGTCACTTCTTAAAATTCTCCCAGATGCTGAGGGCAGCAATTGCCCTAGGCTTCCAGCCACACATCCAGCAGTGCTGAGCTCACTTCAGGCTTTGCAAGCATGGACTGCTGCACTTCCATATCCTTTTCATAGAATCATGGAATGGTTTAGGCTGGAAAAGACCTTAAAGCTTCTCCAGCTCCAACCCCTGCCACTGGCAGGGACCCCTTCCACTGGAGCAGCTTGCTCCAAGCCCCTGTGTCCAACCTGGCCTTGAACACTGCCAGGGATGGGGCAGTCACAGCTTCTCTGGGCACCCTGTGCCAGCGCCTCAGCACCCTCACAGGGAAGAGCTTCTGCCTAAGAGCTCATCTCAATCTCTCCCCTCTGGCAGCTCTGGCACATCTCCAAAATGCTTTGACTGTTACTTCTTTGAAATATTCTTGTTTTCTGTTTAATTCAGCACTATTTCCCTCGCATGAATTTGTAACTTTAAACACACATATTGAGCAGAAGGTCTGAGTACCTGCTTCCCTGTTAGGAACATTTTTGCTTCCAGCATTGCAAACTGTTGGAATAAAGCCCATCCTGAGACATCAGGGATGATGAAAGCAGATCATTTTCTGATTTATCAAAACGAATTGCTAGATATTATTTACTTTTTGTTTCATAACAGATTGGGATAAGCAAGATGAAAAGTCTAACGAGGCTTAATGGAGGGAAGAGAAGGGAGAAAAGAAATCAAGAGGCAGTTAAAGAGCAGTTAGAGCTTCCTTCTCACCCTTATCAGCACAGCTATCAGTCAGCAAGCCCATAATTAGGTACAAAAGACATTGTGCTCTGGAGAGCTTCTCCAGGAACCCCAGCGCTGCTGCATGCCAGAAGCTGGAGCAGTGACTGACAGCCTCTATTTCAGAGAAACAGTCACAGAATAATTAGTGACAATTTGTACAAATCAGAAGGAGTGACCTTTGTGGCTGCGCAGCGTCCTACGCGTAGAACTAAAACGTGACTCAGTTGTGAAGTAGAGGCCGCTTCAGCAAAGTCCTTCAAACTTTCCTGCTTCATGGCAACAGACTGATACTGAGCACCTACAGATGACTCCAGTACATGGAAGCAAATCATGGGTCTTACTTCCAATGCTGACAGAGATTTTGTTGCTTTGAGAGCCGGCTTTGGCTTTCCTTTCCCTTTATCCCTCTGTCTCTGCACTAAGTGTGCCTTCCTAGCCTGGCTTTCTGCAGCAAAGGATGCAAATCATTGAGAAACTCTTGGATAAAAGGCATTCCCCTCAAAGCATCACCTAAAAACAACTACCTTAAAATTAAAAGTACAGAATTGCAGCCCTGAGGAGAAGGATTTGGGGTGTTGGGCGATGAGGAGCTCCCCATGACCCAGCTTCAGTGTGCACTTGAGCCCAGAACCCCCCCTGTGCCCTGGGCTGCACCGTCAGAGTGTGAGCAGCAGCTCAGGGAAGAGATTCTGCTCCTCTGCTGCATTCCGGGGAGAACCCCCTGCAGTCCTGATCCAGCTCTGGGGCAGCAGCGCAAGAGGGATATGGAGCTTTTTGAGTGAGTCTAGAGGAGGCCATGGAGATGCTGCGAGGGCTGAAGCAGCTCTGCTCTGGAGCCAGGCTGAGAGAGCTGGGCTGGGGCAGCCTGGAGAACAGAAGGCTCCTTAAGGGGAGAACTTAGAGCAGCTCCAGTGCCTAAAGGGGCTGCAGGAAACCTGGAGAGGGGCTTGGGACAAGGGCCTGTAGGGACAGGCCAAGGGGAATGGCTTTAACCTGCCAGAGGGGAGACTGAGATGAGCTCTTAGGCAGAAGCTCTTCCCTGTGAGGGTGCTGAGGCGCTGGCACAGGGTGCCCAGAGAAGCTGTGGCTGCCCCATCCCTGGCAGTGTGCAAGGCCAGGTTGGACACAGGGGCTTGGAGCAAGCTGCTCCAGCGGAAGGGGTCCCTGCCCATGGCTGGGGCTGGAACTGGATGAGCTTTAAGGTCCCTTCCAAACCAGTCTGTGATTCCATGAAAATACGAGCTGTCCTTGTAGTGAGCAGAAGGGCCACAGTTTCCTTGCCTGGTTCATGCCACGGCTCTCACCTCTGCTGAGCTGCACCCAGCACCAGCCCAGCCAAAGACAGTCCACCCAGGTCCCACATAAGGGACCCTCTGGGTGTTTTGAGCAGTCCCTGGGCAGTTTCAGTGCAAAGCAGAGGAGCAGGATGCCCAGCAGGACCCTCCTCCCCACACTCGCCTGCCCCAGCAGCTGCTTCAGCAGCTGTTCCTACCAGTTGGTGGCTGAATTTTATAAGATATCTGTCTGTAATTAAAAAGCAACAGCACTTTGGCAGCCATTATAAAAATGCATCACTGGATTGCATCCCACAGGGACTACTTCTGCAGTGGAACATAGGGCGATGCCATCGATGTGACCATGGAGGACTTTTCCCATTTCTAAAGCCCAAAGATTATCTGCTTAACTGCTCTGCCAAGACCACCACCAGCATCCAAACCCACAGGCTCCATTTGGACTGGTTGTGGGTCAGAACTGCTGGTCTCCAGGCTGTGCCACTCCAACCTGGCCTGTGCCAACACATATGGTCGCAAGGTGCTCTGCGGTGCAAGCACTGAGGGTCGGGGAGCTGCAGGTTTGTGGAGAGGTTGTAAAATACGGGTCTTGCACAAGAGGATTTTCTCCATTTGGAGCACGTTAAGACATTGTGCTTGTGCCAGCTGAGCAGCACACCCAGAACTAGCAAAGCTTGGGCCAGATAAAGCTTGGCACGGGAGGGAGTGGGAAGGGGCCCCTGGGGAACAAGTCGGTGCTCCCCGCTCCCATGCCTGGCTCACAGAGATGGTATCTAACAGCAGTTAGAAGCTGTTGCCATCCATGCTTGGGCAATGTCCTGCATGCTCCAGAAACAGCCTTGAGTGGCCAGAACCTTCCATAGCAGACTTCTTCCCTGGTGCAATGGGAGCCTGGCTATGGGAAGGAGATGCTGCACTCCACAGGGGCTGAAATATGCCTCTGGATCACGGGGACATGCCCAGCCACACCTCCACTCTCACACAAGCCGGGAACCAAGGCTGCCTCTGTCTTCCCCAACAGATGAGATGCTGCTGAACACCGTGGGATCTGTGCCATATGCTCCAGTGGAAGCAGAAATCTAGCTCCAGCTTGCAAACTGCTGCAAGCAGATTTGTAAACCCTTATGTACACAGTAGATAAATGCTTAATAATCATGATGACAAACAGACCTGAAACCCAGAAGCAGCTTCACTCTGCATTAACTGCCTCAGGAAGAGGTTCCACTGAGCAAAAGCCTCCCTTTGACTGGGACTCCTTAACAGGGACAAAAGCCAACAGACAACAGATAAAGCCCATGGCACATCAGACTCCAGGACATCACTTGCCTGCACCTTCTCAGGCAGGTCCATTTTCACATGCTAACATGGACACATCTGCACGTGAAGCTCTGGGGCACCAGGAGCCCTGATCCACATCCATATCAGGGTGCAAACATAATGCACCTACCTGGGAGCTTATGGCCAAGTTAGCAAAGAAACTAACACAGAAGGAGGTTGAACTCTCTGTTTATGGTGTTTTGCCAAGCGGGGATTAGAGTTTGGGACTCCTGGCACCCAGAGCCACGATTAATCCACCGACTGCTTCTACCTCCACCCCAGCCTCCAAGCAGTTTCCATGTGCCAGGCTGGGTATGGTGGTAAAGCAAAGTCTTCTCATCTCCATCAGTGCCTGCCTTTCTCTTCCACACTCACTGGAGCCCATCTACCCCTCAGGGATCAGAGCAGACTTAGGCTGGTAGGAAAATACCTTTCCTATGTAAACCATGCATTCTGCCATTTCCCTCTCCAAATTACACAGCGTCACAGATCGTAAGCCCTCTAAACAGAGAGGCTTCAGTTGAGGAACAGATCTCCATAAAGGCTGGGATTAAGGCCCTGCACATTAGAAAGGAAAGAGGGAGGGAAAATATGCTCCGTTTAATTACCCAAGCCATAACAACATTTTACTATTTCACACACGATTCCTGACAAAAGGGGAAATGTTATTTTCCACCAGCATAGCTGCTGGTTCTACTACAAATAAATAGTCCAGGGCGCGCTCACCATGCCAGAGATGGAGGCCATGTGTTTTCATTAATTCTCTTGGCAGAGAAGCCCATGTAGATTTTGGACTGCAGCTCACGACTGGAACAAGAGAGCTGGGGTGGCCAACATACATCACAGCAGACTCCACTTGGCTCAAGTCCACTTACGAGCTGGTCCAATACCCAGTTATATCATCCTAATTATGAGCAGATTCCCAGTTCCCTCCCCTCCTTGCAGATGTATCTTCAGTATCACCCTTTTCTCCCTCCCTTCTGACCGGTTGAAAACAGCAGGTGAATTGCACCTTTTTGTTATCACTGGGAGACAAAGTTTGGCCTCTTTCATTTTCCTCTTATTGCAACTTCTTTTGTGTGGATTAAAATAATTTATATTGATAATGTGATCTGCCCCCTGTCCCTGTTCCCAATTACTCATACAGGCTGGGGATCCTGCATTATGGATATGACAGGAATGGTCTTAATTAGCCCTTGTGGGCTCCAGAACTGATTCTGGTTTTGATTTGAACTATCTGGGATTATGCAGGCTGACTGATGTGGGCTGGGGTCACGGCGGAGCCGGCCCCGGGGTGCTGCGGGGCTCACTTGGAGCTGGCTTTTCTCAGCCTGCTGCCAGGTGCCTGGCAGGGCATGGCAGAAAGGAAGGACAATTTACTGCAGCCACCTCTGTGTTTGAGATGAAGAGTGACAGCACTAAAGGGTCTTTGCATCCAAAGTTTTACTCAGAATGAAGCAGGATACTGATGGGGCAACAAGAGCTCACTGAGCAGCCTGTGTAATGGGCATTCAGTGAGTGAAACCCACTGCAAGTAAAAGAAGGTAACAGAAAAATAAAGGAGCGTTAAAGCTGAAAACGTAGAGCTTCCTGGACCTGCAAAATTCCATTTCACAATAAGCAACCAGTTAACCAGGAGCAAAAAATAAAGGTGTCAGCACCTGGGAAATGGATGGATCTCTTTCCTATTTTGGGAAGAGGAATCCCAAACCTCTAACAGGACTGGTAACACAGTTCCTGGCACTCACATGCAATTCTCTGCACACAAGGTGGAAAGACTGAGGTCCTGTCCGAGCATCCCCACTTCCATTGCTCAGTGCCTGCCCCGCACAGCCATTCATAGGCAACACCTCAGAACACGTTCTGCAGGTCAGGGAAGTCAGGCTCGGCGAGGGTTAATTGGAAGGGGAAAATGGTTTCCAGACGTGATGAAGGTCCACTGAGAACATCACCCCGAAGGTACACCCCCAGGGGCTGACAGCTCAGGTCTTACCAACAAATCCAGCATCAGAAACTGCCCCAGGCTGAGAGAGATTATAGAGCAGAGGCACTATACCATGGTGTGCAGGTTTCAGTGGCTGCAATGTTAATCTAAGGGAGGGAATATTGCTCCAGTACTGTGTTTCCTTCACTAATCAGGGCTCCTTGCCCAGTGGAGCGTTGCTGTATGCTGCAATTTCTTTTTTAACGCTGTTTATACAAAACACAAATGCAAAAATCTAGGTAAAAGAGAGGGGAAGCTGAGCTCCTCTCTCCATAATCACAGAGGAGACAACACTCAGAGCCAGAACTCAAACCACAGTTTCTAATCAGAATGCAATGTAATCACTGCAACAGATGTCCAAAAGATAAAACTGTATGATTCTGAATTGCCAGCGATTAGTGCTCTGCATCTTGGAGAGCATTGAGATGCTCTATTTCTATCTACATACATCCACGTTTTGGAAGTATAGGCAGAAAGCATTCAACACAATGAAAACTCCTTTCTGTTCCTCTCCTGCAGGATTTTAACTGAGGACGTTCTCAGTGAGGTTCAGGTCTGCCCCTGAATCAGTCCATGATGGTGAGGGGAGGGAAAGAGAGAAGCTGATCTTTTAGGAATGCAACTGGGAAAAACAGCATCACCTAGCTGGCACATGGACATTGCTGCACTGCCAGAGACAGAAGGCTATGATAAAGAAAGAAAACATGGAGAGCAAATTCTTCTACCAAAGCAAAGCAGACAAAAGAAATTATCCTTGATGTGCAGATCACTCACCTCATAGTGATAATCCATGCAAGTTAACTCCTGCCAACAGCGATCTCCTCGGATTTTAATCAGACCCTGGTGAGAAAAGAAATAAAAGACAGAAAATACAGTCACAAATATTATATTTTATCTTGTATGTCAAGGTATTATTGCAAGATGCTAAATACTCTGGTTCAACTACAGGGAGAGCTGGTAACAGCAGGGAAGTGCAGAGGCTCCCACACTGGCTCCCAGCATCACCAGGTACCAGGCAGGAGGTGCAGAGCATCAAGGAGCAATAAGAAAAACAAAGCTCTGCCACTGGGCCCTGTCTGTGTAACAGTGAAAAGGCACCTGCAGACCTAAACATGCCATGGTCACAATCTTAAAATCCAGACCCAGGTGTCTCCCTCTCCCAAAGCCGCCTATAGAAAAGGAAGCAGCGACACAGACAGCGATGGGACCTGCAGCCTCACAGAGCTGGACCAGAGATGCAACCAAAGTAATTAGAGAAACAAAAGAGCAGAAGGGGAAGGAAGCTGACAAGATCTAAACACAGATGAATGCCCTAATGACAGGTCTACTCCACCTTAGGTTAGAGGTTGGCAATGAAATAAGCAGGTATCAGAGGTTCCTGTGCATTGATATTTCAGGGCAACAAGAGGGTGAAATTTCCAAATCAGTGGGTCCATTCCAGGGCTGGCAGTAATATTGGGATTAAATTTCTTTGCCTCAGTGATGAAGAGTAGAAAGGAATCAGTCGTCCACAGCAGGAAAGACACCTGGCCAGGGATGAGCCTGCTAGCAGGAAGCCTTGCAATCAAGCTGTGCCAGCCCCAAGGTATGCAGGTTCAGCCTGTCGGCTTTGATGTATGGGAAAGGTCCCTGATTAGGATCACAATATCCCAAATTGAGGAAAGCTTCACTAGTCAAAAGGTTGAACCAGCTCTATCATCTGCATACAATTAGGGGGTATTTGCCTACCTCTGACATTGCTACTAATTGCAATGTTCCTGCTTTCCTTAGTAGAAAAATACAGGGAGTTCCTGTAAGGGCCAGTTCCTGGATATACCATGAGCATCCTGAAGCTTCTATATGTTTGTACTAGGGAAGGTTTTCAATAAGAGACCAGTGACGTTTCAATGCTAAAATCTGAGGGCTGAGAGGAGAAGATGCTCTATGGCACATCCTGGCCTATTGTTTTCATCCAAATTCCTTAAAAAAATAAATCTCCACTTGCATCATTAAACATAGTTTAGTGTGTCTGGGGCTCAGGAAAATTCCAAATTCCAGTTAAAGATCCTCCCCCTGCCCCAAACTGTCCCAGCATCGTAAGTAAATATCCAGAAACATCCACTTAGGAAGAAGCTCTTCACTATGAGAAGAAATACCCCGGCCTGGGAAGTCTCCATCTCATGAAAGGGACACCTCGTACCAGCACCAAATCCCAAACAGAGCTGGTGCAGAAGGCACAGAGAAAAGCACAATGGATGCAAAGTGATACCACAGAGGATTTGTGTGACAGGAGAGCAGAACGGTGCGTACCAGCGGCTGCAGTTTTCCTCTCTAGTGAGTTACCCAGCAGATCCCATCACTCGCTCCTCCGTCAAGCTGCAAAGGCTGGAGCAGCAGAGGCAGGGACAAGATAGCCTTGCTGTCAACAGCCACGGCTTCATCTTCCCCTCCTGAGTCACCCACAGCTCACTCTGCCCCTCATACCTTTTCTACAGTTACAGGATATATTGATAGCATCTCACAGGATGTGCTGCTGCTGGCACAGAGGCTGGACAGACACTAAGAAAGGCTCTGTGCAAGAATGCTAGAATATTAAAAGAGGACAGCTATCTTGATGACCTCCTCTTCTACCCTGGCCAGGCTGTAATCAAGCTCTATTATTCAGCAAGGATAATTAAAACAAGTATACGATAGAAAAGCACCGTAGTGAAAATCCGAATCTTCCCTGCAATGAGTCACTAAGGGACTGTTAATCACATTTTGTTTACTACAAAGCTTTCAAACAGGAAAGTCACTTAAAGCTCTGAATATCAAATCTGGTTTGCAGCACGGAAAACTCCCACTCTCATAATTAGGGGGCGTTTCAAGGCTTCTTTCCCCTGCTGCCGTCTTGGAGTCCACTTCCACTCCCACACTGGCATCGGAGTTTTAAATGAAGTTGGACCAAGAAATAAGAGTATGTAGTGCATGAAAACCTACGTGCTCTGTAGCTCTGTTTCTGATGAGGAGGACCAGGAAAGGAGGATGACACATGGTGCCCCACTGAGTAATCCCAATGGGAAGAGCTGTGGATCCCTGGGTATGGCCACAGCCAGGATGAGCTCTCACATACCTTACTGCTCCAAGCTCGGATTGACTCTGGTTTTACACACTCTTCCTGTATTATTTGGCTTCTGCTGATATTTCTGGACGTCAGCTCCTGTTCTCTTGAAGGTGCAAACTTAGTCTGAGAGATGGTAACTGGGTCCAAGTGAGCACAGGATAGAAGGAGGAGGGGATGAAATGGGGATCCCCACATCTGCCGGAGTTTCACATTCACTGGATTTCTCTCAGTCTGCTAACAATTCCCAATCCATTCTCAAGATTCCTGTGTGTATACGGAACTGGC
Organism: Psittacula echo; assembly: GCF_963264785.1. Taxonomy (NCBI): domain Eukaryota; kingdom Metazoa; phylum Chordata; class Aves; order Psittaciformes; family Psittacidae; genus Psittacula; species Psittacula echo. The sequence continues at coordinate 1,888,575 of NC_137739.1, forward strand.
CTGGACTCCACAGCTGCAGTGCATTATGCTGCCATACCACAGATCATAGAATCATAGGATCAACTAGGTTGAAAAAGACCTTTAAATATCATCGAGTCCAACCTTTACCCCAGGACTGCCAAGGCCACCACTAACCCATCGCACTGAGGGCAAACTGATCTCCCATCACGATTTCCATTCATGGTCGCACCTCCTCTCTCGTCAAGGTTTTCCCTTATGGCTGCCCCTCATGATCTCCACTTGCAGCCAACCTTCATCTGTCCCTCATAGCGGCTGCCCTTCTGCTCTCCATCATGATCTACCTTCATGGCTGCCCTTCCGCTCTCCCTCACGATCTCTCTAAATGGCCGCCCTTCCGCTCAACCCTCATGGCTGCCCTTCCGCTCAACCCTCATGGCTGCCCTTCCGCTCTCACGATCCCCCCTCGTGGCCGCCCTTTTGCTCTTCCCTCATGGCTGTCCTTCCGCTATCCTTCACAATCTCCCCTCATGGCTGCCCTTATGCTCTCCCTCAAGATCTCAACTCATGGCCACCCTTCCACTCTCCCTCAAGATCTCCCCTCATGGCTGCCTTTCCTTTCCCCTCTCAATCTCCCCTCATGGCTGCTCTTCTGCTCTCCGTCACCATCTCCCCTCATGGCTGCCTTTCCTCTCCCCTCTTGATCTCGCCTCATGGCCGCCCTTCCGCTCTCCCCTCATGGCTGCCCTTTCGCTCTCCCTCACGATCTCCCCTCATGGCTGCCTTTCCTCTCCCTTCTTGATCTCTCCTCACGGCCGCCCTTCCGCTCTCCCACAAGATCTCAACTCATGGCGGCCCTTCTCTCCCCTCATGGCTGCCCTTTCACTCTTCCTCATGATCTCCCCTCATGGATTCCCTTCTCCTCTCCCCTCATGGCCACCCTTCTGCTCTCCCTCACAATCTCCCCTCATGGCCACCCTTTTCTCCCCTCACGATCTCCCCTCATGGCTGCCTTTCCTCTCCCCTCATGATCTCCCCTCATGGCCGCCCTTCCGCTCTTCCTCACGATCTCCCCTCATGGCTGCCTTTCATCTCCTGTCATGATCTCCCCTCATGGCCACCCTTTCGCTCTGCCCTCATGGCTGCCCTTCCGCTCTCCCTCACGATCTCCCCTCATGGCTACCTTTCCTCTCCCCTCATGATCTCCCATCATGGCCACCCTTCCACTCTACCCTCATGGCTGCCCTTCCGCTCTCCCTCACGATCTCCCTTCATGGCTGCCCTTCCACTCTCCATCATGATCTACCTTCATGGCTGCCCTTCCGCTCTCCCTCACGATCTCCCTAAATGGCTGCCCTTCCGCTCAACCCTCATGGCTGCCCTTCCGCTCAACCCTCATAGTTGCCCTTCCACTCTCATGATCCCCCCTCATGGCCGCCCTTCTGCTCTCCCCTCATGGCTGTCCTTCCGCTATCCCTCACAATCTCCCCTCATGGCTGCCCTTACGCTCTCCCTCAAGATCTCAACTCATGGCCGCCCTTCTCTCCCCTCATGATCTCCCCTCATGGCTGCCCTTCTGCTCTCCATCACCATCTCCCCTCATGGCCGTCCTTCCTCTTCCCTCACAATCTCCCCTCGTGGCCCTTTCCATCTCCCCTCATGATCTCCCCTCATGGCCGCCTTTCCTCTCCCCTCACGATCTCCCCTCATGGCTGCCTTTCCTTTCCCCTCATGATCTCCCCTCATGGCCGCCCTTCCACTCTCCCTCAAGATCTCAACTCACGGCTGCCCTTCTCTCCCCTCACAATCTCCCTTCATGGCCGCCCTTCCGCTCTCTGTCACAATCTGCTCTCAGCTCAAACTCAAGGGAAGGACCCAGACACGCAGATCTCTGGAAAGGACGGAAAGGAACCAGCCCATCTCCAGGCTCTCAGGCAGCCAGGTACTCATACACATATGACTAAAACAGGTCAGCCTCAGATGGGACAGATTTAAGACCAAACCTGGTGTTTTGCTGTGTTGGAGGCAATTCCCGGCTGTGGGACAGACCAGGATGGACACGTTCCAACAAAGGCCTTTTCCGTTTCTTTTGGAGGGCGCGTTTTGAGAGTCTGATCTGCTTGATCCCTTCAAGATCCAAGAACATACAAAAGTATTTAGAACGTTCTGTAGCCTCCAGGCAAGAGCTACAGGCAGCTGCTACCACAAACCCGCTGTACCAGCCTCAGCCCAACTGCTCCTTCTCTCACATGTACAAGCCTCTGTGGTCTCTAATGAATAAGTTCAAGGATCAGGAAGCAAATTAAAATGCAACACCTGCAATTTCCGGTGTTTGGTGTTTCCCATGCCAAGCATGGCTCCCATCTATCCTCCCACCTTTAATTTCTCCCTGTGCTGTTCAAGCATCTCTAGGTACCATGTGGTTTTTGATACAACATCAAAATTGACCTGTTAGTTCTAATTTATGCTGTCAGAAGTTGGAGATGCTCACAGGTAGGCAATGAGCAGGAAATGACAGCTAAATGTGTACCCAGCATCACTCACTTTGAAGACTGGACCGCTGCTCAATGTACTAAACCGTCCCTTTTTGCAGCATCCTTGAAGACGTGAATACAACAAGACACCAAAGGAGAGGAAAACCTTTCTCATCCCACTTTCAGCTCCTTGTCCAACACAACCATTTCCCTGCCTTATTAAACTTGCCTGCACACAGGGGGCTATATGCCAGCTGGGAACGTCATTACTCCCGGTTATCTTACAACACACTGACCACATTTCACAGGTATGAAATATCGAGGAAAACCTCCAGATCCCAGACAACCTGACGCCACACTACGTATGGGTATTTATGGACTTAAACTCATCCAGTTCCATCCCCCTGTGAGGGGCAGGGACCCCTTCCACTGGAGCAGCTTGCTCCAAGCCCCTGTGTTCAACCTGGCCTTGAACACTGCCAGGGATGGGGCAGCCACAGCTTCTTTGGGCACCCTGTGCCAGTGCCTCAGCACCGTCACAGTGAGGGTCACTGCTCAGTTCAACTCACTGCTATTATAAGAAGTCATTGCTCTCATTTATACATTCTTTTATATTATTCCAGCTTGGCACAATGCCCCATATTGCAATGCAACCATTTGGGAAACATGGAAAAGATGTGCTATAGGAAGCTCAGCACACTAACTTGTTTCTTATTATCTACATTCCAAAATTACTTGAAAAAGGGGTTTTTTTCTCCTCTTTTTTTTGAGTTCGAAAACTTAGGAAGTTTCTTCCAAGCCCTGAGCTAGCAGGGCATTAACTAAAAACTTGAATTCTGCCTTTATTTTGACATAATGATTGGAGACTAATGGGCATGAGACAGGGAATTTTGGAAATAGGTTATATTTTTCCCAGTTTATGTTCTGCCCTAATTAGTAGATAAAACCAAAGAAGGGGGGAAGATATTTTTGAGGAGAAGAAAATGGCTTTTACATCTTCTTTTCTTTTGCCAATGATAAAGTCCAATGCACACTCACACACAAGCCCATGACAAAACCAAGCCCCCCCAGATCCCTGTTTGGACACTGCGGGTGAGTGACCGGCCTTTTCAATCCCTGCATATCAGAAGGGAAAGCTATCCAGCAATATAAATTAAATAGAAGCTAAAGGGAAGGAAACAGGTGGCTCAGTGAACCAGCAACTGCCCTTTCACCTCCGTGGCCTTGCTTTGAATCCAGCTCCAACCAGAGTTATTAAATTCATACTGCTGGGATGGGGGGTACAAAGACGTGCCAGGGTTTGAGCACAGCAGCCCAGCTCGTGGCAGCCAGAACGTGCACACCAGCCCCTTCCAGTAATAAGAAAACCTGGCCTGGGGAAGGGGAAAGTTGAGATCTTTGTCATATTAATTTATAGCTGAGTGTGGCTCCAGGCCATTCTGCACACTCAGAAACCTCCCCGCATGAGAACTATAAAATGCTCACCCTGGATTGAATTAACATCCAGAATGAAACATGTGCTCAATACCTTCTCCCCTCCTAAGCTCGCTCCCTTCAGGGCATGTCTGAGGAGCAGAACAGAGGATGGAGATGCAGCACCTGCTTGTGCTTCGAAATCACCAACCTCCGGCGCTCCCAGGCTCACAATGAAGGTGCATTAAATTCAGCAGCGTTTCTCATAGAGTAAGGAAAATCACATTGAGGGCTTTTTACTTATTAATGCAAATGGTGTTCAATAAAATGCCTGGTTTTAATCACCAGAGCCACTGCACCATCCTCGCTCAGCCTCCATGCACTTCCCATCCACCAGCCCTGCTCCATCCATGCGCTCCTGGTCATGTATGAACAGCATTTCCCAAACCCAGCCCTGGAAGCACTGGAGGTGTGGTGGGTGACTTTTGTCACTGTACTTTCATTTTCTTTGCCTGCTATAGGTAAAAGAGGGCTGGAGCAGCTCTGCTCTGGGGCCAGGCTGACAGAGCTGGGCTGGTTCAGCCTAGACAAGAGAAGGCTCCTTAAGGGAAGACCTTAGAGCAGCTCCAGAGCCTAAAGGGGCTGCAGGAAACCTGGAGAAGGGCTTTGGACAAGGGCCTGTAGGGACAGGCCAAGGGGAATGGCTTTAACCTGCCAGAGGGGAGACTGAGATGAGCTCTTAGGCAGAAGCTGTTCCCTGTGAGGGTGCTGAGGCGCTGGCACAGGGTGCCCAGAGAAGCTGTGGCTGCCCCATCCCTGGCAGTGTTCAAGGCCAGGTTGGACACAGGGGCTTGGAGCAAGCTGCTCCAGTGGAAGGGGTCCCTGCTCACTGCAGGTGCTGGAACTGGATGAGCTTTAAGGTCCCTTCCAACCCAAACCATTCTATGATCACATGCACTTGACCAAGATCCTATTTTGCCTCCAGCATCATCATTAGCACTGATAACTTACTACAGTGGTAAAGCAAAGATGACCACACAGTCGCTTGAGCAGATCCACAAGCAACCAGAGAAATAAAATCATATTTCCCAGCAAATTCTTAGCAGAACCCACACTGCAAAACATCCTCCTCCTGCCTGCTGCAGGATGACCCAGCCAGCAAGGCACTGAACAAGTCTGGTTTATAAAACTCAGTAATCCTGCTGAAAAATAGCTATTTATGAGTAATAAATTCTCTTTCAAACGCAGTAGATTGTTGAATACTTCTGCAAGGTTTGCCAACTGGCGGCCCAGGGACTTTGGGAGTGGAAATCAGAATCACCCCTTCACTCCCACTGAATCAATTCCAGTCTTGCTTGGCTGAGTAACCTCACATGCACCCTCTCTTTCTCCATCATTGAAAGAATATCTAACAAAAGGGATTTCAGGCAAAATTAAGTCATAGAGAGCAAGTTCATGGACAGTTTTTGTGTTCTACAATTCATGAGTTTGATTAAATCGTGGCACAAATCCCAAACCTCCATGGCACATGGTGGCACAGGGAAGGTAACACAGGACTGGAAGGCAGAACCAGAGGGGCATGTGAGCTATGCAACTGCTGTGTCCTCCAAAGACACCTCCCTGTTTGGTTTTAGGATACTGAAAGCTGAATTTACACTGTGGCATGGTGAGGATCATCTTCCCAGATAACAGAGAGGATGGGCATGTGAAGAGAATGGGTCCTCGCTTTTCTGCTGCACTGTTTCAGTGAGAGGAGCATTTCTGGGCACTGCTCCTTCTTATCGCATCATTCCTAAACCCTGCCATTAGGATTAAGCTAAACACTGAGGTGTGAAGATCCCTGCTACCACTACTGGAAGCTCTGTAAAGGGGAATCCCCCCAGGCCTGCAGGACCTGCCCCAGACCTTCTGCTCCAGGACCAGCAGAAGGCTCAGAGCATGGGAACCATGTGGGTCCATACCAGGAGAGCTAGGCAGAAGCCCTTTCACCATGTCCACATCATAGCCACCACAGACAATGACAACTACACAAATCCATCTCCAATGTACCCCTCTAAGTGTCCTCCAATGCATGTCCTAAGGCTGTCATCCCACCTGGATGCAGCTCAGCCACCTCAATGGAGACAAGGGGGAGAATCTTCCAGGGAAGGTCCACACAGGTCCAACCTCCAGCTCCCCCAGACCTCCCACTAAGCTCTCACCTCATCTCTGCTGGTCACATCTCTGCTCTCCAGATTTACTTCAGATCTCTCTCTCCCTCCTTCCTGTGTTCACTCTCCTTCCAATTGCCTTTCTAATTAGCTGATTAAATCTGCCTACACCCAAACAGGATCCACAGCACTGCCCTTGCTGCCTCTCCCCCATCCACCAGCCCCACTTTCATCCCTGACCCTTTCCCAACAGATCACACCCAGGCTCAACTCTTAGTTCAAGATGCACCATCACACAGCTCCGTAAGGATTTTACACTTCCCATAAGGAGCAAAACATCTCCAAACTGTTTCCTTACGTACTTGATGCCAGCAAGCATGATTCAGCCAGGGTGATCCATCACCCACTGCCGTGCTGCATCTCGCTCCGCACCCCCTGAGCCACGCAGCTCCGAGGGAGGGAAAGCGGCTGAACTCCCAAATCCTTCCTTTTCATCCCAAGCAGATTGCTCTGCCCAACTGTACCCTTTCCAGGCTGCTGTACTTTGGTGATTCAAAGTGAAAGGGGGAAAAAAAAGCCTAAATAATTAAAATGTCATTCAAGCGCGAAGCCGATATGAGTCACTGTTACAAAAAATATCTTCAAAATTCCTTCAGGAGTGGGGGATAATTATATTCCTCCCTATCTATTGATTTTTCTCTACAATGCAGATGTCAGATTTTCCACGGGTTTTTTTTCCTTTTTCCTTTTTTTTTTTTCCTTTTTTCCCTGGAGTGAGTGTCAAGGAGGAACAAAGCTCTCTTTGAGACTTTTTCAGCCCAAAATTAATGCTGAAGGGGGGGAAAAAAAGTGGTACAGACAGGGCAATAGCACGGGAAGCTGGGAAAAAGGCTGGTGACTCAAGCTATGTCTGCAAACCCCTTTTGATACCAGCTCTGGGGAGAAGGGTGGGGAACGGGGCACCAGCCTGATAGATTTAGAGTCACTTTAAAGACATTTCTGTGTCTTCATGCCACAAAAGATGGGTGAAAAAACCCCAAAATCTCAATGAACGGCAATTCTAAATTCCAGATTTAATGCTTTTTCATTATATAAATATGAAACACTCCCAGAGAAGATCGCAACTGGTGCCTTGCACACAACCACCTGCAGAAAACATGGTTTCAGCATCCTTTGAAAGCCAAACCTACACCGGTGTATTCTGAAGATGTAATTTACACCCCAAGTTCATGGAAGAGGAAGGAGCTTTATGAAGTTAAAATTTCAATCATATAAGGATTATAGGACAGGGGACAGCCAGCTGAGCTCAGCCTAGGCTGTGCAAGAACTGGCACCTGAAGCACTTGGATCCAAGGGACCCAACATGATGCCTTTAGACCACGCCACTAAATTCCTAATACTAAACACTGCTCCAGCTTTCTTCTGCATTCGGAAGGATAAATCTTGAATATTTTCTGGACTTTATTTCAGCCTCACTAATAAATACCATCCCCAAATGCTGTATTCACCAGAGTTGATGGGTATGACGCTAGAGCTGTGATACACAGCAGTGGCACCATCCTGCTGCTGGATGTGTAAAACTGCCTCTGAACATCATGAGGTGGGTTTATGCCTTCTTTTTCCTTATATACCTCAAAACAGTCACAATATTTCATTGCCCAGAGAAGCAAAGGCTCCAGCTTTTTGAAAACACCATACAGTTTCTAAGGCCCTTTCATACCTCAATGTTCATGTTATGGCTATCAAAATTGTTTTCATACTTTTAAATACTTGCCTAATTTATAAGCCCAAGTTTTCACCTGCAGAGCTCCCTGGTGCAGGGCTTGCTATGAACCATGGTGGTGGGAGAGGCTGGACTTGGTGCAGACCTCTCCAACCCTCCAACAAATCCCACCTGCAGGCTCTGCCACCTGGTCCAAGCTCTGCGGTGCAGGAAGGATGACCTGGATCAGGAAGAAGCTCTTCCCTGTGAGGGTGCCCAGAGAAGCTGTGGCTGCCCCAACCCTGGCAGTGTTCAAGGTCCAATGATGGCGCATCTGTATTACGTGGAGAACATGAGTTCTGGTCCAAGATTGGCAGATTACAGGACCAGGCTCCAGATCCTCTGGAAGAACCCATCACCAGGTGAACAAACCCTACCTGCCTGATGCTCTGAGGATGCCTCCAGGCCCCTGAGCTCCCAGGACAGGTCCTACTCATGGAGCAGGTGAACATCTGAATTCTGCTGCAAGGGACACAGGCTGGTCCAGCTCAGAAGCCAAACCAACATCACCACAAAACCCAACTGCCAAATACCTCAGCTCACGGACTGGAAAACACTTTCCTGAAAGAGAAGTCACTGGTGTTGATTTTTGTTGTCTCTGTCATTGGTTTTTCCCCTCAGCCACCCGAAAGCCCCTTTGAGAAGCCACCAGGACTGCACCAGCATCTGACTGACTTTGAAGACAGCGCTGCAAGGAGTGGGTGAAAGGGATTTATGAAAAGTACTTGGCATTAAGGGCTCCCGGCCTTTTACAGCCACCGAAGGAACAACAAGTCTTCCTGCCAAGGGCTATTACTAGACAAATGGAGAGAGATCAGAGGCACAAAGGAGGTTGCTAAGGAGTCAAGTGTGGGATCCCTGCAGAGAGGAGGAGGGCTGCAGCTGGGACGGCAAAGGTCAGAACATTGCAGACATCATTTTCCAAAAATTCCCATGAAGCCCCGGCGCGGGAGCCGGGAGCCTGGCCCTGCCGTGCTCGCCTATGAATAATGAGAAAGCCATAAAAGAAAGCTCCTTTTCTTCCCTCCTACCCACGCTAATGTAATAAAACAAATTAGAATAATTATTCTCCATTTCAGAGCCGTAATGCCCAGGATGAGGGCACGCTTGTCACCGAAATGACAACTACATCCGTTTGATTCTCCTCCTTGATATTTACAGAGATCGCCTAAATTCCAGCTTTGATTTCATTACATTTAATGCGATTTTACTACAGGCATCCAGATTCTGTTTGCTTCAAAGTCTTCCTGGTTTTTGCCAGCAAGTTCATCTCCCTTATTAGCTAATCACATCCCCACCCTTTCCAGTAACCTTTCAAATGCCACCCACGTTCTGACACTTTTTAACAGAATCCAAGCAAAAACAAAACTTAGAGACACGAAGTTGAACATGAAATTCTAAAGTGATTCGCTGCAGTTGCTTGAAAGAAGCTTTTTTTTCTAATAGGAAAGAAAATGAATGATTTAAAGAGCTTAAACATCTAATGAGATACAAATAATCTGGAAAGAACTGATCTTTCTCTGTGAAAACACTGTGAAAAATGGACAACGTTTACTAAGAAACAATGATGAGAAGTCAGTGGAAGCATTTATTGCTAATTATTATAAATCTTTCTGCACTATTTCCTTCCCAAGACTGCCTCTTTAAATGAGCTTTTTTCCCTCTTGTAAAAGGCGAAACATCTTTTGTGTTAAAATGCCAGAGGATCTAAATTATTTTCTAAGTCTCTGCCTGCCAAAAGTGCTCTGGGACTTTTCTGTTCCGCAGCGGCTTCTTCCAAGGATGCACCAGGAGAGCTCAGGGAGGCAGAGCTTGGACTTGTGGGTTCAGAGGGAGTTACATTTAGAAAGGGAAATCCAGAAAGTGGGAAAACACAAATAAAGAGAAATCTTGTTTACAGGAAGTAACCCCAGGCGAGGGACCGCCAAGGCACACAGCGTGCACAGATGCACTTGGGCTTCCCTAAATTCTCTTGGTGCACCTCAGGACCCTCTGCATGATGCACCCTGCATAAGGAGGAGCATTGGGCCAGACTCCTGGGAAGGGCTCTCCAGTACACGAAGATACGGTAGGAGAAGAAAACCCCTTCCCTGTATGAACCGATCCCTGTCCTGTGCCGTGCCATCAGCCTGGGAAGGAGACAGCAGCCCCACAACAGTCTTAAGGGCATCGCACCAGGACACTGCACACAGCAGACTGTTAGAATATTCTTATATAAACCACATATATATTATAAATATTATTATTATACCATAACATAACACACGTATTAAAGGATCTAATTCTTGGGGCAAATTGAGGCTTGGGCTTAAGCTCCCCAGCCAGGGAGCAGAGCCTGGAGGGCACAGACCCATCTGCACAGAGACCCCGCAGAGTCCTCCTGGCTCCAACACCTGCAGCAGCCAGTGATAGATTGGCAGCTTTAAATCTGAATTTCCTTGCTTTGGGCACTTTTAAATTAAAGTGGTAATGTGCTTTAAATCCTGTTTCCCTGTTTTTTCACTACACTCTTCAATCCTTTCCTCCAGAAACTAATCAAGATGTCTCAGACTCACTTATACTTCGCCTCAGCCACCTTCCCTCATAACTTATTCCATATGTCTGCGATCCTTTGCAAGACACGGCTCCACCTTAATTCCCTATTTACTTCCAGTTTCCCAACATGCTGTTACACCCCCAGAGCTTGAATCCCCACACACACTGTATCTTTACTAGTGATAATTATTTGTACAGAACATCACATCATCATACTCGCAAACATCACCAACCTGGTCCTTCGACTCCTGTACACATCTCAGCAATGCTGCTGCTCACAGGACATTGCAAACCCCTCCTGATACAATACAAAATGCTCATCGGAAACCCTTGAGAAACAACCACCTCTCTATGAAGAGTCCAAGCAAGCCACGTTCCATGCATATGGGCTCACCCATACGTACGTGTCTATAAAGCATCACTGCTTGCACAGCACCAATATCTCCACCTGGTTATGGCAATAGGAAAAGGACCTAGGGTAAAGAGGTGCAGGAGAGGTTGGCACAGAGAAGCTCTGCTGGTGATTTCTAAGGTGCACAGTACTTGCAGCAGAGGGGCACTGATGCGTCCTGTCCATCACAGGGGATCCGTCACCCAAAAGATAGGGAACAACAGGAAAGTGCCTGTCAGTTCTCCATTTCCTTCAGAGCACACTAAAAGCATTTTCCCTCCCTTGTTGGACAGGACTGAAAAAGACTTGCTCCAGTGACACCAGCTCCATTCCTTGAGAGACATCATCCAAGAGACCTGGACCAAAGCGGACACATCCAAGCAGCAACCCTCTACTGTTCCATAGCGGTTAGCAGCTGTGCTGCCCAGGGATGGCTGCTCCTAGACTATAGTTCTGCTCCCATGAAACAGGGATGCAGCAGGACTGCAATAACAAGAGAGTGGGAATCTTGAGGCGTTTAACCCTCTTGATGACTGATATTCCCACTGACATCTCCCTTACTCAGAGCCTGTACTGACCTCAGATCCACTTTATCAGCACAGCAAACACCAGCCCTCAGCTGCAATACAGAGAACTGCCAGATTGCATGTTTGTCTCACAGAGAGAAAGGTGGTGAAGGAAGAGGGACAGGAGAAGGCTTTAAATGGAGATGATAAAAAGCCACATTGATTAAAGGATACTGTCACTGCTGGGCACTTCCAGAAGGACCGCTAACACAGATACCATCCTGTCCATGTGCCATGTACAAGCAGTAAACACTTGCATTTGCTCTGGTGCAAGAAACCTCAGTCTCAGCTCTTGCTTCTCATTGGCCTCGAATCCAACCTGACCTAAAGGCATTTCACGTGCCTCATGCTTTACAGGAGGAACACCAGCTGTAAGCAGATAATGACATTTCCATGCTGCCTTTAGCACCAGCCCTCCAAGTGCCAGCTGCAGTTGTGGCCACGCAGAGCTGCAGTAAACCAGCAGCAGCTCATGCTTCCAGGCAGGATTCCCTCGCATGACTTTCCCTACTAACTTCATCTGTGGCAGCAATCCAGGCCGTGCACAGCTCATACACACTCATTAAAACCTTCAGGAATACTTCAAGTATCTCCAAACCTGAAATAACATGGAGCAGAAGAGACAGCCCATGTGCAAACGCCATCACGCACCCCCATAAAAGCCACTCCTGTCTCCTCCACTCAAAGCTGACCACAATTTAATGCCTTCCCCAGTTAAGCCAAAGATGTAATGACCCAAGGACAGATTCTGGCATGGGACTGGACAGGATTTTGGCAGCACCAGCCTCAACACATCTGCCCAAGCGGGAAGGGGTCCCAGCACCTTGCTGGTCACAGCATCCTCTGCTGGACAGAGCTCCCACATCCTCGCTCCTACTCTGCCGGTGCTGTTCCCAGTTTCACCCTGGCTCAGTTTGGGACCTGTTTCCCCATCCCAGTCCCTAAGTCGTATTTTCTGTCTCAAGCAGTGGGACAGTTCTTACAGGGGACTCACTGCTTGCTCTGCTCTTTGTTAAGTCCTTGCCCTATCCCATCACTACCACTCTACTTCAGCAGCTCCAGGTGGAAGAGGCAATACTATGCCAAGAGTTAGACCTGAACTTGTTACACATCGTGTTTATATCTGCTTTACTGACAGCAAAATGTGCTGATAGGAGGGAGCAGCCCCACCTTTAACTGCCTCTTGTCAAAAATCCCCTCTGGTGTGAGGCCTGAGGAGCTGTGAGCAACAAGAAGAGGCAACACTTGGGAATAACTGATGAGGAAATTATAAATGTCTATAGTCAAAAGCACCCCCTTTGCAAGTCAAGATTCAGTTTGATGCACACCAAGATGCAACTCAAGCTCCTCCGCAGCAAGTGGGATGGGGGTGCTGGAGCTCCTGCAAGGCAGGAAAACCCCAGGATAGAGAAATCAGGAGACACCCCAGCACCTAGCACTGCAACCCCTTACCCATGAGGCTGGCTGGAGGGGGCTCAGGGCTCAACCTTGCCTAGGGCTCTTCCCAAAATCCAGTTAAATCACATTCCCACACTCCCATCCCTTTACATGTGCTTTTTCAGTTACTAAGTTTTATCAGAGTTACTATAGTTACACCCACAGGTGTTGATGAAAATCAAATTCTCACGTTTCTGAGCAACTACACACGCAATGTCTCTTAGACACTGAGCTAATGAAGGAACAGAAGCTGTATTTATGGTTTACGTGTGCAATCACTAACGACTTTCAGGATCCAAAGAGCTACTATGAAGTTTCAGCAACATGGTGTTAACAATTCATCAGCTCAACCCCATCAAATGCACCGAGCCCCACAACGGCTCTATGGGGAACGGAACAGTTGGGAAGCGAACTCTGTCTGCTGAAAACTCTATGCATATATATATATATATATATATATATATATATGTATATATATGAGAGAGGGCTGAGGCTTTGAGAGTGCACCATTGTGCCTTTGATGTCTCCCCAGGTAGCTGCAGATGTCAAAACACCTAATAATCCATCCTAATAATCCAGAACACCACCAGGCAGTGCCGCCAAGCAAAGCACCCCACTGACAGCGTGAGCTGCTCCTCTTGGCAAGTCACCATGGTTTGTTTAACGTCCTTGGTTAATGCCTGACAGCCAAGCATCTCTACCTACCCGCTTGTGGAAACACAAACCAACACTTTGCATCTTCCAAGCTTCAAGAAATCAGAGCGACAAAGAGTCACAAGGAATATGACAAAGACATCAAGTCACCGAGGACTTTTGAGGCAAATCCGCCCCGTGAATGTCTGTTTGCATCACTTATTTCCTAACAAGCTGCTCCTCACACAAAGGGACCGCTATTCTGTTGCCTCTGTATGCTCCTAAGAAGCATTTGTCTTTACATCCTGCACTAATGGGTTATTAGGCACATCAAACATATAGATTGAATCATGTAATTATGCCTTTTAAAATGGCAGCAATATTTGAGATCAGCCCAGCAGTTGCTGCCAATCAAACCCCAGAAGCAGAACCTGCTCCTTGCCTCCTGCAAGAACACAGACGGGGTTCTTTTACTTCTCATACACTGCATGAGCTCCCCTAGGCCAGCCTTGCCAGCTCCCAGGGAGGTCATGCACAGTAAAGCAAGACCTGGACATGATTTCCATGGGGAGGATTAGCCAGGATACACAAGGCTCTCTCACACCAGTTTGGAGCTGGATGATCACAGAATCAACTAGGTTGGAAAAGACCTTTAAGATCAAGCCCAGCCTTTACCCCAGGACTGATGGTGCTCAGATGCTTCAGCAGCAAACCTGGTTAAGACTAAGACAGAAGCAGAAGGAAGCAGGACCATGCTGGGGATGCTGGGGATGATCAGGAGCAACAGTTACCTTCTAACAGGAGAGAGATTAACAGGGAGACACAAAAGAAAAGGCAGCAAAGCAGGGGAGCAGGCACTGTGCATCCCTGAGCTTCATGTGCTGCTCAGGCATCTTCCACCAGCTCTATGGACTTCTATGGTTTATGTGGTAGAAAGACCAAAGACGTATCACTGCTCCAGTGCTCCTTCACTTTCTGTCTGCAGAGATAAATTCATGGCCAATCCCACTCCTGGGAAAAACAGCCTTGAAAACACATTTGTGCACATGCTGCAGCTCCTGCCATGATGAGGGAAGAGCTCAAAGATGGCCTGTGAGCAGGTGAACCTCTGCTCCAGGAGGATACTTCAGTTCCACACATTAAACTCACTTCCCGGTGCCTGCAGGCATCATTACCCCGGCTGAGAAAGAAACATGCATGCGTTTGGGCCCCAAAACATTAAAGATACCATCAATCACTGATTTCCACTTGCTTGTATAGATCCCCTCTTAATGACCTTTCCATGTTTGCCTCTCCCATGCCTGTTACTTATATATCAGTGACCTGAACAGACAAGAGACGTGGGGTGGCAGCTCTTCAGTAGAGGCTCTCCGTGAGACAACGGAGAGTTATTGCTCTCCAGATAAACCAAGCAGCAGCACAGATAACAGTAACAAAGACGTTTGGTGAGCACGGTTTTCCTTCATATCTAACATGTCCCATAATTCAAAATATATATTACAAATAAGCAGGAGCAAGACTCCTCTTTTAAAAGGAAAACAGGATGCAAACTTGGTGACCCCGTAACTTGTGCTTCCCAGCACTTGGTGTCATGGATTGTCAATCTCTTTCTATAGTCATAATCCTTAGCTTAAAGTTCTGGGATATTCTGAAATGGCCTAAATGTGGATCGAGATGACAAGATAACACCCCTGTCACACCTTTATTTTAACAAAGACGTGTCAGTTCCGTATGGATTCTTTTACAAGCTGCTTGGGAATTTCCGCCAGCACCAGGACAGTAATGCACCAATTGTTCTCTTTGAAAACACGGAGCAGAGAATGACATTGCAGTAAAGCACACACAGAGCAAAAATAACTCAGGGTAAAGCTCCTTGTTCCTGGAATTACCCACTGGATTCTCAAGCATCTTATCAGGAGCCAATCACAAGAGCAGCACCAACATATCAACACTGATATTCTTACTCCTATGTTTGTCCACCCTAAACTAAACACTAATAGTAAGCTGAAAGATGGGGTGAATCAGAGCAGGAAACATTTCCTGCTACACTCTTCTTCCTTGTAACCAGAAAAATCCCTAAACCAGAGGACTATGTCGCGTTGGACCAGGTTTGCTGCTGGGATGAGACAATTCTTTTGCCGTCACCTCGAAAATGCAGATATGGGAAGTCCCACTTACTGCTCCAAGCATGATCCTGAAGATCAGCCATCGAAAGCCCCAGATGACAACGCTGGAAGGAGGAGTGCGCTGGGGCAGGCGGGAGAGGGTCCAGAGTGGGCAGAGGAATATCCCCAGGAAACCTGTTTCCAGGAGCTGTGATTCCCATCCTGTAGTGCCAACATGTGAGAAATGAGAAAGAAAATGGTTATTGGTAAGTCCTGTGAGTTATCCTTTCACTAACTGTAAACATTCAAGCAGAAAAAACCCATCCACACTGTAACTGATGCTTTTTCAGTTCCATTTGGAGGAATGCAGGTACCAACTCTGCCCTAACAGACACACAACATTCTGGGGATTGATGCTTTAAGCTATAGGACGCACCTATGTTTGGTGTGTTGGGCTGTGCAGTTCTTCTGCAAGCACACGCATCAACACTTTGATCTTTACCTGGTTACTTGATGCAGCATGAATCATAGAGTGGTTTGGGCTGGAAGGGACCTCAATGCTCATCCAGCTCCAACCCCTGCCACGGGCAGGGACCCCTTCCACTGGAGCAGGTTGCTCCAAGCCCCTGTGTCCAACCTGGCCTTGAACACTGCCAGGGATGGGGCAGCCACAGCTTCTCTGGGCACCCTGTGCCAGCGCCTCAGCACCCTCACAGGGAAGAGCTTCTGCCTAAGAGCTCATCTCAGTCTCCCCTCATGCAAACTCCCTTTTTTTACCTTGATACGCGTAAGGTTCCTTAAATCAAAATGCAATTGTTTTTCTTAAAAAAAAAAAAATCACACATTAGCTATTAAAAAATCCCCATTCTTCCTCCCATACATCCTGTGCTTTCTGGAATAGACACCCCAACTGCCAAAACCAGCACTTCTGAGACAAGTGAAGTATATTGTTATAAAACCAGCTGCACCAGGAAAGCAATGGCTAATACAAAATGTGAAAGGTTAATTGTTACTAAACCCAGCTACACACAGCAGTTACGGGTCTAACTGGCACCAAACTGGTAGTATATCTCCCTCATTTCTGCCCACACAAGAATCCCACTGTTATCAACGTTTTCATATGTAAATCACTGTGTTCCCTGCAGACATATAGGATGCATGTGGCTGAGCGGGAAGGCACAAGCCTCTAGGAAAAAAGTCATTCCCTGTGAGGGTGCTGAGGCGCTGGCACAGGGTGCCCAGAGAAGCTGTGGCTGCCCCATCCCTGGCAGTGTTCAAGGCCAGGTTGGACACAGGGGCTTGGAGCAAGCTGCTCCAGTGGAAGGTGTCCCTGCCCATGGCAGGGGTTGGAGCTGGAGGAGCTTTAGGGTCCCTTCCAACCCAACCCATTCCATTCTATGCTATGCTGTTCTAGTCTGTGCTATTCTATTTTATGCCATCCCACCCTATTCTATCCCTCCCATTCTATTCTATTTATGCTATGCTGTTCCCTACATATGCATTTCCCTTCAGGAGCAACATCCTCTTTCACCAGTGAGGACACAGTGGCATCATTTTTTAACCTTGGTATTAAATCCAACTCCTCAGGAGGTGTTTGCATGTGCAGAGGAGAAAGGCATGGAAGGATGGTGTGATCCTGAGTGACACATTTCTTATGCATTAAGCAGGTTATACGTGCGTGCATCAGCCCATGGGGATGAGTGTGCAAGCGCACGTGTGTCCGGAGGGAAGCCAAAGCCTTCCCAGTATGCGCTGGCCTCCCAGGATCACGGGTTCAGCTGCACCTGTGCTGCTTGCTCCAATCGACAAGCCTGAATCCTGGCACCGCCACAGCACCCGGCTGTGGTTCCAATGGCATGATCCGTGCAGACCGTGCCAGCAAGGGGACAGCTCAGCGCCGCAGCGGGAGGCAGGAGCCGAGCAAACAGTGCTGCCAGCTGCTGGGAATAACCTCTGCAATTCCCTGCTGCCGACAATGGCACCAAACAGGGTTTAACTGCAAGTGCAGTCAAGGACAAACGACGGTCACAGCACCCATTCAGAGGTCTCTGGCTGAACCTCCTTGACTTGTGGTTAAATCCTGTCCAGTGCCAGCTGCTCTGCGCAGCAATGGGCAAACTTGCTAGCATGAAGTGCTGTGCTGGACCTTGCTTTGTTACTGACCTTCACAGATCACAGCAAGTTCCTGCTAAAAACCAAGCTTAAAGTACAGATCTGCACGGAGAGGCTCTGATTTATTAACAACCCTCTTCCTGACGGACTGAGCCTGCACAGCTGGTAACGTGGTCATGCAGATCAGCTTTCCATACTAGCATGCGTCACCCAAACAGTCACACACCCTGCCCTCAGCAGTGGAAGCTCCTCTCCTGCCCCCATCCATCTTCCTTCCACCCCAAGCACCTCCTTGCCCTATACCCTTCCCCACAGCAGCCCTCTCATTCCCAACCCACTGCTCTTCCCTTCCCCATTCAGCATGGACTCATCCTGACACTTCTTACTCCACTTCCAGGCGTCATCATGTCCAAAGTACTGCTCGATGCTACTCCACAAGCAACCCAAGCACTTGTGACAGTTGGATTACCCGAGGTGCTAGAATGTGTCATGGTTTCAACTAAAAATTACAGCTAAATCATGAAGACTTTCAAGGACATGAACATGTTGTTCAACACCACAAGTGCATCCATAGCAAAAGGGGTGAGCTCTGCTCCACCTCACATTCGCTTTATTGTAAGTTGATATTAGAAAGCAAGATTACGAGATCCATCAACGCAAACCTTGCCTTTTGAACTGCTGACTTACCAACAGTTGTTCCTGTCTACCCTTTGAAAGCCTCAGACTAATTCCCTTGCAATCTTAGGTTTGAGGCCATAACCACGCATCTGCTGAATGCTGCTGCAGTTTGAGTATCACAACCTTTTAACATCACTTCCCAAACACACTGTGATACCTACAAGGTGTCAACCAAGCCATCACACCTTGGAAGGGAAGAACTTCAGGAAGAACTGGTACTTAGCTGTCCCATAGAGCTAAGTTGTAACAGTAGTTTTCTCCCTATCCTTATCCTCCTCTTCTTGCTATAAAGTGGGCAGTGCTGATGAGATGTATTTGCTGATGTGGCAGTGCCAGGCAACGGAGCCCAACACAACCACATCCTTCATCTCCACCAAACCACATACGAACCCTCCTTCAAGCTGCAGAAATTCCCATTCTCGACCTTTTTGGACAGTTCTATAACAACAAAAACATGGACATGGAGGAAATCATAACCTGGGGGGATGTAGAGGGGGAATCAAATGATCCCTGACTTTGGGGCTGTGAGAGGGGAAGGCAAGTGATGAGCACTGGGCGTTTTAGGAGCAAAGGTCTTTTCCCTGTAGCAATCCTAGTTTATCCATACAGTGATATTTTTGGAGTAAAACCCATTTACTTAGAGGCATTGCGGCTACCCGAGATGGCAATTCCCATCCTCCAAACCCCAACCAACGCATCCCTATGGCCGGGCTGAGCCTCGGGGCTCACCTCCAGCCCGGTCCCTCCGGCCCCAGCGCACACTGATACTGCTGGGAACGAAAGGGTCACGTTGTTGACCCACCTGCTCCTGTTTTCTTCACTTGGATCTAGTCAAATTTCAGCAGCTGCAGCGCGGCACAAAGCGCCCCATTGTTATCCCCGCGCAGGCGGGGGGAGCCACGGCCTCTTTTGGGGCAGAAGAGAAGAAAACTGAAATCAAATCAACTGCCAACGGAGCCCCACGCGCGCTTCCAGTGCCTGTTAACATGCTCCGAGCTTCATGGGGTGAAATCCATAGTTTGGTGTTTTCCAAAGGTCTCTGCTGGGGCAGGGAAAGAGTGGGGAGGATGTGACGGGGGGTAGGAAAGGCAGGGAAGGGGAAGAAGCAAAACAAAATCAAAACAAGCTTTCCCATATTCCTTATGGGAAAAAAAACCTGAGTTTGGGATGAACTGTCTCCAAAGCAGCCCCATTACAGCTCCCTACAGTATCATTTCTAATGGAATAGAGATTGTACACCATAATATCCTTCAGGTTTCCAGTCTTCTCCTTTCTTATTTACCAATCACATAGCTGATGAAAACCCAGCTGAGTTATCACAGCTTGTCCATGGCTCCAGAGGAAAGCCTTTCCCACCCAGCCCAGCTCCATCATCCTTCCTGCATCCGAGACTCGTTTTCTGTCTACATGGACACTCAGGAAGAAAGCAATGAGGCAGAGAAGTGCTGAAAACCTTCAGAACCAAATACTGAGCAGTCAGCTCCAAAGATAATGAAGTTTCTTATTTTCATAGAATCACAGACTCAACCAGGTTGGAAAAGACCTTTCAGATCATCATTTTCAATTAATCTATTTTTCTGAGAAAAATCAGGTGGTGAAAACCCAGCCCCAAATCCAGCTTTGGCAGAAATAGCTCAGATACTGTATTAATCCCCCTTCCTAAACCACGGGATAAGGGGAAACGGCAGTGCCTCTCTTTGTCCATCTACACGTTAACTTTACAGGGCACACGCTTGCATGGCCCAGACAAATGTTTCCCCAATGTCCACGTGTTTTACAGCCCCATCTGCAGCAGCGCACGGGGCCGGGAGCGGACACTGCAGCTGTCTCCCTATGAATATTGTGTGTCAGACATCCCGGCAGCCAGAGCAAGGCAGATACCCAATCCGGACCGACCTACCCTGGGATGAGATTAACTGCTCCCGAGCCTCTCCTCCCCTCCCTACCTCCCTGGAATCTGCTATGAGCTCATTCCAGCATCAGCATTAAACCACCTGTTGAAAACGGCACGGGTCACGCTGGTGGCTATGGGGTTTTCTGACCAAGGACTTCAGTCTCCAAATACTCTTTGCAGCTAACATGTGTGGGTCAACCGATGCAAACGAACCAATATCCAGCAGTGAGTAAACACTGAGTAAGGGGGTGTTGCCCTGCTGGTGTGTTCCCATGGGCACTGGGATGTTCTTTGCTTCTGTACCCACAGCTCATCCCCCATCTCCTTTCCCACTGGGGTCTCCTCCTTCACGCTGCCACTCATTTCCCACTTGCATAAATGAATGCAGATTGAATTAGATCTCCTCAGAACTGTGCTGATGGATCAATACTTCTTTTCATGAGTACATACTGCCTTAAAGGAAAACAGTCAGGTCAAACCCAGAGCTCTTTTCCAACAATGAAAGATAAACCTCAAAAACAACCCCCCAGAAAACCCCATTCATGGAAAAATATTTCTGCTTTTTCCTTACTTTTGGTTTTTTAATTTTTTTTTTCCAATCTCTGTAAATCATTACAACTTTCAACATCCATAGCAACAACTTCCTCAAAGGAAAGCAATGCTCCAAACCGTCCCAAAACGAGCCACATCGTTTTGAGGTGTCTCGCTAATGCATCCTCTCTCAAGTTAAACACTGTGCCTGCCAGCTAACCAGAAACACCTTTATCCCCAGTGTGAAATACTGCCCATGCTAAAACCCATGGCAAAATCATCACCAGTTTCAACTGGGTCTGGATTTCACGCAGAGGTTTCACACGTCTCAGCTACCCCCTGTGGAAACGTGATGGGTTTTCCCTGCGCTGAAGACAGGAGCCAGGGCAGGTGCACCAGCCAGCGGGGAAGGCTGACGGTATCATATCACATAATAGTTTGGGCTGGAAGGGACCTTAAAGCTCATCCAGTTCCAACCCCTGCCACGGGCAGGGACACCTTCCACTGGAGCAGCTTGCTCCAAGCCCCTGTGTCCAACCTAACTTTGAACATTCCTCCACTCTTACCCCGGATCACGCTGCTGCCCCAAGCACCAACAATCCCAAGATCCAAACTACCTTCCCACAGTCAAACTCTGCCATGTCCATTTTCCCCAAACACCACCTATAGTAAAGATTTCAAACTCCTCTTTTACCAAAGAGAGAACAGGCTGCTAATACCTCCCATTTCTGCGCCAACAGAAGAGTTCTTGGTGTTGTTGGAAGGTTTGGAGCAATGTTATCGATAACTTTTGTTCTTCAAGTATAAACCACACAGAATATAAAAATATAATAATTTAGCATAAAAACTTTTAAAAGCTTCCAAGTGCTCTCCAGGGTAGTCATTAGAAACTACTTAGGTACCAGGAGGGTGATAACAGTGAGTTAATGCAGCGTTAAATTAGCCCTCCTTCCATGCAGAACTTGAAGTGACAGAGGAATCAATTGGGAGGGGTTTTATTTTCTTCTTTAACTCCTGGAGTTAATGGATTTCCTGTTTTTAGCTCTGTGGGCGGCTGTCACTCTGAGGGATCCAGAGATACTGGATTTAATTACTCAGGTTAAAGTAAGGAAAATAATTCCACTTGTCTTCATATGAGCTTACGGGCACCAGCATCTCAAGCATGGCCAGCATGGCAAGAACACGTTAGCATGGCTGCTCATTGGTGCTGTCCCTCATGTGCTTCTCAAAGCCCTCCTGGGCTTCTCAATGCTTCAAGGCATCCCTCAACATGTTCACATGGCCAACAGCCTCAAGACCTGTGCCACAGATCTTGGTGAGCATCAGGAGTGGGTCACAGCCTAGAGATGGCTTCCTGGGGCTCCCTCCATCCTCCTGCAGGCACATTTTGAGGTGGTTTGGGGCCCTAAGGCAACCCAACAGCAGGTTTAGCAGTTCCTCTGGACTCACCTCCATCAGTGGGGGATTCATTCCACCTCCCTTTAACAGATAATCAGGAGTAAGGTCAACGGTGCCCATCAGATAAAGATCAGCAGGGTTTAGGCTGGCCACAAAGATAGGGGAGAAAACAAAAGCTGAGCATCCTGTAACAGCCCACAGACCAGGGGTCACACTGAGAACTTCATAAATGAAATGGGAAGTGATGAAAGGGACTGACTGAAATAAGATGTGGAACAGAAACATGAACAGAATGAAGGGAGAGGCCAAAGACAAGTGACACCACCATGACCAGGTGACAGATCCATTTAGTGGTACACATTGTGTTAGGGCAAAGCAGCGTGTTCCCACTCAGACAGTTCTCAGCAGAAGAAAGCAGCTTTAGAGGCTTGACACAAGAGAGCCTGAAGGCAGGGAACAATCCCTCGCTGCCAGGAGCATCAGAGGGAAGCTTTCCCTGCAAAACCGATCACCTGCAGAGCTCTCTGTTCTCATGGCTCTGTACTGCTGGAAGCAAGTCTTGATGGATCACTGGTTTGGATCCAGTGCCAGGATTCCTCCATTCCCCTGTGCGGAGGTTCAGGTGTACACTGCGAATACCAGCAGAGACCATCTACTGCCAGGTTCCCAAGGCATGAGGAAAACAAAAGGGAAAATATGCATCATCACTAAGGAACTCGGGTTCCTGGGACAAGGAATTCTAACCTGGAACTGATTTTCTTTCCAATTACCCTTTCTGTACCAGCCACTTTGAAGTCCATGATCCAGCTAAAAGCCAGTTACAGTCTTCTGATGAGTTTTCTCTCTGGAAACCCATGCTGCTCCTATGAAAACAATTTACGATGGCACAACCAAGTGCACAGAGTAAGGAGGGTTTGGCTTAAAAGAAAACAAGCAAAACCAGAATATTCCCAAAGGAAAACAAAGGCAAAGTCTGGACCCTTACCTACCAAACCAGAACAGTCAGGGTTTGATTAGGAATCAGGAGTTGTTATACACATTCCTGCTATGTGACTGGAGAAGCCCAAAATTCACCTCACATAAAGCTACTCCAGGGATATTCTGCTTGGCTTTGGTGGCCACAGGACATAAACTGCACCAAGAGAAGAGGCAGGGAGAAAACCAATGGAAACAAGCACAAATGTTCACCCAGGAAACTCATGGTCCTGCTGGGATCAGGCAATGGAGCCTCTGACACCTCTCTGGGGCTAAAACTCCTGGGAACATCATCTTCCAACTTGGCCTTGCTGCACACGGACTCTGTCAGAGACACAACAGGAGCCTCCAAGCATCTGGAAGAAGCGGCAGCTTATTCCCACTCTGAACCTCAGGAGGAAACTGCAACCAAGGGTCCTTTGTCTGAGAGAAAGACACCAAGGGCTTTGGAAGACAGAGCTGAGTCTGAAATACCAAAGAATCCCTTTGGTGCCCATCCCTTCCAGGTTACATTCCCTCTTCCTGGGCTTTTCCTCCTTACTCTCCACCAAAAAAACCCTACAATGAAGCAGAAAGCCAGCAAATTCCCACCTTTTCAAGCAACCTGCTGAACACATTTTATCTGCTCTTTATGGACAGGACCCCTGCAGCACGGTGCCATGTGCCTGCAGAGCTAAATTGCTAAAAACAGGTGTCTGTTGGGTGTTAAATCTCTCTTCAGGCTGCTTTGGCAGCTTAAGAAACCATAAGCAGCTGTTAACATGGGTAGCATGGCAACATTGAGCCTAACAGCTCAACCAGCCCCCTTTCTTCACCATTTCTAGACTCTCCTTCCCCACTCATCCACTTGAAGCAAGAACAAATTAAACCCAATACCATGAAGGCACCTGGCAAGCTCTTTTGCCAGCAGACAGAAAGCAAGCCTTGAAATAAAAAGCATATTAGTCAAGTTTTTCCCTGCTGTATCATGTGAGGTTTCCAGTGCCCTGGAGAGATCACATTTTAGCCTCATGCAAGCACGTGTTTTAGCATCAACATTTGCAGATGATGATAAATGCTCACCGAGGGATGACTCCTTCATCAGGCTTCCCCATCAGTTTGAAGTGGGCCTCCCATGTAAAATCTCTGCCTTCCCAAATTTTTCCTGAACATAGTGCCTTTAAAAGGCCAGTTTATATCTATACTGAATAGGGAAAAAAAGGCTGCATAGTTGATTAACCTCAAGGCAGATACCCCCATCCAATGCCCCAAAGGATCACAGGAGTGATAATAAAGGTGTAATATCAAAGGTAATACATGAGAAGACCATGAGCAGGTTATGGCCAACTTACAGGTTGAATGTGAAAGGCCATCCTAGTGCAGAAGAGGAAATACTACAGGTCCTACAAAGAAGTTCTAGAGAAGGAGAGCACAACTTTGCATGTTGGTTTTAAATGGGCTGTTCTTACCAATGACATCAGCCATGGTCACGGTCCCACCACCCATCATCAGATGCCCATTTCCTTCAGCAGTGGCAAACACCAGAAACTATTTTAACCCACACATGTTGCTTTCGGTTACATTCCTGAACCATCTTTTACACTCAAAACCTTAATATAACCCACAACCAACCAACTAAAAAAAGCAGGATACTATTTACACAAGACAGCATGAGAAAAACCACTGCAGTACCTATAATAGGAATTTTCTGATTCCAAAAGGGGATTTTCTCTGTCTGGAGTAAAAGCTGGCTTGGGGGATTACAGTTAAATAAGAAAATGGCCATTGCTGTGTCCTTTAGGACATCCCCTCCATCCCAGCCGAATTAAACAGGACTCAGCTACACCACTAACTCAACTGACTAACGAAGCTCTGGTGATGTAAATCTGCTGTAACTCAGGAATGGTTTCATGCAGGCATTTTTCAACCTGATGAGGTCAGAAGTGACCAAAATGACTAATGGGACCTCAACACCCACAGCTTTAACCTCCCGGAACAAAGGAAGAAAGAGGGAGCAGGGGGAAAGGAGACCAAACGCGGAACTCAGGAAATCAAAAAGCTGCTTTCAAAACCCATCTGATTTTTAAAGGACCTGATGGATACGTAGGAGGAAGCAACAGTTTTTTGGCAATTACAGGATGAATGCCAAGAAGCCAACTGCATTAGGAAGTTGTTCTCTCCCTGCACAGTACAAAGAGATGAGCAAACAAACAGGCAGAACTGCTGATGGTCAGAGACCTGAACTATGCACCAAGTCTTCTGAGTCCTGAAATCTCCCTGTCGATACAAAGAGATGAACTAGATCAGCAATCATTTAATCCAGGGCTTGAGCAACTAAAACATCATATAACGGGCTGAAAACTGTAAACAGTAACAGAAATCAGAACTACTTCAACATAATTATTTTCAGCTACAGCAAATGGATCTGTGGGCAGCTGTTAAGATGAGTCTGCAGGAAACATTAAACCTCCCCGGTGAATCTGCTGCCACGTACCAAGGACAATTTACCAAACCCACCCACTGTCAAAGCTGGTGTTCTTCCCATCATTACTCATCTTGAGAAAGAGCCGAAGAGTCCTTTGGACACCTTTAAACCAATCTGTTAATGGGTTTCGAAGGCAGGGAGGGAAGGAGGATGCAGCAAGCGCAGGAGTCGCGCTCAGCCACCTCGAACCAAACCCATCTTCATCAGAGAAGAGCTAAGTAAAACGCTGCAGGCCTGATGTCAAGGTTTCAGATGACGACCTCTTCACCTCATCCCCCAGAAACAGTCACAATTAATGCACAGCATGGAAAAGCCACAAAGTTTTATCTATTTTTTTCTTGCCATAAACCAGCCCCAAACATTGCCCTGATTTTGCCTCTTTTCTTCCCTCTACTACAGAAATTCCCCACCATGATCAAATTACTCACTGGTCTTGACTAAGATACACAGAGAGGAGGGAGAAACAAGAGTCTTAAGATCTCAGGTCACTTCTTTAAGCTCTTTTCTCAGCCTGTCCTAACATTTTACTCCCTCTATGAAATGTGGATGCGCAGCGGTGCCCCAGAGCAGCTTCCACCATGTCAAAGCTTACAACCTGCAAAATACCAGGGGTAAATACCCAACTATAATATGCATCTGAAATAGAAATTCAGACTTGAGATGATAAAAAAGGGTAAATATAAATCAGGTTTATGTTGAGAAACAGCCACATACGACATTCATTAAATATTGCTCCTATTAAGATGCCATTCACTATGTTTCCTCACCACATGTATAGATACCGCTAAACCTGAAAATCTCAGACACTGGCAAGAGCTGGAGACAGGGACCCTCATTAATGTGAACCAGCACTGGAAGAATCACTGTGGATTCCATTTTTAGGAATAAGCAAGTTTCAGAGTGGTAAGAAAACAGAAAGCTAAAGCAACACAAAGCAGCGTTATTTATTTTGACAGCTGCAGTTTGGTTGTTTTAACTGGTTATGAGGGGTTTAAAAGAGACTCTGAAATACACGAGAGACACGGACCTGCTTGAGTGAGCGCAGGGGAGGCCATGAGGATGCTCCAAGGGCTGGAGCAGCTCTGCTCTGGAGCCAGGCTGAGGGAGCTGGGCTTGTTCAGCCTGGAGAAGAGAAGGCTCCTGAAGGGGAGAACTTAGAGCAGCTCCAATGCCTAAAGGGGCTGCAGGAAACCTGGAGAGGGGAAATAGAGATGAAAATAGGAACATGCTTCCCTGCAGCGGAAACTGCACCTACCAACACATCCTGGTTAGCATCAATAGATCCCAAATATTTAACTGCCATTTGCCTGAAGGGCAGGATAAATTACCATTTCTAGGTCCTTTATTTCCTGTGCCTCGAAATGGGTCATACCTTGATGCACCTTGAAAGGGTCTTGCCAAAAGCCCAGCGAGGGCAATGGGAGTCTCCCGTCCAAGGAACATAGGGATGAGGATCATGTGTGGCAGGATGGACTCCACCACAAAGATGCACAAAGGACAAAGATGAGGGAAGAAGGGGAGTAAAACATGCATGGCTGTGCCTAGTAGCAGAGGAGGGCAGCAGCACATCCAGGTCCTAAAACCAGCAAGTTTGGTGCCTAAAATGGTCCTGGGCAAACGTTTCATCTTCCCTTTCACCTGCACTGTGCACGCATTGCCACAGAAACAGCAGCTCTGCAACCTGTCCTTGGCTATCCCCTTTGATGCAGATTCCAAGCCCAAATTCACCTGGGACAGGAGGAAATGTTCCCTAGAGCCCCGAGCTGTCACGTTCACCTGTCAAGAGAATAATATGATGGGAGAAGTATCAAGGGAGCGATCAAGAGAATCTTGGAAAGGGAATTAACACAGATCTATGTTCCCTGAATTACAACATCCACCTCAAACTCGTGCACACTGAAATCTGTGTTTACCCAAGGCAAAGGAACTACGTAATTGCCCTCCGCAGGAATGACTACACAAGACTAAACACGTGCTGCATGCTCTGTCAGAAGCCTCTGGTCCTCCATAATCTGCTTCAGGCCATGCCATTGCCTTTGCATTGCACTTCAGGTACCACCACATCAGGCAGCAAAGGGATGCAGGAAGGAAGGAATTAGCGGTGGCACCGGCAGGTTTAGAACCACAGGGCTCTTCCTCTCTTGTTTTCTGCCCCATCCATCAAACCAATTTCCCTTGATAGGAATTAATGACACTAATTATTTCTGTCACCCCCTCCAGATGCAGGGTCTGGGCAACTGTTGGAACTGGGTGGCTTTAAGGTCCTTTCCATCCCAAACCATTCCATAATTCTATGCTCTATAGGGCCAGAAAGAACCATGGAGGAACCCTGAAGCTCCAGACAGAGCAACATTATGAAGCAACAGCTAATATTTTAAGCCTCACAGTTCTATTTTTATTCATGTCCACATCCCATAGTCAGCAACAAAACACAGCAATAAAAAGACAACCCTAAATCCAGCCTCAGCTTTCCTCTAGCCAGGAGATCATTAAAAAACCCCAGAACACAATAACAGCAAACCCAACCAAACAAGCAGCTCCACCACCACGCTCACGGGATGCAGTCTTTCATTCTGCATTGTCCAACAGCTCAGCTGGCACGGCTTTTGGGTCCAGGAAAGCATTTTTTAAACCATCAGCCCTTTCTCTACTTCCTAGAGCTCCTGGCACACATTTACCACTGATTGCTTCTGCTGCAAAACTGAAACCAATGGCAAAGGTGTTCTTGGGGATGTTCAAGGCAGGAATTTTTATAGAATCATAAAATTATAGAATGAACCAGGCTGAAAAAGCCCTTTAAGCTCACCCAGTCCAACCGCTCCCAGCACTGCCTTCTTATGAGGAAAGGCGGAGGGAGCTGGGTCTCTATAGTTTGGAGAAGAGGAGACTGCGGGGGGACCTTATTAGTGTATATAAATATATAAAGGGGGAGTGTCATGAGGATGGAGCCAGGCTCTTCTCAATGGCTAACAATGATAAGACAAGGGGTAATGGGTATAAACTGGAACACAAGAGGTTCCACTTAAACTTGAGAAGAAACTTCTTCTCAGTGAGGGTGACAGAACATAGGAACAGGCTGCCCAGGGGGGTTGTGGAGTCTCCTTCTCTGGAGACATTCAAAACCCGCCTGGACACATTCCTGTGTAACCTTATTTAGGTGTTCCTGCTCTGGCAGGGGGATTGGACTAGATGATCTTTTGAGGTCCCTTCCAATCTCTAACATACTGTGATACTGTGATACTGTGATACTGCCAAGGCCACCCCTAACCCATGGCACTGAGGCCTCGTCTCCACGGTGTGTGAACACTTGCAGGGACGGTGACTCCAGCCCTGCCCTGGGCAGCCCGTTCCAATGCCTGAGCACCCTCTGGGGCAGGAATTGTTCCTCAGCTCCATCTAAACCTGCCCTGGTGCAGCCTGAGGCCGTTTCCTCTTGTCCCATCCCTTGTTCCTTGGGAGACCAACCCACATCACTCCATCCTCCTTTCAGGTAGATGTAGAGAGCAATAAGGTCCCCCTGAGCCTTCTCTTCTCCAGACTATAAATAGAGCAGCTTTTGTTCTGCTTGTGACCACAGACATTCAGTATAGATTCCTAAAGATGTAGCAGCCTTCATGCTGCTTTGTTGTGAAGAGGAACCCAGTTGACCATGGCCCGGCCACCACTCATGGGCTGGTTGGATTTGCACACCCCATCCCTTAGGTGAAAACCCAAAGGGCTGGCACAGCCAGTTTATCAGCAAAGATGTCCTGATGCTCGTGCAACCTCTGGTCACAGACCTGATGCAGGTCACGGCTTTCTGAAGACAAGATACAGGTTGGGCATTCCAGCAAACATCTACCAACAGCACCCCCAAACGATGCCCTTACACAGCGCAGCTGCGAATGCCATGAAGCCTTCCTGGTAAAGAAAGGAGGAGAGAAGAAAATCATCGCGTTTTCCCATAAATATTACCATTCCCTGAGTTGTGCCGAGGAGCTGCCAATTGGAAGGACTCAGTGGTTTGATGATAACACAACATAGAGCAAGATTTTCCTCTGCCCCTACGAGCAGCCACAGTTCTCCTGCCGGCAACCTGGGTGGTGGCTTTCCCATGCGTGTGACATCAAATTCACTGGTGAGGATATTCTGTACCGTGTCATTAAGAATTCTTGCTTCTCATTTGAAGAAGCAGCTTTCTACATTCTTATATAAACCACTGAAATCAACCACATGAATAAAACTCACCCGGGATAGTGACAACTGATATTAAACAGCTATTCACATATGTCCCAAGACCACAAGACTCGTACACCCGCTCGGCTCTCCCCGCTGTAAGAAATCCAAATGACTTCAGTGCCTAAAACGAACCGTATGAATTAATCACTGGCTTTTCTGTCCTCACTCTCCGGTGCTATTAATTCAGGCTGAAAACGCATGTGCCCCAGAACAGAGAGATCCAGCAAGGGAGCGCGTCGTTCCTTAACCGTTCGGCAATGTGAAGCCAACCTGGAAATGCAGAATAGCAGGGACCACTTGGGGAGTTTCCATACAAATGGTTATCCATACCCCAAAGCAGGGGAAAACAGCCTGCCCTAATGCAAGTGAATGGAAACACCTCTAAAACAGTCCCTCAAAGAATGCATTCTTTTTCATCAATAGAAAGCACTGCCCCGGCTTTGATGTGAGCTTTCAATCATTAATGGGAAACTTGTCAGTAAAGCTGGGGGCTGAGATTCCCAAACTGGAAACACGTGTGAAGGTAGCCTGAACACCAGCCCCGCTTACCCTGGTGATTTATCATCCACCTGAGGCCGGGCTACGCTCACACCAATAAAGCCCTGGGTGGAAGAGAGCAAAAGTGTCTTAAAATCATGTGAAACATGGTAAGGGAACCAGAAGCAATCCTAAAATACCTGTGTTATTTGTTCAAATAATTACTCTATAAACCAGGCACATTTTAAATGGTACCATGTGCAGTGAACTTACACACACAAAACCACTCCTCTATACAAAAACTACTCTTCTTCCTTTGATACTACAATAAATGCATTGCTCGGTGTAGAAAGCCATTGAAAAGGGATCAATAGCGTTTTAGCGTGACACAATGTCCTAAACGAGAAGTACAGATATCAAAGATAAAGCAGGTTTTAAGGTCTCTAGAAATGTTGAAATAAAGAGAACAGAGCACAGCAAACCTGACCTAAAGCAGTGAAGAAGTGCTCTGTTCCAAAAGAAGAGCCCAGATCCTCTTCCAACCGACGCATCTGCAGAGAGGAGTTCTCAGCAATTACCTGGAATCTCTGGTGATGCCTGGTGGTCTGTGGAGCTATTGCCATTACAGGGGGGTCCCCAGAGGGTGATCCAAAGTGATGTGTGACAAACGCCATGCTCAAGGCAGTGGCTGTCAGCAGCAGGAGTTACTTTTGGCAATCACATGAACCTTTAGTTCACAGCAGTTTTCGACCTGCTGCTGGTACAAATACAGCCTGTTTTGCCTTCCATGTGTGCACAGGTCATGGCTTTCTGAAGCAGGGACACAACTGCAAACCCAGCTACTTTCTTTCATATACAACCCAAGCAGGAAAAGAAGCTGCTGGCAACCCGGGATTTAGAAGTGAAGTAAATCACTTGGGAAAGATATTAATGTACAGGATAATTTTCCGAAGAGAAAGTGCTGACCCTTAAAGAGTGGCACTTGTCAGGAGGTTTTGCATTCAATTCAACAAAGGAGAAGTCCAAAATGCTGTTTGTAACCATAAGTTAAGAGTTTAAAGGTATTCCATGAAAAGGTACAGTGATTTCTTCTGGACATAAATCCGAAAGGTAAGACTGCACAACCTCAGTGCTTCATATCTAACAATAACAAACAGATGGAAAAACATTACCATAAGTTATTCTAACTGTCCAAGCTGTGTGCCAGAAAGTCTTGGCCAAATTCCCCCGCTTAACTATCGATATTCCATTTTCACTGTGCAGATCCCGGAGCTCCCTATATCCCTGTAGTTGGAGATCTATGCATTGAGCTGCTTGCTTTTAAAATACATCAAGAAAATCACTGCAGGGCTGACGTAGCACTGCAGCACGGGAGCAAGGAGTTTACCCAGCGAGCCGTGCTGTATCACAACACAGGAGCTGCAGCCCTGATCACAAGGCCCAGCAGCCCACCAGAAAGCCCTGAGGATGTGGATTTAGTTTTGCTTTCTATCTGGGGTAGGTTTTAAAGACCAAATGACACTTTGGTTTGAACCTCACCCACTCTGCAGCAAGAGCACAGGCAAGAAGACAGCTCTTAGCACTGAAAGCCTTCCAGCTCCCTTCCCAAGGGCTCTACAACCAACACAGCTGTAAATGCTGGAGCCTTTTAGGACAAAGATCTCTGTGCTGTGCCCACAGATCCACATGAGTGTGGAAATCAGTGCAGGGTGATGCCGACCTGTGCCAGAGCCTGGAGGAATCGCGGCCCTGGGACCATTCCCAATAGCTCAGCTCCAGCATCATACCTGGGCACTTCGCAGGCACCAGGTAACCTCCTCTGGATGAAGGCACATGCATTTCCATGTGAACACCAATTCCTTTAGCTGGATTTTCTGGAGCTCAGCTTTAAAGCTGAATCTAAAGCACAGAATCTCAACTTGAAAGTGCTTCCTTCTCCTCTCCCTGGCTGTTAGTTATCAGGCACGTCTGTTTGAAAAGCTGAAAGAGCCAGAAGAGGTCATATTAAGAAGACAGCCAAGTAAATGAGAATGGAATATATTTATCAGTTAAATACAGAGGACAAACAGTGGCATTTTGAAGTTTAACAACGGGCAGAATAGATGAAGCTCTGCATTATCCCCTCGGACACCTCCCTGGCATCTCCCTCCCCTCACTGCCCTTCCCCATCCCTCCAGCGCTGTCTCCACCGGAGCAGAGCAGCCCGATGATGCTGGCTCTGCGCTCTGCTCTCCTCCTGGCAAGACACCCCAGACCAGCTGGGCAGATCCAATGCACGGATGCTATTCCAGATCAACACCCGGAATCTCATGTTTACCAAACTGCGTTAAAAGGCAGAGATGAAGCCCCTTTTGCCCCATGGCAGCGGGTGACAGCGAATGGCTGTTCCATAGCTACAGCCACCCGGTGCTGTCACTGACAGCATCTCTCCTGCAGCTGTGAGGCCGAGCAGAGACATCACACAGGGGATCAGAGCTCGGCCACACGCTCCAGCTCCCTGCTCAGAAACACCACCATTACCTCAGCATTCCCAAACAAGGCACAAGAGCCGTCTCCCCATTGCTTTCTATCCTTCATCCTTGACCCTTTCCATTGCTGCTTTCCCCTAGAGGAGCCTTCCTGATGTCTCCTCCCTACCCTGCACCCAGGTTGCTCACTGCTTACTTACTGCACGGCTTATTACCCACCTTGCTGCTTTTGGTGGGGGGATCATCTTTGTTCTCCTTTCACCCTTTCCACACAAAAGTACCACCCTATCTTGGGGAACTACAGGATGACTTTTCCCCTTGGAACCAACGCTCAGCTCCCAGGCAGATCTTCACTGTGAGCAAGTGCTGTCACCCCGTGCTAGCCCCAACACCTCCTTTGCAGAGGGAGAAACCCCTTATCTGCACAGCAGCAGGACCTATTCCTGCCTTTGCTGTTTCCCACCCATCCCTGGAAGCCATCCCAGCGTGGGCTTGGGCAGGCAGGTCGGAGCCCAGGCCAGCCCGGAGGCAGCTCCAGGGAGGTTGAGCAATCCGTGCTGAGAGGCTGAGGCTGCACAGCTAAAACCACAGCCAGCCGCTCGGGATTCCTTGTCCTTCCTACGCACAGCAACAAAGGGCTCCATCCCGCAGCTCTTCCAGCCAAGCTCGAGGTTAGTCGCTGCATCGGACACGACCCAACATGGCTCAGACAAGAATGAAACAAAACAGAAGATCACCCCGGATCTCCTCCCTCATAAATGCTCATGATAAATGGTAACTCAAGACAGAAGTAACCTCATAAACCTCCACACCTCAGCTACCTGCTCCGCTAAAACCCGGAGCTGTTTAGTCTGCTTCTAATGGTGGTTTAATCACCTAATAGCCTGAAAGCATAGGATAGAGATCAAAATCCCACCACTAAAACGCTGTTATTTTAGGCACTGTGCCTTAACCGAGCAGCAACCTCTGGCTCTTATGTAGCAGCTTTACATAAAGGCCTGGAAGCACCATTGGGAAAGGCTTACCCCTACCTGATGTCATGGGAAACAGGACGTGGAAGATGCAGTTAACACGGACCAGGCAAGTGGCACCATCTCCAGCCCCACCAGTAATGCAGCCTGTCCACTTCCGTAACAGGTACATGCCCCTGGGGACAGACACCACCTCCTTCAGGCATTAATCCTTCTGCTGAGCAAGGAGAGGAGCCACTTCTCTGATTTCCAAGACAATAAAGCACAGCATCACACACCTTCCTCTTCCCAGCCCAGCCAGCACCCTCTCCGGCTTCCCTACCTTCAGTTTTCCTGCAATTCAAGAGTTCTCCTACAGGGATTATCACAGACCGGCTTAGATGGAAGGGACCTTAAAGCTCCTTCAGCTCCAACCCCTGCCACGGGCAGGGACCCCTTCCACTGGAGCAGCTTGCTCCAAGCCCCTGTGTCCAACCTGGCCTTGAACACTGCCAGGGATGGGGCAGCCACAGCTTCTCTGGGCACCCTGGGCCAGCGCCTCAGCACCCTCACAGGGAAGAGCTTCTGCCTAAGAGCTCATCTCAGTCTCCCCTCTGGCAGGTTAAAGCCATTCCCCTTGGCCTGTCCCTACAGGCCCTTGTCCCAAGCCCCTCCCCAGGTTTCCTGTAGCCACTTTAGGCACTGGAGCTGCTCTAAGGTCTCCCCAGAGCCTTCTCTTTGGGCATTGCCCCCAAAAGAAAATGAAATCACAAGAGAATTGCAATAAAAGCACCAACTGTTCTGAATCACGGCACGAGAGCCAAGGTACAGCAGAGATTTCAGCACTGGAAACCGGAGGGTGGAATTTACTTTGAAATCCTGACACTTATCTCTTTTGACTAACATAAAATATGTACCTTGGCTCACGCTCACTTCCTATAAATGACTGGGAAGAGGATGGCTTAACACTGCGGTTTCACCCAGCTTCCAAACGGAAAAGAAAGCCATGAGAAAATTATTTCTCTGGACTAAAAATAAATAAATGAATCCCATTTTTTAAGTGTTTAAGGGAATATGGTGGATACAGCGAGGAGGCGGTGGGAAGTTTTTGGCTAGGTGGCATTCTCCTTAAATCAAACACGATAACATGAATCTGCAATACTCAAGTGCTGGGACAGGATGTAGGAAAATAAAGGCATCCCACTACAGCAGTGATGAAGCACACGGGGCTGTGTAGGAAGCAGAGGCATCAGATTTGCCTTCTGTGCAAAGATGCCCACAAATCATATAAGCCCCAGGTATTTCAACTCCCAGTTACCACAGGAAATTCCTGACAGTCAAACAAGATGCTTTGGGGACAGTAAGAAAACTGGCAGCTCCCAGGGCTGTGCTCCCTGATGCAGCATCCGAGATACGACTCAGCACACAAGGCCAGGTTGGACGGGGCTTGGAGCAAGCTGCTCCAGTGGAAGGTGTCCCTGCCTGTGACAGGGGTTGGAGCTGGATGAGCTTTAAGGTCCCTTCCAACCCAGACCAGTCTGGGGTTCTACAACTCAGTCCATTTGCTCACATTCAAATCCAGGGAGAGGCAGGGAAATGCAGTATCTCTGGTTGTTAATAACCTACAGATCCGATCTTCATTCAGCTTTGAGGTGCTGCAGAATTCCATGTTCTCACATGCACAAACACTTCTTGTTATGAGCCATGCAGCTGATGTCTAAATTTCTATACATTAAACCTCTCTGAGCTGCCTCACACTGCTTTTCTCATTTAAAAACAGCCCAACAGAAAGAGCTGCAGTGATTTCAAAACGCTAACTTGACTTCTCTGATGCAGAAATCTGTTCAACCCAGTGCACTCCCGCAATCTCCATTTCAAGGAACCAACATTTTAGGACAAAGGAACTTGAACAAGAAATCCACAGATGGCTCCATTCATGTGGGCAGTCACTTGTGCATCAAGTTCTGCAAAGACAGTGAGGAGTGACAGCTTGTTCCCTGCTCCAGGCAGATCAAGGAGTCCAGCACTTAGAGGATGATCAAACTCGACCTCTGGCTCTCACTCCATTACCCAACGTCAGTATTTCTACCAGCCTTTAACTGTGGAGAGAACACAGCAAATGAAATTAACTTCAAAATCGAGCCTCGTGAAGAAACCCAGGCTTCAAAAATGGCCTGCGCCAGCATAAGGACATCAACCTCTTCAGCCCTCAGCAGCATCAAGCAGTCAGATAAATACCCTGCAGACGATCACTTTAAAGGTGGAAAAACAAAACCCCACACCACTCCTCCTCCCAGCAAGGAAAAGGAGACAGTAATAGATGAGAACGTCCTGGCACACGTGTCCTGAAACAAGCCCTTTATCCAAGTCAGTGGATTAATGCTGGCTTTTAATGCACGGCCAAAAAATAGTTAGTACCAGCTACAAATGGGCAGGAATACTGCACTGTTCCTTCTCCTTCCAAAATGTCATTTCCAATGGTTAGTGCTCCCTCCACATTTGCCTTCGAGCAGTTGGGATTCTGCACAGACATTCAGAGTACAGGCAGATCTGCTGCTGATCCTCCAGACAAAGAGCTCGTTAAATCCTACGATTAAAAAAGACGGAAGATCTCAATCCTTTAACCTGACCCAAGCTGCAGTGCATCTCTGCTCATCAAACATTCCTCATGGAAAGCATCCTAACTCTTGGACTTCTACTCAAACTTTCACACTCCAGATCAAACCCAGAATAAAGGAAGGGCAAACAATACCCTGATATGAGTTGGATTCCTTAAAAAGGGCTTATACTCCAATAACTTTCCTCAGAGCTCCACACAAAACTTCCTTTTGCTGCACAGATGCCAAGTCCTGAGACCTCAACTCTTTAATTCCTAACTCTATCATATACCCTCAGGAACACCCAACAAGACTCACCGTCCTCAAGAAGAACACTGCTCCAAACCTGTACATTCAGAGCTGCAATCATCCTCTATAAATTACTGCCATAAAACTTTTATGTGATATATATCAGGTCAGAAAAAGGGCATAGGAATGGTTAACCAGCCATAGATAAATCAGATACACGTTAGAAATGACAGTGTGGTTAATGGAAAATAAAAAAGCCAGCAGTTCCTTGGATGTCCTTCAGTTTATTATTGTTATTCAGGGGTTATTCTGCACATCAAGGTTTATTTAACTTCAGAAAAAGAGGAAAATAAAAATAAGACTTGTTCTCCCATGCCAGACCTGAACTTTGGATGGAAGCATGCCTTGAAGACAACGCTGCCCATCTCTCATCCTCCTCCCATCAAAAGCCTGGCGATAGCACAGCGAGTTTAAACAGCGCCTTGCTGAGAAGTGTCAGTCTGTTGAAGCCAACACTGCCATGGAGCTCATCCGTTGTTTTCACTGGATCTTCCCCAACTTGTCTTTTTCACTAAAAATCAGAAAAAAAACCCCTCACTGTCTCCCATTTTTGAGGTGTATTGAGCTTCCTGCGCTTCATTTCCAGGTCTGGGTCCTCCAGATCCAGGTGTGCCTGAGCGTCCTGACTCTGGGCATTTCTGACAATGGACAAATACTGCAGGAATAACCAGAGTGTCATTATTCATAGAATCATCACTGACCCACAGTGTAGTTTCTTGTAGGCACTGGAGCTGCTCTCAGGTCTCCCCTTAAGGAGCCTTCTCTTGTCCAGGCTGACCCAGCCCAGCTCTGTCAGCCTGGCTCCAGAGCAGAGCTGCTCCAGCCCTCACAGCATCTCCATGGCCTCCTCTGAAATAGGAAATACCTCTGGAATTTGAGCTAAATCTCTCACAACAGACTCTTGCCTTCTTACTGTGGTCAACACTTTTCCAAATGATGAGAGACAAGGATCCAACATCTCTGCTTTAAAACTAATCCTGGAGGAAATTTCATTTAACTCAATGCCAACACATTAAGGCAAGAGCCTTAACCAAGGAGCTCCTGCAAGTCACCAAATCCAACTGGCCTTTTCCTGAGGCAAATCTCTGCCTGCAAAATGCATTTCTGTTTGTTTCCTTTTTACAAAGATTAGGACAAAAGTCAGTCACAAGAGCTGTGGAGAAACAATCTGCTTAGGGAAAGGGTTTCCCAGTTTCTGCAAGACCAGCATTCCCATTCCACCCACTTGCATTCCTGTATTAAGTGAAAATAGAAACACATCCGCAGGCTGCTCATCACTTACACAGGTCAATGTCCAGGCAACGTGGCAAACAGCTGAAACAAAGTCACTTGCATGGAAAGATGCTGTTTGAAGAAGTGATGTGCTTGTTCCAGCACCACCATTTACACCCATCCTTGTTAAGAAGTATTTTATCCCTTAAACCCATTTGCATAATTGCCGCAATCAAAGGTGCTACTTCACAGTAATAACTTTAATGGCAGATTTTTCCTTAAACACTCTTTCTAAAAGATACCTCCCGAGGTTGGTGCATCCATATGCTAGGGAAAATAAAGACAGGAGGTGACACTTGGGGAACGCATGGTGTGGAGAGGGACCAACTGGTTTGTGCTTTATGATGCTCAAAATGTCCTTCAGAACATAAAGCTTCGTCACTTCAACAGCAACCACTTGGTACATTGGCAACTCCCTGTTTTATTTCTATTAATTCTGATATTCACTGTCTGTAATCTTATTATGGGAGAATCTGGCATCCTTCTCACTCTTCCAAGTGACAGTCCATGTCTCGCTCTTCGGATTGCCTTCTCTGATTATAGGTTACAACAAAAGCCATAAAGCCTGACAAGTGCATTCAATACATACTGCAGTGATTCCCTGGGTGATGTATCATTAATTTAGGGATGAACCATTAACACATGGACAGTGGTTTCCACAGCCAGACAACAAAGAACACCCCCAGCAAAACCTTAAATACAGCTTTCATGTTTTGTACTATTACATGCCTTCAGTTCAGTAGTTGCAGACATCTACAAACAGGCCAACTGCTGTACCAAATACATATATACACATACACAAATATATTACATATTCCCAAGACCTTGTGGTATCACAGAAAGCCTGGACAAGCAGCCAGGCCCTTGGATAGGGAGGGAATACGTACAAAGCTGATAGTTACTCAGCACTTTTGAGGCATGGGGCTCACTACAGCAATTTTCTTAACAAGTTGGAGCTCTGGCCTGCTTTTCTTGGCTGCATGGAGACAAGAGCACAAGATCACAAAGATAATGGCTACAGGGCTTCAGTAGCGCTGTCGAGTTTATTTTAAGATGGGTAAAAACCACTGGCCCAGTTTTGAATGTAAAACGCAGACATAGGGCAAACAAACCAAGATCCAGCTGGAGGTTAGTGGCAGAAACCAGCTGGGATTTCCATCCCGCTCCTGCACATTAGTCCAAGGTTTGTGTCACCCAGATCACAGAATCCCAAACTGATTTGGGTTCAAAGGCACCTTAAAGCTCATTCAGCTCCAACCCCTGCCACGGGCAGGGACACCTTCCACTAGAGCAGGTTGTTCCAAGCCCCTGTGTCCAACCTGGCCTTGAACACTGCCAGGGATGGGGCAGCCACAGCTTCTCTGGGCACCCTGTGCCAGCGCCTCAGCACCCTCACAGGGAAGAATTTCCTCCTAATGGCTAATTTAAATCTAAATGTCCTGTGTCAGTTTGAACCCATTCCCCCTTGTTTTATTCCTGCATGCCAAAAGCCCCTCTCCGGATTTCCTGTTGGCCCCTTTAGGCACTGGGAGCTGCTCTAAAGTCTCCCCAGAGCCTTCTCTTCCCCAGGCTGAACAACCCCAACTCAGGCTGTCAACACAGAAAACACAGCTTCATTTCAAACCCCAGTGTGCTTCACCAATGCAGCTGCCTCACCAAGTCCATGCTGGGATGCTCCTCACAGGAAGCTTAACCAGGACCCCAGGACCATCGCGGCTTTGTCCGAGGGGGCTCCACACCTTGTCCATAGGGCAGCTCCTTCCCCAAGCAGCATCAACAGAGGACTTTGGGGGAACACTTCCACTTAATTGAGGTTCTCAAACCAGTCAGGCCTGACTGAAGGCATGTTGCCCTTTAACGCAGGTCTAATTACATTAAAACAAAATGCTTTCGTGAACATGGAGAAAGGCTGGGGAGAGAATGAGACAAGCTATAAATTAAAGCAGAGGATATGAATACCATGCAAGCTGCAGTGTTAGGGTTAACGTGGGTCTGGAAACAGTTTAGAGAAAACCTGGTGTGGCTAAGGGCCAGCTCCGAGTTTAGTTGCTTTGGGCTAATCGTTTCCTTCAGGCAGGCTACTCCAGCACACTAATAGGTTTTAATAAAAACTTCCAATTGGGCCAGTAAACCCCTCATTAAGCTGTTTTTAAAGCATGAATTTAAGAGCGGCAAGGGTAAAAGGTCACGAGGAGTATTTAATTCAGAACGGCTGGCAAAAGGTGCTGTTGTGATTGAAAACACCAGAGTTCAAGTGTCCAGGGCCACATAAACATCCGACTCTGTCACTAGACCTGGTTAAGTGACAGCTTGAAAAATAGATTTAATAAGACAGAGAGAAAAGTTTCCCACTCTTACACGAGAAATAGGAGCAGCAGATCACAATATTAGCCAGGAACAGGAACCATCGGGCAGCAGCAGCCCTGTCCCTCCCATCTCAGCATGGGAGGAGGATGAAGAAAGAGCAGCCTTCGGCCATCTGGGTGTTCAACCCTGCAGGGATTCCCAAGGGCTCGCAGGGTCACTCACGCTATGGCTCCATCATCTCCTGCTGTGAGCAGAACCAAGTGCTCCAGGAATAAGACCAGCCCATGCTCCATGTCCTGCTGCCGATATCTCCCCCTATGTCATCTGCACAGCAAGCTCCTGGAGTGACAAGTGCCACCGGGTGCTTGTGTGACACTTGGGTGCTGCCATGTGTAAAGCAAAGCTGGGCCACTGAATCCTCTTGTACTTGGGCAACCTGAGCCCCACCACCAGTGCGGATGGTCTGTAGGAATCAATGTGTGAGCCCAGACACCTCAGTTCACTTTTGGACCTGCACTAGTGAAGTCTGACCTCAGTCATTTCAACTTACCCTCATTTCCTCCCGTGACAGCCACGCTGCTCACTAGTATAGTGCAACTCGTGTGCGAACTTCCCTCCTTCCTTGGAAACGTTCACTCACAGAGCAGAGACATCTCAATCTCGCACAGCAAAAGCAAGAACCCCAGCTGTGCACTCTAACATTGCATTTTATGTCAATGCACATCTAAAATTCAGGATCCCTGAAGACCTTTTAAAAGAAAAGCCTCCGTGGAACAATTTGCATTGAAGTAAAGAGTGAGGGTTTAACAAGTGATGGAGAATCACACACACTCGGCTCTCAACTTTTTATTCTAATTCTAATCAAAACACATTTCAGCTTAAATTCTAAGATAATAGATGCAATATAAAATTTGGGGGCAGGCAGGATAGGAACCAAATTATTTGCTTATTCCATGTTTACAGATAATGGGAAAGAAACAAGTTAAATTCAACCTTCAGTGATTGTCTTCCCTCCATACCAAAATTAACAAGAGAATTTACCATAAGAAGAAGAAAAAAAAGCTCTTCCTTTTAAAACAGGCTTCAATTCTAGCCATAGAGTTGGCCTGCAAAGCGTGCACACTGGAACCATCCCCAAGGAAACATTTGCTTTGGCTCCAAACAGGACACGTTTGTGCATCAAGAGTCAAATCAGATCAGCTGCTTCTCCATCCTCAATCCTGTTTAATGATCCCATAGATAGCCAAAAAGTAAACAGATGCATTTCTGTCTTTTCTGCTGGGAATCCAAATTGCTGCTCCAAGAGGTATCCGATGGCCACGGAGGTGACGACGTGGAGTCAGGATCTCCCAGGACAGTTACGTCATTTTCCCACCTCACACCTGGAATTTTCCTCTCCAGAGGGATGTGACTGTCCATTACAACTCATATGATCATTGCAGCTTCCCTGCAGCTCTGCTTAGCTCCCTGCTGCTATCTCATTTGACCAGTATCTCAAGACAGATTCAGGGCCAGCAAACCATCTTCTGAGTATCTGGGGCTACTTAACACAATAATAAGGCAGAACAGAAGAAAGAAGAAAAGAAAGCCTATAAAAGAGCATCATCTTCTCAAAGCCTCTGCTAGAACAGAGATAATAAATCACCATTAAATCAGGCTTCCACTGGGGTATCTCAGACAGAAGCATCATCAGCAACTTCTTCTCTCCTGCACATCCTCGCTCAGCAAGGGTCAGAAACAAGCCAGGCTGTCAACACCACAAATCTGCTGAAACAGCTCTGGTCTCATTCTGAGCCTGGAGAAAAATGTCCTTCATTTTAAAGAAGGACAAAACACCAAGTTAACCTTGCTGGTTCCTTCTAGTCCCAGCACCACAGCTGCAGCCTTCAGAGAGAGGGAGACCTGCCATTCCTGGAGCTGATCCAGGACCAAGGCCAGCTGGCTCATGGTAGCACACACAGGTCATCGAGGCACCTAGACAGAGGATCCAACAAGGAGGGCCAGGGGGGAGATTTAGGCTTGGGATGAAGTTGCCACAAAAGGTCACCTCTCTGGGAGCTGCCTGGCTGCTGGCTCTGAAGGTGTGCTCCACTGGAGAGGCAGCACATCCATCCATCCAATCCATCCATCCATCCATCTCCCACAGCCTCAGCTCAGCTAAGAAGAAGCAAATCACTCTGGCCAATAAGCAGTCCCTCTAGAGCACAGACCACACTCAACAACAGGAGCACTGCCCTGCCAAAAGCAGGGAGGAGAAGAAGCCATCAAATCTGCCATCAGGGAATGTCACCCACCTGAGCTGTGCCTATTTACATGGAGGGACGTCATATAAACCCACCACACGCTTGCTGGAACAAACCGCACTACATCTAAAGCCAAATTTACACCCAAATAACAATAAATAAAGCCCAGAAGTTATCAGAGCTCAGCTAATTTCAGCACAGCTCTAACCCCAGGCTGACACCATGCCAGGATCTGTATGGCCGAGCACCTCTCCACCCCTCAGAGATACCAGTCCATCGTGGCCTGTGCTTTGCACTGTGCAAGCTCTTGCACGGCTGCTTCACAGCTCATTCCCTGAAGTGAGGAGTGGGTTTAATAACTGTTACCTGACAGGAGTAAGAGCAAAGAGCAAAACCTGTGGCAATTCCGGCTGATCCCATTTGCCCTAACAGCTTGTTGTTATTTCCAGACTCCCGAGTTCTTTAAAATTCATAGGGACAGCCTGCAGTTTTAATAGAGGCTACCAAAATCCATGCTAAGATGCATCAAAA
The DNA here is from genome assembly GCF_963264785.1 of Psittacula echo. Taxonomy (NCBI): domain Eukaryota; kingdom Metazoa; phylum Chordata; class Aves; order Psittaciformes; family Psittacidae; genus Psittacula; species Psittacula echo. The sequence continues at coordinate 1,931,423 of NC_137739.1, forward strand.
AGAGCACACTTCCTGGAGGGGAATAGGAAACAGTCAGCATTTACAAAGATCTCTCCAGGAATAATTCTTTTTTTAAAGCTCTTGCTTTGAAGTACACGCTACCAAAGAATAAGGCTTCCAGTGCTCAGCAATATTTAATGGACTTCAACAGCAATGGATGACAATGTTGTTGTTTCAGCTATATTATAACAAAAATATTGTGGTTTTCCTGTATTCTAACAAAAGTAACTCAAGATTTACATCTCATTCATCTTATTCAGAAGTAGCCCTTAAGCCAAAAACAAGGGAGGGAGAGACCCTACTGCGTACAAAGGACTTCAGTAATCCTCATAGGGTGACTATCCAGTTGGGACATAAAGAAAAGCCAAAGAAAGATAAAACACCACTTGCAAAAAGCAGCTTTTCTACAACCATCAGTGAGAGAGTAACACACATACAGAAGATGAGCAGCTTGAGTTAAAACTAAGACAGGCATCCTCACTAACCCAACAAAAGTCTGGATTCATGCTGTAAAGTCCAACTGATTAAAACACCCACATCCAATGTGAAAGTATCATCTAAACCACAGAAGAGTGGAAACAAGTCTCCATACTCCTCTGCTTACGCACTTGGTGAAGCACAAGGTACAATAAACCAGCTCAATCACTTAAACTGATTACAACAATTGGTAAACAAGGAGACATGCAATTCCATGAAGGAGAATCATTGAATGGTTTGGGTTGGAAAAGACCTTAAAGCTCATCCAGTTCAAATCCCCTTGCCCTGGGCAGGGACACCTTCCACTAGACCAGGAGAGAAGGGTGAGGATGCTCAGTCACTACTTTTGCAAGCCTCCACAACACACAGGCACGAATGGACTTTATTCTTGTGCCTTACATCAGAATAACCAAATTTCTTCCCAGAAAATCAGACCACCACCAGCAGTTTTCCTAACATTTCCTCAGAGAGGAACATCTTCTACCAGGATTTCTAACGTTCCAGTTAGATATCAGCTATGGGTTGGAACACTTAATGCTGAAAAAACCCCAACCTGTACAAACCAGGAATCAACCTTCCAGACCTCCAAGGGAGTAGTATCTGCACCTCATGCTAGTGGAAAAGTAGATGATACAAGTAAAAGCTTCTTGATGTTCATACAAATCACCAGTGGCAAGGGAACTGGAATTTGGGAAGAACAGGTTCCTTCACAGGAGACATCCTTCAGACCCTGCTTTGCTTGGTTGCTTTATTTACCTATTCATCTTTAATGCCACCCTCCAAACAACGCTGTTGTACTTACAGAACCCTTCCACCAAGTCTCCTTCAATCCCAATTTACAGCATTCACGTCAGTTTTCCTTTCCTTAAGGGCATATGGGCAGAAAGAAATGCAGTGAAAGGCAGAAAACCAAACATTTGACAGAGAAAGGCAGAGAAGGCAAGTTAATGTAAAGGCTACATACCCACAAATGCCTCAATACATTACTAGTGCAGACTGGTTCTCTTTTATTCACTTACCAAAGGAATACCTGCAAAACAAAATGAAGAAAAAGCAAAAATAAATTAAAGCCTTGGCTGTGGAACTGCAGGAACCTACAACTCGTGGTAGTTTTGTTTCAAACTTCACACATTCTGCTCCAAAACACATCTGTCAAGAGCACGGGAACACGCTGGAACCCCATAATGTGCAACTCGCAGTACTAAATGGGAAATTGCTGCTACCTGGCAGTGAAAGAAAATTCCCTTGTTTCTGGGCAAATTAAGCTGTTATTTAGCACTCCAAGCAACTGGAGTTCAAGCCTTCTTTCAATACCGATGCTAACCCAGAAGAGCCCCAAATCACAACAGACCCTGGGCTGCACAAAGGGCTGCTCTGACTTGAGACACTCCTCTGAGCAAGAACTAGTTGCCAGTGCAGCTTCACTGGGTGCCACTGCAGCGTTAGGCATCCATGGTTTCCAAAGCATGTTAAGCACTTCCCAGGCAGAAAGCAACAACTGAAGCTGTCATAAACACCAAGTTAAGGCATACATCTGTGGTGATGAAGCCAAGCTGCTGAGAAGCAAGAATTTACTTCTCACTGGTGAACTGTCCATTGGGTTTTCATTCCCTGTTGAAGCCAGAGAAGCCTAGCACCATGCCATCTGCTACTGAGTGCTATGTACTGGGGCTCACTGACCCTCAGTGCCACAGGAAGATCCCTGATACACACTTACTGTAGTATTGCCATGTGAAGTTTTGCCACAATCTACTACATCATTTAACTTGCCTTTCACTGAAATTACCTTTAGCTTAGCTACAACCAGTAGCTATAAACCATTGGACTACCAGTTCCAGTAACATGTAAACCTCAAAGGTTAACAAGTTTTAAGATGCTGTTCTTCAACAGACAGCTTGTATTTACTCTCATTATGGCTTCAATCCCATATCACAGCTTTATTATTTGTATCTGCAGCATATTGGATTACATTAACCAAAACCACCCTGAAACAACCAGAACCCAAACCAAAAAACACCCCAGGCTTTTAAAGATTTGCTCTTATTGAAAATACCCAAAATACCCCAAATAGGTGTGCATGGAATTCGAGTAGCTCTAAAATCCATCAATCGAAATGCTTTACTACATATTTAACAACAATTTCATGTGGGGCTACTGATGAAGAGAGAGCAGTAACTTTAAAATGCACAATAAGTTTTAACTTGCTTAATAAAAGCAGCTCTTTATAAAGATATCTGTCATTAAGGGCAACCTAACTTTGCTGTGCTCCACCACACTTGTGGTGCAGTTAAACATAAACTTGTACGAATTATTCTTCTTTCTTGGCAGAAGTTAAGAACCCCCTGAGGCTCATTTAAAACACACACACACAGAGACAAACACAAAATGAGGAATTAATCAAATATTGTATTCTTCTGAAGCACATTAAGTTTTCTGACGTGTGTCTGTTGCTGATTACATCAATCCCGGCTCCATAACTTGTCATGTGATGACAGGCAAGCACTTGTGAATTTATTTCTCTGAAGAAGCTTGCGATACAAATGCCAAGGAAACCAAACCAAATGGCCCACTCCAAATACATAAAAGCAGCAGGGCTTCTTGTAGGGATTTTTTTGGGGGGGATTTAATAGGTACAAACAGGCAGGTACCCAATTCCTGCAGACTTCAGGTTGTAGTTTGGAACCCAATTACCATTACTCCTTTTCAACATCCTCTTCCTTGCTTATACAGAGTACTCAGAAGTGTTTATTAATAAAAACCGATGGTTTTCCTACTCCCTGTTTTAGCATTTGGAATGTTACCAACAAATAATAACAAGTAAAAACATGGATTTGATTTTGAAGGTTTTGGGGGGTTTGGGCAAATTTCAACAGATCTGCACATTGCCAATCTCAGAAATGTTGTAATTTCAAAGTATATTCCATTTGGATTGTCTAAATCAAATTAAAAGGTGATTGTCATTTCTGTTTCCTGGTCAGAGGAACAATGTCATTAGCCGTGGCTTGGCATTAGAGGCAAACTTCCTGTCATGCTTCAAAAGACTCCAAGTATCAGCTGACAATCATAAACATCATTAATACTTGGGTTAAATTGTTTTCACCACATTGTCATGCTGATTAATTCTAGCTCAAGTCTATTCCTGGAAAGCAAAAACTGATAGGAAAACATAGCTCAAACTACATTAAACTCCATCACTCCTGATGAAAACACACTGCATCACCCGTGCCCGTGGTGGAGGCAGCAGGGAGAAGACAACACAGGTTTGAAGACATCGCTCTGCAAGAGCTTCCCAGGCCACCACTGTGCAAACAGGGAGCTCCCAACCCAACCAGAAACACCCCCTTTTCTCTGTAACTTCATGGTTTTTCTGCCTGCAGAGCATGCAGGATGATGGTTTCTATTTGCTTAGGGCAGATCAGCCAGACTTGCCCAATGAATTTACATTCCTTCCCCATAGCTGCACAGATAATTCAACACAAGTGTTGTCTGGGACAGGGACTCCTCTTGTAAGGCTGTAAAACAGGACAAAATTCCACATAAAATCTATTAGAAATAGTATTAGAACATAGAGAGGCACTCTTGCCTTTACATCTCTTGATGCTTACTGAGAAAATACATCTGTATTTATAACCCAAAAACCAGTTCTACCCATCGTTCACATCCCAGCAGTGCCCAACACTACAAGATCATAGAATAACAGAATAGTTTGGGTTGGAAGGGACCTTCCTTGCAACCAAATTGATTTCCACAGGCAGGATAATTCCCTGCTGCATCCCTAATCTGCAGCTGGTGTTAACAGCTTCTCTCACTGTTCTCCATGGAGAACATCCTCTATGGAAAGTGAACCCAGATGTCAACTTTCAACTCCATTATGAATCTTACCGTCTAGGCTGCATAACTTGGGACGGGGGAAAAGGTATTTGGGTAGCACCAACATTTCAGTAACAGGGAAAGCTGGATGAGCTGCCTGCCATAAATCCAGGCATTGGATTAAGGGAGAAAAAAATGGGCTAATCCATGGAATTATAGAAAACATGGAAAATCCATGTGCCCCAAGACAGGACTGACTCTGTGAGGATCACCGCTGACAGATGCCTGTCTAAGCTTCGATGGAAACTCCACCTCCCCCTCCAGGCATTCAGCCCAATGTTGGTTCCTTCATATGCACATTTAGAAGGCTTTTCCTCACATCTAACCTGTATCTTCCTTTCCACCACATAAGCCAACAGCAGCTTATCCTATCCACGTGAAGACAGCGAACATGGAGAACAGCTTATTCCCATCCTCTCTGCTGCTTTCACACACTTCAAGATCTTTGCCTCCTTTCCCAGTTTTCATGGAATAGTTTGGACTGGAAGGGACCTTAAAGCTCATCCAGTTTCAACTCCCTGCCACGAGCAGGGATGCCTTCCACTAGAGCAGGTTGCTCCAAGCCCCATCCAACCTGGCCTTGAGTTTTCCTTTCTCTCAACTAATCAAACTCAGCTCCTTCAGCTTTTCACCACAACAGGCCACTTTCTTCCCTCTTCTCTGCCCAGCATGGAGCCAGACCCAGTTCCAGCCCAATGTGACAACCAGACACAATATCCCCAGCTCTGAGACATGCAAAACCTCATCCACTGCTGCACTGCACGTGATGCTCCTAAAAGTTGCTGGTTTACGTGCCTGAAAGCTTGTTTGGTGAACCACAATATACCAACTAAATTAAAGCTGTAAACACTGAGGACAAGAAAAACCCCATATTTTCCCTGTGTGTGTATATACATGTACAGTACCTGGCACCTGGGATCCACTTCCTAAGCACACTGCCTCAAAGAGAGAAGCCAGTTGGCAAACCTCACTTCCAAGAGACTGGGAGTCCATCAAAATGAGATGACAGAATTAGTCGAGTGCACCATTAATTTCAGAACATCATTAACTTAAAAGTGTGGGGGGAAGAAACATTTCTGACAGCTGGTTTCAGTTGCTGCCAAGCCTTTAGCATTGCACAGCGGTCGCGGGGGGAGGAAATAAGCTAGAATGGGAGTAAATGAAACCACTCGTCTGGTTTCTGGATTCACTTTATTGTGGTCACAGATCTCTAAAAACTGGGATTCAGCGCTCTGTAATTACAACATCCACATTTAAATGGAAGGCACAGGGATAACATTAAAAAAAAGAGAGTGCTCGAGGATGAGGTTTGCTCCTCGGTTTGCACATGGTGCTGGGAAAGGTGCCTGAGCAGACCTAGAGCCAACCAGGAGAGCAGGAATGGGATGGGATGAGACAGCCGCTCTCCTGGAGCAGCACCGGGTGCTCGCAGCCATGCCCCATCCCGTGGCTGCACAAGTGGCAGCTCCCAGGCAGCAAATCATCAAAGCACTGCTTTACTTTACCCTTACAAGGCAGGGAATCAGGATGGGATAAGAGACCAAATGTGAATTACCCAACTAAGCCCCAGCACTCGCCAACTGTTCTGCCCGTGCTCATTTCCAAAGCTAGAAATGATTATAAGCCGTGGCTTACGTTACTGTAGAATTATCCAGACTTAAAGTTTGCTTTGGTGAAATCCTTCCCGTGCCAAACCCAGATGCTGAAATGGCAGCCCTGAGAACCCTGCACTGTGCTGCTCCTTCAGCTGGATGGTGAGTCCAAGGCAGGAAAGCTGAGAACGGGAGCAGGCAGCAGGAAGGTGACTGCAGCAGCACAACAGCTTCTCCGCCCTGCTACAACCACACCAGGTTGCCAAAATCACTGCATTTCCCTAGGCAGAATCAAACTGGAAATCCATGCGCATGGCAAGTACCAACAGACACTGACGGAAAATAATGACGGCAGCATTTCGGTGCGCATACATGCACAAGGTGAGTTTTGCCATCCTGCTTTTTCAGCACCAGCAGCAGAAAGCTTTTGGATTTCTGCTGCCAGCAGGTAAAACCCCAAGAAAACTGCATTTCTGTAATCCCATTCCTTAGAATGGAATGATTAAGAAAAGAAGAATCATTAAATTGCATTAATCAATCTCTTTCCAAAGGTTGCCCCCACACTGCCAACCATTCTGCAGCCTGAGCACGATTCCCCATTAAAGGAAGAGGTCTGCAGCAAGGCTATGGAGTTTGGTGGAAGCATGGCTGTTTCCTCTCCATGAAGTTCAGAAAGACAGGAGTCATTCCAATGCAAGCTTCCACCGACTTTCCCAAGACAGCCTGCTTGTTCTGCAGTCACTTGCCTCCCCTTCTCCAGGAATAAATGTCTGGATTAAGGCTCTTAGGGAAATCAGTAAACACAGATCCCACCATGCCTGGACCCTTCCCTAACCCCTGATTGCTTTTCAGCTGTACCCATTGCTCTATGAACATTCTTTCCAACCACAGCTGTTTGAGAAGTCAGAGGAGTTCAACAACATCCAGGGTTGGACCAGAGTGGGTACGTGAAGCTATTTGGCAAGTTACAATTCAAAAGAAATCATGAAAAAAACCCATTATTCATTCTTTTCCTAAATCTTTCAGCTGTGGAATCAATACGCAAGTCTGTATACCGGCTACAGTTGGCAATGACATGTGCCAGGTAATAAGCAATTAAAACATGTTTGTCTCAGTCTCTGGCAAAGGCCTGTGGTGCATCACACACTGCACAGCCACACCACCAACCACATAACCTTCTGATCATTGCTTTGCTCTCATTTTTCTCATCGGCTGTGATTTGCAGGAGTGACTGGAAGCTAGAGACAGCCTGTGCAAAGGAAACAGTGCTGTGTTAACTGTCCACAGAATACACACAGCTCCCCATGTGCCACTCCTATTCCCACTGATGTTTGAACATGGTCTTCTCACGATGTCAAGTTAGGAACAGGGGAAGCAGGTGAAAGAATGTCACGACGTGCCTTTCACTGACATTTGCCAAGCTATCAAAGCATCACACGCTATGATGTTAAGTCATTTTGTCAGGCTTTCTGCAAAGCCAAGTAGCAAACACAAACCACTGCTATTTTGTGCTGTCCTAGTACTGCACACAAGTAACAGGGATGTTGGGATTAACACGAGAAAAGGTTGTGAACCAAGACTTGCAGAGCAATTCCACAGCACACACTGAACAGACTGAACAGGCATTGTGGGGGGAAGAAGTGTTGGTCAGCAATGGGATGCTCATTTCAGCACACGAACACGCACCATGGTATGGACATAACCTGCACACACCTTAGGGGATGCCCAGCACAATGCTGTTTTCTGATGTAGACAAACAGATGATCTCTTCTACATATGGTGAATTAATTTTTATAGACCTCTGGCTATCTTACAGCAGATTTAAATAGAAAGAAGATCCTCCAAAGGTGCTATTATTAAGTGAAGCCACCACAGTGATCACAACCCAAAACACTGTGCAACCAGTCAATGTAAAATACTCAAATTCCTCTCTAGTTCCTTCTTTTTAAACCTATATAAGTTCCTCCAAGTATTCACATTATTCAGATGGCTTTCACCTTAGAGGCGCTACTTGCTACAAACACAACAGCCCCAGCAGCAACGCTGCAGCTGCTCAGGAAGCCCCTACCCACCATTCTACCGAAGCCTCTTGTTTTGCATATCGTGTTGCAATGGCAAGTTAGACTTGCCATGGGTCAGCTCTTCTCCAGGAATGTATTCACAGAAGCAAGAAACCACCAGCCCTGGAGCAGCCCAAAACCCCACCAAAGCATCCCTTAACAGCCCTTAAAGCTTTTGGCAGCTCTTCTACCAACAGCTCTTGCAGATTATCTCACATTTATAACATAGCTGGACCTGGCTTCAGCATCAGGTCCATCTCCACCTGCCTTTTTGGTCCACTCCATCCAACAGAATAACACACAGGTTTTGGAGCAGAAGTGGACAGGAGCACGCACAAGCCTCCTTGGACATCCTATGGCAACTGTGTTCTTTGCCCCTTCAAAAAACCCAGCCTAAATTAACAGCATACAACCCATTGCCACCTGCATTTAACTGCCTCAACCAAGACAAGAAACCTCTGCACAGCACACATTTACAGGTCTCGAGGAAGAAGGAACCAGCCACAGCATCACACTCCTCCTGCCCAGCCACACTGAATGCCAGGCGAGTGGATGGCAAAGGGCTGGCCCCTCTCAAGTGCTGCATCCAAACCCAACGCCAGCCTAGGGCAGAGAGGGGAAACACTAAATGATTCCTTTCTGACATCAGCCATGATTAAATTTTAATCTCTCAAACAAAAATATGGTTCTCATTAGCCTCATTAGTTCCCAGTTGTACTGCAAGGCAACAGTGTCACATGGTATTAATCTTTGTTTTCATTAATATGTCATATCAACTGCTCACAGCATTCTTTGAAACTGATCCGCTCCCTCTCTTCTGTGCGAGTAGGAAGTGCCAAAAAGCAGCTTCCTCGACAGGAAGGATGACCCCCTGAGATCCTTCAACTTCGGGTTTACGTTTCAAGAGATAATCTTTTCTTTCTGGGCAAAGAGGGAGGGGAGTCTGGAGTAAAAGGGATGTGAGGCTGCAATCCACAGTGACAAAGAAATTCCTGACATTTATTGCCAAGGCCAGATACAGGAATAACATATTCTAAGTTTTCTTGTTGTTGTTGTCATTGGGATATTTTGAAGAGCTAGAAAAATAAAGCCAGGTTGCAAAAAGGGCTCTTTGCGAAGCCCCTGGCAAACTTCAGCTGGCTCCAATTTAGCATATGCATCAAGATGATACTTGCTAATGGGATTCATCTAAAATCATAGATACTTGGCTTTTAAACACAAAACTGTATACAGGATGCAGGCACATTAATTCTTGCTTGCATTTCAAACCTTCCTATCTGTAAAGCTGATAACAATTAAGTCCTACAGTCCCTCAGTACAAGCTTGTATTACTTCCAGACAGGCAACCAGAGCAGGATATAGACCGATGGAAAGACCTTGCCAAGGTCACAGTTAAACACAACCTGACACATCCATTCCTGCCTATACAGTGAGGTCTCGGAGAACTTCCCAAGTGAACCAAGCATACTGATGAAACCCAGGGCACACAGGTTCCTATTCCCTGCTTGCACAGCTCCTGATCTTCCCGTATTTGCTTACTCAGGGGCAGAAAAAGTCTTACTGAATTACCCATGCTTGTTAACAAAACCTGCATTAGCTCAAATGCACCCATGTGGTTATGTTCATTCACCCTTGATCTGGCTCAGGTCTGCTGGAAGCTCAAAGGGTGAGTCTTCCATCTCTGCTTGCATGTCAGGCTAGGACTCTTCTAGTCATAAAATGAGTATCTCCATAAGTGCTGTGCCCTTCTCATAAACGGGTCACAAACCAGCACACTTAAAACCAGGAATGATGTGTTGCTAAATCCAACCCACATTTCACACGGTGGCTGTTTTAAAAGCTGGAATAAGGAGCTCAGAAGAGATCTGTTTCTAACCTTTACTGGGTAGGATGACACAAGACAAAACCCCAAGTGCTTTAGACTGAAACTCCAAAGCCGTAGAATGTAAGAGGAAAGGAAGTGGGGAAGAAGTCCATTTAATGGCTACTAATGCTCTCCTGGAGAGCGAAAACACAGCCTGAGTATCTCATCGGCCCCCCAGCATTTAATGGAGCTCAGCCTGAACCAGCCACGAGTTCATCCTCTAGCACACAGAAGACTGATTAAAGTCCTGAATAGGTCAAGTGCTTTTTAATGAGACATCTAAACCACAAAACCTCCACGACATACAAGTCTCTCTTCTTTCTCTCTTGTAAATGAACTTCTGAGGACTGTAATTTAATTGCAATTAAATTACATGCCTTGGAGACATGCTTTCATGACCCGCAGTATACTTGTCCCTTCACTGAGTCTTAAATATTAAAAGCTATTAATATTATGTCCAGTCAGCTAAATATGAAGAAACATGAGGCATTTGGGGCCAGAAATGCTCTGGAGCATCTTGGAAACCACCCTGGCCATGTGGAATTGGAAAGGCACAGCCTGAACAGCTACGGCTCACAGTCTCTGGGGTTGTACAGTGGTGAAGCACCAACCAACTTCATATTCCTTGCAGAAAAAAAGCTATGCTGCTTACTCTTATTTTACCCTAAATAACCATTAGCAGTAGCTCCAGCAACATTTTCCACAAGGGAAGAACACACTTTTCAGAACGCTGTAGCCACCTCATGCTATAACATTTTATTTATTGGCTTGTTTAACCTATTCCCTTGAGCTCTTGTAACTCTACCAGAATCTTAGTCATGAAAGGGAAAAAAAAGGCAATAGGATTTAAACCCTTACAATTTGAGCTTTTGTATCGAGTGTCTTTACAAACTGTACTCTTGAACAGTGGGCAATAAGCTTTGTAAAATGAACCAGCACAATAACCAAGGGGAAAGGAAGGGCTTTCGGATGACATTTGAAAATGCCGGAGGGAGATGGCTCTGTGAGGAAAAAACAGAAGAAGAAACAGGAGATCAAGTGGTGGAATAGCTGAAAAGTTTGTTTACATAAGAAAATGTAATAGCTCTCTGGAGACACCTTACTGGGGGATAAAAGTGATTCTATCCCAGAATTACAAATTCACTTTAGAAAGGCATTAGTTATCCTGGTACACAAGTGATTTAAGCTCTGCTGGAGCACCTTCCCAGAGAGCCTCTACTGCTCATGGTCCACCTCTGCAGACATGAGCCCCAGTAGCACAAAATAAAACCACAAATGGAGGTTTCATGAGGTCACCTGCAACAAGGACTTCTGTAGTAAAGGGGCAGCTTTTCCCATTCTTGTTTCAATGTCCCACAATCCATTATGTTAATATTCAGGAGGGAGGAAGTGGCGAGAAAGGCAAAGCCATTTGTATCGGACCTGTGGAGCTGTGCTGTTCTTCCAATGACTGAACCTGGACAAGCAGGATTTGCAGTCTGCAAAATGGACCCTGAAGCATGAAGAATTCCCACAAAACCTTTTTAAGCATCTTTAGCTTGATTAAATAGCTCTATTATACTCAAACTGGGACCACTTTTTACTATTATTCTATTGAATTTAGGCATAGCCTGAAGAAAGGACAAGAAAAATCAAGTCTAAAACGAACACAATGATTGCTGACTTCACCCAGCCTATGGGTCAGACATTAAACATGCTTTTGCACCAACAGGTTTTTAGATTCTTGACTGTCTTCTACTTCAAAAGAAAAAAAGGAAAGAAAAAAAATCCAGTATTTTAAGACACATTAAGCTTCTGAGGCAAGTGTGGCACTATTGTATGCATGCCCCATGATGCAGAGGTTTAATCTGAGCACACCCCAAACATCACAGCTATTTTGGGAATAGAGTACCCAGAACTGCAAAAGCTTCCTGGGGCATTCCACTTCCAAATTCAGCAAAGGCAATCTCAGCTCCACACTTTACAGGTATCAAAGTTAATACTGTTCCCTGAACTGGCCTAGTTTTGAGGACCACCAAAGTGCATCTTGTAGCAGACACTTCACCTGCACTTTGGCAGAGCCAACAGTAAACTTGCAAAGTCAAGAATTCAGGACAACATCCTGGCCTCAGTTCTCAGGATTTCAGGTTGCCAAAGTAATGCTTATCCCACAAAATCCATTACAAACAGCTCACATCCTGTTCCAGGAGCAGCTTTCCTGAGGGTTCTAACACCCTCAAAGCCCTTCAGCCGGTCCCGTGCCGTGCTGTCCCAGCAGGCTCAGCTGTCCCCAGGCACACAGTGTATTCCCCAGCTCCCACATGGAGGCCGGCAGTGCCGGGGCAGGCAGACAACGTGTTCTGCCCTTCAAAGGAGACAGTTTGCTCTTCTAAAGCTTCCTCTGAGCCTGAGCCCAAGCCAGCTGGACAGTAGTTGAAAGACTCCTTCAGCAGCACCCGGTATCTGGAGACTGCAGCCCAAAACAAATAGAAGCATTTAAAATTAAAATAGAAAAAGAAAAGGCGATAAAAGGAAGAAATTGTTCCTCACTGGCCTCAAGAAGAGAGCTCTATTCCTCCTTATCACTCTGTATCCTCCTTCAACTGGCTTCCTGGGCATCTACTGCAAAGGATTTAGCTGGATTGGGTCAGCCCACGGCTCCATGCCTGGCCCAGAAGTGCCGGTTTGCGGGAATCCTGCGCCTGCCAAGCTGAAGAGGAACATTTTAAGACAGATCATACGATAACTCCAAAACAGTGTGTCTACAGGAGGAATTTCGTCCTCATTTTGGAAACCTTTTTGCTGAGTTACCTCATAACCCTCATACGGAATGCCTGACAACACTGTCCTTTGCTCCTTTCACAAGATCTGCGGTCTTCAGCAGGTGCTTTGGAGAAGAACCGGAACTCATCAAAACCTCTCAATCTGCCCGAATTTGTAAGACAACATTAACGGATCACTTAAACCCACCTACAACCAGTGTGAAAAGGGAGTTTTAAAGACAGCCTTAGCTTTAAGGCCACTGCTGCCACCCATCCACGATCAGCAGCAGAATTCAGATCTCAGCTCATCCCTTGCGGCACCACAATTCCCTGAAGGATGGTGAGAAATCAGTTAACTCCCCCTTTGCTCTTTCCCCATGTTTACCTGCCCTGTGAGCACCCAGGGAAGTGAAAGTCACACTGTATGCTCAATAACAATAGGGTTTTGACCACCCAGTGACCCATTTCAGAAGATCTAATGAAAAATGTAAACCGCAGCTGAATGAACTGTTCTGCTGGGTTGCTTTGATTCTTCTCCCCCTCCCCTTTACAAGAAGAACTTAATTTCCTGTTGAATATATTTGATGCCACAATTATGAAGAGATGAAGCTGAGGCGAGGCCTCCTATCCCCTCCTCTTTTCTCCTACCCCTCCCCAGAAGAACTTGACCCATTCCCTTAGTTGTTGCTCTACACCAAGAGTAACCTGCCTGTGCCAGAGTAAATTTTAAACTCCAAATCTAAAGCAGCAAAGGAAGCAAAAAAATACAGCCTTATCTCAATATCAAGAGTCAATTCCTTTCAACCATAGCATCCACAGAAGGCAAACTCTGGGCTCTACTTGCATTCCTGATGGCCAGATCATTGTCTTCAGAGCTGCAAAGAGACCTAACGCTTGGCCACAAGCTCCTAACCCTGCTCAGGAAGAGGCGTTTGGACATGGTCTGCTGGACACTGGTGGTGCTTTGGTGTGGTAGAGGAAAAGGACTCCCCTTTCCATCCCCTGCCCTTTGCCTCTCCCTTAAGGACTGGAGACATGAGAAAACAGCCACTCTGAGTTCAACGGGCACAAGTGGATTTCCTTTGGCAACACCTCAAGAGTTCTGAAGGGCTGTCACCCCTCCAGCACCATCACACCTCTTGCCTTCAGTCTGCCTGTAGCAGGGAAAGCAACTGGGAGCAGAAGAACCAGCACAGAACAAGACTACCCAATGACACTCACAGAGAATACATTCCAGCCAGCTTTGATTTTGTAAATCAAAACTGTAACAACATTATAGCACCACTGCAGCCTCAGCACTGGTACACTGAGCACAACAGAGTGCCTTGTGGGCACTAACAAAGCAAGACTGTCACGCTGATGTCTTAGCTAGCCAGCTACTTCAGGAGCAAGCCACATCAAACCTTCAGCCTCAGGAGTCACTGCAGGTCCAGTTCTCAGCTACAAAACCTTTGCAACCTGAAGTGGGAGTTGTTATGGGTTTTTTCCCCCCACTCACAAAGAGGAAAGAGGGACACATCCAGATTTTGCTGCTACTACAGCACAGGCTCGTGTACCTCTGGAAACGAGAGCAGGATGATACTTGAATTCTTGCCCTGTAACATAAAACATCTACAAAAATAGACAATTTTGGAATAACTTGGAAATGGGCAACAGAAAACTATCCACCAAGTTATTTTTCAAGCTTTGTGGCCTTCTTTCACAGTCTTAAGCTCATGCTGAGTTAAGAACTCAGAGAACAGAGCTTTTCAGAAAACTGTTATCCTTCACCCACTTACATACCATTTGGAGTAGGATAGGAATGAATGTGACAGGACAAGGCTCAGGGCTGCCCAAGCACGTGCAAAGCCTTAATGTTAAAATTCACTGAGCCCATCCAATGGCCCATCCATGACGGGGAAAGTCTCCTGTCATGTGTTCTAGAGCCAGAAGATGGGATAGAAACCATCCCAGTGACACAGCTGTGCCATGCCCACAGCTTGAGCACCTCTTCATGGCACAGCCTTTTACGCTCCCAAAGTTACCACATCACCTTTGCTACAGGCAGAGAGGTACCTGAAGAGATGAACTAATGAAATTACGGGGTTCTACAGGCCCATCCTCTTTTAACCAACATATCTGGGGACTTCACGAGTGTGAGGACCACCTAAAGCCTTTCCTTTTGCACCACTGCCATTCCCTGCAGCAAGGTGCTATGCAGACAGTCACTATTTCTCCTTTACTTTTTCCCTGCAGGCATATGTACTTATCTTGAGTGCTCCATCTCTCTTCTGGACAGAACTGAGAATTGAGAAACCATCTCAAAAGGAATTATTAGGGGAATTCCCTTGCAACAGCCATGAGGGAAAGCACTCCACAGCAAGGACAACATGTAACACGTTATGCAGCCAACTTGCTTCTCAGAGGAGAACAGAATCAGGGCAGATATCCTGCATGAGAGAGCAAGGGCATGCCTACAACTCATTTTTGCCAGATGCTTTCCTTATCTCACATGCCCACATTTCTCCTTAAAAGGTTACCAACCTCAAATGGCAAAAACAAGTCAATGTGTACAATGAACAGAAAGAGATCACTGAGAAAAACAATGCAGAGAGATTGTCAGCTTACCAGATTTGTCCAACATTGACCAAGGAGAGGTAGAGAACCCACAGGATAGACATGAGGACCATGTTTGCACATCCAGTTATCAGTACAAAGGCTGAAGTTGCCAGGCCAAACAGGGAGAGATAGTCCAAGGTGCTGTCCATGTCTGACCAATCCAGAAACCAGATGATTGTTGGTGCATAGCTCAGAGCATCCAGGTCTATCTTCCCCTTGAAATACTTCTTGACATTCTGCAGGTACAGCTTACATGGGAGCAGCCCCTTCTCTCCTATTAGCTGCTTGTTTTGATGATAGGCCACCAGGAAGGCCACAACTAGAGGAAAATAACGAAGGGGGAAAACAGTGTTAGAAATCACCCAGGGTGAAGTACATATTTTGAGTCCAGAGTTACAGAAGTACATTCATGCCTCAGGAAGGAATTTATTCACATGTCCTCATCTGTGTTAAAACATAACACACTCATTCCTATTAACCACAATGCAGAAGGCAGAGGAATTCTATAAATACTGTCTCTGCCTTCCCACCAGGAAATGGCACAAAGTCTGTTTTGAGATCATTTTCTCCTCCGCAGCTGTAAGGAACATGCCACTTGCTTCAGGCAAACTCAACAATGCACTGCTGGGAAAAGCTCCCTGGAACTGAGCGACCTGACCCAGTGTAGGAACAGGAGCTGAGTCCGGCTCTGTTAGACTCTGCGTGACCCTAGGTTAGTCACATACACCATTCATCTCCTAATACAGATGAGGAAAACAGCCTAATTGCACTGTGGAGTACAAATGAAAGCATTAATTTCGAGGCCTGCAGACTGATTTTGCTTTCCACAAAAAGCATATGGAATGGGGACACTGAGAACCCCCAGTTCAGGCACTGAGGTGAGGCAGCCAGAAGAGCACATACAACTCTTGAGCTCTGCAGCAGCAAAGATACCACTGTACTTCCCAACCCTTCCTACTCCAGTTCCACAAAGTATCTTGCCATGTAAATAGATGAACTTGGTGTTGATGGGAATTTACAGTGTCTGCTGCTCCTAAACTGACCCACACAGCCTGACAGCAGGTTGCGTCTGCAAGGTTATGCTTTGATGTAGAACACAGCACATCTTCATCTTTACATAACACTGTGCATCTATCAAGCACTGGTGATAGGGGTAATGGGTTCAAACTTAAACAGGGGATATTTAGGTTAGATATAAGGAAGAAGTGCTTTACCGAGAGAGTGGTGAGGCGCTGGCACAGGGTGCCCAGAAAAGCTATGGCTGCCCCATCCCTGGCAGTGTTCAAGGCCAGGTTGGACAGAGCTTGGAGCAACCTGCTCTAGTGGAAGGTGTCGCTGCCCATGGCACAGGGGTTGGAACTAAATGATCTTAAGGCCCTTTCCAACCCAAACCATTCTATTATTCTATATTATTAATGAGACAGCTTAAACCCAGACACACCATTAAAGAGATGTTCAAAAGACACCTTAATTCTTTCAGCAGTGCAACAGGCAATGGTTTTCCACCATTGCAAGAGATGGTAGTTATGCTATGGGTTGACCTTCTGGATCCTCTCACATCCTGGTAGGCTGGAAATACAAAGTCTTAATACTTTCCTGTCCTCTAAACTGCTGCTTTCTCCATGTCACTACAGCTCTCTCATTTATAGTGTTTAGGCTCTTGCAGTGCACAATCTCAGAACAGCCAGATGCTTTTTTTAACAGCACATAAGCAATTTAATTACAGATTATAGACCTAGAATTTGATGTTCTACAGAGAAAGTTGGTCAGATTCTAGGGATTAGCTCATATTTTAGGAATCTCCTCCAGTTACCAATTTGCAGTTCGTAACTGCAGTAATCTCCCTGTCTCAGACAAAATGATGAAGGCCAACATTTCCTGATTAGGCTCCATGCATTTTGCTCCCAGCATCCAATGTACCCATCTTTCAAACACTATCCAAACACCAGCCACGTCACACGCAGCAATACCAGAGGTCTTGCAAAAGGCCGACTTGTTCCCCCCCCCCTAATCCTCTTTAGTTAATGATCAAATCTGTTTCCTTCCTTATCTGAATACTGTCATTCTGCAAACAAGAATCCTGGTGTTCATCTGGTCGGTGTCTCTCACTGGGAATGCTGGTGAAGAGTCTGTGTGAAACTAGACCCCGAGTTCAAGCCCGGATTCCTGGTTCTTTGAAGTCTGACTAGCAACCAAAAGTCTGCAGCCCCAGGGAATACAAATAAATGTCCCATTCCCCCCAGACACACACAGAGGTCCCCAGTGGACTTCAGTTAATCCACTTAAGCCTTACTCCATCTCTCTGCATACACCGTGTATTTTGTTCTCAGTGAAAAAACACTGAAGCTCACAATCCAACGTGTACTGGAGGTCGCTGGGAAGGTTCCCACTGATTTCAACAGATCCTGAATCACAGCACTAACTTAATAAAGTGTTGGGGGGTTAACTGGTTGTGTCTCTTCCCATCTGTCTTTTATACCCCATGAAGGACTTTAATAAAAGACAGAGAAAAATTACTCAATTATGGACAGGGAGAGACAAGAGAAAAACTGATCACACCCTAAAGAATCAATTTCAGATTAAAAATTAACATAAAACTCTAAAATTTACATTAAAAACACCAAATTAACATAAACCAAGTGGTTTACATTTTAGAGTATTCATTTCTCTACCAACACTCAGTTTGGTGCAACTGCATAATCAGAAAGCGCGACACATGAAACCAGAAGAAATATAATGTTTCTGAGCCTCAGACAACTTAATATCTTCATTTTTGGTTTAAAAAACATGAACACCAATTCTGCCTTAAAACTCCATGCCTTGATTTCCCTTGATTAGCACTGCAATTTGAGGCATAGCTTTCCAAAAGTGCTAATCAAATTCACCTCTAAATGTCACAGAAATTGCTGCCCCAACCCATAACTGCTAAGCAGGTTTTTTTACCTTAAAAAGCTCTAAATTAGACCCCTGCACAGATGCAGGATAAACAAGGAAAGGGTAAATTAGGAAAAACAAACTATAGCTATTGCAGAACACAAGTACTGTACAGCCTTTTTAAGCCTGAAGGCAGCAAAGACTGCATTATAGGTTGGCATGAACTGCACAGCTAAAGATTGCCCAGTTTGGGCTCCAAAGTGGTTTTCTCCCAAACCAGCCATTTCTCAGGATGCTGCACTGCTGATATGTTGCACATTGCCATTTCACAACTAAATCCCATCAGCAATGGCCCCAATTTATGGAGGACTCATCTAACCCTAACCAAATCCTGACCATTCTACCTACATTTCCATCCATTGCCCTCCCAACCATCAGGGCCCACGTCTGGAGAGCACCGTTTATTGCTCGCACATGTGCAGTGCTTCCTGGATGTGCTGCTCCTTCCCAGATCCAGCTCCCTCTCCTGGACACTGCCCAGGCTGAGCTGCTGTCTTACACCACATAGTGCTCCCTCATCACTTATCTCCAGCATCTTCCCGAGCACCTTGGAAGGGCAAATCCCATAGGCAGCACCCGCTTCTCAAACTCCACCACCAAATTATCCAGACCTTCTCTCCCAAGGCACCAGCTACAGCTGCAAGAGGCTTTGCCCTGTAGGCAGTGGTTCCTGTGTTATCAGACACATTGAGTAGTTGAAACTAAAGACAGATCCTGCAAAGGATTTCAGCAATGTAAGAGATGCACATATCTAGAGGGGGAAAAAAAAAGGAAGTTATTGATCAGTTTGACCTTGCTCCCTCTCCCTGAACCCCTCTTGAGAAACCATACCCCTAAAGTGCCAGTAACACAGACCCTGCTCCCTTCTCCATGAACCTTCCCTTTGATCGTGGCTTTGTCAGCGGAGGGAAGAAAAGTCCCTTTGGCCCCCAAAGCCTGTGCTTTTCTTCGTCTTCCTTAACCTCTGTTCTGAAACCTCTCTCCCTTTGGCCTTGTATCTCGGGTTTTTCCACTCTCCATCTTCCCACTCCCTACAGGTAAACATGGTCAAACAAGCTGACTTCCACCTGGGGCACTGGCTGGCATACTCACTGTGCTGCTGGGGCATGGGGCAAGGTTTACTGCTTCTCATTTGTCCTGTAGCTTCTTCCTGGAAAGGGGTGGCAAAGCAGTTCTATTACATGAACCAGAATTCACATAAGTCAGACAACGCTGAGGGACCCACATACGCAGCACACTGGGTTCAACCATGCCATGAGGTCTAAAGCACGGATAAAGCCTTCTCAAACAATGGCACTGCATACTCCTCAGCCTCTCCAAACGCTCTGCAAAGCTGCGCTCTTGAGTGTCTGTAATGCTCATGCCAGCCAGATTGGTTCTGATCTCTGGCAGCAAAGAGAGCAAGGTCTTACTCAGAAGGATGCTGAATTGTCAAAAGAGCCAGCAGCCACTCAGCACCACTACTGGCCAGGCAAGCAGGTAACAACTCAGTCACCAACAGAGCTGCAAGACTCTGCCTCACACTCAGGATAAGCTTGTCTTCCCTCTCAGCAAATCCCATTCCTGGATTTGCAGTCTTTGGACAATGCATTCACCAGCATCTCCTGTCAGTTCAGGATTTATTTGTCCATCAAGAACCAGGCAGCTTGCCTCCAAGCCACCTCCAGCTCAGGCACATATTGCACAGAGGAGTCCACAGCAGGTTCCTCCAGGATGGAGCAAGCTGATGCGGGGCTTGATCCAGAGTCACCCACTCCTTCCTGCCCCTTTAGCAGGCCAAACCCCTCAGAGTGACTCTCACTTTCTGTTATCAACTTAATGAAATGAGAACATAACTGAGAAAGGAGCTTTTTCAGAAAACACTTTGATGACCAGGAGGCAGAAGCTGATGTTTGCCTATAGCCATCCTTTCCAACATCACAGATGGGAATGATGTGAGGCCATGGCTGGGCTCCTAATCCAAGGATATCCCCTGCAGGCTCTCAGCACAGCTCTGCACACCACCAAGTCTTCAGACCCAGCATAAAACCCCATCACCCTTGCAGCTGCTCGCTGGCTTTTCCCCACTACTTCCCAATTTGGGTGTTTTCAGCCCATGCCAGTCTCCTCTGTTCCACTTGAAGCACTTTGCCATTCTCCAGACTCTCTGCTCCTCTGTGGATTGAAAACACTCATCCTGAGCAACTCCCCTGCTCCTTCCCACTCAGGAGCTGGAGCCTTTGACAGCTCACATG
This sequence comes from Psittacula echo, assembly GCF_963264785.1. Lineage (NCBI taxonomy): Eukaryota > Metazoa > Chordata > Aves > Psittaciformes > Psittacidae > Psittacula > Psittacula echo. The sequence goes on from NC_137739.1 coordinate 1,951,793, forward strand.
GGAGCAGCTCCTCTACCTGCTGCGAGCTGATCTTTACATAAGTAATACATGTAAATTGTCAGCGACTGCTAATAGACCTTCACTACTTATTCTCACCACAGAAGGTGCTTTACTGTACTTTTCCATTAACACTCGCCCCCACCTTCTCCTTCCCCTCCCAGCCTCCTCTCTCCCTTCTTCAAATCCACATGCTACCTATACACACAACCCAAGAATGCAACACAAGAGTCACCCATTTGAAATTATTTGGTCTGTTCATATTGCCCTGTCACCTCAGCTCCTTTACCCCGCTCTAGGCTCAGCCTGCTATGATGGGAGAATGAGAGAATCCCATTCTTCATGCTCTGTAAAGATTTAAAGATGTGAAATCCAAAACTTTCCTGTTATATGGCTTCCTCTCTCCCCCCATTAAAAGAAGTCTTAACTTTTAGTTCAAGCCCAAACCACAAGAAGAAATGAACCAAGAGCATAGAGCTTTGCATGAAAACCAAACTACACTTTCCACACACACACAAAATCTGCCTGGAGCCATATATCAAGTGCACCTTTGACCCAAAAAGGCCCTGTGCTGGAAGCTGGCAAGCTGTGGTTGCACTACTGAAAAGAAGAAGGGGGAGAATATTCATGGTATTTTCATTATTATCAGAAAAATTAATCAAATACGTTTTCAATTGATAAATTCCCCTGCAAAGTTTTGCAACACAGAAGTAACAACACCCTAGTACTGAGCAAAGAGCCAGAGTGAAACCAAGCACCCCCTTTTCATCCTGCAACCCTACAGCCACAAATAAACACACAACAGAGGAGTCTGTTCTTAACACTTTCTTGTTTTATTGCTATTCCCAGCAAAGCTAAAGACTTTGGGGTGGTTGCTTTGGGGGCTTTTTAAGTGCTTATCTCCCCCTTGCCTCTTTGCTTGAAATAACGTGAAAGCAAACAAAAAAGGCTGGGCTGCGGGACTGCTGAAGAGCTTCCCAGTAGCACCCAGGTTGTTCAAAACCACACCAGTGCAGTCCAGCCTGCAGCTGGAGGATGCTCTGAGAAGAGGGGACACATGGCTTGCTAAGAGGACACAGCGCCAACCTCCTGCTGTTGTTGTACAGACCTGCTAACAGGCACTGTGCTGAAATAAAACCTTTCAGGGGAGGAGAAGCTTCAGAAGATGTACTATAATCCTGGCTGGGCAAGCTGAAAGCTATTGGGAGCTCTGTAATATAACTGAGGGAAGAGAAGGGGGAAAGCAGAGGAGATGGCAGAGAGAAAGAGAGGAGGAAGGACACCAGAGACAGCCAGGAACCTACAGGAAGCCAAACCCTCCCGAGAAGGCTTTAGATTTCAGAATTAGGAAGAAGTAGCACGAACCTCCCATAGCTCTAGCTCTGGGGAAAGAAAATACTAGTATTAAATGATATGGAAGGAGAAGGAAAATAAACTGGATTTAAATAATAACTTATTTTACAGCACTCTGTGGAGCCTGGCTGAAATTGGGAAGGGTAGGGTCTAATTACTTAAACTTCTACATCTGGAACCTGATGATAGCAATCAGCCAAAAAAGGGCACTTTGCAATGATTTAGGAGGAGGGTGAAGGGATCAAATAATGCACATTTGTTGTCAAGAGCTCTGGGAGCAGCTATTTACTTGTAACAGCACTTTCAACAAGACCTCAAAGACATTCTGCATTGACAAAATGTCCATCTCTGCCATAAAGAACACAGTGCAAGACCAGGGTGGAAAACCTTCAAATCTCAAAACAGCATTTCTCAAACCTCCCTGTCCCATGAATTACTGTGTTAGGGACTGCAATTAGCCACTGAGAGACAGGCTGCAGTGGTGGAAGCCTGTGAGATAAGTCTTCAACTGGCACAGCAAAAGCACATGAAGATGCTTCTGCAGAAACAGAGAGAGGTGTCTGCGCAGCAGAACACAGATTAAGACCTACACAGTTGTTCTCTTCCTCAGTGTTCAGGGCTCAATTCTGTGTTACTTCACACTCTCCTCCTTCAGAAGGGTTTTACCACTTGGTCTGCCCACACTTACTTGGAGAAGTGGAGAAATAGGTCCCAGATCTGAGAACATCTCCAAGGAGACTGTCAGCTCTTAAGAACTTCAGCACCATCAAATTCACAAGAGCATGGTGCCAGCTACTACTAAACAGAATTGCACAGAGAGGGGTTTCACTCCCTGTAGTGCTCAGCTGGGAGGACCTCACAGGCACAGCCCTGCTACAAAGAGCAAACCTCCTTGAGCACTTCCAGCTTGGATCCGTTTCCCCTTCCTTCCTGTTCCTGCAAGCAGCAGGTTGTTCTGGTCAGTGACCTCCATGAATCCTCAGCTCCTTTCCCACCTTCCCATCTCTAACGTGCCTCTCAGACAATAGCTGCTTTGCCAGGGACTTCCCAGGTTCTGGCTGCTTCTGGAAACCCCCTTCAAAAGAAAAAAGAAGAGGAAAGCTGTTATAATTAAAGGGATGGGGGAGAAGGGAGCACACTTCACACCTGCCTTGTTCTGCCTGTCCTCCTTCTGCAGAAGATCCAAAGGGAAAGCATCTCCCCGGCTCACATCAGGCAATAAAACAGCCCCTCAAGAGTGGAATAGTGGATAGGAAGGAGCTGACATGCCCCCAGATCACGCTTAGTGATTCTGCCCCTCACCTATGCATGCCTGTACAGCCCAAATTGTGCTTCTTCCCACACAGTCAAAGGGTCCCTCATTCTTCTTGCCCTCCCTTGTCCCACCTGAACAAGCTTGCAGCTCACACAGCTGCAAACAAGCAGGAGCTCCAACCATCAGGATGTGACCACTTCTCTGATACTTTAACACAAGGTCCCCCCAAAGGATTTGCTGCTTAATGAAGCAGGAATGAAAAGGTTACATTTAAAAGGGTGAAATGAAAGAAGGAAGGAAAAACATCCCACAACTGAGGAATGTCAAACTGTCACAGAGGCATCAGCGGTTTCCTCAGCAAGTCTGAGACTCGGCGTGTGTGGAATTGCCATGGCTGGGAAAAAGTAATCTGTCAGAGTAAATGGTTCCATCTTCAGAAAAGAGCTTGGACGAGCAGCTTGGCACAGAGGCTTTAAATTGTTTTCTGCTGTTTCTAAACGCAGGCTCTCTGAAGAGATCAAAAGGCAACCTACCTTCCCTCGAGAGCATCCCAGCCCAGCAGCTGAGCCATGGGCTTGCAGCCTTTGACAGGGGAATCCGCCTGCTCACAATCTCTCCATCTGAGACACAACAATCAGTTTCCACTCCACCAATGTTTGGGTTGTAGGCAGCACAGCATCTTCCCCACGCTGGGATCAGAGCTGGAGCCCAAACACTGCTGCAGGCAATAGCCTGCAGCTGGAATTTGACCTGTCCCAAATCTGGCCCAGGTTTCTGGCTTTGGGCTGTTACTCAACCAAAACAAACAGCAGAAACCACTGTTACCTGACTGCACCCAAGCAGAAGTTGCAGGTAAATGTCTCCTCTCTTGTGCTTCTTCCATTACAAAGGAAAAAACCATCCTCCTATTCTGTTCTTTCCAGCTCTGGTACCCAAACTCTTCCTCCGAGGCTCCCTTTCTCACAAAGGTTTCCTCACTCTGGACTGCAGAAGCAATTTGGGGTCTCCTCCCCATTCTGCCCCTCCCAGGTGTTCCTATTCCCCTCTCCTAATTTGAAAACGGCTGAATCCATTCTCCCTATTTCCTGTCATCCCGCTTTCACTCCCAGCCTGCAATCTCAGCTTCATCCTCTGGCTCATTCATCCTCCATCCCCTTCCCACTGCAGCCCATGGGTTTCAATCATACCCACACTGTAAACTCACCTGATCCTGATGTGGGTACTTGTTCTTCACTTCTCTTACTGCTCTCGTTGGTCAAAATCCAGTTTCCCACTCACAAAGTCCCACACATTTGACTTACTCTTCACCTTCACGCCCAACACACCACCACCCTACAGAGCAGTGTTCAGTCCCAGATGTAGCATATTTATAACCCCAAATCCACAACCAGAAAGCAGCAGCCTCCACCAGAAGCCCAGCAGAGAACACTAATCAGTTTTTCATAAGGAAACTGCAAACTGAGCTATGGGAAACTCAGCAGTCTGGATTTACACACGAGGGAATATCGGAATCGCTTTCATTCTGACTGAAAGAGTCATAACCCCGCATTTCACCAAGAGCTGAAGCCAAACTAGAAACAGAGCACGTGTCAAAGCCATACAAAACTACAACTTCTGCATGGTTTTGATGCAAAATAATCTAAGCAGGCTGGCAGCCTACAAATTCTAATGATTTTGCGGACAAATCTGGGGCAAGCTTAGAATTTGTAGCGCAGTGTGTTACATGTCAGTTTAGGTTTCACTGTGAATATTTTCAAGTGGAGCACTCACGGGCTCCAAGCACAGCTCGCGGCCTTCCTTGCCTAAGGGAGAGCACACCTGAGCTCAGAAACTGGTTTGATCATAAACTGCTTTAAGGTCATGTCGGTTCCAGGTCCTGACTGGCACCCAAGCATGTGGTTGCTCTCCAGACCTATGTAAGACAGTAAAGACTTGCTCCTGCACAAGACAATGAATCATAGAATTGAGTAGGTTGGAAAACACCTTTAAAATCATTAAGTCCAACCATTACTGCAGCACTGCCACTAACCCACATCACTTAGGGCCTCGTTTCCACGGTGTGTGAACACTTGCAGCGACAGTGACTCCAGCACTGCTCTGGGCAGCCTGTTCCAATGCCTGAGCACCCTCTGGGGAAGGAATTGTTCCCTATATCCAGTCTAAACCTCCTCTGGCACAGCTTGAAGCCATTCCCTCTTGTCCCATTCCTTGTTTCTTGGGAAGAGACCAGCCACCTCTTCTCTCTTGCAGCTACCTCCCAACATCTACCTTGAAGAAAAAGGACAACCAGCTCCATCCAGCTCTGCAGCCTCATGTGTGAACAAACTCTCCTTCCAGCTCCACCAACACGGGAGCCTCAGCACTATCCTGGCCATCAGTGAGTCCCACCAACAAAGCAAGAGCTGGAAACAGGAGGCTCTTCCCATTCCAGTCTCAGCCATCCCCTCAAGCTTTGTGCACACAAACACATACCCCAACATCCAAAATTAAGCAGTGCTTTGGTAAAAGGCAGGCAGGGCTCCTTAGAGGCAAAGCACCCTTCAAACCATGTCCTACAAGTGGAAATCCATCACTGAGCAAGCAAGGTGGCTACAGGCCTCCTCCTCTCGCAGCAGGTCGAGGCCTGGCTCCCCAGCACCAGCAAGGAGCCCCCGGGAGGGCGAGCACCCACCGGAGGCTTCTCCCTTTCCCGGGGCAGGGCTCCCTCCACCTCACCTGAGGGTTTACAGCGGGGAAGGCCATGAGGGATGGGGCAGCCCCGGGACTTTACAGGGCTCTGCGTGGCGACAAGCCCGGGGTGTATCGGGCCGGGCCCCCACCCGCTCCCGGGGCGGGGGAAAGAGGCGCGGGGCAGCGCCCGGAGACTCACAGTAAAGCCCGGCTATGGATCGCAGCAGCACGATGCGGGTCAGCCAGAAGGTGCCTGGCGGTAACGGCGGCCCGCCCTCGCTGCCCGGCTGCCCCGCCACAGCCCGCTCCGGGGCCTCGGCAGGGCCGCCCGCTGCCGCCGCCGCCCGCCTCTGCCGCAGCGCCGTGCTGGGCGCCGCCATGTCGGAACCCGCAGCGAGCATGCGTGAGGCCGGGCCCGCCCCCCGCCGCGCCGAGGACTGCTCCCGCCGCCGGGCCGGGCGTGAGGGCGGTGGCTGAGGCTGCGCTAAGGCCTTGGGGGAGAATGGGGTCTGGGTGGAGGTAACGCGGCAAAACGGCTTTTGTATGGAAAAATAGCGTTTGTGCGCCCCTGCCCCTTCGAAAAGCAGAGAGAAAGTGCAAAGTTAAAGGAAATGAATAAGGAAAGAAGCAGGAGTTGGCTCCAGAGCCTTTCATCCACCCCTGGCACAAGGCCCTGTGAAGCAACGAGTCCACAGCCCCTTCACCTCACCCCACAGAACTACAGCTCCATCCCTGAGGAATCAATTCAAGTTAATTCCTCATGTTTTCAATATTTCCTGCTTTTGATGCTGCCATGACGTCCATTCCATAGCCATTAAACACCAGGGACTGTGTTAGATCATAAATACTGGGGTTATTTCAGCCAAACCACTTTAATAAAGCAGCCCAACAGTCAGCGATGAGTTGGGACGTGCGCCGTGTATCCCGCTCCAGTAAACACGGCCGTGCTGCAGCCTTCCATGGCCTCTGAGAAAGTATCTGTTATCAGGTGTAACGTTATTCAGTGCTTTTCAGGCTGTAAAGCGGTCCCTTCTAAATGCCTCTTTTGTTTTTCCAGTTTCCCATCACTGCTGCTTCCATTGTTCTCCTTAGGAAAAAAAACCCCTTACATAATGGTGCATTGTATAGGGAAAGAAAAATAAGCTATTTGTTAAAAGCCTCTGGTATACGGCAGTTTCGCTCTCCCTTTGGATTAGCCACGAGGTTTTGGCTAGATACATTTAAATAGATGTAAGCTAATGGTTTCCTTTGTGGGGTCTTTATGAAACTTTTACAGCAAATTCCACGTTAACTGGAAATGTCTGTAAAACAAACTGGATAATTGAGGAAATTACTGAGGGAAAGCGGAGGGCTTAGGCAAGAGATTTAGCAAAGAAAAAGGAATAATTGGAGCTGGGAAGGGAACGCTGAGCTGGGTCGGTTTTCATTGCCGAAGATCGCTCCGAGCTGTGCCAGATGTGCAGGTTGGGATGGTGGCAGGAATGAACACGGACCCAAGCTCGGGGACACTGTGTGTCAACAGCACCTTTCAACAGGATGAGCTGTGAAGCTTTAAGTCTATTAAATGGCAGAAAACCACCGTTATTCTAAAAGACCCATCCAATTCTTATAAAAGACAATGGAAGCCTTTCCTTTAGCTTTACTGGAAGATGGTTCAAGCTATAAAGGAAAACGTGATAAAACAGTAGATTTGAGTATCAGATGATCTGATCTCTGTTCTGAGTTCCTGCTGATGCACTGCTAATGTGTGGACCATCATCTGCACTGGGTTTTCTGCTCACTTTATTTACCATCAGCTTTTATTCTCATGCTGTGATTTTCCCTCTTTTCAAAGTAAGCTATCAGAAAAGAAAACGCTGTAAAAACCAACTAATGCAAGCAAAGCATTGAAGAGCAAAGCTCTGAGCCTTCAAGTCTCAAAGGGAAAGCGATTCATAAATGTCAGGCTGGACCGCAGGCGCTGAGGCATCATTGATGCTGATCTTCATTCAACAAACCGCCCGCCGCCACGTCCCCCCGCCCGACCCTATTTTGCTGTGTTCCAAACAGCTGCAAAAGTGACAGAGAAACAAGCATTTACTGTCACAGCACCCAGCAGCTGTCCCCGCCAGCACCTCAACCCTGCTGTCCCTGGCACCCTAAATTACTCTGTGTTCATTCAGGTCTAGTCTTTCACCCCTCTGGCTGCCAGGAATTGGGTTTAAATACAACAGAGAGAGCGAATGTGCGCAAAAATAAGTATTTTGTGAAGCAGCATTGACATTTGGGGGCTCCTCTAAAGAAAACATACATTCAATTATGTATAATGCAGTTATACATGATCCCGCTGAGCATTCAGCTGCGTTTGCTGAATGAGAGATGGGAATCTCGCAAGGAATTTGGGATATTCCTTCTACTAGTTAAGATTTTTCCAGCGGTAACATTTTTTTGCCATTAAAATCCCTGATCCTTCCCTGTGGAAATCTGATCTTTAACTCCTGGGTTAGCAGGATTAAGGTTGAAAAGGATTTTCAGAGGAAGAATTACCTTTCTTTTTTTCCTCCTGTATTTGTGCACGATCTATAATGAGGGGGTGCTGATTTGGAAGAGGGATTTCTAAGCAGTTCTATCAGACAATTAATAATCACAGTGATAATAATTAATAGAACTGTGCTTCTCTGTTACTTGGAAAAGATGCTGCCTAGTCTGAACTGTTCAGGAGGAAAGAGGGGATCTTTTGCCTGTGCCATGGGGATATTAAGAACTAATAATCATAGAAGTCCTTGTTAGGAAAAGCTATTTTCTTTTAGCAGAATTCCGCACCAGGCCATAGCATGTAAGGATTTTCATAAAGCCCTCACTGCCTTTGGCTCACACTGAAGTAAAAGTAAATGTCCTTTTTCTCTTATCTGCTAGATGAAACCTAGAAAATGGCTTAGGAATCCCATGCCCCCCTCTCCACTTGCATTTTGAACAGGAGAGGGGTCATTGGAGTCCTGCCCAGTGCAGATGTGCAGAGCTTCTTATACCAACACCAGGTAAATGTCCATGGCTTGGAAAAGAGCTGCTGGGGGACCTGTTGCTCCATTGTTCAGCCTGCAGCTGCCAAACTATTCCTGTCCAGAAAAAGGAGGGATGCTGGAGCGAAGCACCCCATTAACACATTAAAAACTAATATTAAACCAATATTTAAGTCTCTCTCTTTCCCCCCCTGTTCTCAGCACAGCACAGCAGCTGTGCAAGGGCACAAGTTTGCATCGACTCATTGTGGATAAGGGATTCTAGAGTCCCTAGCTCTTTGCAATCCATGGAAACACCTCTAACAACCGGCTTTGGATGAGGCTGTGCACTAAAACCCTGGTTTTGCTGTGGTGGGAGCACACAGTGACTCTCCTGACAGCACAGAGTGATTTATCACTCCTGCCGTGCAGGTGAAAACAAGAACTTCAAGAGCATAGCTAAGCACAGGTGTGGGAGCTGTGGAAATGCCAAGGACTAAATACCCCAAGTGTTAACTAAAACCTGCAAAAGGGTTCTGTCCCTTTTACTCAATAGCTGTTCAGAACAGCAAGGCTCATTGCATGGGAACAGAAGACAAGTTTTGGACCTAAACTGATCCGCAAGCAACTGAAATGTATAAATTCAGTCTTAAAATGGCAACAAGCAGGTACTGGGTATGTGCCGGAGCCTTCCCAAGTGCACAGCGTCAGATTGGACCCGTCACTATCGTTCATCCTGAGAGCAAAGCTTTTCAGCTCTTCTGCTGCTGTTTGAATTGAAAGTAGTTGAAAGTTACTACAGAGCTTTTATTTTCTAGCTTTTCAGCTATGGGGAGCTTTCCTGTAAAGGACTGAGCACTTTCACAGCAATCTCTAAGCTGCCACTAAACTCCTGTATCCTCTAGGCAGAGCATTAATCCTGCAGATGTCAGGGGCTTTACTTTAACACAACACATAGGTTACTCTTATCTGATACAGGGTTGTTTTTTTTTCCCCCCGTAAAACTCTTTCTATTTGCTCTTTGAAATTCCCATGTAAGATCTGCTCCCAGTTCAAAGGTAGCCAGGGTTTGAAAAATGGTAACTTTACTACTTGATCAGATGAAGCAATAGAGCCCACCTTTGGGCTGGGCCTGCATCCAGCCGGGGAAGGGACACAGTATATACGTGCTGCAGAGCATATCCCATCATGTGCAGTGGTTCCCACATACTCTCCTGCTTGGAAAATAGAATCCTGGAATGGTTTGTGTTGGAAGGGACCATAAAGCTCACCTAATTCCAAATGTTTGCCATGGGCCGGGACACCTTCCACTAGAAAATGCCTTCCCTGTCTTCTGCTGAAGATGAAATTTCCTCTCGCTGATATAAGTGGGTCTCTAACTGCTCTGAAACCAGTGTGCACACACACACTTATTCCTGCATAAGGAATTGGTATGGCAGAAAGAAACCAGGACAGGAGATCAAGATACCTCCATCTCATGGGGATTCTGATGATTCCCAAGTGACAATGTAATTTAGCCAAGCATGCAGGCCTTTATTTAATTACCTGATCCTCAGCCATGCTGGTGTGAGCTGGCCAGGAAATTTATTGGAGACTGCGGTGAACTTTAAAGATAATGAAGCAATATTAAGAGGCTAGTGGCACTCTGCTGTATTCACTCTCTGTCTGGAACAGCCAGCTCTCTTCCCTCTGCTCCGTCAAACCCTCTATAACCATACCGCACTTGGGTGCACTCTTTAAGGCTCCCATGGGCAGGCCGGGTCTAAATGACACATCCTGTGGGATCACTGCAAGACTTGCCCTGCAGCTCCATCATTTGCCCATCCCTGTGCAAACATCACTGGTACTTTGTCCTACAAAATTTGAACACAAGACCCCGTAAAACAAATGACGTCACTTGAACCCACTTCTTGTCCCAGCACAGTCTCATTCAGTTTCATTGGTGTGTGAACTCAGGAAGCCAGAGCTACTGAAGGTCCCAGGTGCTCTGGTTCCCTCCTCTCCCTGTGTCATCCCAGCTTCTTGCAGCCTTGCCCTGCTTGGACTCATCTCAAGGCACAGCAATGCTGCTCCCTTCACCACCCTGGCTGAGAACTGATGCTCAGAGACATGAAATGGTTTGTGCACCATTACAAAGCCAGACGTGCATCAGGACACGTATCCTGCTCTGGGTGTCCATCTCTAGAGTAAGAGCAAGCAACTACTGAAAGTTGTTCTCCTCCTCCTACCTGCACTGGACAAAGAGGAATTCAAGTGTGTAAGCTGGGAAATGCAATTCCCTGCCCTGAGCAGAGCTGGGGAGCCCTGAAAGGCAGCACCATGAAAGGGGGAAGCAAACCAACGTCTCCAATTCCTGCTGCCTCAAGGGTTTCTTTCCCTGGAAGAAAAGTTCAGTTATTCCTCACTTGCAAGTTCAACACATATAGTTTAAGGTTTGAGCCTCAGAATCAGTATTTGTTTATAAAGACACTTTGTAAAATTCTATTTAAAACCCCTTTGTTCACTCACTTTGTGCCTCTGAAACTGAAAGCTCTGTTTAATTAATAAAATCAGTAATTTCTTGAGAAATTACAAATGAGAAAATAGCATTTTTAAAGAAAATAAAACCCTGCTTTGCACTTTAGCAGGATAAATTCATTTTTACATAGAAGGCAAATGGACTTAAAGCACATTTAAACAGTGTTACATTTAAATTCAAAGCGTACTTTTGATTTCAAGGTGATTACACATCGTAGCAATTAAACAAAATGCATTCAAACCCACCACGTTCCTGTTACTTTTTAAGTGCTGGAATGCTTCAAGCACTCACACAATTCCTACTTTTCCTCCTGTAAATCTTGTACTTGACCCTTTTTTTCCGAAGGGGCAGCAGAGGAGCAGCGGATAAAATGGGAATTTGGGGAGTTGCTCCTTTTTTTCCTCTCAGTCGCAATTAGAAGGCTGGATTCCGCGGCTAATTAGAATCAAATGCTACAAATCAATGCTGCAAAACTCGGGCTCGCTCTGAGCGCGGCAGGGAGGTATTTTAGGGAAGGGGGTTTAGGGGGACCCGAGCAGCACAACCCAGCACCGGAGCTAACGGGGAGATTTTGCGGGACCCTCTTCCGCACGCCCTAGACACAAAGGCTTCCCCCGAGGTGCTGCATCCTCCTCCGGCCGGGCCGGGCGGGAGCATTGCCGCTGCCCGATACCAAAAACGCAGAGGAGAGAAAGAGAGGCGAGACGGGCCGAGGGGACGTGGAGCGGCTCGTTCCGCTTCTTTTCCCGTCGGAGAGAGCGGGGAGAAACGCTCAGCGGTGCACGGAGCGCACGGCGGTCCCGGTGCTCAGCTGCCGGCGGGCTGCACGGGAAGCTCCGGCTCCACTTACAACCAAGCCGAACCGCACCGGTGCTTCTGCCACGCACCAGCCTCAGCCCCTCGCCGAGGGGCTCCAGCAGCAGCCGCCGTGCGCGGGGCACGACCCCAGCCCGCGGCACCTCCCGGGGGCGGTAGCGGGGGAGCAGAGAACAAGTCAGAGCCCCGCCCTTCATGTAAATAAGAAGCCACTCTCCACCAATATGAAGCGGCGAGCGGGCGAAAGCCCCACCTTTTATGTAAATAAGAAGCCCTCTCCGCCAATGGGGAGTGGCGTCGGGGGCGTGGCAATGTGGCCTCCCTTTAAAGTACATCGTTGCGGGGCCGGTGCGCGCATTAGAGGAGGAGCGCAGCGGTGGGTGCGGGTTGTGGGGCCGGACGGAGCAGGACTTGTTTGGGGTGGTTTCCGCTTTATCGGGTGATTTTTTCGCTTTTGCACCTTGTTTTTATTATTCCGACTTTTTTTTTTCTGTCGATATTTTGCTTTTTCGCGCCTTGCGGGCGCCTGCGGAGCGGTGCGCGGCTTTCACCCGCGCCCGCGGGCCGGCTGTGCCCCTCGGCCCTTTCCCGTCCACCGATGCTCAACATGACCGAGGAGCACGACAAAGCGCTGGAGGCTCCGTGCAGCCCCGCGGGCACCACCAGTTCCATGTCCCACGTGGACTCGGACTCAGATTCGCCGCTGTCTCCCGCCGGCTCCGAGGGGCTGGGCTGTGCTCCGACGCCCGCCCCGCGCCCGCCCGGCGCCGCTCCGATGGGCAATAAGGTGGATGCGGCCGAGGTGGACGAGCGTTTCCCCGCCTGCATCCGCGACGCCGTCTCACAGGTGCTGAAGGGCTACGACTGGAGCCTAGTGCCCATGCCCGTCCGCGGCAACGGATCACTTAAGGCTAAGCCGCATGTCAAGCGGCCCATGAACGCCTTCATGGTGTGGGCGCAGGCCGCCCGCAGGAAGCTGGCTGACCAGTACCCGCATCTGCACAATGCCGAGCTCAGCAAGACCCTGGGCAAGCTCTGGCGGTGAGTCCCGCGGCCGCGCATCCCTCCAAGGGGCTCCGCGCCCGCACTCTACTCTCAGCGGGGCCGCTTCGGCGGCACTCTGCGTTTGCACCCGCTTCCCCCTTTCTAAATCTCTTTATCTTTCTGTATGTTTTACTGCTCACGGGGGGCTTCGTGAAGCGCTTCAAACTGAAGCTCAACTCCCCCCCCCTCCTAGCGTGTGGCTGCGCTGCGAAGGACACGCCGGTCCCAGCCCTGAAAAGCCGCTGGCCACGGTGGGCTCGGCTCCTGCCCCAGCTCCGTGTCATGCATGGATCTTCCTTGCTCCATCGCCGCCATGTGCAGCCTGGGCCCTTTCTGAGCCTGGCCAGGGTTCCCCTGTCCCCAGGACATCGAGACTTTCTTAGTTTCTTCTTTTACAAAGGCTTTCTCTAAAAGTTTTTCACCTTGCTTGGTTCACTTGTTGCTGACAAGTTATAAACTCAAGCAAGCCAATTGCGAGCTGTTATTTTAATCAGATTTCTAATTCCCCTTCTCATTTGTGTGCTTGCACGCTCAGCGCTGTGACAAACTTTTTCTGTTGGTTGCTCTGCTTCCCACCGAGCCACATTTTATCCTGATACATTCAGTCACATCAATTTATACCAAATGTACATCTCTCCTGCTTGGGCCAGGGATGCTCCCGATGCCGTTTTGGACTCTCCAAGAGTTTGCAAACAGAGGTCTTCGGTGGGGAAGAGCTTTGAAAGAAATAATCCCATTGCTGTCCCTTTTGTGGGCTCTTTGTAAGCACCAAACAAAGCTGGAAATGGGCAGCGTTGTTTGTCGGGTGAGGGGGTGGCATTTGTAGGACAAACATGGGAATAATATTTGGGAAAGGCATTTCAAATGGGGCAGGGGGATTTTGTTTTGCCCTCTTATCTGTATCCGTAGTGGTTGGGGTTTTTCATGCCTCAATAGCTGGTATTTTTAAATACGTTTTGACAACACAACTCTTTTTTTTTTTTTTTTTTGCCATGGCAAATTTGTTCTGTAATTAACTTACTGGTGGTTCAAATCAGTGTATGGGAAGTGGGGATGTATGAGCCCAAAAACAGGCTGAAAACTTCTAACACAAAGATATTAATTTTGGATTATTTCTGTTTTTTCTCTTTATTCTCATTAAAAACTATATAAATCCCTCCCAAACCAGCTTGCTAAGTGAAAATGAGAAACGTCCCTTTGTGGAAGAAGCTGAGCGGCTCAGGGTCCAGCACAAAAAGGATCACCCGGATTATAAATACCAGCCCCGGAGGAGGAAAAGCGTGAAAGCCGGGCAGAGCGACTCTGACTCTGGTGCTGAGCTCAGCCACCACGCAGGCACCCAGATCTACAAAGCGGACAGCGGACTGGGGGGCATGGCTGAGCCCCACCACCACAGCGATCACACAGGTAAAGGGCAAAAGAATCTGCAGATCCCAAGCATTTTTGGTTTGGGATGTGAACCCAGAGCAGGCACAGGCTGCTTTCCCCCCTGTGTGAATATTGGTGGGATTGGGAGCATCCAAAAGCAGGGATAGCTGCCCCAAGAGCTCTGGTTTTGCACCAGAATGTGGCCACGGTTTTCTTTCGTAAATGCTGATAGAGGTGACTGCGATTGGAAATCCTGAAACTGCAGGGATCCTACATTCCCAGCTGTCCTGGGAGTGAGGGGAATTAATTGTGAGCTAAGAAGGGTTAATAACGCATTGGCCATGCAAGAGGTGCTTGGGGGAGTGGGTCCTGAAGACACTGCTTCCCCCCCCCCGGAGCTCCCCGCTTCTCTCCGGCACTGCAAATTGGCACAGGGAGTGTGTTGACAGATTCCAGGAGGATTGCGAATGTCCTGCAGCTACAGACGTGTCTGTACTCTCACCCAGCCTGGCTGGGGATCCCGGCACGACTCCTCTGCCTCTGGGAGAGCTGGGCTGGCCTCGGGCTGCCCGCTTGGAGAGCAAGAGGGGACCCTCCAAACCCATCCCTTGGTTCTGCTTCCCAAGTAAGGAGGGGTTTGTGGAGTTCAGGGATGTCCTGCATGTCCCAGAGTGGTCCTGATGGATACGGTGTGCTCCCTGGCTTCTCTGTGCTCTGAACCTACACCCATGTGGGTGGATTACCCTAACTGACAACATGTCCATGCCATGATTGCTGGGGGACCTCAGTCACCTCCAACACTGGGCCATAGATTTAAATCCTGTTTCATTGCAATAACAGTGGGTAGAAACATGGATTTTTTTTTGATTGCTGGGGGACCTCAGTCACCTCCAACACTGGGCCATAGATTTAAATCCTGTTTCATTGCAATAACAGTGCGTAGAAACATGGTGTTTTTTTTTTTTAATGTCCTTAAAGGAATGGGTCTTCTGTAGCCGCTATCATTAAACCTTGTTCTTCCTTCATACCCAGGTCAGACCCATGGACCACCCACCCCCCCCACCACCCCCAAAACCGACCTCCACCACGGCAGCAAGCAGGAGCTGAAGCATGAGGGCCGCCGCCTCGTGGAAAGCGGCCGCCAGAACATCGACTTCAGCAACGTGGACATCTCTGAGCTGAGCAGCGAGGTCATCAACAACATGGAGACCTTCGATGTGCACGAGTTTGACCAGTACCTGCCGCTCAATGGCCATGCTGCCATGCCGGCTGACCATGGCTCCAGCGCTGCTGCCGGCTCCTATGGTGCTTCCTATTCCCACTCGGCCACGGGCACCGGCGGGACCAGCCAGGTTTGGACTCACAAAAGCCCAGCCTCAGCATCGCCATCGTCCGCTGACTCAGGCCAGCAAAGGCCCCACATCAAAACGGAGCAGCTGAGCCCCAGCCACTACAGTGACCAGTCCCATGGCTCCCCTGCACACTCCGACTATGGCTCCTACAGCGCCCAGGCTTGTGCCACCACCGCCTCCACCGCCACGGCTGCTGCCTCCTTCTCCAGCTCCCAGTGTGACTACACGGACCTCCAGAGCTCCAACTACTACAACCCCTACCCCGGCTACCCCTCCAGCATTTACCAGTATCCCTATTTCCACTCCTCCCGCCGGCCCTACGCGACACCCATCCTCAACGGCTTGTCCATCCCGCCGGCTCACAGCCCCACTGCTAACTGGGACCAGCCGGTCTATACGACCCTGACGAGGCCTTAAAGGATGTGTGGAGCCCCCGAGGGCTTCCCTGACATATGCACTAATGAAGGAATGAAGACGAAGAGCGTGGAGTGCCGTGATAAGTTTCCGAAGTGCCTCCTGAGCCGCTGGGAACTCTGCTCGTTGCGACTGGATGTCCCCTTGCTTCAAAACTCTCCAAAAGGACAGAGCTCTATTTTTCTTTAATACAATTAAATGAAATGAAAAGTAAAGGACTGGTGATTTTCCTTTTGAATAAATGAAGGACAAAACCATTCAACTCCTCTGTGAGGACTGAACTGAGCTTACTCGTCGTGAAAGTTGACAAGTGCAAAAAAAAGTGGAGCTGGGGGGGGTGGGAAAGGGAGGGGAAGAAAAAGCTGTTTGAGACTTTAAGGGTCTATTGCAATGTGAGGAACGGACCAACCTTGAGGGCAAGAACTCACTGGGACCAAGGCGGAGGAACCCCGAAAGCCCAGCTATTCCATGTAACAATCTCGTGGGAACAAGCGAGTCTGGTGGGACCAACCAATTCCATGTCTGAAGTGTTTGTTTGATTTTAGTCGAGTTCTTCTGAACAAGGTTTGGCTGTAATTAACATTTTGTTTTGTTTTATGGAAGCTTAAAATGGGTTTTGTTTTGTTTTCTTTTTTGGTGGTGTTTTTTTTTTTTAATCTGTTAAATATGTATTTATGTTCTGTATTATTTTGTCTTTTAATTAATGAAGTAATTTTGTGCAAAAAAAAAAAAAAAACAAAAGTAGAATTTTAAAAGATTTTAAAGATTTGGGAGTGGGAGCATAAAACTAGTGGAGATTGACACAATAAAATGGTGTTATGAGTCTAGAGGTTTTCCTTGGTTTTTGGGCTTGGGATGCTTCAGCAGTTGTCTTAGAGAGAGACTGACCCAATCTGCCTGTCGCAGAGCTGGTCACCAACAGGGAATGCAAATGGGAATGTAAAATAACAAGGCGGGGGGGAACAGTTACTAATTCAATTGGGAGGCTAAAATGATTGCAACAAGGAGCAGGCAGTTTTCCTGGCTACCTGCTCTTGGGTGTTAAATTGGGACTTAAGGCATTGCAGAGTCTTTGTGCGCTTTCGGAACCGGGACTACTTTATAGGAAGATGTAATTTAATGAGAAATGATCAACTTCTGCTTTAATTTTTTGGCTTCTAGGGACCAGATATCACCCATCAAGCTGTGAAACTAAAACCTTCTCCACTAAAAAAAAGTTTTAGGTACTTAGTTTTAGACTAATATTTTCATTGATATATTTCTACTTCTTCCATTGTATGCTGAGCATATAATAACCACCTATTTTATGGTAACTTGTGCCTTTAAGAAACCTTTGTAAATCTAAACCCACGTTTCAGAGGTTATCATCTTTTTACCTTTTCTACGTTTCCTACTTTTTCTTTTTTTCTTTTTTTTCCTAAAAAAAAATATTTTTTTGCATATTTCCTTTTGCGGGGACATTGGGGGTGGGGGAGAACACAGAAAACTCCTTTTTATGCAATCTATTTTTCTGTATAAAGTTTGAGAGACTTTGCCTGTTACTTATCTGTTCTCTTCACTAGCTTTGGACTAAGCAATGCTAACTTTTGTACAGATCCATTTGATGAAATTAAAAGTTGCTTTTTATCAAGCTACGTGTTTGTTTTCTTTCTGCTTGAGCCTCTTGCTGGGCTGAAAAGAAACACGGGAGAAGGAGACGGGCTCCTTGGAATAAACTGGTTTGACTGAGGTTTTCTGTTCTCAATGGCTTGTTGGTTTTGGTTGCCTTTTTCTTTTCCTCACTCCCTTTCCCTGTATTTAAATAATCTCTTCCTATAGGAATTTTAATTCTTTTTAATTTACTTCTTCAAAAACTGTATTTCCACATCCATAATCCTAAGGATTTCATAGGATTTTACTGAGGCTGCTCACATGAGGAAGGGTTTGCAAGGTCAGGCTCTGCATGGTTTTAACCCCAGTGCCTTTTATTCCATACAGCACATAGGAATTTTACAGTAGCAAGTCCTGCTTTCTGGTTGGTGAGCCCTTGTAAATACCTCTTAATTATGATAGCAACAAAATTATACCTTGCATGTAGTGGGTTCTTTTAAAAATACAGTCATTAAAATAGTATCATTTGTGACTTTTTTAGGTTTGTTTGGCTTATATAAACTGAGCTGCAGTTTGGTTTCCCCAGGTCAGGCAAACCAGTGCGAGATCTCTCAGGCTGGGCCCTAATTGGGAGGAGAGGGAAAAGCAGGACTCTGTTGCAGCACAGCACTGTGGAAAATGGTTTAACACGGGGAGAAAATAAACGTGATGACAATTAATGAAGCTCAAGGACATTAATGAAGTCTGAACAACAGAGTCCCAAAGCAAATGCGCTGTTTGCTGTATCTGCCAAGAGCTGTCTTGCCAGAGAGTCTGTAACTGGACACCATTTTCTGTGTGCTCATTTGCAAAACTGCTGGCAAAAATGCTTTTATTGCGCTATAAGCCAAAGCTGTGGAATAACTTTCTTCCCTTCCTCTCTCCTCCCTCCAGTGACAATGCAAGTTGCGAGTCTTAATCCTAACTCATGCTTCAAAAATAGATGTGTGTTGGTTTGGCCTGTCCTGTGTGCTGAGGTAGGGGTTCCTCTCCAAAGTCACACGCTTTAGGGGAGGGAAAGAAGGGAAAAAGCTGAGATGGGAATGTGAGTGCTTTGCTTTGCTTTTATCTTGGTGCTTAATCGTAGAATCAATGAGGCTGGAAAAGAACTTCAAGATCATGAAGCCCAATTTGCAGTGACTTCAGTGATACCTGGATTAATCTTTAAAATAGACTTAAAATACCTGCATGTGATGGTATTGTAAATCATCCAGAAGGGTGAAATTAGGAATTGCAGTCTGGCTCATGGTACAGGGTCCCACCTGCAGGCTTGCTACCAAGCTCTCCTAGTTCCAAACCCCTGCCACAGGCAGGGGCACGTTCCACGAGACCAATTTACTTCAAGCCCTGTCCAACCTGGCCTTGAACACTGCCAGGGATGGGGCAGCCACAGCTTCTCTGTTCACCTTTGGCCATGCTTGTTTTTGCTTTCTATAAGCTTTCAAACTCAAGTTAGCTTTTAGTAATGTCTGCAGAAAGGAAATAGATTTGTACTGTTCACTCAGAGCAAGAAATAACATGAGCCTTAGAGAGACCCCTCTGCTTCTCCCTGCTGCAGCTCCCTTTTGAATAGCTAATGCTGAATGGTGAGTTTCTTTTTTCCACTGTCTTTTACTGCCCTCGGAATTGTGGATAATCACTGCACTGCTGTTGAGTAAAATACAAAGACATTACCAAATGAATGTTGAAGAGGCGGGTAGGCAGGTAAAATTCACTGGCCTGAATAATCCAGTGACTCAGGCTTTAGGTTGCACTGGAATTTTTTAAGAGCACCAGAAGTTCATTCCCCATGCCCAGATTTACACTGATTACCAGTCTCCCATGTAATTTCACTGGGAGAAAAACACTGTCTGGGGACACAATTTGTATTCAGAGATGAACATTTCAGTTTGCAATTAATGCTGTTAGTAGAAACCCATTTTCATGCATGATCCCTTTCTGCCATTTTATGTGTCGATATCGTCCACAGAAAGTGATTTTCCATGAGCCGAGCGACTTCCTGACGTGAATGGCAGCATTGTGTGTCCCGAGCTCGGCTCCGATGGCTCTTGTGTTGGCGTGAATCTGGAATGTCTCTGCAGAAGTCAATGAGATCAGGTGAAACCAAGACCAGCTTTTGACCCCTGGCTGTCAGCGAAAAAGGGTTCTCAAGATAATTGCGCGTATACAGAAGTGATAAAAGTTCCTCTTTTTCTTATTCCTGGAGCAGGGAATTTGCTGTTTATCTGAATTGCTCAGAAGGTACTGTTTAATAAGAAAGAGGAAATTAATTTTATAGACCATATCCACATTCCTTCTATGTGGTGGAAAAAGTCCCTTCCCATCCTCCTTATCCCCTCCCACCTTTCCTGCAGTGATACCAACTTTTGTTACACATTTTTTTACAGTTGGGTATTAGGTTTATGGCAAAGAAACTCTTCAATGGCATGTCTATGACAGCGCTCAGCTTTAATGAACTCCCCTGTGGGTATATCCCTGCTCCCTCTCCATGGATTGACCTCGTGGGGATGTCTGGCAGATTCTTAAGCACGAATTTGCCAGCAGAAGGGCTCCAAACTCCTGTTCTGAGGGGGTGGGAGGAAAAGCAAGGGGTTTCACATCAGCTTCTGACTGCTCCATGAGGAATGGAGGGAGGAACCCCAGCTCCCAAGGGAGACGATACCCCACACCTCACCAGGACCCTAATCCTCTTTGGAGACCCTGCAGGGGCTCCACAAGGGTTTTTTTGGGGCTCATCACATAGGACCCTAATTAACGAAGTAAAAGGAGCTGCCTAGAACCATGGGAACCAGGCAGACCCAGTCCAGCCCTGTTCCCATCTCCTCCACCACCACTCAGCTGAGTCAGGGTGGTGTCACTTTAAGTTCACTTTCTGCATGTTATACTCAGGAATTAGGGATGGCACCGAGCGGCAAAAGCTTGGGAAGGGGAAGCCATTTCCCAAATGAGTCAGCAGGAGATAAAAATAGGCACCCAGAACCCAAACCACAGAAAATGGTGCTTATTCCAAACTGTTCCGTTCTCCTGCCATCCTGCAACCCCAGTTGCCACAGGGCAATCCCTATGGATGCGATGTGATGCAGGGGCTGCTTCTGCACACACAGCACTGTATTTTGGGGATGACAGCCCTTCAATCAGCCCACCAGCTCATAGTGGGTCTCGGGGTATGGGGTTAATGTTGCACAGAGACAGTAGTGGGGCTGGGGCTGGGTTTTGTGCCTTAGGTGGAAAGTGTATAGATATATATTTGCTGCATGAGGAGGGACGCAACAGGCAATGTCTTTCCAGGAAACCACACAGTCGCCAGTGAAGAAAACAGCTTTAACAGGGCTCAGAAAACAGCCTACACCCATGTTTTGCTGCAGCTTGCTGGTGGTGCATCCTTGGGATGCTGCACACCTCGCTGCTGTTTGATAACCGAATGCAAGATGCATTATCCCACCAGCCACCAGCCCTGGGGAATGGTTTGGCACTTGGATAAACAGGGTGAGTCCTGCTGAAAGAGGGGCTCTGCCCTCCCCATGCTCGGAAGAGCCACCGGTGTTCTGGCTAACCCCTATATAGCTGCTCCCATATGGCCGTGGAGCTCAGCCATGCACAGTGTGTCACTGGCTTAACTGGAGTGTTGGTTTTGACCTGATTTAGTGAAGCCCATGCACAAAAAAAAGAAGAAAAAGGGAAAAAAAAGCCCGTTGGACACACTGATTCAGGTTTAACAGGCAGCTTCTTTCAGTTTATCTTAAACCAATTAGAAACGAAAACCAAGCCACTCCTAATCCGAAATAAGAGGGTGTCCCTCCCTGCTCCGCCGCCCGCTCCAGGGCTGGGTTGCTTTAGGGAAAGGGATGGGAAGTGGCACCCACACACCCGCTCCAACAGCCGTGCTGGCATCGCCTCCTGCTCCCCGTATTTGTTTGTGGCTGTGTGTGCAGGCAATATTGTGACTGTCAGAGACGTGATATTAAAACATTTACCCAAAATACCTCTGCCTGCCTTTCTCCTCCCCTTTCTCGTCCCCCTCCTCCTCCTCCTCCTCTTTTCCGTGTATGTCTGTACTGCCAATGCAGCACCGGAGGTCTTCACCCAGGAAAGGGTTAAGCGTTTTGAAAGGTCTTGTTTGAGGTAGAGTGAATTTTAACCACCACACACATAACGAATGCGAAACAGCCTGAATTGCTGGTGAGGAGCCAAGAGCACAAGAGAAGAGCTGCTGAATTTTAATGATTCATTATTGCATGGAAGGCCTTTGTCTTCCTTTATCCGGTGCACAATAAAAGAATTAATTGGACAGAAAATGGCAGGGCAAAGAACTGACAAGTCATTAAGGGGCTCTGAATGGCTGATTAGGTGCACATTGGGGGTGGAATTTCAACTGCACTGTTTCAGCAAGGGCTCCGGAATAATAATGGCATGGCACAGTTTATATTTTGTATGCAGTACCAGAAAGGCCTTTATGTTGGCATTGTGGTGCTATTTATTATGCTGTCTATTTAGCCATTGTTGGCATTGTGCTGGCAATAAGAATGCACAAACAAAGTTGGGATTTTTAGTATATTTTATTTCTTAACTTCACAAAGGCAAAATAATTGGGAATCGGAATCTCGCTCCATGGATAGTTTTATTAATTTCTCTGTGTGTGTGTGTCCAGAAGCAGCGGTAAATATTTAGACTTGGGAGAAATAGCTTCATTTAGAGAAAGGAAAAGCTCTGCTCAAGTTCTCCCACTTCCCCCCTGTTCCCAAGGAGCTGCTGGTTTTTGGGAGCCTTGTGCAGCTGGTGGATCCCCCACCAGCGATGGGGCACTGACCACTTCCACACCCCGACGCCGGGAGGATGCAGCTCAAGGAGAAGCAGCCAACTGGAATTATTGGTAGCTAGGAAGTCCATTGAACATCCCGCATACGGATCCTTTGAGGCGGCTTCTGCCAAAGGTTTGTTGTTGTTGTTGATGTTAAGCAGTTGCCTGCGAGTTCTAATAAAAACCACACACACAGAGAAGGGAAAGAAAGAAGAAATACAAATCCCTGCACGTTGGGTAGGTGTGATTTTGATGGGGGACGCGCTTCTTTCTTTAAAGAGGATAACAGATAGCGATAGCAGTTCGCTGTTAGGTCTGGGACATCTGGTTGAGAGTTTCAGGGGAAAAAGAAGGAAACTTGAATGAAGATAGAAAGATACAGCTCTTTCTTCTTGCAAGTGATTCATTACAATGCAATGAAAATAGAAAGCTGCCACCTTCACTTCACTTTCATACGATAAGGATTACAGTTTTAACCTTGCTCACAAGCTCACAGAGGATAACTTCATTTCTGACAACCTCCTTCCTGTCCTCAGGATGCTGCCTGACCTCGCTGCTGTTTGATGACCAATGCAAGGTGCTCTCCCATTCCTGAATCCCAAGCAGCAAATGCCCCTGCAGCTGGCCTGAATCCTCCTGCTGACTTATGGGAAGCTGGGTTGGGCTGGGATGGACTGAGATGGACTGGACCCTGCTCACATGGGCAGCGGAAAGGTGCCAGCTCTGCATCCTGACCCATACCCTATCGCTGTCCTTCCCCTCCTGGCCCAGGAATCCAGGTCAGGGAGGTTCTAACACCACGTGCATCACCACAGCCCTGCTGGGATGAGATCCTACACATCCTTCAGTAAATGACCTCTCCTGGAGGAAACAGCAGGGATAGCTTGGGTTTTCTCCTCCTTCACAGTCTTTGTTCCCCAGTTTTCCTATCCAGGCAAGCTGATCTCATCCCCCATTTGATGTCAGACAGAGTGGGTGCTGGAGCAAGACCCAGCAAGAGAATGGAGGGTGTCACCGTCCACCGAGGTGACCCCACAAAGCCCTTTGCAAAGGGAGCAGGCTCCACACTCAACCATTTGCAAGAAATCACCCCAAAAGAGAAGCCCAACCTTGTGTGTCCCATGTCTCAGGGCCTGGCCCTTTCTCACACTTCCTTTGTTTTTTCCTGGGTACTATGGGCTAAAAATGGGTTAACAATATATATATGGATTTGAAAACGTGAGAGGGGATTTGGGTGTCAGGGAGACGGATGAGCTGCAATCTGAAACTTTTTAGGTAAGAATAAGTGAGAAGGAAAATGGGGTTATTACAAAAAATGCCATTCTCAGTAGAATACAGCCCTTCTGCAATAATATTTTAAGAGGCAGTTAGTGGCACTCTGCATTTGGGAAAGGAAAGGTGTGCATGTCAACCCCAAATAAAATGAAATCAGAAAGGGAAAAGAGGTGGGAAGGTGGCTGGTTCCAGTGGAAATTGTAATGTTCCTCCTGATACTTCAGCTTCTTAACAATGTGAAAGGAGGGAAAAAAGGATATCTTGCTGTTTGTGCTCCTGCTTGGATTTAATACAACTCCTATTGAGACCCTCTGTGGGTGAGTAGTGATTTCTTAGGCTGTTGAGGTCCCCCTGCAGCTCTCACTGCTCCAGGGCCACCTGAACCCCAGAAGGTCGTGGGCTTTGAGAGCCTCTCCTGGTCACCAGATGGAGATAGGGATAAAGCTGGACTCAAGCAGACAAAAGTCAGGCAGGGATCCAGCTATTCTCAACATTTGGGAGAAATCAGATGTGTGAAGGAGGAGCTTGGAGCGATGTCTATCAGAATGAAGTCAGGTGAGAGCTTCGGAGCCAGATTCCAACCATCCCTTAAGAGCGGTGTGTTCAAGCCCTGGAATAGTTGGCCGAACCCCACGCCTGGTGATGGGATACAGAGAAGTTAAAAACACATCTAAAACACTTAACGAAATTCCCAGATGGAAGCAAGTTTATTTGTTTTAATGAAAATAACTTAACGAAACATCCGAGTGGTAAATGTTTGTGTTCTATTTCTGGGAATGCAGGAAAGATCCTCTGAAACCCCCCCGAAAACAAGAAATGCTGAAACAATCAGCCTCAAACTACATGATATTGAGGTCTGCTTGGAAAAAAGCAGGAAGATGGAAATATCTGCGCTGGAAGAGAGCAAAGGTCTGTCTCAGGAGTGTCCTGCAAAGGCACATGTAGGTCTACCATGCAAGAGCAACCCTCAAACCAAGGATACAACTGGGCTTGTATAAAATAGCTCTTCCCCTGGTCTCTGCCAGCCTCTGGCAATCAGCAGTTGCTGTGAGACACTCAAAGCTATGCCTAGGAATTGCATCTTTTCCATGAATTTCTCTAACCCTCCTTTGAACCCAGCTCTGCTCTTGGCCTCTGCCTGTGGCAGAGCTCTGCTGATGAGCTGTGTGCTCTGAAGTTAAAACCCATAAAGTCTTTTTATCTAATTTATTCTAATTCTAATTTATCTATTTTATCTAATTTTCAATTTATAAAATTTCTTTTTATCTAATTTTTTATCTAATTTCTAATTTTATCTAATTTTTTTTATCTAATTATCTTTTTATCTAATTTTATCTAATTTTTTATCTAATTTTATCTTTTTATCTAATTTAATCTAATTTATCTAATTTTTATCTAATTTTCAGCTTTCTGCTTGATTCCTGTATCATGAAACACACCAGGTGATGGCAAGAATCATCAGTCTCCTTTCCCCTTCTCCTTTCCACATTGGGTGCTTCGCTGCCTATACCATAAGGCCTCAGCCCGGGCTGGAAAGAGCCTTCAGGAAGCAAGGAACATATTTCAGCTTCATACCTAAAATATCCACTTTGCGCTGAATTGACTGACTCCACTTTGGGGTTGATACACTCTTGATGCTGATGCTGGTGGCATTTGTCTCATTCCAGGGTGAAAAATGGACTTTAAAAGGCAGGGTTTCTGGTTTCTGAGCAATAAATCCTCCTTTTTGGGCCATGCCTTCCAAGTGATTGGAGTGCATGGGAAAATGCACTCTAGGGAAAGCAGACAATGCAGAAAAGGCTGTAGCATTGCCTGAAATGACATTTCTATGGCAAAGCAGCCTGGAGAGGACTGTCATATACATGCCTGCAGGAAGGAAGGGCAGACCCAATGCAGCAGATGGAGCTTTCCTAGGGGAAGGCAGGGAAAGCTGGGGCTGGATTGCCACCAGAGACTGGGAATGGTCAGATCCCAAGCTGGGTGATGTCTTCTCATCCTGCCCACACTCAGGGCACCTTGGCTCACCTGGGAATTGCCATTGGAGGAGGCTGAGACCTGGGATGCAGGAGATGCTCCCTCATCCCCTCCCATGGGAATGGCTGAGCTTCCCTACGTCCCCCCTCTTGGGATTTCCTGAGGTTTCAGGGCCACCCACCCCAAATCCAAGGATGCAGATTTTGAGCCCTAAATGGCTCCAATGGCATCTTTTGGATTTTTCCCTTTTGCCTAATTACAGGGATTTATTTTTACTGCCCCTAGGGGCTTGTTCCAAAACCCACTCGGCTCAGCAGAAAGCTTTCACAGACCTAGGCACTTGCTGTGGCTTTTCCTATTATCTATTATTTGCTGGTTCTCATTTAATTATTAAACAGGAGCTGCAGATATTAAGCTTCCAGGTGCCTTGAATTCAAGGACAAGATTCCCATCGCTTTCAGAAGGTCCCTGGATTTCCCTCTGGCTCCTGACACAGCCATGAGTTCACAAACTGGATCAGTGTTGTTATGTTACAGGTCCAGTCCACTGTGTTTGGAGCCAAATAGTCCTAACAGTCAGACATACAGAGATGGACTTTGGCCAATGTTTCTGCAGTGCACAGCTGAGAGCTTAATGCACCTCTGCTGCAGATAACGTCTGCTCTACCTTCTTGGGAATGGTGCTTGCCGGCGCCTCAAATCGCTTCAAACATCATTGCTAAGCACAGGGATTAGGAAGGATTTGAGGCATCTGCTCCCTTGTGATGTGAGCTTCAGCTCTCTCAGGGTGTTTTATAACGGTGATGCTTTCCCCTGGGTTAAAACCCTTCACTATTCTGCAAGAGTGTAGAAAATGAAGATATTATTTGCCTTTTTATTCTGTTGGCAGTTTTTCTAGCTTGGGATGTATCCCATGTGGCACCTTGGAGGAGAACAGGCAGGGGACCTCGCTGAGCATGCAAGGATGCATTTCAGGAAGCAGAAACGTTGGAATTCCTTTATCAGCATAGAGTTTTGCCATGGATTTCATCGAAGGCTCCACAGCCTTTGGAAATGCTCGTTTCTCCTCTGCCTTACAGCAGTGCACATAGGGATGATTTCCCCATAGGTTCCCCTATTGCAACGGAGAGGAAATATTCCTACAGCTCTGTCTTCCCCATGGGTTGTCTGATGTTGTCTATACTCAGGTGGACATGATTTGAGCTAGGCTTGCTGGAGTAGAGGTGGGATGCAAACTGCTGCTGCACAGCCTGATGGTAACTGGATACAACACATTTTCCCACACTGAAAAGAAGGGATTTCAGACTGAAGTGCTGGCTTGCTCTCGGAGTTGAATGCTTGACTGTTCTCTGTAGGAAGAAGCCTTCATCTAGAGGGATTTCAGAGTTCCTGGAGGAAAATCGTCACCCTCAGGACACCTGTCCCTGCCTTAGAGATGGGATTCAGTGCCATTTCTGTAGGTGTAAAGCTCTATAGCAGCAGTTAATATATGCATACTTCTGGGTTCCCTCATTACCATTTCAGTTGGCTCGTTTACATAATAACACAGAACAGAAGATCATTTGCATAAAATTAAAACCAAGGGGGGAGGAAGAAAAAAAATCACATAACTGAATGTTGCTTTTATTGGGAAAGGCTCAGGGAAAGGAGCCTTCTGAAGTTATTTATATCCCCCCAAAGCAGCAAGGAGGCTAATCGGCAGGGAACCGTGCTTTCGGCACAAAATGGGACTTGACCACTTCAATTTAGTCATGAAATATTAGCTCACTTAGTGGCAGAGGGTTTGAAGCAGCTGGGTTGGAGCTGACGGGAAATCCCCTCCCAGCTGCAGCGGGATCAGCGCGACTCGGAGCCAGACAAAAGTCAATTCCCCCCGCTCCTGTCCCGCGGCACCTGAAGGGGCTGGGAAGGAAGGATCTGCTCTGTGGTTACGAGCAGGGTGATGGGAATATGCCATTCTCTTCCAGCACTCCTGCTAATGGTCATTTACCTCATCTAGGGGCACCCTCCCCAGTGCTGTGATGCTTCATCTACAACCAAGAGCCGGAGTTAAGTTCCTTGTGGGCTTCCCTGGTTCCCTGTTTTGTTCTGATTTCATAGGTTTGTGTTGGAAGGGACCTTAAAGCTCATCCAGTTCCAACCCTCTGCCACGAGCAGGGACACCTTCCACCAGACCAGGTTGCTCCAACCTCTTTTTGGGTGCTTTTTGAGATTTGTGCCTTTTCTTCTGCTCCTCACAATTTCCATGTCCAAATATTCCCACATGAGCAGCCCTCGGCCACCCCATCTGATGAGTCAACATTGCCATTGGTATAATAACAGCAATTTGGGTTTGAAGAGTCACCACCAGGACAATAGACCCTCGTGTTTCAGGGGTAGGGAAAGCAGTGTGCCAGTCCTCATCATGGACAGACAAGGTGGTGTGGGTTACATGGGGGAAATGTGAGACTGAGCAGTAAAACATCTCCTGATTTGGTATTCAAGGCATGTGCAAAATGGCCGTATTTGCATGAGAAAGGTTGGTTGAGAGAAATCTTTGGCCAAATCCTATTTCCATTTATAAGCCTCCAAACATGCAGCATCTTTGCTGACACCAGGAATGTTACTTCAGGTTTACACAAGGGAAATGAGAGCTGAACCTGGCCCGAGAGTACCCAAAGCCTAGGAAACACCGAGCTCTTTATTACAGCAACTGCTGGCAAAACCATCACCAAAATTAAACTATAACCTCCTGTAACAAGCTGGATCCTCATTTTTAACAATGGTGCAAATCCCTCTGTAGATTACTGGGGGAAGCAATGCTGAGCTTGGCAAGTCCATGCAGCGCAGATGGCCTCAAGGTTGGAAACATGACCCTCAACTGCCTCCTCTGTCTGTTCTTTGGAGACCGGCTCTGGACTGTGGGAGCACTGGGATAGAGGGACAATGGGACAATGGTTGTGCTGGGATGTCCCTGTCCCACAGCATGGTGCTCTGAAACAAAGTCCAAACACGAGCATGTGAGGGGCTGCCCCCCTGGTCCGCCAAGATGAATGCGCATTGTTGGGCATGGGTGTGGTGGGTTTCAGCACACTGAGCCTCCAGACTTGGACTCCTGCCCCGGATACTCACATGGCCTTAATAATGCTCTTCCCCTTCTCTCATACTTCTCCATGGTTTCTCCTCCGTGCTGCAGGCAGTGCAGGATTGCCTGTGGTGGAGCTCCACGTACCCATCCTGGCCGGTGTCTTTGGAGCTGAACCCTTCTTGTTCACAAGAAGCCACATTCTACTGCCCAGCAGAAGGAGGGGAAGGAATGGTCCCACTTCAGGTCCTTCATCAGAAGTATTTGGGTAAGATCTCCACTGCTGGATACCCTGTCCTGAAAACAATGAATGGCCACCAGGAACCTCAGCTCTGGGATCTTCCTTCTGCCTTTGTGCTTGATCCAGAGCCCTGGTGGTATATCACACTGATGGGTGATACCTTGAAATCCTACTTTCAGAAGCCTATAAGAGCATGCACAAGGAAGATGCTACATGGCTTGGGATGGGCTCAATCCTGACGTCCCACCCATTGCCAACAGCATGAACACAATGTGGTACATCTCCTTCCTCCAGGTATCTGCTCCTCCTGTGGGCAGCAGAGTGAGCTGGGGCTGGGTACTGGGCACTCGATAGAAAGGGAAGTGATGCTCCTTAGAGTCCTACGAACATGGCTTTTGCAGAGACAATGAGGCCCCAGCTATTTGGGCTGTTTCCTTGTGTCCTGTACTGAATATTAGAAGGAAAAGCGTTTACTTCACTAGTTGCACCAGGATCCCTGTGAGAGACTCCCATTAGCACCCAGTGAGGGTGTCCCCTGTGCTGATATGCACTGGATGGATCTTCTCCAGATTCCTCCATCGCAGGCTCTAATTGGGCCGGGGGGAATCCACAGCAGAATTTCACAGCTCACTGTTTTAATAAACGTTTGGAAAACACAGAGTGAAATTGAGTGAGGACCTTTCCAATACACTAGTAGTTTGGAACACATGGATCATGCGTATGGGAATAGTCCTGGCCCGGAAAGCATGGGTAAGACCCAAATAGCTCCAAGAGACAGCTCTCTGAACACTGCTTGGAAGCTGGATTCAATAAAGAGTGATCCCTTGGAGCTGAGGAAATGGGACAACCAGCCTGCTGAGACCCCGGCCTTGCTCTGGAGGGATTCAAGGCTGTTGGCAAGTGCTGTTCTGTGATTCAGGACAGATGCTCTGCCCACTAATAATGAGAAGAATAGCTGTGAACACTGTTAATTGCCAACTGTAAACTTGCTTCTGTGGCTTGCAAGTCCCTCTTAGAATCATAGAATAGTTTGGGTTGGAAAGGACCTTAAGATCATCCAGCTCCGACCCCTGCCACAGGCAGGGACACCTTCCACTAGAGCAGCTTGCTCCAAGCCCCTGTGTCCAACCTGGCCTTGAACACTGCCAGGGATGGGGCAGCCACAGCTTCTCTGGGCACCCTGGGCCAGCACCTCAGCACCCTCACAGGGAAGAGCTTCTGCCTTATATCTTCAGCAGAGGCTGCAGATGACACGAACTTCCCTTTGCCTTATGCACACAGCATGGCCACGAAAGGACCTGTAAGGATCAAACCCTGGAGCGACACGGAGGGAAAAGTCAGGGTTTTACTGCAAAAAAGCAGAAGATTTGGCCAAAGACCCCATGTGCTCCTTGGGCTTTGCAGCGGGGAGGCATAGCTGGGTGCTGAGCACCACCCTGTGCGTGCCCAGCACCACCCTGCACGTGCCCAGCTCTGGGAACCTGCTGCTGATTTGCAAGGGAAATGATGGATGAATAACCCTCATTTCGCGGGAAGGCCGTCCCCTTCCAGATCGAGTTCACTTGTTATTCCAATCAGCCCGTAAGCCTCATTTGAATAATTTGGTCTTTCTTCCCTACCCCGCTATTGCGGTCAGAGCAGGGTTTTATGACTCTTATTAATATTATTACTCCATGTGCTCATCCCAACAGCAGGGTTGGTGAATGCCTTCCTGCCTGCTGAGGGCTGCTGGTGGCTGTGGTGGGCTGGAGGCTCTTGATGGGGGGGGGGCTCTGCTTTTCCTCCCCTTTGGTCCTTCGTGCAGCCCTTCACTCTCATCACCACATCAAGAGCTGCCCATAATCACAGGATGACAAACAGGGGAGCAGTTTTCAAGGCCCCCCTTTGGTGTCATTCCTTTCTCTTTGGCTGCTCCAAGAGCAAAGAGGCTATTTTTTGCTGTCAATGTCTGCTTTTTCTTTCCTCTGAGAAGGGATACTAGAGACAACACACAGCCACAGTGGTCTCAGCTGATGGGGGAGCAGCCCACTGCCTGCTTTCTTGCTCTGATCAGACCTATTCCTATTCTTATCCCCATCTCCATCCCCATCTCCATCCCCATCCCCATCCTTATCTGCATCCCCATCCCTATTTGCATCACTATCTCTATCCTCATTCCCATTCCCATCCCCGTCCCTATCCCTATCCCCATCGCTACCCCTATCCCTATCCCCATCCCACCAAGGCACTGCTTCCCCATTTGCCCGCACCTCCCGAACTGAGGGGGTTGCAGACCGTTATGGTGCAGGAGGAGGCATGCAGATGAGGTGCAAAAAAGAGGGGCAGGGATTTGCATCCTTTGCTCCATGTAGACGCTGCTTGGAACTGTACCAGGGCGGGAGGGAATTGTTTTACAGCTCTCTTGGTGGGTATCTGTGTCTCTGCTGCTGGGCCCACAATGGAGTTTGAAGGACAAGGACCTTAAAGCTTGGTCTTTTCCACTTAAAATCCTGTTCCTCTTTGTGCAGATGCAGCTGCATCTCTTGCTATTAGACGGCTTTTTTTTTTCCTTTTCCTATGAATTACCCATTCCTTTTGTAAAACTACCTGAATTTTAGCTGATTAACACACTCTCCCCTCTCATTCCAGAGCTCTGCCTGGGATAGGGGCTCAGCAGACCCCTACACCAGCTTTTTCCTGGCTAATCCGAGCATTTCCAGAAGTGGATGCATTTTCCCTGTGTGATGCTGCTGCTGCTTCACACAAGAGGGAAGAGTTTTTTTGCCCGTAGCAAACAAAACCCATGCTCAGGGTCCCAGCACATCATCGGAAAGGTCCCTTCAAGTCCTGGGTGCTTCACTTTAGGGGGTCTCTGTGTCCCTCCTGGGACGAGGAGCTGGGGCCGCACCGTGCCCCGTTCCCGTTACTCGCGTCTCTCTGGCTCCTCCTGAAGGAGACAGCCCCGTGTAGCTGCGGATGGAGAAGGGAGCGTGGCACGGATTGCTCCTTGCCTGCGGAAGGTGCCATAATCTTGGACGGAATGAAAACAGGGTTTTGGAGCCTGAGGAGGACACGAATCCCATCCTGCTGTCTCCTTAATAGCGTTATCCCTGCCAACATGACAGCATCCTCCTCTCAGTTCAGCCAAATCCAAGAGCCAGGGCTTGAAGGGACACGGGCTGGCAGAGACAGGGTTGGAAGGAGCAGTCACGAGACAAGCTGTGGACACTGCTTTACAGGTCTTCTCTCATCAGGCAGCAAGAACAGAAACCCATCCTTGGAGAGGGGAAGGGAGAGGTGGGCTCTGCCCTGCAGGACACAGCCCTTTATTTAATCTCCCTATCCGCAGGGGCTTGGATTTTGCTACCCTGAGCATGGATTTTGTTACCCTGGGTTTGAGTTTTGTATTCTGCTGCCACGCTCTGATTCCCAGATCCTGACAATGGTAATAAATATCCCCCTTGCTTTGCCGTGAGGAGGTTTCCTGCTCAGGCTGAGGCACGGAGCCGGTTTGAAAGGGTGACCTGCTGTGCTGGGTTGCCCCAGGGCCACCGAGCCCTGGATGCCCTCATGGTTCCTGCTCCTTGCCAGACCTTGTATAGAGAACTGGCACGGAGCTGGGAGGCGGCCATTCATTCTCCAGCCAAGGCACAGCCCTTTTTTTCTGGGACATATATTTCATGTTGCTTTGTGCTGTTTTTCTGTGGGATAAACGCTGCAATGGGAAAACAAGACCGTGGCTGGAAGGGAATAAGCAGCTACGAGGGAAAAGGGATGGATGCTTGGGAAGGGAGCAGCTTGCAGCGGGATGAAGCCCCCAAACTTGTACTCAGCTCGAGCTAAAGGCTGGAGTGTCAGCTTGGGAAATGCTAGGCAGTGGTATCATAGCACCCACTGTGCAGGGAGAAATGTCTTGTATATTGATGTGCCCATCAAGGAGCCTAAAGCATGACAGAATTCCTCCACTTCCTGGGCACAGGTGTGACAGACACTTATTTGCTTGTTTGTATAGGTCGCCTGAAGTGAATCACATCCTCGGGCTCCAAAATAGCTGTGGAGGTTTCTCCGTGGGGACTCAGTCACCCCAGAGGAGAAACAGGAAAACAACAAGCTAAATATTAAGGAGATGCTTTGATGTGAAACCCAAAGACAGCTCTCAGGGTAGCCGATTTCCCCCCTATACCCACCTAGAGTGGAATGAATGAAGATGTTATTTCCAGACATTGTCAGCAAACACAAGCCTACTCAGTAGTTAATTTCTCTCCCCCTAAGCTAATTCTTCTCCATTCTAAGGAGATGGGCTTTATGGTTACTTAGTCTGGGTTAAAAGTCTGTTTCCCTCACTGGACTGGACTTAAATAGCAATTATTATTAGGAATGTTATTGACTGTTTCAGGGCAGCAAACATCTGGACACTGTAAGTTACATACCTGCAGCATCCTTCCCTCTGAGCTCCCCAGGGCTTGTTGCCCGTGAGGGCTATGGTACAAGCAGGCCTGCAGATCTTCACTCAGTTCAGCCTAAGACCACTCACAGTGTGCATCCCAGATGCTGCTCATGTCTGTGTTAAGCGAAGGGGCTGAACTCAATCCCTATTAAGCATCAGGGAGGAAACAGGACAGACACAGTGACCAGAGGGGCTGGTCAGGAGCTCAGACTCTCTGGGCTCCTGTATCTCCATCTGTGAGGACCTTTCCTGGAAGCAGGAGTATCCAATGAGGAGGGATGTGAGGGCTCTGCTGAAATCAGAAGCCTTGCAGCATCGAAAAGAGATAGCTGAAACTTTGACACTAATGTTGTGGCCCCCCCTTACCTCCATCCCTGACTGTAGGTAGCTTGCCTGACACATCCTCTCTGCCACCACCCCTCGGCAGGGCTCTCCATCCCTCCCGCTACACAGGCTGTGTTTTACTTGTAGTGATCACAGAACCCATCAGTTCACTGCAGCCTTTCCCTAGGGGAACATCAGCTTCACATCCCCATTTCTCACCCAGAGCACATCGGGGGGGCCACCAGGGCTTCCCTGAGTTCTTCCTTTCTGGAAGCCCTTTTTCTCTTAGGTGACATTAACGGAGAGCTCTGTCACCCCACCCCGCTTTAACGAGTTCCTCTGGAACATTCTGTGTTCAATAAACCAGAGTGCTCCCCATCTGAGGTGAATCCCCTGCAAAGAGAAGGAGAGAAAAAACAACCCAAGGGCTGTGTCCTGAGCAGACTGCGCTCCTGTCGCCAGCTCCTGCCACCCTCATTACGCCGTGGAAGAATGTGCACATGGCAGAGGTCCCTGAACATTTCAGGCAGGATATTGCCTGCTCCTGGATGCAGCCTCTTTCCCCGCTGCAATAACATTTGCTATAATAAGCCGTGACTCCATTTCAGGGAAGGAGGGAGATGTTTTGGCTGGGCTGTTCCCTGTGCACAGAGGTGGCTAAACGGTGGTGTTGGGGGGGGGGGGGGATTTGGTCCTGTCTTATTGTAAGCACTGACACACAGTGCTTGGGGGGGATCTGCACAAGGGAACCCCTGCAATGGGGTCGGGTTGGCAGGGAAAAGCTGGGGATGCCCTGGGGGTGCTGAGGGAATTCATTGCTCTCCTGCTTTCCCCCATGGGATACATCCAGGCTGGGCAGCCGGGATGGCTCCAGGCAGCTGCCGGGGCTGCAAACTATCCCCTTGGCCTCCAGCTTCTGTGCCAGAGCCCTGTGCTCCCAACCGGGCAGGCAGCCCAGCCTCCTCCTCCAGCCTCCTCCATCCCGCTCCCTGCGGCTGGGATCCTGCCCAGATACCTGGGAATAGAGCATGGACACTGTGCACTGCTCCTTCCTTTGCAATGCTGCTCCTCTCCCTGTCCCCCTGCCTAGGAGTCACCTTGTCCCCATGGATCCGGTCCCCTGCATGGGCACAGGGAACAAACTATCCCAGAGGGGTTTTTGCTTGGACACTGAGTCTAGTTTGAGCTGCTGAGGAAAATGCAGGGGAAAACTCACTGGTTTCATAGAGCTGGGGGCTGGGATGGCATTGGAGTGTCTTGTTGGCATTGGAGTGTCTTGTTGGCTGTGGGGTACCATCAGGTTATCTCTGTACTGGGCCAAGAGGGAGTGCTTTGCTGGGCCCTCACTGCCAGAAGAGCATCCTATGGTCGGCATCCATCCAGAGGTGCTGAGTCCATCATGAGGTCTCTGACAACAGCTAACACTTCTCCCCAGCCCAAACCAGTCCCTATTCCCAGTACGAGTTTTGTCTGGTTTCCATTTCTGGGCTTTGGTTGTCCCATGCTGGTCCCTGCTAGGGTTTGCTGGCAAGAGCCTGTTACCACCCCACCTTTTCCTTGTGGGTGGACATTTGTGCCCTGGGTGCCTTTGGTGGTTTTCCAGGGATAGCTGTCGGCTCCTGGCTGGCCAGAGCAAAATGAGCTGGTCCCCTGCAGCCTTTAGGGAACAAGGCACCGATTCAGTGCGTGCTCCTCTCCCATCACCCTTTTCCCCTTGGTGCGCTAAACCCCTCCAGAACATACCCAAAGAGCCATTTCTGGGATGTGTCCCTGTGACAGCAGTGCCACCCCATGCTGTCCCATCCCTTTCTCCTTGATCTAACACCAACCCCATGGGCAGACAGGGTCCGTTTCCTTGTGTGTGCCAATGTGGCTTTGTGCCAGCCGGGGGAACATCGAGACATCACTAGAGCTGTGTGTTGTCTCCACACACTTGATTTACCCCCAAAACAAGGTGAGCAGACGCTGTTCAGGAAGGGGGATCAGTGCAGAGGCTCCTGCGGACCCTGTAAACCTTGCATTGGGCTTGGCTTTTGGGAACCATAAATAGAAGCCAAGTCACTCCAATACCAGGACCTTGTAAGAGCCATTCATAGCAGCAAATTAACAGCTACATCAGCCCCATCTGTGCACGCCCCGGGTTGGATTCCTGCTCCCTCTGTTTAACCCGATGACCATAATTACACCCTGGTTTATACACCCGGCGGCACCTGAATGCTTTACAAGACAAACACCTAATCCCGCGTGGAAATTATAGCCACATAATATCTCTTTTCATTATTTGCTGAGGTGTTGAGTCTGATTACAGCACACACTGTTTGCTTTGTACCAGGGTAAAGCCCCTGTAATTTCTCTGCAAGTCAACATCATTCCAGCGAGGAGGCTGAAAATCTACAGGCTACTGTGCAAACGAGCTAGCAAATATTAATCCATGGTGAATGATGTGGGAGGAGGAGGCAGGGAAGGGGCGAGCAGGGTTATTTATACCCCCCAAGCCCCGAGATTAATAATGCCAGAAGGAAAGATAATAGGGGAGGATGAAGGGCATGAACCATTCCTGCTGCCACTGTCCCTGTTCCCTGTGGGAGCAGCTTTCCTGAGGGGCTGCTAATGGGATGGGGAATACCCCAGTTCAGAACATGGGTCCTCCCTTGTCTCCCATGAGCTTCAGAAGGTTGGCAGAGATGGGTTGAGCTTCCCACGTTGTCCTGAAACGTGGCACTCCGTGACTAGGCATGGGTTTTCTGGAGGAAGTCACTTGATAGTGCCGTGACTCAGTTTCCCCCTTGCCAAACACAGCATAGGAATGCTTTCTAATTCCCAAGGGCAATGTCCTACATGGACAACAGGACACTCAGTGCTATGGCAAGGGGCACCACTACATGTATTTAAAGTAAGGACATGTGAAAGGTCTTTGTCTGATGCTGTTGGCCCAAGTGAAGGGGTGCTGCACTGGAGGGCACAGCACTGCCCTAAGCTAAGCACAGGCGCTTCACTCTTCATCAAGGCAGTGTCAGTGATTACAGTTGAGACCCTGTGCTGTGCCCCTGCAGCTGCCACTGAAAGAGCCAGGAAACCTCGTGGATCTCCTGTGATCCCCCCAGAATCCACTTTCCCATCTGCTGCATTATGAGGGTATCACCTCCCCAGTGCATTGCTAAGTATCCAGTCCTTGGGGTGCTTCCCACATGGGAAATCCCCTCATTTCCCACCTTTGCAGCCCCCGAGAAACAGAGAACTGGAGCCCCCACATCCCCCCTGGGCTCCCTGCAAGCTCTGCAAGGAGCAGGGCAGCAGCAGCAGCACCTCTCCATAGCTCTGCAACCCAGCTCAGCTGCTGCGCCCTTGGTCTCTCCCCAGGAAAAACATCACCTTGGGCTGCAATGCAGCAGGGGTGACGGTGTCTGGAAAGAAAGAAGGATTTGCTTTAACCTGCGGCGCGCGGGTTTGCAACCAAAGTATACAGGCAGGCTTTGGGCTAGACTGTACCCTGGGCCCCAGCCAGGTGATGGGCTGAATCCTCCTCCGTGGTTTCAGGGCAGTTCATGCCGGGTTTCCAAGCTGGAGGGAGCTGATGGCAAAGCACCGGCAGCATCCATGCTCCCGCCACCCAGCTCTGGTGGTGGCACGAGCAGGGGGTGATGTTATTGGAATCCATGTCAGATGGGTGTTAATGAAGGAAAACCAGGCTTGTGCATTGCACCTCCCTTAAATCTTTGGGAAAACATGTTTGTGTGCTGGAAAGAGGAGGGAAATTATGGATCCCAGGGGCAGATGGGGGAATGGCTCACAGGGGACCATTGGGGTTGCATTTGCTGCCTATGGAGGTCTGAGCATCACCTCAAGCACCATCTCCCGCTGCCCAACTCCCTCCAAAACCCTCCAGAGGGGTTTTAATTACATTAAAAAAGGCAAATGCAACTAACACAGCTTAAACCAGGCAGGCTATGGGGTGCAACGTGTAGAGCTGCACTGGCTTCCCCATCCCACCACGCTCTGACTCCCGCAGGCACACGCGTGTGTACACGTATGTGCACATGTGGCCGCACGCGTGCTCCTGGTACCCGTACGGAGGGATGGGGTCCGTGGCGGGCTGAGGCTCAGCCTCCTGGAGATGGGGATGGAGTGAGCTGTTTCTCCAGCGCTCAAGTTTTTCTTTCAGACTCCGAGCTGCCTTGCCAAGTGTTATAAAAATATATCAGTGTGAGCCAAAACATTTAGCACTCCACTTATTACTTTAAGGTTATAGGTTAAACAAATTCCTTCTCAGAATTTACTGTGTTCATTTTAGCTTCACAACACAGCCCTGCTAGCGGTAGATATATTTCACACTGTAATACCTCCCTTATGTATTGGGGAGGTGGGGGGAAGGAGAAGAGGAAAGTAGCTTTCTAAACTTTTATGTGAACAAAAGCTCCCATATAAACTAGCTGAAAACAAGTCCTTTGCAAAAGATAGTTTGTAAAACTTATTTTCCAGTAACCAATAAACCAAGACTGAAAGGTGAAGTTTGTTTTTACCTCGCCTCATGATGGTTTTTTCCCTAAGTTTCGCCTGTTTTGTGCAATAAAGCCTAAAAAGAAAATAAAGAGCCCAATTCACACCTTGGGCAAGCAGGTGTAATCGTTCTAGTGAAAGCTCAGCTTTGTGAGGCAGGTTTAAACTCCTCGGAGGTGGTGTTTGAGTCCAGATAAGGGGTATCTGCTGGAGTTATCTTACATGCAGCTTTAGTCTGGGAAAAAGAATGGTTTGGAGGGTGAGGACTTGTGCTTTGCCACTGGGCTCCCTCCGCTGAAATGAACCATTAACTCTGCTCAGTGATCTACATAGAGTCATAGAATGGTTTGGGTTGGAAAGGACCTTAAGGTCATCCAGTTCCAGCCCCCAAACATAAACTAATTCCAGGGCAGATAGGGACAGGCCAAGGGGAATGGCTTTAACCTGCCAGAGGGGAGACTGAGATGAGCTCTTAGGCAGAAGCTCTTCCCTGTGAGGGTGCTGAGGTGCTGGCACAGGGTGCCCAGAGAAGCTGTGGCTGCCCCATCCCTGGCAGTGTTCAAGGCCAGGTTGGACACAGGGGCTTGGAGCAAGCTGCTCCAGTGGAAGGTGTCCCTGCCTGTGGCAGGGGTTGGAGCTGGATGAGCTTTAAGGTCCCTTCCAACCCAAACTACTCTGGGATTCTATGATTGTGTTTCAAAATGCTGAAGGCCAAAACGCTCCATCAGCTGGAGGTTCCCTTTGCATTCACACAGGTACCAGTCTGCACTTTGCAAAGTATAAAGTCTGTACAAAATCTGAGGTTATAAAGAACTGGGTTTCCATTGCTGCTCTGCTCTGAGCTGTCCTACAGCCTGGTCAGAAGGGGGAGAGGGCTCATCCTGCCCCTACATCTACTTGCAAGATCAATGGCCTCGAAGCTGCTGGCCTTGTTTCTATGGAAAAGACCTTAACAAAAGGAGGGAGGGGGAAAAGAAGCATTAGGTCCGGTTCCCATTTGGGGTTTGGATTTCACTTAGGAGGGGAGGGGAGCGGGAAATCAGACATGGAGGTGTCATGTATGCGAGCTAATAAAACTGGCCCAGCAGATTGAAGATGGAGGAGCTGAGGGACTCTTTAGAGGGATCCGTCACATAAATGAGGAGGTGGAGGAAGTCTGGATGATAGTAACCCCATATTAAAACATTCTGCCCTGTCAACAGGCGAGGAACTACACGGTGGAAATGCGCCTGTGCTTGTTGAACTGTGAAACCAGATGTCTTAGAGCAATAACGATTGCACAGGAGGCGGGGAGGGCCGAGAGGAACACGTTTGTGTACAGGGAAGGGAAAAAAAAGCCGTACTGCTACAGCCGTGGTTTCAATTAAAATGGCTCAAACCGAATATTGCTGCTATTAATGGGATGTCCAGCTGTGACGCCGCCATGCAGTATCCTCGCACATTCGGCACAGGCAACATCTGCGGCATAATCCCAGCATCCATGCAGTGGAGCCAAGGAGCTGAGAGGCAGCTCACATTTTTCCCAGTGGCTGGAAAGGCCCTCGTAGGAAAAGGGGAAAAATACAGGCATGGGAGAGGGAGAAGGTGATGCGAACTGTGCCTAATTTGTATCTTTGGGTAAATGAGGATTTTGGCATGGAACATTGGGAATATGGCATAAACCCAAGCTTTGGGCACAGCAGAATCAAGTCTCAGTTACTGAAATAGGAAGAAAATGATGTTTTTCCAAAGATTAAGGCAGCTGGAAGAAGCAGCACTTTGATTCCGTGCAGCATTTAACCTGTGCTCGAAAGGAAAAACAGCCCAGCCCTCAGGTCCAGCTCTGGGAGGGGAACTAATAAAGTGGAGGCTTGCAGAACAGGAGCTGTTGCCACCACTTTAAGAGAGTGTTGCCTTGCGCTGTGTAAACTCAACTGCACTCTGGAAATACATTCCTCGTCCCCTGAACAGGATCTTGTGTTTCTGTGCCCTGCGAGGCACCGGGAGAGCGGCTCCTGCCTTCCTCACAGGAGCCGTGTCTGGGGAGGTGGGAAGGAGCCGTCGCCAGCGCACGTCCCTGTTGTGCACCTCGGGGGCCTTCTGCAAACATCTCACCCCATTAACGGCACCGGGGCTTCAGCTCCTCTGCAGCAGCAGATACAACACAGACAGCAGTGGTGCTGCAAAAGAGACCCATAGAAAGGTGTCCCCAAGCAAGGACAGGCAGTTCTTCCCCGTGAGGGTGCTGAGGCGCTGGCACAGGGTGCCCAGAGAAGCTGTGGCTGCCCCATCCCTGGCAGTGTTCAAGGCCAGGTTGGACACAGGGGCTTGGAGCAAGCTGCTCCAGTGGAAGCTGTCCCTGCCCGTGGCAGGGGTTGGAGCTGGAGGAGCTTTAAGGTCCCTTCAACCCAAACCAGTCTGGGATTCTAAGACTCGATGATTTTTGAATGACTGGAGCCAAAACATGCTTTGGTGAAAATGTCATATATAGGAATTGCAAATACCTATTGGAATGACATTAAACTGATTGGTATGCAGGGTCTGCAACCTGATTCTTTCTGAAACTCCTCTTATGAAGTCCTGTGCTTCAGAGATTACTACAAAGTGTAAGCAACGCCTCAGTGGCAAAATAGGAGTTAAAATCACAGATCCAACAAGACTTGGAAGACACGTGGAATAAAGCCTCTAGTTCCTGTTTGGGAAGGTAAAGGGATACTCAAGTAGATACTGAAGCAGAGTGAAGGCAAGGCAGAGGAAAATGTATGTCCTTGAACACTGGGATGAAAGCTGTAAGAAAATATAATCTGTTGCAGGAAAAGAAGGGGAGGCAGGAACATGTGGATTCCTGGTAGTGACTGAACATGAAGAAATAGCTTGGAAGAAAATGGTGTGTATAGAAAATCACTGGTTCTGTGGAGAAATAAATGAAGAGGAGGAAGGTGTGCGGATATATGGGAGGCTTGAGCCCTGCACTCTTTGCATTCTGGTTCTCTCCAAGAGAGGGCAGGAAGCATCAGAGGTGGTGGACCAAGAGCAATGGAATAGAAAGACCCTCGAAAATTGACCTTCAAGTGTCAGCTCCTCAGATCTGTAACCCACGAATGTGGAATACTGGCAAAGGGCAGTAAAACATGGTAAATCACAGACTTTCAGCTCCTCAGATCGGTAACCCATGAATGTGGAACACTGGCAAAGAGCAGTGAAACACGGTAAATCACAGACTTCGGGATTCATGGCATCACAGATGTGGATTTTGCGGCCTCAGCGTCCTGATGCTGCCAAGTGGGAACTTGGCAAAGTCGTTGAGCTGCAACTGTGGACCTTGCAGGGTGGTGCTGCGGCATCTGAGCATCTCTAGAGACTTCTGGATCCTGCAGCTTCTCTGGACCCTTCATGGTACCTTTCTAGAGGCAACCAGGAGCTCTTCAGGGCTTCTCTGGAGCCCCACAGAGCCATCTCCATAGCACAGGTGCAAAGTCTTCTAGAGCAGTCCTGACTCTTTTGGAGCTCATAGGAGCTTTCTGAAACCATCTTGGAGCCTGAGCAGACCTTGTCCTAGAGGAATCTGACAGCTTCTCTGGACATACTCTAGGGTAATCTCAGACATCTTCACTCCCAATGAGACGCTTCAAAGCTTTCCCAGCACTGCTGCAGACTTTCCCTGGAGCTTTTCCAGAGTCTCTTGGAAGTCACAGCTTTCCTAAAGTTGCAAGCCACCAGTTTTGGGAGTCACAAAATAAAGGGAACAGCTGTAAGAGACACGCAGTGGGACTGCGTTCCATTAAGAAACTTAAAGAGACATGTTAACTCATGTTAAATTAGGTGTAAAATCGATCTTCCCAGTTTCCTGTCGCTGTGTGGATCATCAGCAGAGAGCAGAGTACCCCTGGGCCACTGTTCCATGTGTTTGTCTGCACGCTGAATACCGTACAGGATCCAAACAGATGCTTCGTTATCAAAATAAGATGCACTGGGGATGGATTCAAGCCTTAAGTAGAGAAAACTTGATGGTGCTGATAACACAGATGTTAGCAGTGAGAGTCTGGGCTGTTTTACACGATCATCAGCACGTCGGTAATGGCTTGGGTTTGCTGGGATTGTTTACTCTCAAAGCTGACATACGGATCAGCTCCTCTGGTGTGGGGAAGACACAGCAATAGGGTCCAAATCCTCTTTTAAACCTAACTAAGTCACTCCTATGGTCCTAATAGCAGTGAAAGGCTTGCTCCAGCCCCTGTTCCCACTTTCAAATCCCTTTGAACTTGCTTGTATCCTGAGTTAAAGTTGTTCCTTGAGCCCCTGCTTTCCAATGGGGCCCCTCATCTCCTTAGCATAGGAAGGGGCAGACTTAAAATAGTTCATTTCAAGAAGCTCATGGGCATCATCAGCACACCTCTAACCTTTGGTTACATTGAGCTTTGAGCTGCACTAGAACACAAGCACAAGCTCCAGGTTTCTCTAAGCTTTCTGGCCAGTAAGCAAATGATTCAACCTTTGCAGTGTGTGCTCTTCCTTCAGGGGTTCTCATGGAGGCCTTGCATAATTCTGCTCAGGACCATGATCCTCTTCTCTGGGTGAACTTGGTAGGGTTTTGAGAAACAA
Source organism: Psittacula echo (assembly GCF_963264785.1). Taxonomy (NCBI): domain Eukaryota; kingdom Metazoa; phylum Chordata; class Aves; order Psittaciformes; family Psittacidae; genus Psittacula; species Psittacula echo. Next base: position 1,994,366 of record NC_137739.1, read on the forward strand.
AATCTCATAGTCACAAGCCTCAGACACGGAGGTCTCTGCGGGATTAGCTCTACTCTTGCTCTCTATGATTAATATTCTTCCTACACTTCAACATAGTGCTGCAGGTCAGCTGGTGGGGCTCCCAGAAGGATATAGGAGTTCCTCAGCCAGTGAGGCTGTTTGCAGATGTCTCAATTCATCCCTCACCTCTCCATAGCACACAAGGCTGTTGGTTTGGTTTCCACCTGCAGTGTTACTCATGCTGCCCTTGGGTTCCCACACAGGCACACCTAAGCTTACTGAGAGTTTCCCTATGGAGACACCCACTCACCAGTACCAAAAGGGAAGGTTTTCCTTTACCAAGTGGTTTCTGATGCTGGCGTGTTCCAGCTGTATGTTCATTCACTCGTCCCTCCACACAGGTAAAGCAGACCTCAACCCCAACCAAATCCATCCACTTTAAGCTCCTCTTTCAGTGGCAAAGCACAAAAATGCCCAACATTTTCCATCTAGCACCTGAGCCCTTCTCTCCTCCAGCCTCCTCAAACACCCCTGCTTTGTCTCACACCAACACTGCTTTCCCATGTGTGGCGGAGGGGTGTTTGTGCACGCATGGCTTGTATGGCTTTTATGTTTTCGCCGGGACAAGGAGCAGTGTAATGTCTGTCTGCTTTTCCTGCTTGTCTCGTTCTTGGAAACCACATGTTCTTCCTTTAGCAGCAACTCCGTATTTATTAATCTGCAAAACAAGACTCTGAGCAGTGGCAAGCTGGCCGGGCTCCAAGGAGACCCTTAGTCACTTCATTTACGCAGGCTGCAATAAGAGGAGGGCGAAGCCGTCGGGGAGTAATTCGAACACTCAGACGCCTGCACCGAACTCTCATTTCTACCTCATTAACTTTACAGTTTGACAACTTCACAAGCCAGGGACTTCTGTCGTGATTGCTGCTGCGCAGCCAAGTGGCAGACACCTTCTTGCCGTGTGAAGGTTTACTTCATAGATGGTTGCAATGGATTTTCCTGCCCGTGCAGGGAGTAGCTCGCAGCTCTTGGCTATAGTAGGGTCTTCCTGTGGGTCACAGGTATGTTTGCGTGGTGATCACCCCCATGCTCTTCTCACAGCCTCTGCTGCTCCGGGTGGGTGCCTGGCAATGGTCTTGCACACCATGAATGAGTCGTTCTTGCTTTTGCCTAGATAAAGGAAAAGTCAGGCTTATGCCAAGTTAGTTAAAATGAATTAACTAAGCCTGACTTCACCTGCTTTGCCTCTGAAGATGCAGCTTTAGCTGAAAGAAATGTAGACTGCAGGCCAGGGTTAATAGTGTGATCTGGTGTTGTATCAATAGTGGGTCAGCAGGTGGAGTTTGGGTCAGGCTTCACTAATTTATGTTAACTATAGGGGCTGGGGGTAAATGCAGGTTTCCCCTTCTGTCGGGCAAGCCTTTGGAAGATCACTGCATACCCATGCTCTGGGATTTTGTCTTCATTCTCCCTTTGGTCCTGATGCTGTACCCACTGTTCAGCTGAGTCCTACTTACCCATCTCTGTGGTCCTGCTGAACCCACTGAAGCTGTTTGGGTGCCAGGCACATAAGGGTTTCCTACATTGGGTGCTCTGGATTTCCACTGCAGTACAAGGCTGCAATTGGCATTAGTGCCAGATGCCAAAAATCGATGTTTCTTGAGATCTATCTCCTGCCCCCATTAACAGAGCCTCTAGAAAAACTTTTCATGCACATCTTCAGGCTCTGTAAAAGCAGAAGAGAACCCAGGGTCCTCATCCGAGAGTTGAGTGGGTCTCAGCACAGAGTCTGTATTAAAAGCTCTGGGTTTTTTGCCTTGCCGTTAAGAAAGTGACTCAAAGGCACCCAGGGAGAGATGAAGGGTTGGAAATACAACTTTAATAACCCTTCTTCTGTTTATGGGGATGTTTTAACCTTTCAGAGTTTCCAAGAGCTAATTGCACAACCGCCGTCTGGGCTTGCTGGTGCCTTGTGCCACAGCAGGTGATGCAGAGATGTGGAGGGCTCCAAGGGGGAGTAGGAACAGTGGTGTGACACCAGCACCCTGAGCTGCAGAGCCTTGGGAGAGCCCAGAAGCAATAGATGGGAAAGGTTTTTAATCCTCATGCTTCAGTGCTCTCAAAGTTCTAATTAACAGGGGTAAGGACAAACCCTCCCTTTCAAGCATCATGGCCCTTGGCTGCATGTTCTCTCTTCCCTCTTAAGCAGTTGGCTTTAGTCACTCCTGAAGACAAGGGAGACCCAACTCGATTAAGTTCCTCACTCAAAGCCCAGCGCGGGGATTCCTGTGCTCCAAGGTAAGCTGTTACATTGAGTAGGCAGCTTATGCATCCATCACTGCCTGGGGTTTCACATCCAGCCCTGGCTGGCGGAGATAGAAAACGATCAGCTTTAGATGATAGCTCAGAGGCCTGCCAAAGCAACGTGGCTTTGTCCTTGGTGAGATACGTATCACCAAGGCAGTGATCCAACGATGCAATCATTGCACATTGACCTAGTTTGAGCTTTCAGACCCTTTCAGTAGCTCAGACTGATCTCACACCGAAAAAAAGGGTATAAAACCCAGGAGTCTAACTGGCAAAATGCTTCTCATATGGTGTTCCTTGGCCTACTCCACAACAGAGACATAAAGGTGCCTTTCCAGAATCCTTCCCAGGTTCCTCTTCAACCCAAAGGCCGTATCACAGAGAAATTGCATTGGGAACATGGACAGGAAATTCGTTTGGCTGCAGAAGGTCTGCTCAATGGGATGAGAGCTGGTTCATCTGAGGGAACAGTAAAGGTCAAGGGAGGGACTAAAGAGGAAGGGGAGAAGGGAAATGCAGTTGGGCATCACACAGTAAAGCCTTTGTTTGGTGTTATGTGTGAAGCACCATCGAGGTGGAGAGGTTTCTTCCTGGTAGCAAGAGTAAATGGCAGGGTAAGGTCCTTCCTTAACCTGAGAGAAAGGTGATTAGATAAAACTATATCCATGTAGTGCAGGATCTTGTCTTATACCCGACGCCTCCGAGAGGTGCCAGGCACCCTGCAGGTGTGCAGTTAATTGCTGCCTTTCCTAAAACATGTTTGTAATGTGTAGGTGTCTTCTTCTCTTCTAGTGGATAACCCAGCAGGAGCTTTGTCCTGCTGCTCAAGCCAAGGAGGGGATCTCCTGGTTCTCTTGAGAGTCCATGCATACATGGGGGTGTCTAACCAGGAACAGTTAGAGGGGACAGCACAGTTCTACTCTGTATAAATATAAGAGGCAGAAGAAGATAGATAAAACGTGTGGCATAACCCCCTCCAGTTATAAAGTGCTTCTATTTTCACTTTCCTCTAATAGAAGATCAAAGAGGCGTTTGATGAAATTAAAGCTTTGGGCCAGCTCTTTTGATGGCATAAATTGACTTGACTCCAACTTAGTGCAGGTGAGAATCTGACTTTATCTATTTAAATAAAACTGGGGCAGCACAATAGGTTATAATCTTGTGGAACTTAGCGATGAGAAATGATTGTTACAGAGAATAGCTCAAATGGTGCCAAAATGGTTTAGACTTATAGATGTGAATTAGAATAGAAAAGGTCATGGCTGTAACAAAAACTAGAATATCAGGCTGGGTTAGTTCACCTGGGAATGAACAAAGAGGTGGTGTGCTTCGAAAAATCTGGTGAATCCCTCCAACACTTTGAAACCAGCCCCTTTTCCAGCCACAGTTTGCTGCTCAGCATCAGTGGGGGAAAGGGTTGGGCGCAAAATACCCACGAGGTGAATTTCATGGAAATTCTTGATCTTCCCTGAGCTTGAGTGCATCAGTCTCCTGATGAAAGCCCATTATCCCTTGTTATTATTTACACAGGGCCAAGCTGAGCGTTGAAAGCAGCAATGCTGACTTCAAGTTCACCCTCTGCAGACTCCAGGTATTAACACCACAAGGGGCTGATCCCAACCACAGAAGGTAAGTGGGGCAGCTGAGTTCACCTTGCAGGGAGAAACAGTGGGCACAGTTCATTGCAGATGTCTGGGTAGCAGAAGATACTGGATTCTGATGAATTAAGAGTTTCACACACCAAGCAGCAGGTAGAACTTGTGCCCTTCTCCTTTCGGATGCAGCAGATCCCTTTGAGTGCCCTGCACCTCATGGACAAACAGCTTAGGAATTCCCAAATCATCGCGTCATGGGGCTAAACTGACCTGGAGCCAGGATTTGGGCTGGAGTCAGGATTTAGGCTGCTGGGGAAGGCTGAGCAGTCAGACCCAGCTCCCTGGGTCCATAATGCAAAATCAGTGTTAGCTCTGCTAGCCCAGAGCACAGGGCTGTGCTGGGACCAGCAGCAGGGGTGGTCACTGAGCATTATGGGGTCCCAGCACCCCGGGATGGCCCATCTGAGGAAGGGACCAGGGTAGCAGCCCTCATTTCCATCACACAGAGCCATCATCCTGCCTGGGGCCTTGCCCCTCTCCCACATTAAATCATCATGCATTCAGTATTCAGTCATGCAGCAAATTAAACCTGGAAAAAGATGTTTGCAGTTGTTCCAAATTAATTGGGTCGCCCAGGCTGAATCCTGTGTGGCTTCATTGCTCCCAGCAGCAGTGGCGCGGTGGTGGCATCACTGATGTCCTGGGGACACTGCTGTTCCTCAGCCCTTCTGCCACCTTATTTCCCAAGCAGCCCTAGCAGCTCCCTGCTGTGGAAGTGGCAAAAGTTTGGACACTTGTTCCAAAGCAGAAAGAATGGGTCATTTTGATTTTATTAGCAGCAGGAGGTGAAGAAGTTCGCTGTAAAGTGTGGCCACATCATCACCTTTAATGCTTTTCAGTGCAGTGAAGTAGGAGTACATTTAAAGGAGAATTTCACATTTAAAACTAAAGCATTTCAAATCTTTGCCCCCTAATAACCATTTCAACTGTATTTATCAGTCGGTGCCTGTCTCTGGTGCTCAAGGCAGCTCTCATTAGTTATCCAGACTGCATTTTAATGGGAAGGAACCTTCCTGCAGACGCAGCTTGTAGGGAAAATCAAAAGGATGAGCCCATGCTTCTCCTGACAGACACGATGTGATGCTGGCTGAGCTGAGGTGACCTCTCAGTGTGCGCCTGAGCGAGGCTTGGAGGAAATTGCTCCATGGGTCTCGGTGCAGGCAGGTTCTCCCTGGTGTGCTCAAAGCCATTCCATGTGCTCCTGACCTGCTGGAAGGAGTTCAGGGCTCATTACTCCAACTACTCACTCAGCACCTACCTGCTCCCAGTACCACCATCTCACCCACTTCAGAGGCTGGGCGATCTCAAGTGGATTCTCAATTCATGCACAGACTGCTCTGTTATTTATTTCACGCGATCCACCAAGAGTTAAAGGAGAAGAAAACATTTGGCTTTTAGCGGTTTACAAAGCCTCATTACAGCCGAAATAAAGCAACCACTAAATCTTGTGTGGTTACAGAGGTCACTGCCGTTCTGGCACCGTGGCGCCAATTCCAAGGCAGGAATTTCATTTTCCTCCCAGGAAAAGTGCACACAAAGTTGAAGGGATGACAAGGGGCTGCCTCGCACCAGCAGCTTGCACAAGGGCTCTTTCATGCGGGAGGGCTCCGGTGCGTGCGGTCCCCTGGGAGCATGGCGCTTCCCACTGGAATGCCAACAACGTGCCATCGTAATGGGAGCCCTGGTGCTCGACGCTTTCACCTCGCTGCTTCGGCTGGAGAGTTCAGAGAGGCTTGCAAGAGGCTGAGATTTTCCTGGCTGCCCTGTGAAATAAGTAGGTATTACTTGACTGTGCGCAGGGATGGAGGAGAGCCAGGGAAAGACAGAGCCTCGTAATGGCATTCTTCAAGCTGTCAGATGCTGGGGGTGGTTTGGATAATCCAGGACTGCATGTGCATCACTAACCCCCTCGCCTAGAGGAATCCAAGCTGGGGATCTCTCAGCTCTTTCGCCACAGTGCAAGAGCATCCATGATGCAGATGCAGAAGCCGAAGCCGAGGTCAGGTACCAGCAGAGAGCTGGATTCCCGGTTCCGGGAGCTGCTGCATTCAGTGATTTGTGGTCTGGACAGAGGCTGAAGTCTGCAGGAAAATTTCTTCCCAGCTGGTATGTATTAATAGCTGTATACTGGATCTCCCATAGCAATGAGCTGAAATACTGCATTTCCATAGCAGAGTGAAGATGGGAGAGGACACAGTGGGGCAGGCGATGCCAGCCAGGGGAGTGTGTTACCAGCATCACTTTGCTTTTATGGATGCAGGTGATTCCTAACAGGGATGAAGGCTGGGTGAGCTGAGGCTGCCGACCCAACCTGTCTGGCTCCTGGTCCACACAGAGATGCTCAGGGAAAAGAAGAGGACAAATTAAACCCCTAGCAAGGCTGGTGCAGACATTCATTCAGATTTAAAACAGCTTTAATTCCATTTCTCACATCACATGCCAAGTGAATCAAGCCGAGCTGAATCAATGGCATTTGAGTTCTGAATGAAGAGGTCTGCTCTGAGTTTGAGGATGGCTGAACTGATCTGCTCTAAATTCGCACCTTTAAGTAACTGGAATTAATTTTCCCGAGTGTCACTGCATGCAGACAGAGCCTTGGTTGATTTAGACAGAGAATTCCAGACCCAACTTCTTTCCATTCACTTGCGTTCATCACGCCACCAGCATAGCGAATGCAATAAAGCTGATTTATTTAATAAGTGTGCTATAACAAATTAAACGAGTTTAATACAAACAGATGATGCAACTCATTTAAATGTTGGCTTCTTAATTAAAACCCAGCAATTGTGTTTTGCCCTTTTATTGGCTTCCTAGTGAAGCATGGTTGTAAAGTTACTTAACGCACACACACACACACTCAATTACTGGTCTCAGGTTATACAGCTCTCTTCCTTCACCTCCATATGGGCTTTACAATGAGGCAGGTTTGTTCCCAGCGCAATCAGCACGCCCCGCACCACGTCTGCACGGCAACCTGCTGCCTTCTACCAGGGGAGCTGGGCTGCTGCAGTGCTGGGCTGGATTTACAGTGGCTGCTGAGCAGGGGGATGGCAGGGGTCAGAGGATTTATTGCTGCTGCACAGCCCCGGGGCGCTGGGTTGTGGTGTTCCTCAGTAGCAGCAGCGCCGGTTGCTGCTCCCGAGGGAGAGAATTCAGCATTTATCAGGGCATCAGCAACAGGAGTGGTGCAGACACACAAGCTGCTGGGGTTTGACAGCAGCCTGTGTGCCCTGTGAAGGTTATGGGGGAGCCACAAGGTTCATTTAGAGTAATGTTGGGATTTTTGTGTGGAGTCGTGATTTCCCTGTGGTGCTTTGGACAGTGCGGGGTCCGGGAGCACTGTATTTGTGCTGAGCTTACGTATCTGGGAGGGAACTCAAGGCCAGCTTTGCACTGGGGGTACAGCACCAGACTGGGGTTCAGTCTGCACAGAACCTGACATGAGAACCCTTGAACAGTACTTCATCTCCTTCCCAAGGAAGGGCAGCACAGCCCTGCTGTATATAGGTGCTTCACAGCCATATAACTTCCCCAAGCAATAGCTGGTGCAGTTCCATTTCCAGCAAACCTGCCATTCCTGCTCTTCCTTCCTGAATTTGGCTTCAGCCATGGGAAACCAAGCAAAAGGAGGAGGTTAGAAGAAAACTCCGCATGAGGAGCAGTGCTATTCCTTCATGCTGCTGACACACTGTTGACACAGCCTCTGATTTACAGCCGTGGAAGCTACAGCAAGTCCCATGCAATCCACGATAGCATCCTACTGGAGAGAGAAGAAAGGCCGAGCTCTTGGGATGCCGGGCAGTGGAAGATGACAGTGCTGGTCACAGGCAGAGCCCTGTTTGCCTGTGACCCGTTTGTTTTGACAACAACCACCCAGCTCTAATTGCCAGTCTTATTTTTTCATTATTCTTAAGACATAACACTCTGTTCTCGCTGCTGTTTGCACTGGCAGCGCTCCACGTAACGCAAGGTTCAGGAGAGGAATACGATTTCTTGCCCTTCCGTATCTCATTTGTTTGGGCATCATTTCTGACTAATCCCCAGTTAATTACTTGAAGATGATGGCTTTCACGAATGAAAGAGCACCTTTGTGCTTGCTGTGTATTAGCACTTACATATCATCGTTTAGGAACACGGTTCTGTTAGCAGATGAAATACAACAAACAGTTTCGGCCTCTGCTTCCCTTGGGAGATGCTTTACCACCAAGCAAGCTACTGGCTTCTATAGCATGGGTGGGTCAAGCGGGGTCTTTCTCTTCATTGTGGGTTTTAGTGTGGGTTTTGTTGGTTATTTTATTCACAAATAGTTTCCAAAAACCTTGGTGGGGATTAAAAGGACTTACGAAACCTTGACATTCTTCGTTAGGAAGGAACATAACTTTTTGGCCAGTCCTACGCAAACCACGTCAGCTCTGCCACATGAACTTCTGCTGTTGAAGCTGAAGGGGTAATGCTATTAAGAAATAGCAGCAGGGTGTTGTTATTTTCTCTAAGACCCAGGCGCTTAGGAAAGGCACAAAGTCTCCAGTGCTGTTCCGCATGTTTCTGTCTCATGGCTTTGTGGTAAGCAAATCCTAAACCAATTTCCTGACCAACAGCTACCGGTGTGCTAATCACTGAAGAATTCAAAGAGGAACAAGGTACTGAGGCTAAAAGGAGTATGCTGCAGTGTATATAATGGAAATGAAGTGATGGAAGTGAAGTGAGGTTTTGAAAAGCATTCATTTTCAATTTGCTTACCTGAATTAGCATGATCTTACAGGGAAATGCTGATTTCCAGCCTGCAAACATGTTTTACTTGATACCTGGGACGCTGCAGTTACTCGAGATTAGTATCTGTCTCTGTTATAGTTAATGCAGGACATGCATGTGTTGAACAGGAAAGGAATTGCTTGGCATGGCAACCTCTCTTCTTCAATACCTTGCTCTTAATTCTGATTCTTTCTTTTGTGCGCATGATACCTCTATAGAGAGAGAAGAAAAAGAAGGATGTGAGAATGCACATAGGTTAAAGCAGTTAGAAAAAAAAAATAGGAATAAATATAATCATAGATACAGGAGAGCTCCTAAGTGCCTACAAATAATTATTCCAGAGTTTAGTGGCAATTCTGCTTTACGTCTTTGGGATACTTTACAAATCTCAGTCAATTCAAATCTACAGCATCCCTGTAAAGAACAAACCCAGTTTCTAGGTGGGGTAAGTCATAAACCAGGAGGCCTGACTAAAGAAACGTGAGACGCGTGTGACCAGACAACCATCCTTCCTCCCCTTGGGAGCCCCGTTGGCAAAGGTTGGACAGAAGGAGTAATTAATACTGGCAATGAAAGGCAAATGAACTATTTCTGAGTAGGTGAAGGAAAAGGGAGAAGGTGACCTGGAGGTGCTGACTTCTTTCTGTGCCCCAGGAGATCCGTGTTCCTCCATGGGTCTCACCATCTAATAAGGAGCAAATGGGCATGTGGAGGATTACTGAGGAGAGAGCCATGAGGAGGAAATGCTAATTGCAAAATCGAGCAAAGCATTATGATTTTCTCATCCAGCCCCCTTGCCCTGGATGAGAGCAGCCATGAGGTGCTGGTAATGATGAGGTGGGATTTCTCTATTATTCCTTCAGACCACAGGGCTGGGAGAGCACATGGAGTAATTAATTTTGACTTACAGAAGCTGCATTAAATTGGATAGAAATGGGTGAAAATAGGATTAGGAATGGAGTTTAGCCAAGAGCAAACAGAATTAAAACTCTTTAAGAGCAGGTCAACACAGCTGATGCCATTGATGCAATGAAAGGAGACAGCTTGGGACATTTCTGAGGGGTAGCGTCATGTCAGAAATTGTAACCTGCCCAGTACTAGTCTAGGTAGGGAGAATTAAACCAGCAAAGAGTGATTTTTGCTGCTGTTGTTGTTGGGTTTCTGGCTGTTGTGTCTGGTCTGAGCTTTCCGGCTTCTAAGGCTTAATTTCAAAACAATCATGGAGAACAAGCAGGAGTCTCCATAAACCCCAATAAATATGCACAGTGCTTTCAACACATGCACTGAAATCTAATTAGTATGGGATTATGCTTGTCACAAATCATCAGAAATGGAAGGATCCTGAACATGAAAACCAACTCCTCTCCCTGAAAAGCCTTCTCACAAACCCCAAAGGCTCAGGACAGTTGCTTCCATCAGCCTGAGGCCATGTCTTCAGTGTGTACATGACTCTGCTGTGTACATGACAGTTTCCATCCGTTGTCTGGGGCCAGGAATACATGGACTGGAGAGCCTGGCTTAATGTAGTTTTGTTGTAAGAGGATAAGGACACTCTGCTCTGGCTGGGTTCGATCTGGAAGCTTGTTTGACTTCTCTGACAGTTGGTGAAAGTCTTGAGTGTGTTTCCCATCGCTCTGCTTTATTCCAGTGTAAATCCTGCAGACTACACTGGATCAAGTCTGCTCTTCCTTACACTGTGTAATGCCACTGAGTCCTTGTTTAACCCAAAGTTGCTGATACCTGAATTTCATAGAATCCCAGACTGGTTTGGATTGGAAGGTGCCTTAAAGCTCATCCAGTTCCAGCACCTGCAGTGAGCAGGGACCCCTTCCACTGGAGCAGCTTGCTCCAAGCCCCTGTGTCCAACCTGGCCTTGAACACTGCCAGGGATGGGGCAGCCACAGCTTCTCTGGGCACCCTGGGCCAGCGCCTCAGCACCCTCACAGGGAAGAGCTTCTGCCTAAGAGCTCATCTCAGTCTCCCCTGTGGCAGGTTAAAGCCATTCCCCTTGGCCTCTCCCTGCAGGCACTTGTAAAAGAATATCTCTAAAAGACAAATGTCCAGCCGTTGTACAAGGCTTTTCAGCTTCACCCACCAAGTACTTTGGCGAGCATTAGCTAGTGAACACAAACCTTTACATTTCCCCTTTCTCCATGGCTTTATTAAACAGCCCATCAATGGATGGTCACAGCCAGAGGGTTTGCCAGTGTGTACAGTGGCCACCAAAAGTCCTTTTCATGTGGGAATCCAATTTCTGCAGCTACCAGGAGCTGCACATAAGCATGGATTTCAGTTGTTTTCTCTGGGGTTTCCATGGTTGCTGGCACTGGTTTGTGTCCTTGTTTTAAAGTGGTCTGAGGTAGCACAGAACATTGCCAGGAAACCTCAGGAGTTGGCCAGTGCCCCACAGCCCTGGGAAGGGGCATCACCAGCCACGGGGGCTGCCCTGTCCTCCAATGGCAACAGCTAATAGGATATTGGTGCTCAGACACATACAAGAGCACAAGTGCAAAGTCAAGGCAATCAGTCCTGACAAAGCAAACATACTTTAAAACCCCCTCTGAAAGCCAGCTCCTTAAACACACGACACACAGAGCTCAATGGGTTCCCAACCTCCTCTCTTGGTGCCTTTTAATTGCTGGGATCTTTCCTTTCTCTCGTTACTGGATCATTCTGCAGGTGTTACATCACATCCCCGCTGGGAAGATCAAAGCTGAAGCTCTGGCAAGCTCAGCCCAACACAGATTCATTTCTGCTCTCACCCCCCCCAAGCAGCCATGCGTGTGGTGCAATGGAGACACAGTCTGTGGGGACAGAGGGGCTCTGCAGGGACACACACAGACCCCCAAAACACCCAGGAGGTCCTTGAGGGTTGCTGTGGTGGGAGAGGGCAAGTGGCTGGGTCTGGTTCAGCTCTTCTTTGCTGAGTGTTTCGCACTTATTCCTGTCAGGCAGGAGCAAAGCCAGGTCTGGAGGCAGAGCACTGAGCTCTGTCTGCATTTGCTGCTCCAAGTGAGGGGCAGGATTGTGCCAAAACTGCACAAATAGAGGATGGGTGGGGGACACCCAGGGTCAGGGCCCTGCTCTGCCGCTGACTTCAAATGTGGCCTCTGCCAAGTCACTCAGCCTGGTGGTCTCCACACTCCACATATACAGCAGGAATGTCGTACACAACGTGGATGTTACACACAGCAGGAATGTCCCACACAGTGGGATGCTGTGCACAACATACATGTCACACACAGTGGGGTATCGTACACAGACAGGATGTCGTACCAGTTCCTGCATGCCACGGGATACGCTGTTGAGGCTGGATGCCTGGGAACATGTTAATGGATCAAATGCTCCCCTATGCCCAAAGTCATTTCCAGCCCTTGAGTTAAAACCTAGCCTCCAGCCTTGCCTTTTGGAGGTGGCTGTTTCCAGAACTCACTGAGTTTTGTCTGTACCCTTGTGCAGAGGGGTTGGTGGGAGCATTGGCCTTGGGAACCAACCATTCCAGGCAGCTCGGGACACAGTGACATGGGCTCATCCTTGGCTCCCTGCATCTTGGAAGCAAAGCAGGTCCCACCCCAGTATGACACAGTGGAAGGTGCAAGGACTCAGTCACCCCTTTCTCTGTCAGCAATGCAAGGAGGGGAGGTTAATATGATTTTTTATCTTGATAGTGCCTCATTACTGTAAGTCAGTTCAGATCTCTGCCAGGCCACTTTCCCTTCCTCTGTGCAGCGTTTTGCCTCCTCCCCCTTCCTCCTCAGAAGGTAACACTATCTCCTGCTTGGGCATGCATTCCTTTCTAATAAGGTATTATGCCTCTATTTATATGCATCTTAGGTGCAGTCTGAGGCAGCTGCTGCTCTCCAGGGCCCTGGGTGAGGAGCAGAAAATTGGATTCAGCCTGGAATGTGCGGGTGCAGTTGGACATCTGCACCCAGCCAGGGGCAGCCCTTTCCCTGTGAGGCTTTAACAGTGAGATGATGCTCCCTTTGCTCCGGGCTGGATGGGCAGGGTGGTCTCCTTGGGGTCCTACCAGCCTCAGGTGGTCCGGGTCTGTAGACCCAGGACTCTGGGAGTTGTTCTGCTTGAGAAGGTGTTTGCGGAGACCTGGTGCGATGGACACGTGGACCAAGGGGTGACTGTGTAAGCACAGCAGGGTTGAGGCTCCCAAGTTACTGCCCTGTGCAATGGATTCAGGATTCGGTCTGCTCCCAACTGGCTGTGCATGGTTTGCATGGCAGATGTCTGGGGGTCCCGCCTCTGCCTGCTTCCTGATATCACTCCCTTGCTCTGCCATCCAATCCCAGCGTGACGAACGTGACACAAGGACCCAGCTGGACTAAACCGAAATCGTGTGGTTCAGCATCCCTTTCTGGATTAAGCTATTAGGGACCAGACTGCTCAACTGCGCCAACTTTCCATAATGATTTTCAAAGCAATAAACCCTTTTCCTTGGAGCGGGGGGGGAGCTTGGTCCATCTTTAGGAGCAAGCAGCGCTCACAGGATGATACTGCTGCTCTGCATGGACAAGATGAAGTGACTGCTTCGCTGTTTGGCTTCTCCCCAGGCTAAAATCCCAACCTTTGGAAAGTCAGTGTGGTTTTTGCTGCTGTCCTTCATGAATGCCATGATTCTACACAACCCTTCTACAAAGCCTGTGTTTCACCTGAAACGTGACTTTTCCCTTTGAGACAACACATGATGAAACCTGTGGACATGGCCTTTCCCCTCCCACACTGGAATGTGGTGCAGGGCTCTTGTGGGGCATCCAGTGGGAATTGTGAGCCCCACACCTGCACCCCAGCAGGCCAAGGCATGAGAGAGGCAGTGCCAGGGCTCATCAAGGAGCTAATTAATGGCCATGCTGCTGGTGTGGGAGCCCAGGGCTTCTCCTCCGTGGTGGGAAGAGGGCAGGGCGAGCAGGGCTCTGACATCAGCCCTTCCTCCCTGATTAACTCTGTTCAGCCTGCACTAATGAGCCTGAACTCTGAACCCCCCTGGGAGAGGGGGGAATCTGCCTCTCTGGGGCCTGATATTGAGGGGATCTGCCTGGGAATGGAGGCTGGGAAGCCCCTGTTTTCCTGCCTCGCTGTCTTTGTGTGCAGTCAGGATCATAACACAGCCCAGCTGGAGAAGCAGGGGGTCAGATTAATTGGTCACTGGCATACAGGCTCCAGCCTCCACCAGGAACCAGCAGATAGCCCTTATTAACCCTTTTGGCATCCAGGGCTCCTGCTGGCATGGTTTTGAGGCTTTCCAGAGGAAGGAAGCAGTAAGCTGAAGTTTGGAGATGACCTGGTGAGGGGATGTGCAACCCCATGGGGTGGGTGGATCTGTGCATCCTCTGACGCAGCACTGCAATGCTGCTGCAGCTCCTCAATGACACAATTCCCACCCCAAGCTAATTCATAGGGGTGGCAATAAGGGGTAGAGAGGAAATTGTGTGTTGAATTAAAGGTCTGTGGTGTTCAGGTGGGCTGGTTTGCCACCCTGATACTGACAGAGGTGCTCTGGCTCTTTCTGAAATGGCATAGAAAGTACCTCTGTGTTCACTGTGGTCCTTCCAAATCCCCATTTCCACCACAGTTTTCCTAAATGCTGACTTTTGGGAGCATTTTTATTTTCAAAGGGATTAGTTTACAAACAGCTCACAATGCTGGTTTAGTGTAATAAATAAGGTGCAGCTTAGCAAGGACCCCAATCTTCTCATCTTTCCAGGAATGGAGGCTGTCTTCAGTGCCCATCAGCCGATTTAAACATTCCTGATGCCAGAGGAACAAGGATCTGTGCCTGCCTTTTGTCCTTGTCCTCTCCAGGAATTGCAAGCTGCAGACACCAGCAGGAGCAGCAGGGAATTACTTAGGTGTGCTGTGGATTCTCTGCCACTTGAAGACTTTAACCCCAGGAGTTTTTCCCAAGGATCTGCTATGGCTCACACAGGGCTCATAAGCTTGGTGTGGAAAGGTATGTCCTGTATTACGTGTGAAGTCAGACTTGATGATCATAATGGCTCTGTCTGGCTGTAAGAGAATAACATCCCATGTGGGTTTCCCTTCTCTTTCATGTAGGAATATTCTCAAGGAAGGCTCGCAGTGGAGGTGAAATGGCAGCTCAACACTGAAGCAACAAGCTGAGGCTGCAGGGCATGGCTCAGGGGGAAAATCAAAGGGAAGATGTCTTTGTTACCAACCCAGCTGCAACTTCCTGCTCTGGCTAGAAAATACCCTAGGAGGTGACTGTTAAGTGGATTGCATGCCTTTGCCTTGCCTTGCTTCCCCATAATAAGTGAATAATGAACTTGTAGGACAAGGGAAAGGTGGAATTCCCAGAAATTATCATCCCGAGGTAAGCACAAAGAGAGGCTCTGTCTTCATCCATCAGATCCCTATAAATAGGTATTGTCACTGAAGGAGAGGGCTTTCCTCCACTAAGCACAAGCTATAAACAAATACTTTTGATGCAGTGTCACTCCTGTCAACTTAGAGTCATGCCTTTGAATGCAGGGGGTGGATCTAGCACTCCAGCCAGGGTCAATGGACCAGTTTCCATCAGGAGTGTATTCTCCATAGTTCTCTTTTTGTCCCCCCAGCTTTTAGTCCTGATGATGCTCCAAAGCTCTTTCTCCCCTTGGGGTTTTTGACCTATGTGATGTGGATCTTGCAGCTCTTGCAGTGGTGATTTTGCATTGTGGCTTTTGGGATGAGGAAAGCTGGTCACCCTGCTCTGGCTTATGCATTTACATCAACTGGGGTGTTTTCCTAACTGAGGAGTCAGATGAACTCTGCAGTCATGATGTGCATTTCATATCAGAAATGTAATTTTATTTATGGTGAAAAATGGGATAATAGGACCCAGCATTTCGGATAGGCTGGTGGGAACACAACTGCTGTTTTGACAAGCAGCTCGGTGGGTACAACTGATGTGTTATACAACACTGGGAGAGCAATGGTGACGTTTTAGTACAAGCCACCATTTTCCAGCAGAACACTGACATTCTGGAAGGGAAATGTCTTCTCTTTCAGAAGCTGAATTGTTCAGGTGCAGTGACAGAAGTGCAAGCAAAACGCAGGTTACTTACATCAGGCTTTGTTGGTGGAGGTACAAGACTATTTGCTATTTGGCCTTTCAAAATCACTGTCTATGTTGGGGTGGGTGTGAAATGAGGAACCTGGGAGATCAAGCCAGTGGGGGCTCACCTGGATATTGCTGGCCTTGAGGAACCTGCCTGAGGTCTGATGCTATTCCATCTTATAACTAATGATGAGGATACCCTGAGTGTATGATCACTAAATTAGCACTTGATCCTGGTGCTGGAGGGTCTGCCTCGTACTGGGTGACAGGTTGGAACTCCGAACAGGACTGAGTGAATGACCCACAAGCTAGGATGTGCTGAGGAATGAGCTCGAAGTATTGCAGGAATAACCCATGGGCAATTGGAAAGGATGCAAAGGCAACCAGACAGGCAGGGGTTCTGCAGAAAACAGCCTGAAGATTATTACTGGCCACAAACTGAGCATCAATCAACATCTTGATGGAGAAAGGGATGAGGTGCATTTGGCCTCCAGAAGAGAGAACTGGAAAAGCAGATGAGAGCACTCTTCAAAACCCTTCTGTAAGAGAGGGCATGGTCAGTTCTTCACATGGGTGGTGGAGGAGAGAGTGCTTAAATGTCAGTAAAAGAGGTTCAGACTGTATTTGGTTGAAAGCTGCTATGGGAGAAGGAGAGTGAAGCAATGTCACAGATCTCCCACCAGGGTTTGTCTGCTTTAAGCGCAGACAGAGCAGAGGAGAAGCTGATCCTGCCCACACAGAGAGCAACATGAGCACTCTCCATCAGACTGGTAGAAGCTTTGTTTTCATGGGGCTGACGGGTTGCACCCAAAGGGCTTAGCGGAAACCTCGGCTCCATTCCTCTGGGGTAGAAACAGTTTATTCTTGCAAGCAGGTATTTGTTAATTACCTTCCACACGGCTGCGCCGCCTTTTGCTGTGCTGTGATTATGTTACCCGGTGAAAAAGGAGCTGCGGTAACAAGTCAGAGCACAGGGAGCAGAGGAAGGCTAATGTTTCAGTGTGCTTGTGTGCTAAGCTCAATCCTCTTCTCCTAAATCCTCTTAACCTCTGTGGGTTTCTTTTCAATCACCTGTGTTTGAATCAAACTTTACTAACATGGACAAAACCCAAGAAACAGAAGGCATCTTCTTCTACCTGGTGAGCTCCACAAGCTAACTAACCCACTAAAACATTTATGAATAGACTAAATGCTGATCATTTGAGCTAAAAGTCACTGCTCTCATTCTTGCCCCGTGTATTGTCTAGTCGGGCATTGTAATTTTAGGCTTTGCTCGAGGTACACATCTTTTAAGACGACTGTGACCAAGTAATCAAGGCTGTCATCACAGCAGAACCTGGCACTCGAGTCTAAAATCTCCCCACTGGTCTTTTTCATTTCCTGGCTCAGCATCAGGGGAACAGATTATGTGATCTGATAGGTAAAATTATCCCATCAGAGGTGAATGTCCTAATAAAAGGCTTTTGCAGGCCTGGTTCTATGATATCCCTGAGAAGGGTACATTCATTTGAAGCCCTTTATATGAAGGGAATGCTCATTCCCTACGGAAACCCAGCGGGACAAAAGGTGATTCTAGCTGCTAGAACACACACACAGGTCAAGGATGCAAAACTGTTGCATTTCCCTGATCGAAGGAGGGAGGGGGAAATAAAAGGAACAACAGGAAAACACCCCATGTTGGATGTTTGGCCCAAAATTGAGAGTTGTGTTTTCCCACCTGGTTAAACTTTGGGGGTGATGAGCACTACTTGGCCTGTCTGTACAGACTTAATCTAGAAGGCTTAATAGGTGTTTTGGGGGAAACTTGATTGGGTTCAATGAATATGCAGAATGAAACATGGAAATCTTTCTGGGTGACCTTCTCCAAGGTCTTTTCCCATTTCCCTCACTGTTTGGTCAGCTGCTTTCTCTTTAAAGTGTGTTTTGAAAGGAGCTTTTAAAAAAGTGGGCAAAAAAGCTTTCTGAGATATACTTTCAGTGATGCAAACTAGTCAGTGAGGATGAGGAAGGTGGCCTCTTGGGGACTGCCTTTCTTCAAAGGGTCCTGCCCAAAAGCTGGTGGGACATGATGCACAGAGCATCTGCTGATTGCTGCCTGAGCTCTCTGCTTGGGAGTTTCAGCAACTGAAGGAAGAAATGAGGATGTGTCCTTCTATCACCCTAGGGGATTTTGGGGAAGGAGGAGGGCAAAGTGTTTGTACTGTTAGGAGTGGCTTAAAGGGATGAGGATGCTGGTCAGAGGGTGGTGAAGGCAAACAGGAAGATGTGGTGGATCACTTGGGTGGTGATGTGGTGGGTGAGCTGGGCCCTTTATAACCCTGCCTCAGTGGTGTTTCCACACCAAGTCCTACAACTCACTTCGTCACCCCAAAACCCCCCACTTCCCACCACAGAGCACCCTCTACAACAGTTGGGATTTGTTCCTGCTTCTTGGTAAGGGTGGGGGAGACAGAGGCAAGCACATTGCACGTCTGAAAAGTGTGTTTTCAATTAAAAGAAGAAAAAGAGCTCCAAAACACACAGTGGGTTAAACATTACAGTAAAAAGCATTCAAGCTGCTCTTCCACTGCAAAGTAACCAACAGTTTATGTGTGTGATTGCAGGCAGGTGGTTCCTGTTCGTATTAAAAATGAGTAATTCAAGCTCTCAGAGGATTTCTTCAGAGACAATCTGGACAGACCTGGAAGTCCGATGTGCCTTTTAAACCATAAGTGTTTCCCCTCTGCATCCCAGAATTCTCCTTCCCAAGCATTTTTAAGGAGCTCTTGGCCAGCGGGTCAGGATCATCTCACTGTGTTCAGGGAGGGGAAAACCTGTTACCGTAAATTAAGACATTTCCCTGCAGCCTTCAGAGAAGTCCAAACTGAAGCTCCTCACTGATGGTGGGTGGGAAACAGTCAGTCTTGCCCACCCATTTCCCACTCCCTTTGCCTGCATGGGACGACACCACCACCCCATTCCAGCCTCCCTGGGGTCATGCTTACAGCTCACTTGTAGCTGTGCTGGGTTGGGTTCTGCTCAGGCCTGGATGAAACAACCTGGTGTGCCCCAGCATGGGCTGTTCATTGCTCGTTGTGTTGTGTTATGTTGGAGCAGGGACTCTTTTGATGCTGTTAGCGTGCTGCTGGTTTCTAAGGAGGTTATACCACAGACGTGTAACAAATCACTGCTGTGCTTCAGCTTCCAGTGAGAGCCACCTCTGCGTGTCTATGGGTATCTTGGTTATCACTGTGGCTTTTTCACTCCCAGCACTGGCTTCCTGCTTTGCTCACCTTATGCCACAGTCCTGCTTTCAGTCATTGTCCCAGCAATTAAGATGTGGGTCTCCTGCTGGCTTTGCTTAATCAGCAAATCTCCTTAACAAATGGTTTCCCTTAACGCCATGATGCAGTCAGACCCTTTCTGTGCTGTGTGATTACAAATCCACCCAAAGCTTGCAGCAGGTTCTTGCTCAGTGTGATGGGTTTGTTTGGACAAGGGCTGCTCCTCAGGTGCCCTCTGTTGTCACTGCTTTGCTCTAGAAACACCTGATCCCTTTTGAAGGCATCGTGGCTCCAGCTTCCCTGTGCTTTGGGCTGTAGCTGTTTGGAGATTCTCATCACCAAAGCTCCATCCAGCCCCTCTCCCTATTGCACAAAGGAGAAAGCAACTTTAATAATATTTGAGAAGAAGGCCCGAAGGCTGCACTGCCATTTAACTTGATCACCCGGGGGAATAAAAGAATACCACATGCAAAGATCTTTTACTTAACATTGCGATGTTTAATCTTGCCCAGTCAGCAGTTTTTGAACATATTCCAGGAAAGCTTTTAAGCCCGTTAAAGCTGGGCTTTTGCATTTTCAAGTGATACTTTAGCTACAAATGACATGCTCTACTTGTCATTTGGCTTTAAAGGAAGGTAATTAAAATCTTCCTAAGAGTACAGTTACACCGGGGAAAGAAAGAAACAGAAACTAAAATAAAGAAGAGCGGGACAAGCCCACAAAAATGCAATTTAGCAGATGTAAAATGTAAAGGAAAACTGTTAATAGATAAAGGTATCAAATGCACAATAGCTGTTTGCCGAAGGAGGACTAATATGGGAGGTACTAAGACTTACACTCAAAAGCATGGGCAAGGCTAGGGAATTTCCAGCATATATTATTTGCAGGTTTTAAGGCCATTGGAAGCCACAAGAAACAGCAACTGCCTATCGCAGTCCTGGCTGCAAAAGACATCCTCTGTTATGTAAGGTGTGAAGAGAAGGTGAAAGACAAACCCAGCTGTGAGCCCTCACCCAAAGCCAAAGCTGGGTGGGTGCAAGTGAAGCTTCTCAACAAGAGTTTTGGGGGCAGTCACCCCCTATGATGGTGACATGAAACCTATCAGATGGGGTTCAAAACATCATCTCTTCTGGGGTTTGGAAGGGGAAGGTGAAGTCATTGCCAAATCAAGTCAGACGTGCTAGTGAATCCATGCAAGGTTATTCCCCTGAAGGAGGAAAAGGTGTACATCTCCAGAGGGGTTCCTAACATGTATACTGGTCCAGAGAAAAGCACAAGGCTTTTCCCTCTTGCACAAGGGCAGCAGAAGCAGGGGAAGCAGATCTAGACCTCACCACCCCCCCCCAGCACATGTCTCAGCATGTTTTGCCCCAAAAGGACCACAGCAGGAACTTCTCCTTCCAGAAAGCCTCATGTTGTTGTGTTGTTGCTAGTTTTGGTCTGTAGAGAGGAAAAGGAGTATGACTGAGGTGCATCATTCCCAGAAAAAACCTTCAGTCCCAAGCAGCTGGAACAGTTCAGAGACGTTCCAGTGTAAAAATGGGGAAATGAAATTTTCTCCTAGGATAACATCAAGACTGCATCATTCAACAGCCTCTGGCATACCCAGCCGTTGAGAGAGGCCTGCTGATGGGTTCAGCAAAAACAGACACTATCCATCTCTCCGGGATCAAATGTAAAACAAGAATCCCTGTTTTTTTCCTTTTGGGTCATGCTCTGATACCAGACCAGCCGGAGCAGCTGGTGGTTTGAAACCTGGAACTTCCCTCGTGACAGCAGATTCCCCTGGGCCCCACGTATTTATTGCTATCATTTGCCACTATAAAATCAGCAATCTCTCTGCGTGTAGTAGTTTCCCTTTGTTAGTGATTATTACTCCCTGATGCCCGTGTCTTTGAGACAAAGTCTCCTTGCTCCAGACAGGCACAAATGCCAGCAGGGAAGAGAAGCAAATTTCATCCTCAGACTAAAAAGCAGAAGAAATACAACTGCAACAAGTCCAACCGCACCCTGCTTCTTGTCCTTCCTTTCTGCAAGTCAAAATGAGTTCAATAAGAGAGACAAACTGCCTGCCAAGAGCCCCTGGAACGACTTTGCTGCTTGCCTCAAACAGCATGATGTGAACAGTTTGGTGGGCATGGAGGGAGTGGAGGTATTACAAAGGGAAAAACATATTGTGCTGTTTGGGATGGAGCAAAGTGGATTGATAGTCAGCCACAGGGTCTATTCGAGAATGGGTGTGTTAGTCCAGTGGGAAATGGTGGTGGGGAGATGCTCCAGACTCCCATGCAGAGGAACAGTCAGCTTAACACATGGAAGCTGTTGGATGGGATGGGGATGGACCTGCCTCCTCAGGGTGGAGACAGCCTCTTGGAGTGGCACCGCACCATCAAAGGCACTTCAAGCTGGTTTTCCCCTAACTCTGCTGAATACCCACCTCCGGCTCCAGATGGAGTTGTCTCTGGGGTTACATCTAACACAAATTCCTCCCTGACCTCGAAATATTTGGAGCACTTGAAAGCTTCCCTATCCCAACAGATGAGTTTTAGCACCTCGAAGCCTTTGCTGGCGAGTCCCAGCAGCAGGTGGAACACGAAGAAAACCCCAGCCCAGAAGCCAACATACCGTGCTGCTCCCTCGGAGACTGAAGGAATGGGAGGAAAGTTGCAATGCAGTAGCAGAGATGAAAGATGCTGCAATGACTTTTTGCTGACATGTACAAATGTGATCCTGACTATTAACTTTAATGACCTGCCATTATGTGAGGGAAAAGGAGGGAGGGATCTCATTTTTTGTAATTACTTTAATTGCCACCCTGTGGTCTTGTTTCGTGCTGCTGATTTTGCAGTCAGGTGGGAAAATACCTCAATCCTCCCCTTCTGACCCCCTGGTATCTCAGATTTGGGTTCTCTTCTATCCCAGTTGTAGCAGGATCTTACCATCTGGGGTACCTAGAAAATGCTTCTGCAGATTTAAGTGCTAAATGAGAGCTCAGAGTTTTACTATGGCTTTGAGATGGTGGAACTGCAGCTACAGACAGGTCTTTGCAATTTAAATATAATTGAGCCCTTAAACAAACCATGGGTTTGCAAAGCATGAGCCCATGGAACCAGGAGAGGCTGTAAGTAGAGGGATGGAGCACTTTTCCTTGTGTGTGAGGGAGGCTTGATTGTGTAAGGGCTGTTTATTCTGGTTAAGGGCTCTATTAAAGTTAATGAGACTAATTTCCTTCAGCAGGCGACTTGCAGT
Organism: Psittacula echo; assembly: GCF_963264785.1. NCBI lineage: Eukaryota > Metazoa > Chordata > Aves > Psittaciformes > Psittacidae > Psittacula > Psittacula echo. Next base: position 2,016,661 of record NC_137739.1, read on the forward strand.
GGTCAGAGAAACAGGATCAGGACAGGATTTTCAGTTCCCATTTTGCATATTCAATAGTATCTATCATCAGTTAATTACTCAATAAATATCAATGATTATCCCATGAAGAGAAGATTATGACACTGAGCATACTAGTCTTTAGCAGTTGTGCTTTCTGTCCGTTGTTCAAAATGCTCTCCAGAATGGGGAAACATTTATGTTCTTGAGTTTAGAGACTAAGAAAGTGAGGAAGAGGAGGATGAAATCCGAGAGCAAGGCCAAAGGAAGGATCCAGAAGAGAGGCAAATGATGCATCCACAGGGCTCTGCTGTCTCCAGGCGTGTATCCCTCTTGAGCCCAAAACAAAGCTTGTCATCTGGACTGGGTGTTCTGGGTTCTGCTCCAACCTCCTCACTGGACTGGCTGCATTTAGAGAAAAACTAGTTTACTTTTCCAGAAGCCCTTTTTTTTTGGTGAAAAAAGTGAATTCCATCAGAGTGAAACGTGTAATGAATTTATGAGCCTTTTTCGCAGTGATTAGGTTTGGAAGAAGCAAGGAGATAACTCTGAGAAAGCACTCAAAGATCTTGTTTTGACATTTTTCAAAATGCACCATTTCAATTCTTGTTTCAAGCTTTCCCTTAATTGTATAAGTGGTTCCAAAATGTTTTCAAGAAATCAATGAGAGGGATGGTTTCAATTTGATTGAAATGTAACATTTTATATGACCCATTCCACTTCTCTTGCAGCTTGTGATTTGCCAAATGTTAAAGAAAAAAAAAGACCTGGTTTTGATCCAGCCCCAAGTGATTTTTTTTCCATAGTTTTTAAAAATTGCCAATAAGCCCCAAGCCCCCTTTTCCTTACAAAGTCCTGCAGCTCCCTTCAGTGCCTCCCTGCTTCACTTTCCTGCATGTAAAATACAGGTAAGAATTTCCTGTCTAATGGAAGGTTGAGCTAATGAACTTCAGGCTACTTGGACATCCTCATTTGGAAGCAGCTCATGTGTTAACAAAGACCTTTGGTACTTCTGGGCACCTTTGGAAGAGGTAGAAGCAGGAGCAGGGAAGGGTCCAGGGGCTGAAATGATGCAGGGACATGTTGTGCATTTCTGGTGACTTCCCATCACCCACATAGAGCTACCCTGCAGAGCCTTGGCGAGGTTTATTCTGGCAATAGGCACGGGCTTTCACACCTGTACACAGGGCTCTGCGTTGCTGAGTTTGGGCTCAGTGCCCAGGCAAGGAGCTATTTTGAAGTCTCAGCAAGCTTAGCTTTTGATTTGAGGCTGAGCTTTTATTGCCATGAGTTGGGGGAGGCCTGTATGTGAGCAGAGAGCTCGGCAGGTGTTAATCTTCAGCCTTTGACATGTGCCCTGTGGGGTACGAAGCGTAGAGAATTGCAAAGTCAAGACCTATTGTTGCATCCACCTTTCCTGCCACTTGTGCAGCCTCCGAAGCATTTTCCTAACGAGTGTTTGTATTCGTCCTTTGCTGCTTTACTTGAGTTCTTGAAGCAACTAAATTAAATCAAAGGCAAAATGGATAGTATCTTTGGGGCTCCATAGAAACTGCACAGCTCCTCTGGGACAAAGATCACATACTTTGGGGGATTATGCTGGAAAGAGTTTAAAAGAAACTCTGTTAGAAGCAGGAGGTACCAGAAATGACAAACTGCTCCCCCCATCCCGCCAACTTTCCTACTCCATTCTTCAGATCCAAGTGATTTTACAATTTCCAATGAGCTTTGGAGGAGAAAAACAGCTTTGGCCTCAATCAAATCCAAGTGAGCAGCTGTATCAGTCTATTCGGTTTCCATGTGCTCCTGAAAGGGGAGGCTGGATGACTGCATTTGCCTGCAGGGCAAATCTGATGGTCTGTTTCAGGTCTTGGGGCCAATACATGCAAGGGTACGGAGTTCGTGTTGGTCAATAATTCAAAGCTGTGTCCAGACAGATCCACCCAGCATTGAAGCCTTGGGGGAGTATTACAGGTCATGCTTTCTAACAGTCCTTCAGACAACCTGAATGAAAACTCATCATAAATACATGTGAATAGTCCAAATATACCAAAGCCAGACCTAGCACCAAGAGAGCAGCCGTGTGTTGGATACCTTTCTAGGTGGGCTTCAACAGAAGAACTTCCTCATGAAGGAGGCTCTTTATCAGTTCTTGTCGGTACTCTTTGCAGGGCTTGGGATGATGATATGGGTAGCTTCGCTTCAGAGATGCGTGCTCTCTCTTTAGACAAGCAACATCAGAAGGGCCTCATGAAGGAAGAAATGGTAGAAGAGAGATCTGGAGCTCTTTACACTGAAGTTCCTAAATGTCTCTGTGACCACCAGTCCCTTTCTGCTACCTGGCAAACTTAATGAAGCAGGACAAAAAGGACATGGGTTGTTAAAGCTGAGTATTTCTGCTCAGGGTTGAAGCATGTTGATGAGGGAATTTTCTGCAATGCTGTTTTGTGGAGCATTAGAAAGCTTCCCTATCCAGGGCTCTTGGTCTGGTACCTTTAATCACCACTAGTCTCACAAGGGAAAAGAAGCAGCAAACATTCCTTACCCATTTTATTGTTTTCTACTTAGTCAACAGTTAATATTTTTGGAAGCCTTGGGGTACTGCTTGCTATAATTGAGTAACCCCCACAAAAGAAGAGCTTTCTCTTGCTTTTAGTCCAAACTGCTGGCCAACTCCAAGCAAAAGAATAAAAAGAGCTGAAAAAAGTGCTGCGTGTGTAATTTATCCGAATGCCATTGCACGCTTGGGAAGGGCAGCAGGGAAACCAGCATTCCTGTCTCCAATGAGCATTCCACAGAAACTCATTGAGGAAAGGAAGAAAAAAATAAAAGCCAACACACAAAACACTTCGAACAGCTTCCAAACGCCGAGATTTGCTCTGTAGAGAGGCAGCATTGGCTTACCTTCTCCCCCAATCATGCCTCCATCTCATTACTTGAAAGTGTTAAGCAGCTTAGCTGTTCCTAACCCAGATTCCTTTGCAAAGGACTCTGTGTGCTACAGAAATTAGGTTATGTTGAAATGGGATCTCTAGCAGGAGGAGAGAGGTGTCTGGCCTCTATGCTCAGGACCAGATACAGAGGTAGGCATCAAAGACAGGATGGGTTGGAGTGCAAGGAACTAGAGCTGTCTCCTATGAAAAGGATGAATGTGGCTTTGACAGCCTGCGCTGGGGTTGAAGGACAAGGACTTGCGCACGGCTGGAGCCTGGTGCTGGAGCAACACCTCCTGCACGTCCCACTTCTGCAGGTGTGAAAGCTGGTGGGATGTCAGCTTGACTGCTTTTATTAGAAGTGGTGAGACCCCATTGTGAAAGGTTCAGTATCTCAAGCCATTGATTGAACAGAAAGCCACTGCAGTCAGTTTGCATTAATGAATATCTCCTGTCTCAGGACAAGGAGTAATCCGATGGTTCTTGCATGGATCCTGCTTCCTTTCCCAAGTGAAGTCACAAAGCTAACACATCACTGAAGCATGACAGCAACAGGTCACTACAACCACCTTGCACTCCTGATGTCTCACCAAGGCTTGCATTTCTCAAATCCCTTATGAAATGGATGGGGCTTTGAGCAACCTGCCCTAGTGGAAGGTGTCCCTGCCTGTGGCAGGGGGTTGGAACTGGATGAGGTTTAAGGTCCTTTCCAACCCAACCCATTCTATGATTCTACGAAATAAACCTACTGGTCAGCAGATGACTCGTTACCAGAGACTTCTAAAGAAATTCAATTCCTGAGAACTCGGCTTTTTTCTTTAATAGAGGTACTTTCCTTTTCTATTTATTAATTACCAACCAGAGCTATTGTTATATCCTTTCTAATGACTTTCCTTCTACTCTCATTCTTGTTTGCCCTGGTATGAAAAACTAATTTAAAGAGAGGACTTCAATGGGATCATATTGCAGTGTCACAAAGGGAGGAAGGCAGGTTGGAAATCAGGTGTCCCGGGTACAGCAGGGTGAAAGCACAGCCTGGCTGGAGTGAGGACACCGAGTTCAATAGAGCCTGTGCCTGGCTCTGCAGAAGCAAACTTAGCTAAAAGGATATTGTTTAACAAGTCTTCAAGTTTACTTAGCTTGAGCAGTGAAACTTGTCTGGCCAGTTTGAACCGTTTTCACTTCCTTGTTCTTGTTTGCAGAGGATGTGGGAAATGCACAGGAAAGATGCAGAAAGGATTCTGCAAGGGAAAGCCAAATCCCAGTAGTATCTTTTTGCTGAAAAAGAGGAGAATAACTCTAAGTTTAGGCTTCTGTGCTCTTGATAACAGAAGGAAATTGAAAAATATACTGAAAGATCCATCACTTTCGAGAGATTATTATCACCAGTGCAAAACCCCATCCCATTTCACACTCTCCAGAGATGCTGCCTGATAATGGGGAACCTGACAAGCTGCTGGTCTCCACACTAAGAGGATATAAAGCTAATAAACCAGAGGGGAATTTGCCACCACATTTGGGTTATTATTTCTAACTGTGTATATTGGGAATATCTTCTTTTCTTCTTCTTTATTCTTTGAAGAAGTGCGTAGGAAGCTTTTTCCACATGCCAAGTGATGAGTCCTCCTGCCAGCCTCCCTCCCCATCAGACAACTGTTTGGACACGGTGCCATGCTCCAGTGGAGTTATAAGATTTAATCCCCTGATGGGGGTATGTTAGAACTGTCTCCTTCCAAGACAAACACATTTTTTAAGGCTGAATTCTATGCCACATATCCTGGATACCAGGTGTAAGTCTCTATTCAGAGAAAAATCAGCACCCTCATCGCCCTTGCTTCCAGTCTGTGTATCATATAAAGCATCTGTGTGGTTTTGGAATGAAAATCTCAGCTTAGAAAAGAGCTGCTTCAGCAGCACTGAGATCTTCTTTTAATCACCAGAATTAAGTGTCTCTGATTTGTGCAAACTTCACTAAACATTACGTTCTTCAGGAGGCTTCTACCTCTGAAATTCAGATTCTTTTAAGGTGTTTTAGTGGCCAAAACCGGCGGTATTCCAGCTCACTGGCTGCTTCCGAACTTCTTGGCTAAGCAAAGCAGCAGCTGCTTGGTGGACACAGGAAAGGAGGATTGTGCTTTTGTACAGGTTTTGAGGCTGGTCCAGTCCCTGCCTCCTCATCTGATATTGAACGTGGATCAGGGTTGATATTATGGCTGGTCTTTTAAAGGCGGCTGTCACCCATTTCTGGAGAGGTGTATCCTGTAATGAATACCTGTGGACACTACAGAGGGGCACACAGGGTGTTGGCCAGCCCAGGACTGCTTTCGGTATGAAAGTTGGGCAGGTATTGCTGCTGTATTCCTTGCAAAGGTACTTGAAAATAAGAATAGGTATAGGAGTGCCTGTAAGAGGGGCATCAACAAAACTTCTGGGGATGCAGCTTTGGCTGCAAGATGCTCATAGAATCAATGAGGTTGGAAAAGCCCTTTAAGCTCATCAAGTCCAAGTGTTCCCCAGCACTGCCAAGGCCACCGCTAACCCATGGCACTGAGGCCTCGTCTCCACGCTGTGTGAACACTTGCAGGGACGGTGCCTGCAGCCCTGCCCTGGGCAGCCTGTTCCAATGCCTGAGCACCCTCTGGGGCAGGAATTGTTCCTCAGCTCCATCTAAACCTGCCCTGGTGCATCTTGAGGCCGGTTCCTCTTGTCCCATCCCTTGTTCCTTGGGAGCAGAGCCCAGCCCCTCCTGGCTCCATCCTCCTGTCAGGCACTTGTAGGGAGCGATCAGGTCCCCCCTGAGCCTTCTCTCCTCCACACTGAACCCCCCAGGTCCCTCAGCCGTTCCCCATCACACTGTGCTGCAGGCCCTGCACCAGCTCCTTCGCCCTTCTCTGGAATGATGTGCAGATACCGGCTGGCTCCTGGAGCAAGATGAGATCCTGGGAGAGAAACGGAAAACACCACTCTTTCTGCATCCTTTATTTTTGCAGGCTAATAGGATCTTGAACAGGGTCTACAAGAAAAGACACCTCAGGCATTCAGCACGACAGACAGGAGTAACCCATAAGCTCAACATCAGCTGAGGAAACCACCTCCTCTGTCCATGCCAGAGCCCGCTCTGCCATTCCTACTTTCCTGACATAACCAAGGGCTGTTGCTGAATCAATGGGAAATCAAAACCCCACAGCTGGCCGGGCCACCTGCGCCTGCAGCCCCCATCACCCGTCGCTCCCTCCCTGGGGACAGCATCCAGTTGTGGATCGGGACAGGGAATGCTGGCACGGGTCTGAGCCGCGGGGTCAGCCGGGGAGGCAAGGGGATGCCTGGCCCCAACACTGCGCCTGTTGTGGAGCGGGATTACTGCGGGAATTAGTGCCGGTGGATAGAGACCATCTCTCGGGCAACAACTGTGGGTGTCCTTTCCCCCAGCCCTTCCCAGGGAATCTGCCAGCCCGGCCCGTCTCGAATGCAGCCCCTGTGTGTCGGATCAGCACAGCTGTATGCGCGCCACTGCTAATCCCCCTGCACAACACACCGTGCGCCAGCTGCCCGGCCGAGAGGCCAGGAGGCCGGGGTGGTGCCAGGGCCCACCATGGGACAGCCTGGACCCCCCTTCACCTTCTGACCTGCTGAGGAACTCGGCCGTCGGTGAAGGGTTCTGGTCCCCACTTACATAACGCAGCCGTGCTCTGATACAGGAGGTGTGTGAGCCTCTGGCTCTTCTTGCTCAGCATCCTCCTCATCTCTCCATTTGGACATCCCTAGCACATTGCGTTGCAAAGAACGGTTGCAATCTCAACCCTCTACTCTCCTTTCAGGTTTGTGTTTTCATGACAGAAGGTAGTGATGCTTCCTCATCCTCACTGTCAGCCTGGCTGCATCCCTCTGGTCCACAGAGCTTGTATGGCTTCGGGCTCAAGCACATAGGTACCAGTACTGAAATCACCATCACCCTTCCCAAAGTGCTTTGAGATCTGAGAAAACAGTGCAAGATATATCCCTCCCCTCCCCATTTCTGGGGTAATTAGTCCCTGTGAGTTAATTTCCCAGCCGTTGGGCCCAGCAGATGGATTACAGATCCGCATCGCCCACACCGGATGAGGATCCTGTCACAGCGCCGTGCTCTCGGCTCCGGAACACGCAGCATGTTTGTCTCTGATTAGGAGTGCTCTTGCCTTCCAGCTTTCTGTCACCACACTATTGTTTTATAACTTGATACCTAATTTATTTTAATGACAACAAATAATTTGGCAAGTGCTCTCCATTCTTGTTCTGGCAAAATCCTGCTCACAGATTGATAAAGCTGTTAAATTGGGGGGGTGGGGGGGTGTTTTGCTCTGTTGATTTGGGGTTGAGGGGTTTTTTTTGGTAGAAACCTAAAGACATCAAGGAAATATTTGGAAAGGTGATCACTGACCATTGACACCCTGCCTTCCCTTCAGGGCTGCCACTCAAAGGAGAAGCTGCCATGTCGAAAATGTGCATTGATAGAGGGATGGGTAACACACAGAGCCAAACCTGGCAAGGCTGGAAGCCGGCTGCATCCCTCTTCCCATCCCTCACAGCCGTAATGATAATGTCATCCTGTTGCCCTCTGCTCACCAAAGAGCCTGCCTTTGGTTCCCTGTCCAGGAGAGACAAATCCTTTCCCCCCAAGCAGGAGCAGCTGCAGTCCCTGTCCGCAAGAGACTGGCACAGCCCTTGAGGGATTTCCAGGGGTCTTGCCAACTCGAGTGAAGTCACAGGGAGATGCACAAGTTCAGCAGATGGGATCTGGGTGGTTGAATTAAAAGCCAGTGACTTTTAATTCAGCAGCCATTATTGCAAACATGACCAGAAGTGACTCCCTGAAGCTCAGATGATGCCTCTGCAATAGGTTCGGCCTCAAGCCCCTGAAGGCCCCTCCAGCAAATCCCTGTGTTGTCCTCTTTCTGCATAAAGGGTTGAACTCCAGCTTAAGCTTCCCATCTGTGTGGTGTTGTATCTGGAGCCTTCCTGCCTTTATGGGTGTTTCCATGGCAGAGCTGCAAGGAGGAGGCTGTTATCCTGTGTGCATGAAGGGCACCCCATCAGACTTGCTCCCACTCAGTCATCCCAGGAGATAGAAGCACCTACAGAATTGAATTCAGCTCCCTACAAAAGATTGGTATTAATGCATGCTGTAGGCAGCAGTAACTTCAGGGTCTGCAAGACCAGAGCCTTGGAAGGGGGCAGAAATAGACTTTATAAGGGGTCTTCTTCCTATGTGAGACATGGCTCTGACCTTATCCTGCCTGACCTCTGGGCCGCATCGGTTTGTTCAGCCTGCAGATAGACTGATGGTTTGCAGAGATTCCCTCTCCTGGAAAAACACACTCCTTCTTTCTTCTGGGGTCCTGGGGAAGCTCGACTCTTATTTCGTGTTCCGATAAGTAGAAACAAGGAGCCAAAGTGGAGCAAACCCAGATGCATTAATTAAACAAACACAAACTCCACGATCCCTGCACGTCCCCAGTGTGAAGCTGGCTCTGATTTATCAAGACACATTTGGCTTGTGAAGAATGAGGCCAAATGCTTTAAGATCTACAGCTTTCAGCTCACAGGAGCCCACAGCACTTGACCTCTCTGTGCTGGCTCGTGGGCAGGCAAAGAGATGCTGCCAGCCCACGAAACAAGCCCTCCTTGTCCTCCCTGGTATGTGAGCCCACGGCCAGTGACCCGAGTGGGGCACACAGATGGCACCCCCACCCAGCAGAAACCAGCTTCTTTGCAAAGAATAACCCCTCTGTAGCGTTTCTTTTCTTTAGCTCTAAAAATAAAGCAGCAAAACAAATGGGAAGGGACACATGGAGTGGGGAGCAGGAGCTGGGAGGATGGAGAGGAGCTGGGGATCTGCCTCTGGGATTCACAGTCTGTTGCTTTAAATTTGAAACTATATCCCTAGGGGACACTTGAAGTACTCAGGAAAGGGTGAATTGCAAGCCAATTAGAAGAGTCATTATTAAGCCAATCTCCTGCTGAGGCCAAAAAGAGTTCACTCTTGTATTGTTGAGTCTTCCAGTGTATGATAAATTGCTGCAACAGCGAACAGCCCTCCTCTCCATGCCCACTGGGGAGAGGTCCAGGAACGATGGGTTACACTGCACCAAAGGAGTTTTAAATTGGAAAAATCACTCTATCTGCAAGGAGAAGCTGCCTTGGGTCGAAGTGGAGTCCTCATCTTGGAAGCTCTTTGAGACCAGGTTTGACCCACTGCTGCCAGGTACCTGGGGTGACTTCTTGTTTTCCATCATTCAGTGACAATAGCATACAGCTTGTTGTGTGATGCCAGTTGCAGAGCTTCTTCACCCAGCAGACGCATCTGGCTTTGTTGTTACTACTATTGGATCACCATCAGTGGCCTCTGGTGTGTGATTTCCTTCCCCAGAGTTAATCCGTGTTTAAATCATATGTCACAGCAGAGCAGACATGCTCTGCTACAGTCCAGAAACTGCTCAGGCCCTGCAGCACGTTAGTTTAGAAACTTACACTGAGCCTTATTTGTAAGCCAATAATGCAATGGTCAGGGCTGGTGCCTAAGTCTGGGATTTGTTGTGCAAGTGCTATAATGTGCAGTAAAGCATTTGGCTAAGATCAAAATACCATAACAAGCTGGAAAGCCACTTTCTCCATTGGCAGTGCCCAAGGTAGGGGTGTTTCCTTTGTATGGCTGATACGGGTAAACCCATGGGATAAATGAGGCTGTGTTTGTTTCTAGCTCAGAATGCCCCTGCTAATCCTGGCTGGAGAAACCTGGAGACTGCTTGGGCAGTAAAAAGGCTGACTGCCACTTTCACATTTTGCTGCATGAAATTGGTGGTTGTTTCTACTCAGAATTGGGCTTCCTGCAGTGTTGGGTTTATTTGCCTAACACAGCTGCTATCAGACCTATTGTTAAGGGGATAGTTCATATTTGAATATATACTGATAATTGGGAAGGCTCAAATCACTGCATACATTCTGCATTTCGATTTCAGTGATTTCTGAGCCTGTTCACTCTCTCAAGCGTGCTGCAGTTGTGGTTTGTTCACAAGCAGAGCTAGTAATTGCAGTTTCATATGGAAGGGAAGGCATCAGAATTCAATAACGAGTATTTGATGGAAGGAGAATACCAGTAAGACAGAGGTCATAAAAATACCATACACAAACCCAGCTGTTTAGCCATTTCCTCCATTGCTCATCACTGCAATCTCTGCTGGCTGAATGATTTCCTTTCTGTTTAAAGGAAGAGAAAGGACCAGGCAACTGAAAAGAAACTAAGCCCTAAAGTGAATGCAAAAGGTTCCCAACTAAAACAGCATTCTTTTCTTGCAAGTTGCATAATGTTGATGGACACTATAAAAACACAGGCCATGGCTAACTGCAACTGTTTTGTCTGCTCACGTTTACACTATATTGAGATGTTTCTAAGCAGAAGGTTCTGTTACCCTGATGAGTGGTAAATAGGTGGGGTCTTCTTCAATTGGCTCCAAATTTAGCTTGACCTCTAGGTCAAGTGGTTAATTAGGGGCTGTCAGCTCAGCAAGGTTCCTGTGAAGTTGCTTTAAGCTGTACTTAAGAGCTCCAAACCTCAAGCCAGGTTTGCTTCGTGCAAAGGCAATTTGGGGATGTGCTGCTGCTCCCTGCAAGGGCTGCCGGAGCCGCATCAACTGTGCAGCTAGCTGCAAGGATGCTGCAGATGCAGCTCTGCTGTTGCAGGGATTGCTGCAGATGCAGCCCTGAGGCATTGGTTGGGATGCAAGCATGGTCCTGGGCTCAGCACAAGGGGAGGGTGACACATTCCCAAGGTCAGGTGGGTATGTAACCTTCCTTTTAGCTCTATTCCGATGGTCTTTTTCACTTCTGCCTAAACTGCAGGGCCCAGAGGATGGACTGAACGTGCCGTCTATCCTTCCCCCCCCCCCCCCGCTCTGCGGCCATGAATTTCCACGCTGCTCCTTAGGCAAGGGGTGATTTGGAGTCCCCTGAACAATCATCAGGAAGGAAGACAATAACGATTTTAAATGAAAATAGTTACAAGTGAGGAGTGGCCGTGCCAAGAGGTAATTCATTTCAGACTGCCTGTCTTGCAGCTATTTGCCAATTCCTTCAGCATGTAATCTTCCCATTTCCTACAGGCGAGCTCTTTTCTGCACACTTATAATTAGGTGTGTTTTTTTCTCCCCTCTCCCCCTAACCTCAGGCTCCAGACTTGCAGCTTCCGAAAGGAGCTCACGTCCCATTAATTATTTTCTCTTTATTACCCTGTTTTGCAGGGGAGAAGGGAGTTGGGGAAGGTGATTGCACAGAGTCAGAGGGAAGTGTTTTGGCTGCAGCATCCTGGAGCAGTTTGGGAAGGAGATGGGAGCCAGCAAAGCAGTTGCAAAGGGTTGGGGGCCTGACTGAGCTGAGATGTGCCCAGTAGCATCAGGGAGGAGTGGGAGAGAGCTTTGCCGTGGGAACAGGCAGGCCGGGGAGGCTTTCGGCTGCAGAGCTGATTGCTTGACTTCGCCCAGCAGAAACATCGAGCAGAGGCGGTTTCCCCTTTATTGCTTTGGGGATTTGATGTGATTACATACATTAACTTGTGGCTTTTCTCTTGTAATTGCTGGTTACTTCCTATAAATGTGTCTGCATGGATATACATACTCATACGCATATATATGCACACACATACATGGATATGTCTGTATATAGAAATGTACGGATTATAATTGGACTTCTCACACCTTAAAGCAGGTCCTATCAAACACCAGCTACCAGGATTCTGAAAATATGCCCTGGGTGGTCTGGGGAATGCCACAAAATTTATCTGCCTCTTTCTTACCTATTTGCTTTAGCATCTGAGCTCCACGTTTGCAGGCCCCTGGGTAAGGGATAAAGTCACGACCATTGTCTCATGGGTGCCTGGGTGGAGGGAAGGGATGAAGGCTCAAATGATGCTCGCTTCCTGAGCAGAGGCAGCAGGAACTGATGCCCGACCTTCCCCAGGTTTGTATATGAGGTGGTGTGGGATGCATGCCAGGTTACAAGGAATCGGGGTTTTCAAGATTTGAAAGTAATTGCTTCTGGTTTGTATCCAGAGAGTATTCCTTCAGTTTCATAAAATACATATTGTAGGAGGTGCGAGAGAAATTATGAGTTGGTTGTTATGGGGGAAGAGGACCAGGTTTAGGTGATGCTCATTGTGTATATAGAATCATAGAATAGTTAGGGTTGAGAAGGACCTTAAGAATATAGCTTGAAAGGGAGAACTGAAACATGTGCATAGCTGAGCTGGGGTCAAAAGATACCTGCTTGGCTTGAGGGAGGTAATGAGGGTGAGACACGTGGCCCCAATTTACTCATGAAGGAAAGAGGCCAGTTACACTCTGCTTTGCCCTACTCAATGTTATAAAGATCAGAAGAGCATTTTGCATGAAAGCAGCCTGAAAAAAACCTGAAAATACATTTATCTTATTCAATAAAATTCCATTGTCTGATGTATCCTGAAGATGGAGAGGAGAGTGAAAGGAGAATGAGCAGCTGCTTGTTCGTATTTGTTTGCACTGGTTTTATATGATATCAGTTCCATTCTTCAGGGGTTCTACAGCTCACCCACAGGGGCAAGAAAGGATTTGTTCCTGACCCTTTTAGCATGATTTAGCTTCTGGGTTTGAGATTTTCTTCCTTTTTCTTTTCTTTTATTTCCTCAGAAACAGTGGAAATTGGCCACAGCTCGAAACAGGATGTTGAGCAAAGCTCACACTCTGCTCCTGGTGGTATTAAAATCTCTTGGATGCCTGGTGGATAGATCATCCCTCCATGCTCTGGGTTAAACAAACTGATTTAGGGTGCAGAAATAACTTCTCTCAGGTCACAAGGGTGAGGCCTTTGGCGCATGCATGGGATCACTGTGGATTTCCCCCAGCAAATTCCTTGCTATTGCAGGAAACTTGACATTAGTGATGCTCTTGCATATTACAATGGTGGGTCTGTGTGTTATAAGGTGCTGGGAGGTTTCTGTGATAGCAGTGGATGGGAGAGGTAGGAAATGGGTGCCCTGGACTAAATGCCTCTCATTTTCCTGTTAAGTCAAGGAACTGATGTGGATGTTGAGTGTGGTCTGTTGCAGTCCTTTATTCCCAGACCCTGTTGTCTTTACTTGAACTTGACAAAAAAGGGTTTCCTGAATGTCTCTCTCCTGATTTTCCCTAAATCCTGGACCTAACAGTGCCTCCTGCCCTGTCTGTGCTCTGCCTGGTTTGCTCTTCTGCACTGAGCTTCATTTCCCCCAGCAAACCTCAGCAATGTTAAGCAGCAGACCACAGTAAAACCTAAATTTGAGCTGTCTGGGTACTTAGGGAGATTTAACTCCTGCTGCCTAGGAGTGTTGTACCTGGCATTGGTGCAGAGATAACTCATCAAGCAAAATGTTAACCTAGCTGCAGCAAAAGACTTTGCCATTTAACTTATGATAAAGAAAGTCATCAGCTAATTTCAGCTGGGCTTGGAGCCTTTCAAAGAACTCACAGGGTTTCCCCCCCTCCTTTACTCTTAAGGAAAAGTAGTAAAAAGGACAATTCAGGCTAGAGTTGAATGAAACCCCACAGATCTCCCAATTTAATCTGTGTCACAGGATCTCTTCTTCCCCGCGCAGCAACAGCCTGTTTGGGGACCGGCTGAGGCTCGTACCACGGCACAGCTTGGCTCCGGTGAGGTTTTGACAGGCTCCAAGGATTAGGCAGCAAAGTTTGCCCTGGGGAGCCGTCGCCACAGAGCAGAGTGCAGCAGCTCCTTCTGCTCGTGGTCTTTTTGCAAGACAAACAGCATTGGCTGATTGTGGCACTTGTGCCGTGACAGGGCTCAAAGGGGAACTGCTCCACAGCTGGAAGGAGCCATCATCCCATGAGCTGTAAATCAAAACCCCTTGAAACACAGGGCAGCGTGTTTCTGGAGGGAGTTCTGCACGTGATTGTGGCCACAGAGAAAAAGCCTGGGTGTACTAAGGAGAGCCCAAAACTAGTGTCTGCTCTGTATGCTCCTGAGGCTAGGAAATCTTCCCATGTAACACTGGGATACAGCAGGTAGTGAGGCAGAGGATTACAAACCTGCCAAAAAGAATGTTGGTGTTCAAAAGCCATTAAAACTTATTAAAGTGAATGCGGATTTCACAGCTGTCTCTGCTGAATGACTTACAAGATGCCAGCTGTCATTTGGGTGGTCTTTTCCTCTGGTATCTCATCTCACCCTGTCTGCTTCACCCCATTGAGCTGCAGCAGAACCCCAGGGCTTTGCAGATCCATTCTCTAACACAGAGTGTGGGGGCTGGTTTGGTATCTTTCTTTTATTATTATTAATTTATCTTATTGATAGCAGCCCTGGAGCAGAGACAATCTCGTCTTCCAGGAATCTCAGCTCAAAATCACAGCCTGTTTCCCAAGCAGTTTTTCCACCCTGGGAACTAAAGCTAATCACAGCCTTTGCAACCACCCGCTTCTCACCACGGTCCTGCCTGATAATCTCTGCTCAGCTGCATAGGACCCTGCATAGGCTCCAGGCCTGGCTGTTTCCTTCTGCTGAGACCACTATTGCCACCTGATAGCCCAAACAGTCTAACAATGCTTAAAGAAAACATGACCAAATGTATTTTAATGTCATTCCACTGAATGAATTATGCTTCAATACTGCATTACATTTCAGTTGCTGTGTCTCTGGTAGCACTGAAGGCTGTTCAATACTGAAAGGGGTCTTATAAGAGAGATGGGGACAGACTTTTTGGTAGTGCCTGTAGTGACAGGATAAGGGGGAATGGTTTTATATTAAAAGAAGGTAGATTCAGACTAGGTATAAGGCAGAAGCTCTTCCCTGTGAAGGTGCTGAGGCGCTGGCACAGGGTGCCCAGAGAAGCTGTGGCTGCCCCATCCCTGGCAGTGTTCAAGGCCAGGTTGGACACAGGGGCTTGGAGCAAGCTGCTCCAGTGGAAGGTGTCCCTGCCCGTGTACAGGGGTTGGAGCTGGAGGAGCTTTAAGGTCCCTTCCAACCCAAACCAGTCTGGGATTCTATGTTTTTTGACAGGGACCAGCAAAGAGGACTGAAGATGGAGAAAGGTTTAAAACGAGGTTGTGTGGTTTGGAAAGGAGAAAAGCAAAAGGTGTTTTGAAGCGTGTGCACGAAGCACAGGAAGAAGACTTCTTCCATGGTCTTGCAAACTTCCTATATTTAATGGGGAGCTGCCTCAAGGAAGGAGCTCCAGTGCCAGAGAGCAAATGCGGGTTCCCCAGCCCAGCACATGCTTAAACTCCTGAACCACGAGCAATTTTCATGGCGCGGTGTCATTTATCCACCCCAGCCTTGCCAGGATGACAGGGAGAGACAGAATCATTTTCTCCAGTGCAGGAGAACAGCACAGTGCTGCTCACAGTGACACATTAGTGCTTAAATCCCTTCATTCCTGCAGAATGAAATGGATACTGATGATTATTAATGGACAATAAACTTGCAGACTGGAAAGGCAAAATTCATCCGACCACGGACTGACTCGTATTTACAAATATGTCAGCCCAATGGAAAACTGCTGCTGAAATCATATCACTTACTGGTGTTTCTGAGTAAATGTTCTTGAATAGTGTTTTAAGGAATTCTGTTTTAGGGAAAAGCCTGATCTTCTTATGGTAAGGAGGCTAAATTGTTCTTGGTATCAAAGGGTTAACAATGCTTGGGGTTGGTTGCTGCTTCTTTACGGTACTTGAAATATTCTGATTGAAACAATGTTCAAAGAAGATTTGGGAATTCAATTAAATGGCAATTTCCAAGTAAAAGTGCTGATTTATTTTTTTTTCCAAATTCCAAAATTTCTTGGGAGTAAATAAAATGTTTGAATTAGTAGTTTTTATTTTAAATGTCACTGGGTTTTCTTGCACCGTTCAGAGCACATCCATTTAGAAGTTTCTGTGCTATTTATTTGGCTTTTCTGACTTTGACTTTTATTATTATTATTATTATTATTATTATTTTTGGAAATATTTTTATTTTGGGATTTAAATACAACCTCCCCACTTCGAAATACTGGAATTTCCAGTAAACTGAGCTGCTCTTTTTGAGTCACTTTGGCTGATAACTGCACGTGTTACAAGCCTACAGTGGGGCACAATAACCATACTCTGCTCATGGGCTTGTCCCTTTAAGTTTGTGTGGAGTTTGCTCTGGAGTTTGATCCCTACGAGCTAATTCCCATGCAGAACAATCCACTCAGCCCTGCTATTCCAGTAATGGATGGAAGAGTGTTCACAGCAGTGACAAATAGGTGGTCTTTGGGTAGGACTGTTTAGGGGTTGTTCAAGCAGATTAGAGGCCATCAGCTTGGTCAATGTTTTCACTTCATTCCGAGGTGTCTGATCTCCACCACTGCAGATATTCCAAGGGCAGGGAATTGCTTTTGTTCTAGTTAATTGCTGAACTGCTTTCTGTGCAGCTGACACATTTCAGGCCACCACTGTGCACCAAGGAGATGCCCTCACCAGCTGTTAGACAGGGAATTGAGAAGGACATTTACCATGGCCCAGGCTTTCTGCCTTCCTAGGAAGGAAAAAGAGTGTTTTGGATGGATTCCAGTGAGACACTCTCCTGCAGTTCCCCCCTCAAGGATGGCTGATGACCAAGCCTGACCCATTCTACACTTAGCTGACAGATAGTTACAGACAGCAAAAAAAGGCAGATGGCTGAGAAGGGGAAACCTTTTACAGCCTGGGATTAGTGTCCTCTGGCCAGCTGGCTGTTTGTGCATACTTTATTCTGACAACTTTGAAATGTAGCATAATTTATGTGTTTGATGGACCAGAACCGGCTCTGGGAGCATCCAGAGTCTTCCATCATGCTAAGAGCGGAATAGCTGATGCAGACGTTAGAAGTGACTGTTTGTCCAGAAACCTCCGCTGCCTTTTCAGAGTGCATCTGAAGATCTCAGATGAATTTAACACTATTCAGGTCCTACCTTTCTCCTCCCCACTCCTGAGGCATCCCCCAAAGCCCTCTGCACAGCTCTGCTTAGCTGGGCTTGCACCAGTTAAAGAAGCTTGCTGTGTTATTCCTAGATCTGATCTTGTGTTTCTCTTGCTTGCTTCCAAAAGCTTAACCAGGTCTGAATCTTCCTAAGAAAACCTGCTCTTGTGAGGTACCCAGCTGACTTCATAGGCTCTGGATGGCTGAAAGGAGAGCCAGAGGTGGACAGACCCTTGGGTGCTCCTGCAGCCCAAACTCCATCCAACCTGGTGGAAGTTGCCGCTTCCACAGTGCATTTTCATGGTTTTCTTGCGTTGCAGCAGTATCTCAGAGGAGCCCCCCAAGCCCCAGGGAACGCTTACACTGAGCATTTAAGATTCAGCTCCAACATGAGGCTAGACATGAAGAGCTCAGCCCACGTAGGAGCCAGAGCAACCTCCTGGGGTGCGTGTTACAAGAGCCTTCCCTCTTTGCCAATCCGCAGAGGTCAGGAGCTGTCACAGCCAGCAGCTGCAGAGCCTGTGCTCTCTGGTTCAAGCTGTTACAGCTTTTAACTGAGACGTGGATTTACCAGGGATGAGAAAAATGAGCTTCAGCTCTCCCGTTAACTATATCCTCTTGCTCCCTTGGCAGCTTGCTCAGTCAGCTGCTGCCCACCGGCTCCAGCCACAGTGCCAGGACTCTGATATTACTGTGATTCCTACAACCCCACCACACTGGATCCTGCATCTGAAGGGGCCGTCTCTGTGCTGGTATCACACTAAGAGCAATAGCTTTCTGCAGGGCTGAGCTCTTCCTACCAGCTTCAGCATCATGCAGTCCTAGCAGTGAAGCAGGGTCTACTCATGGGCAGAGTTTAGCTCATGAAGGTGTTACCTGCTTTGTGTTGGTCTCATCCTGCTCTGAGGAGCAGATATGTCAGGTGCTTTGGCTCCTTCCATTCCTTCTCATTCTGCTTGCAAAGGGGTGATGTTGTGATGAGAAAGTGTCTGCAGGTCTTTTGCAAGGAAAATGCTGGGCATCTCCCTCCTGGCCAGGCAGGGTGCTGGTTGTTTTGGCTCTAGATTTAGGCCTAGATGTGCCTAAATACAGCCTTATTTCTTCTTCATACCCTAAAGTTCCTGAGAATTAGAAAGAAATAGCACATGAAAAGGTGGATGCGCAGTCCTGGCTACAGGGTCTGAGCCTTAACAGGCAGCAATCACGCACGCTTTGATGCACATAACTTTTGATACCATGTGTTTTGCATTTCAGCTTTTGCATTCAAGCCTCTTCTCTCTCCATCCCACAAGCATTCAGGAAAGATACAACAAAAATAGCAAGTTTAAGCCAGTCCCTTTGGCTATGCAATACGAGCATCTTAGCAAACAGTTGATATCTATATACTTTGTCATTCCTTCATTAACTCAGGTTATCAATCAATTTCCTTTAGGAGAGCAGCCTGGCAGAGAGATACAAGCAGGTACAGAAGGAAAACCAGGATGAGTGATGTTCGACGCCCAGGTCCTTTCCCTAAGGCCAGAGCTGAATACCTCTGGTCTTAGTGCATGAATAAATTCCCCCACAGGAGCTTCCTGCCAGGCAGTTGCTATCGAAGTAAAGAGAAGATGAAAACAGAACCATGTTTGTCCCTGGTTTGTTCTCCTCCTCCTTCTTCATACGGCTGTAACCCAAATAACTGGCCTGGAACCAGCATTTTCCAAGTGGATGGGTTATCTGCGCTTGATCTGCCCACCTGCACTCAGGCCACTTTTGGTGATGGATGCATCCTGTCTCCCCAGCTGGCTGTTCTGTGCTGATTTCCCATGTCCTGGCTGCGGCTCAGCTCTTCCATTTGCCTCCAGTTCTGCTCCCCTGCAGCACTGGAGCGGATGCTGCTGCAAGGATGCCCCCACTTTGGGGATTTACCTCCTTGTTTTTCAGAACCAGATGGTCTCTGGCCTTTCGTTTATCCCCTTGACCCCAGCAGCCTCCTCTTCTACAGCCTTCCTTGGTGCTCCTTGAGTCCCTTCTAGCCTCTGAAGGGACTGCTCCTTTCCTTGTGTCCTCTGAGCCCTCCTTGGCTCTCTCCTTACAGTGGTTCCCACCACCCCACTGCTTGGGATGCAGATACATCTCCAGCCCTTCTGACACTGGGGTGAAGCAGAGGTAGCTCCTTCCAGCTGGCACCTCAAGTGTTAATCCAAGGCCAGAAAACCAGGGCTGATTTCTTTTATTTCTGAGGATCTTTTGGCCTTCTTTTTTTTTCCCCCTTGTTTTGGTGTTTTTTTGAGCTGTTAAGTGACATCTGAATGGGAGATATGAATATCGAAATGATTCCTTGCTGAAAGCTGCAGAAAAGCCACAACCCTCAGATCAAACAAGTTTTTGTGCCACAGCAAAATTAAATCCTTGTGATTTCCATATTCTTCAGTCAACAGGCTGGCGCCCAAATCGTTGCCATAGCTACTGAAGTACGGGCTGTCAGGAGCAGGGAGACACGCTGTCCGAGGGTTAAGGAGCTGTTTAATTATTCAACCCAATAGCTGGCAAGCACTCCACATTGACAAAGGGGGGTCTCCTGTGATCTCCGGCTGGATGGATCACTTTAACCCGTTCTCCTCCCTCCCTGCCACATTCCCTGATGAAAGGGAGAGAAAACTGGATTTATTTCCCTTTTGATTCGGAGAAAACTCCAGGAACTCACCAACAAAGTTTTCTTTCCCTTGTTCCCCATTACTTACATTCCTCTGTCAAACTTGCTGGACACTGTGTGAGTCAAGGAGTGTAAAATGGGATAACCCATTCCTTTTGATACCCATCCTCAGGCTGTGCCTCAGTTTCCCCACTTCCCCTGCAGAGATCCCATCTCTGGGACATTCTGGCTCTTCCCAAGCTGACCCATTTGATACGTGCTGTGGCGTGGACATGATCTTGGGGCATTAATCCTCCTTGGATACTTGAGGAGCTTGGCACAAGGGCTGCTGGAAAATGCAAAGTACAATTGCAAAGCCCCGGCTGAGCAGCAGAGGATGGTGTTTGCTGCCTCCACAACCTCCCTGGGATGGTTTGTCTCAGGTTTGCATGTACAGCATATTGGGACCATGGGCTGCTTTCTCCTAATGTGCGAAAATGAAAATACTTGGAAAAACCCCAACAGTGCTGGTCAAGACTCCCTCATTAAGGAGAGTTGTGTTTTCAGACACCTTCCTCTCTTTTCAGCTCTCCCTTTACTATTTAACTCTAGCGAAACCCATGCTCTCATACAAACTCCGGGGCTTTTTCTATCTGGAAATCATATTAAACACATTGCCTGGCCAAGCTCCTTTGCCAAGCTGATTACTGTGTTGTCCTCTGATCCGAAAACACTGGGGGTAAGGTAAGGTAACGGTGCAAAATCCACCACTTAGTCATTGCCGGACATGAGAAACTGCTTTGGTTATCAAAGAAATATGTTGAAAGTGGACACTGATAGCCCCTGGGGGTCCAGCTACCTGGCTGGTGCCAACAGAAAGAGACAGATTAATGAGGTCTATGGCCAGTTGCTTCTGTGCTCTTTTCTTAACCTTGGTATTTCAGAGGACTTCCAGACAGATGAAGGACAGCGCCTGGTTAATCATTTATCCATCTGCATATCCAGCCTCTCTTTTCATCGTCTTTTCTGGCCTCAGAGGAAAAATTAACATATTTATTTTCTGGTTTCTCCCCCACAATCCTACGGAAGCAATTTTGGTCGCAATAGGAAGTCCCGTCCCATCCAATTCAGTGGAAAAGAAAGGAAAGAAACAAGGGAAAAAAGGCAAAAGGAAGCACGCTGGAGTGATCGGGAAGGCCTGTGGGGACAGGGTGCTCCAGCCGGCCCTGGCCTGCCTTGAAGTGTTTCATGCTCCAGTGTATTTTTAGCTACTGTCACAGGGTGATTTCCTCGCTGATGGGCTCGAGGTTCATGTTGCACTGCTGCAAAGCTCACTTGCTCCAGTGCAGACCTCCAAGCTCGAGGGCTTCTGACCGCAGATTTTCATCTGGATGCTTTTCTGTTGTCAGGGGCCAAATAGCGAAGCCTTTTCTCAGCCTCTTTGCAGACCAAAGTCCCATCGCATCTGTGGCCTGACTCATCTCTAGGCACTTTCCCCCAAGCCCCACCGTGCTCCTCACCACCACCCCTGCTTTGCTGTGGCGTGCTTTGGCTTCCTGGTGATGGGGCTGTCTCCAGATGTGGCTGCAGCCTCCAGCCTTTACCCTTGTGTCCCATCACATGTAGTGCAGGATAGAAACACACAGTCGGATCTTCAGGCAAATGCTTGGACCACAGTGAAGTGTCAGCGTCGAGCCTGCTCTCCTACTTGAGCCCGTGCCTCAGTTTCCCCATCTTCACACTGCAGTGGCTTTTTATGTCTTTTCTTTTGTTGGTTCTTGACATTACATTTTGTAACTACTACTGGTCACAAAGCTGTGTGGCATTGCAACATTCCCTGTATAATATATCCTTCCTCTCTATGTTTTCCTGAAAACCCATGTCCCAGAATGATCATGAAACATTCCAAGAAGAAATGCCAAGAATTTCCTAGTAAACGTCTTGGCTCTTAAAGTCTTGGGGTTTTGTTTTTCTATAAGTAATGAAAATGAAGCATCATTTAAGGTCTTTATTGAGTCTACTAAGCTGGGTTGGATTTCGCTGCCTTCTGGTTTCCTGGGAAGGCTGACGGAGCTTGCTCTAATTTCAATCCACAAACCACCTTGGCCTCTTCTGTTGGGAAAGGGAAGATATTGGATATTCATGCAGTAAAATCTCATTCACCTGATGGGACATCAGAAACAGTGCCCAGGAGAAGGGTTCTCCTGGGCCATACTGGGATATTTGTGTAGTAATGGGGCACTTTGATTAGAGTACAGTTAAATGGAAGGTGTAGATAATATCTGTGCATCATCTCCAAAAGTCTTCTCATACAATTGTGTGCTGCCACTCGTTTTTTTGTTGGTGGCTTCTCTTTGGTTGATTTATTCTCTTTGGGGATTTATTTGGCTTCAGCTGAGCTACGGCTGCTCTGCATTGATCTGCTTCAGTTGGCCTCATTTAAATAAAATGACATTTTCATTCTGGATATTGGTGACAGGAAGAGTGATGGGGTTGTGGGGAATGCTCACAGCTGGCAGGTCCATGCTCTTCCTATACATCACCATGGGCTGAGCTACAGCGCTGGCACCAGGCAGCCTCTTGATCCTGTGTTTTCCATTGCCAAAAATGACTTTGGCTTTCGGGTGTTTTGATTTACTGCAACCTGCACTCAGAAGCATGAAAATTCTCAGTTGTAGAGGTCAGGAAAGAAAACGCCATCAGGAACTGGGTCTGTTACAGTGTTTTCTTGAGCACTGGGGTTGCTGGTAGCCTCAGTCCCTACACTCGTTCCAGTCCCAGCCCCATTGCCCACACCGATTTCTATGCCAGAAGCCTGACAAGCACTTTGGCAGTGTTTAAAGCCTTCCCAAAGTGAATGGGAAATTCCTGGTGGTGTAACAACAACCTGGAAGGTAACAACCGTCTCAATGGCTTCTTCTGCTGCCCCCAGCCAGCTGATGGGACCTCTGAGAAAGACAAGAAGTCACCTCTGCATCAGTCATTTGTCACTTGTCAGCTCCCTCCATGGATGAGCAGGTTTTTTCCAATGGCACATCAGGCTGTGAACGTGCCTCAGCCAACTATAGTTAGGGTTTTCGGGTTGGAAAAACCAGCATCACTTAAATCAAGGAGATGGGAAAAAAGCCCTTTGGATTTCACAGGAGAAGCGGGACTACCAGGCCTGTGAGCACAACAGCATGTGGCTGTGTTGAGCTTAATTTGCCTAATTGCTGCACGCTGTTAGCAACAGTTCCCATGTTTACCGGTTGAGTCAGAGCTGCTTGTTGAATCTCTAATTCAAAGGGACCTCGAGTAATAAAAACCAGCCTTGGAATAGTCTTTCTCATTAGCTACTGTTGCTTTGCTACAGCAAACATAACACTGCCTTCACTAAGCACTCTCCTATTCGGAGCAATATTGATCCTTTATGGACAAGGCTGGAAAAAAATGTGGAATTTCACATTTTTAAAAAATTTGACTTTTTCCCCCAAAAACTGTTATTTCTGGATGAGGTGCACAGGTGCAATAAGAAAGTGTACCCCCCTCCACTGCCATGGCAATGCAGTCCTGGGGTTTGTGTCTTCCCCCTTCTTCGGTGGAAGAGCCAGAGGCACCTCCAGGTTATCTCAGGGGGAGTCTTTGCAAGTGGGAAGATTCCTCCATCTCCAGAGGAATCTACATTGTGCCTTAATATCATAGAATCATAGAATAGTTACGGTTGGAAAGGACCTTAAGGTCATCAAGTTCCAATATCTTCTCATTTCTACCTTGCTCTTCAGAAGGATCTCACTGTCATTTGATGAACGTGTATGGAGAGACCTTTGTTGTGCATATGCTCAAAATGCAAATAGAGAACCTGATGGCTTTGTGACATCTATAAATTCATCCCTACCCTTTTTCCTATGGATGGGGTCAATGATGGAAGACCAATGCTGCTGGTCTGCCACAACACACCAGCAAGGGATGCTGATGGCAGCCGAGGGCATGAGTGTGGGTGCTCTGCCTGTTCTCAGGCTGATCTGGTGGTCTCTTCCCCCTTTGCCATCTTGGTATGTAGGTGACAAGAGCTAGAAGTCATTAAGCAAGGAACAGGTAACAAACACAGTTTGAGTCTGACCACATCATAGCCAACAGCTGTAAAATTCAAGAGACAAATAGATCTATCTATAAATAATGAGACCTCACTGAGCTCCAGTACATAAGGTTTCTGATCCCAGTACTTCTGCACAAATGGCTATCCTAACTTGCTGACACGCATCTCCTTAATTGACCATTATTACCACGTCTGTATCACTGGCATGCCATCTTCCCCTTTCCTTGGCATGACCTTGCTCTGTCTCACAGAGTTAAGCTAGAGAAAACTTGGTCTAATCTTGTCTGGGAAGGTACATGGGCTATTACGACACTATCTGTGAATCCAGGGCAGCAATAGGCATATATGTCAAGTTATTCAAACTACTGGGTCTATAGGGCTTAAACCACGACAGGCTCTGGCTCCCTAAATAGTTATGGGAGACAGTCAGAGACTGCTGTCACCCTCCTCCTTTTCACACATGCTAGGTTACATGTGCTGTCACACATCTTTAACTTCCACAGATGAATTCAGACTCTTTCAGCCTTAGACACCACAGCAGGTGCTTAAATCCATTATTCAAGCAGAATAACTGGGATTTATACGGCATAGAGGCAGGTATCCATCAAACAGGAATGAGAACAGTAGGGAAGGTAAAGCGGGGGGGGGGGGGGGAAGTGCTTGAAACAAGGAGATATAATTAGAAATTTGTGATTTATTTTGCTCAGAGCAAAGTCAATGGCCCTGGAAGTCTCAGCATCCCTCCAATGCAGCAGAGGGCAATGCTCAGGTGTGCACGTTTTTGTCTGAGTGACACTTGTTTCTGTGGGACCAGCTGAGATCTGAGAGCTGGTTTTCAGTCGGGAAAACCCCTTCGTGTACTGGATTGTCAGGGAGTCAGGAACTACATTAATAACACCCCGCAGACCTCGTAAAACCAGAGGGATGCTGCCAAAGGAAAAGGACTGAGCTTTACAGTCGCAAGAAGAGTGCAGGAGGAATCAAAGCTTATGATGCAATTTTGTGTGAATAAGGTCAGAACATTTTGTTTTGGCCTCGTGAGTGGGACTTTCACCACGGGACACAATGTTGAAATGATTTGACTGTTGTTTTTGCTAAAGGAGGTAAATCCCAGAATCCAGCTGCTTCATGATTCCCAGCTGAGTAAAAAGGATACAGTCCCATGAGGTGTGGGTGCAGTCAATTCCCAGTTCAGTCTGGGTAGAAGAAATACTGATCCTCAATCCCCTTCTGCTCTTACAGAAGACTGGGTGCTCTGCCTTTGAAGGTCACTCCATCACTCTTCCATTAGAAATGACCGAGGTGCATCCTCCTAATGCATCTGAAAGTCTTGCTCTGCCTTCAGCAAGAAATAAACTCCCACAGCCCCTCTGAAGAAGGTGAAGATGTACCTGAAATGCAGACCAGACAAATCCCAAATGCAGAGCTGCTCAGTACCGAAGGGAAGAGCTTCACTCACCCTTGTACCATGCCAGGGCACTAATGGAAAAAGCCTTCCAGTATCTGAAGAGAGGCTATAAGGATGCTGGGGATGAACTCTTCATTAGGGACTGTAGTGATAGGACAGGGGGTAACAGGTTAAAACTGAAACAGGCGAAGTTTATATTGGATATAAGGAAGAAGTTCTTTATTGTTAGGGTGGTGAGGCACTGGAATGGGTTTCCCAATGAAGTTATGAATGCTCCATCCCAGGCAGTGTTCAAGGCCAGGTTGGACAGAGCCTTGGGTGCCATGGTTTAGTGTGAGGTGTCCCTGCCCATGGCAGGGGGGTTGGAACTGGATGATGTTAAGGTCCTTTCCAACCCTAACTACTCTATGGTTCTACAAATACAGCTCTTTACTCAGCAGTACGACTTAATTTCAGGAGCAAAAAATGAGCTCATGGGGACTGCTAGTCTCCCTCTCGCTCCTCATGGTCCTGGGAATGGGTAAGGGCAGGTTGGACTCATGCTGAAAGCATGAGCCAGGGAGGAAAGACAAGAAACCTGCAACAGACCTTGTCCACCAGCTGTCAGCTTTATTCCTGGAGGGAGGGTGAGCAAAGGAGCTGCACACCCAGCCCCACAGTGCTTTCTCCCCATGCCCAGCTTGGTCCAGCTCCATCCTGCTCTTCATCTCTGGGAAAAGGATGAGTGACAGTCTGACACCAATGCATCATGGTGGCTATTTCTCATATAGTGATTTAACATCATACCTTCTGCTAAGTGCTCTGTTAAACATGCTCTAATTCCTGCAGTGCCTTCTGCACCTTGAGTTTGAAGTGGTGGGATGGACAAGGAGGTTAGGCCTTCACTAATATGCAACTCCTCCTGCCTGTGTGTATTTCAACATCCCATATCAGGACCAAAGTTGGCAAGTGTCTTTTGAAGTGCAGATGTCTTGGAAAAGCAATGATACACAGAATTCTGTTTAAATGATAGTTAATAAAAGGAAAACAACTTTAGGAAATACATGTAAACCGTCCCTAATCATAACCAGGAAATCAACTTTGCTAGCGAGGGGCTACGCATGTGTCTAACTGAGGCTCGGGGTCGGAACAGAAGAGATGTAGAAGGAATCAATTTTTACCATGTTATGCTGAGCCTTATGCTGACAGACACAAGCCAGCTGCCAGCGTAGTGCTTAAGGCATAACCTGACCAAACTGCTCTAAACTTCTGGGCCAAGATCCACTGGCAGGACACCTGCAGCTCCAGGGAGCTCCATCCTCCTGGAAACAAGAAGTGAATGCAAGGGGTTAGTGGCATCATCTGAGTAGGAAAAGATGTCCTGGATGTGATCATGCTTGTGGATGTGGCCTCTGGGAATTCTGTTGGAGGAACCTACTGGTTTCTCTACCCTCGGTGTCATCTCATTTAGTGACAATGCCAAATTGTGGCTTCTGGCTCTGGACCTCCCAGCTTCCAGCTCTTCAGCCTGACAGCACCGCTGTTGTGCTTCTGCATCCTCTCATGCAAGAGCAATGCCAGTGAATGCAGGCAGTTCGACTCACTAACCCTCTTCCCCTATTAATTCTTCTTTCTCAAAGGGCTTTCTGATCTTCAGAAAGAGCTGAGGGCAAGGAGACCCCATCCACCACTTTGGCTAACCACACCTCCCGAAAGCACACAGAGCACTCAGCTCCTGAGATACCACTGTGATTACTTAAAGAGATGCCAGTAACATGGCAAAGTACCCAAAAGAGGAAACCTGAAGCATTCAAGCAGATACCATGGTTTAAAAAACCAATCTGGTCAAAAGTCATCAAAATACCATGCAGCATAATGCAACAGGCTTGTTCTGCAAGCAGGGATCTAGTTCAGATATATTCTATAGGACTCTATGCACTCATGCATATATAAATGTTGAGATCAGGACCGGATGGTGTTTTTTATTTAGTTTCATGCTTTGTTAACTTCTCTAAATTACGTGGAACGCTCTATTTTTTTTTTTTTAATACCCAAACTTCTGCCTGTTCCCAATTACCAAAATGAAAAAAAGAAGAGAAAGAAAAAGAAAGAGTCAAGCCTGTGGAACAAGCTGGCACCGCAACCGAGCAGTCGTCAGCTACACAATGCATCCTTCCCTCGTGGAAACATCAGGAACATTGGAGACTGGAGAGATGGAGGAGTTAAGGCACGTGGTTGCAGGCAGCAGAGGAAGACACTGACAAGGATAGAGGAGGTCTTGGGGATTTCAGAAACCCTGAAGGGAATGTCAGAGATATTTGGGTGATAATCATCCCTGTTTGCTGGTTTGGGTACTTGGAGAATTTACATTGCCTTGGAAAAACAAGAAAGCAAATCCTGCAGTGCTGTTCTTTGGGGAGGGGGGATAGTTTGCTAAATCTCAATAGATACAAACCAAAGCTTCAGACTCTGTCAGAGGCTTACCTTGAACAGGAAAACTGGAGCTAAGCAGAGCCTTGAATGGCTCAGGACACGCAGTTTGTTCTGCTTTTGTGACTTTATCCAGCGTCCAAGGTTGCTTTTTAATATGACAATTGAAGATGGTTTTTATTCAATTATTGCATTAGTGGGAGTCTGAAGCAGGCTCATGATCGCCAGGGTTATTGCTGTATGAGTTAATGTTCACACCCCTTTTGGGTGTCCCAGAGGAGTGCTGCAGGCTTACGGCCAAATCTTATTTTGACTTGGATCCCAGTGTGCAAGCCAACTGTTTCTGCATTTCATTTCTGTCATATCCTGTACATTAAAACACCATTAATTCAAACCTTTTGTTTCTAAGAACAACTGTGCTGTAAAACAGCAATAAAAAGCTGCCGAAGTCCTCTTAAACCAGTGTAATATCATGTTCATTCACGCAAACTGGGACGTAAAGATGAAAAAACCCCACAAACATACTTTTTTTTGGTCAAAAACACACTACAAATAATATCTGTTTCCTTTGCAATGGGATGTGGGAGGATGAATCCGAGCGCAGGTTTCTCTCCATGACCGTGGGATTACACAGCATCTTCTCCCCCTCTCCCCCCAGTTTTAACCATTAAATAAAGAGTAATCTGTTAAAAGATTTTCATGTGCTGTTGTGAAATGCATTAACCCCAGACTTGTGATGTAAGTTGCTCTGTACTACTTGCATTGGCTTCTCGGTGGTAACATGAGAGCCCACTTCAGCTTTATTCTTACCTAATTGCTTGGTGATTCAATGAGGTCTCAGAATGGAGAGGAAGACTGGACTCAGCGAGGTCCCAGCATATGCTTGCCTCATGGTGAGCACCAAGGAGACACCTTCGGAGGCACGTTCCCTGGTCTGACCACAGCTAGGAGCCAGGAATCAGACATGCAGTCATGAGTCCAACAGCTTCCCCATCTCCATGTGGATCCTGTTACTTTTATCTGGCTTGTTGCAGGGTTTAATTAGAGATGCAGAAAAGGCAGTGAAGGGTGTTTTCCATGAACTGAGTAGGGATTTGTACCAGAATTACTCCAAGCATCCCCTTCTCCCTAAAAACTCCCCAGGACCTGGACGCGTGTGCAGCCAGAGCCAGAAGGGAGCAAAGACTGCCCAGACCTTGCTTTATTTCCGGGGATGGACGGGCACAGCCACCTCCCCACCCCGGACACTGTAGCTGGGAAAAGCACTGCATGAAGCCAGCTGTGTCCCTTGTCACAGAGGTGATGTGGCCAGCTTGGCACATGGCATTCATCCTCCTACAAAACAGCAGCTCCTGGGCTTTCTCTTGACCTTCTCCTGCAGAGATCTCAGCTTTTAGACTTGTGGTCAAGCTAACAGGGAGTTTCAAACAGTGTGATATGCTTTCCTGCTCCACCCAAGTGGGATCTGCTTCCTTGGCTTCCCAAGGCTCTGGATGAGCTGAATTTATAACCAATTTCCTCTCTTCATAGTGCATTTGGGATTATGATGATTATTGTTATGGCCAAGTGACAGGAAACAGGCACCCTTAGGTGGGGTTCCTCATTCCCACTTGCAGGGACTAAGTGCAGGGTTAGGCTCCTAAACCAGAGCAACTGAGTTGCCCATCCCTTGGGGCAATATCCCATGCAGGTAAAGTAGTCCTGGAGCTTTTCAGGCTGCCATCAGCTTCGGTGCATGGGCAAGTGTATCTTGCACATCCCTTATTTCTCCAGAGCTGGGGACTTTTGGCAGTCTGCATTTAATGCTTATGAAACAAGAAGTCAGAAACTGGAAGGAGGAATTAGG
Organism: Psittacula echo; assembly: GCF_963264785.1. Classification (NCBI taxonomy): domain Eukaryota; kingdom Metazoa; phylum Chordata; class Aves; order Psittaciformes; family Psittacidae; genus Psittacula; species Psittacula echo. The sequence continues at coordinate 2,045,920 of NC_137739.1, forward strand.
AAGCAATGTCCAGCAATGGTGCTGGGAGAGTGTCTTTGGCACCAGACACCCAAAAGCCATGAAGGGCACAGGAGCAGCACTGAGCCTCTCTCAGGCTGGATTTAGAAGTGCCTCCAAGTAAGTTTAAACACTCTAACAAAGAAATAGACACCGAAACATCAAGACTGCATGACTCAGCTTGTGCCCCTGGATCAACTTGCTGTTGAGGAGCTGGGACGCCCTTGCAGACAGGTTAGAGTCCTTCATTGCACACACTCTGTCTTTCATTTCAGGGCTGACCAGGCAATATTGTCAGCGGAACTAAAAGCACTCTAAATCCAAGCTCCATGTTGCTCAAAGTCAGCTCAGAAAGAAAGAAAGGGGAAACAAACCAATCCAATACCACCAGGAGAGAGGGAAGGATCTTTTCCCAGGCCACAAAGATACCAGACGAATTTATGAACTGGTGGTTAAACCACTGCTTATGGAGTCCAAGATACACCATGAAACAAGCTTAAATATATAAATGAGCTACGTTTTGGGTAGGATATTTTGCTCCCATTTGCTATAGCATTGTCTCTAAAATATCCCAAATCACATCCTGATTGTTCTTTCTCTGCTCCCTGGCTTAAAAGCCTTGTTTTGGCTCTTGCTGCAAGGAATAATGTAACGGAGAAGGGGAGGGAAAAAGAATCTCTGTCAGCTGCTAAACATATAAACCTGCAGATTTATTTAGTTGTAATAATCCCTGAAGGAGAAACATATTCAATACTTCATCATCTGAGAAACTGCCCACATCTGTTCGGAGACAGCAACAGGCGGTCAGGAGCATGTGCCAGCAGCAGCTCGGAGGCAACCTGTTGCTGCTGCCCTCCCTCCCTCCTGCTTCTGAACCCTCTCAACTTGCCTGTACCCTCAGAGATGGTTCTAGATACTTCCCTTCTTCATGGAACACGCTCTGCTTCAATGCAAGCTCTCCTCGGCCGCTGAAGTGCTGATGGGGAAATATCCTGGGACAGCCCAGAACGGCAAGGAGCTCTCGAAGAAACCCTTGGACTGCTGAGCATCCTCCCCAGGGACCCTCCAGCCAACACCATGTGTTTCGGGCTCGTTGCAGGGTTGGTTGCAGCTCGCTGGGCTGTTGGCCGTGTTCATTAAAAACCTCATCCATCACCGCTTGCACTTGGCCGGCAACGTGGGAGTGTCGGGGAGGCAGGACCATTTGGCTCCTCTGCTTTGGGGGTGAAGTGACCTTTTCTTGGGCATGAGCCACTTCTACATTTGAAGCCGGGATGTGAACACAGCCGGATGATCGTCTGCTGCACGGGAAGAGAATGGGCTGCAGGATAGGGCTGCTGGGGGACGGATGGGGGCTAGTAGCCAAGGTGTCAGCGTTAATGAGAGCCCAGGAGAAATTAAGGGATGACCAGGGAGTTAGGCAAGTGCATGTCTCACAGAACAGGAAGTCCATCTCTCCTCTCCATCTCTGGGATGCAAAGGGGTCCATGGGTCCAGAAGACAGCGTTCAGAGATGCACCACCCCATGCTCTGCCCCTCTGGACTCTGTCCTTCCCACACCCATGGGCTGCAACAAACCATGTCTGAAGCTCAACTCTTCTTCATGTGAGGCTGAAGAGAAGCAAGTGTTGCTTGTTAGCTCCTGAGCAGCTGGACCTGGAGCCATCGAAGCAGCTGCTTTGTACTTTGGTTTCCAAAACTTTGGTTGCCACATGCCCTTTATGCTCCTGCGATGTTATCAACAAGCAGGGCCATGTCCAATTGATATGTGTTATCCTGCAGAGCTGAGCTCGACTATTTCCAATGCGTCATTCACGGTGATTTTGTTCCCTCTAAGCTTTTAATTTCTTCATTAACAGAAGCACAGAAGTAGTTTTCAATTGCTCCAAACTCAATTGCATTGAAGCAGAGTTGCTTTTGGCTTGCAAACTCAGTTTGTTTTCCTTGGAAAAAATGGATCCTGTTTATTTAATTTTCCTCACACAAAACAAAATATGTGGGTGGAGGAAATGGGGCAGATTGGAAAATACTTTGACTGATAAAAAACAAGCGTTTCAACATTATAAGCTTTTAGATCTGTAACTAAAGCCATAAGAAAGTCATTAGTAAATAGTTACCGCAGATATCTGCAACTGCAAGCATAGGTTGGAAATGCTGATAAATTACCACTGTTCTGTGCTATCTGCTGGAAGATGGAGACTACATATCATAGCAACTGGATTTGCACAGACACTGGGGGATATTAAACAGGGAAACTACAGGTTGATTAAATGAATGTGTTGATGCATACTCTATAGTTGATGGGAAAACATGTTTCACTCATCTGCAGAAAGCAAACACCAAATCCTGATGTATTTCCTGGAAACCACACATCAGAAATCAAAGGAGTTTTCAGCTTCAGGTTTAAAGAAAAAATTCTTCTTGCCCAATATAAAATTTTCAGTGAAAAAAGAAAAAATAAATAAGCAAGGGACTTTTAATTTCCCATAAAATCATTCAGAGTTTTTACTGGAAGTGAAAAAGAGAAAAGTTAGATTTAGGAATAAGTATTATTTTCTTCTAAAAAAACGTGGCAGGAAGAATGACATTCTGTTGTTTTCATACAGACTTATGTAGTCATACATGTTGCAAGTTGGACAATAATACCTTCAGGGGGGTATTGTTGTGTGAAACATTGCCCTTTTTATGTAGAGACGATGCTGGCATGTGCTGTGGATGCTGTAGAACTTGCATAAGTATTTGGGTCAACATATGCGGGAGGAAAGAGGAGAAATTTGGAGCTCAGAGTCCCCATGGTGCTGCTCTGGGAGAGGAATTGTCAATCCAGGTGCCATCACATCGTGTCCATGCTGATGTCCTGCCATGGAGCGTGAAATGGGGGCTTTAGAGCTGATCTCTTGCTATGAGGTGTGTTCCACAGGCTACATCTCATTGATGCCCCCTACTTTAAGCCTGGGGCTCCACTGTGGCATCTTAGAGCATCTCCCAGACAGCAAAGTCTCGTGTGGGGTGAGATCTGCTGTGTGATGCCAGCACAAATACCCCAATAAGGGCCTCATAGGGGAAGGCTTTGGGAGCTTCAGCTTGGGAATAGATCTTGACTCCTCACCTTTGAGCTGGGATGAGTTCATTCTTCCGAACGACTTACCCACATCTCAGGTTCAGGGAATTCTTGTGTGAGTCATAGTCTGCTGAAGCGTTTTTGCTCTCTCCCCAGATACTAATATTTTGAACAAGTCTCACTCTTTATTATCTTGGAGATATAAGGGAAATATCCCACAAGGACAAAGGTAGGTCTGAACTGCATGTCAGAAAGTTTGCTGTTACGATTACATGTGATGTGTGACCAGACTGTTTGGATCTGTGGTCGGGCCCCAGAAGATGTGTGTGGTGACTGACCACATCCTCTCTGGAAGAGGAACGTTTGAGTTCATTGTGTTGGTGAAGTGCCACGGTTTGATCGTGGGGCGGCTTCATTGGAGGTGAGAGAGGGGAAAGGGGCTACTGGGGCTGAGCTGCACCCCGCACACCCGGCCATGGAGAGCAGCTCATTTGTCCAGGACGCACAGGACTCGCCGTATGGTGAATGCATCATATTTCTGTCTGCGATTTCCTGCATGGAAAAATGAGAGCCAAGAGCAACTGCTCCCACATCCCCTGGGGTGGTCCTAGCTGCGGCCGAGGCCACAGATGTGCTCATGCTTCCCCATCACTGTCCTCTCCCAGATGGCAGAGCACCATGTCTTGGAGACTGCTGGGCCATGTATCCGCTTTCTTTGGGCATCATGAGAAGTTTCTGACTTGTTTTTTATCATCAGTTCATCAAATATGTCTCTGGTGGCTCTTTGCTCAGCTGCTGGGGCAGATGTTGGTAGCTGCAGGCAGTGCTCGCACCATCCAAGTCAGGATATATCAGGAATGTGACTGAGGCTTCAGTCTCGTCTCTCTCTGTTGACTGGATGGGTCCTGCACCAAATTGGATCAAACTAGACATCTAAATAGTCTAAAGATAGCAAGAGGCATTGCATCTGCTGGCAGGAAGCCTATGGTGTGGTTTGTGGAAGGGTTCTGTGAGACTTTGCAAACACTTGGTTTGGTGACCAGATACTGTTGTGGCATTTCCTTGGAAAACTGCAAGCTCTGGCAACAGTGCTGAAGCCTTTGTCTGTGGTGTATGTGTGGTGGTGGCTTTCTGTCCATTTTCTGCAGCTTTCTCCAGCTGCCTGACCTGAACATGCATCATGGATGGTGCAAGCTGGTTGCAGATACAGCACAGTCCCAATCCCACGATCTGAGCAACCTGCTTCAAGCTTTCACCATACTTTACAAACTGATTTTGATAGAGGAACCCTTTTGGTGCTGTTTCTTCTTCTTTATCTGTCAGGTTCATACTGCGTATCTTGGGGCAGTATTGGCCTATGTTGCACAAGGTCTGTTTACGCAGGAATTAGTGTGCTGCTGCTGTTAATGACAATGGTATTAACTGTGTTTGCTCCAGCAGCAGCTGTTAAGCTGTGCTAAGAAGGCAAGCAGCATCAGGCAGATGCCAGAGTAACACACTTGTCCCTATTCTCATTCTCAGTTTGGCTGGGTTATAGCAAAACTGAGCTTTGCTGCATGCCACCGAAACCGGGTCTTGCAGACATGCTCTTAGACCTAACTTAGAAATATCCTCCTTGTCTAATCGTGATGCAATGTTTCAACCACTGCACACACTGCGTTGTTTTGCATCCAGCCATGTAAAATCCTCCCAAGGTTCGGTTTTCTATAGATTTATGAGGTTGCTTGTGTTTTGTTGCTGGCTTGCTCTTTCTCCTCACTGGTGCAGAGGAAACCACTTCAAGACTTGAACCAAAACATCACATACATGTGGAAGGTTAACACCCACTGCCATCCGCGGAGGGAAAGGTGTCTGATCTTAACAATAAATTGTAGGTTTGGAAGAAAATATTGTGATACCTTGACTTTAATAGTGCCAATAAACTACCTGCCTAACAGGCCACTTGGTAGAGCAGGGATGAGTCTTCATGAAGACTTAGTTTAAGACCTGAAATCTCCTAAGGTTTGAGTTTTTTATCTGAAGGTAGTTGTCAAAGCCAGTCAGCAGATCTCTTACTGGGTAAGCCTTGCATGGACTTACACTGTCTGGTGTCGGATCCTTCCAGCTGCATCATGAGCACTGCAGGATAAAATTCACCCTGCACACAGAGAGCTTTCCAATTCTCAGACAGCAGAGAGGCATTGAAACACACAGCCTAGAAGTGATTTTGGTGGTTGAGACTCCTCAGCAGAGAAACCTATTGAGGAATGGACGTAGCCAGGCACCGTTCAGCTCTCTGAGGGTTACAGGATTTCCAGGCTCTCCCCAGTTTGCCATCAGTGGAAGGAAAGCTGGAGCTGTAACCGTGGCCTGGCTTTCAAAGAGTGATTGTATGGGTCTGAGATTGCAGCACGGCAGGGTGGAGAGGGCTTGTCCATAGAACAGTCTCCCTATGGTTCCCCTGTGAGAGCAACGTGGCTCGGTTGACTTTTCACACCTAATTAAAGAGGGAAATTCACCAGGCTCAGGGTTGACTTTCCCGGGATCATGGTACCAATCAGCACACAGCGTTCCTGTGTTCAGGCTGTCGTTACTTTCAGGGCCCAAATGGGGTCAGATGGAAAAACCTGCTTGACAAAACTGTCTGTCTCGAGAAATATCCTCCCTGAAGGATTGAATTGTCCAAGTTCCTGGTCCAATAAAATCCACAAGTCTGGGCCTTTGGCTTTCCAGTGTGTTATGATCCTCCTCAGATAGATGTGGGAGCTCAAGGCTCTGCCTGGACCTCCTGTGGACCTATCTGCAGTGTGTTATCAACTGCAATGTGCCCAGAGCAGGGCAAATACTGGAGTGGGCATGAATAAGTGGATGTACACATGAGGGCACATGTGTGCTAGTGCAGGCTCCAGAGCTTGGTATCCCAAGTCTGTATCTTGAAGCAATTGAAGGAATGTTGCACACAGCCTTCCCTGAGGGCTCATTTAGGTGTCCAGCTTTGCTCTCTAGACCACTGCAAGATCTCTGCTCTCTGGATTATTCCTGGTGTAATTTTGAAAGGCTCAATTAAACAATCAAGGCACCACTGCAGATTCTGACTCATTCTGCTTTCCCATTCAATTTGGCTGTGACATGCACCAAATAAATGATACAAAGGGTACCAAAAAATGAGAAAGATCATTTGTGTGAACGTGTTCTAGCTGCCTAGAATGAGCTTTTTTCCCTTTGACTACTTATTGCTTACTGAAGTGGGAGAAGTGCAAAATGCAAAAGAAAACATACAGCGCTCACCCCAGGAAGCTTTGAGTCTCGGTCAAAAGCCACAGTTTATGTCACAAACCCCTTGGGAATGATAGCTGATGCGTAGAGCAGAACAGATACCTTGGAAAACATGATAGAAGGGGCTAACATATGAATTGAGAGTTGAGGAAATCCATTTTTAAATGGGAAGCAATTCCTTTTCAGAATTGGATCCAATAGGAGAGACGCAGATTCCTGGGGGAGAGGACGGAAACTACTTTTTTTTTACTGTGGGATCACATTACTGGTGGAAAAATTGACCTGCAGAGAGTGATTTCCTTCTTTCTGTCATTGACCATCTGCCAAGACCTGATTCTTTCTGGATATTAACAGAAGGGCTCAAAATACAAATGCTGTAAGCCCACCTTTTAAAGCTGAGTGTTCCACACTGCCCCATCTCCAACACGCCTCAGGTTTGTGCATCCTAAAACATTAACCTCATCTGTGATAAAAGTTTCCCTTTTGAGGACAACATTGGAATTTGTCCTTCAATTACCTTTCAAAGCAACACACTGCACTTTCACACCTTCTCTATCATCTTGTAAAGCACCAAGGTTCAAACCACTCTGCTCTCTTGGCTACTCCAATACCTTCTGTAGTCCAGGGAAATCTCAGCAGTGTTTCTTCTGTCTTGTCATATGATACTTGCAACATCATTTCACAGTGTCTCAAGCCATGCTAAAGGTCATGAGATGCCTGGAGTTTTTGCTTTGCATTTAAATAGCTCCAGCTTGGAGCATGTTGGTGGTGTAGGCACCGAGTCAGGTCTTGTCTGCCTTTCTCTGTTCTTCTTTCTGCCCCTCTCAAGATGGGATTTGCTCTTTCTTGGGGGGGAGGCGGACGTCAAGCTGAGGTTTCTTCTTGTCACAATGTGATTCAAATGAACTTGGAGGAGAATTCTTCTCAGCAACCACCTGGAATGTGTGGAGGAGGGTGTATTTCAGGTTTGGGTTTGGGTTTTTTTACAAAGTCTCAGCTGGGTTTTGGTTTGGAAACCCCAAATTCAAATGAAAGATCGGTGACTGAGATAAAATAGATCTGAGATTCAAGTCAACTGGGTTTTGCTTTCACAAACCCCAAAACATCTTGGTTTGCTCTTCACAGAAATGAGGGAGGAAACCCCCCAAACTTTTATCTGACCCCTCCTTGAAATTCTTTTGATGTCCAAGATAAAATGGAACTGAGATTCACACAAAGTCCTGGGGGAAGAAGGGGCCTCGAAATAAGAGGTTCTGTCCCTGTTAACTGCCCTGGATGGATGTAACCCTGCACAGATTGGCAACCCAAATTCTTAAGTCATTGATCCTGCGAAAAGCAATAAATCACATTTGACAGCTTAAGAAAAAACAGTCTGACCTTGTGCCTGGTTTTGATCCCACTGATGCAGCTGGAGACCTCAATGAGCACGAAAATGGCAGCTCTGAGCCGGTAGCCAACTGGAAAATATGTGGAAAAATGTCCTCCATAGATTACTGATATGGGGAGTAGGAAAATGTCTCCCCAGGACAGAGGCCGACACTTTCATATCAATCGTTAGCTGAAGCTACTAAATAGGCCTAAGAGCAAACACAGAGGAACAGGGGCAATGGGCATGGAACAGATGAAACCATAAACCAGGACAAAGACATTTCATAAAGAAAACAGTGGCTGTGGCCATTATTGCTTAGCAGTTAGGAAGAAAATAAGTTCTCTATGCAATGAGCTATAAAATCACAAGATACAGGTAAAGGTGTAGAATGATACAACCACAGTGGTGAATTCACGCTGCAAAATGAGCTGAACATTCAACCTATGAACGACCTATGGGCCATCTCCCAGTAAAGCCAAACTCATAAAGTCTGGGCTTTCTGTAGGCAGGGAGAAGCTGGAAAACAGATTTATCTGTCCCCTGTCAGAAACCCACACAGTGTCGAACTGGTTCCACTGGGATGGAAAAACATAATATACCCCAACCAAGAAATGTTTACTTCTTACTCCCACCACCTTGTGCATTCAACATCATCAGCTAGTTCAGATTTGGGAAGTTCTCAGAAGCTCTGGAAGCTGCGCACAGTTTAGAAATGAACTTCACCAGGCAGAAAGCTTGCAGCCCTCCAGGTCAAGCCCTTTTAAGAACTCTTTTATTGCAACTTTACCAAATCCATTCGGAAAAAGAAAAAGAAATCCTCCTGAAGATTACACCTTTGAAACGATAGCTACCTACAAAGTTTTAACACAGTAGTTCAAAGTGTTGGAAAAGACACTTTTACATTTTGCAGAGAACAGCAGGTTTTAATCTATTGTGACTCTTTTTTTTCTCCTCAGCATGTTTCGAGTCTGTTACATGAGTGTTATCTGTCCGGTTTCCAGGTTTTTATAATCCACTGGGGCCTGTGTAAATCTCAGGATTTCCTCCGCAGACTCGGCTCATGTTCCACAGCTGTGCTTGAGCACATGTGTGAGGAAATTAGAAATGAAATCAGCTGATCCAGTGTGGATTAGGGCAAGGAGAGCAACCCAAGCCTTGAGGGCTAGCTGGCCTGTCTGCAGGGTCAATGCCACCCTCCAGAGCTTGTCCATGGTCCCAACAGGAGAGTACAAACTTCTGCATCCCCATCAGTCTTGCTCCACAGTGAGCACACGGGGTCTTTTTATCTTCTCTTCCTCATCTGCCTGCAGTAGATTTGCAGTATCTGTTCGTCAGTTTAGTTGAGCACAACCAAATGGGAGAAGTGCCATGAGGTGTCAGCTCAGAGGAGGCCAAGTGCGGTTAAGTGAGGTCACGGCTGCAGCTGGGTGACAGTGGCAGCCCCACTTCCCACCAGCCTTCCCTTAAACTCTTCTCACTGTATTCGCTTTGCCCTGCTGCCCCTGGTGCACTTGGTTTCTGCAGATACCCCACTGAATCATCCTGCTGTCAGCAGCACCAGTGAGTGGACATTGCAGGATGCTCAGCAAGGACAGGGTGATGCTCTGTCCCAAAACCTCCCCTTGGCATTGGCAAAAGGCTTGCCCAACAAGGATGGAACGTGCTACGTGCGCTCTGGTGCCAGCAGCACAGGCAGAGGTGGGCAGGGCTGAACGCTGAGGGCTCGGGGGCTTTTGTTTGATGCCCCCATGTGCTGTTTGAGGGGCGCGAGGCTGTATCAAAGCCGGGCAGCAGCGTGGGTTTAGCTCTGGGGGTGCCAGGCGGGGGTTAAGTGAGCCCCGAAGGCTCTGGCAGTTCAGGGCTGGCCCTTTGCCCAGCAGCAAATCCCACTTCAGAAAGATTCACCCCACACAGCAAACTTCTCTCCCCAGAGATGGGTTTGCCATGAAATCCCCATGCCAGGTGATTTCTACCTGCTTGAAGTCTTGCTCCAAGTGCTCTGCTGCTAGGAGGGTAACCAAAGAGGGTCCATCCCTCTGCTCTGCAGGGGCCAGGAGCACCCATAGGCATCTGCTGTGGGTTTTCTCCAGCCAAACCATTTCTTAGCCTACCTGCTGCTCCTGACGAGGTCTGTAGCATCACCAGGAACACAGCTCAGGTCCCCTATCGCTGGACCATTTTCTGCTCCTATTATTTATGGTTTACTCCTGTCAAAACTCTCCATGTTTCCCAAAGACGGGAACATAGGGTAAAGGAGCGGTAACAATGTTTAATATAAATCAAGCTAATTGCAGTGTTGAGCACAGTAAAAGTGGTGCTGTATGGATGGACATGGGTGAGCCCTGTAGTGCAATCACCTAGGGCACACCGGTAGATTTAATAAGCTGCTCGCTTGAATGGTGGTTCTTTCCTTTGCCAGCACCTGGGTGATTACAAACATCCATTTATCTCAGGATTGTCTCATGTGGAATTGGCAGCTGGGGTTGCTTAAAACGTCTGTGCAAAGCTTAAATTCTTTAAAGATTTTTCAAGGCGTAAGCGTTGCATACCATGGTCTGGCAACCGTCTGCTCTGTTTCTGGAACTGGAGACAAAAGGTAATGAGGCTTGGAGAGCAAGTTCCCCATGATGCTGCATGAACGAGATGCATGAATGTGACATGCATGTGGCTGGAAAACCCCACTCCTTTTCCTTTTCAAGTAGCTGAAGGAGCAAGAGAACGGGAATCTAGCCCAGGTTTTCTGCACATTCAAGCATCGTATCTCCCTCTAGGCCACAGGCTTATGCGTAGGGAAGCAGAACAAAGGTAAAGCACAACTGTTATGAACTGAGATGAACTCTCAGCCAAAGTCAGGAGAAGGGAGTCCAACTCTAGGGAGCTGCACAGTGCAGAGGCCACAGCTCCTGACACTTTAATGGTGGGTAGCCAGCCAGCACAGCCTTTACATGCACTTGTAGTTAATAAATACCTGTTCTAAGGATGGGCTCTGATGCCAATTTTGGAAGGGGTGGTGGATCTTGTGGTGGATCTGGTCCTCTGGCTGGCTTCAGAAATACCTCTTAGGTCTGGAAACTGGCTGGCAAAAGGTTAGTCACCTGGGATTGAAGGCAAGAGGTGCCTCAAACCGGGGAATATTTGGTTTCTCACAGAGCAATCACAGCAATTCACTGCAAACCCTGTAACCGCTTTGCAGACAGCAAAATTTTGGAGGAAACAGAGCTGGACTTAATCCTGTAACCAGTGTTCCTGCTAGTGTGGAGAAGGACACCCCAAGGGTATTTCCTGTGATCATGGCAAGAAACAACCCTGAGCACCAGAACTAGTAAAACTTGGTTTCCTATGCTGATTTCTTGCTTTTCTGAGGCTTTGATGTCTAAGAAGGTGCAAGCTCCGGCTTAATTTTCCTTCCTGATGAAGCATCTGCGCTAACTGGGTTTTCTGGTGTCTGATGTTACAGGAGGTTTTTCACAAGTGCTGAGTTACGATATTGCTCTGGGAAGTCAGGAAGTAGCTCTGGAGCACGGAAGGCTCAACAGGAATGACTGTGAATTGGCTAAATGCAGCACTGCTTGGCATAGGTGTTCAATAACCAACTGTGATCTCTAAACCAGAGACAGTTCTGATACCTTGTGCGGAGCTTCACCTTTATCTGCTGCTTCAAGCCAGGGAAAGGGGCTGAAAAACTGAATCTGAGTCCTTCAGTGCTTTCCTGGAGGGTCCCACCACCCAGACACAACCGCAGCTGGTAGTGGGATTGTGGGTTAGGCAGACCCACCTCTACATGGGAAAAAGAAGCCTTTTTGCAGCTTCAGAAGCCTACAGTGGTTTAGCCAGGCTGGACTGGCAGCCACAGGACAGTTTGGAGAGACTGAGTAGTTCTTTTCCACCTGCTACATCACTGTTTGGCTCTTTGGCCTTAGTGAGTTCATAGGATGCGGAGTCTCTGTGCACGCCTTTGCATTTACAGGATTGTGGTGGTTCACATGCAGCTCTGATCTGCTGTATTCCCTGGACACCGGGGCAGGGTTCAAAGTGCATAACCCCCTTACACAGTTATTCCTCCCACCTCGTCACTGTGGGAGACCCCAGTCCATCTCCACAACCTTCCTGCAGCAAGCACCCATTAGCAAGCGCAGGGCGCTTTGTGTTCTGCTGTTTGGTGACTCAGTGGACATGGTTTCTCACAAACCACCCAGACTGCATCCAGATGTCCTCCCTCACATCCAGCTGTTTCGGGGGAGGTAGTTGCAACTACCAGCTGCTTGTCACTGCTCCCCTGCCAGCAGAGCTGCCGGGGTCAGCACTCCTTCATCCATCTCTGTCCGGAGGAGCCCCGTTAGCAGAGACCTGCTGCTCACTCCCTTTCTGAGTTCAGCTCATTTTTGTCTGAAAGAGGTTGGTCAGAAAGGACCCAACCAACAAACCCCTGCCTTGGAAAAGCTCATTCCCTCCAGCTGAGTCTCAGCATCAGCTCCAACTGCAAGACAGAACATTGGAAATATCATTGAGCTCTGAGCCCATCCTTTAGGAGCAAAAAGTACTCTTGTGCTACTCATTATGGTGCATAGTTCCTGCACATCTTGCCCTCCCCTCCCATGCTCATGCACAAATGCACTTCCATCCCAAGGGAAGCCCGGGCCAGCGGACAGAGCCCTGATCCCGGGCCGTGAGCCAGCAGCTCCTTAGCACTAATCCCATCTCTGCCATCGACGTGTTGTGTGGCCTTGGGCAAGGCATATATCACCCCTGTCCTGTTTTCGCCCCGGATTGTAAGATGAGGATAATGATGCTGACTTTTACCTACCTCACTGAGCTGCCTTGAGGATTATTAGATAATGCTTGTGCAGTGCTTTGAAAACACTCAGGGTGTGAAAGTCCAATTATTATAAAATCAAAACATTTTCAGCCCTCCTCATGAGTGGGAACAGAGCAAATGTGTTTCCCAACAGTTTCCAACAAAGCAGCAGCCACTAAAATGTTATAAAAGAGAGCAAATGCAGTATGTGTGTGTACAGAACAGCAGCCTGGACTCAGCTTGAATTGATTCATGTGGTTTTTGACTTAGATTACCCAAGCTTACAAGGAACAAGGCTCGTATTTCTGCTTCTGATTCTTAAGGCTGAATGGGGGTTCTTTTCCCCCCCTTCTCTTTCTCTCTCCCACTTTTTCTTCCTCAAATGAACTCTTCTGGATCAGTCCTCATTAGGTTATTGGAAGTGTGCTGGTTTTCATCTTCTGGCCCCAAAATGGTGGCCTACCTCACTTCATTTAAACCTAAGGCCAAGTAGAAGGGAAAATTGCCCTTTTATTTCCTCCTTTTTTTTTCACAATACATTCCCCCTGCAGAAAACCAGCAACACATCTGGATAGTGTTTCGCTAGGGCTGCTCAAGGAATTATCAGAACAGTGTCCTTAGCTTGATATTATGATGTGCGGCACATTAAAAATGACTGAGGGGGGGAACCCACGAGAACTATTAAAGAAAAAGAAAGCAAAGAAGTAAAAAAAAGCCCAGAACTTCCAACCCTTGGTTAGAAAGAAGAATTTCCATTTGGTCAGAATGTGAAATAGCTTTGCCAAAAGTGATACTGAAAGGAGTTAGCAGCTATAGAGCCTACTGCTTATTTAATCCCACTTTTCCCATCAGGAGGATGCGAGCAGCTCATGGGATGTCCTCAGGATTTGGGGATCATGATCCTGGGGGAGAGCAGAGGATGGACTCAAAGGAATTGGGTTCTTTCTACCTGGCTGGTGAAAGGAGCCCTGTGTGGCTGCCTGAATGCACCCGTCTCTCTGCCTCGCCTGCAGTAACTCAGTCAGCTTCAGCCCCCTTCAAGAGACGCCAAGGCTGGCAAGATACTGAGCTCTTACAGGGCTTCTGAGAATAGATCTTTGGAAGATCTTGGTGATTTCAGAGGCCATTAAACCTCTAAAATTCCTGGGAAATATGTAAAAGGGTCTTTGGCTGTCCCCAGTCTAGAAATGCAGTTTATTGAGCTCCACTCTCACAACCATTATGGAAGGGACCATAGGGCTCATTTTCAAGATGCACATGAGCACAGTTGTCCTCCACTTGGTGACAATGGACTTATCCATCCCTACAAGCATAAAGGTGCTGTTTCATAAAGGAAAACAGCTCTTGAAGAGACCAAGCAAGCAATAAACTCAAAATACAGGGTTAGTAAATAAGTTGTGACAAAGAATCTGTCACTTCCTGCCCTTCCTTTCCATGCACCTCTTGATGAGCTGCATTAAAAAGCACCTGAGATTCTTTATTGACTTGTTCTAAAGGGATATAAACCATTTCTGGGAACCAATAGAAAGTAGGTTACTAAAAGCCATGGTGACAGCTGCATACCAAAAGCAGACTAATAGCAGAGAGACAAAGGAATGGTAGAATAATCTGTATGAAATAAAGATTTTAATAGCAAAACCAAGTCTTCAGAGAGTGAATATGATCCAAAGCAAACCATACCTTTATATATGGGGATCTGGGAGAGAGAGAGAAAAAAAAGCATCTCATATTTTCCCCCCCTAAAACAAATTACTCCTCATAGAGCAGTTTCATATCTGCTGCTAAATTATTAAACTCCTTCTCTAGGGAAAAGAGATAAAATAAACATCCAGCATTTCATTTTCTTCATAACTGAAGGAGGCTTGGGTGAGTGGAAAAGCAGGCGGGCCATGCATAACCAGGCAATTGAAATAAAATCATCAGATGTTTGGTGATGCTGAGATGATGTGGAGCCCGAAATAAATCAACAGCTTAAAACTGCTTAAAACAACAACAAAAATCATTTTATATGCAGTGGGCTCCTGGTGCCAAGTTTTCCCCACTCAGTGTCTGGAGGAAGTGGGTTGCAACACAATTGATGTAGGAGGCGAAGAATTTGTATGTGTCTGAATAAGGCTAGAAGGGACAAAAAGGAGGAAATAAGCAGTAACTGATACAGGATCATGTCATGCAGCACAGGGTATGGATCAGAGCATGTTTGGTTGCTCACGTGAGCAGAAATTGCCAAGAAAAGCTGAGGGGAATGGGATCACCCACCAGCTGTGATGGAGACCCACTCCATGCAGAGGCAGGGGTGGCTGGTCTTGTGCCTGGCAACAAAACCAAGAGCTGAAGGAAAACCCTAGAGGCATGCAAGGTATGAAAGATACTCTGCGCAGTAATCCCAGGGTCCTCTGACCTTTCCCAGCCTGAACGTGGCTCATCTCAGTCTTGCTTCTATGCCTGTAGCTTGCCAACTAAACCTGAAGGTCAGGAAGAAGATCCAGAAGCACTGCAGGAGGTGGTCAACTGGAATGAGCAACCCATACAAATGAGCTTGCTGCTTCTGGCCAGATAGAAACTGGGAGAGATGAAGCAGGCAACAGTCTTTGGGGCTGGTTTGTCCCCCTGTCACCCAAAGCAGCCACTTCCTTCCACACCCCGACCTTACCTTCAGTTGCAGGAGCAGCCATGCAGCCTGGGGCTGTGCTATCTAGGCCAAAGAGGAGGCAGCTGCTTTTCCACCTCTTTTTGTATCTTAGGTCATCATTGACTTCACCTGGAGCTGGCTCTGGGGCTCCCCACACTAGACCAAGGCAGGCATGGAGATTTGAGATGTCAAATCACAGCAGGGGACTGTGGCAAGCTCTTATCCTAACTAGGAAGGTGCCTGCATCTAGCTCTGCAAAGCATCACTGTGCACCAGAAGTCAGAAAGGGATGAGTCCTTCCTTCAGTCCATCAATTCTCTGCTGTAGGCAGGTGCTGCAAGACTTTCTGAGCCCAGGCTTGTCTGGATTTGGAAAGTTTGGGAGTATTTGGCACACCCTGGTTTTCCCAAAGGAAAATGGAGCGCGTGTTTTTTTGCAGAGCCATCCAAAACTATTGCTTCTGTGGTCAGAGTGTCTCAGAAAACCAAAAAGATCTTACCAGGTTTTCTTTATCAGAAGTCATGAAGCACTGAGATTCCCTAGGGAAGGCACCAGACCTCACCATGACGAGATTTCCTTCCTGATGGCTTCATCAGATTTGTGCAAATCCGCATGAACATTTGGCTTTGTGGATGCTTATCTGAAGGAAAATAAAATCCCACATCATCCGAAATCCACTCTTTCAATAGATGTGACAAAAGCTTTAATATTCCGCTTCATTTCCATCGGCAACATGATCAACATGGTTTCCATGGGAAATTGTTAATGTGATCTTGATAGAACATATCCTCAAAATAATGTAGCTCGTTAAATGTGGCAGGGATGTGGAAATTCCAGGTAATGAATTCAAACAGTCTCTATAGTGGAAATCTCATCTCTTCTGCTGATCCAGGTGATTCACTGAGCCACAGCTTCTTATTACTTCCTGCAAGAAGAGTCCTTTGCAAGCACTCCACACTTTAAGATTTTTATGGTGTCCATCTTTTACTGTTGGGTGATGCATGGTTAGCACCAGCACCTTGCAAATTTTGACTCAAGTTGCCACCAAACGCACTTTGTCATCTGTTTCCCACAATTTAAGCTGGAATATCTCTTTTCAGGGGTGTGCAAATGGTAGGGCACAGAAAAAGGAAATAGGAAGAGAAAAGACATTGCTCTGGAATGTTTATTGGAGACTGAGCAATACCTTTTGACTCCACAAGTATTGTGCTAAAAGAAGAAGACAGGGAAACTTGATGGGAAAGGGAATTTTACACAGCTCTTAGGCTGAGTTTAACAGATTGTGTGAAAGGGAAGTGGTACTGGGATAAAGCAGCATTTCTCGATCTGGAATCAATACCGTCAGGAAGTAGAAACATTCGCCATGAAGTGAGAAACAACACATGGTTATTTCATTATATTTACCTAATAAAGTACCTCGCTTTCATGTAGCATTGAAAAACAAGGTCTCCTGTGGTATTTAATAAAAGAAGGATGCTTGCAAATGCCACAGCAGTTAAAGAGGAATGGATGAGCAACATTTCCTTCCATTTTTTCACTGTGAAACAGTCTGTATTTCAGCATGTAGGAAATTATCCTTCCCGGGATGCTTTTATTGGAAAGATAAACGAATATTCTCGAGTTTTGCCTTATGATACTCTGCTGAGGAGAAATATTTCACATGCATTTATGTTGCAGGTTTGAAAGCAGTATATGGATAACCGGCGCTACTCAATCTGCTATTCCCATCGTAGGTGCAAACCCCTGCACCTTAGAACGATGCAGAGGATGGCACAGGGAGCTGTAAATCCCCTCGTGCTCTCCCCCTGCCACATCTCCCCATGGGTGAGAAAGCAATGAGAAATGCTTGGAAAGTCAGGCTGCCTTCCTAGCTTTGATTGCCACATGTGTAGGATCTCACAGGAGGAGCGTGGGCAGGACAGCAATGGAAAGAGCATTTCCACCTCCACAAGGCATTTAATGAGAAATCAGGCCCTCCTCCCAAGGCGAAGGACCCGCTGTCAGCGCTTGGGGTTGTGTAACTGGGGTGGCACCCATGGGTGCCTACACCAACGGCAGAGCTGTGGTTGCAATGTAGGGGGATGCAGGATGCTGTCGTCTCACTGCTCTCACACAGTGCTCAGGGTTGGGATCCTGATGTCTCATGCTGAGCCATGAGCATCCCAGCCAGCTAGATTAAGATATGGTTACATTACAGCAGTGCAAGCAGAAGGGCTGTCAGACCAGGGCTGCTGTTGCTGTTATATTGTGCAGGTAGGGTTTCAGTACATACCTAAAGATTTGTCTTCATTAACATGCCTTTAATAGCACACACATGTTGCTCGAGGTCAGACAAAGCCTTTCCTTCCTTCAGTGAGTGCTGGCTCATGTGGGCAGGCGACAAGGTGGTACCTCTCTATTTCTCAGGATGGTCAATGGGTGAAAGTCCTGCCTGGTCCTACACACCTAGAAGTTTGTGTTGGAAAGGACCTTAAAGCTCACGCAGTTCCAGCCCCTGCCATGGGCAGGGACACCTTCCACTGGAGCAGCTTGCTCCAAGCCCCGTCCAGCCTGGCCTTGAACACTGCCAGGGATGGGGCATTCACAACTTCCTTGTGCAGCCTGGCAACTTCCCAAGAGAACAAGAAAGGCAGAGGCTGTCCAGTGAAATCCATCTCTAATGGTATTCCAGGGAAACAACGCCTCTTCCTTAATTCTTGCTGTTTAGAGCTGGTTGTGACAGAAACATTTCAAACACTGGACCTGGAGGACTTTTATCTCCCCGCGCTCACTCCCACTTCTCATCATGCTCCTTCAGCATCTGATGTGAATTACTACAACCCAGAGCAGCTCAGACCTTCTCAGCATCCCGAGTGATTCCCAGCCAGGTAAATCAGGCTTGTACACAACCACCTTTGCAGGATAAACCACTTTCAAAACAAACAGGAGGAAAAGCCAGACCCAACCCATGTCAAGAAAACACTTGTGCGTATTCTTCATCATTTCTAACCTTAGCCTGTTACTAGAAAACCCCATCAGGGTGTGCTGGGAAGGGCAAGACAACTGCTGAAGAGGAAAAAAACAACTTTCATTTTCTCCTTGAGCCTGCAGCTGTCTGCTGGACGGAGGCATGCCCTCTCCATAACAACAGCTGGAGCAGCCAAAAATGGCACGCCAGGCTGCTGGTAATGGACTGTGCACTCCTGGATGTATCGGTTACAAGCAGCACCTCGCAGATGCCACTTCCGTTAGAAAAGTATAAAATGGGGAGGAAAAAAAACCCCACAGATGGGAAAATTATTTGCCTGACATTGGGAATTCTTTTTGTCACATGAACCCTGACATGTGTTGCACTATAAAAGGCAGGCGGGAAAGACGGGGGGGGAGAAGGGAAACTGGAGGAAGGGAAAATTCTCCGTGAACTTGCTTTTCACCTGTTGCCTCAGGACAGGGTGTCTGGGGAAGGAGGTGGGACGTCTGTGCTGGTGGTGGCAAGATGAGGGCATCAGTTCAACTCCAAGGTCTCTTTTCCTATTACTACTTCCAAGAAGGATGGAAGTTTCTCACATGCAAAAGGCTTTTTGTTTGTTGGCTTATCTAGTGATGAAACTGTGTGCTTTGCTCTGGAAAAATGAGTTCTGGCTCAACTTGGCGTGAAGGAAAATTTGGTAACAGGCTCTGATCTCTGTGAGCTGCTCCTGCTAACCCAGGGAAATCATCTGCTGGCTGAAGAATGGGATGGGAGGGAAATGATGGAGCTGGAAGAGATGTAACAGAAATCCTGGCTCCATCTGATGTACATGGAGGTTCCTGTGGGCCAAACACCTATCTATCTTTCTATCTATCTATCTATCTATCTATCTACTCCATCTGATGTACATGGAGGTTCCTGTGGGCCAAACACCTATCTATCTTTCTATCTATCTATCTATCTATCTATCTATCTATCTATCTATCCATCCGTCTATCTATCTATCTATCTATCCATCTATCCATCTATCCATCTATCCATCCTACCTGCACTCAAACCTGTAATCCCATGCAGGACTGGGTGTCCTGAAGGCACACTGAGGGCTAAAGGCATGGCAGGAGCCAAAACCCCACCGCGCACAGAGCCACAAGCCATAGGACAAGGGTGGGAAACACCCTGCAGCCCATGACAAGTACGTGGTGTGCCTACATGAAGAAAACGTCATTAAAACATCCTTTCCACCAAAGGAGTCGTTCCCCCCTTTCCCTGTTGTGAAGATATCAATATGAATTGTCAACATCATGTAGGAAATGTTCGCAGTGAATGGTTCTCAGCAGATGCTTTCCAGGTCCAAAGTGCTTGCAAACACTGATTAGTTACAGTACTGCAGCTTATTAATCACTGCCGTTCCCCATTGCTATAGCTCATGTCAACATTTCAGTGCTTTGTCTGGTGCTGATTTCCAGTATAATCCCCTTAATCAAAGCTGCTCCCTTCCAGCACACGGCTCATCCCTGGAGCCTCCGATGGTGGCTCATCTGGCATGTTCACATTTGAACTGGAGCTGCAGCCAGTGCCTTTCACAAGGGGAAACTTGCTCTGCTATTTCACAGCAGAAGTAGCCAAGAGGAATGGGACAAATTGCCACTGTGCAGAGATGGTGGCTACGCTGGGAGAGGGAGGGCTGCTGGTGGCCAAGGCCTGAGGAGAGAGAGTGAAAAGGGCTTCTAGAAGAGCCTTCTTTCTTCCAGACCCTTCCCAGGCAGGAGGCAATGGGCAGAGCTTGCAGCTAGATATGAATTAGATGCCAGAGAGCAAGGTCCCAGTGAGAGGGGTTAAATTCTGGCTCAGGGGCAGAGGAAAGTTGTGGATCTTCCATCCTTGGAGGTATTTGGCACTCACCCAGGTGAAGTCCTGAGCAATGTCATCTCATCCTGAGGTTATACCTGTTTTGAGTAGGGAGCTGGGTTAAAGGCCTGTTGATGTCTCTTTGGGATCTACATGACAGGCCTGTAACAGGGTAGACTCTGCTTACCTCCTCTTTATCCTCTCTTTACACCCTTAGCATCCCTGCGGGAGCCTGACATTAATTTGCCTCCAGTTTTGGAGTCTGTGGATTGAAGTTTTTGCATTACAGGTCCCAGCTTAGCCCTGGGTCTGCTTCCCAGAGTCTGACTCTGCCCATCCCTCCCTCCCTTCCTCCTTCTTGCTCTGCTTTTCTTCTTCTCTTCCTCCCCCCCCCCCTTCTCCCTTCTTTCCTTCCTCCCTCATTCCTTTCCTCCTTCCCTCTCTCCCTCCCTCCATCCATCCCACCTTCCCAACTCTTCTCCTTCTGTTGAGCACAGGAAGCTGCACAGCCCCCTTGCTCCAAAGTGCCTCCCATCAGCTGCCACACGCAGGTGGATTGCAGGAGCCTTTAGCTGCTTTCTGTTCAGCAGCAGTGAGAAAAGGCAGCGAGTACAAACGAGTAGGTACAGAGGTAACTTTGCTTCGAACTTCAGCCTCCCCATTAGAGCGAGCTGGAAACATTTGCTGGTGGGAGAACATTCCTGGTGACAGGTCCTAAAATAATTGTGGAGGTGACATGAGTGAGCGACACTGATAATGAGCACGAGTTGGTGGAGCTGGCATAATTTTCTGCAGAGCTCTGTGGTCCCTAAGGATGCTTTTACGCCCCCGCTGGGCCTAATTTAAGAGAAAGTTTGGGAGTTCGACTTCACCCGGAATCCAGCCGCCTCGCTCGAACTTTTCCCATTACTCTGATAAAAGATAAACATTAACTCGAGGCTGATTTCTATTGAGATGGAGTTTCCAGCTTCTTCTCAGTCCTCTGGGGAAACATAATTCCATGGTGACTCACTTGCAATGTCCCAAACAAACTTGTCCAGCGTGGCTGGGGAAGGGATGTGTTGTATTCTCACCCATTAGGGTGATCCCAGACAAGGTCACCCCTTCTTGGCTTCCACCTTCCACCATTTTCAACAAGGTGGAAGGAACAGATGTCATTCCTGAGGGGTCATTTTGCTCACTGCTTTTTGGCAATTGCTATACAAACGATGGGGAGAGAATTTAGACTCAGAAAACTCAATCAGGGCCACAGGGCTGTATTTTTGTGAGGATTTTAAGACGTATTTGCAGCATAGATAAAAACCTCAGTGTATTCACTGTATACTGCATATTCCAGCTCTGGAGGTTTAGATTAAGCCACTTAACTGCTTTGGGATGAATAAACCTCTTTGGTTTTGGTCTAAACTCCAACCTGGACATGAGGCTGCCACACGGGAGCTGTTTGGGAAGCTCATGATTCCAAGTGGAGATCTGCTGCTTTATCACACACCAAATGGAGATAAATTCAGAGTCAAGTTCCTCTTGTAGAGCACTGAGTCCAGCAGCAGGCTGTGCCTGTTCTTGCTTTTAGGTCTTTCAGTTAGTCGTGCAATTGTGCCACCAGGATCAGAGGTTTCCCATGACACAGAGCAGGGAAGAAGCTTACATTTTGCTTACATAAAGAAATCAGCAGGATCATACATGAGCATCCCTTTCAGTTCTTGCATAACTTGTATGTCCAAACAAGCACATATACTTCCCTTTTATGCTAATCCAGCAAGAACACCCAGACTCTCCCTCCTGAACATGGTATTGTATTTTGCAGTAAGCTAAAGGAACACCTTCCCTTTGTGCTGGCTGAAAGAACCTAGACATCACCTTCGAGCTCTGATAGTAACTGGGGTGGAGACTACGTCTCCAGAAGGCCTCAAGGTCTGAGTCCATTCTGATGGATGGTGGCTCCTCTGCACCAGCTCAACTGCAAGCGAGCCTTAAGAGAAATCAATGGCAGTTTGCCCCTCTTCATGTCCAAAGTGTTTCCATCCCATTAATCAAATCACTGCCAAGTTCATATTTCTACTGTGATTCTGCATATTACAACCCCTCTCGATGCATTAAAGCTTTTCCAACATTAATTTTCCAGATAATTTACAGTTTTTCTCTAAACTAATTAAGTCACTAACTAATTTTCTGACCCTTCCCTTTTCATCTAGAAATTCATTTTATGGAGAGAATTACAAGCTACCCTTTACTTTTCTTTCATGTATGTTTCCTCTAAAAGCATCGTAATTAGAGATCTTCAGCTTTAACGCCTCCAGATCATTGCAAATGAATGATGCCTCCATAATGAACAACCTAATCAACCTGATCAGCCTTTATGATTTCCAGGCAAACTGCAAGGAAATGGTCTCCAGAGAAATTTCCTTCATTTTTGGAGCTCTCAACATAAAGTATGAATGGTTTGGAATGAATTTCTTTACTTATACACATGTACCTTCCATGTACATCACAAACACCCAATTTAGACATAGCGTCATCAGGAAAAGTATTGGTTTATTCATTTTTCAACTGGTGTCAGTGTTTAGTACAATTCACAGGTAGCTGGGAACAATCGATTTCGGTCTTCTTTGCTTGTGATAAGTGCAATTAATAAAATGGATTGAGTTTTTTTCTCGTTGGAGATAAGGAAAAGCATTCACATGGTGCTGGCACTGAAGTCATCTCCAGGCGGGCGCTGTGGCCCCCCGATGGCAGGAGGCTTTGCAGCTCTCATTGCACAGCTAAGAACTATTATAGACCTTTGTTGCCCTCTAGTGGCCTATCCACAAAAACACATCTCAGAGTCCAAACTGCTGTCTCAGAGCTCAGACCCCTTTACTGCTTTGCTTCTGCAGGCTTCGAGTTCAAATACCGAGGTAACATGCCTGTGCACTGCTGCGGGTGCAGGAGGCATTTCCAGCTGCCAGTTCAGACAGGATGAGCATGGGCATTACGACACACTGTCTTGGAAGAGATTTCCCTGTCACTCAATGTAACATGAAATCATAAGTCACTGGGAGTCAGTGAAGGAGAGTTATTAATAGTGAAAGGAGTACCTTATCGGATTCAGCATCACCTGCCTTGAAGCGATGCTGGGAGAGTGACTGGTACCACATGGTGAGACTCTCCTGTGTGGGAAAATGGGCTGGAGAGCAATTTGCTGGAGGGAAACTGTTCTGAGATTGTTGTGATTTCTCATCCTGCAAGAGAAGGCAGCTGAGCCCACCTAATCCCTCAGTGTCTCCTTTACAGGCCCAGGGAGAGGGGACTGCCCAGGGTGATGCAGCACCCATGTGCTCTGCTTTGAGGGTCTGGAGTTGGGAACACTCCTGCAGCGTCTGGCTGGGCTGGTTGTGATGGGTTTTCCCTCTAAAGCAAGCCTAGCAAAATCTGTCTAACCCTCCCTGAGAATCCTCCATCTGCTTGTGCAAACTCTCTTTAGAGTTGAAGGGAAGAAACACAAATAAAATCCCTTTTCTTGGCTCCATGGCCAGCACCTCCTGAATAGTTCATTAAAAAATTAACAAGGGATGGAATTAGCGGCAGAATGGCTCTGAAGTGTCTTGCTGAATTCCAACAGTGGCCTCTAGTGGTGTCCTCTATGAGTGGTCCTTCCCACGGCTCTGCTGCAAAGGGGAGCGCTAAAGCAAGCCTTAACAGAGAATTAGAAGATAATTCATGAGCTTGAAGGACTCTTCTGGGAATACAGCCCCCTTGTACATCTCTGCCCAATAGCTTTTCTGCTCTTTACCAGCCCTGAGCTTTTCCTGAGCTAACTTTACGCTAAAAATTAGGGAAATGGTAAATTGGGATATTTGATGCTGTTACCAGACACTTACCAGCTACAATTACAAAGGGAGATGAAGTTAATGATTTATTTTTTTTTTTAACAAATTAATCTTTGGGATGAAGTTTTATTTTAAAAATCCAGTTATGATTTTTCCTGTTACTTCATCATTTCTCATATTCCTCACCCCAGGACACCAGGCAATCAGATGGTCATCACTGCTTTCATCTGGTCCCACGGGAGACCCTTTCCTGTTATTGAGGTGAAAGAAAAACTACACTCATGTGGCAAAGGAGAAAAAAGCCCTGATATAGATAAAAGCAGATCAGAGCATTTGGGGAAAATGTTACCCAAGCCCTAGATAGCAAATATCATACTGTTTTGGAAGAGAGTTGATTATTGCACTTTATTTCTCAGAGTTCCCCTTGCTGGAAAGAAGAACAGAGTAATCTGCCACAGAGCAGTATGGGCAGAGCAGCCCAGGAAAGCTGTGTGCTTGTACACCTTTAATAACCGGTTTTCCCACATCTAAGCATCTATTTTGGATATCTGACCAGGTAGCAAATGGCACATACCTGGTTTGATCCCATCTTCAGGGCCCAGCTGAAGAGTTGCCTTCTCAGCACCTGACAGAGGATGCTGGGAAGTCAGTGTATTGCAGAACAAATCTTCACCCCATACCTCTGCCTGTCACTTTAGCCTTACAAGAGGCAGGAACACTCTAAATCATCTGAGCTGCAGTCTCTTTCATCCAAGAGTAGGCTTTGATTTTCATCTGACAAGCCAAACTCTGGCTGCCTGATTAAATTGTCTTAAAGCGCTGAGAACTGAGCTCTGGGGATGGTGATCGGTGCCAGCTCTCTCAAAAGCTGTGCTAATCACTCCAGGTGATTATTTTGATTATTCCTGCTTTATTTCTCTTCTTTTGCTGCCAACTTCACCCCCCTGCTTTGTGCAATTGCCTGACAATTCACTACAGTGCTCTTTTGCTCAAACTTAGCAAGGATTGAAATGATGCTAAATAATGATGCCAAAGAAGACAATGACAAAATTTGCTCTGGAGATTTGGGTAAAGCAGTAAATCATGTATATTCTGTTTCAAAACTGAAAGAGAAGGGCTGTGTGAAGTGTTTTCTGGCAGGCTGGAAAGAGCTTATCAGAAAGAGACATCTCACAAAAAAGCATCACTTACCTCTAGTGCAAGTCCTTCAATCAAAGGGAAGAAAACGTGGAAGGAGAAGTTGTATAGAGCTCTTTATGCATGTTCTTGGATTTATAGAAATGTTTATATCTGGATTTGGGGGCTGAAAATTGGCTCTTCTTTCCCTGACAATGAACCTGCGTGAAGCACTGACCCAGTGGCTACGTTGTGCTGCTGTTTCTAGCTTGCATGGCCCTGTTGTCATGGTGAATAACTGCAGAAAGATGGGGCAAACCCAATCCAACCCTCTGTGGGAGCATCCTGTGGACAGTGCTGATAAGTCAACCTTAACTGGTGATGCTGTGGCAGGAACACTGGGCTTACATTCCCAGGCTCTGCTCTGGACCAGGCTAGAGGAAAAATTTCCCTTAAAGCACAATAGGCTCATCCTAAGAGGTCTGGGCTTGTGGAGGAGTTGATGGCTGCAGGAGAAAGGTCACTTTTGCTCTCCACATGTGCTGATGAACAGAAGCGCTGAAGCTCTGCCTACTCTCCACCATTCACTCGTAGCAGGGAAAGCTGTCCCTGGACTGTGCTTCACCATGCATGACACACCTCCATTTTCCTCAGGTGCACAATGATCTTCCCCTGACCTTCCAGCACACAAGCTGTTCCCACCGAAGAGGAGCTCAAGCTATGCCATGAAGTCACTTTTATACTGAGTGTTGCTGTTGGTCTAGGAAACTTGCCCAGGAAAAGCTCCTTCGTGAGCTCTGGAGCATCTCAGAGTGAATCCACAGTGTTTGTCTCAGTGCTCTCAGGGATTTAAAGACACCAAATAATAAAATATAGGGCCTCAAGGATCTTTCAGTTTGTCAATTAAAGCAAACGGGATTGTGCCCCAATAGCCCATCCCATTTCACACCCTCATTTCTCCCTCAGAGACAGTGAGGTCATGTAGAATTCAATCACAGCATATGACTGAAGATACAAGAGTGGAAAGTGAATGTAGCTCACAAGGGAATAAAACACATCGTGATGCATTTGTAGCCGTGTGTCTTTCGGTCCTGCCCTCCAGTGTGTCTGTCTGGAGGCACATTAAAGGAGGAGACACGATGCAAATGGGGAGCTGTGAAACCTGCAGTGATTAGCCCAGGGCACATCCTGTTCTGCTGTCTGGCACTGGGTTTCTAATTAAATAATTGCAAGCCTTGTTTCCCCATATAAAATAGTGTTCTCTTAATAAATACAGCTCTCCAGAATTAATTCTGATTCAAGGCTCTTGCAAAATAAATACAGAGCCAGCCTTCATAATTGAACGGTATTTTGCTGGGGGTGAGGGGAGAGAAAGAGCTGGGCTTTACGTATATTAAACATGTTAGGCTTTTGCTACCCGTATGCAAGTGGTAAGAACATGGTAAGTAGCAGACTTCACTTGTGTCTCTGTCCTTGCCTATCCCCAGTTTCCCATCACATCCTTGTCATTTTAGGCAGATTCCTGTAAGTCAGAAGCTTTCCTGAGAGGTGCAAATCAATCTGAAGCACAATTGTCTGTGCCCAGGATTCAGGATAAGGCTCAGATAGAATGATAACTGATGTGGACTGAATAAAACATTACAAGCAACAACAGCAACCCACGTGCTACCCATCTGTCTGCTGTAGCCATCTGCTTGCTGTTGTTACAGACCATAACCTCTTTGGGAGAAGACCCTGTCTTGGTTATACCCAGGCTTTGTGTTTACCAGCTTGAAGTCTACCTGCTATAAAGTACAGAAAATAATGAGGGAGGAGAGGGGCAGGTTTTATAGCTCAGGCACAGAGCTGGAAAGCAGAAGATCAAAGTTCAGTTCCCTTTTGGATATCAAGCAAATAGTATCACCTGTCTCCAAAATAATGGTAATTCTATTGCTGTAACTCATAGGATAAAGGATAAATGCATTAATATGCATGACATATGACAGAGAGAATGAAAGACAAGGACGAAAACATCAGAGAAGCTGAGCAAGGTCTCCTCAACCTGATCTGCACCTAAAAAGTCCCTCCTGCTGAGCTCACCACGGTGCAGGTCATGCCGGGCAGGATTGCTTTAGAGAAATCAGAGCATCTTTACAGATACACACAGAAACATCCCTTGGTTCAGAGCTGAAAGAGTGGAGTGACTCTTTGCCATTTTTTCCAGGCCAATCCCATATGCTTGTGTGTGGTACCCTGCAGGATCCCTGCATGAATAATGTCCTCCAGACCTACCCTCACTCCCTGCACAGGCCTGACCCCCAGTGCCACCTTTTAGATGCTGGAAGTGTGGGAAATGGAAACTTCAAGGAAGTTCAGTTTTTTAAACGTTGACCTGCCAAGAAAGTCAGGAATGAATTCCAGGTCCCCATTCCTGAGTTTTACAAGCAATGACTGCAGCCAGTGGGTAATTTACTACTAATTGTTTTTTAATTTCATGCTGGGAGGAAAAATACAGGCAGTCCTGGATGGTGGAGCAAAGGACCTACCAAGTTAATCACAGCTGCATTGATTGAATTGACTGAAACACAGAGCCAGTGTCAGCAGAGCTCTTTTTGTCTTAGGTGCATCCAATTGTTAAAAACACGGTTGAGCTTCTAGCATCAGAGCAGAGAAACAAAAAGGGCTTCTGCATCCTGCTATGTGCTGCTGTGAGCTGGGAAGAGAAAAGCCACAGTCTCCTATACCCTTAGGCACTGAAGGCAGCAAAATCACAATGAAGGTTATCAAGCCTGCTTCTTGCTATAGCTGAGCCTTTTCCTTCCTGTAATCCCATACTGTAGGTTGAGTCCATCTATTCCGTGCAGTACTTTGCTATACCTGGTCTCCAGTGCGATTAATACAGGCAAGCTGTGAGTGATCTTTATGTCAGTCAATGCAGGTATCAAGGTTCTGGTAGCTCAGACTTAGTGGATGACAATAAAAGGGTAAGCCTCACCTCATGCCATCCTGACCCATAACAATGGGATAGCTAATAATGCAGAGCTGCATTTTGAGGATCTTGGGCAAAAGACACTGCTATAAACACTAAGCAGTTGTAACAGAGATGGATGAAGCAGGTGCTGATCTTTGAAGCAGAGTTAGTTGTAAGCAGTAATTGGGGAAAACGGGATATAAATTGTAGCGTGTGACGTTTTAACACCACTCCACGGAAATCAGACAGTATCTTTAAAACGTGCTCTTAGCCACAAACCAAGTGTTTAGGCTCACCATCTGGGGATGAGAGTGTTACCGTGGTGCTGCAGAAATCCTCTTCATTCAGTGTGGAGCCCAGGGAATTCCTTCTAGAGCACAAGAACAGCTGGGAAAAGGTAAACGATAGCATTTTAATAGCACTCACAGTCCGTGTAAGAGGCTAGGCTGGCGCGTAGGACACCTGGCTACAGAATGTACATGCCAAAATGATGTTTCTGATATAATATGCAGTCTATCTTAGGTACTTAAATGGTCCTTTTTGCTATAAACACTTCACACCATGAATAAAACCCCTTTTTGGCAGGATGCAAGAGATTGATCTTCCCTGATAGCCAAAGGGGAAAAGAAGCCATAAAAAGACTACAGAAATTGGCTACAGCCAATGTCACCAGAGAGAGAGAAGAGCAACCTTGTGATACACATGAGCATTTCCAGATGGACTATTGGGAACAGGCACAATACAGCTGCAGTGCAAACACTCGTGTCACCCATCTGTTTCACCTCTTGGGGAAAGACTAGTGGTCCAGGTTTGCCAGTCTCTGTGGGCTTTTGAAGAGCTCTGCCCCCTTGCACTGGTTGCATGGAGCAGCCTGGGAATGTTGCCATTTGGACCACTATAAAATCAGATTGGCAAGAGTTAGCAAATAACTGGATGAAGCATTACTACAAAAGTCCTAACAGGTCCATTCCATCTACACTTCGTATGCACCAAAAAAGTCATTAAATAATTCTTCTGTCATCTCCTGTTTCTCTGGTGAATGATTACAGCATAAATCTTTATCCTTTTTAATCTTATTTATCCTCACATTGACTCTGTGAAATCAGGCAGCACTGCCATGTACAGATGAAGCGAGGCACAGGGAGATAAAGGAGCTTTCTCATGGTGCGCAAGAGTGTATCCACACACCATGTGTTACACAGACCCAGCACACCTTCATACGCAGACCCAGCACACTGACTTCTATAGAACCAATTTATTTGCTTATTTGAGGGATCTTCCAAGCTTTAACAGGACATCAGGGATGTGTTTTCCTTCTTCTGTCTGCCTGTAGAGTCCTTCCATGTAGGACTAAACCCAAAGGGAGTGAATTCTTATTCAACAGAAGTGCAGAAGAGGGAAACCCGGCACAGCACAAACTGAGAATGACAGCATTCCAGTCACACATGAGTATAAAGATCAAATCCTTGGCATGTGCCAACTTGCTAGAAACCCTTTATTTTGCAAACATAGCTGGCTCAGATGATGCTCACTGTAACCTCATCACGTTTCTTGACTCAGACATCATCACCTGCATCTTGTCACCTACAGCTCTGTCTAACAAGAAAGTCAGTGCCCAGGTCCAGCAAACTGGGTGTCATTTACACATCTCTGCCTCCAAACCAACTCTTTGCAGAAGCAGGATCCATATGTCTTTCCATCCCTTTACAGCACTGGCTGTTCTGCTTGTTCACACTGAGCTCTCTGCATCACAAACAGATCAGCCTCGAGCACTGAGGGCAAACACCTCCCTGAGAGAGCTGGAGGTTCAGGCACATTCCTGTTGGCTCCTTGTTACTGTACAAGTAAGCCTTGTTCTCACTTACAGGAGCAAAATGTCAAGACAAGTTTAAATGTCAGGCCTCATGTGAAGCTTGTCAGTCCCACCGCGAGCATCCCCCATGGAGCAGGGATCAGCCACTGCAGGATCAGACGTCGGAGAAATGTGTTACTCTTTCCTATGCATGCAGAACACAAGAGCTTTGTGAGCCCCAGGGACCACTGTGCACCTTCCTCATCCTGAATGATCAGAAATCTCAAGTTTTTACTAAGCTGCCTAGGAAACTCCTACCCTGCTGCTGTGGGAGACCAAAGAGGCTGTTTGATTACTTTAAACCACGAGGAAGGGTGCCCAAATTGGGGCAGCAATAATTTAAAAGGCTGTTTTTTAATGTGTCTTTTTGAATTTGAACTTTAAGCAAGAATGAAGCTTGAAAAACTTGATAAGATTGTCCCTAGAGATGAAGCTTGTGTACTGCTCAGGCACAGTACGAGTGTGACAAACCTGGCTTAATGTTCTTTCTTGCTAGCAAGCTGTCTTCCCTCTCTTAATCTGAAGTGGGATCACGGAGCAAAGAAAATCAGAGATTAAGTGGTTTTATCGAAGTGATAAAGGAAAAGGAAAGCAGTGGCTGTGCTCTGTAATTGTCCGTTAAATAGCAGGAGCGATGGGATGGGAAGGTCTCAGGGGAAGGGAAGACAAGGTGGAGGAGGAGGAAGAGGAGGAAGGAGAAGCAAAGCATGACTCTACAAAGCTTCTTGCTGAGCCTCTGGTTTGCTCCGGACTTGCAGGTACACGCAGAGCCCAAGGAGGGCTTAAAAATCCCTGTGGAAGGTGGAGCAGGTTTCACTCGTCTCCATGCTGCATCGATACATTCCCACTGGGAGGGAGATGGTCCAGAGGATACAGCCGTGACCCCACAGTAACCATGCCAGGACTGCATCAGGTCATTCATCCAGGGTGCGTGGCTTCCCTAGAAGCAATTAGAAGTGTAAAAGCTGAGGGCCAGGGTATGAGGGTGTTTAATCTCTTCCAGTTCAGTTCCTGTATCGAGTCCCAGCCGGGCACAGTGCTGCTGCCTTTCCTTTACCTCCTTCCTAGCTGAACAAAGCCCGGCTTTTTTCAGGCTTGCTTGATAAAGTCTCTTACTACGTGTCTAATACAAGAAAGCAAAGTTAAATAAGGTGAAACCTGAGCAAACTAAACCCAAGCCTTTCCTTCGAATGGTGACATGTAGTAGCCACCCTTGCTGGTACTGTATTATCAGGTTTCAGTGAACATCTGCTGCTGAGGGGTAGCAGAATGGAGATATTCCACATGTGGAAAAAGGAGAGAATTAAATAAACACAGTTGTTGGGAATAAATGAAACCTAACCTAGGATGATGTGAGCTACATTTACCTAACACAGTATGAATAAAAACCTAATGGCAAAAATCTGCAAAGGTGGTAAACACATTGTTCCCTGTTATAGCTGTTTTCTTTATAAGGCCTGGTATTGTTTTTGCTGAAGGGAAAAAAATGTAATGCTGTTAAATGCAAGGTACAAAGACTGTTGTTTGCGTTGGAGCCTAAGGGATTCTGGTTGCTTGATCCCTTAATTCCTGTGGAAATCCCAACTAATGTAGCCAGCTTACTGTGCTTTCTTATCTTGGAGATGGATTTCCTGACACATCTGAAACATTTCCTGAAACAAACAGGCTCTGGCAGTGAAACCCAGTGGCTGCAGTGGCAGACGATTCCCAAACCCTTCCACGGAGCTGTACTGGGGTTTCCCTTGGCTTTGGAAGTGCCTCAGGCTCCTCTGTTGGGTAAGAGACACCCACAGCCAAGCCTGGCTCCAAGGCCTGTCTTTAGGTCACAGAGCACAAAAGGCTGAAGACACCCTTTTCCCAGAAGGGAATGATGAATTTAAAGCACAAAATAAATGCTGATGCCTTGAGACAGAAGAAAACAAGCAGCAAAACCTGGCAGAGCAAAGGGCTTGCTATATAGTCAGTCAGCGAATTATGTTCCTGTCCTCTCTTCCTCTGCAATATAAACCCATTTTAACACAGGAATCTTGACTGTGTTTTACCATCAATCAGGTGTCTATAAATGGCTCGCCAAAGGAGCACAGTTATTCAACATGAATGTGCCATGACCAAGACTCAGCAAATTATTCCATAATGTCTCTGAATATAATCAAAGCCTGAAGTCTACAGACCTGATATTCATGCTTCAACTCACTCTGTATTGTCTAATTCTCATCCAGATTTACTTTTGGTTCCATGCTGTTTTCAGCCTAACCTGTGCTTATCTGTATGTGACCTCTCTTCTGGGCACATTCCCTTTCTGGTTGATAATTTAGTCCTGCTAGGCAGATTTCATGCAGTCCAACCACAGGAAATGGTTATTGCTTTCTCTTTGGCACATACAGAGTTTTGCAGAGACATTGAGCATAATGATTTTGTTTTTCAGTTCTCAGTCCTCCCTGTTTACGGAATTGCTGCTTGGGCTTTGCTGGCATCATTCTCCTAGAGCTGAGATTTGTCCATTAATGACACTGATTTTTCCTGGATTATTGCTTTCCTCTGAACCGATTTCCCACTGAAGCTCTTCCTGTGGCTCAGCTCTGGACTGCTTCCTTATGGTTCTCTCTAAGCCACATTTCGTTAATCACTGATTTTAATGAATGGTCAATTTATAGGAACAGTTCCTTGGAATTAGATTTCAACTCTCAGTGGCTTGCTCCCAATGCCAACACCATCAGGCCCTTAAATAGCCAAGAGGAGTGCTGCGCAAACAGAGTTCTTGTCTACTTCATCAAATTAATTTGGCCAAAAGGCTTCTCAGCATATGAGGGAGTTGGACCAGCAGGATGGAGAGTGGACAGGTCCACTTCTTGCTTGGCTCCCCAGGTGGCATCGGATGCTATTTTTGTGAGTTAATCACCATTAACAAGAGAAAGAATTGCAAATCTGTCCCTTGCTGTCCCATTAATTAATACCTTTCTATTTATGCCTCTCCTCCATTAATATTATTATCATGGGACAGTCATTTGCCAGGCATGGAACAGCCCAATCACACTTGTCGTTACATTTGACTCAAACACCAGAACAACCCATTAGGAGACAAGCGGGTCTGGACTGTGTTCAGTGAGGGACAGAAATGGGGACCTCTGAAGCTCTGGGAAAGAGACAGCTCAGTGCATCTCTACAAATAGCTCCAGCTCTCTGTGCTTGGTGACAGTGACACTGATCCATGTTATAGTCCAGGAAACGATCTTCAATAAAACTGTGTGGCACTTCCTTGAACGTCACTTGACAGCTGAAGCAGAGAAAGCTAATCCAAGCATTCATGCATTGCTGTGAGATGGCCAATATCACATAGCTCAGATTAACATGCTGGATGTTGGTGAGTTTCCTCCCTTTCCTCATGCAAATCAACTGCCATGACTGCTTTTATCCCTTTTTGCTAAGGCTCATGCCTGCTGAGATTCTGATTTAGACAAGGTGACCTGAATGAATGGCTGTTCGCACTTGACCAGGACCGTATTCTGGGTGTCAGCTTAATTGCGCTTTAATTACTCTGCTTTTAAGAGCGGAGTAATTAGCCTGCTATGGATTGCAGCGTTGGCAAATGGGAAAGCAGCAAAGGATTTAAAATTCTGTGCCTTGACCAAGAAAAGGGGTAAAAACTGGCACTTTCCAACCTGCCTGAAATCAAGAGTTGCAGCCAGAGCTCTAAGGCAGCCTCATGCCTCTCTTATGGTTTTACTTCCTATAGGGAGGAAATCAGATCCAGCATAAGTAGAGATCAAACTTGTAATGATGGTGATTAGCTTGCAGTGGATGCTGCATTACCCGTGTACATAATAGCTTCTTGGGCTATTGAAACAAAACCAGGGTATTTTTCAAGGACATTAGAAAGATGTGTCCTAAACCACACCTTCCCTTTCTGAAGTGTCTGTTTAGTAAGAAAGTGACCAAAAATTCCTTCAATAACTCTAGGTGTCAGCATGGCACATGTCAGTGCTGTCCTACATGAGTGCCTGCTGAATTTGTGAGTGAGAAGTGGCTCTGATTCCAGTAACTCTTGGACCAATTGTTTAATCTACATCACACCCAGCAGAAAGAGAGGACCCAAATCAATTCAGTCCCTTATTTCCAAGAAACCTGCAAAAAACAGATTCAAGAAAGAACAGAAGACGGGTTAGAAAATTTAACTGTTGTCACACATCAGAAAACACACAGAGGGGAAAGACATAAAACAAGACTGAGTTTTCCTGCCCCTCACAGGCCAACTTGTCTAAATACATATGTGCATATACATATGTGCATTTACATATGTGCACACACAATTATAAATAATGATATGCATGCATACACACATATATCCCTATACTTTTTATATAAATAAGTTCTGTAAGGTTAAAACCACTCTGTAACATAGAGAGAGCTATAAAAACAGTAGATATGGAAAAGTAGAGTAAAGCAATCCGCTTCCAAAAACACAAGCACTTTCAAATTTGGGTCTCCAATCTGCTGAGGAGAATGACTGAACTGAGACTACATCTGGTATTTAATTCAAGCATTGTGCTGCTGTCAAAGGAAACCATGCTGGCAAGCTGAATTTCAGCCTGCCAAGATCCTTTTGTAAAAACACAATTCATACCCTAAGAGTAGGGAGGAGGAGGAAAAAAATAATCTAGAAAATAAAGACATAATAGCACAATCTCTGTGGGCAGATAAAGCAGAGAAATAGAGTTGTCCTGGATTCATTTATCTTCCTATTCCCCTCTGTTGTGATTGAGGGCCTGAGACCGGGGTAAGATGTGGATCTCTCCATTCACCTCCATTTCATCCTGTCTGGGAAACCTTTGATATCTAACAGTATTAACCCCTACTCTTGCTTACTCAGACTGGGGGTTGCAGCCAGTGAGCGAGTAAGTTTAAACAAATGTGTAAACCTATTACATGTAATCCTCAATGAGAGTATTACTGGAGTAAAATCTGAGCATGGGGACCTCATGATCTAACACTAAATAGCTGGTTTCCTTCAGTGTGAAGAATGACTCAGTACTATGATTCAGGTTTAATATATTGCAGATCTGGTTTGCTCTGGCTAGACTTTATGTTCTTGCACTCTTGGGG
This sequence comes from Psittacula echo, assembly GCF_963264785.1. Classification (NCBI taxonomy): domain Eukaryota; kingdom Metazoa; phylum Chordata; class Aves; order Psittaciformes; family Psittacidae; genus Psittacula; species Psittacula echo. Next base: position 2,080,648 of record NC_137739.1, read on the forward strand.
CCCTCAAATTTTCTCTTCTGTCAGAGAGAATTCATTTTTCCATGAGCTCAAACTGTTGCAATGACATTTACTCTGCAAAGCTGGAATCCCCTCCAGGGAGGGCAAGGGGGATTTTAAAGCTGATTTAGGTCCTGTAATTAATGAGACTTCATGGATTTTGGCAGCGATTCTCAGGTTTTAACCTGTAAAGATTTTAAAAGAGTATCTTGAATCGGTCACTAATTATCCTATCAGACAGGAGACTACACAATGAGCTATTCCAGTAAAACCGGTCTGAATTTTATTCCAGAAGGGACCATTTTCAAAGACTGACATGAAGAAAAGAGTTGTAAAAGTTATTTTTGTTATTGCTCAGTTTTACTTTTCCAAACAGACCTAAAAATCTTTTGGACTGGAATTGCATCATCACATCTTCCTTTTTTCGTTTCATATTCATATTAACTACAAACCTTTCACATTTACCTGTACCTATTTTATTCAAGTTAGAAAAGCCATGAGAGGGTGACTTCATGCAGTTGAAGGCATCAGAGCTCTTCAGAAGGAACTAGGGCCGCAAACAGGAGAGGAGGATGAAATTAATGATTCTGTGAAGATCTATTTCAGATTATCTGTGTGTAACAGCAGAACATATGGACTGGCTTGATCTTAAAATATTCCACCAAATCTGATCTGTTGTCAGCTTTGCTATTTGCATTGCAGACTAACTTGAAACAATGATGCAGAAATTTCAATTTATCAGTTACATTAATATCTTTGTATAAATATCAGAAGGAAAATCAATCAGAACTTTAAATCAAAGCATCATTCTGAGGAATAAAGTATTGAATTGTGTTAGGAAGCAACACAAGGCATTAGTACAAATATTGGGGATGTATTTCCTCGAAGTCTAGGCACGTACACAGTCCCTTTTGTTCTGTTTGAAATTCACCTTGTGTAGACAATTGGCAAAATGTAAACCACAGTAAATCTCTATGGATTGAAGTGATTTTGTGCAAAGGTCTACAGGACAATCTACAGCCCGTTTAAATCGCTCAGCCTTGTTTTGACAGCATAATGGCCTTGAATGACTGTGTTGGTAGAATAGTCCTTCTGCATGATACTGAATTTCACCCTGTAATTCAGGTCAAACTCCTCTTTATTATGGTAAAGACGTTGCTAAGTAGGCTTTTGTGTTTAGCATACAAGTGATGAGGTGCACTTTGTCTTTTAGAGACAACATAAGATGAATTCTCAAAGCAATTTTTCACTTTGAAAATACTAGTGAGCAATAGCAGCAAATTTCAGACCAACTCATATTCAAAGAGACCTCTGTGCTCTGCTGTCGTGAAGAGGGACCATGTTCGTAACTATCTGATTTATCAGCCACAGAGTGTCATAACCTCCTCCCTTGCAACTAAGTGAGGTCCATCCTGGCTCCCAAGCTGTTGGCAAATTTAACATGTTATGATACACTGCTTATGCCTGACTACAGACCTATCTGGATGGAGCATCCTGCTTAAACTCAGCTTGATGGAAGAAACTAAGTAGCTCTTGGGGTAAAAAGGAGATCTTGCTTCAGAATAGGTTTATTTCCCCTATGCCAGTCAATTACTCACTTTGGATCATTCTTAATTCTATGTACATTTTTAAGATTGTGTATTAATACCAGACCTTGGCACTGTCTGTATTCATCTCTGGTATTATCAGAGACAAAAAAAAAATCAGCATCAGACTGAAGTCCTATAATAATACATCTGCTAAGTGACTGCAGTCTTGTTGCTCCTCAAAGTAGCTAATTTACAACTGCCCCCTGGGCACTGAACAAATGGTAATAAATTTGTGACAAAAACTACTCCATCATTTGCTGTTTTTATCACAAGCCAGAAAATCTAAATGGCCTCAGGCCAACAAATTAGTTGAAAATTCCAGTGAGGAAAAACATTTATCACAGAGTGTTTTCATAGACTCCTGCTGATCTCTCTCAAAGATGCCCACACGCTTCTTTTCAATAATCTGAGTGTCTATACTAGCTCAAAATAGCACTATCTTTTCCATTGGAGGCTGAGAGATTTGAATTTAGCCAACTTCTCAAGCAAAAGCTTAGAATAGTTGCCAATGCCTGGGCTTATTTCTTCCATAGTGAGGCAGGCACACAGATCTGGGTGTTCAAGTGCTCTGAGAGCCTTTGCAAACCTCAGTGTAGCATGCACCTGGATTTTAAACAGGTACAGATGCCATGTTAGTACAGCTTGTAGGCATATTCAAGTATAATTCTTGCTGAAGAGAGTGATGCTGAAACCTGAAGTGCAAGGATTTTCCAGAACTTGGGAGGGTCACCCAGAAGACCTCTTAAACATGTTTTAGAAGACAGAGGGTTTCCGCTGCTGTGATTTTAAGACATAGACTACTGAATCTGTAACTGGGCTCCTAAAGAACCCCTCCAGGCATCAGGTCTAGCAACCTCCACTCTGGAAAATATGCTGAGGTAATCAGGCCACAATTGTACTTTACCATGGGATGCAATAAATGGTCACTATCTACACATGCATAACCCCACCAAAGTCATAGCACAGTTACTTGTATCAATATACAATTGAATTTTAGCTTTATTTCAAAGCTTTCCTTATGGATTTAAGGTCTCTAGTAAGGAAGTTTTGAAGCAAGACTACGGATTGAGGTGAAGAAGAAGACACTGCCCTGTTTTCCCTGAGACAAATCAAGTGTGTGAAAAAGAGCTCCGTGTTGGTGGTAGGCGCCTCAGCCACAAAAGACGTGCTTTAAAGAACAATTATATCTATTTTTAATAGGTAAAGGAATTTACTTTTACTTGCTGGGCATATTTCAGGTTTTCAGTAGTATAACTTAGATGAGGTTAAAAGCTGGTACAGTGTGCGAATAAAGCTGGAGTAACGTACCGCTGTACCTCTTGTCCTGCAAAGTGTAGGTGATAGGAAAACATTGATTTCCAACTGGAGATACACTACTCCTGGTTGCCGGAGCTAGTGCAAAATGAGGCCAAAAGAGGCATTTTGGAGTGAGGCAGACCTGCTGCAGCACCATGGAGAGCTGCCTCTCTCCAGCTCCCAATGTCAACCACAACCCTCCTCTCCCAGGGAATTCCTTGAGTCTTGAACCACCTCTAGAACCAGTCAAGGAAAATACAGGTGGTGACTTATGAACACTTCATCCATCAACTGGCAGATGAACAGATAAAATTATTGCTTTAAAAGTCCTATTATTTGGATGTTGATGAGATCAACAAACACTCCTTACGAAAGCTGTATCACTGTGTCTGTGCTGGGAAACAACCCCGTGGGGTTTCATTCTGTCCCAGCTTGCACGGAAGGGAATAAATTCAGATGCTCACACTGACAGTATTAGAGTTTTAAATGACTCATATACTTTATGCTAGATTTCTTCATAGGGTCAGTTATTGTCTCTAATATCTAAATATAGCTAATACCACAAAATTTGTAATGTTTATTACCCATCAGACTGCTTGAAGTATTACTAAATTACACTGGAGATGGTAGTGTCAATAAATGACAAAACCCAAGGCCTATGAAGGGATGGATCTTCAGTAGACATAGCAGTAGGGGGGGGGTTGTTTGCCTTTGGCAAAGAACAGCTTGTTATTTTGCTATTCAAATTTTGGCTTAGCTTAACTTCTTTCCAATGAAAATCCATTTTTTCTTCTGAAGCTTATTTGACCCTAATGCATATATCCATAAAATACCTAGGTCACCCTGTTTCTAAAATCTGAAATAATATTGTTAGAAGAGCTGGAATGTTATTCATTTCCTCCTTCAAACTACAGCACTAACATAGATAAAAGTAGTGACATTTAATTATGGTGTTGAACAAGATCTTAAAACTGAGGCCTTCCGTGAACATTTGCTTTCATGTCTCACAATGTAATAGTATTTTTACCTTAGAGCAGATAGAAACTGATGGGGAAAGAAATGCAACAAAAGCAATCATGAAGCCAGTTCTGAGAACTCAATCATTTGCCTTGCTGTAACTAGATGAGAACATAAGGAAGAATGACAGGTCCTGGATCCAAGTACTTAGAGAGTGCAGATAAGATGTGTAGTGGACAATAAATAGACCATAGCTTCACCTCCTTCCTTATTGATCAAAAGGAAGTGGAATAAGTCAGACTGACTATTTTGAGGCCTCTGGAACAAGATTTAAGACATGATTCCCTACGGACACATTTAGGTGACAGAACTCCCTTTGTACCTTTACATTAAAAATTATTTGCAGCGAGGTTTTCTGACATCTGAGCATCGCTGGGGAAGGGTGAATGGAGTGGCTCTATTTCCACAAGAAGCAATCTGGAATGTCAGAACAAGCTGGGATATGAGGTGTAACTGGGCTAGAGAAAAGGTGGCTGTCACAGACTGAAGACTGGCTGCAGAGGACGTCAGCCCAGATCAGTGGGGGGATCATCTATACAAGACCATGACCCATCAAAATAGTGCTGTGGTCCTTAGCCAGTGAAGTCACAAAGTGGTTTAAACTGGGTGGCTTTGGTCGCCATGCGCTGCCCTTAATTCCCATGGCTGTCAGCATCAAGAGTGTTGTCACCATTCAGCAGCTACTGCAGGGGAAAGGTTTGCTTTGTAACACCGATTTGCAGATTCCCATACCATATGCAGGGGGAAAGTCCTTTTTGAATCACACTAAAGAAAAGCTATTACCATTTGAAAGTGAAACAGTCTGGCAGAATGATTTCCCCTCCACAGAGCACAGCTGCAAATGCCTTCTGTACTATTGCTTTTATCTTCAGCAATAGTAGTGCTGCTTGTTGGGGATATCTTAAATTTGCAGAGCCACTTGCAGTGTATCTGTTAAATGTTTCTGCTTTGCAAAGAAAACAATACCCTGTCTCTTATCTATATCACTCAGGCAGTCATTTAAGCAAGCAAGAAAAGATGTATGTATATATCCAAGGGCATAAGAACCCGAAGCACTTGGATTTTGAATTATAGGACCATCAGTAGATCCTGTTCTTTTTTTTAACTACCCCCTGTGAGCTCCTTTGTGACTTTTCTCAGAACACTAAGATTGCATCTCAAATGTACTTGGGAAAGACAGGTCTGTTGGGAGGAAGAAAAACAGAAGCAAAAAGGTCATCTGCTTCTTTAGGGAGACTGAGTCCCAAATGCACAATGAAGAATGCTGCTCATCTTTTGAAAACACTGATAAGGCTGTGACCACTTCCCCCATTCCTGTAAGCAGTGTATTTCTGCGAAAAATTTGTCCAGCTATTCTTGAAGTCTGCTTTAGAGGAGAAAGAGGAAAATAAAGATGGAAATCTTCAACCAAATCTACACCTATATACTAAAAATAATGATTTGATGCCTTTTTTTTTAACCCAGAAAGAATTCTGTGACCTACATTTTGTGGCTATCTGTGAGATCAAGATACAGAAATATAAAAATAGAACAAGTGTTGCAGCATTTTCCCTAACCAAGTGCGAAAGCACAGCTCAGCCTCAGGATTCTTGCTGAGTTTGCTATGATCGTCTGGTAGATCCAAGAATTTCCCCTTGTGTGAGTGAGTTTTTACTGAGTATAAGAACTTTTTGCATAGCTTAGGAAAAGAAGAAATTTGTGTTCATGTCTGAATTTGATGGAGTAGGTTTCATCCTTACTTCAGCTGTGGCACCAGAATGAGACGTACGGTTCCTGAGTCAGCTGCTGTGCACTCAAGCAATATCACTCAATCACGTTTCTTGACATCACTAGCTCTTACCATCCTGAACAGCCTGATGCAAGTGTATTAGAAGGAGCAAATGGGATAGGTACAGTCCTTTCACTGCTTCTCTTTGAAAATAAAACTTTTGGAAACTTCCATGACTCCCTGGACAAAATGCTGTCCTTATTCAAGGAGCTCAGATGGTCTGAAAGCATGTAGAATGGAGGGGAAAAAAAGAAGAATGGGTTGGTTTATACAGCTGAAGGACTTTCTGTGCTTAATTGTTCATCTTATCCTTATTTTGAGACATGTTCTTAAAAAAGGAATGGATTTCTGAAAGAGATCTCTGCATTACCTAATGTAACTCAATTTGTGTAATTCAGGTAGAGTCCTCAGTTAACTGCTTTCAAAGTCATAGTCTTTTGTGGGAGAATATAACTCAGTTCATTCCTTTGCCAGTGAGGCAAAATAAGTTGATTTCAAATTGAAAAGAGTGCACACAAATGACTCAGCTGACATGCAGCAGTCTGATTTACATCTCTCCTATTCAAGGTTAGAGACTAAGAAAGCCTTAACTGAAAATAAATGCAGTGGATACTATTGGAAGTTCTGCTCCAGAGAAAATAGACTGTAGATGAGGAACTGGGTCTGAGCTTTTCTGAAGTCCTACTGAACTCAAAGTAAAATTCATTGGTTATTTCTTCTCTATTTCTTTTCCATTCTGAATTCACAGTGTTTATCAAATATGCAGTACCACTCTGTGGATGTTTACTGCAGGGGCTCACTGCAGAAGGTCAAGTGCATGACAGAATTGGAGTGGCTTTTTGCTGCGAATGGACATCCTGCTATTGTCCAAATCAGACACTGACAAATCCCACCGCCGAGAGATTTTCAGGCAGAGGCTTCCTGACAAGCTCATACCTTCCACTGCTGTTATTAATACCTTCCTCTTTTGCCAGGTTTCATGATGGACTTGAGACAAGGAAGCTTCTGCATGAATACAATTAGCATTTGCATGGATCAGTTCAGCTGTCCAGAATCAATCACTCACATTAGAGCAAGATCGATGTTCAGAATGATGGACGTCAAAGTCCTATAGCCCTCCAAGCAGCGCTTGGTCAGGACTTCCTCTTGCCTGAGCAATTAACAGCAGTATTACAGCTGAGAGACTGAAATCAGAGAACACAAAAGCAAGTCGAGCTTCTCCTGGGAGGATCAACACTCTCTTTACCCCTAGAAGGTCTTCTGCTGCTGTCTGATGCCTGTTGTACTTCTGAAAGATGACAGAAAGGACAGCAGGGGCTGTACACAGGCAGAAAAGGTTAGGATATTTTTGGTTTGGAGCTTATTTGTTCAACCTGCATAATTTATGGAATAGAAACTGGCAGTGTAGCAGGCACAGAATGAGAGTTGTACTGTTGGCCACCATTGAAGGTCTGGTCCACTGGCTTTACATCATGCACATTTTGTTCCTTTCCCAATTTGGAGCTGGTTTATCTAATTCATAACATGCATAAATTTCCTTCCAGACCAGCGCTGACAATGACAATGCAACCTTTAGTCACCTGGAAAGTGTCCTTCTTTGTATATCTTCCCATATCCAGCCTAAGGGAGGTAAGGCACGTGGGGAAAAGTGATGTCTTCCATCACACCAACAGACGTGGTTGGCGAGGGGGGAGTGGAAAAATATTCAGGCATGGAGATCTCCTACTGAGTGAACTTGCTCAGGGTCTGCCAGCATTGCCTGACAAATCAGTTTCAGTGCAACTGAGGTTGTCCATATCATCTCCAGTTTATTCAGGATAGAAAGTTCAGTCTGCCTGGTTTGGGTGAGCACACAGCAGCTGTCTTGGTTGTGGGTCTGAAACCTCTATCCCTTTTAAAACATATTTTATTATGACAGCTATGCAGTGACTGAAACTAGAGGGACATGGGATGTGTTTCATCTTCCTTTTCAACACTATACCAGGCAGATAAAAGCAGCCTGAATGGTGCCTTATATTGGATATTCTTCCCTTATCCTTTTGAAACCTTGCATGTAGACACAGAGTAATTATATTGTAACTGATTATACCATAGTGCTACCTGGTGTGACACCTAATTAGTAGAGCAGGAAGAGTACATGGATCTTGCATAAACAGCCCCCTTTCCATATCAGCAGTCTTTGCATTGTGTTTGAGCTGTAGCATTCAGTGTAACTCTTCTGTCAACCCAAGGCTGTCATCTGAACAATTGTATTAATTAGGAAAATCATGAAGAGATGTAGATGAGCATATTTATGTGGACTCTGAAGTGCATTGGTAGAAATGTGAAAGGATCTAAGATGATGTGTATAATTGCATGCATTGTCCACATGATTCTCATTTATACTGCACTGATAATGGAGCTTTCAGTCTTTCCCATGGGCTTTAAATTTACTATTGAATAGCAGGAAATAGCCTCTAAGCTGTGCTGTATATCTTTTCTGAACCTTTCAAGACTCTGGAAGCAGGAGATTAAATGTGATGTGCCCTTCCAGTCTCACAGGAACATCTAGATGTACATCTAGATGTTCCTATCTAAATGCAAACAACTACTGTGTCTGGAATTGTGATCCAAACGATGATTCCATTTATCTTCTGCCTCTGCCACCTCAACATTAACCATGAAGCACCTCTGTACCCTGAAAACAGCAGATGAGCAATAGTGCCAGATTGCCTTTTTAACTTTTAGCAGAGAAATAGCGACATTAAAATTCTTTGCATTCAAGCATAACTTCCTACAGTTAATCAAGATCACACAAATCCAGGTAATATCTTTGTAGCCAAAACCCTTTCAAACAGCAGAAACCCTATCCCAAAAAGGGATACAAAAAAAGGAGACAAATCCTTAGTGTTGGGTTTGAATTTCTAGTGAGTCTCTATGAGAATATACAGACAAATTGAGTTGAATTGGCTGAAGACAAGAGTTACAGCGTTAGAAAATTACAGTTAGGAGTTTGCCCCTCCTCACTTCCCACAGGTGCAGATGCTGTTGAACAAGAACATCCATCCCGGGTTTAACAGGCTTTAACGAAAAGCTCTTAAACATATACCTCCATGCTGAGTGCCCCGTGCAGACATACCCTCATTAAAGCCCTCAAGCCAAGTTATAAATCACCTAATAAGGTGTGCTGTGGTGCATTAGCCTTAGTATGATCTAATTTCACACCGAAGTTGTTGAGAGCTGGTTGCTAGCTGGCTAAGCTAGAAATTCAGGATGGATTTCTGTGTGTTTATCTGCAACCTGACGTTAAGCAAATTGAGTTAACATCAGAATAGATTGTGTTGCCGGTTTAGTGAATGCAATGCAGAAACTCTCTCAGTGCAGACTATAATTAAAACTGTGAAGGAGGAAGATAAATCTGAGGTGGAATAAGAGAAGAGTCAAGTAAACACTCCACCATGCCCCAGCATGGTGTGAAGGACTCCAGGTGAAACATGGACATCTTGGGTGCAGTGTTATTCTAGCTGTGTAGAGGAAAAATTCCCAAATCAAAGGCATGACCCCTAAAAGCAAAGGAGAGAAAGGGAGCGCTTAAGATAAGTGATAGTGAGGAGGCTGAGGTTGTTCTTGAACTGGAAAGAGCTCAGAATAATGAGAAATTCAGAGTTATGACATTAGTGGAAGGTGATGGGATCACCAGCCGATGGTTGCAATCAGACATCCCTGGGAAGAGCAGGTTATGCCTCTCTGAGACTAAATCCCATCTTTTGGACAGCAGAGCCAAAAGTGCAACAGAGAGACTGAAATCCTCCAAAGGCATAAAGTTCCTGCTGATTGGTGAGCACAGAGGAGCAATAGAAAGCCCAGGAGCACATGAAAGTTTCCTGGCATGGGATCACTGACACCCTTTCTCCTTGTAGGAGGATCCTCAGAGCAACCTGCCATCAGGATCCCACCACTTCCTTGAAGGGTAGCGGGGGGTGTTCATAAAGTGACAGATACGAGGTGCGCTCAAGCTAACCCAGCTAAAATCTGCTCTCAAGATCTTCCCCTCAAGTGCTTTTCTCCTGCAACATGGGGGTTTTTGACAGTCTGAGACGCAAACTTTGATCTTGCCAGCACAGGTTAACAGCTTCCAAAGCCTCCATCCCTTGTAACTGTCTCCTTGTACACACATCTCCTGCCCACTCTCCATCGAGCTGCACTGTGCAGATAAGCTGCCAGGTAGTGTGGCCCCAGCGCACATGAAATAAATGCCTGTTCTGGATAGAAAATGGTTGTTAGCAGAAGTTGCAGCACTAATTTTATCATGATTGAATGTTCTGGAGGAACCACCGAGATTATCAAAGCAAAGGAGGAAAGTTGCCTAAAATGGGTAAGTAAAATTGCTATAATAAATCCTCTGTCACCTGACGAAATACTTTGCTAAAGGTTGCAAACACTGAAATATTTAAGGAAAACATTATTTTACAAGGAGTTATTGCCTTGACTGCGTGTGAATCTAATTGGGAAATCTGTCATCTTGTTTCTGACATTCGTTCTGCGGAGGGAAGGAAAAAAAAACCTGTTAAAAACTGCACAAAGATAAGCAGTGGTAAATTTACCAACCCAGCATTCTTCAGTGAAATGCTATAATAAGAAGGAAACAAGGGTAGAGAAGAACATAAACTTCTTATGTAAGTTATGTATCTCCATGCTGTTATGTAGGATGCTCCAGCCACAAGCCAAACTTATGTGACCACAAGTCCTACTTGCCAAGAGCATTTTGCTCTTCTATTAAAGGGAAAGCTCCTTTCTTCTCAAGCACAGCAGCAGAGTGAAGATCCTCCTGTATGAAGATGAAGAAGACAAACAGTAAAATAAAGCTGATAAGTTTTAAGGAGGTTGCAGGGAAGATAAGCCCTTCTCTAGAATCTCACATCCATCATGAAGTCTATTTAATGCTTCTTTAAGGCTCTACCTTGAGCACTAAAGTGGTGCTGCCCTAATGACTGACTGCTATAACACAGAGCATTATGTCTGCATCCAGATTGGGTTAAGCTTCACCAGAACCTCAGGAAGGGCACAGCACCTGCTGGGAAGAGGATTAGTGGTGGAGGAAGAAGCCCAGTTATTAAACCTTTTATTGATGAGGACCTGAAGGAGACATTATCCCCCCTTCCAGTGTCTGCTGTAGTGGAGGATTGCTCACAGGGAAAACTCCTGTTGCCCTCAGCTGCAGTGCTTTCTGATGGAAAGCTCAGAGTAAACCTTCTCAGGAGGGGAGACTGCAAATGAAAGAGGTTTTAAGCATAAAGCCTCATGTTTCCACAGGTTGCATCCCTCTCTTCCTTTCACGCCAGCCTCCATACTGGAGGGCAAGTGGCTCACTTAGCAGGTGACTGCAGAAGTTATCAGGAATTACACGTGGTTTAAACTTCAAGCATATTCCTGAGACACCACAGTGAGCAAATACAGATTAAAAGTCCATTTAATTGCCCAGGGAAGAGCCAGGAGGAGTCAGTCTCACAGCTCCTTGTTCATTCGTTGTCAGGGAAATAATAAGTGTTAGATTCACATCCGAGATGGGATGAAGGCTGAGGAACATCTCTGCCTGAACTTCTTTATTACTGCAGCCTGGATAATTTGGCTTAAAGTCATGGCTCTTCATGTTTTCATTAAGTTTCTCTTTAGTGTAAATGACCTTAATAATCATGACACTGGGCATGCATCAGCATTTCTGATGTACAGAAATCAAAACCTTGTGAGGCTTGTATGACAAATCAGGCAGGACAGGAAGCACAAGTGGACTGTCTTAAAAGAAGGGATGCTACATTTTTCGTGTCCAATGAACCTGCCGTGATCAAATCCCAGCTCCAGCTAGCATTTCCCCTGTTTACAAGTCCCCGTCTATTCATTTCCATGAGCTCTGTTCCCAGCTGCCAGCTGGACCCTGGGAGTTTCAGTGACAAGCTCTGAGTTGTTTCCATTTGGTACAGGATAGATGACATCGTGATGTTCTTCTGCTTCTGATGAGAGCAGGTGCCTCAGATGAAGCTCACTAACTAAATAGTTTGCAGTAATCACTTCAAATCTTGGTTAGCCAATGGAGTGATTACTGAACACTGTCAGGGTGCATGCTTCATGCCAGGCAAAACAAACACATTATACCTCCCTGTTGTTGCTATTCAGGAGAAATTATGATCAGCCAGTTGATGGTCAGTCCTCCACCTACCATCAGACCTCTTGGTGTGTGTATGTTCTGTTTTCCACATCTGAGTTTGTTTTCTTTCCCCCTAAAACTGCTGGAACACACCTGCAAAGGCAGGCTATCGGCATGGAAGGACAGAAAACGTGTTTTCAGGCTGCTGAAGCATAAATCACGAAGACTTTGAAAAGCAAGATAGAACCCTTCTCTCTGCTACATTAACAGCAGCAGTAATCTCAGCTAATGCACTGCCATGCGCTTTTGGAAGTGGGAGTTTTGGATACTTTAGGCAGGTTCATTACTCCAAAGAAATCTCATTTGGCCGACCAGCCTTGGTTATGGTTTGAAACGTGGCATTAGAAACACAAATATATCCATCTCTACCAAGCTTTATCTCCCAGTCTCCCTGAGGAGAGCATTTATGATTCCCTGAAGCAGAAAATGAAAAGGTGAAAGCAGAGCTGCAGCAATGAGGTTTTGTTTTAAGGATCAAAACAAAACCTCGTCTGAAATAGATGCGATTTTCCAATTTCACACAAAGGAAACATTCTGAGCTTAAAGAAGTAAATAAAAAGTAAAATACACATTTTAGTTTCATAAAAACTATCAACATCCAAGTGAAACTTGCTGGTGACTGTAATAGAGCTTTTTTCAGTAAACAGCTGGCTTTTGTCATGTAGTGCAAGGAAGGATATCAGTGCTTCTTCTTCAGTGTTGTTATCCACTCACATTTGAGGCTCTACAGAACACAGTGTGCCAGCAAAATGTGCCCAGTACTCCCAGGGAAAAGAAATTGTGTAAGTATTGATAGAGCATTTCAAAAGAATGAACTGAAACATGTTAAGTACAAGACATTATAGCTGATTAAAAGGAAACCCATGTAATATTTGTTCTTCATACAGCAGGACACGCACAGTGCCAAGAAGAAGACGTATTCTACCCATTAACCAAACACTTACTAGCACTAGCAAGCCTGCTAATGAGACTGGCTCACTTGAGCACCGAAGCAAATTTGACTGTTGAATTTAATAATGATGCTCTTATGTTCCACAGATTGGCACATGCGCACAGAGATTGTTTTTAATATTTCCTCTTTTTTTTGCATCTGCTTCTAATTAAAAGCAAAGCAATACATTGAAGTGAATTTGTCTGCAGACTTCATCTCCTAACAGGAGCAAAGGCTGCGAGTTATTTCCATTAGAAGACAGCTAAAGTGCTAGCAGAGGCCATGAACAAGAATACATAGAGAAAACATTTCAGTCATATTATACTGCAGATATTATAGCCATGGGAAGGACTGCTTTCAGCTTGTCAGAGCAGGAGATACAAATGCAAGGGACACAGGCTGCCTTCCATGGTCCAAGATCCACAAGGACTATTTAAAACTGAGGTTCAAACTTAATATTAAGAAGCATTTAACAAGAGGGTGGTCAAACACTGGAACTGGCTTCCTGTAGAGAAGCGGTCAATACCCCAAGCATGTCAGTGTTAAAGATGTGTTTGGACAATGCTCTTCATAATATGCTTTCATTTTGATCAGCCCAAAAGCAGTCAGGCAGCGGGACTAGATGATTGTTGTGGGTCCCTCCTGAAATACTCCTGCTCTGTTCTGTTCTGTTCTGCTCTGTTCTGTTCTAAAATTCTCCTTTAGGACAGCAATAAGGTCTAAATGGGTGTCTATACGGCCCTCATGCTTTATGTCCCCTCTGTGTGAGCCTGCAGGTGGGCAGAAATACCTGCAAGCTGTACTATAGGAAAGGAACCAGCTCACACCATTAACACCCCAGAGCTGATGTGGTCATGGTTGCAGGCTGCATTCCTTCACTCCTGGGAAGGATTAAACTTTGTTTCAAAGATGAGAGAATAGTTGAAAATACCATCTGACCCTCACGGACACCGCTGGTCCCTAAGCAGAAGACCAGTTCTGTGAGCACACAACCGCCTCTTTATCGACACTCTGGACAAAGTGGGTAGTTATCAGCATTGACAAACCTGGCTTGTTTTCCTCACTTACTCTTTGTGAGGATGCAATACTTGCCTGCAATACTTCGTGTGAGATGACTCACATTAAGGTCTTCATATGGTGAGAGTGCATTGCTGCAGACTTAAGCTATTTTAAGTATCCTTAATGCAACCCCAGCACAAGATTCTTCACAGGTCTTTTTAATATCTGGAACTTCTCTTACTTCCCAATTTGTTTTCATTCTTTGGAAGAGCTTTTATTGTTGCTTCTATTTGGTAGTGACAATAGGTTTAACACTAAAAAAACCCCATTGACTTCGGTTTTGTTCTAAGCAGCTTGTAGACCTGTTCCCCTGAGAGTGATGCCCTAAAAGAGAGATTGCACCATAAGGCCGGTTGAGGAATGGATTTATCTGTCACAGGTAGTACAGGATGTGTGAAAACCTTCCTGGCCTGCACATCTTACAAGTCTTTCTGACTCCCCAATTTCTAAAGAGTGGTTTGGCTCACCAAAAATATTGTCATTCAGCTCTGTTTCTCAAATAACATGAAGGAAACATTTGCTTATGGTTATATCGGATGCCAGGGAATGCTGTTGCTTTTACACTCAATGTCTTTTCATTGGAGAGCACTTGTAAGTCAACAATCATCTTCCTACTCTTCTCCTTGGAGAAAGCAGCAAGTTCTGGATTTGGATCAGAGAACATGCTACTGCGTTTCACCAAATACTTGATCACATGAAGCTGCTGCCATTATCACTCCCAATCCTGCAACATGTCCCCAGACTGGTAAATGTTTGTCATCAAAGCTCAGGAGCTTTGTGTTTAGTAAAGCTTCTCTAGTTATTTAATAAAGGCTGTTCTATTAAATGTTTTCCCTGTGTTTACAAGTGCATAATGAGGAATCTGGCAGAAAACCAAACAAGTTTGCAGGCTTGAGATGCTGGCTGCTGCTCGCCTCAGTAACTCCAGTATGAAGAATGAATCATGAAGTACCTCACCTCGTCACTGTTGACTTCATCAGCTCTAGTCCTCAGCCCACAGAACATGTTTCTGAAGGTGCCAGCACCAGTGTCATTTCATTTCAGTTTTGGAGCTCCTCAGCTGCATGGACATGCTTAGAGGAGGATATTTATGTACTCCGGGGAATTATGGTGAACTTTCCTTAGAAGAGAGCTGGGAAGGGTTACATGCTCCCTACTAGTTAATGATGATGGTCTTTCCATTGCAACAGTAGATGACAAGTAATATTCATGGAAAATCAGCCTTTCCCTGTCAGATCTGGCCTCCTTGTGTGTTGTGTGTGGTCCCATCAGGATGGCCATACAATGCAGAGGACCAGAACCTTTTACAGAAGTGCTGCCTATGGATCAAGTGCATAACACAGAAAATAATGAGAATTCAGAGAAATATCTTCATCTGAGCTACAGCTTTGGAAAATCACCTGCTTTTCAAAATACAGCATCTCACATTTCTCCCAACAGATGCAAGCACAAGGTAACAGAAGAAACACCCATTCCGAAGAAAATATGTTGCTTGGGCATCGTTTCATTGAAAACAAAGCACCCTAATTAAATGAAAATGCATCTAATTATCTCCTATTACAGCCTATCAGGAAAAAACATCTATGCAAACAGTTCCAAACACAATACAGAGAAGTACTGTGCTTTAATACAGAAAAAATATGCACATACAAACGTCTTCCTACACATATTCTGCAGTTAACCACTGGTCACCTCAAATGCTTTTGCTGTTTCATCCCTTGGATGCAATTCTTTGGAAAGGATTTGCTTTGCAGCTGGAATCCTGCCACTGTCCTCTTCGTTTCAATATGATGGTGAAATTCTCTTCAAAAGTCACTTGAGTCTCTCTCAGAGACTCAGGGTGCCAGTTAAAGACTGTGAGAAAAGCAGAGTGTGAGCAAAATGATTTTAATAAATGATTCCTCTTTAAACATAAAAGACCCAAAAAAGGCTTATAGAATCAGAGCTCCAGGACGCTTCCTGTCTGCTTGGTACCATTTGTGCTGCTGAAGATCAATTGAATACAGGAAAAGCAGGAGGGACAGGGATGGTGGGGAACAACAGCACCAATATGTCTCTCCAGCCAAGCACTGGAAAGGCACAGACCTCTTCATCATCAATGAACTGAGTGAAAAGCAGTTTGAATACCTTCCATCGAGGCACATCCCGGAAGTGGGAAGGGCTCACTGGCTTTAATGGTCAGTTAAAAAAAGGAATCCCATTCAATTAAGTCCTCCAGGTAGAAAATGAGCTTCTCACTGATAAACTCCATTGCCAGAAAAATCAGCTGAAAACCAAAAGATGCTGCTGGTACAAACAGTGGTGTATGTGAGATGTTGCCATTAAAGATTCAGACCAGCCATTCTGGTTCAGTGCTGGGAAAACAGTACTCTCATGTCTGTAGAGAGGAGTAGATGGGTTTATTCAGAGAAGAGTAAGCTCTGTGTAAAGATACACAGAGTATCAGAAGTAATGGGCAAAAATCAAGGCTTTAATAACACTTTGTCTACCAGATCTAGGACTGGCAGTGCAGTAAGTTTGCTCTGTGGCTATTGAGAACAACTGATTTGAAAGTCACAGATAGAAAAGCAGTTTTCTTTCCCAACCAGGCTGTAAATAGCCAAGCAATGTTCATTCAAGGTAGTGATGAGCAAATCCAGCCCTTGTCCTGTGCTTTCTCCTCCAAGAGGGCTTCCAGGAGGCAGAGTGGGCTGTCAGTGCATCACGATGATAGGGAATAACGCAGGCTGCTCAGTAATGACCAACTGGGAAGATCTTCATGCATCTCTGCTCCAGGCAATTCAGCAATATGACAACAGATGGGACTGTAATTACAGCCCGTTTGAGAGATTTATAAAGCACTGTTTTTTTCAAAGGCATTGACTTTTCTTCCTTGTAAGGAGAATAACAAAGGGAAATGAAAACACCTCAACCTCACTGTGATTCCTGCTGCCTGGCTTTCACAGCATATTCTGCAGGCAAAGTGAAAACATCCTGCTTCAGCCAGCCAAACTGTGAATATAATTGAACACAGTAACTGTCTTCCAGTTAGAAGCTGACCTGAAGGATGCTTTCCGTGAGCTTCAAAAATGCTTTAAACAAATGCAAGCCAATCATTAAAAATAAGGAAAAAGAGTCCCTGCTGCATATGGAGCTCCCCGGAGAAGCAAAGATTGGAAACCAACCCCATGGCCATGGCCAGGGCTCATGAGGTGGAGGAGTGGTAGATCCGTAGTCAGTGTACTCTGGAGCTTTGAACAGTGAACAGCAGAAAATTGATCCATTTATTTCTATGGCAACATGAATAACTCAGGACTACACCAGAGCCCAAATCTCAGCTGGATTTGAAAACTCCAAGTGATGAGCAACCACTGTCATTCAGCAAGCTCAGTGGTTCTCTTTAAAGGTAAAATAGTAGAGCTCTTACCTTTCCTTTTTCTCAAAACTCATGATGTTAAATAAATCCTTGGAAGAAAACACAGTGTAACTTTCAGCAGGGGCTGAACTGAGTCTCAGAAGCCACAGCTTCACCCACCACTACTGCCAGTGTTGTAGCTTGCTGGGATGAGCGTCTTCACAGCATGGCCATCCTGCACTTTAGGGCTTCTTGTGGGGATGAGGAATGGACATGACTTACAGTCCCAACTGGCTGTTTAACCAAGAACATACTTCTCTCTTTGCCAGTGCCTTGGGCTCCCATTCTGTAAGAATAAAAATATCCTTCACCACTTAGGAAGATTTTGAAGCACCAAGGAGTCAGCTTCCAGCCTGGCAGCCTTGACTGCTTTTCAGTGCTGATTTCATCAGTTTTGACCTTAGTCCTCTTGTGATTATGAAAAGCCTGGGTCTAATCCTTAGCACACAATCAATTTTTAAAGAAATGGCTCCAGAAACAAACTGGGAGCAAAACAGATATGTGCTCCTTCTCTGTCCCTGTGCTCATCTGAGTTTGAAAGGTACCTCTGTTGCACTACTCCGATCCTTCTAATTGGAGGCAATCCAACACTTAGGGCCTCAGTTCCGACACAACCCTTTAGTTTAAGCCAGGCTTGGAACCGAGTCTATCACTGAGATGATTTATACACTATGAGTGTGTGGATTCCTCCCTCGCCAGCAATCACTCTCTGTTCCTTGCTGCCAGGTTCAACAGGAGAAGCTGCTGAAAGAAGTTCCCCAGAGTTCCTCCTTCTAAAAATATTGATCCAAATTCAAACTTTCTGCTTCAGCTGAGTTTTGACAAGGCAGCTTAAGAACCACAGGAGGGGCTTCCCGTGCAACCTGTCTCACACATATGCACTGGTTTAACATGTATTACTACCATTACATTTGTCAGCAGTTTCATCATCATTCAACATGACAGTAGGGAATGTACCCTTCAGGAATTGTGTTGTGACTCTGCATTTCTGTATGTGCCAAGGATGGCAAAATAAATAGACTTGTATCCAAGTTAGGGCTATTTGAGAGGTGTTTCTACATGGAGAGGAGAACAAAACAAAGTATTGCAGGCTGAGGCTTTTAGCTTAATATTAGATCTCTGCCCTCTCTAAAACCTCAATACAAAAATGTTAAAGGTATACCGATTATACACCTATAAAATATTACATGCAGCAAAAAGGAGACATCTGATAGAATTACAAACCAGATACTGTCACATCACTGCTGGGTGCTTGTCCTCCACACACCTCATCTACCTCACACATTGATCCTCATCACAACACATCCGGGCCATCAACCTTCACACATGAAGCTGCAGGTCTGCCTGTGTTGATGGGTATCTACCCCAACACTCATGTACTAGGAATTATTTTTCCTCCCATGTTTATTCTGTGGTTGGTGCAACTGATCTTTGGTCTCTGACCAGGGGCATTAGCCATTAAAAGCATGATAACAGGTAGTGTTCTCAAATAGCCTTTGTGTTGGCTCCATTCAGCCCTGAAATGGAACGTGATGTTGACTTGAGTGGGTAAAGACTCAACTAGCATTAAGAGGTTTGAAAACCCTCCCTCTGTCACAGCACAGATCCTGCTAAGGTGTTTATTTGTGCTGTTTTCTTTGGGGAAACTCAGCAACCACAGTGTTTTCTCAGCAAGTTTTTAATATGCAAAAGGTAATAAAAGGCTAATAAAATATAGGAAGGCAAATCATTAAATTAGCCCTATTTTGATTCAAGCTGATATTCACAGTGGGGCTATTGTATCGCACTTTGCTTGGCGTGTTTTCAAAGACGGTAATCAAAATCTCCTGTTTATCATTCCCAACTCTATTTCTGTCAGATGACTCTCCCTATTGTCATGGCAAGAGCAAACTGGAGCCTTAGTTCAATTTAGTGATACATGACCATAAATACATCAGCAGATTGAATTAGAAAGTGACATGCCAAGAGCAGCTTTCTCCTTCTCTTCTCTTCTTCTATTTTTTCTGCCTTCACACATCTGAATCAATTACAGATCTCTAATTGAAAAGCCTCAGCACTGGATTAAGATCATATACATTATTAAAGCATGATGCTCTGTGCATGCTGATGGAAACGGACTGGAAAGCCCAACACTGAGTTAAACACACATCCACTGCTCTGATCGTCCCCCTGTGAGCCGACAAGCAAATGGGCTTAGGAGACACTGGTATGGGTGTTTATACAAGTGGTATCAGGAGGCTGTAGGTTGGAGTGGGAAGGCTCTGTATGACTTTTAATTCACTTGTTGCATTTAAAGGGCAAAATATTTCAGCCCCTTCCTGCCCTGCAGAACCTCGGTGAAGTCCATGGGAGTTTAGGAAGGAGGAAACCCACGAAGTTTAGCCTAACAGCCTGGATATTAAGCCCTGCATCTTCCCACTAGCTAGGAATTTTAGGGCCGGATCCGTAGCCAACTGGAGTAAAGCGTTCCCGCAGGGGATTTCAGCTCCGGTTCTCCAGGGAGAGGCAGGATGCGGAGCGCGACCCTGTCTCTAGGTCTTCCCTAATGCTCAACACCAAGGAGAGTTAAGATGGATGTGATGGAGCTGCAGGTCCCTATCGCTGCCCCTGACGGAGCTCTCACGCTGCGGGGAGGGGGCTCGCTCCGTGGGAGCCCGCAGGAGTCTTTAAAAGCACTTCTCGGAGCTGGAAGGGAGGTAGATGAGGGGAGGCGATGCAGGTCTCCTGGGAGACCCCTTTCCCCATCTCCGCGGGCACAGGGAGGGCTCCCAGCCCCTCGCAGGAGCAGCGGCTCTCCTCGCACGGCGCACACCCTGCACCCGGGGTATGGGGCCAGAGTAGAGCCAGGTAAGGGGTCCCTGAGCTTGCGAAGGGGGCACGGACATTGGAAGGGGATACAGAGCATCCTCGCTGCCTCCAGCACCGACGGCTTCCCACCTCCAGCCCAACTTTCCGCAGACACCCCAGGGTGTTCCCTCCAGGGCTCCGCGTCCCCCCCCCCGCTCCCATCACTGGAGGCAGCCCCAGCCGGGAGCCCCGTCCCTCCCCTCGGGGGGCGGCCGCCGTCCCCGCCCGCCGCCGGAGGGAAGCGGCGGAGCGCGGGACGCGCTCCTGGCTCGGGGCAGCCCGGGCTGGGGGGCTGCAGCCGGAGCGGGGCCAAGAGGAGACCCTGGGGCTGCAGGTAAATCATCGCCGGGGGAGAGCGGGGCAGCGAGTGGGGCTGGGGGAGACTGAGGGGGGTGATGGGGGGGAAGCGAAAGGGATGGGGCAAGCTGGGGCTTTGCAAAGGGCATTCCGCTTTTAAGGGGGGCCTCCGGGATGAATAAGGCACCGGAGCGGTCGGTTCCGTTTGCTGCTCCCCCGAAGCACAGCGGCCACCCCCAGTTTGCCCATCTTAAGGGGGTTTTGGTGTTGGAGAGCGGAGTGAGCCCGTCCTGGCCGGAGGGATGGCAAGGGGGAACCCGCTGATGCGGTGTTGAAAGCAGGACGATCCTCGGTGGTGCTGGGAAGGCAGGAGGAAGGAGGGCTTGAGCCCCACCGCCACCCGGGAAGCGGCACAGCCCCGAATGCTGCCCGGACCGGAGGCTGGAGCTGAGCGCCAGGAGCTCCGTTCTGCTACAGACGGGGGAAAAGTGCAGGGGATAGAATGTGAGCCGGGGTGGTCAGCAAGAAGTGGATGGTCACGGTCAAAGCAGAGTCCTGGTGGTCACCGTGGGGCTGGGCTGGGTGTAGCATCCTGTATCCGTGTGCCCCGCCAGCTCCTAGCATCACAGAACCAGGCACAAGGGTATACACTGTGCCCGGAGGGCTGCACTGAAGAGCAGGAAGGGAGAGAACAGCCCTACTCAGCTGTTTTAAACTTGTAGGCTTGTCTTGGGGTAAACTAGAGCCTTCTTATAGTTCTGGGGGGAGGAGACATGCGGGTTACACCAGGCAGCCGGTACTTAGGGTGCTGGATCCGTCTCTCAGTGCTTGTGTTGGGAATCCCAGCTCCTGGGGGATCCTGTGGCCGGAACTCTGCGGCTGGAGTGGATCTGCGCTGCTGGTGTGGGGTGCACCCAAGGGGTCTTACACCTTGGGAGGTCCCCCCGAGGCTCCTCGTCTTGAGCTGCTTCACCTCTTACAGCAAGAGAAGCTTCGATTGAGCTTAACCTGGGGATCTCCTGGCTCTCTCCAAGCCAAAGGGACCTGTGGGTGCTTCAGCCGTCCCTCAGCCTGGAAGCAGACACAGCCGGTATCGAAGCACTCCTTGATTAAACTGTCTTTGAACCCATCACATCCCTGAAATCAATTGATGCCAATGGATTGCAGAGGAGACAGGGGAGGAAGACTTTGGTGAGATCCCTGGTGATGCGCCAGTGGAGCAGTTGGAGTTTAGCACCTGCCTGGTGCCAGCGCGGAGATGTTGGGCTCCACACTTTCCTCTGGCTGAAGCTGCTGAAATCAACTGATCTGGGAGCAAAACCAGAAGCAAGTGATTTACAGGACTGTGTGCATGACAGGAGCAGCTCGGCCAAAGTGAGTAAACTCTGAGCATAACAGAGCCTGAAATGCTTTTGGGGGCAAAAAGGTATTTAACAAGTATCGAACAGAAGCTAAAGTGTTTTATGGATTGCTTTTTCCAAACTAAAAACTAGGACCAGGTTATCAGGTAGCATCTCTGCAGAGTGCTCTAGGAAACACTGGGCTGGCCGGAGCAGGGTGGTAACAAAGCATTGGCAACTTGAAAATACAGTTGCTAAAGATGAGCTAAAAAGGTGCTAAAAATGGCAAGGCATTATTTACCTTTGACTTCAGTTGATCAGTGTTTTAGTACCAATAGAGCCAGTCAAAACAGAAAAGCAATTTAGTGCAAGAAAGTTGTTTTGTTGTGTCTTCTATAGGGAAAAATCAATCACTCCTATTTTTTGGAGTGAGAACCGCCCTGAGGAATAACAAATAGCAGATTTTAACCAGGGGAAAGTTCCCATCTGAACTGAGTCCTTTTGCTTTTTATCTCAGGTGGTGGAATAGGGATGGGAGTGGGGAGACCCAGGAATTTTGTATATGAAATGACAAGATTTCTGTGCTCTCAGGGAGCTTCTTGGTTAGTACATGAACATTATTGTAACCGTAAGAAGTTGATCAGGTCTTGGCATGAGGCTGCCTTTCCCTCCTCTTCACACCAGCCTTGCCTTAGTGTTAGTGCTATTTCAGAGCTGCTCTGCCAGGTTTCACCAACTCCCACAGCATCACCTCCCTCCTCTCCCCATCCATCAGCAGTTGCTCTCCCTCACACTTGGCTCTGTCTGGTCCATCCATGCAGACCACAGCCCGCGGTCCCATGGGCTCTAGCTGAAGAAGCAGGTGATGAACATTCATCCCCAAAAGGGCAGATTTACTAAAGCACCAGGAGTTTTCCTTTGCTTCATTACAGCAGATTAATCCACTAACACATTGCAGCCAACTCCATGGGACTGGGGAAAAAACACAGTTCTGCTGCTGTTAGATACTTCTTGGATACTTACCCAGGTGCTTTTCTTCCCTTTAGTACCCAGGACATCTGTTTTAAAAGCACATAGGTCTGGATTACCCTTTTGTCTATTCCTGCTGGTTATTCTGCACCTGGAAGTAATAACCTGCAGTTCTGCTCTCATAACTCTCTTCACAGCAATTATGTTTGATGCTGCATAAGACAGAGTTATAATTCCAGTGGTAAACAGGCAGGCAAGATCAAATCTTGGCTCATAAAACTAGGTTTCATTATGTAATTCCTTCTTGATCCCAGCTATACTCTGATGCAATGCACTTCACAGGGTTATTTTTGCTTTGCTATTGTCACCACAGGCAGGAAGAATTTCAACCTTGATGTGTCTAGGCAGTTCTAAGGTTTGTCCTTTATGTTGTGATGATGCTTCGGTCACTGATGTGCTGCTTTGTGCTGTCAGCTGGATACCTGCTTTTGTGCCCAGCAAAAAGCATGTTTGTGCTGGATACCTGCTGTAGAGAAGTTCTCACAAAAGCTAAATGCCTTCTTCAGAAGAAAATAGTCTGTGTCATAACATCTCTGCTGTTTCTTCTCTCAGTTCTTGGGCAGGGACGCAGGCAGTCAGGTATGCTCACTGCAGTGAATGCCTCTATTTTATAGCTCTGGAAAAAGAGAACTTGGAATCCTACTAGTGATTACTCTGGATCTCTGTTCTTAGCTCTTTAGCTCGTCCTTTTTCCTTTGTGTGTTTGAAGCAGAAAACACATCATTTATGGAGTACACCAGTGTGATGTCTTGGAGATGAAACACGAAAGGGAAAAAAAGCTAGATGAGAGAAAGTCCCCTAGAGGTGTTCCTTCTAGTTAATCCATCAATTATGAATACCCAAACAAGTGTCTAAGCTATCAATCAGCATGCCTTAATTATATTTAGTCATCCTTTGTTGAGGTTTATGGTCATTAACTGCTGTAGTGACAATGTAAGTGCAGGTAAAATTGTGCTGGTGAGGGGCAAGCTATCAGCTAGACAGAGGGAAAAACTCTCTCTGCTCATCAAACAGCCAGCAAAGCATGCTTTTGGAGCTGTTTGGGTTTTGTTGTTGCCAGAATGAATCCCAAAATACCAGTGGCTACAAGGCAAAGGCAATGAGGTTTCAGTGGCTGGGTGGATAAAGCACTGAATAGGGGACTCAGCTTCAGATCTGGATGACTCTGAGCACATCGCATCCCCAGCTAATGTGTGGGAAATGTTTGGATGATGGAAGCTCTTTGCTGGTGCTGCCAACGTCAGGCTGTCACTGAAGAAAGGGACTCAAGACTTTCCATGACAGCCTTAGAAAATGCATTTCCTTCTGAATCCTCCCCCTATGGAAAGTTGCAAAATTCATTAAATGGAGCAAAAAATCTGTCAGTAAAGGTAAATGTTTGCAGAAAACCAAGAGAGGAACACCAAATATGAAGGAAGCTGAGTGACAAACTGCTGAAGTGTCATTGACTTCTGGGGACAGCACAGCAGTAGGAACAGACCATGGCAGCTGCTGTCAAAGGAATCTGGAATTGCTGTCACCTCCATGGAAGATGCACAAAGATCCCTCAAGAAAAACCTTTGGGTGCATCAGGAATGCCAGCAGTGAGTGGCTGGAAGAGTCTGAGGCTCTTTGAAAGCAGGCATCTTGTGCTGTAGGTTATCTTCACGGTGAGAAGACGGTATCCTAATGAAAGAACTCCTCTTCCTCACTTTCCTGCCCCTTTCTCATCCCCACCTTCAAGCCAGCATTTGTTTGAGCTTTGGCAGCTCCCTCAGCTTTTCCATCCCAGCCACCCTGGATTCCTGATTTCTCTGGTACATCTCCCAACTACATGTGAGACACCTACTTCCCATCTGCACAGTTCCAAATCAGAACAGCATATTTATGATTACTACTGGTAGCTGGAGGAACTTCTACTCTCACCCACCGCAGTGCAGAAAACACAGTAACCAGCCCGTGGAGGTGTTTGCATTCCTCTTGGAAATAAGAAGTCTTTTGCATGCTTACATGATGCAGAATCTTGCTTGTGCTTCAAAGGCATGGGTGCAGTGTGGGCTGGGTGGGTTTGAATACAGACACATGCCCCCGTATTATTATGGAAATATAACTATCAAGTGATGGGAATAAAGGTTGCTGGGCACATATGATTCTATGATCCTGCTTGAGCACCTTCACCACGGTCTTCTGGCCAGACCTGGGAAAGATCCCAGGCCAGATTGGTGTTTTGAGTCTCCGCTCTTTTATAACAGATGCTTTCAACTTTTTATAGCAGAAAGCTTCGTGAACACCTACTTAGAGCATGTTGAGACAAAGAATGTAAAATTATTCCTGTGATTCAAGCATGCCACAGAAAGAGAGAGCTGGAAAATTTCAACCCTTTTCAGATTGTCTAATGAAACATATTCTATCACCAAATCTATTCAGCTGTGTCCTGAAGCTGCCCACTGCAGTTTGGATTTCTTGAAGGAGAAAGGTGTTCCTTAGACAAAAAAAAGCACACTTCAGGATAAGAGGAGAATGATTCAGAAACACTAACAGAAGAACAGCCTTGAGACATGGAAAAGAAACAGCTTGCTCCTTCCCACTGCAGTCTCCACAGCTGGCCTGACCTCACGGAGAAGTGTTCCCAGACATGGTCCTCGCAATTCTGGAGTTCACTGGTGCTTTTTATTAGGGTTATGGAGGGGTTTGTTTCTTCAAGATGCCAATGTTCCCTGGGGGTTCTCAGTCGGTTCTTCCAGGCAGTTAAGTGGCATTTGAAGATATCAAACTGAGACTGTTTCTATGTAAACAGGGAGACCTGTGAAACATCTCACTGAAGCTTCAGATACGGAGAGCTGGGAACGATCTTTGGGTTTGGGTTCTGGGTTTCCTGGCAGGATGCATGCTGTGTTACACCTCCCATCTTCACAGTTACACCCAGCCCTGACCCCAGAGCATGCAGCTTGTGAAAATTAAACAGACACCAGCATCTACTGGGATGAGCACTTGGGCTGTCTTGTGCAATTCCTTTTCAGGCATTGATCTCATCATATGTGCTAACTGCATAATTCAGACACAAATTCAGACTAGAGACAGACAGTTAAATTATATCTTAATCTAAGAGCTTGGTCTACTTTGAATTCACTCTTTCTCTCTTTTTTTTCCTTTTTCCTTTTTATTTTTCTTTCTAGGAACAAGATGCCCATGAAGTTTAATCTCTCTTAGCCGTAAAAGAGAAAACTGAGGAGTAAAAATTATGGATCCTTTATACTTTTCCAACACAGTTAGCACAGAAGCTAGTTCCAGTGATGTGAATTCCTCCCTGCTGACCAACGTGACAGAGAATGGGACGCTCTCAGAGCAGCCGTCATTCAAATACATCCACAAAGTCCTGATTCCCATCTGTTACCTCCTGGTATGTGCAGTTGGACTCAGTGGCAACACATTGGTCATTTATGTGGTTTTGCGCTATGCCAAGATGAAAACAGTCACCAACATATACATCTTGAATTTAGCTGTTGCTGATGTACTCTTCATGCTGGGCCTGCCCTTCCTGGCCACCCAGAATGCCATCTCCTATTGGCCCTTTGGCTCCTTTTTGTGCAGGCTGGTGATGACTGTAGATGGTATTAACCAATTCACTAGTATATTTTGTTTGACTGTGATGAGCATGGACCGCTACCTGGCAGTAGTTCATCCCATCAAATCAACCAAGTGGAGACGGCCCAGGGTAGCCAAGCTCATCAGTGTGACTGTCTGGACCTTCTCATTCTTGGTGGTGCTTCCAGTCATCATCTTTTCGGATGTGCAGGAAGACTTTCACACCTGCAACATGAACTGGCCGGAGCCTGTCAACATCTGGTCAGCAGCGTTCATCATTTATACATCGGTCCTTGGTTTCTTTGGTCCTTTGTTGGTGATCTGTCTCTGCTACTTGTTGATCGTGATTAAAGTCAAGTCGTCAGGGATCCGAGTTGGGTCTACGAGACGCAGGAGATCAGAGAGGAAGGTGACCAGGATGGTGGTGATTATTGTGGTGGTCTTTGTGTTTTGCTGGCTCCCGTTTTACATGATGAACATTGTAAATTTGATATTTATACTGCCAGAAGACCCCGTGTTGGTTGGGGTGTACTTCTTTGTGGTGGTCCTGTCCTATGCAAACAGCTGTGCCAACCCCATTCTTTATGGATTCCTTTCTGACAACTTCAAGCAGAGTTTTCAGAAAGTCCTTTGCCTACGAAAGGGCAATGGTGTAGAGGATGGTGACCCCATTGAACACAGGCAAGAGAACAGCAGCCGCTTGCAAGAATCGATGTTAACCCAGAGAAATATTGAATTCAATGGACATATGCAGACTAGCAAAGTCTAAGGGCATGGTCGGGTACTGAAAAGCACTTCTAAACCTGGAGAAGTTGTGGACTTAAAGGAAAAATGGATTCATAGCAAAGCTAAAATCTGGAGATCCACAGGCTCTAATGAATGTACATAGACTTCTCTCCCTTTGCCACCTAAGAGTGTTATAGGCTATTCTGGGCTGCGTGAAACTCTCATGGTGTTCTGGCTAAGGCAGATGTGTGTTACCACTTTCTGTACTCTAGAGAACTGATTTACTGGTACACACTTTGAGCTCTGTACTGCTTTAGAGATGCAAAAGAACACTAAACTTGTTTTAACTACCTTGTTAAGCTGAGTTTATGGCTGGCTTGCACTGCTGATCATTTGAGTTGATCATTTGCACTGATCAGCTCAAAGCAGAAAACAGCTCAGATAATATCTTTGGAAGCTTCAAGGGGATCTCTTAGAAGAAAAACACGATTTCTTAAGGGGAAGTTTCATACAAAAAAGGCCACAACGCTGATCTTGAAACTGTGTATCAGCCATGGTTATAAAGTGCTGTGTCAGACACATTGTTTTACTGTCTTTAACCCACATAAGAGACTCATAGCATTCAGGAATCTTTCAAACACAATAAAAAAGAATATAAAAGCAAGACTAGGAAAACATTGTTGAAAGGATTCCATGCATTCATAATACTGTCACTACCAAACTGCATATAAAATGTAATGTGACCACTTTATTATTATGTAAGTGATGATGATTGTGAAGTCCTGGAAAGCTGTTGTGTATATTTATTGGTTCTGAATGTAAGTATGGACATGAATATAAACTGTATTTTCAGAAATTAAAAAAGTTCAATCCCCTTCTGACTATCCTTTTCATGGCTTTTGCTAAGCACTGTCAGGCACTGAGCAAAAGAGATGCAGTGCAGTTTTTGATGCTCAAATCACAGTAAAGGCAATACAGTTTAGTATGGTAGGGCCAAGTACAGGGACCATGGGGCTCTGTCCTGTTCAGATACTTAAATGAAAGTCACCATGCTTCATGGTGCTTGGGAGCTCAGTAGATACATAGAGATCTAATGACTAATGTGAGACCATATAGTTGAATGAGGGGAGCAAGGAACAGCATCCAGACCTGATTCCTGCATCTGATCTGAACCAAGCAACTTGCACTGTAAAGGGAGGGCTCTTCATAGACAAAAAGCAAGAAAGCAAATTAGATATTTGTTTTAATCCAGGCAGAAACTATTTACTCTCTTCAGAAATCACTTTCTGCCACCCCTGTCACCCACACTGGGCTTCTGTGAGGAAATGGATGTGTATATAACAGCCAGCAGGGCAGGGGGTACAAAAGGAGAGGGCATCTCAGCTGCCTTTCCAACCTTTGGTGACCTTCTATAGCATTTCTAAGGGATGTGGCTGAGCCCGCAGCACCAGCAGTAAATATCAGCCTGGTACTTGTACAGGCAAGGCAGGTATGTAAATAACATTAAATAGAGTAGGATACTGACATGGTCCCCCCCCTCACCCAGAGTGCAACCTTGGGGTGACTAAAGTGAGAGACCCTGTGTTGAAATTACTGAAGATTTTGGGGTCAGCAGCCTTCAAAAATGAGATCCAGGCTGCAGTCCTGTCCTCCCTTATAGCATTGCAAAGGCTCCTCAAGTTCAGCAGAGAACCCTGAAGATGCTGTTTCAAAGCCGAGTCACTGTTAACAGCTAGACCACAGTGGCTTGTTTCCACGAGTCCTTTAGGACTGAGGACTTCAGGACTGCCTGGGAGTGGAGACCTTCTCTTCTTCTCTTAGCTGTCCTCAGGAGCTTGTAGTTCTCAGTCCAAACCCCACGCTGCCATGCAGGACAAAATCTATTCACACGTTGGGTCATGTGTGCCGTAAGGTGCTGAAAACAGGGCTAATTTGTTAAAACATATGGCACTATGGTTCTCCTTAAAATGCTCTGCAGAAGCAGTTAAATCCCTGCCCAGAGACGTGCCCTGAGAACCAAGCACACCAGGCAGGGCAATAGCCTAAGCTAAAAATACTCAGGCCTTGAAACTGCTTACTCCTGATGCAACTATTTAGCATAAACTCATAGGATGGATCAATTCCTACATTCCTTGCTCCTACCTGCTGTTGCTGGGTATATATGCACCATTTTCCTCTTCATGCCATCATACGTGGCAACACTTATGTTATGCTAGAATAACAGTGCAAGAACTCACCAGATATAAAGAGAGAAAAATGTAGGATGTATCCAGAGCCTGATCCTTGGCTTGGGCCATTAGCAGGCATATTTAGGCTTCTCACAGAAGGAGGCTGCAGCCCACCTTCCATACACCTGCACTATACCACGGCTGTTAATTCAAAACCACAGCACAACCAGGTCTACATTGATTAATTAAGTCATGCAATATCTATTATTTCCGGAATTATCAGGCTGTTCCAGGCATAAATCAACTCTCTTATCAGTTCTTGAGACATGTGGAGTAATTAGTTCAGGCCTTTATGTCATCTCTGCCAACTCCATCTGCGCCCAGTTGATTAGCCAGAAGTTCTTCTCCAGTGACAGAATTAGAAAAACCCATTTTAGTTCACAGATCATTCTGCAAGCAGCAGTAATAATTAATGCTCGCACAGAGGAAGGGTGCCCCATGCATGCAGCATTGGTAGCTCGCTCTGCAGAAGCACAGGGACGCATGATTCAAGGTAAAGTGTGTTGCTGAGTCCATCTATGCCATCATCCATCATGGGCTGATCCTCTGGAGCACAGGGAGAATTAGAATGAAGAAACCAGGGGGTTGTTCACACCAATAGCTAAGCTGAGCAATGCTGGTTGCTTCATTAGCATTTGCTATGGAGGTAGCAAGATAGATATGAGCAGAGAACAGCTGAAATGCCAGGGCAAGGTTTAGGAATTTGTCCCTGATGCTGTGAGACTGCCTGAGTCACTTCACTCCTTGGGTACTAGTTTCTGTATCTGTAAAACTGGGAATGTACTGACATTCATACAGCATTCAGGGCTGAATGTCAGCACCAAAACACAAAACCCCCGTATAATTTGCTGTCTCCAAACTTATGATTTGCTCCAACGTACTTGGAGCTCTATAAAAATCAGAGCTGGAAATCCTGGAGAGAGGCAATGCATCGGGGACCAGAGGGGAAGGGTGTCATTGCAGCCAGTCCTCACTAGTGTTTCCTTAGGGCTGCCTGAGAGAAGGGCTGCTTGGTATCTCAGTCCTCATTTTTAAGAGGAATCCTTTCACTTGAGGATTATGAAATATTACTGATAACTTGAGCCAAGTGCATCCAACAGCTTTGAAACCAGGAGTCCAACAGAAACCTTCTTTGATAGGCTTGGGACTGGCAGCAGCACCAACAGAATTACAATGTACAAGGAGCAACAGTCTCATACAAAGCCTCTTCTATCTTAAAATAAGCTCACAGCTTGGGCAGAGACCCGGGAATGGCTTAGGGAAGTTTTGAGTTGGGTACCGGTTTGCCAGAAGGCTGCTTGGAATAGAGATGGGGGAATTTGGAGTCAGACAAATCCCCCAGCAGACTGACAGGGCTGGTTTGAGGACTGGCAGCAAACCCAAAATGTCCCTCCAGACATTTAATCCCAGGATTAGACACCCCTTTTTAGGCATCTTTTAGATTGAGGTGTATCAAACCCACACGGACTGTGTATCACTTTAACACAAAACTCACATTGATAGAATGTTACACACCTAGAGATTTAGCAATATAGCAAGAAGCAGGTGGAAGAATAAACTCCAAACCCAAATGAAATAGAAAACCTCCTCAGTGGATTGGGTAAGAACACTGAAGAGCTGAAGAATACTCAGAAAACCAACACTCAAGTAAAAATGGGCAGAGTTGACCTATTGATGATTTCTGGATAACCTCTTCTGGGAAAAAGCTAATTCATTTCAAATCTCTCTGGCCATGGGAAAGAGGTGTGATAAATGTGTCTTATTGCTCTGTCATGTTAATCTAATGCAGTATCAGGAGACAGCAGTGTAACAATAATCTGGTGCATTAAAGATACTCTGTTTTCCTTTCCATTATGATTTTATAACATGCTGGAAAGAAAAGCCAACCGCATTTTGTGCCAAGACTCTTTATAAACACTTATATTGTGCTAACAAAAGCATCATCTTCTACCACAGAGGAAGAGCTTCAGTGCAAACTAAGAGTATATTCAGCAGAATTTCTCTGTTCTCTTCTCTGGGTCAAAGTCAGGTCAGCATCACGTATTGTGTGGAGTTGCCACACACTCATCTACCATGGTCTTTAGGCCTATGCTACAGAGATTATCTTCACTTTCCTCTTCTGGACAAAGTGTACAATGTTTTGCATTGAATGAACCAAACCCTGAAGTTGTTGGCATATTTTCTGGGCCCTATAAAGTCTTTTTATTCCAAGAAATCTGGCTGTTGTTCATGATGGTAACTCTTAATCTGCCTTGGAAAGCCTGCCCAAGCTCATTTTAGCAGGCTGTTTCCTCAGTCCCCACCTCTGAAAGGTCATATCCAAGCCCTGGAGTTTCACATCAAGAGTGAACTGAAATGGAGCAAATCAGTGCTGATTCCAGTGTGAAATCAAATTTGCAGCCCATGGGGAAGAGTTACACCTTGCTAATCACCTGCCTTTTTCAACGGCCAGAAGTTCGATGCTCTGACCACAAGTGACAATCAGAAAGACACAAAGGATGCTGAAAAGCACGATCTATTTGCTGATCAAGCCAGAAATCCTCTTTCCTTTAATTTTGAAAGTCTCTCATCTCAATAAAGCCCTGAAGATTAACTCCTTGCAAGAAAGAATGGCACCAGAATGTGGAAAACCTCAGATTTGCCTGAATTTCTTTGATTACTCTCTTGACTTACAGCAGGGGAGCAGGACATGGCTTCTATTAATTTGCCATAAGAAAAAGAAACATGTTAGAAATGTGTGCAGCATGTTCCCATGAGACTGAAAGAAGCTTCCATTAGCCTAATGACTGATTTGTTTTCTCATTTAGAAAGAATCAAAATTAATTTTATTTACTAAACTGCCAGTAATGGTCATACTCCAGCGAATGAATAAATGTGGGTTTGAGAAGGAATTCTTGTTTTGCAAACGCATTTCATTTAATGCAATTTATTCCCACAAAAATAGAGGAATTAATGAGGAAGGGATGACTCTGTCCTGTCATGTAATCACTGTGAAGAAAAGATGGGCTTGCTCATACCGAGCCAACTTAGGAATGCACAGATCTTGGTTCAGATCCTAACCTCAGAACTTTGGTGTGAGGTAGGCTGCAATTCCCGAAGGTTTCCACCTGTAAAACTAACCCAGTGCTTCCTTTCTCATGCCTGTCTTACATAGAAGAGAGATTAAAAGTCCCACCACGAAGTACGGTGTTTGGTGCCAGCACCACAGAGATTACATCAGTTTTGTCGAAGTCTTGCAGGAATAGCTGCTTTTCATGGAAAGGAGAAGTTCTGATGCATTGATTTTGTGTCTCTTTGACATAAGTCCCCTGTCCCTCATTCAGGTAGGGGTTTTGCTGGTAAAAGCTGTGCTAAATGGACAATCAGGTGGCTCTCATCAACAATGCATCTCCAGAAACTCTGCAGCTTGCTCTGAGCATGTTTGTCATTCATCTCTCCAAGAGGGACCACTCTGAAAGAAAATTGGGCTTCAGTGTGGCTCTCTTGGGGCAAAGAGCATTGAATAGATCACACAAACGGGGCTTGGATGGACCATAAAACATGTTAACACCCCATCCATCAGCGGCATGGTGATGCAAAGCCTTGCCAAGCAATACCCCCAAGAAACCTGAGCAAGGGCACAGTGTCACAGATACCAGCCATGTGCAATGCTCTCCAGCCACAGGAGGGATTAAGCAAATGGTCTATGAGTCAGATAACTTCTCCAGCACTTCAGGGTTATATATGGATGGCATAGGCTAGAAATAATGTTCTCTTGTTATGGAGAAAACAGGTAATTTGTACACAGTGACAGGAGAGGAGGAATGAAGTCTGGGTAAGGCCTTGGGAAATCACATCTTTGAAGCACACAAAGGAGCATTTCAGCATGCAGCATCAAGCAGGGTCTTTGACATCCTGAATGCTGAAATCATAATGAAACCCAGGCTGTCTCAGTCCTTCTGTACTCAGGCTTGCCCTTGATACATGCTCCCTCTTATCTGTCATGGTCCATGTTCAATCGCACTCAGCCTCGTCTGCAATTTCCCTCCCTATCTCTGAGCCATGGGCGCATTTCCTGCCCTCCAAGCAGACCTACGTGAGCAGGGTGCTGCTGTGCTTTGTGTCTTGAGGCATTTCAATCAGACCTCCTCAAAACCCCTACACTTTGAATTGAAAAGAAAAAAATGGATCTTTCCTTCCTTCCTTCCTGAAAGTCTCCAGTATATCCAGGCACTTTTGGCTTTTATAAGAGGCTTTGCACCCAATGTCAATGCAGGTTTAACTTTCCAGCAGCCTATTTGGAGGTTTGCTACCAGTCCTGTCTGTAGGAGCAAGATAACTCTCACTAACAGGGCCATAGCTCCCTGGGACCTTCAGTGGGTGCGTTATCAACCTGCATCTGCCTGGTTGTACCAATGAGTGATTTCAAGGAGGATTCTGCCAGCACTTTATAACCAGCCATGCCTTATCTAAATAGTATTGACTGATTTTATTCTCTGCCGGTGGCTAATGACTGGCAAATAAATGACTGTGCTGTGAAAATATAGAAGGGATTACAAAGTGGCAGCGTGATCTATGAGAAGTATGTTGTTTCTGTTACTAAAATAACATGAAAAAGGCAGGGAACTGGCTTTGCCAATTTTTCTTTATATATATATATATATATATTAAAAATTAAAGCATGCTCCTAATTTGAATTAGAGCATCTATTTCTGGTTAGATAGATTGAGCAGAGCACACTGCACGCTTTCAACTGGACTTTCAACCTCTTCCTTTCAACCCAAAAATACAGTGCTTCCCCTTATCACAGCAGGCCAAAGCAACCAAGCCAAACTGTGCTTTCTCCTGCCCTTGAGGCAATCCGAAGTCACTTTGCTCAAGCCAACAGTCCTTGGGGTGTCACTGGAAGCTAAGCGTGATCATTATCAGCTCTCCTGATCTACAGTGAACATCATCCCTCCTGCTGTTGGTGTGGGTTGCTCTGGTACAGCAGCTGGAAAAGGTGGTTTGTCATTTCTCTGAATGCAACCCAGCCCCCTGTTTTGGACAAGTCTTGACTTGCAAGAAAAGTGCCCACACCATCTTGCTCAGTGTGATATGACTGTTGCTATAGGGTTAACTCTGGAATTGCACAATTTTTTGCGCTCTAACATAGAGGAGATGCAATACAGCAAAACAAGATACATTATGGTTTGTACCCCAATATCCGAAGTTTTGCTGGGTTCCTGACACGCTTTCTCTCTTTAAGGATGTAAAATACAGGAAGGACAAAAGAGTCTAAGATGAGAAGGTGAATATTGCTCTGGCCAGACCTCGTAGCAAGGATCACAGCAACTTCATTGGCAGCTGAAAACAGCAGGAGTTACTCGCATGCACTCACCATGGAGCAAGATCAATCTTGTGCTGCAGCCCAGGCAGGGGAAGATGATGCTTTCTTTATATGGCACAGTCCCTCTAACCTTCCAGGAATCAGGAGCATGCCCTGGAGAAAGAGAATCAGGGATCAGCTTGGCCCCAGCCTTCCTGTGGTGCCTTTTACTGAGTTACAACAGCTGCAAATCGTCCTCAATTGCAGCACTGAGGTAATGACCAGGAAAACAGGAGCTGACAGTGGATAATGACTCTGGATGTCAAAAAGCTGCAAGCATCAAATAAAGCTGAAGCCTTTTAACTGACACCATAGACATCAGAGGTACCTGGTTTCTGGGGCAGGCTGTGATGCCTCTTCTGGTCAGACCTTTCCCTGCCACTGTGACCTCTTTGCCTTCCAGACATTTCAGCGAAGGCCAAAGGTACTGGACATGATCAATGACTGTCTCTTTTCATTTGGCAGAATGGTGACGGTGAATAAATGCTACCTGCAATTAGGTCATCCCTTTAATTAATTAAACGATTAAGGAAACAATTAAGAGAGGGAAGCTTGGTTTGAGAGGTGGAAAGTAACTGAGACTTTTCAGCCATCTGTGGCTGGGTGACTTTCGCCAGCTGATGCTTCTAATGGAAGCAATTATACATAACTTGGTGAGGGAGAAAAGGGCTTGCAGAATTAAGTGGATGGCAGTAAGGAGCAGGGCCATGTCTACAATGATGGATGAAGGGAAAAGGGTATGCTGGGATAAAGGGAGGGTTCTTGCAGATCATTTCAACTGTTGAAACCAAGGAAGAGTGGTTTCAGCTCCAGATGCCATTCAGTTCAACACTGGAAAGAAACCTGGCTTTACACCTTCTCCTCTTTCTCCATGTTCTAGCTTCCTCCCAACTAAAGAGGATGTTGACCCAATCTAGGCATTTCCAATATTGGGTGATGGAGACCAAGATCCCTCCTAGAAGCTCAGGTATGGAAGGTGGCTGCAGATATTCAAGCCTAGGGCAGTCAGGTATGCCAGCCTTCAGGACTACCTGCTAACGCAGGCTTCCCAAGGCTGCCTACTTAGGAACAGAAACAGATTATTAATTTCTGTTTTCCCCCATAATGACAGAACAAAAGAGAACATATTTCTTTTTCTTGGCCACTGTTAGTGGTTTCAAGCTGGGCTACAGCACTGAAGTGCCCCTGTCCAGCCCGAAGGCATTTGCATGCAGTCAATGCGCTTTTCAGCCTTTTCCTTCACTACGAGCAAGATTTATGCTCTGAAGGATGATGAGAGGAGGCATATTATTAATCATGAAATCCATCGTCTATCCCAAGAACCTGATGGAAGAGGTCCTACAGAGATGCTAATGCTGTATTTGCCAACTCCTGAGATTGCTCCCATGAGCCTGACTGATTTGCCTTCACTGGTTGGCAATGTGTGGGCATGTGAAGTGTCTGCCTGCACTAAACACAGCTGCCACAGGCAATAGAAGAAGAACAGGGGTGTCCTGCTGGGATTTCAGACCCACAGCCCCTTGGACCACCTACAGCTGCCCAGAGGTCGGCCTTGGTCCCACCTTCCCTGCCTGTTTCCAGTTGGCAGCAGGGGATGCAGCTCCCTGGTGCTGTAGCAGCTCAGGGGAGGCCTCCGTAGCCCATTTGAGTCCAAATCAGACAAGTTAGCAAAGACTTTGTACTAAAACACCCACCTGGGCTCAAACAGGCTCACAGGTTTTGTTTTTATCATGTGTGTTGCTCTCAGCATTTAGCAATCAATAAATCAGTGCTATCGCAGCTGCTGGATACGCAGTAATGGTGATGCATAGCCACACTTTCCTCCACTCCTGTTTTGGGTTTTGGTTTGGGTTTTTTTAACCCATTTCTGAATATTTTTTGGGTTTTCTCCCTTTTGATCACGCACTAGAGTTTGGCTGAATGACTGAAGTCAGTGCATGGTGACTCAAGCTCTGGCCTCAGGCTACATCCATGCAAATCAAAAACAGCAGGAAAACTATCTAAGACTTTCAATAAAAGCCCTGAGGTCAGTGAAGAAGAGGAGTTGATCATGGGAACTTTAGCAAAATTTGGGGGGGTTGTGCCAGGAGGACTCATGCACTGGCACTAACTTGGGTGCCAAATCCATCAGGTAGGGTAAAAACAAGATGGAGCCATCCCATGAGACTTCAGACCACAGACTGCACTCAGAAGGAGGTGTAACAGGAAAAAGACAGAGGTGCAAACTGTTCTGGCACCACTGTACCATCCTATCTAAGGTCTAAATTAGCAAGTTCAGATGTGCAAATCCAGCTTGGCTGGCCGATGACAGCAGTTTTACATTTCTGGTCAATATTAGTGTAACTACTGATTTACAGCAGTATTTTTTCATTAATCTTACTGAAAAGCCAGCTAGTACTGGGCATGCTCATTGCTGCAGTGCCTGTGCATCAACAATAGTGCTCCTTCATGCTAGGAGCTGTGCAAGCACAGAGTGAGGTCCCTCAGGTGATGGAAGAATCAGGGCACCCTGCAGAGCAGAGCAGTGCTGCTGTGTTCCTGCACTTAGCCAACAGCAAGGAGTATTTGGTCTTTATCTGAAAGAGATGTAAATGAGAAGGGATGTGATGAGAGCTGGGGATGGCAGTGAGACAGGCAGTTCTGAGGACTCCTGCAGCTTGTACACATCTCAGGTTTTCATCTTTCTTCCTCTGTCTCCACACAGCTTGTGATTAACATCAGCAGCCTTCCATCAGCTCATTCTGTACGTGCATAGTTTATGATGAAGCATGTCTTGAGATTCTAGGTAACAAAACAAGAATGACTAAAGCCCTCTGCCTCCTAATGCAGGAGAGAAGGGGCTTTTCTCCACCTAGGAACACCCCAAACAGTCCATCCCTCCTGTTTTCCCTGATGCCTTTCTCTGACAGGACAATGAGGTTGCAGCATTTGGGCACCAGATTTGGGGCAGGGAAAGCAGCTGTTGAAGGCAGTGTTATACAGTTGTAGATGCTCACAAGTGGGAACTGAAACCACTGAGTGTGGTTTTTGGTGTATATACCCAGCAGTGAAGCCACAGACAGCTCAGCATGTGTGGGAGTCAGTCTGGAGGGTGTAGTGTATGGCTGGCCAGATGATGCCTGAAAACCCAGCTGACAGGCACTGGCATCAATATATGAGTGCTTGTGGATTTTACCAGCCACTTATCGTGGCTTGATTTATGACTTCAGCCAGGACCATCTTCTGCCTTGGAAAAAAAAGGACTTTAATAAATGAAGATGTATAGGAAGGAATTAAAACCTGGCATTGCATTAGCAGAGCAAAGATTATTTCTCTCCTTCTTCTGTAGAACTTTTATTTGGAATTCACCAAGAAAAGTTTTATCAGAAGGGATTAGTGAGACACCTGAAAAAACAGGCTGATAGAACTGAGACCCAAGCAGGGGATGCAGAGGTTGTGCTGCCCCATGCTCTTGTGCATGCACAGATGCTGGCTCAGTCTGTCTAACCCTTGTACAGAGCTGCCTCTCTATAGGCTATTGCCTGAGGAAGGGCTGAGACCTGCCTGGAAAACAGGCAGTAGTTGTGCTTGTGTGCTGGGGCTCCTCATTTTGCATCCTTCCTACCAGCAATCACAGCCTTGGGGAAGTATCAGAAATCAATCGGCCAGTTCATTGGGAATCCCAAGCGTGGAGCTTTATTCCAAACCTGCTGCTGCTTGGGCTTTGAGTGTGCAAAGCTGTTGTGAAAACAGCTGGCTATGCCTAAGCATGTTTTGGGGAACAAGAGGAAGAAAACTGCTTTTTACCCCCTGTAATGTTTGCCTTCTAACAGAATAGGGAGATAGAAGGAGGGTTCTCTCTGGCATAGCAATACACCTGATACTGTCTGCTGCTGCAGGAAGCAAACTCATTCTTGCATTATCCTAATGGTGGAAACTGTCAGCTCCGCTTTGATTCACTTTCAGCCCTGTTTCCTCTGGTCCTAAGTCAACATTAATCTTAATTATGTCTCTGCTAACAAGCCTCTAAGAGTTTATTAAACAGGCTTTTGTGTTCCCTAATTGAAAATCTCAGCACAAAGCGTTTTCAGGCTGCTTTGACAAATGGCTACAGGAGGCTGGTGGAGGGGAGAGGGACAGGGGCATCGTTCCTATTGCCACCCTTCCACTCAGTAGCTGCTGCTGGGAGCTGCTGGGGGGAGCTAGGAATTTGGTCTCAGACACAATGGTCCTCTTGGGAGGACAGTGGTATCTGAAAGTCCACTTGTGGAAGTGCCTTTTGTACACAGACAGCCACATGAGACTGTTCAATATCTCTAAAAGCAAAGTGGAGGACCGTTAGGAACCATGTGTGGGCTATGATTCACATAGAATGCATTTTGTTAGAAGGGACCTTGAAGCTCATCTAGTTCCAACCAGCTGCCACAGGCAGGGACATGAACTGTGTCCCAGATCCTGTGGCTTCTAACAGGAGCAGTAATGTCCTGCAGGGAGCTGAAGTCTTTCTTCTAGTGACAGGAGATTTCCTCTTGATTGCACTTGCTTTGCCTTTCCTTCAGGTCAGATCCAGTCCCAGACACCCACAGGCATTCCCACACCTTCCCCCTGCTCTATCATCTCTCCTGCAACTTGAGTCTTTTCTTCTATTCTTCTCATCCTTGGATCTGTCTCACCTCCATCTTATTTATATTGTGTCTGTCCTTCCCCTTGGAGGGATCTATAGACCTGACCTGGGCCATGTTGGGAGCTTTGTACAGCACCAACTGCAGTCAGTGTCACATCATGTGCTACAAGAATGAAGTTTGGTCCGAAAGAGGTATCATTTTTCGTCCCAGTTTTGCACAGGAGCCAGACCTTCCCCACCTCTGCACCCGCTAACCTTGGGTCAGGATCCGGACCACAGTTGCCAGGAAATAGATGTTCCAGCGAGCAGCCTGCCAACATTTTCATTGATATTGTTGCAATGCATCATATTTAATGAGCAAATTTAGGAAAGCTTTCAATGCATCAATTTTCAGATAAGACAGCCAAATGACCTTTCCAACAAACAACTGGCTGGGGAATTTAGTTTCATAACAAATGCCTGTCCCCAACAAGAGTTAGAGGAGGAAGCACAAAGGCAACTGCAGGCAAGAGAGCCTGTTTCCACCACCAGGGAGAATCCAGCCCCTGGGTCAGCCCTGTTGGGCTCTGAGGCATCAGCCGCATGGCCAGGATAAAGTGGTTCAGTGTAAATCTGGCTTTTTTTCAGTGTAAATCAGCTCTTTTCCTGGCTCTGGGTTTATTTTCTGGGCGCAGCTCTGCTCCTTGCAGGTCTCCTCCATGGCTCCTGCAGACCATCTTCTCCTCATCCCAACAAGGCCCGAGTTGAGCCTTCAAAAGCTCCAGTGGCTCCTTCTCCAAAGCCTATATGAAGCATATATTCCCCTATACATGGGGAGACACGGGTTTTCCCTGCAGCTTGGCGGTGGATTTCAGAGGAAAGGATGCGGGCTGTCAGCATCTCTGAACACGTTTCATCAAAACATGTCATGCTTTGACAAAGGCTGACAAATCCAGACGAAAACCTGTCCTCCCAGCCAGCCATTCCCAGAAAGCAAGAGACAGAAGTGACACTCCCCAACACACTTAGGGGCTTTTTTTACACGTTTTCAATCCACTCGCTAAGCCTGAGGGATTGACTGACATCTTTAATACCTCGACAGACACTTCTTCACATTCAAACTCCCTGCTCTGCTTTAAATACTCCTTTCTTGGCCATTCCTTTGATCCATTAAAGTATCGCAAATGTTAGCTCTCTAGCTGCTCTATTGAAAACAAACACCCACAAGCACAGGGAGGTCAAGGAATACTTGCCCTGTGCCCATCTGACCTTCCACAAGGCTGAAAAATATACTAGCTTGCTGCCACTCCTTTTTAAGGCCCCGGTTATGAATATGCATTGAGATTCATTGCAGACCCCTCAACAAACAGATTTGTGACTGCTGGATACCAAAGGGCTTTGCTGAAGTACGTGTGCAGAGGTAAAACAAGCAGCAGCTGGGATAAAGGAGCACCTTTAAGTGTGTCACTTCTTATTGCAATAAAAAGGGGTATAAATGAGGTGGAAAAGTCACAAGCACAGTTCACACAAGTGGCATTTGCAGAACAGAGCAATTCCAAATGGCAGCTTCCAGGTGGATATCTCAGAGAGGTCAAGAGATCAATTGTGCTTCGTGGGTGAGTTCTGGCCTCCTGGGTTTCAGTAGGGGTGTCACTGGCTCCACTGGCATCATCTCCAAGGGAGACAATACCCAGGAATGTATCTGAACTGGGGCCTGAGGCAGGAGTGTATCCAGAGATCAATGGATTTGCAAGCAAGAGTTAAGGATGGTATTTTCACTCCTTCCCCCTTCAAGTTGCAGTTACTGTAGTCCAGCTTCCCAAATCAATACTGCTTACACCTGCCTTAATGCAAACCTCCCTGGAGCCAGCATGTTCCTAAGACATTATCTGCTAAAACCACATCTCTATTCACTGAGGCTCTGTGTGCTGCTGATCCCAGGGACTGGGTTATCACCAGGATCCAAATGCTTCCTGCGATGCAGGGTCCTGGCACAGCCTTGATACATACAGCAGCAAGGCTGTATTTTGAGCCTTCCCCCTGGTCCTCCTCACTGCCCACTACCTTCTGCAAGCAGAAAGAAGGCAAAAGTTGCTCATTTTATACTCATGTGGTTTGTTTCCAGAACAGCTTATCCAGCTCTACCATCTCCATCACCTGAAATGTCTTATCTGGTCACCTCAACCTGCACTTTATTTTGATGTCACACTTATTCCTGGACATTTTTGTGTTGTTTGAATAACTTCATCTAAATCCAGCTTTGTTGCTATGAGATGGATGATGCTCTGGGGTTTCTGTGTTTTCTCTCTTTCCTGCTGTAATCTCGTAACACTTAATCCTCTGTATATCTTCATCTTTCCCTGAAAAGTCACTGAAGGTGAAAGCTTTCTGTACTTGCTCTCTTACCACCTATATCTTGAGCCTTTAAGCTCTCAGTCCAGTTTTCTGACCTTGAGCAGTAAGTCACCCCAAACACCAGATATGTCCTGTTCCTTTAGACTATTTTCCATTTCCTAGGATGAACCTTCCAAGTTGCTGTAGTGCTGTTTTTTTTCCAACATGGGTAATGGAAAAGCAATAGCCTTGAAAAGAACCGGGTGTTACGGGAGATGTACAGTCCTGTCCTTTGGTCATGTGAGGCCAATAGCGAAGTTTGTGTCTCAGTTTGACACAACAGCACACGTGCTGCAAATATACAGCCCTAGATGTGCCCACGGAGCAGAAACAAAACCATAGTGGAGATGAAGGGCTCTTAGCAACACCATGTAGAAGGTCTGAGGCTTCAGAGTCCAGGTCCATCATCCAAGCTCACCATCTTGACTGCATCTTTCAGTCTGTGCTTGGCTATGATACCTCGCTACCATGAAATAACAAGAATTGGAATCAACAGACACATATTTACTCAAATAAAGAACATGACACATTGCACAGGCTCTTCCTACCATCACAGGCTGATGCATGTGAGTCATGGCCAGCACGTATACCCTGCGGCTGCAGCTCTGCACAACAGGAGAGATTGCGCATGTCACGTCCCAACTTCCCTGCAAAGCTGCTGCTTCAGACAAGCAGAACAAAGGCAGGTAGCACACGCCAGAGCAGCGTCATGTCATGAGAAGGAATGCTGGCTCTGAAGAGATGTGATGACAGTCGCTGCCATGGGCAGGGGGAATTAATTGTGCGGCGTCCAGAATTAATGCGATCATTCTGCTTTCCTTTCTGCACTGCTATTAAGCCTCACACCACAGGCTCCATTTAGCCACATGTGTGAATCCAGTCCCATATGCCAGGTGATAGACAGAGGTCTGATGGGCCTCACATCTCAGCCTTGCAAATGTTTTATTTCCTGACGTGCATATGCCTGACTACTCCAGACAGCAAATCAGTGAAGTGTCATTTACATGGAATAAATTCATATCACCAAATTGTATTTGGATTTCTCCAACACCTGTAAAATCTTATGTGTGGGAAGTGCAATTGCATCACATTCTGACCTGATGTAGCCATGATATAAATGTGGAGCTGAGCTGAAAAACACATCCTGAGCCAAGCAATGTGAATAGGAGGTTTCTGCACTACTGAAAGGGATGGGTTTATTGGCAGGGCAACATGAACTCTGCCTTCAAGGCTGGGCTCCTTGACCAGTTCTGTAATGATGGTAGCCAGCATGAGAGATCCCAGCTAAAAACAGCATGAATTTAATCTTGAATTACTTCAGGCAGTTCATTTAGGTGAAATTCACTGCTGTGCATGAGGCCAGAGTGAAGTCTATGAACCACTTATGTCTCACAGTGATGGACCTAGCGCTTGCTGGTGGGTGGATTTCATCCTTTGTGAATCCCTTGAGAAATTTCCCAATAGGATATTAAACTACCTCCATATTGTTCAGTGGGCAGAAGCCAGCATTGTCAGAGATACACTTAGCAAAGAGCACTTGCAATTTCCAGAGAGCACGAAAGAAAAAGTGTGGAAAATGGAATTGTACAATAAGCCCATTCACAAAGCTGTTCCTCTTCCTTTTTTCCCCTTTTTCCAACCATCCTCCTTCCCCAGGTCTTAAAAGGTACAATTTGAAAGCCGAGGCTGATCCTAATCATCTAATTAAAATGCTGAAGAATTGCAAAGCACATCAAGATGAAAAAACCCCAATAGTCTCAAGACTTTTGAAGTGTAAGTAAGTGAGATGGATACGACACAGCTGAGCTGTCTGAATTCAGTGAGACAGAGCAGAGTGTGGTGTTGACCCTGGCTCATACCTTGCAGTACAGATGTGTCACCCAGGCCATGCTGGTCACTGTGGCAGCTTAGCTGGCCCAGCCTGAAGGGTGCTGCTGCTCCAGGGATGGGTTTCAGGTAAGCAAAAACCCCCTATTTCATGGGATATCTCTCAACGAGTACTAACTACATTATTTTTAATGTGACAAAAACAGGAAGGGAAGATGTAGGTTCTTTAGTTAAGAACGGCTTTGGGCTGATGTCTAGATGTTGCACTGGTTAAACAGACTTGAGGTAGCTTCGGCACATCCCTGCACTTCTCACCTGCACTCAAATCAGTGTTGGGAATAACTGGGCTTAGCCAAATAGGAGGGAGGAATGAATTACAGAGGTCTGAGTCAGAACAGTGCTAAAGACTAAAACTCACTGCTATTGTTACGCCCTCATGAGTGTAAGCACTAAGGAGAGGAGCACAATAGGAGCTTGCATACACAAGCTGTCACCGAGACTTTTCCAGTCAAACTGATTGTCAGAGGGAAGCTAAAAGCAC
The DNA here is from genome assembly GCF_963264785.1 of Psittacula echo. Classification (NCBI taxonomy): domain Eukaryota; kingdom Metazoa; phylum Chordata; class Aves; order Psittaciformes; family Psittacidae; genus Psittacula; species Psittacula echo. The sequence goes on from NC_137739.1 coordinate 2,124,602, forward strand.
AAACCTGTGGCATTTGAGGAGTCAGCAAGTGTAATTGCCAGTGAGCAACAATCACCGCAAGCTCAAGCAGTCTGAAACAACTCCTGCAGCACAAGGCTGGGAAAGTATCACTTTGCTCTATGGCTCTATGCCTCTTTGACAGGCTACTGCACCTGAAATCATTTAAGGGCTTTATTTGAGCTATTCTTTGCACTAAGACTTGCTGTGCACAAGCTACTTTGCACAAAAAGAGGGGCTATATTTCAATTTGGTTATAAATGTGAATGGATGAACACTCTTTATTCAGCAACTGGCTGAGGTTGCAACCCAGTACCTGCAGATGAGCGATTACAGGACCCTTCCTGAGGATCCAAACCAGATCCCAGGCATAGAGAGATGAATTCTGCTATTAACTTCAATAATAGCAAGATCCTATTCAGCACATAAATCACGTTGGGACAATATTTTATCTAGTGCCACAGGGTATTGTTCAGCATGAAACTAAAAGCATTAGGGGAATTTTATATTGAGTGCCATAGCTCTTTTTGCATTTTAAAGACCTAACACTTGACTCGCAAAGCAGCTCAGCCTCTGACAAATATCACCTCGTCATAAAAGTACTTGGTATTTTCCTTTTCAGTGGTATAGCAAAGGGTCAGGCCATGAGGCAGTTCAGAGGCCTGCAGCATCCTCACAGCTTCTTCAGCTCCACACGAGGAGCTGCCCAATGCACCCAGAGACAGCAGCTCCTGCTGCAGGTGAACAAAGCACAACAGAACAAGAGCAACATCTTCACCACTGCTGATAGTGGGAATGGATCACCTAGTTATTTATCCTGCCCATCACAGGGTTGTCTTGAGATGCTGCGGCTTGACCTTCAGCCATTTCTCAGTGAAGGCAGCGGGTGCTAAATCACTCTGCACTGGCAAAAGAGCATTGCAGGCCATATGAAGCAGACAAACTCCTTTGCCCAGAGCATCAGCAGCAAAGGAGCTTTTTGGCTTGACAGAGTGCATGATACCTGCTTAGTGGCCCTCTTGGTTCTATGGATCATTTCCTACAGAAAGGAGCAGGTTTTGGGGCCGGAACCAGTGTTTGTCCACAGTTGTGCAATTTCAAATCTTTCTACTGGGGTTTGGAAGTTTGAGTATTTTCCTTCTCTCCTTGGTTTTACCCAGCACTGAAAGCAGAAGCAATGGGGAGTCCTGCCCAGGCCGCTTCAGAGGAACTCTTATCAATAGGATCCAGGCATCACAAATTAGAGTGGCAGTCCCCTAATGAACAGGCAGACACCACTTCATTCCCTGGATGCTGATGTTCGCTTGGACCTGCCGTTCAAGATTCATATAGCAGTGTGTGATTTACACTTCACCATACAGGTGCCTTTTCAATCAATGAAAGAATCAGAATTCTGCCTTAAAAGGCATGAAAAGCACAGAGAAACAGAGGGAAGAATGACCTTGTGGAGTAATTGATTTGCATTCTTCCTTGCTTGGAAACAGGGTGATGTGATTCCCTCCGTACACGCAGGCAGCTGCTTGGCTGCTGCGCAGTGCTGGCATTTTAGAATAGCAAAACCCCAAACCCAGTGGCCATTCCTTTGTTTCCTGCACCAGATCTTTCACTCCTTAAACTGCCTTTTGGTGGCAAAGGCAGGAGACCTGTCACTTGTTCATGGAGCAGCATTCAGGACCCTGAGCCAGCAAAAAAGTGCCTGCTCCCCCCATAACCAAGAGAGGAAGCAATTTCTTTGTGAGTTGGCTTTAATGCAATTATCTCTGGAAGAAAGGAGTTGCAAATAGCATTAGGTTGTCATGCTCAACGTATGGCAGCAATTGTCAGGGTGCCCAGATCCTCTGCAGCAGCTTTTGGCTGCTGCTATCAAGAAAACATCTGCTGGTTTGGGAGGGGTGAAGCAAAGCTCTTGTGTCCGCATCATCACAGGGGCTCCACCAGCTCATCATCCCTGTCTGCCTATCCCTGCACTGCAACCAGCGCTGGCAGAGGGATACAGCTCTCCCTACATCTGCTGTGGCCAGACTCAGTGCTATGAGGACACAAATAACCAGCTTGGAGCTTTCTCCACAAGAAGATAGGTCCTGGCCCATTGTAGTCACACAGTGGGTGAGCCCTTTACCAAGAGACTTTCAACTGAAGACCTGGCTAGCAGAAAGCATGTAAAATCTCACTAAATCAGGCAAAGAAAAGGTGCTGAGGAGCCAGGCAGGGTGAATCGGCAGCAAGCACACACAGGTTTGCAGTTTGCATGTGCTGATGCTTGGATCTTTGCCATGAAAGCTAAAACCACCATGGAAAATGAGGGTGCAGGAGGAGAAAGAGGCATCACCAAGCTTTGGAGCAAGGACAGGGAACCCCTTCACTGTGTCCCATCTCTTCCAGAGTAACATAAGAAGCTCCCAGCCTATCCTGAGACACCTCTTACTGCTCTGACTAGACACACAGCCCAATAGTTTGGGAACTGCCATTCCCAGCCGACTCAAACGAGGGTGGGGAAGCAGCATGTGCAGGCCAAAGTCCTCTGCCCTTTAGCTATGTATTGCTCCCTGGCTTGTAAGTGGTTTCTATTTGTTTTAACACTTTCCTCTTCCATCTCCTGCATTTTATCTGCTACTTTAAATCTTTGTTAGTGAATAGGCTCTTAGTAGAATCATTAAGTTCCATTCAACTCATCCAAATGCAACCCATTAGCTTTATTTGTTGCCTAGTTTCTTTATCTGCATTGATGTTATCTGCCTGTTCCTGTTGTAAAATAGAAGTTTCCTTACTGGGGGGAAAGAAAGCACTTTGCTGAAGGCAGAGGTTCCTTTTGTTCTTATGCAGACAGAGAAAGACCCTTCCAGAAAGTGAGCAGGGATGAAACTGCACCAGAAACAGCTTCCTTACCCCAAATAAGTCTGCAAGAGGATGGGAAAAAAGATGAACAGCACTGAACTGCTGCTATGGAGAAGCATGTTTGCTATCAGATCCCATTCTGAGAATTTACAGGCATAAAAAGTACTCAAATAGCCAAACTTTGAGGGAATTTAACGTTTTATGTGAAAGTTGGCAGAACAGGGATTTTACCAATCTCCTTTGGCTGGGAAAAGCCTGATTCACACAAGCTCACAGCCCTTGCTAAGCTTATGATCAGCCAGAAGAGAGCTGTGATTGCAGCAGTTACTAAGGGATGGCTTTTTGCTGCAGACTGAAATCAGACCAAGGAATTGGGCTATTTTTGAAGAACACACAGCAAGATTGCAGGGTTTGCAACCCTAATCCTGGCTCAGACAGCTACTGTGAAGCCAGGAGCAGCAGCAGGATGAGCACAGCCTTCCTCCAGGATAGCACAAACACATGGTGAGCTTTAGGGCTTAGCACAGTGGACAGCACCAGTCCTCATAGGCCCTCTTCTCACCTGGCTTTAACGACTCATTACCATCACAGGGGTGCAAACAAGGCAATTAACTCTGCTGCAGATCCACTGCTAAACCCACAGCAAGATGAAGACCTAATCTCCACCTGCTGCTCTGTTTATTGAGACTCAAAGTGCTATGAGAAGGGCTCTCAGAGTAGATGACTTTTGCATTACAGTTCACCAGAGCAGTCTCAGAGAGTCAATGAACAAGTTTAGGAGGTTAATCAACTTAGATAAGACTGACAGTACAGAGCAGCAGGGCCTGACCAGAAGCAAATATGCACAAACAGAACAACTGGTAGAGAAAACAGGGAGTGTACAAAAGGTTTAGTTCCTTGATGCCACTTGGTATCAAGAGCTGTACACACCAGCCCAGTCAAGCTCTACCAGGTATAATGAGCACTAATAGCACTCTGAGAGCTATCAACCTGAATATTGTTTGTCACAGGCAGGATTATAAGCCCTTTAATGCCTCTTTCAAAAGAGTATTTCTGAATAATTACAAGACTCTTTAAAGAATGCACAAAAAGCACTAAATTCTGTAAGAATAAGTCTTCTGTTAGGGCAGAGGTTGCAGGACCAGCAGCAGAACTCAAGAAGGGCCCTTAGAACACCTTCCTGAATCAGCACTGCTGCAGCTCATTACAGATAACAGAGAAGACATAATCATACCCATTGCATTATGAAATATAGGATTTTCCCCATCATCCATTAGATAAATATTCTCAGCTACATTCTTTCCCCAACACCTCACTCATCAAACCTACATAAAATTCACCTCTTCCAACAAGTCCAAAAGACACCTGAACCTTTATTGCTGCCTTATAAAGCCCCTCAGGTGGTTAAGGAGATTAAGGTGGGCTCCAAGTAATTTGCTGCTTCTGCATATAAAGAGGAGTTCAAGAGCCACCACCTGATTTTGCTGCAGAAAAAGAACAGGAGAGAGGAAGGAATGGTAAGAGAAGTCTATGCTATTATTAAGTTTCTAGGGCAAGGAGAATGACTTTGTTAGAAGTTAGATGCTTCTGTGTTTGCACTTAGTGAAGTGTTTTTAGGGTAAGTAAGTAAGTGTGAGGCTTTTTTCCCTGCTTTGCACCTACAAGGGTAGGAACAGAGAAAACGAGCAGAAAACAAGTTCTAAAGCAGTTATGTAGCTGAGTAAGGGCTCTGCAGAAGTTCTCCAGGTCATAATGTGATCCTTTGTTTAGTGCACTCATGTAGGAAAGGATAGTGAATGACTATTATCAAGTCATAAGGCAGGTTTAAGCAGACGGTTCAATGGGGCAGATGGATCCTTGGTAATTATTGAGCTGTGCTGCAGCTTATTCATTCTTATGTGTGGGTTTGTGATATTGGAAATGGCAGCCGAAATGTATTTAAAGTGAAGTGAAAGCAGGCTTGGCTCAGCTTCTTCACATGGGGGTTTGGGGAGAGCTGTTTCTTGTGGCTTTTCCAGGCTTTTCTCAGTGAAAAAGCTGACACTGAAGCCTTCAGGAAAAGCAGGTTAGAGGGGCAGCATGTGGCTGTGTGCTGTATTCCTGCTCTTATTGTTCCTGGCAGATCCTAGGATGCTGTTGAAGGCTTCCTGGGATGGTGAGCTTGCCTTTCATGCTTGTAGAGTTTGATTCCCCTTCTAGTTGAAGTGTTTTTTCTTTATATTGAACCTAAATCTTGTCATGCCCCCAGTGGATATCAGCAGGTCATTGGCTTGCTCTGTTCCATTTGTTACCTCTTTAGTACAAAAACAGATGCTGTCCCAGCATGCTTCCTCCTTGTGAGGTGCTCCTCTGGGGACCTGATGCTGTAGAAATAAAGGTGAGGATGTTTGATGAGTTCATGTCCTCCCTGTTGCCAAAGTTTGGGCTAGTGAGACCTGCAGTCAGAAAATGGGAGGCATGTTGTCTGTGGGTCTAGTTTAGTCTTTCTATGCTAACCAAAGGAGGTGTTTTGGGGGGTATATTTTTCTCTTCTGATGCTTTTTGTTATCTTTCTGTTGTTATAGAAGGCTTCTGTTCTCCATTTATAGCTCCTTGTATATGATACCAAGAGGCTCCTCTGCTTCCTCTATTTCTGCCCCTGCTCCAAGGACAGGTAAGGTTATTTAGGCAAATTGGTTTATTGGTGCTTTGCACAGTGAGGGCTTCATGTTCTGTAAGGATCCTGGGCTGAGAGGGACATGCAGGAGAGCTAATGTCCTAAAATGCACTTGGGGTTTCTAGCAGCTGATGGAGCTTTGTTGTTTCTTTGTAATACTGTTCACTGAAGGCGTTGGAAAAACATGACAGATCCCTGATGGCTTATTTCAAAGCAAGAAATATAAAATGCCAATTTAGGGAAATAATTGGAAAAATAAATACAAATTAAGCTTGTTTCCTTTTCATTTAGATTTCAGCACTTAACCCCCAGTTCCATCTCTTCAAAGCTTAGCTTCCAAGCCACTTATTGCTGGGGAAAAAAAGGGATTTAAACTCTATTCCTGTAAAAGAGACCACGGCATGTTGCCTGTGTGTTGATGAGCACCTCTCAAATATTTGTGCTTTGGATTTGGCTCATTGAACTTCGCTGAACAGGGATTCTTGTCCCAGCCCTTGAAGTTGAGCAAACCTGATGGGTGCATTCAAAAGGGAGCAGGAGGAATGTCTTTGTGTATTAACATTTTAAGAGTTTCCGATTTTTCCTCCCAGAGAGCTCTGCAGGCTGAGACTTCCTGTTCTTTTATGTTATAAATGAGCAATTTGGAGAATATTTGTAAGCCAATAGCCTTTTTATCATTTGAAAGCTTATTCTGCACCCGAAACCAATGTGGTTTTAATAATTTTTACGTTAGATATAAGGAAGAAATTCTTTACTGTGAGAGAGGTGAGGCATTGGAACAGGCTGCACAAGCTGTGAATGCTTCATCCCTGGCAGTGTTCAAGGCCAGGCTGGATGGGGCTTGGAGCAACCTGGTCTAGTGGAAGGTGTCCCTGCACATGGCAGGGGGTTGGAACTGGATGAGCTTTAAGGTCCTTTCCAACCCAAACCATTCCATGATTTACCTGCTTATGCCACAGTCATGAGCATTTTGAATGTGGCCCTGTTGCTTCAACAGGTTATATCTAATTGTATCTAGGTGCTATGGAAATGTGTATATATAGTGATACGGATGGATGGATTTTTTTTGCTTCCTGGGATAAATTAATTTTTCTAAACTCATCGCTGATTGGATATAAGCACATTCTGGGTATGTGTTTTCCAGCACTGTCAGTAACTCCAGAGGGATCATTGTTTTTCCTTTTTAATTATAGTCAATGCAAGGAACTGAGATGGGAGTGGGTCAAAGCTGTGGTGAAACCACTTGATAGGTGAGGAAAGTTAGACAGCCCTGTGACTGCATCCACCTCAGCAAGTAATGCCTGCTCCACCACAGGCACCTCATGAAATCCTCCACCAGTGGTACCCTACACTCAGAATGTGACTTTGCAGCTGCAAAATCTGGGTCTGAGTGGGGATGATCTAGAATTAGGGATAAAAGAGAGGAAAAAGACTTGGAGCTTTCAAATGTGATACATGGATACGGAAAAACAGTCTGCAAATGCCTTGGCTGAATCCAGTGCAGTGGCAAGATCTGTGCTGGTGCATGTGTTTGCTTTCAGAACTAAGTGATGTGCTGCAAATAAGCCATGCAGCCATTAGGGCTTTTACCATCACCCTAATGGAAACAGCTGATTAGGAAGCTTTTCTAGAAGGAGGGTGAGAAGGAATTGCTGTTCAATAGCCTGACCTAAACAGCTGGAACAAATGATGACAGGTCAGTGGAGGATCTGTATAAGATGCTCTTGGGAATGCTTCTTAAAGCTATGCAAGCTTCCCACTTCTCAGGATTGCTGGCTGTGATGGAAGCCAGAGCAAAGGTGATGTTTTAAGGCTTATAGACCTGTTTTGATTATGCATTTACTTTGCAGACAAGCTACTTTAAAGTTCCCATCTTTGCGAAGATGGTGAGATCTCAAAGGTTTGGTATTCATTTTCCAGCAAGGGGGCATGAACTTCTCTGCCTCTGTATTCTAATACTTGGTGATGGCTGTTTACTGGCCTGCAAGGAGAGGGGTTGGTGCCAGTCTAGTTTCTTGAGTCCTCTGGTGCTAAAGTAACTGCAATTACCATGTGAGTCTGTCATATGGGACTGGATGTTCAGTCAAGTGCTTTCAGCCCTCTACCGTGACAAAGCCTTAAGAGACAAGATAAAACCAGGGTACTCAAAACAAGTGTACTCAAAGCAAGATCTTTATTTCAGTTCCTTTTCCAAACAGCTGTGGGTGGGTGAGGTACAGAAGTGAAGCAGTTTGCCTTAGCAAGAACCTGTCATGTATGCTTCATACAAATGGCCTGGGATGCAAACAAGAGGCTGCGAAAGGAGAAACTAGGGGAAATGATGTTTCTTGCTGCTGCATGTACCTTTTGGCTGTTATGTCAGTAATTTTTTAGGAGGAAAGAAATTAAATGGCCTGAAATATCACTGCTTGCAGGAAAGCACCTTTTTTCTTCCCAGTTCTCCCTACTTTCCAGAAATGAGGCTATTATAAGGTGGGAATTCTCAGACATGAGCATGGCCTCAAATTCCAGCTTGGCAATGAGCACTCTGAAATTGGATTCTAAGGCAGGGCCCAGAATATTCCTTTAAATGGGAAAAACCCACATTCCCAGCCATGTTGTATGCTCTTGTGTACTGGTAGCAGTACAGAAGTCTAGCAAACAATGTCCCTTTGAAAAAGCTTTGCCAGTTTGCTATGCTGTTATTTATCCAGTTCTATCATGCTCTCAGAATATTACATAAAAAGGAACAAAAATGTAATTTGGGGTAAATGCGCTGTGCAAAATAGTGTTCTTAACACTGGTGAGCTCTTGCCTACCTGAGTGGAGCAGACCTGGTGTAGGTGCTTATCAGCAATACTGCACACTGCAAAGATACTTGAGTATTGTTGTACGAGTAGCAACATTCCTTAACTAGCACCCAAATAACTGGTGTCTGAAGAGGATCCTTAGAGATAATTAAAATATCTTCTCTAAAGCAGAGCAAATAAGTTGAAGTTTTGCTACCAATTTAGCAATCTCATTAGGGGTGTTACTGGGGACCTGTATAGGGCTGCAGAACTGGGGCTTTCTGCATGTGTCTTCTCCGGGGTACATAAGGCACTGTGAGTACTTGAGTAGCTTGCATCACCTTGAAACAGTCACCTCCATCCATACGGGTGTCCCTGGCATGGGCAGACAACCCCACCAGCAGGCCAGGAGGTCTGTGATTATTCCAAGTGGAACTAGACATGTGGGTTTCTAAGAGGGAAGACACTAATGTATCTGCCAAAGCTCTGAGCCTAAAGCTGATGAATGGCTACTCTACAGCTGGCTTGATTAAATGGCCATTGAAGATAATGTAAACATCTGACTCCTCACTGTAGATGGCATTTTCTCTCTCCCGCTTGAACATCCTCACCCAGACCTCATCTCCTTCCTGCAGGTCCAGCATCAGGCTCTGGCTCTGCATGATGCTCCGGTCGCTGGGCTGGGCATAGAGGATGGCCACCTCTTTCTCATTCTTCATCAAGTGCAGGTAGGTCTCCTTGAAGTTCCAGGTGTGGACATTGAGGCTGAAGTAGTAGATTCCTGCCACATAGCAGAAGAACTTCCCTGAGAACATGTTGAAGTGCTTGTAGAGGTTCACAAACTCGGTGTCAAAAACAACATGCTGGAAGTAGTCTGAGCTGTGAAGGGGTTTTCTCCGACCCACTGAGAATGCAGCATAGAGCTGCTTGCAGGAATGGCCTTGTGGGCCAGGCTGGCCTTTCTGTCCCTTCCTTCCATTAAAGCCACGTAGCCCTCTTTCTCCTTCCTTCCCAACTGCTCCAGGGTACCCTTTTTCTCCCATTTCTCCCTTCTCACCTGCAAGCATGAAGGAAAACCAAGTCAAACACAAGCATGTGAAGTTCAAGTTGCAAATACATCCTGCTGGAGGCAAACAGCAAAGCAGCTTCTGAAACACTGTTTATGCAGCACAGATATCTGGAAACATTGGTTAGACACCAGCACCTTCCTGATTCTTGAAAGGATGAAAATGCCAGGGGAAGGCTTGGCTCCACTGAGCTTATGTCAATGTTCAACAGTGGAAATTCATGTCCTGACCGGGTGGGTTACATGAATCCAGTGTTCATGAACCCAGCCACTTAGTGCAGGGTTTAGAGCATTAAGGTATTGATTTTTGTGCTCTGAATTGGGCCTGGTCAAGGTGGTTGGGTTTGTCTGATCTGTGTGTTCCCACTCACAGGATTCCTGGCACATCTCCTTTTTGTATACTTGATTTTTGTTTGCCTTACTGAGACACAAAATGTGCAGAGGAAAAAGTGAGCATCTTTCCTGGTTCCTAACTCTACTGTTCAGTAATTCCATGATAACTTCTGTAAATGTGTTTTAGTGAGCTGAAATTCAGTGATTCTGGGTTATTTTTGTGGATTAGAACCTTTTGCCAACTCTTCCATTTGCATACATTTACAGCCTGTGCTATGTCACCCCTTGACCTTATTTTGGGTAAATAAAGTGGATGAGTTTCTTGATGTAGGGAGGAGCACAGCATACAAAATGAGGGTGAGCAAGTAAGATACAGGATGGTATCACAGTAGTCAGCTCTACCCACCTTTGAGGATGGTGATGTCTATAGTGGGCTGGACTTTAGGTACCGAATAGGCAGGGTCACTGCTCATCCTTGTGTATCGTGAGGAGATGATGGAGATGGGCTGCTCTGAAGGCCCACAGCATCTCACACATGACAGGCGCCGCGGTTCCCGTCTTGGAAGACCCTTTTCCAGCACAGCACTGACATTCACAATGGACACCAAGAACAGGAGAAGCACAAGGCTCATCTTCAGCAGAGCCAGCTGGACCAGGCAAAGGAACAGACTTTATTAACACAGTGATTCAAATCAGAGCTTCTGATGGGTCATCTGTTAATGGCACCACAAGATGCAATTCTTCTGATTAATTATTAGCTTATCCTGTAGTGGCACCAGGAGATTCCAGGTAGGAAGGGGGCCCCACTGTGTAGTGTTTACAAGCAATGGAGAAGGTAATCCCTGCCTCTCATTACCTGCAGTTGAAATATCTGATAAGGGACACCAGGTAAACAAAAGGGGAAAACCAAACCACAACCTGCTGATATCAGAAGCTAAGGCTGAGATGCTTGGAGCTGTCATAGCAAGCTCTGCTCAAGGTGTGCTCGCTGCCTGGCTGCTGTTGGGCTGGCCCTTGTAAAAGGTTCTGTAGGTTATTACATCACCATCCTGAAAAACTCGATCAGATGCAGAAAATGGGTCTTTATTTAGATATTGAGCCTAAACATGTTTTGTTTGGTTTGGGGGTTCTTTGAGGGGAAAACCTGGAGGGAAATGAAACTAAAAGGAATCAAAAGCACTTCTCTTTAGCCTCTCACAGCCTCTTGCTGATAACCTCTTTCCAAGGTGACTTCACCAAGCAGTTTGTGGCTTTGTCCATACCCATGTGGTCTTCCCATCAGAATTTGTTTACTTTTTCCCTTTTTATTATCCAATGTGCAGAATCAAACCCAAAGAGCTGCAACAACCAGGTGAAACTCAGATTTGCTTTGCATAGACACTGAGTTTCAAGATAATTTCACCTGCTACTGGTGAGCTCCAAAGGCCCTGAATGGTGGGTGAAATGAACAGAAAGGAAGTGTTTCAGGTTGTGCAAAGGGGGTGAGTTTTCTCTAGCTCCCCATCAGCTCCCTCCTAGGGAGGGATTGGAGCAGGAGATTGGCAACTGCTTCCTCATCCCATGTATAATTAGCGTCATTCTACTGATTGCAGTGGTGTTTCATAGAAGACACATTTTGGACCAGTGCTTTTTTGGGTCTTATCCAAAGTCTAATTAGTCAGGTGGACTCTTGCTGACCTCAGGCTGGGAACAGCTTTTACAGCTCCTCTTCTACCAGCTTTAATTCCTGAAATAGGTGGGGATGGCAGTAGCTAGATGTGGGTGTCGGAAATAGCTCAGTGAACACAGGGGCCCCATCTGCAAAGGGTGGCAGGGCGTCCTGTACCTTGGAGCTCTGCGTAGGCTTTGCTGGGCACGAAATGGACCCGTTGAGTAAACATGAGAAGCAAGTGTCAGTACAGGCAAGGTACTTGGACTGTAGCAGTGTTCTTTGGAGACGTTTTCTTCTAGTTCTTACCTGCCCTATAAGACCTGTTATTCACACATTTTATTACTTGGTGTAATCCATCTCCCTGGAAACTTCATGAATACTCATTAGCAGCAACATAACTACTTCCCTCCTGACAGCAGTGCAACTTCTTTCATCAAATCTGTCATAACTTGAAATGATCTTTCTTATTCATAATTGTACCTCATTCTAGGTGCAAGTCTGAGGAGGAATCAATGTTCCTTTTATATCGGTGTTTAGGGCCTGAGTTTCATTTTTGTTAAGTCCTTTTTAATTTTCATTTCCTTCTTAAGCCACCTTTGTGCTGCCAAACAGGAACAGAAATACGATGTAAGTCTAAGTGGACAGCAGGTCGTAAATAACCAGCCCATATGTGACCAGAACAGAAAGTTACCACTGCAGAGGTCTTTTGAGGTGCACATAATGCTTCTGGGGTCTCCCCTGCAGTGATTTAAGTTTGTGCGTATACATAATGGTCTAAAGAAAACCCTAAGTTCACCCAGAGCTCCAGGCAATCAGGGACAATATATCCTCTTTGGGACTAAAAGCTGTTTAATCCTCAGGAGAGTGGGTAGTCAATAACCTGGGGATAAAGTACAGGGCAATTGATTACATTATCAGAACATTAAAACCGGAGGATGTAATTGCTTGTAATACCTTCATGAAGGAGAAAGAGCATTCATTAAGAGGGGTATTCATAATGGGCAGAAGGGAAAAGGATTCATAAATATGAAGAAATTACATTTTTATAGGCCATTATTCTCCCTTTGACGAATGACTTTCCACTTTCCTATTTTTAGAAGTGACTTAACGGGAAGGGGAGAAGTCTGGATGAAAAAATCAGTGTCAGATTGTGCACATTTTGCACTACAGTAATGCAAGTACCCATTGAAGAAATTGTGGCCACTTGCATGATTCATGAAGAGCAATTACTCAAGTTATTGGCTAGGAATTGCATTTGGGGGGGAGGTAAGCGATGCAACAATCCAATCAGTTCACCCCAACACCACTTTTTCCTTCAAAAGTTAATGAAGTTAGTTTACTAATGGGGCAGAAATGTGGATTTGGTTGCAATATCTGTGGTTGGATAACACCTTAATGGTATGTGAATAAACGAGTTTCAGATGGGCAGTCTGCTCATTACAGACAAAGGACAGGAGAAGCAGTAAAATAAGAGGTAGAGAGAAAGTTGTCCAAGAGGACTGCAAGGAAGGAATGATGTATTCAGCAGTATGGGATTATGTTTGAGAGACATCCACCACAAACCAGGACATCAGAGGAAGGAAAACCTCAAAGCGGAGAAATCAAATGTGCCAGAGGAAAGGAAACAAACCTGGTAAGGATTTCTTCGTAACAAGATCATGTCAATGTGGAGAAAAGAATGATTTGAGCCAAATTTCAGAGGAGAAGCAAATATAACTCTTGTGGTGGTGAAGTCAAATCTGATGCTTTAAAACAAAAGGTACAGAAAGGATGAAGCTCAGAATTTAAGATCTGTAAGGTAAAGCAACAGGTTGGTTTTAGCCATTTGGTTGATTTTTTGACCTTGAAGATAATTATTGTGATCTTGTCAAATGTAGCAATGATGGATTTGACTTCAGCTGCACAGGTTTATCTTCGGAAGACAGCAAATGAGCTGTGCTTTGCTGTGCTATGGCCATGACTCGCCAGGGCACAGGCTGGGGTGCTGCTTCTGCACATTGTTCAGATCCCCACGCCAGAGGGACATCCATCCTTCCCACCATGATCCAGCATGCTGGTGCCTGAAATGATGCATTAGTACTGCACTGAATGCCCCAAGGATGCAAAACTGAATACATTCTTCTTGGTCATCCTTCATGACATCTCTGCAGAACCGGACAGGAGCATTCTGAAAGCAACTGGAGGTATAAATCATTGTCCTCCATAGAAAGAACCTGCAAATCACAACCTGCTTCAATTCAGGAATCTTGGTTTTCCTATTGGGTAGGAAAACCTGGAGCTGATGACAGCCATGCAGACATCCTAATGGCTGGGTGAAAACTGGTCTCCTGTCTTTGGGAACTTTGCAGACTGTGAATGTTTCACTCGAGGGCAAGAAGATGCTCTCAATTGTTCCTTTCTCAAACCAGCTTTTTCAGTTCAGCTTCTTTGGCTCTGCTGTAGCTTGGATTCATTTTGAAACAACTGATTGACAATTGATGAACTTGAGATGCTTCCAAAGGTTGGGGTGATATGTAGAAGCATGTAAAGTGTTTTGATGCTTCTGATGCTTCTTGCAGAGCGCTTGTGAAGCAAAATGAGCACACTCACTGGTTGCAGTCGATAATGTCAAGATACGCATTACTCTTCCCATAATCTCTGCAAGTGAAACCAAGATGGTACCCAGCAACCAAGTGTGGATTTAATCTGATGCTAAGGAAATCCTGCATGTGCTAAATGGGCAAATTGGTCTTTTGGGCAATATTTTGGCAAACAAAATGAGGATTTATGAATGATGGAATGAGATGTGTAACCCTGATGAAAAGGCAGCTAATTTCAGTGTGTCTAGGTGGTGAGGCTGGATGGTGGTTGTGCTCATTATAACATTGGAACACATGTTATTGTTGGAGAGGTGTTTAAACATAATGAAAGGCTGCTTTGACTGAAACCATCATTTCGCTGAAGCTTAAAAGCATCTGTTTGCTCTTTCTGTCCCTTTTTTTCCCCTGTTTAAAATATTACCAAACGGAGTTGTTTGTTCAGGTATTTGTGTGGCCCAAAACAAGAAGGAAAGGCAAGTGAAAGTAGCAGTTTCCTTGCATTAAATTCAAGCACTCCTGTTTTTCAGACTCTTTTGAAAGGGGCATGTCTGTCTTTGAGTAATACAAACCTCATGTTGGCTGCTGTCTCAAAATGCTAGTGAGGATGCAGCACCCAAGCCAGGGACACTGTTGTCTACCATGCTCAATTCAAGGCACAACAGATGATTAAATACCATATATTTGCTCTGTGCTGACCTTTAAGTACCCAGACTTAAATATGATCCATCAAGATTTTTATCTACACATTTTTACCTGCTATGAATAACCTGCATCAAAAGTGCTGGTTTTCCAGTGACATTTGACATTCCTGATGTCTGCCAGCCAAAAAAGCCGAACTTCTCCCATGCAGGGCTTTAGAGATGCCACAGCCCTTTGCTGGAGAAGGCCAGAAACCATTAGTTCCAGTTCAGGAGCTAAATGATGTGATTCTTTCTTCTTGTGTGTAACTTCTTATTACAATATATTTTCTTGACACTACTACAGCTGGAGAGAGCACCTTGATTGATTTTATTTGGCTCATGATTGAGTTCAATCTTATAGCTCAAGGTAGACAGCTTATGTATGAGGTACATTTGCTCATGCAAAGCTTTTTAATCATTCTGTGTACCTGCAGGATTTTAACACTTTGATATAAAGTAATTTATCTTGGCAGTAGAAGTGATAAGAAATCCTCATAATATCTGCAAAACCAGCAACTTGCTCTGCACAAAAGGGAAAATAAAGCAAAGCAAGAAGGCAAAGCTGGTCTGGAAGCTGGATCTAAAGATTTCTGTATGGTGAGCAATGTGGAGCTCACATCCTGAACCTTCATCTTGATCAAACCTTGTCTGGTCCATTCCACTGCAAGCAGCCCCTGTGGGATGTACAGGTCACATCCAAGGTACAGACCTACCATAATCTATCCTGCCTGTGTTTTCACTGGCTACAGTGGAACTGTGTCCTCACCTTGCAGGGATGCTCAAAAAATAAACTCCATTAATAACTATGCTGAGCTCTCATGCTGCGATATTGAGAGTTCATAAGGCAGAAATTGCTCTTAGATCCCTGAGCTGCACTTTAAATTTCTGCTAGCACTTTCCTTCCTGTTATTCCTAGGGCTTCACTGAGCAAAGCAGTCTGTGACTGCCCTTGCTTTAAATGCACAGTGCACAAGGCAACACCAGCCACTGCCCATTCAGTGATAAATCTGAGCCTGAAAGCCCAGGAGGGCAGTTAAGACTAAAACCTTTTTTGCACCTCAGGAATGGAAAGCACATGGATGTGTCAGCCACCCCGGCTTTGTTCCAGAGATGGAGAATGTTCTGGCCTTTTACTGTTTGTCTTCTTTCCAGCCTCATCCTCCTGACTGCTCCAGAGCTCCTTGATCACCAGCAGCAGGAAACGAGGCATCGTTAGAGCTGGGTTTGTCTGGACACAAACTTCCTCTTGGAAGTGACTTGTTTGGGATTTCTCTCATTTTCTTCCCCAGGAGGATCTAAAATTTCTTTGAGCAATTTATTGTAGAAAGCCCAAAACACTGAAGGAGCCTGGGCATTTTCCAAGGTAAAGCGGAGACAGTTCAGGGGTTCCTTTGCCCATGGGCAGCTTCTCTCTGGCACTATTCCATAGGATGCTTCACTCAAGCTGAGCATCAGAAGCCTGTGTGCAGCCATCAAGTGACTTCAGGGCTTGCAGACAAGAATATTTGGATGTCAAAAAGCAATGTGGTTTAAAACTTTCCACTGTCTGTAGTGGTTTGCAGATGACCAATGTTAACGCCCTCTTGTCCATGATGTTTATACAAGGCACTGAAATGATGAAGAGAAGGGATGGAGAGTGCTGCTAGAGCCAGCCCTGGGTCAGTTTGAGCCTTGCCAGATCTGAGCAGGGCAGGAATGGAGGCAAAGCCAGGTTCTAGCCATGGGGAGGTCCAGGGCTCGTTTTCTGCATCCGTGTTTATAATGGCTTGGGTGAACTCTTGGTCAGTGAGTTTGTAGCTCCATTTCTCATTATGTGGTTTGTTTTTTGTTTTCTGGTGCTTTTCTAGCATGTGCCTATTTCCAGTGTGAGTGAATTGCCCTAAATTCCTCTGTCCCAGGAGGAGCTGTCCCTGAGCAGCAGTGGCTCATGTGGTTACCATGTGCTGTCTCCAGCTGAGATTTCACTGATCAGATATGGGAAGAGATAAGCATTCCCAGAGAACATCCCTTCCTGTTACCAGCACATGTGTAGATCTGGGGGGTTGTACGGATTTAACACAGTCCCCTGCAGACCCTGTGGGACGAAAGGCTATGCCTGTTGGAAACTGGCACTGGGTACCTGCGTCTTTGCGTGGTACCGCCTTTCCTGGTCTGCGACAGGGGTTGTTATCACGCTTTACAACAAGGGTGTTTGCTGGTTCCAAAGCAAACAACTCTTCTCTCTCCTTATCCCTGGTTGCAATTCCAATGCCAGGAACATGCCTGCAATGTCCTGGAAATGGCCCTGCTCCGGGCTGGGTGGCTCCTTGAAAGCAATCCCATCTCTGTGGCAAGCCCAGACTGTGATTCAGCCCAGAGCTGCTGAGGCATAAAGCAAGTTACAGTAAGTCATTCCCAGGGCAGCTCCTCTGATAGAGCAAATCACTCTGACGAAGGGGATGGCTCCCAGCCCTCCTCACCCTTCCCAGAGGAAAAGCAGCTTTCCTCTGCAGCTTGCTGCTGTTGACTCAGTCACTCCGGGAACCTGGATTTCTGTGTGCTGAAATAAGGCAGCAGAGGTGCTCCTGCAGCGGGTCCTGCCCCAGCTGGATGGATGGGAGCACCAGGACATGGGTGCTGGCAGCATCAGGATCATCCCATCCTGGCATCACTGCAAACCTCTCAAGCAGCACACTGCAAAGGGCTGCAGCTCCCTGATAAGGCTGGAGAAAAAATGCCCTCAAAGTCTCCCCATCTGTGGAAGATGCCGGGAATTGGCACTTTCCTGCTCTGGGCTCCTGCAGCAGAACAGGCACCATCCCCATCCCACTGCTCAGCCACAGCTACAAGCAAAATTAGACTAGGAAAAAGCATCACTCTGGAGTGCTACAGGTGGTTAATGGAACAAGGAATGTCAGTAGGAACAAATTGAAGCCAGCTCAGCAGTAACCTGGCCTTGCCCTCTGCCTGCTTGCAGGGAAGCAGAAAAAGCAAGACAAAGCAGAGCACCTCTTTCTGTGACTCACCCAAGCAACCTGCTTCTGCAGGTGGGAACACTTTGTTCCCTATAGCAATAGTATTTTCTCCCTCCAACTTATTCAGACTCATTTAACTTACCTCGTGATTCAGAACCCCCGTCTCTTACTTTCCTTGCTGCTGCTTAGCAGGATGCATAACATGAAAGCTGCTGTTCATTCAGGTTCTTGACTTCCCAGTAGCGGCTGCAGCTTCCTAGCTGGAGTCCAAATGAAACACTGAAAGTCAGTCCTGCTCCTTACGAAGCCCAGCAGCTGGGTTGTTTGTCAAAGCAGGGTTTTTTCTCTTATTCCTTTGCTTGCATCAACTCGTGCTGGGCTCCTGTGCTTTTGTCCTGCTATAGTTTCCTCCGGACTCCCAGCCGGTCTGTCACCTTGCACGGTGCCTCTCACAAGGATGGAAATGAAGACCAAAAAAATCTGTGAATAAAGAAATATGTATCGAGAACAGCACAGCCCCAAAACCACATCCAGTGTTCCAGCCAAGAGGGAAAGTGCTGGGATCACATGGAAATAATTTTGCTCTGGGTGATTTCAGCATCTTTTCAGGCAGGAGGAAAGAGAAACAAAAATATCAACCCCACAATGAAATCGCTGGCTTTTGTGCATGAGGTGGCAAAAGCCTCTTGAAGGGGCACAGTGATGGAAACTGCCCCTGCAGTGGTGCAGGGGGAAGGTGGAAGTGAGGATGGCACAAGTCCCTGGCTCAGGGCACAGTATCACTGCACCAGTGCTGGATGATTTCAGTGGCCACGCTTCCTTAGCTGACATTGTACACTTGCTTATTTCCAGCCCTTGGAAAAATCACTTTGGTGGCTTTATCTAAAACCAGGTTTGGGTTTTTTTTTTCCTGTTGTTGCTGGTTTTAATGGGGTTTTTATTCCTTTTTTTCTGTTTTGCAAAGCCTCCCGTTAACTGTGAAAGAGGAATTTAAGAGATGGGTACTCCATGCAGCGTGAGCTCCAGCATCATCCCCGCACTAAGACTGAAAGTGAAAAGCAATGCTTTGATTGTCCTAAGAACGTCAGGAGGGGGAAGGTGTGATTTGTCCTCTTGCAGTGCCCTTCCCTGTTTCAGGTCACAGCTTAGTGCTTTAAAT
The DNA here is from genome assembly GCF_963264785.1 of Psittacula echo. NCBI lineage: Eukaryota > Metazoa > Chordata > Aves > Psittaciformes > Psittacidae > Psittacula > Psittacula echo. The sequence goes on from NC_137739.1 coordinate 2,143,280, forward strand.
ACTCCTTCCCTGCAGTCCTTGTGTGCTGCCCTGCCCTGACCCTAGCACTTCAACACCCCACCAGTCCATGGGGACAAAGTGGTGCTGGCTGGGTCAGGTTTTTGGAAGCGGTCTCTCCCTTGAGGAGTGATGAGATTGAGAGCACCTTGGGGACCTCTGCTTTTTCAGAGCTCCTTCAAATCCTCCCTTTCCTTCCTGACCCAGCCAGGTAGGGGATATCTCAGCCAAGGTCTTCCCTATCTCTGTCCCAGCTCCTTAATGTTCCATTTTGCTTTACCTACTGTCCAGGAGTATTCTGTCCTCCATAGCTCTGGGCCCTGGATCTGAGCAGGCAGATGGCTGTCATGGTGGAAAAGGGCTTTTGTGCATATAAAACCAGAATCAAAACAACCTTTAAAGCTGTAGGTGACCTGGGTTATTTAAGGGAGAACTCAAATGGCTTGTGGATGATTTATGTTGGGAATGGCTTCATATTGGTGGTATTGAACAAAACTAGCAGGTGATTAAACAGACTGCAGTGTGATTGTGTTGTATTTTAATTCAACAGTCTGCATCTAGAGAGGTGAGAAGGAACAGGGCCTGTTGAGGAGCAAGGGCAAGGGAAGGTTTACATGATGCTGGGAGGCTCCGTTAACAAGGGCTAGCAAGGCAAAGCACAGAGATTTGCTGCTGTCCTGGCATGAACCCGAGCAGCATCCAACTATCCATGAGTCACCCTCTGGCACTGGGCTCCTCCAGATCAGGCTCCCCGGAACACCTCCCATCCCTGTCCCCATTCCCTCTGGCCATAGCAGTGGTCCCCAGCCCACGTGGATGGGCAGGAGCAGACTGCATCAAGGCAGATGATGGGCACATGAAGCCCCATGCAGCAGGGGGGGAAAGGCAGCTGCAGCCTTCCCAAAGCTGCCAGGAAAAGTAAAACTTTACTCACCCTCTTTTTGGAGGGACCTCAAACAGACTCTAAGAAAAGAAATTACTTTGCCTCACAAATGCCAACCAAAAGCCTTTCCTGTCATCTTCTCTGTTCTGGATTAAACACCAAATTTGTGTGATCTTTTCTCATCTAGCATGTTTCCCAGGTATCCTAGCGTGTGTTCCAGGTACCCAGGTACGCTTTCCTCTTGGCACCTTTCATGGAAGGAAGAGGTTCTTCCATGTGTCCTGCACTGGTGCTTCCAAATGCAATGCTGTGTTCACTTACTTGGTCCCACAAATCATTGAGTCCAGAAGCAAATGTTCTGTTTTAATGGCCAGTAGAGGCACCACATAGGTGACACTGATGCCTCTTCAGGACTTGTGTCTATCTGCCTCCCAGAGCAGAGCAGCAGTGTTTGGAGGGTTTCCTTCCTTCCTTTCCCATCCAGCAAATATTTATAATTAGAAAGCAATTAAAATAACCTGCTCTAGTGGAAGGTGTCCCTGCTCGTGGCAGGGGGATTGGAACTGGATGAGCTTTAAGGTCCTTTCCAATCCAAACCAGTCTGTGCCTCTATGATCTGTTAGCTCTGCCAAGACGCAGGAGCTGCTTTGCATCAAGTACGTCCTTGCAATGAGAACCAGTGCAAACACAAGCACAGAAGCAAATGCCAAAGCACTGAAAGCAGAGGGACGGTGCCCTGGAGATCGGAGTTAGGATCCTGGCTCTGCTGCCGATGCTGTGGGGGTTTGGGAAAGCTCCCCTCCATCCTCCTGGGGCTGGAATGTCTCTTCTTCTATTCTTCGTCACCTATTTTTAGACTTAAAGCTCTTCAAGGCAAAGAAAATATATAATGGGAGAGCAACCAGGCAAGAGCTCTGGTTTCACAGGAGGGTGTGAGGCCACCACAGAGAGCGTGTTTGCATGGATGTAAAAATAGTTTATAGATGTAACTCAATAAAAAGAATGTTTGGGGCTCCACAAATGATCTTAGCTGGTCAAAACCTGCCCCAAAAAAGGCTATATTCAAGAGTGTTATTTTTACTCTGAAGCTTAGGACAGAGGGAAAATGTTGTGTTAACCAGAGCCTGGCATCAGAGCCTGTGTCTGCAGATGAAACAGGTTTTCTGCCTCTTAAAACAACAGCCTCCTTTCTCGAAATGATGCACACTGAGCCCGTCTGCCTGCTCTCTGCTAGAAATGCAGGAAGATATTAAACAGCATTTGACTCTGTGATATAACATTCAGCTGGAAAATGGGCACACCTATGGTAAACTGAAGGGGCATGAATGGCCATCTGGCAAAGCCATGGTTTTCTCTGCAGCCTTGGTGTGCTAAAACTGGTCTGGTCTGCAGGGAAGTGAATGCTTCTTTCTAATCCATTAGTTGATGAAGTGCCTTGGGTTTTAGGGGAGTGCTAGCTTCATGCTGCAGGAAGAGGAGCCTTGCCTATTTGGGAGCATGTGCTCAAGGATGAGCATTTATGGCTTGGAAAGGACACCCAGAGACACACACCTATATGAGCTCCTGCTCCAGGTAGCCTGTATTAGTGACCCTCTGCCGAACTGGGGATGCGGGTCAGCTGCGGTGTGCCAGGATGCTGGAAATGCATTGCTAACACATTTCCCTGCATGGTCAAGCCACAGTCACAGCTCTGCTCGTGTAAAAAGATGTTGGGAACATCTCAGTCAGTGTCCACAGGCATGCTCATCCTTTCTTCTTCTTTTAAGTGAGGGCATATCTTTTAGCTTTCAAGCACACTCTATATAATGGCTGAAGTTATTTGAGTTGTAACCAGCTCTTTAACTAAAAAGGCATGTTTTATATGGATTTTTCCACCACGCTGAACTCGGTAAGAGTGATGTGTGTTTGCTGTCTCCTCCCGCTCCAGGCTGGGGCTCTGTGCCATGACAACGTCTGCACCACGTGGCAGAGACTCACACAGATGATTCCTATGGAAATACCAAACTATCCTCCTGGCTTTCTGCTGGGATGTCACTTTGGATCACAGCAGCCCCCCCGGCATGCACACAATGCAGCCAGAGCTCTGTGGTGGTTTGCTGACAGCCCCGACGATGCGCGGGTATGTGCAGGGATGTGATTGATGCAGCGGCTGTGCTGAACTCCAAACCCAAGTGGAAAAAGTGAGGAGCAGCTCTCTGCACTGCTGTGTCAGCCAGGCAGCCTAGAAGAGTTTTCAGAGCCTCTAATATAATAACCCCCAACTGATGATACAGTTTAATGCAATGAAAGGCATATATATATGTTGGTGTGTGAGTACATGGTGCTTTCTAGTGGCAAATTGCACAAAGCCAAAAATAATCATGAGCTAATTGGAATCTAAACAGCAGCATGTGAATGGTAATTGGGAACTGGTTAAGAATAATTAACTAAATAGCATGAAAACTGCGATTTCACATCAGAGGGAGAAAATGTTTATGGCTAAAGCCTGGTTCTGAGGGGGCTGAAAGCTTTCTGGATGAGAAGGAATGTTGCATATAACAGGTAATGAGAAGTGGGTGTCTTTCTCCAGGCTGCTGGAGCTTTCCAGGGCTGCTCAGCAGCATTAGCAGAGGGGAAAAGAGACAACCTGGATAAATATAGGTTAATCAGTCTCACAGTGAACTTGTCAAAGTAACAGAATCACTGATGATCTCTAATGAAGAGTTAATGGAGGGTAATTGTGGCCAATGCCAATTAGCCAGCACTGGTGGGGAGCAGATCTCGTAGTTCTAATTTCTATTATGCATCACAAGTGTATCTGATGCAGGTACACAGACGCTGGCAAAACACTGGTCAAAACCTTTTAATTAAAAAAAGGAAATGAGACTAATTCAGGCTGGCATGGAAAGATGGCAGAGCACATGTGCAGTGGTGGATTGGGAATGGTTTCTCCTGATGTCTGGGATAGCAACTCACAGTGCATGATCATGATGATCAGCTTTACTATGAACCTGCTGACTGACTGAGTGGTACTCTTAAAACTTGGTATACCTGCGCTGAGCTGCAACACTGATTCACCGTTAAACTTCATCTACAAGCTGTCAAGCTTTAGGTATATAAGGCCCTGTTCTGAAATCTAAATTTGGAACTCCTGAAAGGTTTGAATCTTGGTTTTAAGCCTTTGTTAAATGGAAATGGGAGTTCACAGTGGTCATGAATAGCATATCTGTCTCTCCTTGTATCCACCTTCCCTTTGCAGAAAAAGCAGCTTTGTTTTGCTGAATAACCTCTTAGGCAGGACTTAGAGCATGAATTCACTTTAAACCCTGGGTTTAGGGTGATGAGCACTAGCTAATCTGACAGTGCTTTACGCATGTGTTGGGAATGCTGTCTGAGCCCTTTTGGAGAGAGGTTAGTTGCCACTCTCATAGCTTCTGTGTGATGGTGGGAAGAGTGGTTGCTCAGTTCTGTGGTGCACATCGTGGAGGTTTCATACCACATAACATAAAAACTGGCCTGCCTTTTTTGTGCAAATCCCCCCATTACTTAGAGTAACATTAGGCAACAGGCACTGTTCCTGCCTTTAGGCTCTCCGGTATCTCACAGTAAGACCAGAGCATCTCGCTAGCTGGTACCCTGCTTCCCATAAAATGGGAAGAGGTAAATTAAACCAGGTACACAGATTCACCTAATGGCATTTCATGCCCATGAAGCTCAAATCCTATTCCTCACCTGTCTGGAACTCTGATACAGGGATACATGACTGGCTGGACATCGCTTCTTAACTGACAGGGTGTTTTTGCTGTTGCTAGTGATTAGGTGACAGCATGGCCAATATCAGATGATTCTCAGCAGAGGATCTGGTGCTCCCATGCTGGGAGAGCTTCTGTGCCTTCTGAACTGATCACCCCATTATCCACGTTTCATATGTAATTGTGGAAACCGGATGAGCAAATTAAATGTGCAGTGAGAGATGTGTTCTTTAGAAATCCAAGCCGGTGACAGCTTGAAATCAAAGCAGCTAAACCCAAGAAGAAGTCCTTGGCACAGCACTGGTGCTCAGTGTTCACACAGGTTTATCACGCCGACTGTATTTGAACAGAAACCAAAATGAGCTGAGAAGGAAAACATTTCTCCTTGTTGTTTTGTTTCCGAGACAAAAGTGAGTTTTGAGATTTTTCACTTTCATTTCCTTTCCAGTTTTTAGATTACTTGTAATTAGATGTTGCCAAGCAAATAGATGGTGCTCTACCTTGTTGTAAATGACTTGGAAGTTTCCTTTAAACCCTTGGTAGGGTTGACCTGGTATGTCATTCATCACGCTGCTGTTCCGCATTCCAGCTCATTTAATTTGCTAGGCTGACTGAAATAGCTTTACCATGCCTGCTTATAAGGAAGTAATGATGGGTAGAGCCCCGTAGCACATAATAATTGCTATTTTCTGCAGAAAGATGCATGTTCTCAGAACAATCTTACAAAAGTTAAAACTCATGAGAGTCAGATGGGCTGTGGACAACAGAGTGAAAGTGATGGAGGGTAGTTTTCTTCCCAGATTCTTGTTTCAAATCTCTAGTTTTCAGCTATAAAATGGTATTTGCTGGTTGCAAAATGTCTCTACATCTACATCCCCAGGAACTGTTTCAGCATATTCTAGATTTAAGCCTCTAAAATGCTTATCCCCTTTAAAAATGTTGCTCTGAAACCTGCCTTTCACCTAAGACTTTTCTGTTGGAAAAGGAAACTGAAGGTAGATTGCAGTGGTTTATCACAGGGGAGGTAAATGCAAGGGATGGCTCCGTTCAAGCCCTTCTGTCTGAGGACACGTTACCCGGCTGGCTCACCTCAACCCCACCGACCCTGGCAGCGCATTGATGTGTGTCAGTCACCCCAGTGCAATCAATACACTGACATTTTGGCTTAGAGCCTTGCACAGAGGAGCTCAGGCTGCCTTTGCCTGAGGGTTCCACACCACATTTCACCTCTCCCTCCCCTCCCTTCCCCTGGCTGAGCCCGGGCATCTCAGGCTTCAGAGCTCTGGCAGCGTTTCTGCTCTTGGCTCCTCTTGTAATCTCCTATTAAACACTCTCCAGCTCAGGCTTCACACTTATTTCCTGCACTGTGGCAGACAGGAGTGAAGCTATCGGTGAATTCTGATTCCCTGGCGGCAGTTGCAGAAGCAACGTGGAAGAGTTGGCTGAGATAGCCATAAACTACATCTGTTCCCTCCATTCCACTGAGGATTAGTCTTAATTCCTTAAACTGAGGTTGTTTTCTGGTGTCATAGATTTTTGCTCTTAACATTTAAAGAGGGAGAGTTATCCAAGAGCTCAGCTTGGTGCCCTACAGCCAGCAGTGGCCAAAAGCATCCTTTTCCTTCTTGCAGCTGGAGAAAAAGAGGAGGAAGGGCAGCATGTAACATTGATCTGTGGGAGCACTCAACATTGACATATACCATGAGTATTTTTAGCGTTCAAGCGCACTTTCTCTTGGCCATGGCATGACACTCGAGACCAGTCCTACAACATCAGCATAAGGGCAATGGTTTTGTGACAGGAGAGGGGAGGCACAGAAGGGTGTAATGATTTCTCTCTGTCTGCACAAGACAACAGCAGCAGACCTGGGAATAAGTCTCAAGATGCCCCGGCACTTCCCAATGGCAGACTTAGAAGCTGTCAGCAGTCCGGTGGTGGTTCAAGGGCTGCCACTTCTGTTGCTGTTCAGCAGGTCTAATGGAGACACCTTTGTGAGGAAGGCAGGCAATGCAGCAGCTCCATGCCAGTGGCATTCCCAGTGCCCTTCCCAGCTTGGCTAGCGCAGATCCCATCCATCATTAAAGACGTTTCAGTGCAATACTTCCAGAAGAGGCTGCAGTACAGCAACTTCTAGGTACAGCAGCAGCAATTTCAGAGCACTCTGAGGTAAGAGGTGACAGAGCACCAGGAACACTTCAAAGTGAAGGTGAGAAATGCACGTGTTCACCATGTAAACCTCTTACTCATTGCAAACCAGAAGCTACGTCCCTTTCTTGAGTCCCTCAAGCAGCAAAGGTTCAGAGGTTGAGCCTACCTAAATCAGCGCCACCAGTTATGAAATCTTGATGCTTAACACAGCCTCAAATACAACACCATGGGTCAGCGCAGGGTGGGCACAGGACTTTGGTGTCCTTCAGTGCCACAGTGCAATGGTGCCTGAGCTCTTCACAGCCTTCACTGCATTTACCCCTGTGAAATTTCCCTCCCACAGGGCAGGCGACTATTGCAAAGTGGCCTCAGCAACTTGTAATGTCACTTGAGGTTTTGGCAGAGATGGGCACAGAGCTGAAGCTCTTCTGTTTGCACTGTCCTCTGAGAGGCTATTAATAGCTGGAGAATGGATAAGAAGCAAAACTAAGAGTTCTAATTAGACGTCTTAGTACTGAGAAATTGGCTTTTGACGGGAATCCAGTCCTGTGCATGTTTTGGGAGTGGCAATGACCTCCATTCAGGATCTCTCCATTAATGATTTCCAGGGTGGTTTGAATGGGGTCAGTGTGACAATAAGGGATTGATTTGCTTTCCCCTTGGTGGTAGCATGACAGCAAAGCTGTTGGCAATGCTCATGGATATTACTGCAGCCAAAGGTCTCCTATGCACTGCCTGTGCGTTTAAAATCCTATTCTTGCACAGCCACCACAGCTCAAATGAGCAATTACAGCGCAATGCTTCTGCACTGAGCCCACCTTTTCCTCTGCTAACTAAACATCACATCTCTCTGCTTTGACATTTCACTGTTGGCCACGGATCAGGTGTACAGGATACAGACAGAGCTGCCCATTCACATGGCCAGGAAGCAAAGTCTACGACTGAATGTTAGTGATGCTTGTCATTAGGCTGGGTTCCTGTCTCAGGGTGGCAAGCATTGATATGAAAGCATAAAGAGGAGAAAGTATCTGCCAGAGGCATAATGTGGAGCACAGACTGAGTTAGAGCAGATCTACCCAGCCACAAACAGCAATTTCCAACAGACAGATGTTTGTCTGGTCTTAAATTACATTGCCTGAATGCCTGGAAAAGATACTGTCTTATAAATAGCAGTGCTTCAATCCCCTATGGCTTTGCATATGCAGGTTCCACTGCAAGGCATACGGGTGTTAGACAAAACTAGCTGGAAATGGGCCCTGGGGAGAAAGTCTCTAGGGGTGTCTTGAGCTTCACCATGGGAAGGTTTTGGGGAAGAGAGGGGGAGTGATTCATCCTTTCTGTCCTGCATGGCACAGGAGAAACCCTGGAGAAGCCCTGTTGGTGGCTGGAAAGGAAAGGTTTTAATGTCTTTGGCATGGAAGTGTTGCAGCAAGAGGCCACATTCTCCACGAAAAGCAGACATTTACCATGAGTATACAGAAGCTCCGGGCTGGAAAGCAACATTTCCCCCACCCCATTGCTGCCTTCATTTCCCGGGCCAGGATCTCAGAGACCTCTGGCTGAGCAACAGTCCCAAAGAGATGCCAAGGAGTGAGTGCTCATCATGGATTAAAGCCCAAACAGAGGCAGATTCCCAGCTCCAAGAGGGGCTGCCCCCTGGGACTGGGTGCGGATGGTCCTGCCCAGGGCTGCTTCTCCCACTCAGTTCACAGAGCAGAGCTCGCAACTCGCAGGGGTAGCCTCCATCTGTATGGGATCCAGCAGCTATCAGTGTCAAACCACTGGTGAGCGTGCACCCAAAACTTCATCTCCTGCTTTTTCAGCAGGCAGAGGATGGAGCTGTGCTGATGCAGCTGACTTGCACCAATGCCCGGAGAAGCAGGACTGCTTTCCCCTTCCGCAGCCTTCCCGAAGCTCTCTCCTCCCCAGCCAGCAGCTCTCCTCCCAGGCTTGCTGGACCCAGCGATGCGGCAGCCAGGCTTAGCACTAACAGGGGCCATTTGCCACATACAATGGGCTCATTATGAGCTGTTCGCTGTCTCAGACCTTGAGGCATCCTGCCCGTGCTGCTTTCTGTGTGCAGCCAGTTCTGCGTATTGTACAGGCAGAAAAACAAAAGTCATCTAAAAGTCATTTTGGGGAGAAGGAAGGGGACAGCCAGCACGACTCAACCATGGACTGACCTGAAACATTCTGCATTACAATTTAATGTGATGGAAAGCTACAATTAGCTCTAATTAATTAATCTCATTTCATTGCCAAAAGCAGAGCTGCTGTCAGTTCCATTTTCGTGCCTTTTCACCGCACAGGCAACGCTGCACTTTAGCAGATTAATACCCCCTGCACGAAGTACTCCCTGTGTAACACTGATGAATGGGTGCAGAGGATTTATTACTAATACACTGCTGGGGCCCTGAGGCACCCTGCATATTGGGCTCCCTTGGATAGGGGTGTTTTTATTCAGGGTAAAAATTGAGAGCGTGGAGTGCAGACGTGAGATGTGCCCAGGGTGACACATCCCCCGGCAAGGCTGGGATAAATCCACCTTCCTCTGACTTACTGGTAGTGATGGACCCATTAAAGCACAGAGCCTGTTTCCTCCAGGCATTGCAAAGCGAGTATCATTCACTGCTGTATGTCCTGAAGAGTCTCAGTGACATTTCTGAGCTGCACCTCAGAAAACTGCTAATAAAAGGATAAAACCCTGAAGTTATTACAAAGCAAAACAATTCTTTGTCTCAGTCAATGAGCATCATTTGACTTCCTGAAAAGACTTTCAAGACCCGTTTCACATCCTTTCTTAAGCTGATCTCTTTGCAAACTGCTTCGTGTGCAGACAAGGGATGTAACCTGCACCTCTGCTTTAGGATGAGTGAGCACTTCTCCATCGTGTGATAACAGCCGGGGCTGCTCTGTTCTGTATTCAGTTCAGTCATGAGCAGAGTGAATCATTCTCATCTACCATGCACTGCTTATGCAGAGATGCTCTATTCTTGCAACCAAACATCATTTCTTTGTTGCCCTAGAGAATACAGAACCTCACCTCATTCGTGCAGCCGGTCTTTTACTGATGCCAGGACAGTTTATTACAGCACAGGGTACTGAGGTGAGACTTGGGCCATTTTGGGTCATGTTAGTAACTGAAACAAATCTCTGTTACAACAGATGGATTCACATCAGCAGGTATCTTGAATCTCTTCTGAAATCAACCATCTTCAGGGATTAGTACAGCTCTTGTTATGAGAATGTCAAAGCCTCTGACAAGAGCATCGTAACTATCTGCATGCTCTTGGGCTTGGCCAGGAGCTGGATTCCCCCCCCCCAGGGAATTCCACCCTGTTTGCTTCTTATTTTGAAGCAGAAAGCAGTGAAATATAAAGAAATGTTGTGATTCAAAGGCAGTTCTTTATGTGAATTTCAGACTTCATAAAATCATAGAATCATAGAATCACAGACTGGTTTGGGATGCAGGAGACCTTTAAGATCATCATCCTGCAATGAGCTTCAGCTAGACCAGGTTGCTCAGAGCCTTATCTAACCTGGCCTTGCATGTTTCCAGGGATAAATACTGGTGCATAGCATGAAACCTTTTCATTTCAAAATAAGAAGAAATGAATGCATTCCCTCCTGCGAGGGTCAGAAGAGGACATTTCGACATGGGGTGGCTTTCTCATCTCCTCCATAGAGCAATGCAGGACTTGAGGAAAGGGTCCCAGCTTCTGGGTAGCATAAGGAGCTCCACAGAGGTAAAACATCCACCTCCCATCTGCAGAGAGATGTGAACAGCTACCCGAGACCCAACAACTGCACGTCACTGTGGTTAATGGTTTATTGATGGGATTACAGCTTTTCTTTCCACCATTAAGATGGGAGATCTGGGTTTAGGTTTTTACTGGATTGTTTGTTTGTAACTGTTCAATAGATCCTTTCTGCAAACATGCTTCAATCTCTGGGTTGTTCACAAGCATGTTTGCTCAATGTATTCCTGTTTGCTTCATGAATTCCAGATGCTCATTAGTATACCTAGCACATGATATTACTTCTGTTTCCTGAATGGATGCAATAAAATGGATACATCACATAAAAAGTAAATGAAACAAAAAAATTAAGGGTGGAGGATTAAAAAGTTACATCAATATTTTCAGGAAGAAGAAGTGAAAAACAAGCGGGCTTTACAGTGAGGAGTAAACCTTTCCCCTTGGGAGGAGAGCACTGGAGCAACAGGGAGGCAGTAGCAGACCTATTCTGCATCAACCATGATCCCAAGCCATAAGCCTGAGTCATGGTGAGGCAAAACCATGGGAAAGCAGTAAAGTGCCAGTGTCCACATTTCTAGCAAAGCTAAGCCTGCTCTGTGTAGCCTGTTTCACCCTGCACTGACATCCTCACCATATGAACCTCAATCACAGTGTAAAGCTTGTATCTCAAGCAGAGCAGAACACAAAACGGATTTCCTATTTCCCCAAGGAGCTTTTAGGATTTCCAAGTGGTTTTCCACCCTGAACCTGAAAGAGGATGGAAAATCCCAAAGAACTTTCCAATTCTGGCTTGGCTGATGAACTGTATTGATTTTAATCTTATTTTTGTTTCCCTAGAAAATTACTTCTATTTCACAATGGAAATGAATTCAGTTAGAAGGAAATAAAACAACCTGATGTGCCTCCTTGCCCAGACACCATTCTGGCTGCTTTCACAGGTCAGTCACATTTTCTCCCTTGGGAATATCAAAAATAAGGTATTTGTGGGCACAGATTCCGAATCCTACCGTGCAATTTATATAGACAAATTTTGTTTGCAACAAAGAATTCTTCTACTAAATACCGCCATTTGAGACACATGGCGGATGTGGGATTCATCCCATCTCAGTGGCGCTACCCATGTACCAGCCACCCATATCCCAGTCACGATAACTGGAGCTGCAGAGTGGGGAGCATTTTATCAGGAGCTGCTGTGTCCTGGCACTCACATGAATGTGTTTGGAATATATTCTCCATTCTTTAGTACACTTTGTAATTGAATCAGATAAGCACATGGAAGGTGCAGCAATATTCAGGTGACACTGAGCGCTGGTTGTATGATTACAGCGAATCTTGCAGCTCCTCTGAGCTCACTGACAGTGACTTATTCCTGTATTTCTAAGTGCTGTTTATGGTGGAGGAGTTCACAGAGCAATAAATGGGATAAAAAGCCAGGCTGAGAAATCTGATTACTGTAAAATGTATTTGTTTTATGTATACCAATTATTTTTATTTATAGGACGTTGTAGAAATAATTCTGTGCCTTGAATTAACTTAAAGAAGATTAATTTTCCAAGGAAAAAAGCCTTTCTCAAATTGTTTTTATCTGCTTTTCAGACAAAGCGTGAAATTAGGAGCTTATCCTAAAATCTCTGGAATCAAAGGCAGGACTTCCCCTTGATTTTAGAGGGTTATAAATCACATTGGATGTGAATAGATGAGCAGTGCCATTGTAATGGATAGCTGGTGCGTGGAAGAATGGTGGGGCTGGAGATGTGCACTAGCAATAGACATATGGGTGTCATCCAACAAAAGACAGGGTTTCACTGGGCTGGGTGGTGGAGATGCCACTTGAGAGCTTCAGACATTACTGAAGATGCTTCTGCACCAAGCTTAGTTTTCCAAACCTGTTCTCTTGTACTTTCTGCCTACCTAAACGATCAGAGACCTTTAAAAGTGGGTTTGAAGGGTAAAAAATGAACTAGTTAGTTGCAGGAGGCTGATGCTGAGATCATTTGGGCTGTACTCATACAGGCAGCTGCCCCATGGGCTCTTCCCCCGGTTACTGCCCATACCTGAGCTGCCTGCTCACGATATCCAGTACCAGAAAGGGACTTTTTGTCTGAATTCCCAATGTTAGCCCTGAAAAGAGTTGACATTTTATCAGAAACCCTCATTACTGCACAGGGACTAAAACTTCTCTCAACTCCTCATTCTTTTTGATTCTTTGCATCACTGTTCTTTATACTGGACTGGCTCCTGTGCTCAGTCTGTTCAAGTGTACTTGTTTTTCAGCATGGAAATATTCACAAAGAAACCACAAAAAACATCCCTCAGTGCATCAAAGAACACTTCTATGGGCCTTTTAAGAAAGAAATGAGAAGTACAATAACCACAAGGTGGCAATTAATTAAACATAACAATGATCTTCCTGCTAAATGATTCTTAGCTATGCTTAAGCAAGTGAAGATCACGGTGGCCTTTGTTCTAATCATTTCTCTGATGGGATGGATTCTTTTATGTACACATTCAGATCAGTGCTGCAGCAGAGTAAGTTCTAGCTGCCTGTTAAGGAAAAAGGCTACAATTACTTTCTTACTCCTGCAAGTGTCCTGTTCTGTATGTGGAAGAGATGGTCCTATTTAATTAGGCTTCTGGTGTGTCTCACCTTTAAAATTAGCCTGCTCCTAGTGTGCAAAAGACTTCATATCTGTTCAAATGAAGGGAGATGCAGAGTTTGATCCCAGGCTGGGGGAATCTTGTTCCTTTGAAGTCAGTTTATCATACTGGTCCTCAACAGCTGAGATCTGTCTCGTGATGTTCTGACTTCAGATCATCAGGGATGCATCTACTGAGTGTACTACTGAAGGCATTGCCTCCCACATCAGTGCATATTAATTACATCCTCCAGCTACACATCCCACCTTCAATAAATACATCCCTGTGAGGCTCAGCTTGATCAGAAAGGATGGGACACAGAGAGGAAGGAGTGCCTCATTTTGAGGATGTGCCCACTTAGGGATGCACTGGAAAGAACAGAGGGAAAATGTCACAGTTTAACTTGTGCCGAGCTGTTTACTGAATGAGTATTAAACTCTCGCTTTCTGAAGTGTTTTAATTTAGCTTCTGAGTTTAACTTATCAAAAGACAAAATGAAGCTGAGTAGGATCCCATTTACTGGCAGAAGGAACAATCTACTCAATTTGATAGATTTAGAGATAAAATAACCATGATAACATAACCATTTTGGTTCTCTCCCCTTCCTACCCCCGAAGGAAACACAGTCATTCATTCATTATGATTAACCCTAATTTATGAATGCATTTTCTCTTTCCTCAGAAGTTCTAAAATCCCTTTTCAGGAGCTGCCTTCACTGCTAGACTGTCTCTTCCCCTCTGCTTTTCTCCAAGAAGTGTGTCTTACTGTGTACTTCAAATCTGTCCCTGAAATATTGACATACAAACCTGCTCTATCATAGAATAATAGACTAGTTAGGGTTGGAAAGGATCTTAAGATCATCCAGTTCTAACCCCTCTGCCATGGGCAGGGACACCCCACACTAAACCATGTCACCCAAGGCTCTGTCCAACCTGGCCTTGAACACCGCCAAGGATGGAGCATTCACAACCTCCCTGGGCAACCCATTCCAGTGCCTCACCACCCTCACAGTAAAGAACTTCCTCCTTAGATCCAATCTAAACTTCCCCTGTTTAAGTTTGAACCCGTTACCCCTTGTCCTGTCACTACAGTCCCTGATGAAGAGTCCATCCCCAGCATCCAGCAGACCCCAACTAATGAGCTCTGGACAATGAAGTGCAGACCTTGGCTAAGAAATCTGGGTTAAGGTGTCTCATTAAAGCCATTTTGGTTTTCACTATTAGGAAGAAGAACTACGCTCTCAGCTCTTCATCAGCACTTTCTTGCAGGTTGAAATGTCATTGCTCAAACTCCAGACATTAGGTTGGATGGGGCTTGGAGCAACCTGGTCTAGTGGAAGGTGTCCCTGCCTGTGGCAGTGGGATGGAACTGGATGAGCTTTAAGGTCCCTTCCAGCCCAAACCATTCTATGACTATATGATTCTACGATTTGCTCACCAAACATGCAGGTCCAGCTGAACCATGCAACATGTTCCCCGTGGTGGTGAGCACCCATTGGTTTCACTGAGTCAGTATTGCGGCAGCATCAGCAGGGGGTCAGGGATTAGATGGATAAGCCTTCAGGCACCCATTTTAGACCTAAGCCAGCTGGTCCCGTGGTGATTAAAAGCAATTTAGTCAGGTGCTTTCCCTCTGGGTGCCTGCTTCTGCTGTATTTGGAAAACTGAGGCTGAATGAAGGGCTCAAGCATTGCTTTGATGCAGGGCACAGGGCTCCCGTGATCTTTGCTGCAAACAGTTCTTGCTCTGAATGGAAGGAAAGCAGAAAGGGAAAGCAACCAGATGGCAAGATTTGCCTGTGGCTACAAAACTGCTGACAAGTATTAGGAAAGCCCTGATCCCCTGTCCCTGTCCCAAAGCCACTTGTCCCTGCAGGGTTTTCCAGTGCATGGCCAATTTGTCATTACTTTTTGTGTTTGACTTTTTTATTATGCTGGCAGCTCAAAGCTTCTCTCTTTTGCTGATCAAGTCTGAAATAATTATCATAATCTGCAAAAATTGTGTCTGTCTTCTTGGGAATTAAATATTGAAACTCTCAGACAAATGGGCTTTGCTTATTTCTGTTAAAGGCTCGTGCTCTCAAATGTCACCCTAAGTTAAATGTACCTTGAAAAATAATCTCATTTCTGGTTACTTTACTTTTCATTCCGTTTTGCCTCCATATAAATTACCCACATTAATTCAATCAGATGGTTTGACACTGCAGCTCCCTGGGTGGATGGCTGGGAAAACAACTGTCACCTCTGACAGGGGAAGAATGGAAGTGGTTTGGTGATAAAAGCTGGAGGGGGTCAACACCTCCCTTTGGTCACACTCTGACCCTGCGATGCTCCTCGGGCTTCCTCACATCACTGTTATGAGCGTCTTCTCTGCTGGGCAGTTAACCTCTCACCGCTGATGGGCTTTCAGAAATGTCAGCACATTACAGTGTTCCAGAAGACAGAATATTCAGGAATATGCAGTCTGGGCTTCACTTTGATGATGTAATGAGGAAAACTGAAGGTCACACTTGGTAAAGGCGGCTGGGCTGTGCCCACTGACATAGCTCCGCGGGTTCTTGTTGTTGCACAATGGCGAGGGCTGTTTGGAAGCTGCTAATCCCCAGCCATGAGCTTGCTAACCAGCAGCTTGGGGCTGGGAGAAAGTCACTGCAATCAGTGCCTCCAGCTGTGACTTCATGGCTCTGAAGGCCCAAAAGCCTGCGTGAGATTGGATTTCTGAACCATTTCATAAAGCACAGTTGTAAAGTCTCTAGTTCAGAGAAAATGGACACATGTCTAGAACAGAATGGAACGGAATAGAATGGAATGGCATAGAATTGAACAGCATAGAATAGAATGGCTTTTGCCCATTTAAAGGGACCTACAGCAATCATCCAGTCCCACTGCCTGACCACTGCAGAGCTGACCAGAAGTTAAATCACGTTACTGAGGGTATTGTCCAAATGCTTCTTAACCACTGACAGGCTCATCAACCACCTCTCTAGGAAGTCTGTTGCAGTGTTTGACCATCCTCTCAGTAAAGAAGTGCTTCTTGATCTCAGGTCTAAAATGCAGACTCTGATGCTCTGGATACTCTGAATCCAGCTGTCTTGAAGCAGAAAGTGTGCTGCTGTGGCCTGCTATGTACATTTAGTGTGCGTCAGTGCACAGAACCTTATTACCAGTAGTGTCTGATGGATCTGGCTATTTATTTTGTTCATGGGAGGAAGGGTGCTGCTTTCAACCAGGGAGCTCCCATGGCCCCATTCAGTGGGGCAGGATTTGACCTATCAATCTCTGGCACTGCCGCCTGCAAGAGGTGTCCAGGCTGGTAGCCTGTAGCACATCAGTTATCACAATTAACTTGGTTATATTTTGCTGGTGAAGAGCCCCAGGAAATGCCTTATTATGCTGCCACAGGATGCTTGAGGTTTGCTGATAACAGCTGCATCATTGCTTTGATGCCTCAGCTGGTGATGTGCTCTGTTTCAGCTCGAAATGCCACAAAAAGGCAAGAGAAGCTCAGTTTTTAGTGACGAAGGGAATGATTTTCAACTGAAATCACTAAAAAAGCACAGGGATCCTTAAAATGGTACCTAAAGGGGGGCTACAAGAGATCTGTCTCCCTGAACAGAAGCTCTACATGTGGCTCCAGGAATTGATGCCAGGGGTAGGAATGCTCTTAAGGAAAGCCTTCAGAGAAACACTGTGCTCAGCAGCTGCTGCTCTGTGAACAGGAATGGAAGAGGGGAAAAAAGCTCCGAGGGGTGGTTTATAGACAGAAACCCTCACAAGAACCAAAACTTTAAGGAAAAAAACATGATGAAAAGAGCTTTTGACAGTGGTGACACTGTGTTATTTCAGTCAATTCATTTGACACCTACTCATTTTGAAGTAATTTATCACAATTAAGATAGGCATTGTAACGCCGTGTTGAAAACTCCTGCAAATTACACACCATTCTGCCACTCAGTGATGTTTGCAAGCTTATTTTTTTAGCCCCTTTTTTTAATGAAAGCACTACATTTACATAAATCATTATTTTGGAGTGCTCGGAGCCAGATCTCATCTCCAATGGGAAATGTGGGCTCTGGGGAGGGGGTAAAGCCCTTCAGCTGCTGCTGGGTGTGAAACTGGGATCATCTGGGGTCAGCAACATCATGGTGGGAGCCATCTCCCTGATCTCACCCTCACCCTTAATCACATCACTGCTGCTAATTGCCTCTGAAAGCCCAAACCCAAGCCCTGGGGGTTAACCTGGCCCTGCAGGATGTGCTCGAGCCAGTTTCCATCAAGGTTCAGTGATTGACATAATTTGATCCATTCCAGGGCTGCTGCTAGACATAGAAAAGCCAGATGGAAAACAACCTGATGCACCCCCCAATGCTATTCCTCTGCTAATGCAGCCAGGAGCCTTTCTTTTAAACCAGTGATAAGAAAATCCGCTTGTTTCTTGAACTAAATGATATCTGGGGGGAAAGATGGGGAAGTTGAATAATTCCTGTTCAATTAAACAAAGCTGCAGTTCCTCTGGCAGCTGAGTTATCTGTGAATGAGTGATTGCAGGGAAGAATTTAAAGAGGGGAGGATTTTTATTCTGGATTTTTCCAGCGGAAATATTTCCATATTGGAAATTACTGGGTATTGTTTTTTAAGGAGATGGGGGTATCAAAAAGAGTCAGGATCAGTAAACAGATGAAGCCAATTCAGAGCAGGTCACACAATGCGTCTCACTTGACTTGTGAAACAATACCCCTTCAACTTCCATTTCAGCCAGGCAAACATGCTGTGACAAAGAGTCATATCAGAGTGGGTGACAAACGTGTTTTGATATTTGGGAGGTTTTTTGTTCCCAGCCCATGTTCCCATTTCCCTTTTTATTCTTTAGAGGCAGTGATTTTCCCCTCCGTAGCCCCCCCTTCAAAGCACTGATGGCATGGGCAGTTGCTGATGCACAAGTTGGGGCAGATCTTCCTGTAACGTTTTCCCTGTCCTACCCATAAAAGTCTGGAAAATCCTTGTGGAAAATAACACAAGTGGATGTGTCCTGGAGTCTTTTCGCGCTGTGAATTTGCTCCTTTCTTTAGGTAAAAAAGTGTGCAGGAGGCAAAAACATCATCGGCCTTGCAAGCTGTGGCAGTTCTTGGGTTTGTTTGGTCTTTCATTTAGTTCCTCTCCATCCACCAGGACTGTGAGCAAGGAGAGTGGATAAACCTGGATAGCAGGATCTCCATTGCTTCATTTCTTGTAAGTGCTCTTCCGCTCAGCACTCGCTTTATGATGAGCTGTCAGGGAGAAAAATGTAACTTGTTCAGCACCACAACCAGACAGGCAATTTGTAAGAAACAATCTTTTTGACAGATCAGACTCCTTTTCCTGCATGAAAGCAGCCTGTGGCCTTTCCTTTCCTCTTCATCATTTCATTTCCCACACCCCCCAATGCTGCAGGTGGGTTGAGTGGATTTTGGTGCAGTGATTCAGAGATTAAAGCAGAAAACTGGAGCTGTTTCAACAGGACAGGTTTCAACAGTAGGTGCTGGTTTCTCTATTCCCAGCCACATCAGTGCATGGCATCCATCAAACCTGAATACTGAACATGTTGCTTGCCATGAGCATCGCTGGTGGAGACGGGAACAAGACAATGGTTCTCCAGCATCCCTTGGGGATGGACAGAGGGACCATGAGACAAGACATCACCAGGGTTTGACTGTGCACAGAGCGGGCTGTAGGTTTGTGCTTTCTATGTGGTGTTTTGCCCAGGGAGGTTTCTAGAGAGCTTTCTTTGAGGGTTAATGGAGCAAAGAGCCTCCTTTATGCTGGATGTGGTCCACACAGGGCTGGGGGAGCAGGCTGAGCTCAAAGACTGCATCCCCCTCACTGGACCTGGCCCTGCAGTAAAAGCTGGAGAGGCTGAAAAGGGAAAGATACCTCTTATCCTGGTAATAAAAGATGAGCAGAGGCAAAGAGAAGAGGCTGAAGAGACAACTGTTGCTTTAAACAGAATACTTAACAAATGTTTTCAGAGCATCTCCAACTGCCTCTGGAAAAGGAGGTTGGAAACCAGGGAAAAGGCTTTGCAAGGCGAGAGTTTGCTCATTGTTAACTCAGAAATGGGTGTGTTGGTCAAGCTGGGCTCTCCTTGCTGCTGTGAAGAGCTCCAGCTCTCTGCTAAAGCCCATGCAACTCACACTGCTGGCTGCAGAGGGTTGCAACTGTAAGAGCCTTGAGGTCCCTTCCTAAACCATGCTGTGATGCTGTGATTCTATGACTATGAGCAGGAGAGCTGCATGTTCCCTGCAGGATTTTAACCTGGTAGAGGTGTTTTCAGGTTTGTCCTTGATTTCTGAGATTCACCCTCAGTTTATTTCTTCCTCCGTAGCTGGAATATCCTCAGCTGATCTCGCAGCAGTTAGTCAGACAAGGTCATGTGAAATAATCACAGTTCCTGCTCCTCAGCCTGTTTCTTTGCTGTAGAACATCCTTTTGTTGTACCTGACCTTCAGGAGGCAGTTGCAATTCTATGGCAATGGCATCAGTATTTAAAAGATGATCCTTTGGGGATTTCTGGCTGCTTTTCTTACCACCAGCGTCACATTTCCAAAAGGGACACTTAATGAGACCATCAGCAGGAGTGGTCTGTTTGTTTGCTCTCTCACACAACTCTACACTAGAGCCCTCTTACAGTTATTCCTATTTTCCTTGTTGTCACAAGGAGATTTGCCCCCATCAGAGGACAGTGAAACAGGGCTGAAAGTGGATGTTTCCCACAGGACTCATAGTTCATCGCAGCGTGCGACGAGCAGCAACAACACGTCCGTAATCAGAGCTGGCAGCGAGCAGTGGAACTGGATTTGTGAGAGCTTTGATTAAACTGTCAGCTGGAATGTTGGAGCCGATGGAAAGCATTTAAACATAGGCTGTTCGGTGGTGGGAGGCCCAATTCTTTCGATTTAAATGTTGGTTTAGGGGCAAAGAGATGGAATGTATTTACCTCTGAGCGCATACACACGTCTTGTGCTGTGACACAAACTGGGAATTAGGAGGCTGTGTGTACAATCACAAAGGCTTGATGCTCATAGCTCTGAAGGATGCTTTCTTGCATGCATTGAAGTTTCCCTTCAGCACCAGAGGACAGCCGTGGGAAAGCATTAGGGTAATAGGAGGAGGAGACATTTGTGACAAACCCGGGTGGTTTGTCTCCCCCAGCCCATGGACCAGCCTGGTTCAAGGCTGGAGCAAGGTGTGAACTAAGCTCAGCAAAACCTAGCACCAAACAAACAGGGAGGTAATTAGGAATCATAAATGATTTTAGACGGGTTTAGCCTGGTGGTGTCCCAAGGAAAGGCCAAAATTAGAGGTGATGCTTCCAAACGTCAGTGCCGCTTAATTCCCAGTGATTTGAGTGGAACTTCAGTGCACAGTAAGAACTAAGCCCTGTTCAAAGGAGGCTCCGGATAAGGCCACATAATGCAATAGATTTACTTACATCAGAGCGATCCAGCCTAGAAAGGGATGCTGATGCAGACAGGAGGGGTTTGCTGGGTGCTGAGGACGGTCCAAGGTGGGGAGGGAGCAGCACGATGCACACAGGAGACTGGGATATGGCACTGACAGAGTCAATTCCAGCTGCATTTGCCGGGTGCCTTCTTGCTCTGTCACAGCTTCAGCTTGGAAATGCATCAGCTTTGCCTGCTTTAATTCTTTATTTTATTGGAGGAGGAAGCTGGATAGAGTTTTGCATCATCAACATCAGAGACACCGGGACCTTGTAAAAGCCATTGCTGCCTGTAAAGCAAAGTGAGCGTGTAATAACTACAGTGACCAAACAGGATTGTCACAGCAGGAGGAGGACAGAGCAGAAGGCTCAGGAGGGGGGTGAGGTTTGCTCCTTCCTAGCACGAGGAACACAGAACCTGGGAAAGTTTCCCCTTTAGACCCAGGAGTCTAAAGGCAGAAGCAATAACCTGCAAGCAATGAAAGATAAGAGTTTGCTTGCTCCGATTCACCAGATTCACAGGCAAAGCTCTGCCCTCCTCTTCTTTGGAAGCCGGCAGAGACTTAACACAAGTTTTTAGAGCTGCTCAGTTGTTTTCCAATGAAACTTTCCACATTCATTTGGCAGGGGGGCTGAAGGAGGCTGTCTCATGGGAGGACAAACCCTGTTTGTGTTATGTGAGGGAGGAGGGAGTTTTCTTGCTCCCCTTCACGCTGTCTGCAGCTCATTCCCAAGTGGAGCCGCTCGGTACCCATGGCCCATGGAAGGCAAAACAGCTCCTCCTGTGCTTTGGGCAGCTCTTGTTGAGATGCCTTAAAGCCTCAATCCATCTTCTGCTGTGAAGCCTGCACTCTCTGCAAACTCCACTGTAACTCAGCACTATTCCCTGTACCAGGAATGCTACAAGGATGGTGTCCTGCAAACAAGGATCCTCTGCTGTAAGTGTAGAGAAGCTGTTTGCTGCATTCACTGCTCACGTAGACACAACAGCAAACCTGCCAGCTCCTCAATTCTTGGCAATAGCCTTTGGTCAGCTTTCTATGGTAACCTACTGCCAGGTTTTCAGACAAGTGCCCACTGTGCCTGGACACAGAAAGCATGGAGCACTTTTACAAGCAAAGTGGCCTTTGCAAAAATCAATTGGAATTTGCAGGCAGAGATGGATGCTCACAGCCCTGCATTAAACTCTTGCATGCTTGGACCCATTTGGATTGTAAAAGCCTCTCCTATGAAGAGCTCATACACTGCAGCAATCGTAAAAGTCATCCTCTATTTAAAAGGCCTGAAGGCAATTTTTTATCATGAGCCTACATCTGAACAAGGCACTCCACCATTATGGAGTAAGTGTGAAATGGAAACACAGCCAAAGCCTTTGGTTGATGCCCATTTATTTGTGTGTAATCCTGCTCTTCAGCTCCCAGCGCAAGGGATGCTTCCATACCTGCACACCAAAAGCTGCAACAGGCAGTTTAGTGCATTGCCCTGGCCAGGAGCAGCCCAAAGGTGCTGGGCACAGTTCAGGGACCACTGTGAAGTGCCCTTAGATGTGCCCCACTGGGGACTGAGGATGCCCAGTCACTTGTAAGTGGGACTTTGAGCACAGCTGCTTTGATAGGCTCATCCTGCAGGAGCTAATTTCACTGCCTGGCAGAAGAAACCACCCCAAAATGAACAGATCCCTTCATATTCCTCTATGACCGATGTCTCTCACCAGCCTCCTCCTCTTGGAAAAGCAGCTATGGAGTAAGTGTGTAACCTCTCCCTTTTGCTCTTTGCATCCCACCTCTCCTGAGCTGCTGAGTGGCCTTGACTCATTTCTGGCTGATTTAGATCCCTTCAGTAATGATTCACCCAGTTAATAGATTCTCAAAAGGAGCTGGTTAAGGCAGGGAAAACTGCAACATTTCTTAATAAAGAAAAGCTCCTACATTTAATCTCGGTGGGTTTGACACCTTCTCCTGGCATCCCATGTCTGGGACAAACCCTGTATTTTAGCTCAATCTGTGACCACAGTCCCAATGAGCTGTGTGATACCTGGAAAGCTCCCCTCCTGTTCCCCTTCCCATTTTCTCTCCTACATGGACATGAAATGAAAGACTTGGGTGGTAATTCATGGTCCAGACACCATGTTGCCACAACATGCAGCTAGTGCTGAGCTCAAAAGAGTCCTGCTGGCTCAAAGCCTGTTTCCTTTGTGACTCCTGATAGGGTTTGGAAAATGTCTACACAACAAGAAGAGCTACAGCTAAGCTATGGCTAACTAGGAGCTGATAACAGCCCTGTTATAGTCAGGGACTCTATCATTTTCCTGGGATGCTATGAAGCTCTTCATCCTGGCAGCACAGATGGGCAGGAGCAGCCATATTCCCCCCTGCACGAAAGCCCCTGCTTAGGAGGAAACTTGTTTCCAGTATCCTGAAAACTCAAAAAGAAAGTTGGGAAGTTCAATAGCCCTGCAGGAAGAGGAAACTCAGCATCTAGGCAGGCTTCTACCTGGTGTGCAAGGGGCAATGGAGAGGGTTAAAGGAAAGGTCGAGAGAGGCCTTAGGATAACAATCCTTATATACTTAGGATTATAACAACAATACTTAGCATAATAATCTTGGATGCTCTCTGCTCCACCCTGCCTGTCCTTTGGCACTGAAGCTAAAACCACATGGGGCTCCCAGGCTGGGTTTGTTCTGCTGGTACAATGTGTTTTGTTTACAGCTCTTGAAATATATATACAGAGCCCTAAGAGCTCTCTCATGATCTCAGCCTGTGACTGATTCCTATGGATGGGAGTTACAAAGCTGTATGACCCCTCCCTCCGTTTTACAGGTTTGAATTTGTCCTTGGGCAAAAGCCGGTGTCATCAAATGCCAGGCATCTTGGCTCAGGAGAGCCCACGTCCTGTATCCTCTCATCCTGCAATTACTGGGCAGATAATGTCCTCAGCCAGGGAATGTCCATGAGAGCAGGACGTGGCTTGATTAAACGCCAGCAGAGTTGATGTAATTGTTCGCATGCTGGAGCTGTGAGAGTAAAATGTGCTACAGCCTTATGCACGTCGTATCTATACAATCCCAAACCAGGGAGCAGGAGGGAAAGCTGGCAGAAGGCATTGACATTCTCCTGCAGGCTGGTGACCCATCTCTTGGCTCTCAGTGTTTCCAAGCCCAATTCCTTTGGGATTGCTTCAAAGAGGAATTTTCCTACTATCTAGTCCTCCCAATACTCAACTTTCTCACTCTTTCCATCCTTTGTTTTTTCTCCTAAGGAATGCTTAAGAGGAACTTGTAGAACTAAACGTGCTTGGCACATGTAACAAGTTGTAGTAACCAGAATATGCCCCTCTACAAAGGATTTTTTGAAATAAGGATGCAGTAGTGAGGTTGCCATAGAAACAACTGTATTCCTCCCCCACAGAGAGGTAAAACAGGCTGCTGTTCCTCATTTGGAGAGGAATGCAGCCGGGATGTGATCCTGAGGGGCCTGTCACTCCTGAGACAACTGTAAAGGCACTCAGCATCTCAAAGGATGAGCTTCCATTCCAGTGCATTGTGTCTCAGTCTTGATGAAGATAGTACAAGGTGTGATGCCTATTCCCTGAGCAGACTCAATCCAGGAACCCCACTGAAGACATTCTTCAAGGCAAACTCTCTTTGAAGGAGCTAGAAGCAAAGACATCCAGTGAGATAAACTACTTCTCATCAATTTGGTGATGAATGTGTTCCCAGAGAAGGGAGAGTAACAAAGGAGCTTGGAGCGAGCAGATACTCTGAGGTGGTGTGATGAAGGCAACCTTCCTTGCAGGCTTCCGTAACCATTTGGTTAATTGTGGTCTTAAGCATTGCTTTCATAGCTTGAACATCAACAGATCAAAGTATAGTTTGCTCACAGTGAGGGTTGGTCACTGCTTGGGTATACACCCCATGTATATAAACTCTGAACAGGAGGACAAATGACAAATAGCAGGTAGCTATTTTCCAAACAAACTTAAAGAAACTGTCAAGATGAGCATGTTCATCAAACAGTACTTAGTTACGAATATCCAGTGATGTTACTAATGGAAAGCCCAGCTCAGGTTGTCCATTCACAGACATATTAGCTGCACCATCCTTTCACTATTCAGCTGCTTTTTATTCCTGTTCACCTAGGGTTTGCTTCTCAATGCTATGAACACCATCCTGCCACTTTGGACGTGGAAAATGGGATCTTATGTATGGAAACAAACCTTACAAACAATCTTGCAACGGTCCTGCAAACAACCCCTGTATGAGGATTCTTTGGATCTACTTTAAAGGTTCTTCATTGCTCCTGTTCTCAGCCCATTGTGGACCCAGTGTGTGACGCAATGATCAGACATCCCAGGAACAAAACAGGCCACTAATGGGCACTGTTCATGGCCTTAAAGTTGTTACCATGACTTTTGTTACTCCTAAGACTGATGCTGGGATGCAGTTTACTCAGAGGGGCCAACAGAACCAAGAGACTACCCAGAAACTACTTGGAAAAATTGCTCAAGAAAAGATTTTAACATAATTTCCACTTTTCTGTGGGTTATTTTGTAATTACACTGCAAAGGACCTCAAACAGCATCTTGAAGAACCATAGGAAAACCTGTCCTTGTTCAGATCCCTTCTTTAAGACACAGATGGAGTTGCTGGCTGTCCCTGGGGCTATTTACCACTAGGGCTAAGTTAAAGATCAATATTTTAAGCAGGTGATGTTTGTGCCATGTGTCAGGGCTCCAGAAGCAGACACAACAGTCTCCTGAAGAGATCTCACCTGGACATGTCAGGGCTGGTGTCTGCCACTTTGGTGCTAAATGTTTTCGTGCTCTGTGACATGGTACGGGGCTGAAATTATTAGATAGAAAATCAGTTACTCATGATAAAAATGCTACACAAATATTATCTCTCATTTCTCTGTAACCTTCTTTGCAGAATGTCATCTGCTGTTAAGTAACAAGTTCTTAATGTGTCTTCACTCCTGGTTTTGCCTGAAGTCCCTGTACCAGACATCATTTAGCACATCATTAAGTCCTTCCTCTATCTGTAATCAGATGAGAAAACTCTCAGATTTGACAGAAATTAAACCTCCCCTTCAGCATCAGAAATCTCTCAGGATAATAAACAAATAAATCCTAATGAAGGCAAAGAAGTCCACACTTACCCAGAGCAGCAGGTAGAGCTCAAGAGAATTGGAAGTTATAGCTCACCTCTGGCCCTAGCTCACACAACAGCCAGCTAAAACATCTTTTAAGGTATTTCCTGGTAAATCCTCAGCTTAAGAATGAATGATGAGAAAATTAATATAAACCCATATTTAGATGCTGGAGCAGTGGCTTCGATTATTTTTTAATCAGTAATTAAAGAAAAAATAATTACTGAAACTTGAAGCTATTCCATCTGATTCTCACTCTTACAACTTGCTTGTATTCATCTATTAGCATGTGAAGAGGGCAGTGATTACACTCCTGCCAATACCTGAGATTTACCAGAGCAGGATTTGCCTTGAGTGGCCTAAAGCAAGGGCAGACTAATTTAGTTCACAAAGGTAAATTAAATGGATAGGCTTTAATTAGGGGAAGCACCATTTACAACTCAATATGGGGCATAAGGTTATTTGAACTCAGCACAGTCTCAGAGAAGATGACAGCACTTCTGTTTCCTCTCTCTAAAGCAAAACTCTTGAATCAAAATACATATTCTAGGTCCTGGACTGCATATACTCCTCATCCCATCTGCCATAATCATATCCTGAATTCCATTTTGATTTCCATTTTTACCTTTAGTGGCTGAGTAAGGTCAATTTGAACACGTTGCTCCTTTCTGTGCTTTCTGAAAGCTTTCTGTGAATATTCACATTAGCCTGAAGCCTGGTTCACTTATTTTTCCCTCTATTTAATGTGTCTGCTTAGAGATGTATGTGCAGCCGAAGCCTAGAGGTTAGGGCTGACTGACCAAAACCCTGTTAACACCATAGCTCTGAATCATGGAACACCCTTTCAAGTGTTCTATTCTTCTGGTGCAGCTAAAGTCGGTTTTATACACAACTGCAGTGATACCGCTGTGTACAAAGTGTGCATCCACTGATCAGGCTGGAAGATTTGGGCATGAATAACAGGCTAAAATATGCTGCCAAGAAGAAAGGTGCTGAAGGTGTTCTAGGAAAGGCAGAATGAGGGAGAAGGTTTTCAGTCTACAACAATCATTTACAGTGAGTGTTTTAAGTTCTGTGCACAGAAAAGCATAGTAAAGCCTCATTTATTTATTTTTAACCTACATGCTATTTCTTACTAGTAAGGATTCAACGTCTGGGCTATAAGAAGATAATGATGAAGTCAAAATCTATGAGAAAGGCAAAACAAAACTCTTGAACACAAAGCCTGTAAATAGAGACTTGGGTCAAAAGCTCTCACTGATGCCGCCGGTTTGCAAAGAAATGGTAGTAGCTTTTAACAGGAGGGCAATTGCTGGATAGTGCTCTGCACATCCTGAGTTCAGATAATACAAATAGCTGCCTGTGAGAAAAACAGATAGGCTAATGGCCTCTTCTCTCTGCTTAACAGAGCAAGGCTATTCATAAATGTACACTGGCTGGGGGATGGGGGGCTTATGTGTGTTTTGGGTTTTGCTTTGTATTTTCTCTCTTTGATCAGCTGCTTTTTAAAAGTAAAACCCATGTAATACAGGAAACCATAATGGAATTCTGTTCTATGTCATCTTTCCCCCTTTTTGACATGCAACATATTTAACCAGGTGGCCTACTTAAGCTAATGGATGAATGGCATTTGTTACATTGCTCTGCTGGAGTAGATGAAGCTGATGGGTCCTCTATTATGAGTATCTTGCTTCCAGGAAAGTCAGAACAGATCTAGAGCTCAATTCCACATCCAAGCGCTTATTGTGAAAGTCACAACTGCTATTCACAGGCTGTTTAGATGGGCTTTTTTGCTGGAAAAAAAACCCTAAATTTATTGACTTAAAGGTTAAAAATCCTTGGATTCATTTTCAGATTACATAAGGAGATGTTTCAGACTGGGAGTGGTTTTGCCAATAAGCAGATTGTCATCTAACCTGAGCAAACTCTTTTTTACTCACTAATAATATTTGAGCAGCTTAAAAGTCTATCATCTGTTTCCTTGCTGAGCATGTGATCTTCTGTCAGGCAAGCAGTTTTATTGCTCTCATTTCAGGCTGCCTAGCAAGCTATCAATGTTATATCTTCATCTATGTATATTATTATTTTTCCCAACTCAACTTATTCACTCATTAGGGTGAAACCCCCCCAAATATCACATACCATGCAAATGATGCATATATGATATAGAGTCATTCTAGATGTAATGAATTGCCTCTAAACTGTGTTTTAAACTCACTATACTTCTACAGGCAAGGTTTTATAGAGCTTTTAAAGTAAAGACTAAAAGCTCACCATCGTAATATACCAATGCATTTTAATCCTCATAGAAGAAAATATAGTGAATACAGTACTTTTGTGTATAATATTATCCATATGTCTTATATGAAAGATTCTAGACTCCATTTTTCTTCCAGACTTCGCATAGTTAGTACAGCCACTACTCCTAGTAACCTGCTAATTTAAGAACAACAGGGTAGTGCATGCGGTGGGCCATGCACTTCTGCCTGTCAATAAAAATAGTGTTGCTTTTCACAGCTATTTCTTTTTCTAAATCCATCCTTGTGTCTTCCAGGTTCTTCAGAGACTGTTCAGATTCCAGCAGTTTTTGCTTCAGGGATTCAATGGTCTCCGTTAGTTCTTCAACTTCACTGATCAACCTGCACAGAATTACAGTAAGTAGTAAAAAAAAGAGCAGAAGCCAGTTGGTGTTTAAAAAAGCGTAGAACTGTAGGAGGAATGAAGATCAACAGCTATGTAATCATAATACCCCAAAACAAAGGAGCTCAGAGAGGTCCTACATACTTGGTTAAAAGCAGTGTTCACTTTGACAGCTTCTGTGTAGAAGTACCCCATGATTCAGATTGTACCAAGAATGCCTTTTGCCACTAAGCACAGTGAAACTATCCATCCTCACCCTCTCCCACTATGTAGAACACTTGTAGTAAGAATTACAGGACAAAAATTGTTTGATAAGTCACCCAGTTTTACTGGATCAGCATTTTGTTAAGCCTGGTTTTTGATATGCAACTCCCCATGGCAGGGGTGTTGGAACTAGATGATCTTAAGGTCCTTTCCAACCCTAACTATTCTATGACTCTATGATTCTATATCTGTTCACTGGTATAAAACCCAAGGATTACAGATGATACTTGTGCCAGAGATCAGAAAACAGTTTTTAAAAGCAGATTAGCTTTTAAAGGAGCAGTAGAACTTCATTTGTTAAAAAGCAGCAACCCATTTTAAAGCAGCACGTCACTTCAACTGCAAGTCAGTGGGGGTTACATACTTTACTGCAATCTGCTGCAGAGAAGGCACATATTTACTTCCTGGGAAAACAAGATCCCTGTGTTCTGGACAAACTGAGCGACTACAAAAAGTGTAAGCCTGGCAATTAAACACATGCCCATTCAGCAAAGCACTTGCCTGTGTCCTTAAATCCCACTGAAAGAAACATACATACTGAAAAGCTTGTGCATGGATGGTTTGCTGAATCAGGACCTTAAATAAGTGTGCCTGAGATGGTACAAAGCACCTGGATTAATATATAATATATATTAATATATAACTTTTTTTCTCACTGTATTAAGCACAGCATATCGGCTTTGAATGGTAGGCCCCTTCGCTACAAGGATATTATAAGCCTGCAAAAGCTGATTCTCCACTTTTCCTAAGGCTAGGAAAATGTGAAGGAGGAGAATCAATTACAAAGCCTGTAATGAGATCAAAACTGACAAATGTGACATTCAGACCTTTAATTTGAAAGAATGTGTTGACCTCCAGTTTTAAAACGGATTATTACTGGAAATCAAATGCCACCATCCCAATGCTTTGTAGTACGGAGGACTTGTCTCAGACTATGAGTATGTTGCAGCTCATTTATATTCTCAGCACTTGAAGCATAATTCATTTGGCACATAGTCCACCTTGTGGTGACTTTTTTTAAGAGCAACAGGGCCGCAAGTGATCCACATTCTGTCCAGTTTCTCTGGATCCTCTAAATCAGACAGAAACCACACACTTCAGGGAAGAAAGTGTTGAGACAAAAGGCAGAGTTGAATCTATAAATTTTCCATTTGTCTATAAATTAAGTTAAAGTGATATTTTCCTCCAAGTGATTTCAGCCAATTGAATTATTTCTGACTTACATCAGAATCAAACCTGGTAACAAAAGCTAAAGACTATGTGTTGCCAGTAAGAGGTGAAAACCTGTCTAACATTACTTCTGGATAGAATGGACACCTTGGAGGACTTGTTTAACAGTTTTTACCTGAATTGTGCTTCGTCTCTGCAGAGCTCTACGTTGGGCCTAAAAGACCTGTCATACAGCCTTGTTTGAGCAACTTTCATTGGGGCTTCTTTGTCTTTGATGGCTTTTTTGAGAGCAGCAATGTTAGCTTCTTGATTTCCAATCTCCCTAAGCACCTAAGAGAACACCCAAGAAAAAGAACTGTTTAAAACCAGATACACATTGTCTCTGAGTAGGCTTTATCCACCTGTTCATGGTTCTAGTGAATCAATTACAGTTTTGACCTCCTGTTTTGCCAGAATAGGGAAGAAATAGAAGTACAAAGGTGGTTTTGACCTCTATATTTCTACTACTAAAATGAGAATCTGATCTTTCTAAAAAGCAGCAGAAAATATTCTGCAGCCCGTTCAAAACCTCTTTCGTTTCTCATGTGGAATGACAACACATCCCACCTCCATGAATTGCTTTTAATTGTAAATTATCCAAGAACAAGTGATTTTGAAGGAGACTGAGAACTTCTGTTTGACTTTCTTCATATTTACATCCATCTCTCATTTAGAGAAGCACAACAGACAGCAAAAGGCTGAATTGGAGCCACGATCAGACTTATTGGATAGTAAGCTGACACAAGATAGTGTTTGACACTTGACATGGACTACATTTTCGTCTGGAGGACAAATCTACTGTGATCTTCTCAAAAGAGATTTTTATGCCTGTAGCCAGCATTCAAAAAACAGCACTTACGTTCTTCAAATGATGCTCTAGGTTTTGTTTTGCATCATCCAGCTCCTCACAGCGCCTGACAAAAGCCTCATTCACAGCAGCACATTGTCTCCTCAGGTCCTCAGATACATCATGGAGGATACTGTCAATCAAGGCACGGAGATCGATGGAAGCCAGTTTTTCTCGTTCTGCCCTATAGATGTTGTCATGAGTGAACTTGGCCCATGTCTCTGGTGTTGAGGCACTGGAAGAAGAGGTAAATGGTAAACAAATAGGAACCTTGTTCTTTTGTTCAAGTTGCACTCAAGAAGACATCTGAAGCTGATTCTCTTCCTGTGTAAGTGCTGTCAACCTCTATTTGTTTTCACTGCTACATGCAACCCAGACTTATCATGAAGGGAGACAACTAACCCTTTATAAAATGAATGAACTCTCATTCATTTTGTGGTTTCTGAGGGAAGAAATACACAAAGTCATCCAAATTTCTTCCATCTTTAGATACTAAGATACTAGGTAAAGAAGGTATACACTTACTTTTTTGTGCAAGGACAAGCAATTAAGTCACCAACAAATAAACCCATGAGTGTATTTAAGCTTTACAGTCTGTGTCTGCTTTGAAACAAAAAGAAACAAGATCTCTGGTTGTACTTCACCATTTTGAGCAGCAAGAGGAAATACATAGCACCTGGAACACTGCCTGAAAGAGCAGGGGGAAGTAGCAGGATTTATGTTAATAGTAATACTCTGTTTCTGCAAGCACTTGCATTTCCCGAAAGAATGGCATGCCTGCTGATGTCAAACAACAGGTCTCAATAGGATTTAGATCAGCCTTTAAAAGTATAAAGCCTGTTATTTCCAAGCAAAACTTTTACAAGCTCAGTTTGCATACAGTGAACCAACTTGGCTATCAGTGGCACGCCATGCTGACACGGTAGCAGTACCTTTACTATCCATGCAGCTATTTTAAAGCTATGACACAGTATGTCCAAAGAAGCAGCAATCACACCTTTAATTCAGCCCAGCAGGGCAGCTTTCACTGACACAAAGGATGCGTTGTAGCTTACCAGAGGATAACGACAGCAACTACTCACCTTTCCTCATACTTCACTGAACTAGGGTGGAACTGGATGTTGGTGCTCTCGTTACTGTATCTTCCACATTTATCATCAATGTTGTACGTCTCAACTTTATCTGACCAGTCCATTTCACAAATTTCTTTATGATCTCGATTTAACCTGAAAAGTCATTATTATTACACACTGTTAATGGAAAACAACACAATTAACAAAGCTTTTGTGAACCAAGGCCCTGAGCCTTCATCTTTCAGGAGCAATGAGAACATAAACTTTACTTTTTGTATGGAAAATCCTAACCAAACCTTCTCTCCCACAACTATCTGCTGGAAGGACAGTAAGCCTGATGTGCTAATCACTACCCTAGACCTTCAGCACTGTTCTGTGCCTACTGAAGGCTTAGAGCTCTTATGCTCAGAGACACAGGAGGTGTTGGACATTGGATTTTACATAGTAACCCTAAAACACAAGAGTTTTTCAGTAGTGGTTATGGCTGCAGTTATTATGGGCAGAATAGGTAGGAAGTTTGCCCAACAGAACACTCCTCCCATAATAAGACATCAGTTAGTGCTAGTAGAAGACCCATCCTTCTCTTTCTCTTACTTGAGCATGACTCAAATTTAAGACCTCCATAAAGTGACCCTCTATTATTCTGTGAGCGCTCCTATCCAGCCTTTCAAAGACTGGAGCATGCAGGCAGTGTTATTGTCCTTGGAAGAGAGAAGTACGATGATATTCAGAGTCAAAACTCCTTTTTTGTCAATTAAATGAGTCACAGGTCACTCAATTAATTAGAATGACTTCAGATTACAAAAGGCAGGGGGTCGTTATCAACTGTTAACACCAGATGGCACTCTAACATAAGGAATGGCGAAGACTGCCGACCACTGATACTAAACGATGGTACTAAAACGGTACTAAAATTATCTTAAAACAATTATAAAAAGCAAAGCCTAAACTCAATAGACTCTTCTCATACTCTAATTGATATAAAAGAACTTCTTTAAATTATTTTGCGTTTATAAACATTCTTTCTAAATATATTTCACTTTATCTGGTAAATAGCACAAATTAGAAAGAATAAAACCTAAAATATAAAGGCTTATAGCAGTGGACTCTTTCATATCGATGCACCTGAGGATTCAGGTAACATCTTTCCAAAGGGCTTGTTATAAATTAAACGCAAATATTCCTTTTGAAATGCAAAGAACATCCATAGTGATAAAGAAGGTAGAATGAAAATTCATATTTGAAGTTCACACTGACATCTGGTGGCAAAAAACTCCTCTTGGAAAGGTCATTTGATCATATAAACTATTTTAAAAGAGCCTACTCTACAAATACATCACACAGTGAACAAGGTAGAATGATATCCAGATAATACTTTCATTGCACTGAAGTTTAGTGTTGGAGAAGTGGAGAGATCAATATACAGAATGGAAACCAGGACTGAAAATCTAATGCAGGGCTTTAGGGCACGACTCCTCTTACCTTACTGCACTTGGAAATCCTGGAGTTTCATCACCAAGTACCTCTTTTCAGGTTTAAATGGAATTCACTTCGCTCATAAGCCTGGCTCTGGTATGATCTTTATCCACTGGGCACTTTACCCCTATATATTTGGCTCTATAAGTTAGCTACAATGGTATCATGAAAACCGGCTTACCGCATCTGGTTAGCAGCTTGCGACAAAGTTCTTTTCAAAAGCTCCTGAATATTTCTGATAAGCTCAGCTTCCTAAACAAAAACATTGAGACTTCTGTGATATCCAGAGCAGAACATACTATCCTGCAGAGCAACTCGATTTCAATGGCTAATGTGGATAAACACTTAACTCTTCTGCTCCTTACTCACTCTTTCCCTATTATTGGAAGACATGATTTTCCAAGGAGTTAGCAGATGCTGAGGTTAACTCAGTGGTAAGTCTAAGGCAGCAGCAATACTTGGAACACCTCTAAAGCCTGGGGATTCATTATTTTCATATTGCATATTCTATGAAAAAGTCTATGTTCTATGAGATTAAACAGAATATCTGAATGACTTGCACTTCCTTAAAGTAGGGAAAAATAAGGCAACAGCAGATC
Organism: Psittacula echo; assembly: GCF_963264785.1. Taxonomy (NCBI): domain Eukaryota; kingdom Metazoa; phylum Chordata; class Aves; order Psittaciformes; family Psittacidae; genus Psittacula; species Psittacula echo. Next base: position 2,177,165 of record NC_137739.1, read on the forward strand.
AGCTCCTCTGGCAAGACACTGGCTTCCAGAACCTGCTGAGTCCTTGCAGCTGCCTTGTCCTGTTGGAAGTGTTTTATCTGTATGCAAGGCAGAGGCTTCCCACCATCCTACGGCTCTCCAGAAGTACACTTTGACTGGTGATAAGGTGCTATTTAACATGAAGTATCAGCATCTTGTTGGCCTGCATCCTTTGAATGCTTTGTATTTACTAAAACCAGCAGTTACTACTCTATGATTTAAACACCTATTGCAGCAGGTGTAGGAAAGCTGTCATAATATAGGCCAAAAGACACTTAGAGCTTTTTTTTTTTATTAGATCTGTTTATTCCAGAACCCATTTTGCTCCTGGTTATGGACAGTATCAAAGGACTGCAGTTATCTCAAATATGCAATGTTGACTGAGGGGTTGATTTCCTCTCAGCTGCAAGACATAAAGCTTTGCCTCATTTTGATAATAGAACATTTAGTTCTATTAAGTTCTATTAGTTCTATTAAGTTCTATTAGTTCTAAGTCTGCAGTTTCAGCTCAAGCTGGTTTTAGCAGGAATGCTTACTTCAACACAAACATGATTAAACCAAAAAAGACCACACTTTCTAATATTCTTTTATTGAACAAAAATACCAGGTGCTCCTTTTTGACTGCAATAATGCTGCTTTAGGGATTATCAGTGCTTTAAGTGACTTTACTGACCTGGTGATTACATAGTATTATATAAAACACAGGCCAGCAAGCGTTTTTTTGGTTATTATTTAATATTCAAGGCTCAAATATTAAAAAGAGCTTTTGTATATGAAAACCTCCTCATTAATTTTGCTGGTTTACATCAATGATAGTCATCCAGTGACAGCTAAGGGAATATATCCTTACAAATAAACTTTATTCCCAGAACACTGCTGGCACTCATCCATCTTTGCACTGGTTTTGACAAATAAATGAGTGTGTATGTCCCTGCAGTGTCAGTTTCTCCATCATAAGAAACCAACAGGGACCATAACAAAGATAATTTTATTTCCAAATGGAAAAGGATGATAATCATGATCGGAAAGAAAATATTATTTTTAAGGCTCTAAAAGAGCAAAACTAAAATGAATACATAGCTGAAGGTATCATTTTACAAACTATGAGAACACAAAACCTCACTTCCTGCAGGGAGGAAGTATTACAATGGATGAGTTGTCAAAGTAAAAATTCCCAGGATTTTAAAGGGTTGGGAAGACCCAGCACTTGAAATTACATTTACAGTAATTAATACTATTTTGTGTTGGATGTAAATAAAAAGACCACCAGTTTCCTATGAGCAATTTCAACTAAGAAAAGCCTTCCTTTAGCAGCTAAGGTCTCTCACATGGAAAGAGTGAAATAATGCAGTAAAGAAGAATTCTCTTATGGAATGACCTAAAATAAGATTTACAAATGGATTCCTTGTTGAGGAGATATGCATTCAAATATGACATTTAAAACTGAAGAGACAGTTCTCATCATTAATGGCAGCCCAAGACTGGTTAGAGTGAATAAGCAGGCGTAAATGACAATGAATTTTCAATGCTTGTCTACTAAATCTTAACTTTTAAAATAGAATAAAAGTCAAGTTGTATGGCTGGGAGTTGCAATAGGTTGAAAAGGAAGATCCTTCATCCCCGCTGTACTCTTAGACATGTTAGACATCCAGCCTGTTGCCCACCCATAGCTATGGCTGGCTCATAGGATTAACGTAGGAGAAGGTCCACACTGAAGTAATTCCTGCCAGGTAGCACCACCTGCAGAGGAGAAGGACCTGGGAACCTCAGACACCATGTGGAGGACTTCTAAAAGGCCATGTCTGCTCCTTCACGTGTTCTCTGCAGAGTAAATTCCATCAACAACCTGCAGCCAGGAGCACAGCTTTCTTGGACTCAGTGATTTCACCCATAAACATGTGGGTGATTCCCCACTGAAATCCTGAGGGGAGATCTGAGTTTCAGCAAGTGGCAGAAGAGATGACCTTTTTGTGGTGGGTTCACAGAATTGTGCTGGCAATCCATTTGAAGGCCCAGTCTACACTGAGAGGAAAAGCAAGTGGAAGAGTCCTACAAGATAGCAGCATCTCTGGTTCAGAGAACAACATTAACTGACATTCACGTTTGAAATGTCTTTTTCTTCTCCTTATTTTCCCATACATGTCATCATGTGCTGTCTATTAAAATGAAATACTGTCAAATCTGAAGTGATCTTGGCTTCTTTTTAGCTGTCTTCTCCACAGTTAACACTAATAATAACTCTCTGTTATTATAAATGGTTGTCAATTAACAGGGAGGGAACATTTGATAGTTCAGCATATTCCCAGCCATTGGTTTTATTACAGTATTTAATGTTTATGATGCAGAAGTTGAATTTTCCTCAAATCTTGTGATAAAACCATCCCAGTTCATGACTTTGTAAGCGTCTAATTAATGGTGCAAAGAAAACGTTTAAGCGCAGATGTTTATGACTTCCATGAATTTACAAACTCAGGTCTTTTGCAGCCTTTTTTCCATCAGTGAGTTGCAGATGTCAGCAATGTCTAAATGCAGCTCCCAGGACCAGCATGATACAGTGTGAGAGCAGCTAAGAGGAACTGGTAGAACCCTGTGAGAGAGGCTGTGTAGTCACCCTTGATTTCAAACCCAGCTGCATCCACCCATCCACCAGCAACGTGACACCAAATGTTCCACACAGCAGCACAGCAAATAAAAGCAAGTGAGCTCACAGTTCTCACCAGCTTCTGACCTCCAAACAGTGTGTAAGAGGAAGACTGTTCTTCATTACAACTGGGAGTAAAAGCAGGTACCATCTTCAAAATCCTAGTTCTTTCACTAGCCGTTTTCCTGCTGGTCTCTGAATTATTTCAGATATTGAAAATAAGCACTGCTCTCTTAACTGACCTGTTTACGTACAGGAGTGTCCTATTGTACATTGGCTCACTTGGCAAAGTGCTTGGAAATGGTATTCTGTTGTCTTCCTTGCCCCACTACTGCACTTAGCAGGAATACATACATATGAATCCTTTCTCCACCTTTTTAATTTTACACAGTTGACAGGATCTTGGCTGAAGCCTTTGTCTTTGGCATGAGGGAATAGCTGGGGCTGACTTCATTGTTGAAGCAAACACACAACAAATCAACACTCTGAGTCTACAGTAGAAAAATGGTGTCAATGTAAGTACATCCACTTATTCCACAGTCATATCTGGCACTCAGCTAATGAGTCTGGACAGTGGAAATAACCTTGAAATGCAGTATATACGCAGCTGAAACATGATTTATTAACAGTTCACCACTACGTGGCAAGTCCTTTGCTAGGGCTTACATTTTCAAAATTAAACGTGTGCACATAAACTTACTAAACTGTCATTAAACCGATGCAAAGGGGGTTCAGAGGAGATGTCATATAGCTTTTGAAAGACAAAAACCTCATACAAAACTGATGCCTTGACTGCTTTTAAATTCGGCTATTTCCAGTGCAGCAGCAAAGTAAAATTATTCTATTTGAGAGATTTTATCTTCTTTTTAGTCATCAAGATCCTTCTTTACTGAAGAAACAATTGTGTCTTTCTGTTTCTTTTTCTTAACCATAACTGCATTAAAAAAAGATTAACATGCTGTTAAGTGGAGTCAATGAACTTCTGAGTAACAGCTGATTTTACTATGCATGTGAGGAGCTTTTACTTAAATACATTCATTTCTCATTCCAGCTGTGGCTACTTAGTGGTGGAATTTATCACAATAGGTGATCTAAATGTGATTCCATGATGCAAAGGAAATAGAACAGATGAGTTGGACCCAAAACTCCCTAAAAGAAATAGGTGGTGCCGAAAAAAACCCACCAGGAAACCCCCAAATGTTATCTGGATGCATAAAACGTCCACCAAAAATACCTCTGTTTTCTTTGTGAGCCATCTGAACAGATAATGAAAGTGCAATTACATGCAAAGATTCAAAACTGCTTGTATCTGTGTATTTGATGTTGTCTCTTCAAATGTCATCTGCCAAGGGGCTGCTGAAATGTGGTTGTCTCAGCAGGATGCTCTGGGAACTGGGAAATCTTTTTCACTGCTGCAGAAAACTGACAGGGGGAACAAAACCTTTGTGCTATGAAAAGCTTTTCTATGATGATGGAAAAGGTAGTCCCTTGTTCAGACATCCTCTTCTCCTGGCTGCAGGTTCCCCAGTGTCTGTCCATTGGAGCCAGCAGGAACACAGCAAAGATACCAGAGAATGATGCCAACACAGACCTCTAGAAAATGCTCTAGAATATCAATTAGCTGTGTAATTAAAACTGCAAGGAGAGGAACATCTATTTCCTAACATAGCTGACTTTTGGAAACTATTTCTTCTCTTCCTCAGTTTTTGCATGGGAAGAGAATAAATTATGCTGGATCTCTCTTGCATTATAATTTCTTGAGAGAATTAAGATAGAAAGTGACTGGACAAGTGAGCAACATTCAGAAATGGTATGTCGGTACTTTAGTAATAAAATTTGCATAACTCCTCCAAATAAGCAAATGCTGTAGCACAGAGCTACCAGGGAACTGGGCCATCAGCTTGGAAATCTGTGCAGTGAACAGTCAGAATTCACAGAAGAGCAGCACTAAGTGTCAAGAATTATTAGTTTTGGAGAGAGCAAGAAATACAAAGTGCAATATGTTTTCTTGCAGTGAAAGAGCTTTTTCTGCGACTTCAAGAGCTGGCAAAGCCACAGAGGGCACATTTTAACACCTATTTGCAAGCATTTGTGCCATAAAATCTATTCCCTTGTGAAAATGGGAAGGATTTCCTCTGATATTCTGTACTTCTCTTCCTTCTGCACTGCAAAGGTCATTGGCATGGCAACAAAATCTTCGTATCTCAAGAGTCCATCTGCTGCTGGCAGACCCGCCTCAACTGAGCTCACATCATTCCTTTTTGATGACATCCTACTTGGCTGTTGACTGTCTGTCGTCACAGCACACAATCCCAATTTCAGGTGAAGAATTAGCAGCAGCAGCAGATGCGCTTCTGAGCAATGAACAGACTATTCCCTGAGATCAGGAGGAAAGAAATATACAAGAGAAATCCTGCCAGGCAATGGTTTCTTTTAGTAAATCTTACATTCCATGATTTATCTAAAACATCAGCAGCTGATGAAAAGAATCGCTTTCCTGTAATCTGAATCTTGTAACAATGCACACACTGAAATATTCTATACACTAACTCTCACATGTTTATATTTCTGACAGGATCAACCTCTTAAATATTGATTAAGATTTAGCAATTGTACACCATTCCTGTTTGAAGTATTGCTAAATGCTATCATGCTAAACACTATCATGCCATCAACAGTGTAACTCTCTTCAATATTTTTCCCACAAGTAGTATTAATCATCTGGTTTAATCAGTAACTCATCATGAATCAACTTTCACAGTAAACTGGAGACTGAAGGCAAATAATGATTCCTTTATTTATGGGACACTAGAATAGGTGTAATTCCAGAATGAAAAATGACCCTGGGATCTGTTCTCTGTAACATGGGCACCCACAATAATTACACCAGCTTTGAAGGCAATCTACACACCGTTGGATCTCAGTGACAGGTAACTGTCATCTGAAGTAGAGCATCCTCTACAGGAGGAAAAGGATAAAACAAATTTCAGGAGAAACTCGGGTTTGTTGAAGTCACATTGTTAGAAGTACCAGTTGTCTGTGCCCTTTGCTTGCCTTGATCTATTATCTTGTGTAGGTGTCACACAACTACATCGTGCAGGATGTTTAAATGATGGTCTGTGTTGAGACACTGTCGTACAGTGCTGGATCACCACCTCGTCATGAACCTTGGCAAGACTACATCAGCCTTAGTAGGAAAAGGTAATGGCAGAGTCCACCAGATTTGGACAGATTGAGCATGGGAACAGCCACTGGTCCTTAATACTCTGCTTACTGGGTACTGCATTTTTAAAGTGTAACCTGTGGAGATGAGGAGACTAAGTTGAGCCTGGAAGAAGTTTAATGCCAGAATAGGATGCCCATCTTGGTTCAGGAAACCTCTGTTTTGATTTTGCTTGGATCTAGTCTGAGAGAGGAGAGGTCTGGTCTCCTGTAGTCATCCTCATGTGATTTTAAGTACTTTTTAAACAGAGGAAGGATTTTAAACAATCCTTCTAAAACCTAGGAGTGACAGGCAGAGTCCAGGCTGCCTTAGGCCTCAGCATTGCCAGAAGATACCTGCAGTTATCACATACTGACCAAGCTGTTCACCATTTTAGAGAGCAGAGCAGCACTAATAGACAGCTGCCAAGAACCCCTAACATCCTGCTCACCTTCAGCAACTCTTGTTCCACCTCATCATTGACCAGATCAGGGGGTTGCCTCCTCTCCCGACACTGCAGGTTATCAGTGGCAATGGCGTAGGGCACCGCAGTGGCATCGAGCGCCCTTTCCAGGCGCAGCTTCTGGGCTGCCAGGAGGCCGGTTTCAGCATCCAGGTCCTCAATCTGTCTCTGGAGCTCAGACTTCCAGAAGTGTATGTCCTGCAGGCGCTGGCCCAGGGCGGCTGTGGAGTTCTGCTGGGCACGCTGAGTGGTGGCAGCGGCATGAGCAGACAGCTCCTTGGACTCGGCCCGGTTGCACTCGCCCCACTCGCAGCCGGTGAAGGCCTTGTTGTACAGATCGGAGTTGCTCTGGTGCCACTCGTGGGTCAGGTACTTGGCAGTACGAAAGCCGGACGTGGTCAGGCCGCTGGAGGAGTCGGGCCCCGTGTTCAAGGCCACCTCACACACCTTCCTGGGTAGCTCGGAGACGGGCACAGACTGCGGCGCCGGCTCCTTGGTCATCAGCGCCTTGGCCTGCGCCATGACACCGGCGCCTCCCGCAGGGCCAGGCCCTGCACCCTGCTGGGCAGCACCGCGTCCTGCCGTCGCCGGGGCAACGGCGGCAGCCAATGAGGAGGCGGGTCCCCCGCTGCGAAGGGAAACCCGAGGCGGCAGCGGGGAACAGCCCGCCCCCTCCGGTGGCTCACAGCGCCATCCACCAATCAGAGTGCGGATCCGCCCCGAGAGCCCGTCGGATAGGGGCACGCTGGATGCCCAATCGGGAGGCAGCGGGGCACGGCGGGGTCGCTGGCGGTGTCATGGTGGGCTCATGGCGTGCTCATGGCGTGCTCTGGTGCGAACTGCTACCGCCCTCAGGGCCTGGGGCTGGAGGTTTCCCCATCACAGGCCTTGGAGCGTGTCGCAATGTTTATAATCCGCGTGTGCGACCGTGTTGGTGGGAACAAAGGTACGCCGAAGTCTCCGCAGTGCGTTCTGGCTCCCCTTTGTGCTGAGGAACTTTTCATTTCCAGCCGCCGCGTGAGCGCAGTAACACTTTCTCATGTTGGTTTTGGGAATGGAAGAGGATCCTGACAGAATTTCAGCCAGGTTCCTGCCCAGCAAGCTCTGGAGGCGAGGAGGAGGCGCTGCACGCCCCTCTGGAGTGGTCTAGAGAGCTCCTGAGTGAGGGGCAAGGCCTGTGGAGGGGCGTGCGGCATCCCCTGGGCTTAGGGCCTTCAGTTTAATACATTTTCGTACCTCCTTCCATTTTTATACCAAAATGTTCATCCTTAAGGCAATTTGTGTGACTCTGGCCTTGTCATAGATAGGGTGCATGTAAAATTCAGTTGCTGCGGCATCCCCTGGTGACTTTTCACGTGGGAAATGTAGTTTGTGCTTGAATTACATTAAGTTTTGGGGGATGCCATCAATGAGCAGCAATAAAGGAAATTAAAGGAAGGGTTCGAGGCAGAGGCGTCTCTTCAGAGCTCTTGGAGGAAGGAGGGAAGGTGTTGAAGAGCACGGTGACAATAGGGGGCACTCTCGTCCTTGCACTGCGACAGATCCTCTCTTCAATGTCGTTTCATTGTAGAAACTGGGAAGAAAAAGCCATGTGCGCTGGAGCTTGCTCGGTGTCATCCCGGCTGATCGGCTCCTGGAGGAGAGCAGTGTCTGAACTGCATCGAGGTGAGCACAGCAGGTAACGCACCCACACCACGGCGTGGAGAAATGACTCCCTGCCTGCTGAGAGGTGCTGTTTGCACCACACAAACTTACGCAGGGGACACTTTGCTTTATTAGAGTTTGCTCTAAATCCACAGGAAGTCAATGGTCAATTTTGCGATGGGGTCGTGCGCTCTTTAGAAAGATCAAGTGCTTGTCCCTGATGGAGAGCTTACATTGGAAAGATGCATTGTGCAAGGGCTGCAAGTTGCTACCCACCAACCCTGTGCTGCGGCTGGCAGCACATGTCCAGCAAAGGCTCTTTTCCATAGGGACAGTGTTGAAAAAGGAGATTCAATCCCAGCAGAGATAAGAAATCCTTCACCTTCCCTTTTGCAAATACTATAATTGGCCCTCCACTTAAATAGCAGCAGTAGATGATACTCTTTGCATTGCTGAAGTCTCAGAAATGACACGCTTTGCTTTCCCTTCACACTTCATTTCTCTCCTTTTTCTTGCATTTTCCCACTAACTTTAACTGTCCTGTCTATTCCTTTCCTTATGTTACCCCCAGCCTGTACTTTTCTTTCTCTTTCCTCTGCTTGTGAGCTTCTCTGCATGACGATCTATGCAAATTTTGCAGTTTTAAAGTACAGTAAGGAAAAACCCTGCTGAGCTATTCAGAGTGAAAGTCCTTGGTATGGAAAATACATTTTTTCAAAATAAGGGCAGCAGTGATTTGCTATTAAGCAGCCTTTTTCTCTGAAGGTTTCAAAAGAGCTTTTATTAGCGGCATCTTATCACAGCCCATTCAGTGTCACCCAGGCAGTTCTGAAGGTGGGTCAGTGGCTAAGGCTGCAAACTTAGCTGAGTTCCAGGCCTTAAATGTGACTGGTAAATTATCATCTTTTCCAAGAGGGAAACACTGCACAAAACCCATATAAAGTCTTTCTTATCTGGTGCAAGGATTACTTCAGAGAGCAGTTTTAGGGTCCCAACTGGTCAATACTTCCAAGGACCAGACAGATGTTTTCATCAGGCTATGTTTTGTTTGGGTTTTTTTTGTGTCGGTCTAAGCATGCTTTCAAGTGTTCACAGACACACCCTGTCCTAACAGGCTGCATGTCACATTCTTGGAAGAAATAAAAGCAAAACCTACTGGCACCTGGCAGATTCAGGAGCTCCCTTCATTATCCAGGGCGGGCTCAGGGCCCCTGTGTTTCAAAGCCATTCTGCCAGTTGAGTGATTTAATATGCCCCTGTAACATATAAATTATTAACAGCTATTCAAAATGTTCCCAGAGCACAAGATGACAAAACATAGTGGAAGAACAGAACAGAATTTTTTTCTAGCTCAAATCTTTTGACATGAAGTAGATTAAGATTTGTCTTGGCTAGAATCCTTTTTACAGGAAACTGATTCCCCTTCCCACAACAAATGCTCTTATTTATGTCAAGTGCCTTGTGAGCTTTTTGGATTGCTGCTGTTGCTGCTTCATTTTGTTTGTTTACTTTATTTTGTTTGATTTTTTTTAAAATTAGCATAAGTGGCTAAAGCAATGTTGTCACCTGGATCCAATCTTCTTGTTGCAGTTAAATCATTCCATGCTGCTGTCTGTAGAACAGACTGCAAACTTCTCAGTGTGTAGTATGGGTCTTGCACATGGAGAAGGGAAAGGTTTCCTCTCACACCCCAGTAGCTGGGGTGTTTATGTCTTGTCCACAGCACAGAAGTACTGGAAACCCTTTCTTTAAAGAAGATCTGGATCCTTTAATGTATTCCTTCTCCTCATAAAGGCAATCAAAATCTTGAAAATGTGACCTGCTTCCATCCAAATATCCCTCTAAGCAGAGGCCAGTGCATGATGGAGTGTTCTGAAAATGTGCTTTTTAAGCTGTGCTGATGCTTTGGGGGTTGCCTATGGGGACCTGCTGAAGGGAGGAAGCCAACTTACTTTGTTGTTCTAAGCTGAACAAAATCTCAGCACAGCTCTACCATGGCTGTTTTCTTGGAATTAATAAACATAATGACCAATTAAGTACTGTCCCATCAGCAGATAAATTGGAAACAAGATCAACAAAACCACCTGACATACATTTTCTTGGAAGAAAGGGCTTTGTTCTCACGTTTAATGTAGGGAAGCCTTGCTAAGAAGGGAAAGCATATCATAAACCTTCTATAGTTGGTCAGGTATAAAGAGATATATGGCAAACAGGTCTCTGACTGATCACCAGGCATAAATACAATTTACTACCCTTCCCCTCCCCACTCTCTCTCCCATTTTCCACAGAGAAAAATATCAGGATGTGCTGCTGTCAGGGAGATGTGGTGTCTCTGCATCAAAAGCAGTGCAGTCGCTTTTCATATCTCTGTTGTGAAGTGCCAAAAGATGTTTCCTCTCTCTCAGCTGACAGAGTAGGGTGGGCAAAGAGAGCTGAACCACTTTGCTGGACTGGCTGCTAGTCTTTGAAGTGCTCCCTGCTAACAAATAACCAGCCATGCACAAAGGCAAGCAATCAGTCACACAGTCAGGAAATACCATCTAGCATTTAACCATCATTCAGCATTTTGCAATAAGGGGGAAAAAAACATAGCTGAAATGGAGTGATAGTACATTAAAGTTTCTGTGGTACATCAGAGGGGCATTGGCCTGAGCTGCCCATTGTCAGGCCAGACTTGCTTACAGAATTGATCTCCTCTTTTTGTTCACAATGGACATTGTCATGACGAATTGACTGTGAGGCAGCCAGGGGCTGCTTTCACTGCATTTCAGATCCCAGACCCCAGTCCTGCAGTTTGGACTACTCCCATCACTTAAAGATTCACACCAGCCCCAAGTGGTGCAGTGTTTGACATGGCAGAATCACTGCAGCCAAGGATCCTGATTTGCTTTTCTTACCTCTGTGAATCAGGCGGATACTCACAAAATTTGTCATTTTTGTCATATTTGCTGCTGTTTGAGTGATTCAGTTTCTTGAGTCGTTTAATAGCCCTTGAAAGGGTCTGCCTTTCTGAAATGCAGCTTCTAACCCAGACTCTGACTAAAGTGAGCTTGCTAGCAAAGGCTGGCTGGGTCTGACGTTTCAGGCCCAGAAACTAGATGCAGGACTCGGATCTCATAGCTTTCATATCCTCTCTTGGCTCATGTGCATGCAACACCTGCTCTCCATGTCCCCAGTGACCAGGACAGGAAATCTTGGGCTTAAACTGGGTATTGACAAGAAGAGCTGTGTCATACCCAGCAAGAAGGGCTGGGGCGGAGAGGGAGGATGAGAGATGAACCCTGACTTACCCAAGTAATCTGCCATTGCAGGTAAAAGCCTATAAATATCATGGTCTGGGAGTGCTGCTCCAGAAATGTCCTCTGCTTGAAACAGAAGGCCAAATTCTTCTCATGGCAACCCACTTGTCAGAAGTTGGCTCAGTTTTACTCTTAGTGGAACATTGATTTTCTTTATTTAATGTAGCATCATTATACTGTTTCTGTGCTGACTGCATACCCTGGTGATGAGTACCTTAGCAGGGTGATAGATAGAAAACGCAGTGCATTCAGCTAGATGATAGATAGAGAGGAAATGTGGTGTATTAGTTCAGAGAAGACAAAATACAGTCAATTATTTTACATAAGGCAGTGTCTGGTACTCCCAGTCCCTGCCTGAGAGCAACAGAACACATCAATAAAAACATTGAAGAGTTCAGAAGTGAGATTTTTGTTTTAATACTGACATATGGGCAAAGTGTTACATTTCAGCTGAAGAAATAAACATAAGCTAGCCTCAGGATCTCTACTGTTCAGCAAAAGACTAAGTCCGACAGTTATCTGAGAACATAGGTATTGTCTTTACATTGTCTCGTATCACTGAGATTAGAAATGTCTCCACTTTTAAATCTCATCACCCCTTCCTAAAATTCAGAAGATCAGATAACATGAATTATTTGTAGCGGCAGTAGCATTTCTTTTTAAAAAGTAACTATTTCACAGTCAAAACAAAGTATAAATTGAGCTGTTCCAGCATGGATGAAAACACCATTTACAGCTTCACTTCCCTGCCTTGGATTTCTGAGGCAGACTGTGTTTGATTAGATCCTTCCAGCGGGTGACATCAGGTTGAGTGACAGCTCTCTATGCCAGATCCATGCTCTGTTTATTTGCATCTTCCACCTGCTCTGGGGGTTTGCACTTTATCCTTCCTGAAATCCATCTAGATGGGGCAGCATTAGAGAAATCATTTTAATTATAGTGCAGGGACTGGAAGCTTTTCAGAAGTTCAGTGTTTTTGTAGCAACAGGTTTGGTTAAAACCAGACATGAGTAAGAGACCTAAGTCAGATGGAGAGCAGCGAGTAGTGGGCAAAAGGGAGAGGGACAGCAAGAAGAGATGTTTCACCTCTGGAACCCCCTCATGTGTCCATCTTCCTAGTAGTGGTGGTAAGCCAGGACTGTGCAACAGTGAGAAAAGTGAGGACATACCTGCTTACAGCACAGCGGGGATGTCAAGCTAATAATGCACATTGTAGTGGCACCTTGGAGGTTGAGAATAATTAGCTAAAATCCAGGTTTCTCTCCTCTTCAGCCAGTGTTGGTACAAAGCTGGGCTGTGGTAGGACTTGTTTTGGTGACGAGCTGCCTGCTGTGTGCTGCCAGGCAGAAGGACTGAAAGCAGGAGCTGGTGAGTGCCTGGTTGGGGTCTGACTTGGCAACGTAAGCACTGAGCTGCTGAAGCAAGCCCGATACTGGCCTTGCCCAGTACTGCCAGGCCCCTTCCTGCTGCTGGCAGCTCCTGTGTAGGCAGAGGCAGAGATAGCTCTTGCATTGTTTGAGGAGAGAAAGCAGTCTGATTGTTCAGACTGTCAGTGGAATAAACTGGTTTAGTTCCAATGGGTAAATGAAGTTACACTGACATTTACCAGCAAAAATCTCCATCTCATGCTTATAGCAAGACAGGATATTCTCTCTTTAAAACCTTCTCAGCTTTTGACTTTCAAATTCCACATAGCTGTTTTCTTTTGATACACTTTTGTCTTATTAGATTCCCTTATGCACATCCAAACATCTTGATGGCTGGTTTGGTAGCATGCCTTCATCCCAAATCAAACACCAGCATGTGAATGTGGGGTCCAGTGGTGGAGCACGCACTGAATCATGATGAAGTCTTTTGAGTTTGTTGTGTCTCCTTCACCAAATTGCCCTCCGATTTGGAGGATCAGTACTCTGTCTCCTAGACCTGCTTGAACAATACATTTTGAACTGAAGGTACTTGAACGTTTCGGTTTTGAACTAAAAATACTTGAACTAAACACACATTTAGTTTTGCTTTCCAACAACTGCTGTCAGTCAGGGATGTGTGTCCTGTGATTCTTCAAAACTGAAACCCATGTGTGGCTGCACCAAGCTCTTCTGCTTGGAAAGCAATTCTTGGACTGTCTTTTTGGTGTTTCTTTTTCACTTTTCCTAATTTATTTTGCTTAAAGGAGCCACGTGGTAATAATCAGCCAGTGCACTGCTGACCTTATGGAGTTCAGCAGCCATCTGTTTAAAACAGAGATGTAAAGAATTTCCAGAGAAGCCTTTTATTATTCTCTCGGTTCAAGAGAATAACAGTACTCCTCAGCATGGGCAGCAGCTTTACAGCACTAATAAATTCCACAGCTAAGAGGAAAACAATCAATTTATCACCCAAGGACGCTGCTTTCTCTGCGTGGAGCCCAGAGGTTTGCTGTGGTTTGGAACATGGGCCATCCGTTTCAGTTAGCTTCATTTCCCCAGCTTTTTCGAACTTTGTAGTTGAAAAACAAAGTCTCCCCTTTAGCTTCATTCTCTTTCTGCAGCCAAAACGTACATCTGCAGGCAGAGCAGAAAGCAGGGATTCTGTTTGAACAAGCTCAGGCCTGTTGAGAGTTTTGTCTGGTACAAACCAGGGCCTTGATCCTGCACTGACTGAGATATCCTGGGAAGATCCTTGTTTTGGCACGGAGCCCCATCGCAACCATCCACCCTACTTAGGAGCTCCACGCAGCCAGGCAGTGCCTGAGATGTATGATGGATGGCTAGAGTCTATCAACAGTCATTGGTATAAATTCTACGTAAATAATTGCATAAATTAGGAGATGACTTTGTTTTTTAGCTAAATAATTTCCCTCTTGGGTCTTTCTGTATTTGCTCCAGAGTCCCCTCAAAGGTGAGTGTGGTCATCTCCTCGACTGCTCCATAGTGTGATCCTCACAGGCTCCAACAGTAAAACAATGATAGGTAAAACAGTCAAGATATTAAATTGCAGATATGTAAAGCATATAAACAGCTGAGCCTGAAGGTCTTTGCAAATGCAAGTAGAAAAATGTTTCATTTCCATTTTATGCTTGAGCTGAAGTTGCAGTCTGTGCTCTTCACATTATCTTCAGACTGGGGAATGAAGAACAAAGTCTTCAAAAGCAGTGACTTGGGTAGGTGGGAATTTCGGCGCATAGTAGTCTTGAAAAGGATTTTCCATTGCAGGGCTGAGTATTTCTTCTGAAAAGCACTCCCAAAGCAGTCCCTGCTCCTACCAGGGCAAACCAGTCCATGTCCTGGGCAAACAAGTGTATGTCCTGGGCTTTTCAAGCACCCTCAGCTCCTGTGTGGGAAGCAAGGCTACGTTAGGCCACGGGAAGGTCGTTGAGGAAAGTGGTGAAAGCTTCAGGTTGGACTTTTGTAGGTTTTAGGTCCTGAAGGTAGAGAGTGCACATAGTGGGGCAGGGCTCAAGCCAAATTTCGTTACTGGAGGCAGAACCACTCTTACTGCAGGTAGTTTCTATGGGCTTGTGTCTTTGGGATCTGCTGTCAGAGTCTGGACATGTTGCTGCTTTCCATATCTCTGGCAGAGCTAATCAAAAGCACAATATGGTCTGAGAATTTCACTTCATGTCAGGGAATCAGCAAGAGAGAAAGCTGGTAATCTGAAGCGTGCAAGTTCTCACCTCCTGCAGCACCTTGCAGTGAGTCCTGGGAAATGGCTTCTGCTGAGCTGTCACACTTTGCTGAGATGTTATTTCTTATCAGAAATGTTCAGTGCTTGAAGCCTGTGGGAAGGAGCAGCTCTAAGCAGGGGGGAGCTGAGCAAGGGGACAGCAAGCGAGCCCCTGGCCATGGTGGCCAGGACACAGTGGGGAAAATATCTGCAGAAATAATCTCTATTTCAGGTTATGGTCAGTGCTTTTGCCAGAAATCAAGACTCAGACTAACAGAACAGTGACCCTGCACAGTTCAACCATTCCAACTCTTTACTCTAATTCTACTTTCCTGAAAATAAAGTTGAAGGCCCCTTAAATTTCAAGTGTGGAAGATGAATCCCTCAAATGTTCTCAGGAGAACCAGGTCCAGGCAGAGAGATGAGTAATGCGGAATTAGAAATTAAAAGCCTGAATGTGAATATGAAGAGGGGTCTGAAGGTAATTTTCTTAAATACATAGAAAAAAATCCACAAACCAGATTTCCTTTTAGGAAGCTGAGAATTACTGACCTATTCCTACAGAGTACATTTCACTTGCTAGGGGGTATTAAGTATGAAAATTCACAGGGACAGGGCAGGACTTTCAGAGCCACTAAGTGGAATAGCTGTAATAAAATGACATTTATATCAGGTTTTTGACTGATCAGCACTAAAAGCTTTCTTTTCTCTCCCTCTCTTTCGTGGGTGGCTGATTGTATTTGGGTGGCCAGGCTCCAGCTCCATCAGATCATTGTCTGGCAGGTGAGAAGGTTCAATACACAGTTAAAATGGATGAGTGGTTTGGGTTTAAGGACAACAACTTAAAATCTCTAGAGGGTGTTTCTCTTCTAAGATGCTGTTCTCAGCCATTGAGTTTATCTCCATAAACTGCAAGGAAAATGGAAAAGGAATGTCCTTGTCTAGAAGGAACTTTCTGAACTGTGTAACTGAGCAATATTCATAATACATCTCACTCTCTTCTTCTTATTAGCAAATTTGACATTAACAGATCTTCTGCAAAGCTATTACTCGTTGGTAAATATTTACTTAACAGCATCAGGCCATCAGCTTATTTCTTTTCTTATGAATCATTCCTTCATAATATCTTTCTCTTACTATTCTTGATGCCTGATTGGTCTCTTGAATTGCCAACACTTGTCTCTGCTCCTTCATTCCTGGCTGACACCAGCAGCTGACTTTCTGACACGTTGTTTTGGGTGATAAAACGTTGGTTCCAGAAGCCCTGAATGCAGGAGACATTGAACATTTTCCATAACTTCCAGATACTTAGGACAAAACATTAATAATATCATGTTCCCTGAGGAAAGAGCAAACAAAGTGATGTGTTTCCAGACCAGCTTATTCTCTCAGACACTTTAAAGCAGGGGCAATAAGAAGTGAAGTTATTCAACAAATGCCTGGCCGAAAGTAACTGTAATTTTTGGAGGAATGTGGGTGTATCTCTGCTGGGAAAGTGAAAATTAAAGATGAGTACATTGGGTTCAGCAAAGCTCAAGGTCTCTTTTCAAACCACAAGTCATGCGTGTATGAGCTAACCCAGAATGATGCTGTTTGCCTCTCTCTGTCTGCTAATGACACCCAGTCAGCCTGGTCTTGAGTTGGCTCGGCAGCTTGGAAAGCTGCTGTAGGTGGCAGAGGAGAAGAACAGAGTCTTGGATGCTCTGGGGAGGCCAGTGTGCTCCTTTAGGATTTACAAAGCCATCTGGACGACACTGGGCTGTGTTCCCAGTGGGAACAGTGAGAGGCAAGACAGCCCTGATACCAAGCCTGTCTCTGTAATTCACTGGCCCTACATATTGCCCAGAATATATCTTATTTATCATACCTGGCTCATTTCCTAGGACTGAGTCCAAAACTGCTTCTGATCTTGACTGCTGGAGTATGAGTGTAAATACAGCGTGCTGTACGCCCTCCAAGAGCAGTCCCCAGCGAGTCCACTGTGGTTATCCCAGACAACAGCCTGATATTAAGATTCCCCATTATCAATGGTTTGACTTTTAGAAAGCTGTCTACATAAACAAAGCCTATTTAGCTTGTGATTGTGCCCTGGAGAGCGTCCTACAATCACTTTCATTTCCCCTTTTGCCTTCAAGGCAAGAGTCTGTCCTAGGAATGAGCAGAGACCGAGAGCCATGGCTTGGATCCGCTCCTAGCTGAGTTACTGCATTGCTCTGTGGCCCTGGCCATGGTGGGGTGGTTTTGTTTTTTACTTCATTCAACTAAATAATGAATATTCTGTCTGGAAATGCTAGAGAGAGACTCTTGTCCCTACAGAAAACTGCACCCGAGCAACTCTTTAAGTGTTAATGCAAGGGAAATGAAAATGTAATTGAAAACAAAACAAAAAAAAACCTTAAGTGCTTAAGAAAAGATTGTACATGATTTTGAGATCTTTCCTTATTGATAAAGGGCACTGATATTTTTAGGTAACCATCCATAAGATAAATTATGCTTCTTTTCTCTTCATTCTGTGAAAATTACATTTGCTCGGCAGCTTCCGTGCAAATTGTTGCTTCCAATCTGTGCAAACACTTAAGTGAAAAAAACATCCTGATAGAAAAGTTTTCTCTCTTCTTAAGTAGATCGATCTCTCCCATTACTTTAGAGTACATAGGTGATATCTTAAAATGTTTGTATCCTTTGTAACACTAAAGGCTCTTTCTCTGAATGAGGAGCATCTTTTGCCCTGCCAGGTCCATGTCCCGAAGTCCATTCATTTGCTGTTTTGACCAGCAGCAGCTCTCTGAGGCACCTTCACTCTTTCAGGAGAGATGAGCTTCTGGCCAGAGTGTCGTAAGATTCTCTCAGGTGAGTGCCAAATGAACACTTTTCCCTGGGCCATAACTATACACAAGGACCCATTTTGTGGCAAGAGGCTTTGGCAGATTTTCCCCTCATTAGCAGTGAATTTGCTCTTTCCCTCTTTCCCTTTAGTCAGATTTGTTTAATCTTCTTAATATTGCTCTTGTAATGGGCTGAGCAATGTAATGGACATCCATGGGGAATATGCTGTCTCACATGTGCCCCCTCCATTTCCAAACCTGTGATGTGATGCTGCCCACCTCCCAGTGAGTGGTCTGCTTTGCCTCCATCCTCACACCAGTGTCTCTTCAGGAAACCCGTACAGTCCATTTATTCCTCTCCTAAGGCAAGAGGAAGATTTTGGAGCTGTAAGCTTGTTTGTAGGGCTCTACAGAGAAAGGAGATTTCCTGCTTCATGTCATCTTTGAATCACATGCAGTTATCATCTCCAGGCAGTGCTACTTTCCCTCATCAGCTCTTAACACTCATGTTTTCCAACACCTGAATTCACAGAAAGCTTTCTGCATGACAAACCTGCCAACCTGTATGCTGTTCTTGTCTTTAAGCTGCTCTGAAATGAGTGAAGTAGAACTGAGAGTCTGGAGACAGCCCCCAATGCTTGGGCATACCCTGTTCTGTAAAGACAATGTGCAGCCTCCCAGATCTGCAGATTTCAAAGCGGAGAACATCGCTGTTCATCTTTTAACTTAGAGCTTGTTTACATGGGAAAATTAACCTGGACTAACTGAAGGCTGGAGTTTCAAGTGGATTCATTCAGCTGCGTTTGCTTCTATGTGGACAGAATAACAGAGACCTTTCCTTGGTTTGTTGTGATTTGTTGCCAAAATGCATTAAGATAAACCAAATTAAGTCTGCTTATGTTCCAAAGAAATCTTTGATATATGCTCATTCATTTTAAGAGTTCTTAGATTAATTTTGAAGAAAATGGCCCTGTGTAGACACATCAACATTCCTAATAATATTTGGCTGAAATGCAGGATAATAGCCAAGTCCAGGCTCAAATAAAAGAGATGAATCATCTCTAAATCACATGTTACAATGTAATAGGATAAAGGACAATTGTTTTGCTGGAGAGAAGCTGCCATGCACAGAGCAGGGTCATTGCAGCCTGTGAAGCAAGAGCAGAGCAAGTCTGGGGATCATCTCCTGTGCATCTATGGAGGGTAGTGCACCTGATTTCCACAGCGTGCATAGCCGCAGCTCTCCCAACCATCCTGAGGATGCTCCCCTGCAAATGCAACAGTGGCAGCATTTGATTCATCGAGATTTGTCTCTTGGGACTACAAGAGTGAGCACAGGATTGAATCAGCCTGATCCAGGGACACGTGAGGGCGTCCTGTCGTCCACTGGACTGTAAGGTGTCCAAGTCCCGCTGCTGGGCTGCAGTCTGTGTCCTGCGTCACAGTTTTGACACACACACACGCACACACACAGAGCTCTAGGGACTGTGAGCACTCCATGGAAGCCAAAAAGTTGCTTTGTATTTGCATTAGGATATCCCAGAATAGGAGGTGATTCCCTCTGCTAGCAAAAAAATTAAAGACCAGAATGCCTACCCATTACTTAAACACACAGAGGCCCATTTCACAGCCTTCATCTTCGTGCCCCTGGAAAAACCATTCCTTGGAAATTACAGTAATTGTTTTATTCTCTTTGATCTCCACTAATAAAGCTCTGGGCTATCACTCAGCAGGAGCTGTTTCTCTTAGTTAGGATCTTTCCAACAGTACTTACATTAGGAAGGCTCTGGGGAAATTTCAGTAAATGCACTTGAGAAGAGCTCTGCAAAACTGCTTAGACTTTACTGCAAAAATACTTCCCTACATTTGCTCAGAACATTTCTCAGCTTGTTTGTTTTTCTTTTTATTGCAGTTGTTGGACTGAGGTGATACCTGGAGAAAAGAGTTGGGACTCCTTGTCAAGAGATCCTAGAGCAGCTGGAGACCAGAGCAAAAGGTTTCTGAATCCCAGACAAGCCACTGTAGAAAGCACACTTGAGAGTAAGTGTCTTGCTGTTAACATTTTACTTTCCAAGTAAAATCTAAGGAAGAAGGAGGGGTAATGGATCCTCCAGCATGGACCCCTTCATGTCTGAAGTGCAGCATCTTGGGTCTCCAGCCCCTTAGACGCAAGTGGCTTGTTTAGGGATGTGGGGAGTTAAATTTAGTTTCTAGTCCTCAGGCTTTAAACACCACAGCCAAAGCTGAAGCTTAACTCAGCAGGTCAGTCCAGCAAGCCAAATGTCAGCCCATGTCCAGCACACACAGGAGTAACCATCATGTTGTGCATGGACAAGTTCTCACGTATAGCTCTTAGTGAGCTACAACACAGCTCAGCTGCAGACAGCTTCTGTTGAGCAGACAAATGTATAAGTGCAAAGTAAGAAGGTGCAAAGAGAAAGTCAAATTTCAGAGCCACTGGGCACAGATGGAAGAAACCTGACCCTTTAAAAGCAATTCTGCATTTCAAACAAAGCAAGCAGTGAGTTCCCCAACCTGTGCCATCTTTTAACCACTTGCCATTGAAAGATGAAGGTGGCAGTGGCCTTCACACCAACTCAGAAGGGTACAAAGCACATCCATGTATATCTGCCTGTTGCATAACTGGCAATTGAAAGCAAGAGTAACTGCACCAGCTGGTCTCTTTTCTTCCTTTTTCCCCTCCAGCTAAAAACTGTAAAAGCTCAAAAGACCAACTGCACAGCCTTAAAGTCGTATTTACTGTCTGGCATCCTGCCACAGGCGATGGGAATACTGTTGTATAGATGTTGCTGTCTGACTGCTGCTTTATACTTAATGATCTCATGGATGTGCAGAGGGAAGGAATATAATCCCCAGTGAAGACAGGGGGCAGGGTTGGTAAGGAATAAAAAGCCTCTTCCTCTAAACTGGTTTTGATCTTTCTAGGGGCTGCAAATGAAGAACAGTAATTAAAGCTTAACTGGAAGAGATCAGAAAGCTTTTAAAATTAATAAAACTTGTAATAGGCATCAAGGATGATCATAAGTAAAGACTCTTTAGGCTGCAGTGTCAGTCAGCACCTGCAGCGAGTGTCTGCTCTCTCTCTGTAGGTGTGCTGGGGTCCACATGTGAGCAGGAGCTGTGTTCACAGTTACGTTGTAGATGGCACCTTCCTCATCTCCTGCTGGGTTTTCCCTGCTGTGTGGTCCAATTCTTTGGACCACACCAGGATTATTCCATATTTACTGTGCTTTTCCAGTCTTTACCTACAGGGATGCCATCAGGTATTGCACAGGAGCCTTAATCCTAGCTCAGTCCTTCACTTGGAGCTTGCATTTTATTTTCCATGACTCAGTTATTTAATGATGAGACCATCAGCGCTTGACATGCCACCAGCAGCTGATGCTCCATGTGAGAAACCTCAAGCTGTATCACTCTTGTCTGTTCTTTAAAAGGCAAGGACACCCTGTGTAGTATTTGTAAAGATAATAGCTTAACTGTTCAGTTTGGCATTTTAATTTAGCTGTTGTCCTTTTATACATCCTTTTTATATCAGGAAAGAGGCAGACAGACTGACCACTACCTCAGAGACTTTGAAAGCAGTCATTTTGCAACAGTTTTGCTCCATGATGGTTATATTTTCCCATAGGAAATAAACATTTTTGGCCTGGTCCTGAGGAGAATGCAATGCTCACACCAGAATCGCTGCTGCAGGAGCAACATCTCAGAGGACACAGAGACCATCACAGCCACAAGCACCTGAAAGGTCTGTGCCAAATGTCTGTGTTGTACATGTTCTTTATCCCACTGTTTGAAGGACCGTGAAACACAGAAATGGCTGATGTGTGTGGGCACCAGGAGTATGTCTCCTGAGGGGAGTGAGCAAAAGGTTCACCATGGGCATCATAGAGCTTGTCCAGGAGGAAGACATCTTCCTGCAATGCTTCAATGTCTGCTTAGGGCACTGCCATGTGTGGAGCAAAGTTCTAGGTTGGCATTTCTTTCCAGTTCAGAGAAGTTTTAGACAGAATTACTGCACTTTTCTCAGCTCTGGATGTGACCTTTGGGAGAGTGGAGAGAGGGAGATGTTCCACCTCTTCCCTTTTAACCACCTGGATGCCAATGAGGACTTAAATTCCTGGGTAAAGTGATGTGCAAGGAAAAGATAGAAGCAGCCACTACCTCTGGCTGTGCTCCATCAAGAGAGGATGATGGGGAAGGAGAGGATGTTTCAGTACTTGACTGCCATTTATTCCAGCACTAAAAGAAAATGGATTTTTAAATCCTGATCCTGAAGCACCTATTAAAAAGAGCGCTAACCTATGGCAGGATAGTGTCTGGGAGGGAGGGCTTTTTTGGCTTAACCCAGGTGATTTTTTTAAAGTTATTTTTTACAGCAAATGAACTCTCACTGCCTTTCTTTAAAGGTCATCTCTCTTTTTTTATAACTACTATGCTGGGAAAATGCTTTTAAGTTTCATCTATTTTGTGTGTGTGCATTTTCTAAGCCCTGGGTTTGTTTTTTATTGGAAAATGGTCTTGGATCATCTCTGAGATGGAAATTTTATTTTATTTATCAGGTGCATGAGAGAAAGAAGGGAGGTTTTTACTCTTTAGGCTCTTTTTTACTGGATGCTCAGCACCACGTCTCAAACCGTGAACCACATCCTACCTGTTATTACCCGTCCTCCCAGGAGACCACCAGTTGCTCCAAACCCATTTGATTCATGCCCCAAACCATTTGCTTTGCCAGAGCTCATGGCTAGACTAAGCACTGCTCCTCTCTGTTGCTCCGGATGTTCCTCATGCTCTTGTACAGAGTTCCCTTACAAAAAGCTGTAACAAGTGGTTTCCCTGAATGTATTAGACAGATCCTATTTTTATTGATTACAAAGCAGCACCAGCTCAAAATGACATTCCCCTGACACTCCATATGCAAGGATGTCACAGAACTCTTTTATATTTATCAAACTTCCATCTTCAAACTAGTTAGATTTTCGCTTCATTAATCACATTAAAAGGCTGTTCCTGAACCTCATGCCTCTGATGGTTAGAATTTCACTTCTGATTTCCATCTTTATCTATTCATAGCCACTTGATTCATGTTGCCACATAGTAATATTAGAAATATAATGATATTTAACAATCTGTCTAGTCTGAGGACAGAGGAACTTGTCAAAAGTCCCTACTTTTATTGTTAACTAAGCATAGGATGGTGTCTCTTACTAATAGGAATATGCACTTCAAGAGCAGATGAGCAGCCAGTATAGATGTTAATTTACTGAAATCAGAACACTTCTCAGTCAGTAAGGTCAGGTACAATCTGTAGCCCAATGGAAACAGAAAATGCTGCAGTTAAACCCTGCTCTTGCAAAGGGTCTGGCTTTCCTGTGCAGGCTCAGCTCCCTGTGCTAGCTGGACTGTGTCCTGGCTGAGCCAACTCTCCTGCTGTCTCTTTAGGGCACTCACATCCAAGGCAATAAATTTCCATCCTATCACTATTCTCCATAGCATAAGTAGAAATCAGAAAACCACTGACTTCATCCAGAGGTATCTGGACCTTTATCTGCTGAGTGGTTTGCCCTTGAGAGGCCAGAAGTTGCCATAGGTGAGGCTTCTTTATTCATAAGCTTGTAAGACTAGATCAGCTCTTATGCTCTGGATTATACAGCAGTAAAATCCATCTTCCTTGCAGAATAAAGTTCATGTTAAAGCCAAATTCCAGATGCACAGAAACTCCTTCTGTTGTCTCCAGGGGATACTGTCCATCCCAGCAACTTGAAAGCTCTGGACAGCTCCTTAAACCAGGGTTGGATCTGGCACAGCTTATGGTGCTGGAGCGAGCTAAAAGCTGGTGGTGTCCAGCAAGAGCTGGTGATGGCCAGGCACCAGTTCATCTGGATGTGGAAGAAACCATCACTGCATCCATGTTCCCTTTGTTGTGATGATGTACCAGCAAAGACTTCCTCTGTGCATGATTTCTGAGGTGTATGATCTTCACAGAGAAATGCTGGCCCTTTGCCCTGCTGGCATTAACCATCTCTGCTGCTTGGCCACGTTTCCTTGCAGAACTGAGTGAGGTGCCTCAGCTGCAGCTTGGGACATGCATATGCTCATGGGCCATTTCAGAGGCCTGGGGAGCACACAAAGGCTGAAGGTAGCTGCTGTGCTGCATGGCCGTGCTGCATGGCCGTGCTGCAGGTTGCAGAGGCTTAGGAAACCCATTTTGTTCCCAAGGATTGTCTTAGCACCATCACTGGTGCTTAAAACCTTTTCTGCTTTGCGCCCTGCCTGGCCAGCTGGCTTCCCACCTACCCAGTGTTCCGTTGATGTGTTTGTCATGGTCATGGGCTCTCCACCTCCCTTTTGGTTTGTCATCCTTGCACGGGAGGAAGCAGGGAATGGCTGCCAGGGCCAAGAGTGCAGCCAGCACCCAGGCAGGCACTGGGAAGTGTTTGGGGCCAGGTTGAGCAGGGCTTGGAGCAACCTGGTCTATTGGAATGTGTCCCTTCCTGTGGCAGAAAGTTGGAACTAGATGAGCTTTAAGGTCTCTTCCAACCCAAACCGTTCTGTGATTCTGTGACTGCCACCCACCTCCCTACAGGCCCCTGGGTGGGAGCACTGCCTCCCAGGGTGTCACACACAGCCAAGAGCTTATCTTCATTGTTGGCAATGCCATCATCAGCTGCCCTGCAGGCATGAGTCTTGAAGCTGGCACTCTACTGCTGGAGGGGCTGGAGCATCTCTTACACACTGCATTTTTCCCCTTGGCACGTGAACACATCTATAATGTGGCAGATGCTTCTTTTTCGTTTGATAACAAGAGACATCAAAAGATGTATACTGATTTATTTCCTACAGAACTGCACTCTGTAATATAGCTGTAAGATCCCACTGAATCTGCAAAGTCAATAGCTCCATCCCTTTGCAATGAGCAAATGGAGAAGGCTGTGAATTAATAACTTCCCTGACCTCCAGCCTCTGCGAGGCCAAACAGCTGATGGAGGAGTTAATCCAATAATCCATTTTGGCATCTGGAAGGTAGCACGCTCCCTGCCAGAGCCTGGACCTACAAACAAAGTGAAGAGAAGGAAAAGCAAACACATCTTAGGGCTGGAGAGGGGAAACAGGGAGGAGAAGGAAGGATCTCATCCTGACAAAGACAGTGGCAGGCACATTTGCAGACTGTGGCTGCACTGTGCCTTCATCTTGTAAAAGAGGTTTCGGCTTTATTTGTTCCACCAGGTTGAGCTGGGCTTTGTGAGCACTCACTGCTGGGCTTTTTTACATTGCTCAGTGCTCAGGGGAATCTAAAGCTTCTTGCAGTGACCTCAGCCTGAATTGCTTCTCGCCTCTGCAGAGAAGTCGCTGACCTTTTCCTGCCAGCTCAGCCAAGGGCACTGGGAAGCTCCTGCCTGTCCTGGGACTTCTGAGTGCTTCAGCAGCCATAGCTGCTGCTGCTGATCTGGGAATTCTGCTTTCATATACTATTCCCAGTCACTTTATTACTTTACCAGACTTTAACTAATCAGCTTGAAATTTCCTCTGTAACGTTTAAATTAAAAAGAAGAAGGAAAAAAAAGAAAGGGAATGAAACTGGCTAAAATATTCCAGCTGCTCAAAAAAAGAGGTATTAAAAACCACGTTATATTCCTCATCTTAAAAGCAAGGCAATGGTTTGCTTTGCTGTGAACATCAGTAGTCCAGCTTTCAAATCCCAACGTGAGGCTCAGAGCGGGTCAGGGATTTGCTGTTCTCCCCCTATGGGATTTGCCTGTGGTGGGACAGAACTGTTCCAGACAGCTCTGCAACAGCTCTGCACGGGACTGGAGCACTCCTCACAGGCACCAATTGATTTTTCACTTTCAAGTTGCACCCTTGAGACAAGTCATTGTTGGGACATGAACAGACACCACTCCCACTGAATATTGAAGCATTTGGAGGGGGAAAACCAGCTTTTGGGGTGACTTCCAGCGGGATGCTTGGAAAACTGCTATCACCTTTTCATAAAGCCATTTACTGAGCATGCACAAATGTGAGCTGGTGAATTCAATATCATAGAGTTTATTAAAAAAACAGTCAGGATACGGAGCTGGACAGAAGCTGTTGACAGTGTGCATGGACTTGTGGTAGCGGTCGCAGGTGCTTTAAGGAAGAGCCACTCCATGTGCTGGGCATCAACTTGTATTATTTTCCTTTTGGATGACAGGACTCTTTAATTAAAGGGCCTGACTTTATAATTCTATCAATCTTAATAAATAACAACTCTCTTTTGCAGATAAAGTTGTAGGCTTATCACTGCCCAGCAGCCATATTTTAAAGCCCATCCGTAAAATTACACAGCAAATCAGCTTACATAGCATCTGGTGGCCACAGCTGCGTGCAGGCAGAGCTCTACACTTGTGCTGACAGCAGCATTTCAGGGACACTGTGCCATCCTGGGCATCAGCCCTACTCAGCTCTTCTCCTGTTACCACCATGACTAACTTACTGCTTCTTCAGCAGCATTATACTCTCTACTGCTCATCCCATTCATCCCACGAAACCTCCAGCTCGGCGTTGTTGTAATTGTAAGGGGGAGGTTACAGTGCTGGAGGATGAAATGTAATGCAATTCATTAGTAGACTATTTTACCCATTCTTCACCTTTCCCTGCCAAGTAGCTTTGTTCTAAGAAGGGTATCAACCAACCATTTCATTGTGATTTAATTGAACAGTCACTTGTGCCACACAGACATCAAGGAATGGTTACGGGAATGCTTTTCAGGGATCAGTGGAAAATGCTGCATGCTGGATTAGCATCTATATCTGCAAGGGATGAATCGTGCCAGCCCTACCTTTAATGCCTGGTTGTTTGCATGGGCCTTGCTGCATTCAGCCTCCCTCCAGTGTATGGAAAAGCATAGAGCGCACTGTGAAAGCAGCACAGGGGGGTGCAACACTCTTTCCTTGGGCTGACTGGGGTTAGTGGGTGCAGAGGAGAGCTCAGGGTGAGAGACACAGTGCTGAGAGGGGCTCTGAAACAGTTTACCCAACATAATACAAAGAGCTTACAACTGATCCCAGACCTTGTTTCCCCTCTGGTATACGAGCAAGCCTTGCAAAACTGCATTTTTTCAGACAGCTTTGTACTGAATTTGGCAGAGATGAAAGCAAAGGCAAGTCTTGGTAGGCAGCAAGTCTCAAACGCGGCAGGGCAGAGTATGAAACTCCAGAGGGTATCCACAGAGCTGAGACCAAAAGCTTGTGCAGACCTATCTAAGCTAAACTTGTCCCCAGATAGCATCACTGTCTCATTTCCTGGAATATATTACCTCGACAGAGCTGACAAAAATAAACAGAGGAAAAAAGACCATTCCGTAATGCAATCAAACCTCAATTGCCCATTTGTTTTTGTCCTTTAAAAGAGCTAATAACGTTGTAATTGGTGGAGATATCTCCAGGGCTCCATAAGTGAAAGCGAGAAAGAGATTTTCTCACCATGAACTAGAGGCATATTTTTCGGAAGAAGAGGGAGGTATTACCCAAAGGAAAGGAGTCCATATAGATTTCTACCTGATGTCCAAACCAGTGACACCTTGTTCCTTTGAGTGTTGGCTTTTAATGGCTCAGAGATTTTGGTGTGATTGTGGTAGAAAAGCATCCCTGGAATTTGCTTCTTGGCAAGGAAGGATTCAAATTCACTGGAGTGTATTGAGGGTCAAAAATACGTGGAGAAAAGTTCTCCATTATGGCTGTTTTGGCTTACCTGATACCTGGCTTTGCTCCATGACACACTGGCGTGGCAAGCACTGCTTTTATGTCCCAGACTGGTTAAGCAAAGAGCCAACAAAGTGGAGAACATTCAATTAAAGCACATTTTGTCTTAAAATAATATCCCTGAGCTTCCTTGTCTCCCTGCTCCTGTCATCAAATTTGCATTCAAATTCACCTGGTTTAATAAGCAGCCATTGTCACCCAAAAGGCACACACAATTTTGGGCCACAAACAGCAAAATTGCTTTCATCTTTCACAAAATGCCCAAAGCAGGCTCTGATTATTCTGTTCATTTTCAGATACCTGTTCAAGGCCAGGCTGGATGGTGCTTGGAGCAGCCTGCTCCAGTGGAAGGTGTCCCTGCCCATGGCAGGGGGCTGGAACTGACTGAGCTTTAAGGTCCCTTCCAGCTCAAACCAGTCTGGGATTCTGTGATTTACTGAGCCTTATTTTATTTGTCACATCTCTAGCTGGGGTCCAGAAGATACAGAAACACCCTGAAAACTGCTCCTAAAGTATTGTTTGGAGTCTGACTTGGTGCTTCTTTTGGCTCTTCCAGACTGAAGGACTCCAAAGGGGATAGACAACACGCTATAGATGCACGGGCAGTGATCTGAGAATCAAAGGTAGGTGCCCAAAACCCAGCAAGTGTCTCTGAATCTTAAAAGCATTTCACAAAATCACAGCCTAAAATTGAGGAGGGCTTGAATAATCCACCACCACCAAATGTGTCTGTACAGCCCTTCTGGAGCTAACTTTGCCTGGTTGTGGGTGTCCTTGTGGGCAGTGTTGTATTGGCTTCTTGGGAGCACCACTGGGCTCGCACTGCTGGGTGCTGGTGTCCATAGCACCCATGTCCATGCTGCAGTCCAAGAGGATGCTCCAATCTTTCAAGGAGAAAAGTGGGAATGCAAAGGGCCAACTCCCCAGGCTCTGCCTGAGCCCTCCTCCACTTCATAGCCTTGCAGTGCCAGGAAGACCCCAAGGTACATGAGAAGCAAAAACTTGTAGTCCTCCATTATCTTGCACATTATTTAGAGCTGGGTCTATTCTTCTTTTCCCTTTGCAAAGTACTTCTGGTTTCTTCAGGATCCAGGAGCTATAGAACAGTAAATTATCATTTTATTGAAGTGATTGGCTTCATCCTAAAGCTCGTTCTTAAAGAACAGACTTTAAAGGTTAAACTGTGTGCCAGGGTAATATGTACATCACATTCCCGGGTGCCTTTTGTGTTTAAAAATCGACAGTTTCCATCTGTGAAAAGAGGAATTTAGACATGCTGATACTCTGACATTTAAATGTGAGCAGTGGAAGATAAACACGGTCTGACATAAAGTAAATGGGGTGATACTAGGGAAAGTTAAATTTCAGATATTCATGCTCCTGCATTTACCTGCTGGGGTCCTGTGCACCAGAAGGAGCATTTACCACGCATAAACACTGTCATGTCTCTGCGTTTGTTATAGCAGGTCAGCACAACACGCCCATGAATGGGATCTTTTCAAAGCTAAGCGCCAGTGTTGGCTGTAAACTTGTTCAAAACCTTTTCTGGCTAGCGCTGAGTCTCACATCCCTACTTTGCAACTAGCAAAGCTGGGCTCAGAAGGGATTTAGGGTGCAGGTCCTGCCACAATGTCAGATGCAAATGATTTTACAGTAGTTTTGAATGTGTGAAAAGTGAGAAAAGCAACTTTTAGCATGAAGCCTCCCTGCTGCAGCCTGTGCCTGTACCTGCAACCCAAGCAGGTCTCTGTCTAGACAGCCACCCGCTGTGCCATTCCAAAGCCACATGAAAGCACAGGTCTGAGTGCTGGTGAATAAATACCTTAGTGGGCTGGCTGTGATGGGCTGTGGGACTAAGTAAGGTCTGTAGGGACATGTAGTATCTTTTCTCCTTAAAAAGAGGAGATTCCTTCACTAACTATAGCAATTTCTGTAGTAAATAGTATTATTACAAGTGAAATGAAAGCACAAAAAGATGTAAAATGTGCTAAAAATGATGAGCTAGTGAAAGCAAACGGTGGTAAGGGGGTAGCTAGATATAACATCCCTTTGGAGCAGTCCCAGTCTGGTCTGATTTTGGTGTTGATGCTGTCTTGTACCCAGGTGACCTTGAACTAACCCAGGAAAATTTGCATTTATGAATAGTTTTTAAATCTCTGGCCTCTTCAGTAACCTGATCCAACCCAACTGTGTGTGATGGAACAGCTCTTCGGGATCTTGTCTGCCTCTTTCTCTCTTGGAAGCCCCAGGGGTGTGTAGTGTGTAGGCAGGTTAAATAATGCAAAAGCAGCTGTAATTATGCTGAGCAGTTTCTCTGGAAACATTTGAAAAATATTAGCGCATCATTCTTTTTTTTGTTCTTTTTCCCCCCGCCCTTTTTTCCCTGGCCTCTGGTGTAAGGGATCTAGAACAAATCTAATGGCTTAATGAGATCTATGACAACATATGACATGAAAGAGATTTTTAGTGACTTCCATTACCCAACCTCAATTAGAGGAGAGTAATCAGCAAGTCCCCCTGTTGTGAGAAGTGCAGAATGAAACCTTGGTGAGATGGGAGAGATGCAAAAAGAGAGACTCATTGCAAAGCAAGCACAGAGATACTCACTGTACCCCCCAAAGCACCCAATGAATGCTGAAACATGTAGATTACAACATTAGCCACCTCTCTCTGCTGTTTCCTTGCTCTAAGATGGGTAATTAAACATAAATAGTCTCTTAATCTATGGTTTAAAAACCCATTAATTTAATGTTAGATAAAGTCCTTTGTTTCCTTGTTTCTTGGGAGGGGGAGGAAAGGAAATCTCTGAAATCTAGGTCTGCTGTGGCTAGTTCACACACATAGCACTGGTCGCAGGCTTACTGCTTGGAAGGGAGGCAGGATGTCAGGTTGTTACATACTCCTCCATTTCTGATTTTGCCAGTGTTACCCACTGCAAGCTGCTGAAACCAAAATACATGATTATTCATCCAGCTGAAGCCCAGAGCATGCATGTTGCAGCAGGTGAGGGCACAGAAAATCCCCACAGATCTGCAGAAAGTGGTGTCACAAGCATTTCTATGGCAGGTCTAGGAACAAACAGCTCAAGAGAGTGAGCTTTAACCCACTTCTGCCCCTCTTCCTCCTCTGTTCTTGTGTCTCTAGTGCCTATTTGTGTAACATGCACTGAATAGTAACAGGTAGGCAAACCATGTGTCTAAAGCTCAGGTGATCTCTTAAGACAACCATTTTCAGCAATTCTGAGGCTCCACTGACTGGACAGTTTTGACCACCACTTCTCCAGTGTCTCGTCTCAAAGGGCTTCTCATATCAAATCCCCTGCAAGGGGCTTTCAGGAGCTGGTTTCCATCCTCCTTCCTCTCCTCTCCCCCTGGGCTGTGCCCAGCCTGCAGGATGATACTCTCCTGGCCTGTATCACTTTTAACTCTTCTCTGTTAGGCAAGGCAGGGATGGAGGCTCTGCGTCCCCCTCTTTCCAGTCCATCCTCACTGGTGTGGGTGAGCTGCCTGCCAGCTCCTGTGCTCCAGTTTCGTCTCTGCTCTCACAGATGTACAGCAGCCACTTGGACAGTGCACATCTCACCAGTGCTTTGTTTGGCTGTGTGGTGGCTGGAGCTCTGCCTGCTCAGCTGCACCCTGGCCTCACATCTACAGCCCTGGCGTAGCAGGCAGCCTGCCTGGCCTGTTTTAACTATTGTTAACTTGTGTCCTCTCCATCTTTCCTCTGCTGGATTTTAGCAGACAGCTCCCTCTGGAGAAGCAGCCAGCACTTGGCTTTCGTGCCCATCAATCCTTCTAGCAGGTTCCTCTCCTGTCTTGTGCTGTGATCCCACAATACAAGAAGGATTCCCATTTGTTCCCTGTCTTTACGTCTGACTCAGATGTCTCAGTTCCTTGTGAGCACCTGGGGAAGGCATCAAACCCACACCTGCTCCAGACCCATTTCAATGCTGTTGTCTGCTATGGAACACAATTCCAAAACCAGGGCTGCTCCTAGGGTTCTGGAAATGCCAGTGTCAGGCTGTATGACAGGGGAGGGACTGAGGGTCATTAGAGGTATTGATCAGTGCATGAGGGCACACGACAGCCAGAGACCCTATTTGCATGGCAGGCAAGAGCCCACATCACCAGGTTGTAGGATCTGTGCTTTCCAAAATCAGTCTTCCCAGGCAGCCCCTTGTCCTGCATCCTCTGCTTCACCAGGCACTGAGAGAGCTGTGCAAGAGCGAGGCATCACGAAAGGGAATGGTACTGGGGGACATCCCTTCCTCTGCCTGTGAAACTGGAGAGCTGAGTTTCAATAGGATGGTTTCATTCATTAGACACTCTGAACTGTTTTCTGTCTGATCATAGCTGGACACTGATGCTTGGCCAGACAGTGCTGTCTCCAGTTGTCCCTGGCACACCTCTCTCATAAATCTAATTCTGTTGGCAAATGAAGAGCAGTACACTACTGCTAACAGAGATAACCAGGTAAAGTACTTTGCAGGGACATACGAGTGAATTAATTCCCCCAAACAGTGATGGTTATACACACTGGCCCACACTCACACATACTAGAGTTTTACTCATGTTCAAAGATAATGACCAGTAGTAAAATGCTTTCATTTCTGTGGCATAAATTCTTCTAGTGGGAACATGTCAGTCACAGTCAGACAGCTTTGCTGGCTTCTGCAGGATTGGCTCTAGCACTTTCCCAACTGGGAGTGAATAGAGATCAATTTAAACGTGTCACAGCTTGGATGGTTGTACTGTGCCTACAGTAGGTAGTAGGCTGCAGATGGTAGGAAGGCTCTAAAGAGGGATCTGGACAGGATGGATCAAAGGGCTGAGGCCGGTTGAATGGTGTTCAGCCTGGTTCAGTGCTGGGTCCTGCACTTGGGTCACAACAATCCCATGCAACACTCCAGGCTTGGGGATGAATGCCTGGAAAGGTGCTCATGGAAAAGGGTCTGGGGGTGTTGGTTAACAGCAGCTGAATACCAGCCAGAAGTGTGCCTGGGGCCAAGAAGGCCAGGAGCATCCTGGCTTGTGTCAGCAATAGTGTGGGCAGCAGGACCAGAGCAGTGACCATCCGCTGTACTGGACAGGTGATCTGCACCTCGAATCCTGTGTTCAGTTCTAATCCCCTCACTACAGGAGAGACATTGAGGTGTTGGAGCAGGGCCAGAGAAGGGCAATGGAGCTGGTGCAGGGCTGGAGCACAGTGTGATGGGGAACGGCTGAGGGACCTGGGGGGGTTCAGTCTCAAGAAGAGAAGGCTCAGGGGAGACCTTATGTCTTTCTACAACTGCCTGACAGGAGGTTGTAGCAAGGTGGGGGTCAGTCTTTTCTCCCAAGTAACAAGTGATAGGACAATAAGAAACAGCCACAGCCTCAGCTTGCATCAGAGGAGGTTTAGACTAGATTCTGTGATTTTATGCCCTTGCATTATTGCAGGAGGGCAATCACACAACATCATGTTGTTCACCACCACTTCCAAGGAGCAGAGTGTAATCCCTGTTACAAATCACTGCTTACCACTGGGGTAGGAGGAGAAGGAACCATCTGCTGCTGGGAAATAAATGGCTATTATTTTCTGATCCATTTACATCTGGAGATTCCTTAAACGGTGTAGATTTAATTCTGCCCAAATGAGGAAAGCACACACAGGTTACAGGAGAGACAGATAACTATTCATTTAAAATTCCAGGCAAGACTTTTGCTTTTATTACCCTCATTATATTTTAAAGACATAACCAAGAGCATATGCAAATTAGCACCTTTGATTATTAGCAGGGAAAACCCTACTGCATATATAAGTGCACCAGTGTGATTTAGCAGCAAGAACACTAAGGATATTATACATGATCACTGGCATCCACTTAAAGACTTTGGGATCACTGAATTAGTTTCCTGGGGCTGACTGTAACTGGAACTTGGCTGAGTTGGGCTGTCAAAGTGATCTCAGGGCTCACCATTGTTGAAAGGGGCAATTCTGGAGCTCCCTCTGCCTCCATTCTGTCCCTCCTGGGCTGCCTACAGGTTCCTGCTCTGCTACAGATAAACCCCTCAATGGAAAAGTCAATGAAGTTTCCTGCTGGATTAGTGAGCTGAACAAGCTCAGTGAAGGGTCTCAGGAGCACCATGGCAGACGTAGGAGGAAGATGCCAGAGCTTCCCTTGACAGAAATGAGGTAATAAATCAGCTCAGTCATGATATCAGATGAAGTCTCACTTCGGGGTTTAATCACCTCTGCAAACATGTAGCTCTTCGGGCCTCTGCCCTGCCCCTTGCAACCCACAGGGTACATGGACTTGTAGAAAAGTGCAAACTGAAATCTCAAAGGCATGCACTCGAGGAGTGTTAGCCCTGTGGAAATGCATTACAAAGCATCCTACATTCCATAAGAAGTGACTTCAACTTGATCCCATAATGTTCCTCGACAAGATAATTTAGTCATCTTAGCAAGCATGACATCCATCCCAGCACTCACCCAGCATCCTGGCTTCATCTGACACAGCAGTCTTCTTTCAGGATGTCTAATTCAATGAATAACAACACCAAAGAGTGAATGCTATGGAAAATATGGTACAGTCAGCAATGCTGACAGATACAGTGAGACAAAGGGGAGTCTTTTGATGGAAAAGCTGAGTATCAGCTGTGTTAGGCAGGTTTTTCAGTAAAGAAAAATCATTATTCAAGAATTTCACTGTAGAACAAATAATACCAGAACAATCTATTTCCATTAAATTCAGTAATAGTCTCACTGGCTTTTGGGCTTTTGGAAACTCTTCTAGTGGAATTACATTAATTAATGCACAAAGAACAATGTGCAGAGCAAATAGACAGGCTATTCTTGAATAAGGATCATATCTTTAAAGCATTGTGATGGAAAGGGCTGCACCACATTGTGGCTGAGGTGCCAAAGGTTAAAAGCTGCAAATGCTGGTCCTGGGTGTAGGATGCTACCTTGGGCCAGACAGGAGATGGATTGGGTACTTAGGTCTTTTGCTAGTGTGCGAGGTGGAGTTTGGATCATATGAATAACAACGTATTCCAATGTCATCCAGCATTCATCTTTCTACAGGAAATACTGGGATAAAACTGAGGAAATTAATCTCTCCCCACAAGATATTCCAGTGCAGTGAATTTCATTAGTTTTCCTGGGATTAAACAGCTCCCAGGACCGTGTCCCTGCAGACCCAGTGCGGGCCATGCAAGTTGACTGCAAGACAAGCTGCTTCCACAGAGAGCCTAAGCAAGGGATAGCCCCTATGTGACAGAATATTTGCAGGTAAAATACCCAATGAATGTCCTTCAGCTCAGCTCAGAGTGAGCACTGCTCATGAAGGCACTGCTAATGAAGGCACTGCTCACAAAGCTGGTGGCTTAGCAGCACACCCAGCATCTGCTTGCTGGCACTGATTGCTGCACAGCCACATCTATATTGAGAGGCGACAGGAAATTTATCTCCCAGCACCTCATCAAATCAAGTGTAATTCCTGACCATTTGCCAAATGGGAACGATAACTGTGCTAAGTGCCTTGGAGGAGAGTCTTCTCCGAGTCACATGTGTGGATCATGAGCTCCTGTCGGTCACAATTCTCTATGACTTGATGAAGCCCTTGCATAAGGAGCTCTGCTGACCTGCTGGGAAAGGTCAGAGCCATCTCTGTTACACTATGGACGTTTTCTACACAAGGCACATTAAATTCCTGGATATTAAATAGCTGTATCGTGCCTTCAGGTTGCGAAACACAAGCTACTTGGTTCCTGTTAGCTAATTTCCTCTGGGCTTTGTGATCCAGAAGAATTTGGTACTCAAGAACATCTCTCTCCTATTTTACAGGGCATTTCCCAGAGGTCTTAAGGTGGGGAAAGCATGATAATAACCTCTTTCAAATACTCCTAAAGCCAGTCTCTAAGTTCTCTGCTCTTCATCCTTGATCCCTGAAAGGGCCTGAAGACAGTTGGTCCATCCCAGCTTTTGCTGCATAGGTCTTTGCAAGGCTACTCTGGATAACAAGAGGAGAGAAAAAACTTCATCTACCAAGACATCTGTGCTTTAGCTGCAGTGAAGCACCTACTTTAAGAATGCTCATCTGGCCATGCAGTTTGCCCACTGCTTGGTGATTAATCACAGCGCCTGAAGCCAAAGTGATCACTTACAGTATAGTGTAATATGACTGGCTCTTTGCAAAGGCAGCATGCAATGGCTGGGGATTTTCCCAAAGAGGTGAATCCTTTCCAAATGAATGCTGTGTGTCTACAGGGGGGCATGTAAAATACTCAGAAATATATACACTTACAACAACTAGTTAATGCATTGCCCTGAGCTCAACTTTCTATCAGTGCCCTTGAGCTCTTGCTGAATAGCACTGAATTTGTACTTGATGTTCTCTAGCTATTCCCTTCAGCCACTAAAGGGATATAAAGACAGTATTGCAAGGTAATCCCAACTAGTTGGTTAATGCATAGCTGGCAAGCTCTCAAAGCTAGACAAGATGTAATGAACAGGTGGAAAACACTGGCAGACTATTGTATATTTTCTGCTTCTGTAGGAGTACAAAGGCAGCATTATCCTTATGAGGTCAGATACAATTCCTTTCCATGTGCCTAGGAATCCTTTCCATGATTGCAATCAGAGCCCTAGTGGAGCCTTTGTAGCAAACCCCAAGGAGTAAACGCAAGCCATCATCTTGGGCTTTATGAGCTGGGGTCCCATTAAGAATGTCATATTCTAGCTTCAGTGTTGCCAGGAAATCCAGGTGATATTTGTTTGCACTTTGGCTTTTGGCTTTTGGCTTTTGGCTGGGAAGAGCAAATCCAGTCCTTTGAAAACAGTTGGCGTTTTTATCTGTCTCCTCTACAAGCAGATTTAGTGTTTGGCAAAAATATGTAATGAAATGCTTATTCCAAATGTCGGGTAAAGTAAGCTTTTCCTTGTGGATGTGCATGGAGACTTCCATATGTGAGGAAATGGAGGAGATGTGCTTTTAAGGGGCAAGTGTATTTCGAATGGTGTTTTGTTTCTGGTTCTGCTAATTCACTGTCCCTTTGGAACGTGTTTTCTGTGATTCTTTCTTTATCTTGTCTATCTAGAGTGTAAAATCTTAAGGGAAAGGATTGTTTTACCTGGTATGTACTCAATATCCAGCACTCACCTGAACCTCGCTGTGGTTACTGTGGATGAAACAAGATGTGGCTGCCCCATCCCTGGCAGTGTTCAAGGCCAGGTTGGATGGGGCTTGGAGCAACCTGGTCTAGTGGAAGGTGGCAGGGGGTTGGAACTGGAGGAGCTTTAGGGTCCCTTCCAGCCCAAACCAATCTGTGATTCCATGATTCTGTTGGTGTCTGCAACAAACTGGAGGAGCTGTACAGCACTGAGCAAAAGGGTCCTGGTTCTTGATAGGTATCCAGAAGCCAATTTGTGCAAGTAATAAGACTATTTTAAATCTGGATTTTAGGAGGTCTGGATTTCACAATGCTTGGCTATATATCCATAGTAATGAAACAACAAACACTAGCGAAATATTTCAGAGTCTTCATTTGCATAAAATTAGATGCTTCCTCCTCCATCCCTGTCAAAACTTCAGCAAAGAGGGAAATCTCTGTGCCCTAGGAAGCTTAGCTGTGAATGCTTTGAGCTATTCCAGCCCTTGTGTTATAGCTTGGTGTCTACAGTCACAAGTGATTAGTATGTATATGCATTATCAGACTGGAAAAACACTTCCTAGCTTGGGATGTATTTCTGCTTCATTTGCACTGGCTTCCAACCTCATACTCCTTCTGTAAATATTATACATACTGATCTAAGTTATTTACAGTTAGTTCATACGCCAAACTGATGGAAGATGACGGTATGGCCTGGTAAAATGAGTAGAGAAGTATTCTAGCATGCTAGTCCTCCTAATATTACTTGTCCATGCCAGACCAACACTGAAACATGGGAATCAATTTTATAGAAATGTTGCATTTAGACCATAAAATTATAGTTGCCTTTATAAAGACAGTGAATTAAGTTAGGTGATTGACTGGATCAGACTGACAGATGATAGATGATGTACACAGATTTGGCAGAGTCCCTGAATTCTCTTTCACAGCTCTAAGTGTCGCTGTAAATTGTTTTTAACATAATTTTGAACCTCTGACTCTGGCAATGGGTAATAAATCAGCTTGAATCTATCAGCAACTGGCCTTATGCGTGCATTCTGGCACTCTTTTTTGTTCCCCTCTGGTTTGAATATAGCTACTATTCGGTGAAATCCAGAAGGAAATTTAGACATGATAGAGTAGGGGAAGCATTTAAGTGACTCAGATGCAAACATGAAAAAACCCACATGTAAGTAGCAAGAAATAGGCATTAAAAGCTGCCAGGAAGATACAGTCAACAACGATATATTAGGATCTTGTTGATTTATAAAGAGCAAAGTTTGAAAGCTGATTTGATTCCAAGTTTCTGGCCCGTCCTCTTGCCTATTTTCTCCTTCTCCCATGCCT
Source organism: Psittacula echo (assembly GCF_963264785.1). Lineage (NCBI taxonomy): Eukaryota > Metazoa > Chordata > Aves > Psittaciformes > Psittacidae > Psittacula > Psittacula echo. The sequence goes on from NC_137739.1 coordinate 2,215,138, forward strand.
CCAGGCTCCGACTGTCATGCAGGAAAGGCAGGTGCTATACAGTGGGGACTTGCAAATCCCCTCACTCCCACCGCAGCCCCACACTTCTGCCGCATCTCGGAGTCAGAATGTGGGATGGGTTCATATGGCGGATGGGTTCATCTCACCAGCTGTACGTGCCTAGTTAAAGCCTATCCTCAAGGCTCCTTCCAGAGTGTTTGCAGAGAAACGTAGGTCCATGGGGTAAGTAATTTGGACCTAGGTGTCCAAGAATGGTGGGTTTAGTCTCCTTCAGGAAATACTGATTTTTATTAGCATCTGTGGAAGCCTCTAGCAAGCATCTTAGATGAGATGCTTGACTTACAGATGGCAGAAGTTAGGCAAGAAACTGCCAGTGACATTAAGGTAGCTGTGTGGGCAGGATTCCTGAACTACACAGGCACTGATGGATTCAGATAATCATGCTGAATATTAAAAGCACCTCCCCATTCAGCATCCATTGCTGAGGTTTAGTCTTGTCTGGCAGAGATTGCTTTGGAGGCTTACTCATGCTTTTGAAAAAAACATAGATCATGCAAACAAAAGACTCCTTGGGTCTGCAGAGATAACTGTTGCTCAGACTCATACTTGCTGTCTGTCCCAGCTTGTTCCAGTGCCTCTGAGTTTTCGGGTAAAGCCACAGAAGGGATTACAGATATCCCTTCTCATTACAACAGTGCAAGTAGAATTTCAGTCATCAATCATTCTTGCTCCAGAGTCTCTTTATGCTCTGAAGCTGATTAGCTGCTGAAGTAATCCAGCTTTGATGGCAAGCAGTGCTTTATTAACACTGCAGCTGACTGTCTTTTGCCCATCATGTGCTTTTAATGGATCCTGTGCTTCTTTTTGTTCTTCCTTCTGCCTGTGGAGCTCTCAGGAAGGCTTGGTGACTAACCATATGCTTTGTGCATGTTCTTTGCATCAAAACAAAACCTGAAATGCAAATGCTGCTGGTTATGTTCTGGGTTTAGGATCTCTTCAAAGCGTAAACATGATCTGACAGTCTTTCTTCTGCAAGTAGGCGCTACACAGGGATTTACTGTATTCATCTGTGCAGGGATGTGCTGGGTCCTAGGCAGACTGTAATTCCTTCACATGGTCTCCATCTGTTCCATCTTACATGAAAGACTATCCCCAGAGCTGCTACTGCTCTCTCATGAGCACCCAGGCAGGTTCTGTGCCCATGAATCATCATCTCAAGAAGGGAGAAGAGGATCAGCAATAACCCTGCTTCAAGTAGAGGGGGTTGATTTCAGCAATAGTAATGAGCACACCAGAGAGCTGGAGACATGCAGCTAATCAAGATGAGCCAAGCAATTAGCAGCACTAACACATAGCCCCTCACCAGCCTTTCTCTGCCCATACCCCTGGCAACAAGCAGCAAGTAAATGAGAGGGGTAATAAGAAAGGATTAGATCTGCAGCCATTAAAAAAAATCTTTTGTCCTACATAAGTTCTTTCATCCTATGTAAGTTGCCTTAAAGATTTCCTTTAGATGGAGCAAAGTTAGGGTTTTATCTCCTATGTTAGTTAAGTAGTACCTAAGTGGCAAAATGTGTTGCTGAACACTAAGCAAGAGATGTTAAATGACTTTAAATTAGCCTAAACCGTTGCTGCAGCTGACAGACTTGCCTTGTTGCTGTACACAATCTGTTGCAGACCTCAGGTTTCATCTAATGTGGACAGAACTGGGCCCAGGGATGGGTTCCCTTTGAAACCTCACAGGACCCTACAATAGTGCCTTCCATTTGTGAACACAACAGCACTTCTGTACAGATACTGGATCACAGAGGAGGCTCTGCTACCATCACCTTACATCTGGGGAAGCTGTGAAGAAAAGTGATGCTGCTTTCCCAGGCAGACCAGTAGCCACGGTGGGAATCTCCAGGCCTTAGCTCTGCTGTGCTGTCTGCTCTCAAAGCACTTCCCAACTCTTTAGATCAGTTCCTTCTTAAACCAAATGATGCATTATGTGTTTAGTGAAAATATTGACTACAAGGCCCTCAAAACTTTGTCAACATTCTTGTCAGTGTTTTGGAGAAATAAAACTACCCGGTGATACAATGTCTCATTTATATGTAAATTGTGAAGAAATTAGGGAAAGCAGAGGACTGCCATTGCAAACATTACACAGATAACAAACAGTTTGCATATTTGCTTCCCTAAGAACTTTTTGCCATGTTTCAGCTGCGATTATAAAAATAAACAAGTGTTTGGGGGTATGTAACTTGCTGGCCTGATTCTCAGAGCTCAGCATGGCTTCAGAATCAGGTTCCTTTCATGTGCCTCAAAGCTGGGCAGCAAGAATCTTTTTTTCTTTAAGCTATAAGCCTTTGATATTAAATGTGTATTCAAACCTCCCACTGATACCAAGAAGAGCTACATGCATTTATTCCAAGGTAAAGCTCTCATCTACAGCGTGCCTAGTTGTTCTGGTTCTGAAATAAGACATCTTTGGAATGCTAAAAAAAGGGGATGGAGATGGAGAGATCAAACCAGGTCAGCACTTTGTCATTGGTGCAACTGGAAGGTGCCTTTGCAGAGGTGAGAGGATGGTGTGTTCTACCTCAGAAAGACAAAACCTGTACAACTCAAGAGGCTCAGAATAGCTCCTGATGGAGACCAGTGAAATCTGTAGGACACAGATAACATGTGAAAGCACTACCTGAGGGGAATAATACCAGATTAAAAACAGCCATAGAAAACATGTTGGCTTTGTCAGCTGTCACCATCATTAGCTTTCCAAGGTCATCTGTCTGAGCAAAGCAAGCATTTCCAGATTGCAGGAGTGGAAAACTCGTAATAGAGTCAGGTTATTGTGCAGGGTGATGCCAGGCCTGGGCTATTTTCATTTCAATCTTCAGATGAAATGGAGTAGAGAACAAGTCTCTGCCAATTTAACTTCATCATAATCCCATTCAGTTACTCCTAGTACATCTGGAGGTTGAAGATCAGAGCCGTCAGTGGGGTGATCTGTTGCCAAGAGCAATTGTCTCTCCAGATCAGGTTCCAAAGGCCAGCAAGTCCGTTAAACGATCACCGCAGTGTGATGGCTCCGGAGTTCATTTCACAGATTATAATCACACTAGGCAAATACGCAAAACTCGGCCTATTACCTCACTGTGCAGTTCTGGCACTGCCCCAAAGCATGGGTTGTTATGGCAGGAGCTGGGTACAGAGCACAGATGAGCCCATCCTGCCCCAGGTCTACAAAAGAGCCCATTATCTCTTAAAAAGAAAGACAAACATCCCAAACTTGAATTAATGGGCTGAGTGACTCTGTCTCATCAATTAGCTGTGTGCTGGTACCAGTCAGTCCTTGGCAGAAAGCTGCCATGTTAGTTCAAGTGTTGCTAACACAGAAAGCCATTTTAGAAAGCTAGTGAGACAAACACACCATCAGGAGTCACTGATCTTTGTTGTGACTGGAATGTGAAACAAGAAAGGTGATACATATCCTTAGTTCCGTTCTGAAGAGAGCAGGAGCAAGAGGAAAGGTTTCTCATACCAGGAATATGTAATAAACTGGTAATAAAGGGAAAAAGATGTTTTAATAAGTGTTAAATAAATGGTATAAATTAAATATCATATTCCTGAAGATCACAAACCATCCTCTAAAGATGCAGTCAACATCAGAAAGGTGAAAAGCAATAGAGCCAGTGCTGTCACTTTATAAATGTATAAGATGACCATCATTGATTAACTGTTTATTAAAACATCTCCTCATCTCTGATTAACATACTGTAAGCTATTTATAAGCACCTTTGCAAGCACTGGTGCAATCCACAATGATTTGCATTTATCCATTTATTATAGGAGTTGTCATTATTTTTAAGCCTGCATGTGCTATCCATAGATGCAGTGTTAACAAAGAAGATGGCCAAAAGATAAAGGTTAAAAGTTGTAAAAGCAAGTAACAAACATACTATAGGTGAAGGACAGAGGGAAAGAAGAGATGTACAGCCTGTCTAGGCAAAGTTACCAGATGCAGGTAATGCAGTTACAGATGCCCAGGTGATGGAAAGCCCCATAAAGCAGTTATGGACTCAAACCCAACCCGTGTCACCCTTGGCCGTGACAGTGGCTGCAAGCCAGAGCCAAGACAAAGGGTCAGGGATCTGTGTGAGGAGGACAATTTCTCACAGATTTGTTCCCAGAAACAATGATAGTCCACTGAGTGCACCACAACCTGTCTGAAATAAAATCTTCCCTTCCTAAGAGTAGTCCTTTCATGATGGAGTAAAACATAACGGATCTAGTATTATTTGCCTGGGGAGTGAAAACACTGCATCTATGTGATCATGGCCACTGGCTTTCTGCATAAATGAGTCTCAGTTTCCCCTAAATGTCAGTAACGGTTTTGTTATGAAATACTGCCTTTGTTTTTTTGTTGTTGCTTTGTTGTTCTGTTGCTCTTTTAATTCAGATGCATGCTGTTTGTTCTGAAAGCCAAATTCTGTTACTACCTGCTTTTGCCCTATACTCCAGGCTTGCATAGGTGCTCTTAATGACTCCAACTGCCTTTGAAAAGGCAGCAGATATTTAACAGTCGTACACAGGTTATGTGAGTAATGTTCTTCTATTGGAGGGTGGTGTTTATTAAAAATAGAAGATTGTTTTATTGTTTTATTGTTTTATTTATATCTTCTGCACAACAGAATTCTCTGTAACACAGAGGATTTATTAATTGTGTAACCTCATCTGGAGAAGTATTAAAGTACTAAATTAAGAATCAGGTGAAAAGAATCCCCACTGAGCTGCTGAGATAATGTCTAAGCATGTTAATACTGAATATCTTACTTTTCTCCCCAGTATCTCAAGAGGATTCTATTTCACATTTTCTTTACATGGAGGTGTAAAGAGTAGAGGAAGTAACAGAGTGTAGCATTACCAGCAGGATTCAATTGATCCAACTGGCATGATGAAGAGGCTTTTGTCAAGCCAATGTAGGAGGAATCTTTCTGAGCTGTTAGAGAATAAAACCCAAATCAATTTGTGACCTGTAGTTTCAGGTCTCTAAAAGCAGTTCTCAAAAGGCCTGAGATTTGTCATAGTCTCTTTGTTATGTCTTTGCAACCACTGAAGTGTTTAAGAATGAGACAGATCCTGTGTTAATGCACAAGTCACTGTGGCCATTGGCCAGTTGTCCATCCTTGGCCTGCTTTGGAGCAAAACTCTTGCACATTCTGGTCACAGCCAAGTTACTTCTGTCCAGATAATGAGCAGTGACCCAGGTGCTGTATTCCATAGGCAGCAGTTAAATCCTTCTGAAGACAATGAGGTTGTTGTGCGTGTTTCTCAGCATAATGAGAATCCCACTTAGGTGCTGTTTTATCTCAAGTGTTTAAGGGTTTTAGTGAGTCTTTAAAAACAGGCAGCTTTAAATGGGTCTCATAGGGAAGACTCAATTGCATTCCCCAGTACAGACAGAAAATCTAAAGATCACTATTAAAGCATTTGTAAATCCCCAACACAGGAGTTTAAATAGTGCTCAGGTGATGGAGAGGGCTTTGGGCAGAGCTTGAGTTTCATCTTCAGGTAACTGCAGCATTGACTGTCCTGTGGTGAGGTCTGCCCCAAGGAGAGCAGCAGCACGAATGAGGCTGGAGCCCCACTGCATAAGAGTGCAGTAACATAACCACCTCCTGCCTGCCTTATTTCTGCTTTCATGGGATGTTTTTTTTCTCTTCACACTTTTCTTTTTCTTCCCTTAATTGTATGTATTTCAAGGAAAACAAACACTACATGGAGCTAATTACAAGGAGTTTATTGACTTGAACCTCATTCACAGCAGACTCCTAACCCCCGACATCTTTCTGATGAGCCAGGCAAGGTTGAGAACTCCTTCTCCCCAATCTGAGACTCTCTGACCCGACTTTATTTAATTGGTCTCTTGCAATAATTGAGTACTTGCCAAGAGCCAGTTTAAAGGTGCTACCATCTCATTTTTTCCCCCCAATAGAAGGATTAACCCCATTAGCGATGAACTCTGTGCTTCACTTCTGTAACCTTACAAAGGAACATAATCCTGTCTCACTCCACCAGCTCATTCTTTTCTTCTGCAGAAAATCATTAAGAATCTCCTCAGCCCTCATCACAGTTTGGAGCTGTTTTCTTTTTCCCTGGGTGTTCAGAAGCAGGCGGAGATCCAGACAGGCATGGGCTGGGATTGGAATTGCTGGGAACACTTGCTAATTCATTCTGGTTTCTCTTTTTAGAAGGGCAGGGATATTATTTCATTGCTCCTGGCTTCAGGTTGTGCGTTGGCGCTCAGCTCTGAGGGGGACCGAGAGGCAGCAGAGTGGCTATTTTGCAGAGACACTGCAAGACGTGGCTTTCAGTCATGGTTTGGGTTATTTCCTCTCCCCGTGGATTACTGCCTCTTCCTCCCCAGCCTGTCTATGGGATGGCAGAACAAAAGCCCTTCACGTTCTCTCAGAAATGGGCTTTGCATGTTTTAAAAGAGTGGGGGCTTTAGTAACAAGGCTCTGTGTGAGCCTCAGTGAGGCTTGGGCATCCTCACCCCTTTCTAATGGAAAGTGACTGCCAGTGCAGCTCTAAAAGAAGACATGACTGGCTGCCTGCAACGTGCCAGGCTGGGCATGATGACAGGGTGTGGAGCAGCTCTTCATTCTGCTCCCATCAGTCCAACCTGGAAAACATCCCCATCTCCATACACCAGCCTGACCCTTCCTCCATCCCAGTCAGACACTGTCCTCCTTGGTAGTTGCTTCAGAGCGTGCCTGGGGACACCCCTGTGTGGCTGGGATCTGCCTGGGGAGCTGTTTTCCTGCAGCTTAAAAATGAATACTGAGATTTCAGCTGACAAAGAGCCACAGGTTGGTTGTCCACAGGTTGACTGCAGCTAAGTGCTGCTCCACTGCTGGTGGAGCTGGAGGGCCACATCAAAGGCACACAGGATAGACAGAGCCAAGGGGAAGCCTGGCTCTGGTTTTACTCAGCGCATTTTTAAGCATCTAAGTTGTTTTTAACAAGCTATAAGAAATAATGAATACTTAGGACACATGGAGTTATTCTAATTTACTAACGAAATTATATTCTTTGCAGATACGAGCAGAGACACGTAAGGATGTCACACTATACAGAAGGTAGGTGTCTCCAGCAGGGTAATTTTATATGCTATAATGCGTTACTTATCATTAATAACACCATCCTACATTTAAAAAGTGCTTTCCTTCCCAAAGGACCCCAGACTGTGTTATAACTTGTGGTCTAGTCCTGAGGGCAGATACATCGATAAGGATTTTAATAGGAAATTTGTCAGATTCGAGCCAGCAGAGAGCATGATGCCTTCTCTAAGGCTGAAACACAACCTCTGCTAGAGTGGGAGAACCAGCAGCTCAGTCCCAGCATTCTCACAGTGAAAGCTGGCTTGGAAAAAGGCTGATGGAAAGGAAAAGCCTGATGCAAAAGGAGCATGGAGGACTTGCTGCTGCGCTCCTGGGATAAAGGAAGAGCCCCATACTTCGCTGGCTTATTGGATAAGTCAGCAGTTGGGCTGCTCTGAGCTTATCTATGCTGTGGAAAGGAAGGTGTTGATAAATATTGACTAACAGGAACCTGGTACAAAAGAGGATCACACTTATAGCTGGACAGAGAGGGATGTTAGTAGGGAGGTTGCACATGAGAAATGACACATTAACATGCCCTTGTTCCCTGTGGAACAAAGTGCTCCAGCCTGAGGTTGTAGCCAGCTTGGGAGGAGCAGAAGGGGCATGTTTGCTAGAAGTGTGTAAGAGTTTGTTCTTGAATCCCAAGAATGTCCATTCAGTAAACTTACTCTAAAATTAGAGTAACCTGTCACTTTTGCTTGCCAGTGGAGGGTGTAGGGTTGTGGAATGTGGTTGTAATGCCACCAGGATTTTACATGGGTTCTGTTGCTTCCAGTACACCAAAACTGAGCAGCTACTCTCAGTGTGTAAGTCTGCCAGGGTTGAACTGAAACTCTGCTTCTGTTAAACCTGAGGATTTTTGCGATTGATTTCAGTGGGGCCACACTTTTCACTTCTGGCCCTTTCAGAAACACAGTACAAGACCCAAACTGCTGCTGGGTGGAAAGAAGAAAAAATGTGTATTGATTTTGGCTTGAAAATTCCAACATTCACTTGTGAATTTATAATAGAAAATCTATTTGCCATATGCTCAATTCCAGAAGAACTACGTCTCTGGAGAACCTGCTTCCTTGGGTTGCTTTGGATGGAGAGGGACTGCTTACAGATTTCTTTGCTTTTCCCTCTTCTGTTTTACTTCTCACATTTGCCATTAAACTAGCACTGACATTTCTGTGCCATCTGGCTTTTTCTGTTGGTGGATTTTTAAGGGGGTTGGAAGAAGAAAGGTTCAGAGTAAAACAAGAGTTTGTGTTGCTAGATCAAGAGTCAAGAGGAGGACCTTATGCTAAAACACTTTGCCAAGGGAGTCCAGGTTGCAAGGAGAGGTTTTAGGGCCTGCAAAAAAGGAGAGGAAATCTCTGCACATCTGAAAGGTGGGTTGGTTCTGGCACAGCTTAACATACTCTCCACAACGGCTGCTACAGCAGAGAGGCACAGTGGTAGACAGCCCAGAAATTGCTGACATGCAGGTTACTGCTTTATTCATCTCTCTGGAGGCCAAGAAATATTCAGACAAATGGGGCTGTCAATTTTAAGGACTAGAAGGAAATGTGTACCTGCAGCGTCACATGTTTTAAGGTAGAAGTTGGTATGTTTGAGTATGTGAAGGGAGAGAATTGGACTTGCTGGCTTGAAGATTTCCCCCTGCTCCTGTTGGATTCATCAGTTCTCATTAGGGTCTAGACAAGCCTGGGAGAGGCTATTTCCAATTAGGAGGAGTTCTCAGCCTGAAAAACAATGAAGTAGAGTTTCTTGTGAGCACTTCAGGCAAACAGTTTGTGGCATTCATAATCTCATCACACAGTCTCTCGCAGCATCTCACATTTCCCAGACAATTGGGGTTTTTCCCCTAACTTAACACTGAACAGCGTAAGAATTCCATCTGCGCTTGCTGCCCTTGTACAGCTGAGGAAAGAGGTCATGGCTAACAGTGTCAGCTGCAGTGATTTCAGACACAGCCTCTGAGTGTAGTGTAAGCACGAATTTAGACTTTCTAATTGGGTTAGAAGAGCACGTTAAATGCCCAGAGGAAGAGCTGAGATTGGAGCCTGGCCAGTCTTGGCAGGGGCAGAGCTGAGGGCTGACATCAGCCTGGCCAGATGAGCCCATGCATGCATTGACACCCAGATCACCCCCCCCTTCACTTCTGGGGTGACAGGAGAAGAAGACATATGAGCCATAAACAAGATCATATATTGATCTTTCACAGCATGTAATTTATGGAAATGGCACTTAATGTATGTAGATAAAAGTGACATTTTTCCTGGACTGTTTATCTCCAAAGTGTCTTGCAAAATGATCACATTATGACTCTGCATAGCAAGAACGTCTATTCTCTCAATTCTCCAGACCATATACTTGTTTGTTGTCAGCACAAGCCATTTAGTTACTAATTCCCAGGGTTAATATACAATATCAGGCTATTACACTGCATTGTATCACACTTGCTGAATGACATTATGTGTGGCTTATATTTAATTTCAGCTCCATTTCTAATTGTTCTGTGGTGGAGTTACATGACCAAACAGGGCTGTGGATGTTATCTGCTTTGCTTGTAATGCACTGAGTGGCTTCTAGCTCATCGTTTGCCTCCATCTGTTTCTCTGCTGCTCCTGTTGAGCCCACACAAGTATCTCCAGGTAAATATTTGTTAATCAGTGTTCTTTGTCTATCACAGGCCAAAATGAGATTTCTATTCAACTGATTCACAACTAATTAAATCACATAACAACGAGGGCTTTTAATCTTTTTCCACATGTTACTGTTTGGTTGCCATATCATGCTTCCTAAAGAACATTGATCACCTGCTTGGTAATCAATGTTCTTTGTCTATCACAGGCCAAAGTGACATTTCTTATTCGACTGTTTCACAACTAATTAAACCACATAACAACAATGAGGGCTTTTAATCTTTTTCCACATGTTACTGTTTGGTTACCTTATAATGCTTCCTAAAGAGAAGTTAGTGGGCTAAGCCTTAACCTTAAGAGCTGTAGGCCTGTATGGAGCATGGCATTAGCCAAGCTCATTAGCCAATCTAAAGGACTACACAGAGATTTAGAGGACCTGAGTTAATGCCTAGCAGTACTACAGGCTTTTTTCTTCATGGCCTTGGTCAAGTCACTCAAACTATGAAGTCCTGCAGCAATTTGGGACTACTTTCAAAAGTGATGTCAACACTTCAAAGTTCACTGAAGTCTCAGTGGAAGTCAGTGGGATTCATTACCCTAAGGCCTAATCCTTCATAGACCGAGACATCTGAATTTCATCCAGGTTTCTGTCTTGATCTCTGGATATAGTGATCTCACTATCCTAGTTACATGGGGGGCTTGTAGACCAAGGCTGACAGCAGTCCTGCACTTCATAAATGTGCTGGCAGTGGGCACGGAAGGGTGGCTGCAAGATGCTCATCCAGGGTCTTCTGCCCACCATTGGGTGGAGTGAGACAAGACAAATCTTCCCTGGCAGCGCTGAAAAGCCAAACCCTCCCCTGCAGTTCTGGTGCATGAAATCCAGAGAGTGAAATGAAGCAAGTTCATTTCTCCTATGAAAATTAAACCTGAAATGCATAACAAAGCACAATAAATAGGGAAAAAAGAAGTGTAAGGGTAAAGTTCTGCAAGCTCAGCACTGCAGGATGGAGGACGAAGGGGATGTCTGCACTCAGATTAGGCAGTTCTCAGTCTTCAGCCTTTTGAGAGTTCTTTCAAGCTTCACAGTCTTTATGAAACCAGTTATTTTCCTCTTATCTGAGTCCCTTTTAATTCATGTTGTTTCCAGTCTTCCATGGTAGGGAGAGTGTTTGCACTGGATTGGGCAGGAGCAGGGTGATTGCTGAAAAGGCTCCTGGAAGTATTAACAATAATAATGTGCACTTTATAACCATGGTTAGTATTAAAAGACATTTGACAAACACTGGACTTGGAATGAAAGGCTTTTAAAGCCCCAGCCAAGCTATTTGCAATTAGAACACAGTAATGTACATTCATTTTGTATGTAAGTTGAGCTCACAAAAATCTCCTTTTTTGTCCATTAACAAAACCACAGTATCCCCATGAACAAGTCCCCTTAATCTTCACAGTGCATAGTCTGTGATCTTATCCTTAGAAAAGCTGTGCAATGTCATGCAGCTCCAAGAGAAACAAAAGCAAAGTCCAAAGCAAAATGGACTCTCTCCCAGAATAACTAGCACTGATATGGGGGCACACCAGTATTTGAGGGTTGTTGCAGCTTGAATGAAGTGTATGGTGTATTTAGAGCCCAGAAAAGTGCAGAGAACACAAATTCCTCCTGCTCCTGTATAGAAATGAAGTCAGAAATAAAGGAGTTGAGCATGAGCACAGCAGTGACTCCGTTTCCTTTCCCTGTCTTGAGTGTCTGTTCATGTAGGCTCAAAACCAGAGAGTAAGAGGCAGAGTGCACAGAGAATAGATGTATCTGACAAGGTTTCCTGCCTCCCTGCTTTTATTTCCCTATCCTTATTGCAATAATATTTAAGATTTAACATTTTTTCTGCTCAGAAGTGAGTATGAAAGATGCAGGAGTCAGACTCTACTCCCCAAGCAGATCACGATAGAGGGATTGAGGACTGTGAGTAGACAGTCTCCTTGGGCTCCCTGCCACCAGCGAAAGGCATGTAAGCAATGAGACCAAAGGAGCCCTCCTGGGTTGTGGTGACCAAGCCCAGCTAATGCAAGCAGCCATGTCACATAAACCTGTCCATAAATGCATCTGACAGCCTGCCCTCATTACTGCTGTGAAGAGACTCTCCAAAAATCCACTCCTCTAATGGGTAAAAACTTTCTCATTCCCAGACTAAGTCTGAAGTCATTTAACTCCTTTGCCTCTTCCTACAGAAGGTTCACCATGCACCCAGTCATGGTACAGGGAACAGTTATACTGTGCCTAGCCTTTCCCTTTTGACATTTGCAGTGTTTTATTTCTTCTCTTGAAAAACAGGCTGTCCATACTCCCTGGTCATGCAGTAGCAGCTTTGCAGGACTGGAAGCAAATGTTCCAGTCTGAATGACTTTCCTGGATGAAGCATTATTTCATTTTCTGGTGGCTGGGCTTCTCTAAAGGCTTTGAGCCAGTAAAAATGAAGCATCAGGCAGTAGAAATCAGACAAGCTTTCAGCTGTTTAAATAGAGTTCATCCTTCTCTTTTGGATAAGCTGTGTTGACTCCTTTTTATAAACTAATGTGCCTGGATCTAACCAAGTGGAGTTGCCCAGATAGCATTTAGTCAGTGGTGTTGTATGCCCAACCTCCGACTGACCTCTCAGTGTGTGCTTGCAGGGATTGTTACTCCTGTAATAAGTAGCCAAGGACAGATTGCAAAGAAGGCAGAGAAGAACCTGACTCATTCCCATCCTTTAGCAAAACATCTGTCTTGCTGTTGTCAGAGGAAATCAAGTATTCACTTTTGCACATTAAGAAATTTAAAGGAAAAGGCTTTGTGGGGAGGGCTGTCAGCTCCCTGAGGAAGTTATTCACTTGGACTTAAAGGATTTATGGGAAGAAGTGTTTTAGCTGCCCCCAGAGCATCATACTAGCCCTGGGGTTGTTCCAGTTATTTCATCGGACTGTCTTTACAGGTATTTCGGGTAATTTACCTGCACAGCCAGCCTCAGAATTGCTCTTTTGAACACAATTGCTGATATTTTTGAAAGCACCACTCTCAAAAGCAATATTTCATCGTTACTGTAAAATATAGTCCGTGCAATTATCGGAGAGAGTGTCTGTAGGAATCTTAGGGGAAGCATGGTGACGCCTGAAACAACCCCTAAACCCTAAACCTGGTGTCATTAGTGCCTGGCAGTGATATAACAGTCTTACCCTGGTAATGAGAATTTGGCCTTTCCTGTCATGTGTGTGGGTGTTGGATTAGCTCAGATGAGGCTGGCTTCTTAAAAGCGCATTGCTTTTGGAGGAAGAACACTGCTTTATTTCCAGTCTAACTCCAGAGAAAGAGTACAAAATGACAAGGAATTTCCCCTGCCTTAGAGCTAGCTCTTCCCCCCCAGCCCATTTCCAGCCAGCCACCACCTCTAACACTCTGCAGGAGGTTTTCCAGACTCACTGAGAATTCAGGTGTGTGTCTCAGCTGATCACAACTAAAGGGCAGAGCTTTAGAGCCATCATAAAGGAAAAAATAGGGAATCTTCAGTCATCTGTGTGTGATCACATCAAATGTCAAATTTGTTCTGCAGATCCCCTTGTCACAGTGAAGTTATCAAAGCTAATAACAATTTACAGGTAAAAGAGATTGGGGGGGTCTGAATTGCAAAGGTATTCCTTCCTTTAGTAAATTGTAAGTTAGAAAAGAATATATTCATTTGGGTTTAGTCACCCATCCCCCTTCTCCTCTGGAAATAGTGAAGAGAGAAGAAAACTGAAATAGGGGGAGGCAATATCTAAAAAAGCAATCAGAAAATGAGAAAAAATCCATCAGAATGGAAATACCTGACTTCAGGTGGGAAATAAAATAACATTTAACATTGGCAAATCACCTTGACAAATTTCAGCCTTCTGCAGGCACTGCCTGAGGAAGGAGTTTGCAGGAAATCCTTAGGTACATGCACCCAGAGATGTAAAATCAGTTAAGGACTGTTACCCTTATCTGTTCGCTACCCAGAAGTGTTACCTGGAAAAGGGCTCCCTCTGCTTAGACTCAGAGTTGACCTTCCCTAAAGAAAAGGCTTTTAGATACGGAGATTTTCTTTCCAGATTTCTTCCCATTTAATTTTACAGAACGACTTTACCAAATGGGAAAGTGCAAGTGATGGTTTGACCAAATGAGAAATTCAGGTAGTGATGGCTGCTCTGGTGTCTCCTATTGTAGAGTGCAGGCACACACAGAGCAGGGGAAGGAAGGTTATCGGTGTTAGCAAGACATCACTGGTGAGTACAGCAATCAAGGCAGAGCCTGAGTGACATTTGCAGCAGCTCCTGTACTTAAACGAGCACAGATGTAGATACAAGCAAAGCACACAAGCAAAGGCAGCTGCAGCTCAAATCTCAGCCTTGCAGACAGGATGACTGACTGCGCCCAGTCATCTTCAGGCAGGTGGCTTACTAATTGTATGCCGAACTGTTAAAGTTAAAGCCATGCTAAGCTACTAAGAGCAGGATGAAATGTAAAGCTTTCCATGACATTTATTCAGAGGAGTCTATTGTTTTCCAGGGCTGCTTGGTTCATGTATCTCATTTTTGACTGAGCTGTGCTTCACTTTGTCACCCACTGAGTTAACAATTTGGGACAATTACAGTAATTATTCTGCTACAGTAGGGATGCCGTTGCCCAAATATGTTCAGGAGGAATGGCTTTACTTAAATGAGCAAGAGTACCATGAACCTGCAAAACCACTTGTGGATTGAATAATTTAATTTCTGATGCTGTTAATTCACGTTATTGAAATACTGATAGCCCTGTTCATTAGTGGAGCAGTAGAAAAATAAAAAACCATGGATAATGTGCTAATGAAACAAGCTTTGCAGTCACTTTGGGAGACCTCAGTTGCCTGATATGTGAATGTATGTCTTCTCTGCAGTCTGGAAATCACCCAAGGCCAAGAATCAAATGCAAAGGCAGCTCTAAGACTGGGTCTAGCATGGAGTCAAGAGTAGGATGCTGTGGTCCTTGGATCAGCAGAAGAGCCTGCGCAGCCACACTTTGCCTGGGGCAGGCTTCCATCCCAACACCAAGGTTTGTGTCCTGTGGTTGCCCATCTGGCTCTGTGCACACCTGACTCCTTCTCTGCCCAACTCCTTCTCTATTTCTTACATCTGCCAAAGACTTTATAAGTCATTCCTTCCAAGGAGGCATTTGGAAAGTGCTTCTCTTAATAACTGAATTCTTACATGTGCCACTTCTTATTTTGTAGCACTCTCACAGCCTTATCACAGCACTTTTCCATCTCTGAGCACAGTATGTATGACTCCTCAATTGATGGGTGTTTATTCTGGAGGTCATGATCTTTCAGCCAGGTTTTTACACACAGCCTTTTTCTTCCAATCCACCTCTGAATTTTAACAAGAAGCTGTGGCATGGAAAGAAAAGAACGATTCTGAATACTCCGCTTAATAAATGGAAACACAGCAAGGGCACCAGAGGACATGACTACTTTTTAACTTCCAAATTATGCTGGATATGAAGCAGGGAGATTATTCTGAGTTGGTCCACTTGATTTCTTGCCAAGGTCAGGGCTGTGGCATTCTTGATGAGAAAGCAGTTGCTTGAGTTGCTTCATCAACTATTTACTTCAGGTTTAATGACACCTCAGTGTTATGTTTCCTCTGTTCTTGAGCTGTTTGCTGTTTGTCACTCCATTTGCAGTTGCAGAGGTCACCCATGTATTTCTATGAAAGGCAACATATATTTAGACTTCTGTCAAGGCTGCATCATGTTTTGCCTCTTCATCTTAGCATTACTCTGTAGTTTTATGGTAATTATTTCTCACCCTCAGTGGTTACTGCTCTCTGGTTCCTTATAAACTGGGTCCCTTCTGATAATGAGGAGTCTCTACTTTATAGTTCCCGCTTTTTTTATGCCTCCATTTCTCTCGTCTGCAAAATATTAACTAGTTATACAGTGGGTCCCACCTCCATCCTCACACTAGGTTTTAGGTCCTATCTGGCATTGACTGTTTCCATGACAATGTTTTTTGTGAAGTTAGTCATGTTGTAATTTGATTTTTTTCCTTCCTTAAAAACCCAACCCTTTTTTCAGTAGGAAGCAATAAAATGTGAATTTCTGGATCTCTGCTGGCTGCTGGATTTTTCCCAGGACAGCCAGTTGTGGAAGACACAGAAAAGATGCAAGGAAGAGGCACTGCAGGCACTGGGTGTTGTGGATGAGGAACAGCCTGTGGAAGGGTTAAAGCAGCACAATGACAAAGCATTGGAATGTCTGCAGTGCATATCTTACCATCCAGGAGTTCTCCCTGTCCTTAGTCACCCACTGCCTGATACTGGCTGAAAGTGCCTTGTGCTCCCTCCTAAAGTCCTTAGATGGACTGAACAGTCCTGGGGCAGGAGGAGCCATCCCTATGGATGAGAGCAGCCTGATACGAAGAGCCTCAGAGACAGATCCCACAGTGCTCCAGGCAGATCCTGTCACACCTCATTGTCCCCCTTGACAGGAGTCAGTCCTAATTTCTGCCTAATTTTTCCATGCACAGGATTCATTATTTCTTGACCTATGCCCAGGGAACAAGCAGAGCAGATCACTCCCTTCCTCTCCTTCCCAGTTTTTCCTGAGGAGTCCTTCAAGGAGAAACCCTGTATCAGCTGCTGTTGACTTTACCTATGTGCCCTGATAACAAAGCAGTGACATCTTGTCTTAGGTTGCAGTTTTCCTCTGTGACAGCAAACACGTGTTTGGTTTTCCTAAATAAAGAATTTTTTCATTTCTTTGTCAGGGATGGAATCGCTTCCAAAGAGTATTTACAATGCAAAGCCCAGAGCTGTGCAGGCAGAATGTTGTAAAAGATGCTTTCCTTCAGTCCTTTGTGAGGGCTGAAGGGCAAGATTGAGCAGGGGTTGCCTTTCCCTGACCCAGAGCTATCCCCTGTGATGCTCTGTGCACCATGGGGCAAGCCAGGCGTTAGAAGGCACAGCCTTGGAATATGTATTTGCTCTCCATAAAATGGACAAAATATAAATGGGGCAAAAAGTGGGACTGGATGCAGACCAACACTTTTGTTGCTGAACAATTCAGGGCTTTCAAGTTGGTTTCTTTCTGCTTGGAATGAAAATGAGAGAACAGGAGTTCAGGAGAAAAAGAAACCATTCCAGACCCTCTCCACCTCTGACCATAGCTGCCAAACCAGCAGCCAGCTGATGGATGTCTGAATCTGTCCTGTGAACTACATCCTCTGCAGAGTTCATCCAGCAGTGTGTCCTCACTGTGGAGCTTCCCAGTCCCTCTATCTTCTTTCACATCCTCGCCACAGCTGGACCCAGCTCTCCTAAGTGTTCCTGCTCTCATTGCCCAGATGGGGAGACTGAGGCACATGGAACTTGACCAAGAGAGAATGTTCATCCATATCCCTACATTCATCTTCCTAGTCTTTTCACTGTGTTTTGCGAAACCCATGGCCAGGTCACTCAAACGCAAGGTGTGCCCCTTGTAAATTCAAGCTCTCCAGATGAAGAACTGGTCACAATGTTTTTCCTTTGTGAAATGTTGTTGCGGTTTCTTTTCCATTTGCAAAATAGACTTTATTAAAGCCAAAATTGTTGATTGGAGCTGATTTGACAAATTTCTCAGTTCAAAACCATTTCCTTCTGAGGGAAGCTTTGAAACTGTTGAAACAAGCGTGTCTGTGTTTTTTAAACAAAAGATGTTTTGATTTAGGGTTCAAAATAAGTTGAAAATATGTAGGACAAAGGAAAGAGTCCATTTGAGCTTGAAAGTAGAAATGACAAAAACATCTAAATCAAAATGAACCCTATTTTCATATCACTTACACACAGTGGTTTTAGAGCCCCGAATTATTTATTTAACATTTCTTTTCATTCTCAGGCCATGACAAATCTCTAGTTTTGGTGCTTGTCTTGATTGGAAGGGGATATTTTTCTAGGGGATGCAGTTTGGAAAGCACCTTAGGTCACTAAAGCTGTTCTTCCCCTCTGGCATTTGGAGCTGCTCAGTTTGCAGGCTCAGCTATTTCCATCTGAAATGGGAGAAATCCCTCGTGGATGTGGAGGCAAAAGCTTCTTTGGGTGAGAGGACATGGCATAAGCACCCATCAGCAGTTCTCCCTCCTGCCCCATGGCTGTACTTTGTAAGAGTATCTCAACTGCAGGCTCAGCCCATGAGACTTTCTTTGCCCATATGTACAAAACAACCCAGTTTTGCAGCAGTTTGGACCATGCTGCTGTCACATCTCCAGAAAACCAACCTAAACTTTGTGAGCCACTGGCTCCTCTATGTCCATGGAGAGGAGGGAGGTTGGGATGTCTCAGAGATGACATTTGAGTCTGGGAAGTGCAGTGAAAAGCCGCTCTTGATTCTGCTTTTCAGGGAACAGAAGACAAAACAGGCATTGGTCCTGAGAACAGGAGGTAACAAAATCAAGCTGGACCATCTGTGGATTGCTCAGTGCCTGCCATCCCACCAGCTACAGGAGGATACTGGGAGGTGAGCTGACTACATGCAGGAAAGGGTGATTTGGAAGTAGGTGTGGTCCAGAAATCCTGGGACTCATGTCTGTGCTACAGGAGACGAAGGCATTTGTTCTTGATCCTTGAAGAAGTGGGACATCCTTCACATTTGCCTTGTTTCCCAGTGAGCTGTCCTCAAAGAGACCCCCAAATTACCTGCATCACTCAGGCTTTCTCTAGATGGGGGTCTGTCTACTTCTTCACTTGTATTACCTCATTCCCAAATTCCCTACAGTCCATAAGAAGGGGAGAGGAGGATGGTGATGCTGGGCAGGTGGATAGGGAAGCAAAAAGGTGTATTCGGTGTCATAGTTTAGGAACCAATAGTTAATTAAGAAACTGTGAACAGATCTTGCTTCTAAATGTTACTTTAAATGTTGCTTTAGCTGAATTCAATAAGGACAATGTATTGACCTTCTCACGGTTAATGGCTCAGTGACTTACTAAGAAAAAGCATATGCAAGGCCAGATTGATTCTTGTGTTAATTATTTCTCTGGACAATATAAAATGTATTTTGATACATTTTCCATGATACCTGGAAAGTCATTTCTGCTCACAAGGTTATAGATGTTCCAGGCAATGACAAAGGTGCTGGGAGTGTCCTGATTGCTTCAGCTACGTTCGTTATACGTGAGCATTTCTTCTAGTGCAAAAACCCACTAAGAGAAATACATTTCCCATGAAATTAGATGAGATCTGTTTGCTTCTGCCTTACCTCCAGTGAAATATCTTGGCAGTTGAGCAAAAGCTCAGCACAATCCAATTTATGGAATGAATTGTGACAACTCACATGAGTCTGAGTTTTACCTCCCCTGAAATCCTTGGCAGAACACCTGCAGCTCCTTGTTAGCATATGCAGATAAATCTCTGGATATAATCACTGATGGAGAGGCAGCAGTAGGCGAGGGTGTGCCCTTTAGGGATGGCTTCTCATCGCGGGGCCTTGTCAATACTTGTACCAATGACCTGTTGGGAAATCTGGAATCATTACTAATGAATGCAGATGACTCAAATTGGGAGAGTGGTAAATAACCACGACAACGAGGCCATAGACGTGAGTGAGCTCGATCACTCAACAAATCAGATGCAATCAAAGGCTGTCTTTTTTAATGCAGCTAAATATATAGGCATGGGGACCTAGATGAACATATGCATATACTCATGGGAAATCAGTGTGGTTTGTAAATGCTCCATATGGGTAAATTATGCATTTTGCAAGCATAAATACTTTATTGCTGCTAGACCGGCAGGTTAGTATAGCTTGAAGGAGAATTACCCTGATGTGTTACCAACATAATAAAGTGCCTGTGCAGTGCTCTCTTACACCATCGTCTGCTGCAGCTCAGGAAGGCTTGAGCATTCTGTGAGTACAGGTTACATGAAGTTGTTACCATTACCTCGAGATAGATGGGCACTAGGGTTCCAGTTTTCCATGTTTTCCCTGTAGGAATTCAGCACTTAGGACAGTATAAGATTAGTGGCAACTGAGGATTAGATCTCCATGCATGTGCAGGGACCTTATCAGCTCCATCCAGTGCAACTTTCCTTTCGTGATAATCTCTTTGCTCATTACAAAAAGAAGCCCTTCACTTCCACCAGAACCAGGGAGCTGCTGTTTGTAATTACAGAGTCCCTTGCAGATGCCTTTGCTATCTGTGGCTCTTCCCCAGGGCTGTTACTCCCCTCTGTAATGGAAGTAGGTCTCTGGAGCAGTTGCTCTCAGTGCTGACAGCTTTCTGATTAATGGCAGTGACAGCTCAGCCTTATGTGTGCACTGGGGAAGGCTGCACAGGGCTTTCCTCTCCCTCCTCTTAGCTCAGCCTTTACCTCTGTGGAAACCTATCCATTACCGCAAGCACCTGGCAGGTAAATTCAAACCACGCAAACTCCTGCCAAGCTAAAAAAAAATGAGCACCGTCAGCACAGCAGAAACAGTATTGTTTGAGGTATGAGGATAAAACACAGAGAGGTTTGTAGGGAGAGGCAGCATCGTTTATTAGACCACGCACACACTTGCAGGGGATAAAGTGGGAGAACTTTTTGGACACACAGAGATTTCTATAGTACAAAATCAAAGCAACCATCTCCCAAGCTGCACAGAGGTTGAGACTGACTGCGCCGAGGTTACATGATGTTCATCTCTTTGTCAGTGTGGGAGAAAAAGGGGGTTGATACCTGAATCTGAGAAGGGCAGGAATAAAATCTTAATAATAATAAATAAATAAATAATAAATAAATAAAATAATAAAATATAAAAAAAAGAATAAAAAATCACAAATCTTCTTTGAGCAGAGGCAAGCAGCTACTTTTCACTGCCCTGCTGATGGATTAACCAGGGATGGAAAAATTTACAATATATCATGACACCAGCAACGCTGCTCGTCCTTGAGTTTTAGCAGCCGGCAGAGTGGTGAATTGTAATTGGAAGCTTTAAATGCAGAAAGTACCTTGCAAGGTCTTGTTGTGCTGTTTGATTCTGGGAAAAAGCATGGAAATCATAGTTGAGAGATCTTATGATGTGACGGAGGGTGGGGGCTGCTTACAGAGGCCTTGCCTTGCCTCTGCTGCTAGCTTGGCTGCTGAGCCAAAAGGATCAACAGGCAGAGACCTGGGATTCATATTCCCTCTTAACACAATGAAAAAGTTCAACTTCACAAGCAGAATCCCGGTTTTACCAAGTGGGAACACGGAACAGAGGGAGAGAGCGGGAACATCAGTGGCAGAGAGCCAGGCAGACGAGACTGAGATCCAAGAGCCTGAATTCAGCCTGTGCCTGCATCCTCAGCTCTCCCTGCATGCATTGAAGGCTAAACAGCGGGGCTGTTTGAGAGCTTCATGTGTTTAGCAGCTGACTTTCAGTGAGTTTGTGTCAAGCCACAGCAAACCCAAGGGCTGGGTTTGCATGGGAGCCACAGGAGGATAGTTGGAAATAAACCTTTTGGCCCTAATGACTAAACAGGAGAAGCCACCGCTACTGCAAAAGAACGTGCAGCGGGGATAAACCTTGCAGTGATTTATTCCTTATTGCAAAGGTCAGGGCCCAGGAAGAAGAGAGCAGGGCAGGAGCGGGGAAGTCTCAGGCAGACCATCCTAATTGCCTGTTAGGCAGAAAGCATTAGCACAGCCTTGGAGAGAATTTGTTGGACTCAATGGGGTGTGTCAGGCAAGCAAAGTGCTCGGCAGCGCTGCTGCTCACTGCACCGGCCGGTAGCACCCTGATCCTTTGCCATCTCATAAACAGAGGGGAAGGAAACCAGTTTAATCCAAGCTCAGTGTATATTGGAATCTAACCTAAGTAAAACAGCCTGAAAGCCCAAGAATAAATCAGCAAGGAAAGAAATCTCCTTGTGCTGTGTGCTGTCTGCTGAAGAGGAGCTGGAAAAACCCTTTTTGTCTCTCACTGTGAATCTGTTTCTTGGTTTCCTCTCACACACGCAACCAAACCACACTGTCTGCTGTCCTCGCGTCCTAGCAGCTTCCCCACAAACAGCAAAGCTGGGGCCCACGTGAAAAGGAGCACATGGTAGCCAGAGAAGGTCCCTTGATGGGGAAGATTGAAAGATACTTTGAAAGCTGGTTAAAGATTCAGTTGCAGCGTGTGATCGCTCTCTGTGGATGCTTCCTACAGCCACTCAGGTGGTGCTGGGAGGGTAACAAAGAGGAATTCTTCGGGAAGGCTCTAATTTTGTAAGTGTAGGGGTCTGAGGCAGTTTTGGTATTTGTCAAAGGCCTGAGACTTTCAGGGATTCAGTTTGGGATTCCATACCTAGGGTTTCAATTGATAGTTTAAGAGGCAGACCCTGCTGGTACACTGCGTCAGGCACCCCTTGCCTTGCTCTCTCACTATCCCTGTCCCTCCTCTGTATTTTTGATGCATATGGTCACTGTATAAAGACTTCACACTTAATTTTCATTTACACAGTGTGGACAGGTAATTGGTCATGCTTGTGCAGTTGGGTCTTTTTATGCGGGTCCTCTGATGTCTGCAGTGGGGTTGGGCTGTCATTGGTTGAGGGTCTTTGTCAGCAGGGACATCAAATGCTATGATTTTACTTTCAGTGCAGCCTGTTTGCATGAAAATACTATCAACAGAAGATGCTATCTCTAGCCTTGCTGCCTAATTTGGGTGCAACTGCCCAACAGGTTTAAAAGTTATTAAAAGGAGCCTAATTCTCTTTTCTCTCCCACATACAAACACAGGATAATCACGTAAGCCTTGTTTCCTTGGGAAACCAACTGAAAAAAAAAGAGCACAGAAACATACTGTAAGATGTGAAAACAGACCAACAGCCCTTCCAGTTGGGGAACGTGAGAAAAGGCACTGCCAAAGTCCCCAGTGTTAGCGAGGTCAGCGCAAGTAGGCTGCAGCTCAGAAAGGGGAGCAGGCAAGCACCTTTCCAGGCTGCAAAAGCAGCATCTGAATGTGTGAAAGCTTTACTAGCTGCTCTCTTTGAGCTCGAATGAAGGCAAAATTGCTGCTAATTAATGCTTCACATAGCAGTAAAAATCAGAGTCTGCCATGGCAAAGAGAGGTTCACAAGCGGCCAGTTCCTTGTGAAAGTAAACTGTGGGTAACAGCTAGTGTCATCCTTAGCAAGGGGCTGAGAAGCAGCTGCCTGGGCAGATGACCTGTGTGAGCTCCCTGTGCTTGTGTAGATGCCACTCACTGGTCCTGTGTACATGGCACCTGGGAAATTCCCATAGGACACACCAGAGTAAATTTGGCCCAGTGCATTTGGACTGCTGGGAAAACAGCACTGGAAAAGGCCAGAGAAGGGCTACAGAGATGATCAAGGACTGGGAAGCAGGGTGAGGGAAGGCTGAGAGGGCTGGGCTTGTTTAGCCTGGAGAAGAGAAGGCTCAGGGGAGACCTTATCACCATGTTCCAGTATTTAGAGGGTGGCTACAAAGAAGATGGAGACTCCCCTTTTACAAGGAGTCACATGAAAAAGATGAGGTGTGATGGGCACAAGTTAGTCCTGGGGAGATTCCAACTGGACACAAGAGGGAAATTTTTCCCAATGGGAACAACCAGCCACGGGAATAATCTCCCCAGGGAAGTGGTGAATCCCCCAGCACTGGACACTGTTAAGATCTGGCTGCACAGGGTGCTGGGACATCTAGTCTAGGTCATGCTTTGCCTAGAAAAGTCGGGCCAGATGATCCTTGAGGTCCCTTCAATCTGGTATTCTGTGATTCTATGACAGTGTAGTCAAAGAGGAGAAAACTCCATCTGCAACTCAGCTCCAGTCCAGACAAAATGAATGAGACTGAGCACCAGACCAGATACCTCTGCTGAGATGCAGCATGGAGTGCTGCTCGGGAGAGCCCAAGATCTGAGACTCCTCATGGAGAGCATGCCCATTGCTGTCTCATGGGTTTTGCTGTAGGGCGTTGAATGTGCTGTATAACACATACTGATTTTCAACTGGGATGTGTTGACCTGGACAAATCATGCTAAAGCTTAAAAGCTTTGCCATCACACTCCTTGAATTCCACTTGCCATGTAATTAACCGTACTGAGGTCGAAAGTGAACTGACTGCCAGGTCCTGAGGTGAAGCTGCCTCAAAGGGAATCCTTCAAACACCCTGCTCTGGCCTCTTTATTTTCCTTTAATCATTTATTTGGCTATCTCGGTGCTATGTGCACACACACACACACCACATCCTGTTTAAATGCACACTGCATCTTCCTCAGAAAAGGATGATAGAAACCACTATTCAAGATCAAAGCAAAGGACAGCTGAGATGAAAGCAAGGCAAAAGTGCTCCTTAAGTGTTTCGTCTGTCCTGTAGCTTCATTGTAGGAGGGAGTGGGAGGATCTTCACCCGAGGTTGTGTGCAGTCCTGGGGTATGGCTCTCAAGGGGAATTTCAGGTTGAGCAATGGAAGGTCAGCCAGGGCCAGATCTTTCTGTCCACTGGGATTTGATAAAGAGACACCTTTCCTACCACTCTGAGAAGGCACAATGACTTGTAACAGAAGACATTGGGAGTAAGTGCTCAGAAGGGAGAAGACCTTTGTAAAGAGCAGTGTTGTGGGAGAAGCTGGCCTGGTTATTTAGGCTAGGAATTAAACAAATGTTTATAACCATGGAAAGAGCAAGACCCTGGGATGGCTTTAGCATGGAATTAAGGAAACCAGTCTAGTTTTCTAATGGAGCTTGGTACATTTATGACCAGGAATCCGTGAGCTGTGTTTGTGCAGAATCAGTGATCCAAAGCTGTTATGTCCAACAGTGGGAATATTTTGCTCATTGTGTTTCAGTAATACAAAGCTTTCACCTTCAGCTATGCGAGGGATGGGAAGAAGTTATCAAGGCATCAAAAGCAGTGTGTAAGTGAGAACTCTGTAAAATAATTCTTGCAAAGAAGAGGGAAAGACCTGGCAAGATCTACAGAAGGGTAAATAAAGCACCGTGGACCTGCATACCCTGAGCTATTGATTTAACTGGCTCACAAATGTCAGTCATTTCCAAACTGACGGCTGGATGCAGCCATGATGGTGGTGAGAAGAAAAGTAAACCTGCATCAGACTGGACATTGCCAAGAGGAAAGGGGAGAGAGGGGACCTCCTCCTGAAGTCCTGGAAAAGTGGCAGGGCAGTGATGAAAACCAAAAGCAGAAGCAGTGTCCTAAAAGGATCAACAGGACTTCTTGGTGATTAATAACTCCTTGACCTGAACAGAATGAAAACTAGAAGGAAAGTGGCTGTGGCAGACTCTGTCCTTGCCATGCCAGGGATAAAGGCCTGAAGGAACTGCAGATGCACCTCTCTGCGCTCTCCTGAAGACACCCGATGCCTCTAAGGGAGCATACAGGCACCAGGCAGGTGAACGCGGGTACAAGGTGGCTTTGGTGGCTACCTTGTATGTGGAGGAAATCTATGAAGGAGAGGGGGGTTGGAACCACATCCTTCATGTCTCCTTCCCACCAGCTGCCCAAGGACAGCAGCACTGCCTGTCTCCCTCGAGGAGCTGTGCAGAGCCTGACACTCCAGCACTCAAACCGTGATGCCTTAAATACACTCACATAGGGTTTGAGATTAGACCCTGGAGGATAAAGTGAACAAATCTTGGCAAGTGAACTTGATTGCTTTTATGTGATATAATTACAGAGTGAACTGAAGGAAGGGAAGAGAGCAGCTGTACTTGGGTATATGCTGGGATCGGAGTAAAGGAACTTGGTACTGTGCCTCCTAAAGAAATGGCACGTTCACATTTTCCAGCTAGGCTATAGCTGATTTTGTTAGAAGGTGATTGTGTTCCTGTGAGAAGCCCAACAGAGGCTCCTCTCCAAGAGGAGCACCACCTAATGCCTCACCTCCACTAAGCTTTTGATGGTGGGTAGAGCCCTTAACCCCACGTTTGACTTAAAAACTACCTGCTATTTTCACACAGACTGAAATTAAAGGCTTCTTAAGGGAAAACATGGATCAGCTACTATGAATCAACAGGGCTCCATGGAAGTAAATGGATTCCTGCTGTTTGACCACAGACGGATAATCCACCCGGTTCTGATTTGCACTGGCTTTGCCACGTATGTTTTCATTTGTGGTCCATCCAGGATGGTTTATGTAACCTATTAGGATCCACCCCCTGATCTCCAAATAGCTTTCAAAAGCCAAAGGTGCTGTTTGTGTTTTGAGATTGATATCTTGCTGGCAGTGTGATGCAGGTTTCCGGCAGCAGGTATGAGGTTTAACTGCAGGAAATGAGCTTATTTTTAGACGAAGCATTCACTGGAGGTTTGTATAAATGGATTTTTTTTGCTGGGTGTCCTGTTTCTTAGGTCATTAAGTATAAAACTTTAACTCTTGCTTTTAATAGAGAGTTTGGGGAAATAGGTGCTGATCCAGACAATTTCATACCCAGGTAAATACCAAAGGCTGTGAGCGATGCATGAAGTGACAGTAGTGGAGACTGGCAAATGAAGATGTCCATGAGGTTTCCAAGCAGCAAATGAGTGTTGGGCTAAAGGGAAAGAACACTGGGTTTGTTTCAGTGTTAACCTGATCCTGTGGAAATCTTGCTTTGATTTTTCTGATGAAAAACTGATGGCAAATATTCTTATGGAAATTTTGTGTTCTGCAGAGGCTGAGAGCTTGAAAAGCAAAACAAAATCATGGTGACAGAAAACCACCAATCAGCCCTAAGCAGCTCTCCACTTATCTCCAGAAATCTAAGCCTGTGATTGATTTAAATATGTCTAGAAATGAGCAGCCGGGTGTTCAGCCTATTCTCTTCTGTGGGATCAGGTTTTCCAGTGGGTTGAAGCTGTCCATCTCCTCCTGTCCCTGATATGATAAAGTCAGTGTTATCAGAATGCCAGACCTCCTCTCTGAGGTTCTCTTTGGTTTCTGGTTCCTGCTGCATGTCTGTGATGGGAAGGTCTGAGACCTCCCCAGCTCATTTCATGTGTTGCAGAGCTCATCTCTCCAGCCTGCCCGGGGGAGAGGGACAGATTAACACTGAGAAAAGGCTTTTATGGGGGAGCAAAGCAGCAAGAAGCAATGTGTAGCTTACATCAGTATTGGATGCAGATTCCTGTGTAACTTGCTCCCAGCCTGGAAGCTGGTATCACCAGTGTTCAAAAAAGCTTTCTACTGCTGCTCCTTTCTGGGTGCTTTTGTGGAGGGGGAGGATAGAGAATTGTCAGCATGTTGGTAGAGATCTGGGAGAGGGGAGAATGAGGGTTTAAAGCGTGAATCCTCTCATTCCTCTGACAGCTCCAAGAAGGGGAAGAGACACCCCCCTCCCCTTCTGCACAGCTATTCCTGCATGCAACAGCCTAATGAAGAGGATAATGGATTGATTTAACCTGTAAGGGAGGACAGCGCAGCGCTGCGTCGTCCACTGTGTGCACAGCCCCCGGCTCAGTGCGAGCGCATCCAGCACATGGACATCCACATTCCCTCCCCACGGTGCTCCCATCACATGCCTCAATCCATGTGAGAGTAGATCCAACACAGTGCAGGAGACATTCGCCTACGCAGATCTCATTAGTTGTCTCGAAGAGGGAAGGGAATGAACATGACTGGCGACATCCCAGCCCTCCTCTCTGTCTCCCCTTCAGAGGGAAGGGGGGAGAAGGGGCAGAGACAAGGAAAGCTTTTGGGGGGATTAATGAGCATAACCAGGCTATAGTGATGAATTCTTCATCTGGCCTGAAGTGTAATTGTAGCACAGGGATTAGTGCTCTGGGGAGCTGTTTGGCTGTTGCTGGTGGGTGATTTTTAGCTATTGATGCACACAGGGGGTAAAAGCAACAGTTGGTTGTGCTGTGCTTTGGGGTAAATCCAGAGAAATGAAGGTTTCTGGGGTGGGCTTTGGGGCAGAAGCAGGAGGGTTTTTAACATCCCGTATCAGGCTCACAGCTGAGGACTGGTCCCAGTGCCCTGCTGTCCCTGATGGTTTTGGTGGGGCCAGCTCTGCATCAGGACACTGCTGTCCCCCACAGCTCTAGGTTTACGAGGGCTCCAAGGAGGGGGAAAGCACATGCTGCCCTCCTCCCTGCCCTGAGCATGTCTTTTATCACAGAAGGGGCTTGATGGGGGTTCCCCAGAGCATGTAGTGCAGTAGGATGGTTTCTTTTTGTGTGTCTGTGCCTTTCTTTGGTGTGCAGGCTCCAAGGGTCCCTCAGGTCTGGCTGCATTCAGGGCATTGTGCCTGCTCCAGCCCCAAAATCCCACCCCACCACACAGTTCTGACCCATCATGTTGGCCCTGGTCTTAGCAGAGAGGACACTTTTGCTGAAAGCTCTTGAAGCTGTAAATATGCCCGTGTGGCTTTATTGGACGGTGTACATCAGACAGGAATCCAGGCAATGGTGGGCAGCAGCTCGGATGGAGACCCAATGGGGATGAGGATGGAAGAGAAAATTCATCCCTTACTAGTACTTAGTTATTAGTCATACAGTAAAGAGAGGATGCTATCAGCATGAAAAGGCTTGCTCTTCATAATCTGTGCATATATGCATCAGTGGAAAGGCAGGTGGAACATCAGTGGAATATCAGTTTGCAGTCAGGTACAATGCCTTCCCCATCTCCAGTGGCAGCTCTTCTGTCTAGCACAGAAAGCTGTAAACTTACAGGAGTTTACAGGGATTCAGTGTGCATTTGCAGATCAAACCATTTCTCCGCTTTGCAACCTCACAGCTCCCAAATCTCCTCCCTAGCACAAAGGGACACTGGACTGAGCAAGAGCCCGTAGCTGAAAAGGAAAAGCTGGATAGGTTTTTCTTATTTAATCCACATTATAGCCAACCCATGGGAAATCCTGTTAAAAGATCAGTGAGGATTTTCTGAGTCAAGGGAAATGTTACCTCTCAGTTAGGGAGTCCTTTGGATGAGCCAGGCTTCAGGAGGCCCGATCTGCTGCAAAAATCCCTGCACTAAAGGCAAGGGGGGGCACACACGGATCAAATTGTTGTCCCAATTCCTTCTTTCCTTAGTATTTTTCAAAGAGGAAAGGAAAAATATACTTTGAATGCACTGAAAATATTGTGTACTTCTTGCAATTGCTGATTTTGTGTTGTTTCCTTTGTGCCATGTTGCTAAAGGGGGAAGCACCTGCCATGGCAAAGGGACAAGAATTGGATGCAACAGGAATGCCGCCAGCTCCATGCAGTCCCAGGGCTGGGACTTCGTGTGCTGAAATCCGAGAGATAACAAATGAAGGTGAAACATCTGAGAAGCCTAAAAAGCAATGGATGAAGCAGGACAGAGGTAATAACAAGGTGAATCCCAGTCTGTAGAACTGAAATACACTCTCAGCCATGCACGTGGGGTTGAAGCAGGTTTCCCTACCAAGCAGCAAGTAGCCCCATGGATCTGGTGGATGTCTTGCCCCAGTGCTTCAGGCAGTTGCTTGGTGCATAGCATCCTCCATCTCTTGGGATTCAGAACAAAATGTAGGTAGGATCATGCCCAGAATGGTCAATGTTGGTCTGCAAGTGTCAGCCTGTTGACGAGGCAGACAGATCAGGATGGGGTGGGGGATGCTGGTACCCCTGAGGCTTTCTCCTTTCTGCTATTAGAGAAAGATAGCCTCTTTGATAGATATCAAAGAGCCATGCTGTCAAAAGAATAGGGAACAAAACAGAGAGAGGGAATAGGAGGTCCCTGGATGCACAGTGTGGGCTGATGGATTATGTACCACGGACCCACCACTACCGATCTGTACTTTTCCACAGACTCCTGCTGCTTGGACAGGGTTCAGCTGGATCCTTGGATCAACTCCTTGCTTAGATGGAGAAGCTTGTCCGAGCTTCCCATGGCGAAACTGAACCTGCACAGTCTCCCCCAGCCTTGTGGTTCAATGCAGCTGGAGCTCAGTGGGGAGCCTGGGTCCATCCCTTTCCGAGCCTGTTGGCAGCTACTTATGGAGAAGCAGCTTTTTCCAGCCACGGGCTGGAGCCCGCACATGCTCCCTCAGCCTGGCCTTGGCCTTGAAGCTGCTGCTGGATGCTGAGGCATCAGGGAACATGCCGAAACACCAATTTATAGCCAGTTTGTGCTGGCTGCTTTAAGCCCCTTCTACTCCTTTCATTAGCAGTGGGCAGGTCAGGGAAAGAGCTGTCTGAGCTTCTCAGTGCACCTGCCTATACAGCCATGCTCCACAGCTCATGTTCCCATGCACAGGCACTGCCCTTGTGACCTCTCTGGCTCCAGGTCTGTTCCATTAGAGCTGCAAATGCTTTCAGGAAAAGGGCAGAATGATTTTGAAGTGACTTTAATTTGGGAGGCTGGAGTATTTCTTCCTCCTCCTCTTCTTTCCCTCTTATTCTTTATTTCTTTGGTGCTATCTAAACAGTTGTAATTCCTCAGTAGCTACTTCTGCTGTCTCTTCTTTTCCAAGGCCGTGCATGGGATGGGATGATTTATGTGCACAGTAGAGATAGTGGTTGAGCAACGGGAACTGGAGAACACAAGTAGAGAGCACTGTGCAGTCCCCAGCTGCTGAGGGTGGCTCCTGCCACATCCCCAGCCCTGACCACTCAATGAGGGATTCCCCCCATATCCAAGATAGCACATTTGCCAGGTTATCACACAGACCATTGCTATCAGATAGGAACCGAAATGCTTTTGCCAGTCATCCAGGGAACATCCCTTGCTTTGCATGCAAAGCCCAATAAAGCTAAAATTAGCAGTGTTTCCCTCTACAAAGCAAGTAATTCATTCAGGAGAGGGCCTAAGGAGAAGTGTGAAGAGAAAGGGAGCTCCCCTTATAAAATATTTACCACCTTAGCCAATGCCTCCTGAGGAATTCTGGAGAATGGTGTAATTAGGCTCTGAGCTCTGCTCCTGTTTCCTGCATCTCCTGTCCTCCCTTCCGCTCATCCTTTATTAATGAGGCCTTTGCATGAAATAACGGAATGTTTGTTTCCTGGGGGGCTCTTTATCCCTTTGTTCTTGCACAAGAAGGGAAAATACCATTACATCTAACAGAAGAGAGTTTTAAAAGGTGTATAAAAGTAGTTTTAGGGGGTTTTATATGTGTGTGCATATATATGCTTATATACATACACACACATTCCTTGAACCCAAGCAGGCCTTTCTCATGTGGACCTCCAGTTCCATATAAGTCCTTTTCCTGATACTCACCCTACACATGCCTCACTCGTTTTAACTCTATCTCATATCTTCTGGTGACGCCAGGAATAGAGGATCAGTTTCAAAATGAAACATGTGGGGGCTGAAAAGCATCCAGCGACATCTCATTTGACTTGGACTCGTTCTAAGGTCAGAAACAAGTAATTGTTTTATAAAACTCAAATTTGCTAGAAGGGCTTAATGCATTTTTTAGAAGGGCTGAGTAATAAAGTAATTGTAGATTTATTGCTGCTTTTAACACCAGGAGAAAGATACATCATTCCACTTGGGACCACTTAAGCATATAGTGTTTTAAAGGATAGAGCCTAATTCATAATTACAGAAGTGTTTATTCACCTCCCTTTTTCTTTGTTTCATGTATACTTTGAGGAAGAAATGCAAGTGTGGCTTTAGTGAAATTCAAGACTCATGGTCTTTAGGGACGGAAGTCTGGCTTGGCTTTCCCTGGTTGCCCAGAGCCTTTGTGGCAACCCCAAGCAAATGACCTATTCCCATCACAGCCCCTGGTGCTTGAGTCCATGTTTTTCTCTTCAGTGTAAAGGAAAGCTCTGAATTTCTTCATATATTGAGCAAGCAGCTGAAATAATACTGCCTCACAAGCCATTATGTATTTTTTATTACTCAGATAGTAAAATATTGAAATGACTTCCGACAGAAAGAGAAGAGCAAGAGAAAACACCCAGGAGAAATGGGTTTATCTCAGAGGCTTTAATGGAATGGTGTAAAACACTTTTATGGCGAAAAGAAAAGAAGATTTATTTTATCTTATGATCACCTGTACTGTAAGTGAATGCCTTCCGCAAAAGCCTTCCCACTCCTGTGTTTACCTGCCATCAGAGGAAGGTGGTGGTGAATCCAGCACACTCATAGCAAACCTGAGCCTCATTTTTTCCAGGAGCTGAGCTGGAGTCCCATGCGTACCATAGGATGTGCCAGGGATGAGGGACAGAAGCAGCTCCTGCTGTGCCCAGGATGGTCCCCTCCATTGCTCCATTGCAGAGACAAGACCTCTAAGAAAGTTGTTCACTTGGATTGATTTTTGTAACCTTCATCCCCATGAATGGGATTTGCTGTCTGGTGACAGTTCATTGCATGATTTGATTTCCCAGACAGTTCTAGAGATACTGTAATTTAGCAAATGATTCTTGCAAAAGAGCCACCTAGCCCTGCTTTTATTCCCTCTAAGTGGCTTTGCCCATGGCTGGAAAGCAGATCTCATTTTGAAGTTCAGACTACTTGGTCCTTCTTTGCAGCCCCTTGTGTGTGCTTGTGCCTGCGGAAGGGACCTTGGTGCCATGCAAATCGCATGAGCCTGGAAAAGAACCTGGAGCAAGAAGGTCCCATTTGCTGATGCTGCATCTTGGAGGGTGTGGGATGGGAGCTGCACTGAGTCATGGGAAGAGCTTTGCTGAATCAAGGCAGAAAACAGCAATGTCCTGAGAAACTTTGAGGTCTTTATGTCACATATGTCTGCCAGAGGAAGAGGTTCCCTCCTCCAGCTCTCAGTGAGGGTGCAGGGTATCGTGGCATGGGTTTGTGAATACAGTCCAAGAAGCAAAGACATGCTCTATAGCAGCAGGATTCATCCACCAAGATGGATCAAGGCAAACACAGACACAAGCCCCCTTGTTTTGAGGGGCTGGATGGGAGTGTGTTGGGTTTGAGAATGGTGATGGCTGCTCCCATCTCCTCTCCCTGTCTTATGAGCAGCAGTTTGGGGCTGCAACTTCTCCATGCTGGCTCAGAACTAGCTGGGACCCTGAGGGAACACCCTGGTGGGTGTCACTTGCCCAATGCCTGTCCCTGGAAGCTGTGCTGAGCTCTGCTTTGCTCCACGACTTTGCTGACACCTTTAAAGAGGGCAGCTGTTCTCCTTTTGCTGAAGCAGCCTCCTATTGCTAAGGCAAGATGATTGCATTTCATACCTTCCCAGCTCTAATTTGCACTTCTTTGGGGAAGATGATAGGACAAGTTACATCAGAGCAGCTGCTGTCTTGCTGGGTTTTAAAGGAAAAGGAAACAAATCCCCTTCTTTGTTGCTTTTAAGTTGTTTTAGTGCTTACAACATGGGCCTGGCTGACCTCTCAGGGGGGCTACACATCTCCACCAACAGAAATGGGGATGTTAGAAATTATGGAGGGGCAGTTGTTCATAGTATCACAGAGTGGTTTGGGTGCTGACTGTTTAAGGATGCGTACATTGCAGAGCCAGGGAAACCATGGGCATTGTTGTGAGTGATTTCTGAAGGTTTTAAAATAATTTTCTTCTATTTCTTATTTTCCAGCATGCTGCTGACACACTGGAGGAAAACCATGGGCTGCACGTGTGATAAGGATTCCCTCACTGTATCTCTATTGGGTTTTTTATTAAACACTGACATGAAAACGTGTCCATTTAATGTGTTAAATCCCATCTCAGTGTTTCTATAGAAACCAGCTGCCTGTTCATTACAGCATGAGGATTCCCAGGCTGACCTCATCAGAATCTCCTCCCTGGTGTCTCTCCCACTCCCTGCTCACGCTGTTCCCTCTGTTGTCTCTGAATCTGACCTGCCCTTGTGTCACACCTCACCCTGAATCCCCCTTCCTATCCCTTGCCACCCGCTTCCTCCCCATCACCCCAAGGATCTGAGGATGGAAAAGGATTCCCAACACAAAGGGGCTGTATAAAGCTGATGTTTGCAGAAAAGCACCATCATCATGGCAGGACTGATTTATATTTCCTTTATTCCTCTGTCAGTTCATTGCCATTTACTTGATGCTGAAGGAGAACTACTCTCTTAAAACGCCATTAAAATATTCCAGCAGAGGATTCGGGGACGTGCATCATATGCCTAATGAAAAGAGAATCCCCTTGAATACATTTGACTTCCAAGTGTAAAATCTGCACATTTGCTGCCTCTTAATTGGCAAGAAGCATCTGCATAAATCAGAATGTGCCTGTTCCTGCCATGGCTCTGCATATGGGTTGGGGACTGCTGCAGTGGCCCTCCCCCCAAAGTGGCAGCTGCCACCACAGCATCCTGCACTTCTCCAGGCACTGTTCTTGCCTGTCTTTCCCTCGTGTTTCTTTGATACTGTACACTGTATCCCTGCTTTTGTGCGCTGATAAGCAAAAGGCCCTCTCCTACCAGTCTTTATGCACAGCAGACTGTTCCCTCCTTCCCTTGGCCAGTCCTGCAGCTCAGAAACCAGCACTTCCCAGGACAAGTGTCACTCCTTGTTGCCTTTCCCCTCTTCTCAGCTTTCACCTCCTTCTTTTAAACCATCTTATTTTGCCAGAGATTATTACAGAGGACAAAGTAAAGGCAACATCCCCTTTTAAAACTGACTGTCAGGTTTATTGTCACTTTAACCTGAGCACTTGACAAGTCCTTGGGGCCTCTCTGGGTTTTTTCCCTTCAATCAAGAGAAGCAGATGAAACAAATCAGGTACACTTGGAGACACAATGTGGGATATTGCTCCAGAACACCCGTATGTCCTTGTTTCCTCAAAAAGCAGGTGAAATCCCATTTCCAGGGTGAATTTGAAGTATCTGCTCAGCTGTTAAGACACATTTTTTAACTAATATTCCCAATCAGCCAAACTCCATCTCCCATATTTCCTCCAACCTACCCATGTATAACCAGATGCAGGATAATCCTGCATACTTCTGCCTTCACCAGGTGCCCATGCTTAGTAGTTCTGAGTGTCTCCAGGTCCCTCATCTATAAAAGGAGAGACTTAATAGCACTTCAGCCTGTAACGAAGGGTGATGAGCATCATCTTCAGCTGGGCATGTGTTTGGTGGAGCCATTAACACCTCAGGCTGCATCTAGAGAGGTTTGGGGTGTGCTGAGAGGTGGAGGACTGGCAGCAAGGAGGCAATGTACAAGAGCAAAGGTAAGAGGGGTCCTGGTGGGCTGCTGAAGAGTTTGAGTTAACTTGTTTTCTACTGTTAAGGGGTGTAGGTTAATATTTGGCAATTGAGCTCTGGTGTTCAGCAAGTCTTTGGTTCCCCTTTTCAAACCCAGGATAAGGGGAAAATAAAGCTCTTGAGTGTGTTTGGAGCCACCTAATTCAAGCAGTGTTATTCAGAGTTGTTAGTCTAGGATGCTCCTAGGTCCTTGCTGCAGGCAGGTTACTAAACTGAGACACTGAAGGAGATCCCATGAGGGTAAAGCTGCTGCTTGATGTAGGTGGACAGTATGTGCTTCTGTCATTCCCATAAGTCAGGAGAATGGATGGAAAGGGATTTAATGGTAAAGGAAGGGAGAACATGAACAGAATTTGTTTGGAAACCTTTGAAGAATTAGCCCCTTTTCCCAGTTTTCCTATTCTAATGAAAGAAACAATGCTGAAAGCTGTTGGTTTTCAATCTGTATGGTAGCAGAAAATGTTGGACAGGCACATAAATGCAGAATGATGCTGAAATCAATATTCAGCTGAGTAATTGCCATGAGATACTCAAATGACCTTCCAGAATAAGGAGCACTGTGTGATGAAGCCAGCCAGAAAGGACAGTTAATATGGGTTGGTTGGTATACTAGACCTAGTTGTCTTAATTGTGGTGAGAGTTATTGCTGCTATGAGAGAATAGAAGAGTGAAATGGAAGAAATAAAGTATGAATAGCCTGAGTATATGGACAGGGGAGAAAATTGAAATGCAAGAGGTGAAAGGAAGCTTTACAGGGAGATGACTTGCCTCATGGAGTAAATACATAACTAGGGAATATATTGGTGATATATATTTTGAGGAATCATCTTGACTATGAACACCAATGGTGCTTCAAACAACCTGAAAGAAGATTTAAGAGGGCATAAAAAGAGTTGGCTTCACAAGAAAGGACAGAAATAGGGTTGAAACTGTAGTCTTTAAATAAATCAGCCATGAGATGAAAAGTAAATGAATTGGGAAAGCAGCTCTTAATAATCTACTGGTGAATTGGAAATAAAGCTGCTTCCTCTGCTGTGATTTAAGGCTACCTTATCATTCCCTGCTGTAGTAGGGAAACTCCCTCCCAGGTTGCATAGGGAGGAGCATGTGCAGTGTGGCTCTGTGGAAACCAGAGCATGTAAATGGAGAGAAGCCAAGTTCATAATAACTAAGCCATAAATAAAAGGCTTTCTACACAGGAATCCTTTTATCAAGGAGGAGAAATGCAGAGCATCTCCTTTATCTTGCCTTCCGGCTGCCCTGCAACTTCTGATGTCCTCGGATTTGAGAGCCACTGTGACCTGTGGAGGAGCAAAGCCAGGATCCCCTGAATCACTGTTCAAAGGGGTGTTGCTGGGAGCACATCACTGCTCTGAGCTCAGCCTGCTGCCTTCCCACTCAGCTCCTGCAGAGCTCGGTCCGACCTGTGTCCCTTGAAATTCCTCAACTTTTCAAGCAGGGATTTGGCTTCTTTCTCCACTCCTTTTTTGCAGCAAACTCAGCTGTGGAAATCTGGGGAAGTTAGGATCTTATCACATCTGTGCACACAAAAGCTCTTGGAAATGCTCTCATCGGTGTGCCATGAGCCAGCCACAAGCACTAATAGGCAGAAACAGCTCAACGCATTTTGCCCATGTTCCACCATAGCAAAATATGCCAACATAGTGCCAGTTTTCTCCTGCATTTCAGATGTGCTGGAATCCTGTGCAGAGCAGTAGCAGGCAGAATACTGCAGATAGCAAAAGAGAATCCAGTTTGTGTGAATAGTCCATTGGTTGCATCATAATAGTGCTTTCGCTTGTGCAAAAATCCCTGGGTAGCTGGAAATTGCTCACCAGCTGAGCTTCTGTTCCTGTGGCTGTGATTATGCAGCTCTTTAACACCCATCTCGATGCCCCTGCACCTTACATCATCTCTGGCAAAGCTAATGATGCCACTTGCTGTGTTGTGACAGCCAGTTCATATGCCTGAGAGCCGAGGGAGCTGCAGTCTCCAGCCCGAAGCTGCAGTTCATAAGGTGGTGGCTTCATGGAACACAGAACTTTGATTCTTAGCTGGGTTTTAACCATCCTCCCATCCCCACAACAGAGCCTTCTTGCCTAAATCTAGGTGTGATTTTAAGTCTCCTTTTGGCCAGAGGGGTGAGTTGGAGCCCTGGCTCCAGCTACCCACATGCCTGCAGCCCCATGGGCAAAATGATTGATGGGTTCAGTTGTCCTCCTGCAGCTTTTCCCTGTCTCACAAAGGACAGACAGGCTGTAACATCCTCCTGTTCCTCTCCACCCAGGCTGGTGCACAGTTTATCACCTCTCTAATGTATTGGTCCCTCTGCATTGAGTGCCACAGGTTATTTAAACACTATATTTTCTTCCCCCTTTAAGCAACTGCCATCTAATTTATGAAATCAAACTGTTGTACCAAATCCCTTTTGACTCAGAAGAAAGGATGCACAAGAGATGGTCTCAGATTAGGAACCCAGTGCTTGAGGTTCCCAGTCTGGGACCAAAATGCACCCCCAGGCTGGCAGAGGGAGAGGACGTAGCACAAACCGAATGGGAGAAGAAACCAGGACTTGCCAGGCACATGTTGCTCAGCATCATCCTATTTCAATATTTATAGGATGCTGTCTCCTCTCAAATGTAAAATTGTGCTGTTATCTCTGTATGTGCAGATTTCCTACAAATGCAGATATACTCGCTCCATATGAGAACTCTTTCAATCCCTTCAGTTATTCCCTTCATAATTAAAGCATAGTCTTTAGGAGCTTGTCTTCATTTTCCTTCTCGCATGATAAGGATGGGTTTTTAGCTCCAGC
Source organism: Psittacula echo (assembly GCF_963264785.1). Classification (NCBI taxonomy): domain Eukaryota; kingdom Metazoa; phylum Chordata; class Aves; order Psittaciformes; family Psittacidae; genus Psittacula; species Psittacula echo. The sequence goes on from NC_137739.1 coordinate 2,252,801, forward strand.
ACACAAAATCCGATATGCAGCACCCCAAAAGTGCTGCATTTTAGGGGTACAGTTTCTACAGTCTTCTTGGTACTCTCATTCCCCAGAACCATCAGCATCTCTTATAACCTGGGAGGTTCATCTCTTGACTCATTTGCAAAGTCTTAACAGTGCCTTTTTCTTGCCAAATTAATGAGAATTCCCACCTGAAAAGCTGAGCTTCTGAAAATTGCATGTTCCAAAACTGGGAACTCCAGGGGAAAGGAAGTTTGGCAGGAAAAGTTACCTTCTTGTACTCTCATCATCATTTCTGCTACTGCTGCCTTCAGGGATGCCTTTGAGAGATGAAAAGGGCCCTATTTCTCCCCCCAGGTAACCTCTTGAAACCCAGCAAAGCTTCACTGCTGGGAAATCATTGCAGGCATAAAGAAGAACGAGCACCACCCACCCCAAAGCCTCTTACCTGCTGCTGATAAGGAACCTGATGTTTTCTGTCTTGCCCTAGCCAAGGATTTCTGTCACTTTTCAATGCAAAACTATGCGGCTCTGCCCCTACATTTGTGATGTGAAAGATGTAGCTCAGCTTAATTCCTTTACCCTGTGAAAACACATTTCACTCCAGGCAGATGGCTGCTGGCTGGCACAATATCTCACTTTCTGGCAACCTCAAGGCCTATAGGGACTGTGTGTTGTACCCATAGAGCTTACCCTATATCTGTGCAGCCCCAATCTTTCCCTGCAGGGACACATCTGATTTTTAATAGCATCCCTGTCCTTGTTTTATCAGGGCCTGTCAACAGCATGAAGAAATGCCTTGATACATAAACACTGAAACCCTGTATTTACCACACTGGGTGCACTTGCTGAGCTGTTCATCATCTAATGTTACTGGTGTTGCGTGGCAACCACTGTTTCAGGGTTTGCTGACTCAAAGAGCCTCTGTACTTTCAAAGGTTCAGTGTATTTATTTGACAGCCTCTACCTTCAATGGGTCCTGTTTCATCTTTGTGTAGCTGATGTTTATAATGATTAGGAAAACAATGTAATTTGGGTTTCTGGAAAGCCAGGCACTTAGTAGGTTTATATCATTATTATTATTATTATTGCTACTACTGCAGGGAAAGAAAGATTTGAGGCTGTTGACAAAGAAGACCCAGCGTGTTTGTGACTTTCCAGGTGTATTTTCCATCAGTCAGCATTGCATCATGTTAGTGAGAGCCTCGATGGAGGCAGGCTCCCATCAGTGAAGCCCTGTGAACAGTGAAGCTCTGTTCACTGAGCTGCCGTCTCACCCAGGAGTTATTTTGGTGATGCTCAGTGGGTGCCTCACTGCTGCTCAATGGCTGGAGCAGGCAGAGGTGATGCCACGTACCCACCAGGCAGCCCATGGTGTTGTCTGCAGCACATCTCCTTGCTTGTGGAGCTGGGTTTGGTGCTGAGGTACTGGCAGTGCAGGCTATCAGGGATGCTTTCCCCTCTGCAGCCAGGCTTGGAGGAAGTGCAGGTGGCAGCCAGACCTCTGCTCCTCTGTAGCTGTTTGCCCCACATGGAAAAGGTTTGCAGGTTTCCTCAGAACAGAGCAAAACCTCACCCCAGATGCTGCTAGCATCAAACCAGAATTGGTCATTAAACACAACCCAGGTTTAGGGGGTTCGAGGTTTCTTAGCTTGGACTTTTACTGTAGTAAAACCACCACTGCACAGCATTGCATCATTCCCAGTCGAAAGGTACCAAATTCCATGTTACAACATGGAACTTCCTGAAGAGTTCTCTGGCATTCCCAGTGTGTGTGGTGCTGTAAGTACGATGCTCAAATAGGGGCTTGGCAGCTGTTTGGTTTCAATATGCTGCATCATATTATTAAATCCCAGTGCTATGGCTAGCAACACATTTCTTTCTATTAATGGATTGACTATTTAATTGATACGAAGATGGTCCTTCACTTTTGCATGTGACTGCTGAAGGGTATTGGCAGTTTCCCATCTGTATAGTAAGATATTATGAGAGATCCAGACCTCAGTGAGTCTATGTTTATTCAGCCTCCTATTTGAGTTCCAGTTGTCAACACTGAGGGATGTTTCTGGTGGCTTTAGCTAAAGCCTTTGGAAAGGGATTATGAACTCCATGATTTCTACGCACACTGTAGCAAAGGCAAGTCCTTGTCAGGCATTTCTCAGCTCATGGCTGTGTTGCTTCTCCAATGCACGTCACTTTTTCTAGGTGAAATGAGGGCAGATCAGTCACTGAGGGCTTGTTTGTACCTTTAGGAAATTCACAGGTTGTTTTGGGGGTGTTTTCTTCTTTGCGTGCTTGCTTTGTAAGTGACAGCGCAGCAGAACTTCAACAAGGAAGGGAGCGGAAAGGAGAGGAAAATATGCTGGAAGTTGTGGCAACTGGGAGTCCAGGTTCACAGTTGGCCTTTGCAGGCATTGTCAAGGTGTATTTTGCCTCCTGCTGCCAGCTTGATGCATTGTCAGAGGGTGACAGGTTTAATTAATGCTGTGTGCAGAGGTTGCAGGAGAGGACACTGAGTTCTGCTTACTAAAGAAAGATCAGTTTTTCAAAGCAGGTATGTTTTAATGAAGGGAACAAAAGGGTAACTTTTCCCCATAGGCAGGGGGCTTCTTCCATAGATGCTTCATTTGTGTGGGTTTCACCACATCTGAATGCTGTGGAGTTGTTCCTCTTCCAGATGTACCCTTCAGCTCATTCACTATCTGAAGGAAGACTGCATATTGGAAATAGTCGTTTCAAGTAACACCATGTTCAATGTCAGCTCTGCAAAGCAGCCATGCACTTGCAGGGCTTTGCCCAAGCTCCTCTCCCTTACCTGGGTGCTTGGTAGTGATTCTAACACCAACACAGCAGAAAAGAGAGCAAATACCTCAGATCTTGTGCCTGCATCACTGCAAGATGCATGTTGAGCCAAAGCTCTGCATCCCATGGCTCCAGTAAATGGTCCATCTGCCAGAAAACCCTGGGCGCCTCCTTGGCTCCATGCAGGAAAGAGCCCTTGACCTTCATGAAGTGGGTTGATCAATGTAAATATTTAGGATTGGAGCATGTTTCCAGGATGTTGATCATAGTTATAATACTCCACAAGTTATATCCTAGGGTTTCCATTCCAAAGGGCTTTGAAATCAATTCTCCTTTGGCTTAATCAGTGCTACATTGCCTGATACTGAGGAACACTTTGTAAGACACTGACCTAAATCAGGGAATCGTAAAGCAAGAGGAGCCTGGAGGTCAGGGATCCACCAAGCAGCCTCATCATTATCATCTTCAGATGCAATATTAGCAGCTGTAAGAACTGACTTTTGATTCTAGTGCTTTGTAACACGGTGCTGCTGCATCCTACATACACCTTGACAATACTTCATCATTAACCCACATAAAAGCACTCAAGGAAATGAAAAGGTTGCTATAGGCAACCTCCTTCCAACCTTGCAGCATTAATTGCAGGACTCCCTGAGTGGAGCAGGGGTTCCCCACCCGTTAACTTACCACATTGACAAGAAGGCAGCAGCAGCTAAAATTAAGGAACTGAGCTCAACTTTGCCTTAAAATGGCAGGAAAAGAAAATAAATCACAAGTTTTAGCTGTGGCAAGCCACAAAGTATTTTAATTGGGTAAAAAGAACATGAATTGTTGTTCTCGAATGAAGCAAAATGGGTAGAAACTGTAATTGAACCAATGTATTCCCATAGAAGTGTAATTGAGACTTAAACTTAAATAATAATCTTCTAATCTACATTACTTGTGACAATCTAGAGAAGGAATTATTAGCAATGCTTTCTAACAGGGGGCTTTGATCAGGTTCTCATCCCTCCAAAGAAATCTCTTGCTTTAGGAGAAATAAATCACATTTTAGGAATGAATGAGTTCTTCCATTTGAGCTTATCCTCCAAAGTTAACCAAATTCTGACAGGTCTATAAAGCAAGCTACATTCTCTTTATTGGGGTGACACGGCATCCATGTCATGGATGTGCTTTGTGCTGTTTCCTGTGAAAATCATCTCCTGTTTTACCAAGTTCTAATCTTCAGGAAGAAAATGGGGGTTTCGTCCACTTGGTAAAGACTTGTTGGAGCATTGCAGGGAAACCCCTGAAGATCATCCATGTGATGAGCCCTGCTTGGAGTAAGACACTGCAACCCTTGATTATAAAATGAGCCTGGGGGAAGAACCAAAAGCACTGAGCCTTGCCTCTGCCAGCAGCGCTGCTCCTGCTGATCTTCTGAAACAGGGGAAGGGAAGAGGAAGGTGATGGATTGACCTCAAAAGCTGAATTTGAAGGCATAAAGGGGCTGTTCTATCAGTGGGAACTGGGACAAGGAGCCTTTGGAGATCTCTCACTACTTTTTGGCCAGCCATGGATAGTCCATTCAAGGTGGTGGAGAAGCAAGTGGGTTGAGGATGAATGTTTTCTGCTGTACAACCCATAAGCACTTGAGTCCTGGATGACAGCACAGACCAAAAACCGGTTTTACCCTCAAAGTACTTTAGTTGAGGGTACACTTGCATGATTGCCAGGGATTTCCTTTGCTATCTGTTTGCACAACTGGCTTCACACACCTCGGAAGAGCAGGACAAAGCACCAGCACGGACTTGAGGCGAGGCTGCTGAAATCCATCTCTGCTTGGGCAAATCTATGGTCTAAAACTGCATCTGTGGGTGGCTGAAAATGCGGCACACATGTATCTGCTGAGAAGGTATTGAACTTCCTTTTGAATGCACCCCGCTAGCCAAAAGCTTTGATGCTCACTCAGGGGAAGAGCAAAGCCACAGTGCAACAAACCCAGCTGAAAAGGCTGTTTCAAGCTGAGCATCACTGATGTGGCCTAAGCTAAGTTTCATCTTACTGAAGCCAGAACCATTGAAAGAGAATGAAAATGGATTGACTCGAAAGCTCTTTAAAATCTTGTCTTTACTACAAGCCTCTTAGGCTTTCTGTCAGAAAAACAGCTCTGATTACTGCTTAAAGCCTTGTCCACACCAAGGCACCAGTAGCCTTTGAGAGATACTAAATTCACCCAACATTCATCCTAATGGACTAGAGCCTTTATTACAGTTAAGAACAACTATATATTAAAAAGAATCAGCCCAAAATCACAGTGAAGTATATTTGGGTGGAAAGTTTTACTGGAATGAGTGGAAAAGTCAGACCTATACACAGTTTTTTCTAATGCAGTGATTTGTGTAGGGTCTAATTGTGAGAACATTCCCTTGGTAATCAGCGCTTAGCACAGGTAAGATTATGTGTTTTGCTTGATGAGTGAAATAAGGCTTGTCTCAGAATAACTATGGGCATGGACCAGGATGCAGATCGATCCCTTATGGGATCAACTTGGCCACTTTCATGTTACCCACAGTAAGTAGCCTATGGGATTTCATGAGAATAGTCACAAACTGATGTACTGTGAAGGGAACAGGCTGGAAGAATCTGGCTCCTTTTCCCTCTGTTTTATTTTTCTCTGCTTTGTGTAATAAAAAACCCTCTGAAGAAGGAGAAATTAATATTTCCAGCTGATTTTTTTTGGCAAGGAGGAGCAGAAAGGAGAGGGTTGGGTGAGCAGCCAAAGCAAATAGGTTGGAGAAAGGGAAACCTCTTTAAAATGGGAAACACTTTCAAAATGTCATCAACAAAACAGAGGAAATAAGGAAAAAAACAAACCAAAACAATGCTGTCCATAGGGATTAAAAAGAAAGGGGTCAAAAATCTCAGCATGAATGAGATGTAAGTGGATAATTGACACCATTCTGGTTTTCACAGTTCTCAGGGAAAATGGTGCTAGTAAAAGCCTGTAGGGTCAGTGAGTGCACATGTGCCTTGTTTCACAAACAGCACCCAGAAATGCTGGGTTTTCCCTTACCTCTGCTTTGGGAGGGCATCCCTGGGAACGTGCTCATGGATCCATCCTGCTTGGCTGTACTGAGCTCATCTTAATCGTCTGCTGCTGTATTTCACAGGGACCTGCTAATGAAAGACAGGGAGAAAAACCCCGTCCTGGTAAAATGCCTATAATGAAACATGACTTGAACTGATGTGCACTGCCACTGATTTCCCAGCTTAACGCCTATGAGCAGCCTCACACAACACATCAGTTGGCAGCGTTGTATTAAGTGTTACTTCTTCAAATCAGGCGGCAAAGGGACTTGTCACTTCCATTTCCTTCACGGGCGCAATATTTGCTTTTTAATCGCATCAAATCAGGGAGGCAATTTGGACTTTGTTCTGCTTAACTCTTGGGCTGGCTATGCAGGGTTTCTACCAGCTTTAGAATGTAGAGGAAGAGCAAGGGCCAAGGCAGGTGCATTCCCCTGCTCGCCTGCACAACACCAACCCCATCAGTGCTTTAGCAAACATATAATGACATGGAAAAACGTTTTTAGCCTGTATGAAGTTCCTTGCCCACCTCATTGCAAGAGGGGGAGAGGTAGAACTGGCTTAGAGAAGCCAGCAATGCATCTGCAATGAGCCCAGCTTAGAATAAATTGCCTTAATTAGAGCCTGGGGGATGCTTTCCCCTCTGCAATTGCTGGCAAAGAGCCTGAACACAGGCTGGTGCTCAACGTGTGGCTCTGAAGCCAGACTCACCTTCTGGAGCTGGAAGCCTCCAACTGGGATTGGGTTTGCTTTTGCTTTGTGGTTTCTTGGTCTTCTGCCTTCATAACTTTGCTGTCGAGATTGAAACCTGTTGCATTGCTGGAAGGAAGCCCGTAACTCCACTGAAAGGGAATCTGCATCATCCAAGTGCTTCTCCAGGGGCAGTGATCTGTTAGGAGGCAGAGCAGCTCACAAGCCCTTGGTGCTCCCTATCTGAGACTCAACAGGGTGCCCTGGGGTGTGTGGCTTATGGCATCTCATGCCACAGCAAAGGGAATGCTCCCTCCTGCCTTGATGTGTCCCAGCCTGATGCTTACTTAGCAAACCATTCTCAGTGCATGGGCAGGCACGTTTAGTGTGGGGTGTCCCTGCCCATGGCAGGGGAGTTGGAACTAGATGATCTTAAGGTCCTTTCCAACCCTAGCTGTTCTATGATTCTATGTTTCCCTGTGCTGAGCTGTGTACATCGGTACTGCAGCCAGATTCTGATGTCTACACATTTCCCTGACAAAGAAGTAATGTAAGTGCTTTTGCTTCTGATTGACACACTATTGCATGAAACAGCAATGATGGAACAAAAGCTGAACTCCAGCAACTGACTGTGTAAATAAATCTGTGCCCAGGATGTGTTGTCCATCAAACCCAGCCTCTAAATCCGATTTCCTGGCTTTTCCTTGTGCCAAGGCTATTGCTGTAGGAAAGCTGTTGTAGCAAACCTTTCCTGACCTGCCAAGCTGGGGAAATATTGCAAAGGTTATTATTTAAAAGGAAAAGTAAAAGGAACCCTTCTGGGCAAGAAGCTGGATGTGATGGGGCTGGGCTGGAAGGAGACTTCATGGGCACGAGCAGCGCTGAAGCTGTAATCCCTGTGCCAGGGCTAAACTGCATCATTTCTATCGTGGTTTGGTTGCTGTTCATTGCAAAACACCCCCAATACTCCCTCAGCTGTTAACATTCCCTGCTAATGAATTCCTGTCTCTCCTGTGGAAGGTGGTAGGTGTTATGTGTACAAGTAGCATTTGATTAATGTGAACATTCTGACAAGACTTGAACCCAACCTTGGAGGAGGGAGTTGGGAAACCTGGAGCTTAATGCGAGCTCTCACGCAGCTCTGCTTATAAAGACATCATCTGCTTTCACTCTGTTCACTGGTGGGGGCTGGAAGTGCCAAAATGCCCAAGGAAAAGTTGTTTTTATGACCTTCCCACCCTGGCCAGATGTACCAAGTAGGAAGAACTCACCAGAAAAGCTGTTTGTGTTGCATTTCCAGCCTGGTTTTGCAAAATCACATGGGACTTTGCATCACTTGGAGCAGTCTGTTGAGAGAAGGGGGACAGCACAACATGTTGGATGTGTTGCAAGAGCATTCAGAGACTGAAACATGCAGCAGGAGCCTGTGCTGGTAACAATGCAGACAGGGAGATCCTGTTCATTCCTATACTGAGAAGGGTAGACATACAATAGACTCCTTTCTAGGAGCCTATTTGCACCCCCTTCTGCAGATGACATGAGACTGCAGCAGACTTTAGGGCTGCTCCAACCTGCCCTTTCCACAGCGACACCAAAGTACCCCATGTGCAACACTCAACATCTCCCTTTCGTGGCTGACAGTGTAAATGCCTCTATCTGCACTAGTCATCCAAGCTCCCCATGAATGGAGAGAATTAAGCACCCAAGAGGGTGATTCATCTTGTCCTTCTGGAGCTGTCTAAAATAGGTCAATGAATCATGCTCCAAAAATGCCTTTTTCTCCTACAGACCAGCAAGGGAGTTTCAAGGAAGAGCTCGGATGCAGAAGCTGTGGACATCTCAGGGTGCATTTGTCACCCTACCTCTCTATTTCTTATTTTCCGTGTGGGCTGGCCCAGGGGAGGCTTTTTACCAGGAAGGAGCAGCTTCGCTATAGAGAAACTTGCACGTTTGATGAAGGGCCCTGGTATCTCCTGTCAGCTGGGTGCATCCATGCAGCCTCATGGACAGCGGCAGCCTCCTACAAGGCACTGTGGCTTGATGCTGCATCTTCAGACTTCTTTCAGCAGCACACCAAAGTCTCTCCTAGCTACAGGCAGTGCTTTGGGCTTGCAGACAGTGGATAACAGCACCCAGAGGACTTACAGTCTGTACCACCCTCCCAAATGCTGTTGGAGTAGCGTGGCTGCAGGGAAGTGGGAGCGCTGTTGGGTAACTTCGTGCACCCACATGCATGCGCATATGGAATGACAGCTTTTATTCTGACCAAGCTGGTGAAAGGCTCGTTCCTTGGTCAGCAGTTTCATTGCAGCCAAACATCTCTTTCTACTGCAAACAGGGTTCAGGATGCAGCCAGCTGCTCCTCAGCTCCCTTGCAGACTCCATTTGGATCCCAATGCTAATCCTGGCCATGCTTTTGGCGCTGTACCTGACCGATCAAACTGGACTCATCTGTGTGGTCAATCTGTCACAATCATCATTTATCTCAGCCTGCAAATGTGCCATTTGGGTCGCTCTGAGCTCCATGAGCTCCCTCCAATGAATTGCTCAGGAAGGGTGGAGGTGGGTCAGCCCTTTCCATGAGCAAGAACAGCCAAGGACATCATATGCAAGCAAGAATAATGTGCTTATAGCCCCGTTGCTCTAACCTTTCTGAAAGCTGTTGCTTTGGCTCTTCTGGTTTTGCTACCTCGCAGCTCAGACTCTGCAGCTTCAGGGTTTCAGGTGGAAGATATCAACTGAAGATAGATACCTACCTGGCTCTGTATCTTGTTGTCTTGCCAAAGCCGAGCAGGGAATGCTTCGTATGTTGGGGCCCAGAGGCCATCCAGACGTAGACATTCCCAACATGATCAGATCCTGTTAACAACCAGCATAGCAATGAGAATGTGGCCATTTTGGGGGGTTTCTTGGGCAGGCTGGTGTGTGAAGAGCTGACAGTTGGCAGTGCAGTCAATGTGTTCCTCAGCTCTAGGAGAAGCTGTAATGGGGTTAAACTATTGTACCTATGCTGGCTTCAGTGAAGTGTCAGAGCTGGAACCTTATTACAGTGTTTATTCATTTAGTTTTGGAGTTCAGGCAACCCAGACATCTGCCTTTAACACAGCAAACTAATGGCACAGCCAAGGGCTTTGAATTGGATGTGATGCATACATGAAAAACACAACTTCAGCCGTGCCACACGCTCCTGATTTACAGACAAAATGAAGAGCAGCTCTATCAATTTACAACCCTCTGATTGATGCTGTGATGCCTGTAATGTAGAATTGAATTGAATGGCATTATCTCAGGGAGGATGGTGAGCCAGGCTGGAATTGCATCCCTCTGCAACTGGGGTGGGAAGTGGATTGGGTGTTCATCTGTGGCAGCTTCCCTGCCCGAGCTGTGTTTCCTTTTGTGGCTGCTTTATCTTCTCCTCTGCACATTTTGAGTTGCTCCAGTGCTTGTTTTTAAGCGCTTCAGGGCACAATTATAATGAACAGCCCCATTTGCTTGCTCAGCTTGTGTATCTGCTGATCAGGAGAGTCATCTTTTGCAGATGATTATGGGATTACCTCCCATCACTGCTGTCTTACCCACAATAAGAACACTGTAGAGGTTTAGTGTCTATCATGCCCTGCAAAGCTTCCTTAAGGCCACCTTGCAGTGGGGGACACTAACATGGTCCCTCTGGCCATCCAGAGCTGCTGCTTTTCCTCCTTGGTGCATGAAATTACATGATAATGGGATCCTGCCAGGCAGGGTTCAGCTGTGGCAATGTGAAAGCATCACTACCTTTAATTTGTAATAGCACTTCATCAACTGGCATTGGGGAGGATGAAGTTTCCTGCCATTTTAATTGCCAAATCCATTGACCCGTTTCCTTCTGCAGCACTGGAGACGTGTTGAAAACTGAGGGAAATCAGAAAGGTGTTTTCCCTTAAGTCAAACCCGAGCAATCACGGCTTCCCAAAAAGGGTTGGCTTGGGTGAAGTTGTTAGACAAGAAGTCACAAAGTTCATCTAAGTCATCTTTATTCCCCCTGAAGCGTGTTGTGGCAACTGAGGTCTGCCCTGGACCACTGAATGTTCTAAAGAAAGCTCCAAGCAGCAGGTCTCAGCTCTCTGGGAAGATGGAAGATCCAGAAATCCTTTTTAGAGGGGGAAAGCCAGGAGGAAATCCTGCCAAATGAGATTCCTGATGTTGCAGACTCGGGATGCTCCAGCGTTTTGGATAATCACAGGAATTTGGAGCTGAGTGAGGTGTTGGTGCCAAATGTGTTGTGCAGGGATCAGGAATGGGGTCAAGGATTTTCCCTGGGGATCATTTCTCCAAGAACAGAGTCCTTGCACAACACATGTCCTCATGAGACTTGGAAAGCTGTGGACTTAACTCCGTTTTGATGCATCATTTTCATAGAATATATAGTATTGTTTAACAGTGAAGAAATTCTCCTAGAAAGAGAAAAGGGCTCCAAATCCTCTTATATATGAATATGAATCTGGAATCATATATAAAATAACATCCTTGTCAATCAGGAGCCATGTCATAGACACAAACCTGACGTCAAATCCAAGCCTAACAACGAAGCTGATAGTAACAGATTGTATGGAAGACTTCCAGCAATGGGCTTTTAAATGCAGTTGGCCAGACACTAGAGTGAACAGTGTTTGAGATGAACTCACCATTTCAAGTCTGTGAGGGCTCATTCTGAAGGACACCAATGTGCTCTGTTGCCCAGATGGAGGTTCTCTTTGAAAAGATGCCATCCGCCACTGATTTATGCATGCATGCACCTACACAGGAGGAGCAGACAAAGCAGCACAGAGAAACCCACTTTGAGGTGACACAGAATGCCTTCACTAAAACCACCAGAACCCCAAAAAGCTGCCTGGGTGTCCACATGTGGGTTTGAATCTGCATGCGATATTTAGTGATAGGGCAGCGTTTCCGAGGGGAGAGCAAGCACAGGAAATGGGAGAAACACATCCAGGCTTTCTACTAAGAAACAAAACTCACATCAAATCCTCACTGTGTGGGGCAGCTGGGAAAACATTCATAATTCAAAGAGGCAGATGCTGCCTTGAGCTGCGAGGAGGTTCAAGCAAGGCAGAGGAGAGCAAAGCATCGCACACAATCGATACGGCAATAGAGCAAGACTCCAGCTTGGCTACCTCCCCGCCAGCCAAGCACCAGCATCACTATTAATAAGGGCTGTGTTAAGCAGCTTTTCCAGGAAGCAGTGATGTGTGTTGCCCTCTAGATGACAGCAATGCCACCTAACAGTGTATTCTCTATAGAGATGTTTCCTTTCCCCATCCTGCCTCCGGCACTAATGCCCTCACCGCTTATGGAAATTAAGATTTAATAGGGTTTCATCAGGTGGGTTCTTTATGCTCCTTTAATGCTAATTAATTATTCAGGCTATAGTTGAGAGCAAAGCTGGAAGAAAATCAGCTGGCATTTCACTGTTATGCAATAAGCACCACTATTACTTGCAGCTAGCAGGGTCTCCTTAGATTTAAAATGACAGCTCAATCCTCTATGTTAAACACCAATTGAGATTATTAAACCCATCTATTGAGGCTTGAGCGTCTTTGCAGTAAAATATTCATCAGTTCCAGCTTGTTAGGGCTTGAAAGAGCAGATATATTTTTAATAATCAATTGTCATTTAAAACACCATAATGTTCTAATTAGAAATGAAACTTCAGTGTCCCAAATCAATTAAGATTGCATTTAAAATGTTAATTGAATACAAATGTTTATGGCTTTGAAATATTGTTCCTTCAAATCTCATTTCAATAAAGGTGTGTCACACTCTATGATATGTGAGTTTAAATGCTCATTTGTTCCACTCGGACTGTGCACGTGCTCTGCCACAGGTTGTCTGTATAGAATCATGGAATGGCTTGGGTTGGAAGGGACCTTAAAGCTCATCCAGTTCTAACCCCCTGCCATGAGCAGGGACACCTTCCACTAGAGCAGCTTGCTCAGCCAGGTTTTCACAGCAGGTGAAATTGCCACGCGTCAACTAATCTGAATTAACTAAATACATAATCAAAGCCTTTGACACTATGATTTGCTGGTCAGTCTTCGTTGGTGGCTTCAGACTCCCAGCACCTTGTGAAAGCATCACACAGATGCAGGGTTACATGCAGATGGGCATGTGGGTGCACAGCCCCTGGAAAGCAGGTAGACAAATTATTCCCCCCTGGAAATCACTTCTTTTCAATAGCATGTAGGTCATTGCTGATCCTCTGCTGTGGGATGCGATGTAAAAGAGTGTGCTGAGGCTCCAAGCATTCCCAGCACAGGTTCATAGGGGAATCCTTTCCGCTCGCTGCACTAGTTCATACCCCTGTTAGCAGCCTCAGTGAAGGGGGATAGGAAATGAACTGTGGAAGGGTAGTAGCCCTCTTAAAGCTGGAGCCAGCCTCCTCAAGTCAGTTCTCATCCATGTTACTGGAAAGGGACCCCAGTTTTATATCACCAGGAGGTTTACGAGCTTGCAGTGGGGAAAGAGAAAGTGTTAAAATCTCTTTTCTCTGTAAGAGTTTTCCATAGTGCTGGATTTTTAACCTAAGAAGCCCTTCAAGTACATGTGCTCGCTTTGTGTTTCACCGTGTTTTGGCAGTGCGTGTAGAAAGGAGCTTTCTCTGATGATGAATTCTCAATGTGCTGTCATTTTGTAACTCATCTCAAGCCAGATTTTACCGACTTCCCTTGTAAATACGGGTTAACATCCCTCACTGGGTCTTCTTAGCATCAAAATAATCACTCCTACACCTAGCTAGAAGGCAGGCAGATAACAGCAATTGTTTGTTTGCTTCATGTTTGAGTCTACTTGACCCAAGTGGGCTGAGCATTTAGAGGATTAGGAAAACCTGACACGTACAGAGTCACTTCATGTTGCTTGTAAGAGGCAAGTCAAAGACCAAGCTTAAAATGAGGTCTCGGGGCTCATCTATGAATAGGTAACGGCTGCAGAATCTCCATTATTCCTCCTCAGTCCCTTAGGACTTGCTCAGGTCTGAAGGAGCCAGCGATACAAATTGTACCCTCTGGAATTTGCTGCTGAAAAGGTCACAGTTTCCCCATCCGGGACTGTTTGTTCACAACCTCAATTAGCAGCAAAGAGCAGAAAATACAAGAGCCCACTTGAAGCAATGCACGAAAAGCCAGGGCCTTGACCGCCTCTTTTATTTGTCTGGGATTATCCTTATTTTGTAATCCTCTGAGTGCATCCCTCGCAGAGAAAGCCACTTTCAAAATGCCAACACGGAGCCATCAGCAATGATCTATCCGCAGAGCAGGATTAGAGGCTGCATCATTTAGACTAAAGAAATCCGTCAAGATCCAATGGATGCATTGCTGCTCCATGTTCTTTTTATTGTTATTTTCATCATTGTCACCCTTTTTCAAAGCTTCCTGGAAATCAGAGATAGAAAAGGCCTGTTAAGGCATCCAGCTGCTCGCACCAGATGTGGATCAGGAATGATCATAGTTCATCCAGTTTGAGATGCGCCAAGCAGCAAAGCTCCCACCACTTCCTCCATGATGGCATGGGCATGGGAACCTCAATTGTCACAGCATCTCCCTTATTCCAACTGCATCTGTAAGGTCTGGGAAGTGAGCAACCTCAGCATGGGGTCAGCTCCTTGAGTAAGCAGATGTCTTGCTGGAGAGCAATGTGGGGATGTGGGGTGTTTCAGAGGAAGAAGGAATATTTGAGGATTATGTTTTGGAAGGATATGGCTTTCAGTTAAACTCTGTGTCTGGCTGAACTTCCCCCATCAAAACTGGTTTTGGGTTATTCCACTATTCTCAGTGGAAGAAGACCTTGTTGGAAGTTTACAGTCCTTCTAAAGGGTGTCAAGCTCTTATTGCTTGACTCCTCTTTGGGTCTGAGAGAGAAATAAGCCAGCAAGGAGCACTCATTTTTGTCTTTAATGCACTTTATTTGGCAGCCAAGCAGTTAACAAAGCATAAAATACCAAAAGAGAGGGTAATGCTCTGTTTGCAAAACACTGTCATGTGCAAGGCATCCCCATGCTGATACGGCTGCGGAGACACGGCTGGGTCTGTGTCAGGTGAAAGCTGTGAGGTTGTTTGAAATGACATTTCCTTTGCATTTTATATCTTTTTGCATGTAATGGTGTGCGGGTCCAGCTCAGTTGCTAAGCAACATCCCCACAGGGCCCTGGGTTTCCTTCCTCCTACAAATGGGAAACAACAACAAAAATCCCTTCCTGTTCACTGGGATGAGGTAAAATCCTAAGATTTGGTGATCTTTATTGCATCCTCCCTTCAAAGGTCTTGGTCCTGCTGAGAAGGGAATAAGATATTTAACTCCCATCATGACAAACATCAAGCAGCAAAAGGAGAATATACCTCTGATGAGGAAAACACCATAAAGGCACATGGAAACAGCACACACAGTCCTGTCATGAGGAGGCATCAGTGTGGACATCCACATGCACCTGCCCAGCAAGAACCAGACCATTGTAATTAGTGTGTAACAGCGTGCTGGGCATGGCTTGGCTTGGCTTGAACAGACTTTTATAACCTCTCTTCCATACTGCAGGGGACCAGGAAGGGTTTCTGGAGTGCTTGACAGCTGCGTTTTTGCACCTCAGCATTGCAGGAGGGGTTCTGTGGTTTACTCACTGCTCCAGGTCTCGGAGATGTGTTTGGTGTTGTGAAGTCCCTGCTCTGTATTTCAGCAGTTCGTTGCTCATCCGATCTTCCCAGCATTCCAACAGAGATTTTTGTTCCTTGGGATTTATTTGTTTTTAATTAAAAATTATAGCCACGAGCAAAAAAACTCCAAGTATTTGTGTTATCAGAGGCTTCCAGCGATAAAGAGAGCAGAGTTGCAGAAGCTCAGGAGGATCTTCCCATGCCTCTAGCAGTCGGATGCAGTTCTAAAAGGGCTCTTTGTTTTGAGGAGCTTCCATTCTACTGCAGCCATCTCCAAAGGCTTTTAAAGTGCTGGAGATCTGCAGCTCCTTTTGTCTTCAAGCAAAGGAGAGACTTTTCTCCCCTCTACAGCTCTAGGTCACACCTCTCCAGGCAGAAAAGCCACCTTCCAGCACCCAAAATAGAATCATCATGAATCACAGAATCATGGAATCAATGAGGTTGGAAAAGCCCTTTAAGCTCACCCAGTCCAACCGTTCCCAGCACTGCCAAGGCCACCACTAACCCATGGCACTGAGGCCTCGTCTCCCTGGTGTGTGAACACTTGCAGGGACGGTGCCTGCAGCCCTGCCCTGGGCAGCCTGTGCCAATGCCTGAGCACCCTTTGGGGCAGGAATTGTTCCTCAGCTCCATCTAAACCTGCCCTGGTGCAGCTTGAGGCCTGTTCCTCTTGCCGTCTCACTCATTACTTGGGAAGCTGACGGGCCCCGGTGCCTTCACTTTTCATCTCTCTGTTCAAAGGTTAGAAGAGGAAAACACTGATGTAGAAATCTCAGACCTCGCTGCATTACTTTGGGAAGCTTCTGGCTAATTAGCAGGACTCAAGCCCAATTAGGCTGAGATGAATGAAGGGCTCATACATCTCTCCATAGGGATGGAGCAGCCCACTCGGCACTGCCACCCTTCCTTAACTTAGACTTTTTATCCCTAAAGCAGCAGCTCTGTGAAGCAGCCAACAGCTGCAGGGAGTTGAGGGTGATGCATGGGGCTGGTCACACATCCCGATGCCCAGCATCGCCATGTGAATGCAGTTTGCACCCGTTCATCACAGCAGCCCTGTGGGTGCAAGGCGAGCAGGAGGGAGGAAGGAGGAAATGTGCTTTTAACTGGGAGATTCCACAATAAAGTGATTTTCGTGCCTGATCACTGCCTTGTCACGGTGTCTGCTCGGCGGTGAAGACGTGCACGCACGCTGTGATCTCATTGCTCTGCTGCCAAGAAAACAGCCCAGCAAAGCAGGAGTGAAGGCGAGAAGTGGGAAGCGAGGATTTGTTTGTGCTGCCCTGCGTGCGGCCAGGAAGATAAAACCTTTCAGGAGTGCCTTTGATGGAGCTGCTTCCTCAGGGAAACGTGATGAATTACAAACTCAGTGGAGAATATTAACTTGAGGCATGCAGCAGCCATGGGGATGCAGCTTTGTGCCTGCTCCAATGGCTGGGGGTGGTTTGCGGGCAGCAGGATAGCTCAGTGTTCTCCTAGGAAATCCCAGGGATTCCATGGGTGGGATTGATGGCCCCAGGCTGCCCACAGGAAAGTGCAAAAGACTCCCATGTTCTTCACACACACACTTCAGCCTAGTTGAACGGGGCTTGGAGCAACCTGCTCTAGTGGAAAGTGTCCCTGCCCATGGCAGGGGGTTGGAAGTGGTCCTTAAGGTCCTTTTCAGCCCCAACCACTCCGGGATTCTATGATTACCCATACTGCAGCCAGACAGCCTGTTTTGTGAGGTGCTGCACTGAGCCCAAGCAGGTAACTCTGTTCCCACAGCTTTCACATGCATTTATTATTTCTTTGCTTCTTGTAACGCACTTGTAGGGTTAGGCTAATGGATGGAAAACAACTCCAGATTGCCTGAAAGTTGCAGATATCATTAGGTAATGAATAGTCATAATTTCTTTTAATGATTTTAATTAATTTTACTTAGTGGCATTTCCAATGACTGCGCCGGGTGCTAGCTCCCTGTTCCTCCCCATCACTTGGGATTCTTGCCAGTGGCTTCATTCCTTTCAGGTTCCTTTCAGCCTGTCTGTCTCAGGAGTGATGATGCTATCAAAATAAGGACATGGAGCTGCCATCTGTACGGCAGGAAGCTGTTAGCAGCTCATCATTTAATAACATACATGGGCTGCAGACGCAGAGCCAAGGTTGGCAGGTTCCTCCACGTTCCAGGAATGCAAGCAGGGCAAATTTAGCCCTGTTTAGGTTCTTGTAAAACAAGCTTTTAGAGAGCTTCAAACAGCCTCAATGTTTCCTTAAGACGTAAGTATAATAGAAAAGAAGCTTTGGGTTTTTTTGATCTAAGCAAACATTTTCCTGCCTGTCTTACAGCTGAGATATAGCAATTTTATGCTGGCGCATGTGGCCAGAGAACGCTGCTGAACAGGAACAGATGGGCAATGTATGCAAATTGCTCCAATGAAATGGAGAAGTTCACCGTGACCCAGGAATCCCACCAAGGGAAGACGCAAGGGTGTCAGAGCACACAGCAGAGCTGCCTCGCCAAGGGATGGATGCGGGGCGAAAAGAGGATCCTCAGCAGGCTTTGCATGTAAGTCATCGGTACCCCCATGGCAATGTGCTGCTCCAGATGCAGTGAGGACCCTCTTGGATGAAAACCAGACTGGAATGTTAGTGGTTCTGTGGCTTGCAGGGATTTTGTCACCACTCCCAGCACGTGCCAGCCACAGACTTGTAAAGCAGAGCACCCTGCAAGTGCATTCGGAGGCATCAGGATTTAAAGCTTTGTGATATTTGTATGAAGAAAAGTCCCATCTTGACAAGCAGAGGGTCAGTATCACCTTTTGAAGTCCTTGTTGTGCTTCTCCCTATGTCACTATGTGCCTAACTGGGACATCTTGCTCTTGTTCTGCCTCTCTGCTGGCAGTCAGTTCCCATCCACCCTGCCCCAGCCTTACGACTTTAAGGAAACAATCCCAGGTCCAAAGCTCAAACCCAAGTAGCTTGTTCCCCATAGCAGTAATGCAGCAACAGAACTGCTAACTTCCACCTAACATCCTTAGTCAGCTTGTACAGCAATTCACCCCCTAATTACGAAGGGAATTTGAGTAGGTCCTTTGCTGGCAAAGAGCTGATAACCTAGAGAAAGCCATAAAGGCTTTCTTATCAGGCAGTGAATCTCCATTTAAATCAGTTGGACTGTGCCAATTTGCATCAGCCGAGGATCTGACCTTGTTCGTGTCACCAGTGTTGGCATCAAGCTGCACAAAGTGGAGATCATCTCTACCCAGAGGAAACGTTGTTTTTCAAAGAGCTGCCCACTGATTTCGCCATAAAACAGAACAAATTTTGAAGCTGCATATGAATTGGGACTTCATTATTCCTTATCTGCTTTGTGATATGGTTGATAAATTTGTTTGAGCCAAAATGTGATAAAAATGCACTTTAAAGGCCCAGTAAAACTGGAGTTAACATTATGCACGGCTTGAAACCTTGGGAATTGACTATAAGGCAAAGAAAACTTGCTCCAGCTCTCCCTCTATAAAAGCCCTGCTGGAATTAAACATCCCCTTCAACTTGTCTGCGAGGCATCCTTGAGCACCCAAACCACCACCAGCCATGCTGCTGAAAGAGCAGGACCTGGCGTGTGCAGTTGGCACCATTGCTGAGCAAAGGGGAGGCTGAGCACGTCCCATCACAAATGCTCTTCCCAGGAGCAGGAACCTGTCTCCAACACATAAGTTTCTGATGGAAGAGTGTGGGATGGATCCCAGGCTGAAGCATGGGGAAGAGGAGGAGATGGAAAGCAGATGAAAGTACAAATCTCTAAGTGCCCTTGTAAGATGGGAATAGGAGCTGGAAGAGCCTCCTGGGCCTTGAAAGGAAGCTCCCTGTTGCAGTGTCCAGCAGTTCCCTTTGCATCCCATATTAACCCCCATTATCCGCCCGCTTCATTTGTTTTCCCTATCCCTGCCACTGAACGACTGGTCTAGAAATTCCTTTTGTGGAGAATGAAAACATCCTTTTATCCTCTAGATAGTTTATACTTGCTTGTTCTCATGCCAAAATTGTCCATTAGCTTAAATAGCACTCTCTAATGTTTACCTTTCCAATGTATTCATAGCAAACAATCATCTCTCTGCCTTTGCTGCATCTGAACATGCCTTTTTTAATGTCTGATACCACAGCAAATGCTTAATGTTCCACTGTTTTCTTTAGCACTATAATTGCTCTGCAGGTCTGAAATGCACACAACTCATCATTCAGACCTCTGGATGAATATCCATCGTTATCATCTTCTCTGATCCCGTGTCTCATGGCACAGCTTGCTGGCAAACCTGGCAGCCCTTCCATGGTGAACTGCATGGCCCTTCAGGTGCTTGTAGGACAGGACATTGGACGTCTGGGTCTTCTAGCCCCAGTTTCACACACGTCTTGGGTCAGCGTTGAGCATTGAGTCATGAATGTTTGATCTTCAAAGCAGTTTCTGGCTTCAACGAGTGTTTTGGATGCTGGTGTCCTAACAGCAGGTTAAAACATCCACCATGAGAAATTAAAGGTCGCTAAATCTGAACCTTTTCATGACCGGAGGACCAGAAACAACACACTGAGTGACACAGTTGCTAAGATGCTTTTAAATGTTCTTTAGTCCCAAAGAAGCTTTTGGGATTCAGATATTTCTGAACTATAGAGTTTTATGGGTAAAAAGGTTTCTGTTGGCTTTTCACACAACCTTTGACAGCTCCTTGCAAATGCGCAGTCCCAGCTGAAGAACTCTAGGTGCCACCAGCAACTACAGGGATACTATCTTGAGCAGCCTTGATTGGAGAGGAAGGGTAACATGGGAAACCAACCTATGGAGCTGCCATAGGGCTGATGATGCCC
The DNA here is from genome assembly GCF_963264785.1 of Psittacula echo. Lineage (NCBI taxonomy): Eukaryota > Metazoa > Chordata > Aves > Psittaciformes > Psittacidae > Psittacula > Psittacula echo. The sequence goes on from NC_137739.1 coordinate 2,272,879, forward strand.
ATTTGGGTGTTAGTGGAATAGCAATGAGGAGCTCAAGGAAGCAACCAAAGAGTTGCAACACTATCATGGACCAGCTGGACCTTACAAGGGACCATCAACCACTGCAAGGGTAAGAGGGCTCAGACAGAGTCAGTATTGGGTTTCTTCATAACGTGTATGTTTAACAACTTTCTTCAGAGCCCTGAGGTCCTCCCCATGCTGTGGGGCTCCAGGCCTTCCTCTCCAATGTGGCTGCAGAAATGTGCAGGCAGGGAGCCGAGCCTTGTCTGCAATGCAAACACAAAGGCCAGGAATGAGTGCAAATACCTCTGGCAACCAAAGGAACCATTCGCAGTGCTTGTGGTGAGGAGATAAAGTTTCTCGCAATATAACAACAAAGCAAGCATCCAAATGCACAAAGAATTATCCCAGCCCAAACCTGGGCCTTTGCAAGGTGTCCAAACCAGATCCGTTGGGAACGCAGGCTGCTGAGGAAGCACGGTGTGAACATTGCAGCCAGAGCTTTGCTTTCCCAGACTGATTTTGAGTGCAATGTATCCGTGTGCTGGGCCTGGAAGCAGAGGGGTGGGAGGATGTGGGAGGATATTCAGCTGCCTTGGGGAACTTCAGGCAACAGTAAATCCTCTTGTAGCGTTTGGACATCTCACTTGTGTTTTGGAGGCTTTTATTAGATAACAAACCTCTTCTTTTCATCAACATTAAGAAGAGGCCCAGGTAACCTTGAAATACCTCCAGCATTGCCTTCAGTATCCCTTATGGTTTCATGCTGGTGTGGAGCCCTTGATCAGGAAGTCTAAACATGAACTGGAATATCCTGGCATTCACATCCCACTTGGGAAGACTCCGCAGGACATCACTGATTAGAATACATTCATGACATATGTGCCCCCTTTACGGATGCTTTTAGGCCCCTCTTAAATGTGAAGTTACAAAAATGAGATGAAGAAGAACAGTTGGTCCTTAGGTGCGTTCCCCCGGGAAGACGATGCTGAGAGGTCATCACATTCAAACCCCCAGACAGCAAGTACCGAGTGAAAGCAGCACATCCCACAGCTGATTCACTCTGGCTGAGGGCATCTGGCCTGAAGTAAGGCTCAGGGAGGAAAGGGCTCATTTGCTGTTATAATCATAACTGTACACATGCCAGGGTAATGAATCTTGTGACTCCCACAGAAGAGTTTGCACTGATGGCAAGATGAAGCACCTTTCATTCGCCCCCAGATCTTTAGGGCAGGAGAGATTCACACTGAAACCTGCCATGGCCAGGAATTTGATGCACCCCGTTGTGAGGAGAGCACTGCACCTCCGTTGTGATGTGAGAACTGCATTTAAAATTAATATATACTCCTCTAGAGACAGATTTTCCACAGCTTCTTTGTGTAATCTGAGGACTTGTGTAGCCATTTACACCTACACAGAGCAAGAGGAGGTAAAACACTGACAGGGAGGATGGGTTTGCAGCCACTTTAATAGAATCATAGAATCATAGAATAGTTAGGGTTGGAAAGGGCCTTAAGATCATCCAGTTCCAACCCCCCTGCCATGGGCAGGGACACCTCACACTAAACCATGGCACCCAAGGCTCTGTCCAGCCTGGCCTTGAACACTGCCAGGGATGGAGCATTCACAGCTTCTCTGGGCAACCCATTCCAGTGCCTCACCACCCTCACAGTAAAGAATTTCTTCCTTATATCCAATCTAAACTTCCCCTGTTTCAGTTTGAACCCGTTACCCCTTGTCCTGTCACTACAGTCCCTGATGAAGAGTCCCTCCCCAGCATCCTTGTAGGCCCCCTTCAGACACTGGAAGGCTGCTCTGAGGTCTCCACGCAGCCTTCTCTTCTCCAGGCTGAACAGCCCCAACTTTCTCAGCCTGTCTCCATACAGGAGGTGCTCCACTCCCCTGATCATCCTCGTGGCCTCCTCTGGACTTGTTCCAACAGTTCCATGTCCTTGTTATGTTGAGGACACCAGAACTGCACACAATGCTCCAAGTGAGGTCTCACGAGAGCAGAGTAGAGGGGCAGGATCACCTCCTTCGACCTGCTGGTGACGTTCCTTTTGATAATGCTGATACAAGGCACTTGGTGTTGCTAAACTGGCCCTTTAGCCTTCACAACCATTGCTGCTTGTGGGTTCTTGGCTCCAGGCTGATACAAGTGGAGTATTTTGGCAGCCTACGGAGGATAATGACTGTCCCTCTGCCTGAGAACCACCCTGTCCCTATGCATTGCCCTTTGCCTGCCAATAACCACTTCAATATCAAGGTTTGGGGCTGTCAGGATTCCCACCATCCTCTCTGACCTTAGCCAGCCCTCTGTTCCTCAGTTTCCCCACCAGTAAAACAGAACTTGTGCTTCTGTCTTCTCTGGAACCCCCTGAGACACGCAGCAGAAAAGCACTGATAAGTGCACTTATGATGACAATGGATTCTTTATTATTCCCCCAGGAAGCTGTTCCTCAGCCTGATACATCTCACTGTTAAAAAGCTATTCCTGATATTCAGAATGATTTCTTTCCTTCCCCAATTCCATCCCATTACTCATAGTAATAACCCTTCTCTGGTTTCCTTTCCCAAGGGAGAAGAAGAGGCTTGCATTTTGAAGAAGTGACATTTTGTGGCTTGTTTTTATACCCAATCAACCTTTCCTGCACACAATTGCTGAGCACCTCTAGTGGCTTTGAAAATGATGGTGAAACCCATTCTGTGAAAGCCACTCTGGCCACAGAAATAATTAACTGGAGGAATGAAAAAAGAACATAATGCCTCAAAACTCATTTGCTTCTGTCTTCGTTTTGTTTGAGTACAGGAGCTCTCTACCTCCAAGGTTCTCTAATGTTATCACACATCCTCCTCCATCCACTAAAAAGAAGCAAGGACTCTGGATGAATTCTATTGCTACTTTTTCAAGGAAAACAATAGTAAGAGTAAATGTTAATGTATTAATTAAATAAACCCTCAACTGCTTCCTTTTCTGCTCTCTTTTGTTAAAACACTTTGCATTCACATCCTTGTAGCTGAGTTTCAGATGCTCAGCCTGTAATAATCAGAGATCAGCAAACTGATCCCTCTCTTTTGGCTGGATTTAGTGAACATGAATAAACCTGCCCATGGCAAGAGCAGAACTACACGACTGGGGAAGCTCCAGGAGATGTGCTGAAAAGACTCATGCTGGAAACACTGTGCAAAGAACCAGCCACCAGCTATGAGTTTCGGATCTAGATCTGGTCAGTATTCCCATTCCCAAGCCCCACAAGCAGGGGACAATGATTTTTTTAGGTCTTTTATAGGCAAATGACCTCAGGTTTTGCAGCCTCACTGAAGTATTGCTGACCATCACACACGCTTGCTGCCTCAGGTACCACACAGCACGAGAGGCTCAGGACTGTTCTCACCCTTACTCCTTCCACACATCCCATCCAAGTGCTGCCACTTGATGGGTTCACAACAGAAGGACTTTGGAAAACTCTGAAGTCCAGTTGTTAATTGTGTGTGGGCACCACAGCACTTCATTAATGGTTTCTCTCTCCTTTTCTCCATCCAGTTGGACAGTGACAACCTGTGATTATTTTAACTGACCAAAGTGCCTGGAAATCTTTTCGTTATAGTGAAGAACAAGCAGAGGAGCTTAGAAAAACACAGAGACACATGTGGGACATCCCTTCACCCTCCAAACAATGCAGAGGAGGAACGGAGACAGGTAGGAGAGCCCAGGAGGGGACATATTAAGGAACGATTAGTGCTCCTCTGAAACAGCAAACAGAATTAGGATGGAAATGGAGGGGCAGGTTTAAAAGTCAGCTGCTAAATGCTCTGCAAGTAAATGTTGTTAAATATTTAAATTTCACCATCAAGCACGATTTTGTTTATCAAAAAGAAAAAAGGGGGGAGATAGACAGAGAAATGCCCAGGAGGCCTCTGTGGTAGAGTCATTAAACAGGGTAATGACATTTCCACCTCCCTCCTCCCTTCTCCAAATAATTATAAGTGAATTAGGTACAATGGAGGAATTTCAATTGCTCATCTGGAGCCGTGTGGGTACGTGATGGACTGATCTGCCTCTCACAGCTCCAGCCACACCATTTCAGCCCCATCAGCCAGCTCAAACCCTGGGCACCAAGCTCAGGCCTTGTAGAATGATGGAGCTTCATGGGGACAAGAAAAAGCTGCTTGTGTCTGTTTGAGACTGACACATGTTCAGTGTGATCCTGTTAAACCTTGTAGCTTATTCCCATTTATTTATTGAAGAGTTGAACTAAAAGAAGTCACTCTGCAAGAAAGTGTGTCCGTTCAGGACTAGGTCATGATTTAATGTCAGCAGTTTGATTTGAGGAAATGAATATATCTACACCTGATCATAAGCAGGTGGGTTCACGCATCTTCCCCTCCCATGGAAGAAAGCGCTGTGTGTCCTTATTGTCTGTCACAAACACGGAATAAACCAGGTCTATTTTAATCATCAGGAAGGGGCTTTCACCTCCATGGGTATTTCAAGGCTTGAATTGTCAGCACTGTTGGGAGCTGATGGAGGAAGCACCTTTCAGGAGGGATTCCTGCTCTTTCAATGGTTGTTGTTCATCTCAGCTGAGAACAAAGCTACAAATACACATCAAAACGAGTAATGAACAAGGCTGAAACATCTTGTTTCAATATTTCCAATTAAAGCAAAACTCTGGGGGCTGGCCTGAAATTTGTTTTCCTTTTCTTGCCATTCCCCAGTGGAGATGTCAGCGGAGCCGATAGGATCGGATAGACCAACAGTGCCAGGGGTTTTTCCTTTTCTTTCCACACAGCTTGATTGTTCACTTGAAATGTTTATTCTGAGGTGCTATAAAAGGCTCCTAATTTGTACTCTTCACAAGTTTCCACGAGCACGAAGCCAACCTCACGTCTCTCAAAGCAGATGCTCAACCTTGAAGAATTCATACTAAGCACATCTCCACCATGCCAGCCTTCACCCACCGAGGCTGTTAAGAAGAGTTGTGCCTTCTCTGATCTCCAGCAACAGCAACAGCAACACTGAGATAAGCAAACACTAAAATGAAATTGCTCATAAACAGTGAATTCCTCAACCCAGACTCCATTCAAATCATCATTTAAATACAAATTTCCAAACGCATCTCCTGCCAAAAGAGAAATGCATTTAAACAGTCCTGAGACGTATTTACAATAATGCCTTTTGCACCCACTCTAATGAGCCTGAAAAAGAGACAAAACTCTCAAAACATTTGCGAATTTCTCATCCATGCTGTTATTAACAAAGATCTGAATCAAAGGAGGGAGAAAGAGTGGAAAAGTGATTTCTGCTTTGAAGCTGTTAACAATAGGGCTAGATCAGATAAAGGGGTTGAGCGGGGGGGTGGACTTTCAAGTCTCCATCCTACCCAAGTGCTGCTTGAGCCCCAGAAGTGCCTGAGATCTGAATCACACTGTTTGACATTAAAGTGTTTTAATCATGGATTTATGGTGGAAAGTTTGGATCTAGCCTCTCCATTAGCCTCCAGCTGCACATTTGGGTGCTGTGGTGCTCACCATGCAAAGTGACATTGCAGATCACTCTTTTGGCCTGATCACGGCTTTGGTCCTTCCTACCCACACAAGGACAAATTCCCAATGGATAATCTCCTCTGACGAAGGCCAAAACAGCTTCAGCCTGAGCAGGGGCTCAAGAACAAATCTTTGGAGGCCATTTCTGTTACCATCCCTCTTCTGCTGCTTGAGGTGAGCTGACTTACAAAGACTCCAGATGGAGGGGTTTGCATCCCAAGCTCCCACTGAACCACGTGCAGGAGTTTGTAGCTGCATTGGAAAATCCTGCTGCGCCTTTCTGGTAATAAAGCTCTTCTTAAAGCAGGCTTATACCAAGAGACATGCAGCAGGAGATTGGCTAGCACTCAGGAAGCCCTTGGACGTTGCTGAGATTACCCAGGGAGCTGGAGGAACCAAGGCCCCACGCCAGCTCCTTCAGGAAACCCACCTCTTTGTCCCTCCAGCTTCCTCATGCTCCTTATGGAGATAATTTGTTGGTAACTCAGTGAGCAAAACTGCAAAGAGCATCCTATGCCCCGGGGGGTGAGCAGCTGGTTGGGCCGTGCACGCATCTCCTCTCATCCCTCATACAGCGGGAACCGCTCCCTTTCTCTCTGACTACACTTCAGCCTGGCTTTGTGCATTAACATTATTATTTGTGCGTGAGGCAGAAAATGTAATCTACAGAATAACTGCCTGCATTTAATAACATTTCCCAAGCTACACTGCTAACATCATTTTGTTCTGAGTGACAGCTTAGTAGTACAGAGGGAACACTTGGTTCCTCCGCTCACCAACACGGAATAAAACCAAGGCATTTTGCAAGGACCTGGTGGTGCATGAATGAATTTGTTCCAGCCTCTTGAACACGTCTCCCATGGGCAATATTGTATTTTCCACATGGAAGCAGCTTTTCTCTTTGGAGATGAGCAGGGCACTGATGTAACAGAGCTGTCCTGCTTACGACAAGAGAACTGCCGGGAGCGGTGGCACGATATCAATAGAGTAATCGATACAGGAGTGACTCCACACCATGGATGGCTGTGCATGCAACATGCAGGGATGGATGTGGAATAAGTGTGAACACAGAGGAGGGCTTCTTGGGGGGCAGTTTGTCACTGAACTGGTTTATTCTTGTTGAATTAGAACGTTTCTGGGTTTAGGTGTGTTTTCACCTCTGTTTAATCACAGTGGAGTCACTCATTTAGGTGAAGCCGCACAGGTGAGTGCAAAGGTTGCTGATACATCTTTGATGCACCGTGGGACATTAAGCATTTACTGTCCATTGGCAAGTCCTCCCATCACTGTTCCCAATTTAATTCTTCTAAACCTGCCCATTTTCTCCGGCCGAGCTGAAGCTGGTCCCGTGCACCTCACGGGAAGAAGCCATCCCATCTGCTGTGCCTGGTGGGCTCAGAGCCAGGGTAGTGGCTGGGATTTCAGCACTCATCAGTTGTAACAATGCCTCCTTTGTTAGCGTTTTCTTATGGGAAAGCTGCTAAAGAATTCTACTATTGCATGCCATAGGGGGAAGTTTAGAAACGCAGTGTAATTAGGAATAGAAAAAGCTTTCTGTCTTCCCTTACACTGGGGATTTGCCACAGTTACTTTCTCCTGAACCACAGAAATTTACTTCCTGGAGCTGAGTGAATGGGAGAAACAGTTTTCCACAATGAGGCACACGCTTGACACCCCAGGGCTCATAAACAGCAATTCTCATACAATCAACCTATTTCCAGGGCCTGCAAACTCCTTCCTCCAGCTGGCAGAACCCTGGTTTTCCATTTGGTGATGGAGATCTTCAGTATCTTTGTGTGTTAAAGACCCTTTCCATGCAAATGCAAGAATATGGAAGGTGGGAATAGGGGACCTTTGCAAAATGATCACATATCTGCCTGTAAAGGGATGCTTGGGCTAGGCAGAGCTGGTCCCCAAGCCCTGGCCTTGCATTGCAAGCCCTTTCCCTTAGAGATCAGGCATCAGGACTGCAAATCTTAATGGTCAGGCATTATGGGAGCTGTAGTTTCCCAGGAGCAGGCGCCCTGCTGGGAAAGGTGAGTGGGTATATAAGGGGATGCGTGTGGGGCAGGAGGAGGTTTGCAGGTGGTGTGTTGTCTGTGAGGTGGCTGGTTATGGGCTGATGCTGCATGAAGCTGAGGGATGTCATGCTGCTGGCCTTGGAGAAGCAGTGCCTGTTCTTGTTTGGTGACTTTGTGTTCATGGGAAGGAACATTGATTTGCCTCTTAAACTGGAGGAGAACATGAAGAGGATGAAAGGTCCCTATGGTGAAACCCAGGTTGGTGTGGCACTGGCATGGTGCAGCATGGGGTGGTGAAGAGATGCTTATAAAAGCTGCCCATGGGTGGGAGGTCTGGCTCTGCAGCATCCCCAGGTGTGGGCAGGAAGGGGATTACAGCCCTGGGTGGCTCTGATCTAGGGCTGGGTGAAGGTCTGATGAGATGTTGGGGTTGGAGAGAGCCTCAAGCCATGATAAGGTGTGAGCAGCTCACTAATGAGGTGTGAACAAGCTCAGAGGTAAAGGCTTTCGCTCACCAAAGGTGCCCAAACCTATGCCAAGAAACCTGAGCACTACCCTGTGTCTGGAATGCTTTCCGGTAAGGAAATTTGAGTGTCTTTGGGGCAGCAGGCTTCCCATGCAAAACGGATCACTGCAAGTCCCTCATTTATCCCTATCCAATATATTCCAGCATAAACCTCTTGAGAGGGCAGAGTCTGACCACTCCTAGACCTCTGGTGCTTCCCGCAGCAGCTTGGCTGGAGCGGGCACTGCGGACGCCCATAGTTGTTTCCATAAATCCAGGCAAATCCTGCCTGTCAGGCAGCTGTACCCTAATCTGCTGTGCAGATAGCATCAATCTGTGGGCTGGGAGTCCTCATGAATCATTTGCCTCTTTTTCTGCATGTTGCCATAAAAAAGAATGCTTCTTATAACCCTTGTGAGATGGGATGGGCTGCAGGGTCTGTTCTGTGCTGTGTATCCAAGGAGGATGTAGGATGTGGGTAGTAGGAAAGTGGCCAAACAAGGAGCAGTGGGAGCTCATCTTGCAGTGTGTAAACATGTTCCATGTCTGCAGGGCATATTTCTAACTCGATGCCTTTGAAAATTAAATGTCTTTACAAAGGGACCCTGCTCCTTCCCTCTGTGTTTTCCTGACTTGCAAGCCTTCACAAATGCAAGAAGCTTAAATATTAAAGCATTTGCAACCAGTTTTCTTCCCATCTGCCGGAGAACTTGGAACCAGGCTCAAAGAGATTGGATGGAGTGTGTTTTCCTGTTCAGTATGTGAAAAATGGTTTTGTGCAGGTCAATGATGGCTCTTTGAGCAGAGTAAATATTTGATGGGGGCTTGTGCTGCGGAAGCACACGCTGTGTTTTAGTGGTGAAAAGCAATCTTACTAAAAGTGTGCAAACTGTTCATCTCTGAACTGCTGCTGGACATGGATTTTGGTCAAAAAGATTGATGGCAGGAGTAGGAAAACGGGAATCTCCTGAGGTTCCAGCTGCTTGGTAATAGCTATGAATCTTTTATTTCAAATACGAAGGAGCAGCTCCAGTTGTCTGCACAGCAGGAGTTTGGTTAGCTGGCTCCAGCAGCTCCATCTCCTGTAGGCACCCATCTGCAAAGCACTCTCTGCCCCATGGGTACCAGAGCGGGGGCACAGCTTCAGAACACACCATATGGTGCACATTACAGAATCAGGTTTCCGTTATCCGGCTTTTATCTTGACAGTGGTGTGCTGAGCTCCAGAACTCACCCAGGATGCTTTCTGGGGACTGGGCTGGTGGGGCTTGGGGCAGCAGAGGACTTAGTGGTCCCGCTAATGGAGTTCATGCACCTCTAATGCTTTTCTCAGCCTCTCATGCATCCCCATTGGTCTTGAGGTGGCTGTGCCAATACCCCATACCATGCTGAGAGCTGGTTATGACCACCCCTATCTGCCAAGAGCAAGCAAGCTGCGGTCCTGGTGCTCCTTCCCTCACCATGCTGGCTTGAGAAAGACCCTCTGGCTATTGCACAGAGACTATCAGTGGTTGCAAGTAATATGATGTTTGTTCCTTTAATGTGAACAAGGTACCCAGCTACAGTCTGAATACCTCTTCTATAGTATGTCCTTATCTTTTCACCCTTTAAAGCTGTTCTAGATGCCTGTCTTTGTGATGCTCTCTAGTTTTGGGACAGCATCCTGTAAGTAAAGATTTTTGAACTGAGGATCTTACTTATCCTTTAGTTCTCCATTACTAAAACATGGTGTAGAAACCAATGAGCAATCAGTCTTCTCTCCTTATTGAACCATTTTGCTGTTTCAAGTGTCTTTCTTCTTTACAACTTCAGAACCAATTTTCTGCAGCTGGAGCTTAATGCTGCATTAAATGAGGTTTAAAGGTAGAGAAAATGCTAAATGAAGTCTAATCCTTTTCTAGCATATATAAATATTTTTAAGTAGCTGAGTATTTGTAGCAAATTACTTCCCTGGAGACTTTCTCCTGGACCGCAAGCACATACACACTTCAAAGGCTTCTCATATCAACTGAACATGAGAAGAAACTAAGTGTGAGGTGGGGAATATAATGACATTTAGACTTAACCCACTGTTCCAAATCCCAAACCTGGATGGTTGCTGCCTGCTTGAGCCTCACTAGCCATTGATCCTGATGCATATTGCAGAGGGGTTGTTAACCAAGGAGAAATCAATGGTGTAATATCGGCATAGAATGATGCCCAGGGTAGCTTGCTACAGTGTGCAGTGCCACTAGCACCTACCTGTTGCGTCAAGCTAGCTGGAGTAAGTGACCCCTGGGACTGCTCTGACTGAAGGAGCATGGTGCATTGAGATCTGAGATCACTTCCTAAATCTTGTTGGTACCTTTGGCAATGTTTTGCTGCATCTTTATGGGTTACAGGAGCCTATAGCTGCATCTCTGTGGGTTACAGGAGCCTATAGCTGCTTGTCTGCTCATGTGAAATGGGGACACTGTGCTCTTTAGCCCAGGAGTGGGGTTGATCCTCAGCAGAGAGAACATCATTAGACTCTGATACACTCTCTAAAGCTGTTCTGCTGCACAAATGAGAAGGATTTTGCAGTTGTAAAAGGAGCTGAGCAGATGTGGATAAATGGCACGCTCTGGGTGATGGATAAGAGCAAGCTGCTCTTCCCAAGGTGCAGAGAGAAGGGCCACACGTGCATACAGCTTGGGAAGAAGCAGCTCTGGGGAGAACAGTGTGGGCGACAGACCCTGATGATGAGCAACAGTGCAGCACAAGAGCAAAGGATGCTGTCAGAAATCCATGTGCACTGAACCAGGGTTGAACCTAAAGAGCTGTTCTCGGGAAGCTTCCTTCTGCCAAGTGACAGTAGTTGGAGTTGTACACAGTCCACAGTGCTGCTGGAGGAGCAGAGATGCAGTATGTCTGTTACAGGGCTGTCAGAAGCTTATTGCAGCTGGATGTGGTCTCTTTCCTTTAGGGACTCTCTCTGGCTCTTGCTGTGAAGGTGTGTGAGAGGGTTTTCATATGGGAGGCATGGAGAGGTCTACACAGGGAGAACCAAGGTCCACTGGTGTGAGAGCAGCTAGATGTTGGGCTGCTTTCCAGGGAAGAGAAAAGCATTGTAAGGATACATGGAGGGGGGACATGCCTCTCACACTCCCTATGGTGAATGCTCTCTACAAACAACTCTGAAAAAGGCTTTTTGAAGCAATTCTACATAAGCTATGGAGAACTTGATTACAAAAGTGTTTGTACTGATGTAGCTGGTGGTCACTTCAAGTCACATTGAAGTAACTTCAAGTAATATTGAGTTAACACTGGTAGCTACTTCAGTTGGGTGTTATTTTTGGTTGCAGTTCTGGGAACAGCTCTCAGCTTGTAGAAATGAGTGTTACCATCACGGGAGCCATGTGCATCTCTTTAGCTGATGAGCTGTGTGTAACTGCAGTATGCAGAGAACCTCGAGAAAGAAAATAGCCCTAGACCAGTACGTATCAGTATGGACACGCTTCTGCCCATCCTGGTGGGCTGTCCTAGTTGGTCCAGCCTGTTCACGGAAGAGCCAAGGCTGGAAGCATCAGTTTAGTCTCTGACTCCTTTCTCGGGCTGAGCACTGACATGAGGAACGACACAGGGATTGTTGTCCAAGGTCAATGACTCTGTTATGAAGTCTCCTATCTATCAGGTCTGGAAAAGGCTTGCTTTGTAGAGAGGTGTGGCACGGTTATAAGCTGGTCTAACCACAACCCTTAGTAGCTATTAATCTGTTGGACTGATACATGGGGGTTTTTATTCTTTCCATTTTAGAGTCTCTCAGACTACAAAGGAAGCTGGAATGATTTGATAGCTGAGGCTTTTCGTGTTGCAAGAACAAAGGGTGAGTAGCTATCTTTTTCAGCAGCCTAGAGAGGCTTCTAGCCAAGACTGAGAGATTAAGAGGAGCTACCTGGCAGGCAAGTTGGCTTTTAAAGGGGAAAATAGGCTTTTAAGCTATTGAAACAAGGGAGAGCTGAACAGAACACACAGGAAGCAGTGAGCAAAGCAGAGGTGTTTTATATGCTTTCCTGGTTGCAAGCGTGATGGGGCAGGGAAGAATTAGCAAACCCCTTTTGTTTTGCTTTTTGGACTCCTTTAGCATAACAAGTAAATGCTGTGTAGTACAGGCATATTCTAATTGCTTTTGATCATTTCTGGCTTGCTGTCTTAGCCATTTCGGATGCAGTGAGGAGCTCACCTCTCTAAGTGACCTCAAAGCCTCCTCTGGCTCCACCTTGATTAGCACATAAATATTTTAGGCAGAAGTGAGCACAAAGACAGTCACAGGGGTGGATGTATGCTCTGGAGTATCTGAGTAAGTTTTTCCATAAGCCTTGTTTGCTTTATGCTGCAAAGTCACTTGGATGCTCTTGGGACCTCAGCACCCAGCTCAGTGATGTCCTGTACACAAGGTCAGAGGCTCCCTGGCTCTGGAGTGAGAAACACAGATTGTTCAGCGTTGTTGTTAGCAAAATACCTTTACTTGTGTGAGGTCTGAAGTTGCGATCAGCCCTTTCCTCCTGCAAGAGTTGGAGACTCCTTTTGCAAGTGCATGGTTGCTAAGGGAGTTCCCTGATGCTGCAGCACTGTCAGCCTGCAGCCTCTTGAGCGCTGGTGCCCAGCTTGACTGGCCAAGCGAGAAAGCTGTTCTTGCTGAAGAAATCCCCTTGCCTTCTCTCTCTGTGCTTGCTTGATTTCACATGATCCTGAGCAACCATGATTAAATGCCATATGGGGTTAAAGCATCCCCCTCCAGCTGATTTCCCTCTTGCAGGAGAGTGCAAGAAAACTGCAGCAGATGAAACCCAGTCAACTGTGTCCTTTTGCTGTTCAGTCACCTTCCAGGATCAGAGAATGGTTGCGTTGAAGGGACCTTAAAGTTCATTCAGTTCCAACCCCCTGCCACGGGCAGGGACACCTTCCACTAGAGCAGGTTGCTCCAAGCCCCTGTGTCCAAACTGGCCTTGAACACTGCCAGGGATGGGGCAGTCACAGCTTCTCTGGGCACCCTGTGCCAGCCCCTCAGCACCCTCATAGTAAGAATGTGCATCTAATATCTAATCACAATCTCCCCTCTGGCAGGTTAAAGCCATTCTCCTTGTCCTGTCCCTGCAGGCCTTGTAAAAGGTCCTTCTCCAGCTTTCTTGTGGCCCCTTTAGGCACTGGAAGCTGCCCTAAGGTTTACCCTGAGCCTTTTGCTGCTATCAATCCAATTGGAGATGTGAATGCTGCAGATCACCCTTTGGTTTTTCTAGGACAGTTTTGATTTGTGACAAAACACTTATTTGCTGTTCATTGGTGCCTTGGAAAACAAGCTGTGCCAAGACTGTGGGACCAATAACCTTCAGCCAGGCTGTAATTGCTGCTTGTAGCTCTAAAGAACATATGTTTGAACTTCTTAGTCAAACAGTTATCACTTGAGGAAAGCAGGCTCCCCTCATCCTCTCCTGTGCCAGGCAAGGGCAAGGTCTCCAACCTAAAGTCCTCAGCAGTGAGCCAAGCCCACATAAAGCATCACAAACTGCCAGGTAACACCTGAAAGAACCTGCTGCATCCATTTATATCAAAACACAACTCTCCTCTCTTTGTCTTCTGGAGAAACCAGGTTTCCCGCTAGACTTGGGTGGGAGCTACAACAGCCCATTCCCAACTGGAAAGGGCCCTTCTTGCTGTTTCTGCAATACAATGAGCTACTAATTACCTCTTGCTCTGGTGTTGAGCAGGAACTTCAACCTTTGGTCTCCTCTCCTAAAGGAGGATGCTGAGGAGTCATGCAGGGAGCTGGGTTCTGCTGCCTGCGAAGCTGCCTTGCTCTCTCCTGGCTCATCCTTTATTTATGCTTTGCTGCTCTCTCTCCTGTGCTGAGCAATGGTGGCTCTAATGCTTCTTCCACTGTGGAAATGCTTGTTCAAGAGGTGTTCTGTACCACTGAGCAGGAGGAATGAGCACAGCAGCCATCCCAATGCAGGAGTCCAACCTGCCTTGTTAGATATATCCACTTTGGACTTGGTTGATTCTCTCTGGTCAATAAGAAGTCCTCTTGAATCATACACTTCAGCCTCCAGACTAATGTCTGCTTCTTAGATGATTCTAATTTGTTTTAAATAGTGCTTGACTGAGAGTTCAACCCACTGTGTTCCAGCTGTGATAGAAACCTGCCACATCAGGAGTTTGCTCAGGTAGGGCCAAACCTACCTGTCCTCTGGGCAACCAAAGATCTTCTGAAGAGCATAACCTAGGCTCTGTGTGTCCCCCATGCTCTTCTTGGTGCTTTGTTCTCCTACAGAAACTGACTTTTGAGATATCTTGTATTCAATACCTGTATTCAGTTTCTGCTGAGGTAGTCGGAGGCCAAGTCAACCAGGTCATGGGTTTCAGCACATCCACTGCACAGAGTTGTTTAAGGTACTTTATCACAAGCCTGTTGGCCTTTCTGGCTTATACACCATTAGTTGGGGGCAGAAGAGAAGTGTGTCTGAAATGAGAAGGGTCTCTGGAGCCAAGCCCTACTGAGCTGGCCTGTGTCTCAACCAGTGCTGCTTGTGACCTTCAGCTCATATGTCTTCTGGTGGGTGGCAGGCTATAAATGCTGTGGTCTCAAGGGCCTGGGTTCTGCAGTAAAGCTACGAATCAGGAGTGGTTCAGTGTTCTTGCTTCTCTGATCGAGGTTCTTCATTGGGTATGGGGAGATGATGGAGAATCCAGGGACTGACCTGGGGGAAAGTAGGGATCACTGGAGGAGTGCATCTTACTTGTGGAGAAACCAAAACTCAGAGACCAGCAGGCATCTAATGAGCACCATCCTGCCTGCAGTCTTAATGACTTATCCTGAGTGTTTTCAGGGTTAACAGTAGCTTTCAGAGCAATCTTCAAAGCCACAGTGAGCTAGTAGCCAACCTTGGCAGGGCTGCTAAAGGTACACCATGCCTTATGGGCCTGAGCATGTGAACTGACTTGCTGATTGGGCTTATTCCAAAATCCGAGTTGGTTTAATATGAAACCTATTCAAATACTGAGGCATCTTCCATTGGAACAGATTTACATATCTCGTTTTGTTCTGTCAGTCCAGAATCCCCCAGGATGCTCTCATTGCAGTCATGCTTCCCCTCGCTGCAGTCTTTCCAGTTGTAAATGACAACCCTGAATCAACACAGATGTGCTGGATAGGCACAGGCAGCACTGCTGTGGTCCTGTTCTGTCATAGCTGAGAGCATTTAGTGACCTCGTATAGCATGAGATCAGCATGGTCCTGGGGGATGTGGTGCCATTGGCTGAGGAGACTCCTGGCCTGTATCAAGGATGCATATTAGCATCTAATAAAAATTACATGCTTTTTTTACATGACAAGATAATGGTAATGGGGTAGAGAAGGTGATGGTTCAGCTGTATCTTACAGTGAAATGTGCGTTCACTGTGAGCTCAGGAAGGTGCTGTTATTTTGAAAGGAGCAACAGAAATGTCACTTTTTTTACCCTCTTTCTGTTCATTCTTTTCAGCCAAACTGGATTTTCATGTTGCTGAGAGCCAAAGGCAGCAAAGAATCACAGAGCTGTTCCTTGCTGTTGCCTCCTTTTCTTGGTAAAGTTGTAGCTTAGATGTCTACTAATCTCTACCTGGAGCCTGTGAGTTAGTGGTGTGTCATGGCCTGTAGGTGCTGAGCACAGGAAGCAATTTGATAACTGGGATTTGTGCCGGAGGAGATCAGGTACAGGTGGTGAATGGGCAGTGGTGGAGGGGTGCAGAGAGATGTGGCTTGACACAGGCTTCATGGGGCTGCCGTGCCACCTTCCAGCTTGCGATGGACACAAGCTTTTGCCTCATGGGCATCTTTGCTCAGTTCACAGATCTAATTACCCTGATTCAGAAGCAAAGTCTTGCCCCTTTCTGCCTGCACAGAAAGTCCCAGATTCACCGAAAGGACCATCTTATCCATGAGATGCTTCAGCGGCAGGCAAGATCAGAGCATCACTCATCGTTAGCCCCATGAAATAGAAGTAGTTGTGAAAACTTCATCCAGATTGATGTCTTTACTTATGCCGAGTGGTACTTTACACCAGCCTCCTGAAGCAAATCACCATGATTAAATGTCAGAAGCCAGTTTCTTGTAACCTTTGGTAAGAAAACTTTCCTGTCTAGAGGAGTATTTCAAGGATGAAATACTCTCCAGTGCAGAGTGTGAGGTTTAAACCCTCTTGAAATAAAACACCCTCAGAATAGCTGTAATGACTATTAGTTAGGTGACATGCAGACAAGTACACGTCTCCTGTCTGGGAAAAACATCTCAGATGGGTAAACTAATCTTTTTTGATGTTAAAAATCCTTCTTCCACCCTCAAATGGCATGGCTAGAAATACCCCTCTAAAGAAAAAGCATCTTTGTGGCCCTTTCTTGGTCATCCTTGATGTCCAGATCAGATGCCTGATTCTACTGGCTTCATCCTGCCCTGGCTCACCAGTCAGCAGCTCAGAGCTGCTGTGAGTGCAAGAGGTTTCCCTGTGGTTTTGGTGAAGTAATTACAGGGATAAAGGCCTTTCTGCCCCTCTGTGTGGGTGCAGATCTGTTAACATCAAAGGTGCTGACTTGCACTGGGCTGTGTGACTCTTCGATGACACTCATGATGCCTGGGTCACAGTCTGGGGCTCCTGTCTGTAGTGCCACAGGGCTTTGTTGGGAGCAAGGAGATCACAATGCCATTGGGGGTTATAAAGTGTAATCGATGGAAAGTGTCCCTGCCTCTCAATCCCATCATCCCAGCCTCTGCTGAGCCACTTAAAAAATAGCTGATTTGTGAGCTATTGCTTTGGATTGCCACCTCCTTTTCACCTTAGAAATTAGAGAGGTTAAGCTTTATTACATCCAATCTGGTGAGTCTGTTCCTACACGTACTGCTTCGCTAACATTGTGCAAATGTTCTCCAAGTCAGCCAAAATCTCCTTTGTCATTTAACTTTCTGTGATTGCCTTCTAACAGGTTACAATTCCTTGGTAACTGCAAATCATAAATCTCTTGTCCTTTCTGTCGTTTTCCAGGAATCAAAAGCTGCCTCCTCAGGTACCACAAATCTACACACCTCTGTTAGCTTCAAGTAGAAAAAGCAAACAGTCCGGTTCCTGACCTGTTCTCTGGACCTAAGTAACAAAAAGACTCGAAGACTGTCTTTGCTTTGCAGGTCTTCCTTAAAAAGCAGCTCTTCTAGTCTCCCCAGGAGATTAATATGTAGGAGACAGGCACAAAAGCATTGCCACCTTCAAACAAATAACAAAGACATGACAGAAGTTGTCTAATGAGGACATCTTATTCATAGGATTAATGACACATCTGAAGCAAGTTGTCTTATCTGGGAAGAGCTTGTCTTAACAGAGGATCTAGTGTGTGGCTTAGAAAGCTCCCTTAAATCTGTCATGGCTGAGTTACAGGCAATATTTGCCTTAGTTTGTGTCCCATTTTTGACCTATTGGTGATGGTGATCAATGTTTAAAGACCATTGCTTGAGAGCAAGTGTAGATCAGATGGTGCCAGGCTCTTTTCAGGAGCGAGGATGGAAGAAGGAAGAAAAGGCAATGGAAAAGCAATGAAAATGTCACAGGGAACATCTCATTGGAGGAAGTGCTACCTGTCAATGTGTCTTCAGGAATGTGTATGTGTAAATCAGCCCTGAAAACACTGCTGCAGTGACAATCCCCAAGGCAATGTGGGGCTGGGGTGTTCCCATGGCACATCTTGCCATGCCGGCTGCCTTCCTGCCAAGCTCGGATGTGAGAATCCATGGGGACCTCCTCCTCAGTCTGCGGAGGTTTAACTCATTCATCCCAGTGACCTCTGTTAGTTTGCAGGATTAATCAGTGAGTTTAAGCAGAAGCAAAACAAGCCAGGAAGACAATTAAGCTATTGATTCCAGATGCTGTTGGGAAGGGGCCTGCAGTCAAGCTGTGCTAATAAAGCTACGTAGATTGATCAATCGCTGTCGGTAACTTTGGTGTAGACAGGAGCTCGACGTTTGCTATTATTCAAGTCAACTTGGGTTTGGAGCGTTTCCTTCTGAGACATTGAAACAAGAGGATTTGTTATCCGTTTGTTTACCCTGGAGTTGTGTGTGAGAATCGGGAATTGCCAGGATTGTGTCTGTCAAGTGGTGTGTGTCTAAGTACAAGTGGCTGCTAAAGTACTGGGAACCCAGCACAAATCCAGCACCGTACAGATTAGCACTTAAGATTCTGGTCCTCCCACTGTCTCCCCATTACCAGGTGGCTCTGCTTGGACAACTGCAGTGTCTAACAAGCTGTAAATCTTGTGTGGCTGTCGAAGTGACAGCTTGTCAGGTTGTAACTGAAGAGCGGCCAGAGAGGCAGCAGATGTCTGCAGCACTGATGTGGAGTCTTAGTGACATTGCTGCAGAAGGCAAGGAGATGAGCTCGGATCCTGGCTGAGGAGGAGGGGTAGATACGAGCTGTGTTGAGATCCTGGGAGCTCCTCAGTTATAACTGCTTCTAAATGTACCTGCACTAATGTATGGAGGATAGGAACGGTTTGTTTGGGTGTGCGGTTCCTGGGCAATGTTGGGATCCTCTTAATAATAACCAGTCCTGCAGATAAAGAATGGCCTCATTCCCATCGGAAGAGGTTGTGGGATACAGGATTGATCTAGCTTTTGGGACAAAAAGGTTCTATCACTCACCCAGCTTTTCTGGTTGAGCAAGTCATGGAATCTCAGTTGTTTAATAACTTTTAAGAGCCATCACCCTCCCCTCCTGGAGGGCTGCAGTGAGTGCTGACTGCCGAAACTCCCATGGGGAAGGGCTTTTCCCCATCGGAGCTGGTGCTTTTGTTTGCATGAAAATGCATCATGAAACCACTCTGATTTATACTGAAATGCAACTTCTCAACAGCTGAGCTCTCTGTTTGGGCTTTGTAAGGTCTCATACATATTCTGATAGCTAGAAGAGCTAACAAGTCTGTTACTGAATTGAGACTTCTGATGGGAAACCTTAGTGTGGGGCTTTGTTCCAAATAGGCCTAAAGGGGTTTTCTTTTAACAGTAACCTGGGTTTCCTCCGGAGTGGAAACTCTGATGTTCAACCAGTGCTGATGAATAAGTTGCTGCAAGTTTAGCACAGCAGGTTGCGTTTCTTTCCAGTGTTCAGATGGGTGTAATACACAGTATTGTAAAGTAAATCCCCCTGACTGCTCAAACTAATGTGCTCCAATTCTGTTGGCATTTGGCCTACTATTTCAGAAAGGAAAATGTCACTCCTGACCTAAATAAGATTTGCTTCTAAGAGGCTCTAGGGTAAAAACCTGCCATCACAATCCAGAGGCAGTCCTTGCATGGATTACAGGGGAGCTAGCTCCATGCTTTCAATACGACTCTGTGCCAATTAGAGGTAATGGGCTTCCAGGATAGTGCAGTCTAATGAGGGGTGAGCCTCCAAGTGTCAGAAGGTCTGTTTTTAATGAGTCCCTCCAAAAGCAGGTGTGTCATGGAACACCTTGTGTCTGGGCTGGGACTGTGATGGGAACAGGTTTTATCCTGGATTTTCCTCTTGGAGCCAGAAAAATCCTGGGACCAGATACTGCTTTTCAGCTTTTCCAGCAGAAGGCAGGACCCCAAACTGTGAAAGGTGGAGAAAAAGACATGGGGTTGATCAGAGACTTATACCTGGGGAGAAACAAGGATGGATTTCTCTAATCCTTCTATGGAAGCATGGGAAGAAACATTCACTCCTTTATCTTTGCATCGTATAAATAATGCCTTTTTCAGGAAGATGTGTTTAGGAGAAATCATTTTGTGTCCTTGCTATGTTTGTTTCAAAAGCTGGTTGGCCCTTTTGAGCATAGATGTGGGAACCAGAACACCAGGTCCAGCCTTTGTCAGGCTGAGCAGAGGACTTGTGTATCCCCGTGCATCTC
The DNA here is from genome assembly GCF_963264785.1 of Psittacula echo. NCBI lineage: Eukaryota > Metazoa > Chordata > Aves > Psittaciformes > Psittacidae > Psittacula > Psittacula echo. The sequence goes on from NC_137739.1 coordinate 2,292,862, forward strand.
TGGTCCTGTAACACTGGGACAGGAAAAGCAAGAGGGTTTCTGAAATGTGATTTATGGGGCAAGAAAGCTTTGGGAGTATTTGGTGCCTGTTCTTATTAGTCTGAGGCTGTGAAGTTGCATTTTGGTGGGGGAAAAATCCTCCTCTGCATGAAAGCCAGCTCTTCAGGTCTGGGCACAATATGAGGTGGCAAGAGAACTGAAGAGACAAGGGCTTTTGGTGACTTAAAAGCAAAAACTGGAACAAAACATGCTTCAGGCACAGTTAAAAGAATGGAAGAGGTGAAGATGGATCAGACCAGAAATGACTGAGGCTTCCAATTCGTGTCTGTGCAACCCTGCTGTTGTCTTAAAGCTGGTGGTACTGGTGCCCCTCCTGCTGCTCAGGGGAGTGCAGTCCCCAAACTCCCAGAGCAAACTGCTTCATGGAGTGGCAGGGCTATGAAGCATGGGAATGAAGTAAAAATGAGGCTGGTCTGCAAGGGGAAGTGTGACGGCTCCTTTCCAGATGTGACAGACAGGGGCCAGGCACACACCGTTGCACTTAACCCCTTTCATTGCCTGGAACAAGAAGTATTCCTCCTAAATGTGTTGCATTTCTGGGTTGGTTTGGTTTTTACCCTACCCTATGAATAACTCTTTGACCATTTTAAAAGCTGACATACCAATAAAAGACTATTAAATCCTGCCACTTCCTCTGTAGGGCAGGAATAAGTCAACATAGACATGACTGTGGAGAGAGGAAGAAGGCTCCGAATGTGATGGCTCATTAAGCATTTCACCTTCTATGTGTTTAATATGCATAAGGCTTCTGTCACTGTCCTACTAATGCTCCCTGGGACCACACTGGCAGAAGACAGGAGCCTTAAAGTGGAGTGAAATGCATCCATGGCAATGCCACCTGTGTGGGAGGCTTCTCTGTCACAATGCCAGGAAAGGGATGGAGAGCATCCCTGGCAGCCCCAAATCCACAGCCAGCAGCATCAGGTTTTCCATCTGGTCCAGGGTGATGCCTTTTCTTGCTGCAGGTGGGTCTGATGCTGTTACCTCCTCCTTTCTGTGCTGCTGTTAACTGGAACAAAAGGATGCTTGGCTAGGAACTGGAGCCTTTCCACATCCAATGTAGCAGAAGGGGGCAGAGCCTTGCAGGTCTCTCACCCTATTTCTTAAGGTCACAAAACAATTTTGTCTCATTTGACCCACTCTTGCTCCCACTGTTTAGATAGGCACCTTGCCACACTTGTATGTGCAGCAGATACTTCTTTTCTTGCTGCTAGCACAACACTGTGCAGCTATTTCCTAGGAGCCCTGAAGAAGAGCTAATGCAGGCCAGTAGAGGAGGCAGAGGAATTTGCTGCCTAACAAAGATAAATGTAAAGTCAATTATGCTCAACTGACCATCCTGCCACAAGAACAAGAATTATCCCTTGAACTCAGCCTTGCAGATTATCAGCAATAAGCATGAAGTTGCCCAGGGCTGGTAACCCAGCTAAAAAGGTTTTGTGACCCCTATTTCAGGTTGAAAACCTTAGCTTGAGAGATGCTGAGCTATCTGGAAAAGTAACAGCCTGGCTTATAGAGGTGTGAAGTGGACAGTGGGGGCACAGAGCTGGCTGTAAGCAAGTGTTTGGGGTTTGCTGAGTGATGTCCCAGATTCCCTGTTCCTGGGAGGTACTGGGTGGCTGCTGCTCTTGATGGGGACATGTGGCACTTTGTAGGTCTCAGTCCTCACCATGCTGCAAGCTTTCAGCCCTGTCTGCTCCTCCTCTCCCTCTGCCACAAAGCTCTTGGGTCAATTTTCCTGTCTCCATTTGATTTTTCTCCCATCACATTATCTCATTGCACTGCCCATACTTGTTAAAGGTCACAAAATAAACAGTGTGCCACTGCCTTGTGTATCAAAGCTGCTCTCTGCATTAGCTTTTCATGTGTTTTCAGACCATTAAAATTGTCGTCTTGCTCTTTGCTTCTTGTGATCAAAGCATCGTTCATGCAGTAACCTCATACAGAATGTGCTTTATCTTTCCCAGCAACTATTGCCTCCTCCTGTGATGCTGCTCTTGGAGAAAGCTTCTTTTTCTCCATAGGCTCTTTCCCTTCTCCGTCCACTCTGGCTCTTCTCGTGCCATGCTCCAATGGACCAGCTGGGGAGGGAAATAGTTAAGGCTTTTTATAAGAGGGAGGGGAACATGGTAAAATGGACCTGATTTGTTCTGTAATGGGGCTCCTGGTACCACCCTGAGCAGTTACTGTTTGTCAGTAAACCTAGCAAATAGAAAATTGTCTTATAAACTGTTTTTACAGGCTCAAAGGTCTCATAAAAAGGATTTAGTGCTATTGCAGGAGACAACTTTGTTTAAACAGTGTCATTAGCTCCTTTGTAGGCCTTTCTATAGTGCTTTCTGTCTTGTTTCACTGCTCTCTTCATTTTGAGGGTTTCTTTTAGCTTATTCAGTATTGAAGGTGTCGTAGCCTCTTGAAAGCCACCTCGAGCAGAGATGGCCTGGATGCGTAAGCCCAGGATGGGGCTTTGCCGTGCAGTTCCTGGAAAATGGAGTTTTAAAGGAAAATGGAAAGGGAAACTCAGATTCCTAAAGTGATGCATTGGGGCAGGGATGCTCCTCCTCCTGTTTAGACCATGTTTCTAACAGAAATCCCAAAAGCTTTGTGAAAGGAAGCAACATAGAAGCTGTGGCTGCCCCATCCCTGGCAGTGTTCAAAGCCAGGTTCAGCGGGGCGTGGAGCAATCTGCTCCAGTGGAAGGTGTCCTTGCCGTGGCAGGGGCTGGAACTGGATGAGTTTTAAGGTCCCTTCCAACGCAAACTACTCTGTGATTCTATGACGTGGTGCCCACGTGAGCTTAAACAACCAAAAACCTTCAGAGTTCACACAAACTCACCTTGTTTCCAATAGGAATCAGTGCTGTGAGAGGCAGGAAGCATTGGGAATTCAGCTCTATGAGAAGTTGGAAGCACACCTAAGTGTGCTGGTCTGGAAAGGGGGGAATCTCTGCAGAGGGATCCTGAAAGAGCTGAAGCAAGGAGAAAAAAAAAGGACCAAAAGAGGAGCCTGTTGGTAAAGTATTTTCACAGCTGTGTCATTCAGGAGTGGTTCATGTAAGTGAAGGATGGCAAACAAAGTACTCCATATGAAAGAAAGAGGAAAAGCAATCCCGGCAGCGACTGGCCTTTCACAGCCTGTAAAGCTTTAGACAAATTGTGAAGGGAAGAATAATGGGACGAGAACAGGACCGAATCCAATCCAGCCTTACAAAGGCACATTGAACCTGCTTGTCCTGATACGTTTCGTGGTTGGCAGGAGAACTGGTTTCCTTCACAAAAGAAAAATGCATTTCTTCATCAGCCAGCTTTTGGTTAAGTCTTGTCACAGGGGTATTTCAGTGGATGAAGAGAAATGAATCACCAACTGAAAGACAATGCTGGGGCTTGAAGAAGTAACTATTAATAGGTGATAAAATACAAATCAGCCTGGAAAACAGGTTCTTAGCAGTCAGAAGAGAGGCTTTTGCTGGGGCTGAACCTGTTGGTGATGCAGTCTGAGTAGGGCTGAGGGGTGCAGTGGTCACAGGAAGGGCTGGAGCAGCAGGACTGGGTGCCCCAGGAGGTCCCTCCATCCCCCAGGTACCATTAGTGTGATGTCAGACCTGAAAGGGATGGCAAGGGAGGAACAGCAGAATCAAGTGAAGCAAAACTTGCTGTAATTGAACAGGTTTTCATGCAAATCAAATCTAAGTGCCCAAATACTTGTGCAAAGCTAAGGCTGTGAACATGGGCCTTGAGCAACCTGGTCTAGTGGAAGGTGTCCTGCCTGTGGCAAGAGGGTTGGAACAAAGTCCTTTCCAATCCAGACCACTCCATGATTCTATGAATGTGGCTGAAATGACCTTGGTGAAGGCCAGGACTGTTCACTGCAGGTGATGTGTAGTCCTCTGCCAGCCCTATGTGTACACAGCCATGGGTATTTTCATCTGATTGATGCTTTGCATCAATAAATCTGGGATACTTGCTGGGATGCTGCTGAATTTGTATCACCTGGTAGGCAATGGGATAAATCACTCAAATCTCCCCTGTGCCCTCATTTATTTCAGGGGTAAGGATCTATACGAAGAGTGCTCCTTGTAACTTAAAGTGTGCTGAGTGTTTGGTCGGGGAGAGCTGCCTCAGCACCCCTGGGATACGGGGGCTCCTGTAAGAACCATTCTGGTCCAAAAAGCACCACGAAAAGCATCATCTCCTCACCCGCTACTGTGTGATGTGCCCAAGGAAATTCACTCTTCTATTGCTGCTGCTCAAGTTTTATGGCTCATATTGTGTCTAATTATTTCCCTATATTTGAAGGGAAGACCCAAGTCCCACCCGCCCTTCTCTCCAGGATTTTCCTGTGCTCCTGGAAAATGAGGCTGCCAGCAGAGGGCACACAATATATGAATATGTAGATCCTATATAGGTCCTGACAGTAACTGCCTCCTAATGCTTGCCAGCACATCCTAAGCTCCTTTTCCAAAGGGAGAAACAGGCAGGGAGCAAAGTGATGTGCCCAAGGTCGGAGAGCATTGGGAACAGAATGCCTATGCTGCAAGGCAAAACTAAGATATACACTTACTTGTCACAAGCAGGCTTTGGGTTTGGTTTCATTTCCTTCCTTCAGACTTGGCTCCATTTTGGCTGTTTGGGGCTGCTTTTTGGGTTTCTCCTTTTGCCTAACTGAAGGGGACCCATCAGGAGATGTGAGATGCTGACTACAGACCAGCGAGGACCCATGCTGAGGCCTTAGAAGTCTACATTTTCAATGGCCAATAGGGACTTTTGTGGTGCTCACCCCAGAGCTGTCAGGGTGGAGAGATGGAGGCAGAGGAGACCTTGCTACAGCCTTCCTCTTCCTGGTTGCATCCCTGTCACTGGGGCATGAGTGTGGAGAGTCAAACAGGAAGATCTATTGACCTCCTTCGTCCTCTGCCAGGACGTGGGGTCCTTGGCCAGGAGCTAGGATGTGGCACTCATTCTGGTACCCAAATTATGTGTGCTTCATCCTTCTGCAGCTTGGATGCCTTCATGCCCTCTGCTAGCACATGAGCCAAAACAGCTTTGTGCCCTTAGAGGCGAAGGTATCCCTGAACCATATGTGTCTGTCAGCTCTCACCTCCCTTCTAGACAGCTCTGATCAAAAGTGGTTTAGTGCACTTCAACCTTCCTGAATGGAAATTTCCCCCATCTCCTTCCAGGTCCTTAGGGTTTCCAATTGTCAAGTTGTCAACTTGCAAATGCTATTTGAAAATGCTCAGCAAGTCAGCATCAGTCAGTCACCAAAGCTTGTTTTCTTGCTCTTCTCTTTAATATTCCCTCCCAGCAAAGCTCTGGAGACGTCATTAGGAGCAGTGAGCTCTTTGGAGCCGGGCTAGCAACTGCTGAGTAGGTTGTTTCTGTGCAAATAATTTGCTCCTTGGTTTTCCTCTATGCCATGAGCAAAGAGCGGCAAATCCTGTCTCGGCATCAGCAGCTCAGAGGTGGAAGTGGTGCTGCTCCTTCTGCACTGGTGGTTTCTGAAGAGGGAGCAGCAAATGGATGGACCTGGTAGTGACCCCCAAGATGTCTTGCACCATTCTCCAGGCCTGGATATGCCAAAAGAGTGGTGAGAGGAGAGGGAGGGAATAATGTTTGTGACTCTACCAAAGCCTCAAAGGTAACCCAAATGAAGCTGTGATGGGTTTGAGCTGTGCTCTCCCCCCCGTGATCACTATGGGAAGTTGTGTGATGGGAAGTGGCTGTGCTGGGCCACAAATTGGTTGTGTGGCTGCTTTCAGTGCAGTAGTCAGGCCCTGTTACTAATGGCCTTTTGTCTATTTAGCCCCCAGAATTTCTCAGCAGGATCTAGTTTTCCTTCTTTTCCCACCACAACCCCTCTCCCAGGACCTCTGAACTATCATAAAGAAATATCCCATCAAATAACTTCAGAAAATAACCCTGAGAATTGAACCTCAGCCTTAAAATGAAGGGCTGAAAATGTCCCTGGGAGGTCCTTATACTTGCCACCTGAAAATAATAGTTCTAATTAGTTCTCATGCCTGCCCTTGGGTCCAGCCTAATAAATCCTAATGAACAGTAGCTGATTGAAATCTATCCTTGTGAGTTATTTAAGACAATCAGAGCACTCTACTCTGAGGGAATAGTTAATGGTGTTGGTGGGTCACTGATGGGGCCCCTTGCAATGGAAGAGGAGGGAGGTTGGAGGAACAGAGGTCTGATGGTTTCCAAGGGGCCCTGGGGGATGTGAAATGCTGAATAGTAGACCAGTGAGGAAGCCTAAATTAATAGAAATGACTCTGTCTGCAAATCTGTAAGGGTTTTGGTGGTTGGTTACCAAGTGATGTGATTTGGCTTAAAATAGCAGTAAGGATGGAGGTTTGAACTCATGTTAGTGGCACAGTTTGAGTGGAGGGAGCCTGGATGGAGCCACAATGTGCCCACTTCTCTCCCCATGCAGACATGGACTGGGAGAGAATAAACTGTTGTAAGTTGCATGATGGGAATAAGAGAAGTTATCGATTAAAGTGGGATAAGAGGCAGCTTTATTGTGAATTACCCAGATGGCAGCAAACATGAAAGCAAATCTTTACATGTTTCAGCTGCTTTGCAAGTGATCTTTTCTCTCCACCCCTCACAAAATATGTTGTACCTCTTGTGCCATATATTAAATCTCTTGAATTTTCAGGTTTTCAGCAAAGTGGATTTCCTTTAACAGGAGAGACTTTACTGCTAAAAATACCTGCTTTTATTATAGCTGTTTCTCTTTCCCTGCCTCGTTTTAGGGAGGCTGAAACAGCTTCAGATGACACCATCAGCAGAACAGTGCCCAGAAGTCCTTGGTTGCTCCCCAGGGATAGAGCTGCTTGGAGAGACCCACCTGCAGCAAATGCATCTCTGTCAGGCTGGGATGCATTAAAACACACAAATCAGCCTCTTCCTCTTGGTGCTGCTGGGCATCCAGACTGGATTACCCAGGAATAGGTTTTTTCCTATGCATATATGATGTCTGTTTAGTTGCTCCCACTAAGCTGTTCTTTGTCCTGCAGATATGTTTAAAGTATCGCTTCTAGCTTGTTTGCACCTCTGTTTACTTGCCTGCCTCCATAGGTGTATAAATAAGAACATTTTCACATCCAGAGCTAATGAAAGGGCAAAGATGAGCTGGAGTTGGACTTTTAATGCTCATTTACCTGTGGTTTGCAGAAGACGTGTGCTCCTGCTAAATTTTTGGTACAGATTAAGCTGCATGGCTCCCATTTGAGCTAGCCAGAGCCTTGTTTCTATAAGCATACTCTGTCTTTTTAAGCATCATGTCCCCTTCTGTGTCTGTTCCCCGCATTTGCTGGAGCCCTGTGATACATGGAAAGTGGGTGATAGAAAACTTCGGTGTGCTATTGGTCTGTACATGGCTATTACAGGATTGCCCCGTAAGTGAGACTCTGGAGCATTTTTCCCCATGCAGTTCTAAATTACCCAGCAAAGAAGCCTTTTGCATCCTCCTTCCCTTTCAGGATTACCCTAAATAATCCCTGTTTCCTTAGAGAATAGCAAAGCAAAAAGAGGGTTGCACAGATTTCAGCTGGCACCCTCGGTGTTCTTGGGTGCATGACGGATTTTCTGTCTGCTTGCTAAACCTGTCGATGCCTTTTCCAGCAGGTCCTCTTTGATGTAGGCAGCACAGGTCCCTGGAAGCAGTGTGGCTGTTCAGATACAGGCTCCACACACACCTTTGCCTGCCTGTGTGGGTGTTTTTGTGTTCCTGCTTATGTAAACCTTGTTGCTGTGAGCGGCTTGTGACACTGATGGAAACGCTCGTTGACAGCAGACATGGGGAGATCTTTCAGAGCCGGTTTTGTTGTCTGTAGGCTTCTCTATGACAAAACTGTGTTGTCCCTAAGGCTATAGCAAGTCTGGATTTTTCTCAGGAGCTTGTTTTGGGTGTAACTTTAAAGCTTTGGGGTTCAGAGCTGCATTTCCAGCAGGACTGCCAGACATGCCCATCACATGGGTGTCAATCAGCTCTGGAGTTTGTGGCAGCAGCACGTTGTGGCCATGTAAGGTTCTCACCCAACCTTGGACCTTTGTTCACCTGCATCTGCCTGGGAAATCCTGGGGTTTGTGAAGCTGAAATAACTTTGACTTTGCCATGTCGTTTTGTCCCCCATAGGTGTTGCTTTGGGTCTTGCAAGTCTTGGAGATGATGTAAAGGGCAAAGGGCACCCGCTCATTAAGCACAGTGGAACTCTGCAACCCACTGTGGAGTTGGCCATCCATCCCAGCATACTCCGTATGGTGCCACAGCACAGCAGGAGAGGAGAAGGGAAGGTGTTTAAGGCAAGGTTTGCAAACGGGAATGTAACTTTCCTTGGCCTGAGCCCAGCATGTGCAGCTGTTCTGTGTCTACTGCCTGGGATTAAAATAGCCAACATGCTCCTCGTATCCCACTGCCCTCCAGTCTGTGTGTGAGAAGCAGGGTGCTACAGCAGCACCCAGGGGTGCAGCCACATAGTGGCTTTTCCAGCCAGATATGCTCAGTGGGGCTAATGATGGTAGGGACATCTGCAGAGTGCTGCAGTCTGGCTGATGGTACGGTGCATATTATTATAGATATATATTTTTTTATATATATGCGAAACAACATATACATTTCATGTATAGAATAGTACATATCTTTTATATTTATTTTTATATATTATATTTTTACATGTTATTTCATATATAAATAAATATATATATGTCAGGGGAGTGTTAACAGAGTTTCATAGAATTATAATATAGTTTGGGTTGGAGGGGACCTTCAAGATCATCCAGTTCCAACCCCCTGCACACTCAGGGACACCTTTCATTATACCAGGTTTCTCCAAGCCCTGTCCAGCCTGTCCTTGAACAATCCTTGATTCAGTCCTCTATCTCACATAGCTAAGGTTTTGAAGTTTAGCAAGCTGTCAATCACTTCCATGAGAACAGTTTATAGTTTTGCTGTGTTTGGTCCGCTCTTTCTAAACCAATTCCTCATTTAACTGGGTTTGTGTAAAGAGATTTGGATAGACTGAATTTTGGCCTTAGAGCAATAAAATCTCTAAATACTGCCCGAGCTGAAATATTTATTCTTGGCTTTGTTAGCTGTCTGAAGTGATGAAAAGATAGCAGAGGCCTTGGAACTATATAATCTCTAAGGTCCCTTCCAACCCGAACCACTCTGTGATCCTTTCAGGCAGCCGTTACTTATGCCTTCTACCATCAGCTGCCCCATAAAAAAGGGAGGAAAAGATACTTGTTGTCATCATTCCCCCTCAAAGCCATGAGAGATGAAATCCCAGGGCTGTGCAGAGCATCATGTAGGGATTTTGGATATGCGAACCTACAGCTATGGGCTACAACTACAGGTGTCTGGGCTTTGATTGAAGACCATAAAGCCACGGCTGTTGCCTTGCCACGCAGGGTGGCAATGCAATAAATCAAGATAAAATCAGCAGGGTGTTAAACAAGCCATGAGTGATTTACAACAAATTGTGTAAAGAACATTATAGGACTTTGATAGCATGAGGAAATTACTGCTGGAGAAGGATGCAGCAGTGCTTAGGTTTTGTCTCCTGTTGCATTTTGAGTGAGTTTTGTGGCATTTCTGCACTGTCCTCCTGCTCTCGCTTGTGCATCCCTTGGGGTACCTGCACATGTCCCAGCTGAATGGTTTCCTACTGGATAGCCAAACCTCTACAGAAATGCAATATAGAGCAAAATTTTGCCTCTTTGGATACACTCCCTTACCTTGCAGGTGCTGTACAGCCATTGTCTTTGAGGCTTGGAAGAGAAATGTCAAACAATTCCGCATGTAGAACAGGTATCCGCTTGCTTCCCCTCTATGGACACATAACAGCAGAAGCCTCTGAGTTCCAAATCAAGTTATTTCTCATGCAAAACATCCTCTTAATATATTCAGCCCTTACATACCCTGCATATACCCTCTACGATAATAAACCCTATAATACATTCAGCTCTTCAACATCATCATCTTGGATAATTCATTTAAATTATTAGCAAGTACTTAAAAGACTTCTGTCCTGTAAGAGATTTGGTTCTTAGTGCAACAAAGGTCATTTTGTCCAGTAAATTAACTAATCTGCATCATCAGCAGTTTGCCTCAGTGATTTCAAATACTCTGCATATCACAAATGCATTTACCAACAATATAATCAATTGGAATATTTCTACCTCTAAAGGTGCCTGACCTCCAGTGAAGTCCTTTCAGTGAAAAAAATAATTTTAATTCATTTTAAAGTTTGGTTAAATTGTCTTTAATTTTTCTTTAATTTTCTGTTGTGTTCTCAGTAGAAGAGGCATCAATTTTGAGCAAGAAATCAGATTCGTGCAGCATTTGCGGGTTTAGGTCTCCACCAAAAGCGTTTCTGATACTGGCAGCAAACTGAAAATTCATTCCTTTTGTCTTGTCTTGCCTGTCTAATAAACAAGTGGAAAAGCACCAGGCACCTGTAAAAGTGAAACTGTCATTCTCACTGAATAAGCCTACAGAGTAATCAATGAAATGAAAGGATATGAAACTCCAGCTCCATGAAAGGGGAAATAACAGCCATGGTGATTTCTTGCTGCAAGCAGCATCATTCAAAATGCACTCAGGAGATCTGGTTCACCAGAACCTGCGCAGCTCTTAGAGAAGTGTTGGGAAAGTGATGCTAAATAATGCACAGTGCTTGAGTCAACCTCTGAGCTTTAGAGATGAACTTATTTGCAAACAGAAGCGTGGACCAACACTGATGTCCCAAGGATTTCAAGGGGGCAACAACCTGCACTTGAGGGTCATCTTGGAGACATACTCCAGTCTTCAAGCCCATGAGTGAAAGAGAAGCACCGGTAAGTTATGTGAAGGTCTTAGTATGAAGGCAAGGAAATAGAATATCAAACCACAAACTGACGTGATGTTGTCATAAAACACTTCTTCAACTCTTAGGCTCCTTGACATTGCTTCCATCTCACTAGCTTGTGTCCACATCGAGGATATGAGGAGGAGGTAAGGCAAAGGGTGAATGTGGAGACCAAACTTCTCTTTTTCGCTCAGAGTGGTCTCTTCCAATAAGTTTGGGAAGGTTTTTCAGGAATGCACCGAATGTTGGTGCCAACCTTGTGGCTCTTCTGCCTTTTCTGGGTCTGTTGGCTTAGAACGAGCTTCACGTGCAGATTATTTTTATCAAACATTTATTATGGAAATATTCTATTTCCAACATGTGCTAAACCCATAAAACATAAGGAGGCAGATCCGAGCGATGGATTTGTTTTCCTCAAGGATTCAGAGAATAGTTTGCAGTTATTTTAAACAGGTTTTATATTTAGCAAGTCTAAACATGAGATGAGAAGTAAAGTGGCAAACACAACAGCACAGAGACAAGCCACAATGCAGCTTTTGAGCCTGACCAAAATGTGTGGGTTTGAAATATACTCACTCAATGACGGATTTGGGAATGCTGAAGAGCTGTGAGACTGGAAACGGTGCAAGGTGAGTGAAGGGTTTTGAAGGTGGATAGCTTCGTGCTTCTTAACACAATGGCAAAGCAGTTAGGGGATGCTTCCTCCTGAAAAATTGTGTTCTGGAGGATAAAACATGAGTGATAGACTTGATCTCAAAGGCATCATATTGGTTGAGTCATCATCCCAGTTTTCCTTAGGATTTAGATGGGACTTAAAGCTTGTGTGGACTTGGTGGGTTTCTCCAGGCTTGGCTATAGAGAACCTCAACACGGCTCCATAATACATAAAGACCTAAGATGAGAGTTTATGGGGAGGGAATTACCTGCTAAATTGCTGAAGGTGAGGAAAGAAAATCTATGCCTGCTATGACCAATGGACTGCAGGTACAGAGCTGTTGTAGGGGCTTTGAGATACTAGAACCACATCAGGACTATCTGATATATTTGCAGGGGTTCCTTGTGGGGCTGTGACTGAGATAGCAGGCACTTTGTGAAGTCACCCCTAAATAAAGGATCGAGGAGCAGAGAGGGAATATTAGATTAAGGAATAAAATGGGGCAAACGACTGAGATGGGAGGAAGGAAAAGTGAGAGAAGAAGAACGCAGGAGCAAAACACTGGATTTTTTGGTCAGAAAAAGGTGTAAATTCCAAGTGGGAAGGGAGTAAACGCTGCAATCTCCAGGGGGTAGGAGCAGTTTGGCATTCTGTACTCAGTGGTTCATGAAGGTAATGGCGAGTGCAGTGGCAGAACTATCCCCCAAGTAGATAAGTGTTTTCTTGTACTGAGGAAATGACAAATTATGGACGAATTTGAAAGCTGTAAAAATAAATATATAATGTTGGCTGGGGACCTATTTATCTTTATTTTAAAAACGCATTTTAATATCCACGTATTTTAATTAAAAATACATTTGAGCACCAGCACAGCCACGGTGCCAATCTCCTTTTTTTTTGGCAATTTCTCCTTACCATTTTGAATTATAATAAATTCATTGTTTCTAACATAATTTTCCCCTTCTCCCGTCAATTTATTCTCTGTTTTTCATTTCCCTTCTCTTTTGTTAATCTTTCTAAATAACTTTAAAGTGGCCCTCCATCTATTTAGCTAAATGAGTTCACTCCACAGATACTCATTATTTTGAGGATGATTTATGCAAGCACTATTAGCTAGATTGTTCCTTGTTTGAAGGTTTTTCTGCAATCAGAAAAAACCCGGATTTGAGTCAGCTAGAATGAGATCCAGTAAAAAAATATTACATAAAGTATTCAGCACCTCTGTCAGACTTTCTTTGTAAGAGGTCAGCTTAATAGGCATAAGAACAGCAGGTCAGCAATGTAGTTTAAAGCTTCGTTGTGGTCTCATCTTAGCCTGGGGAACCCAGAGCATCAAACTCCAAAAGTCAAATAGGGTTTTTATATTGACTTTTTCTCCCCAGCTGATGCTTGTGATTCTATGGGAAGAGGCTGCACATCACGTACAGGCACAGACGAGGGCATTAAGCTCTGCTACGCTGCTTGATTTACTGTCTGGGTTTCATCTGACACTACGCTACGATGGCACACCCAGCAGTTTATAAATGTTGGCAAGGGCTCCTCTTGGAGCCTTGCTAGCAAGCAGGGTGTGAGACATGCAGGGATGCCGCATCCCACCCTCACCATGCCCATGACCTTGAGGAACAGGAGTTTAATCCTAGTGGGGTGTCACTGTGGCAGTGGGTCTCCTTCGGGTGGCTCCTGACTCAAAGCATAGCAGCCAGGAGCTGGGCAGGGTGCAGGGCTGGAGATGCTGCTCAGTCCTTCAGCAGGATTGCTGGAACGTTTACAGCCTTTGAGAGGTTATAGGCAAGTTTGGAGGAGGAATATTAAATAGGAGAATATTAAATTTGGCTGCTTTATGAAAACTACCTGAGACAAGCAGGGATTTTGTGCAAAGAAGCTGTGGCTGCCCCATCCCTGGCAGTGTTCAAGGCCAGGTTGGACACAGGGGCTTGGAGCAACCTGCTCTAGTGGAAGGGGTCCCTGCCCATGGCAGGGGTTGGAACTGGATGAGCCTTAAGGTCCTTTCCCACCCGAACTGTTCTATGATTTTATAATGTTCTTGTAAAGTCCTATCTTGTCTTTCTGTGGCAGATTGTAAATGCCTGCTGCGTGCTAAATAGCATCAAATGAGGAAGATCAGGCAGAAGGGGAATTGAGGTGTCCTCAGTCAGCAGGCTGTGATGGTCAGGGCAGATCTGCTTTCTAAGCTGTTGAAATCGTTCTGGCTCTGATAACTTTAGGAACCCTGTGAGCTCTCCCTGCTGAGCTCCCACCCCAGGGAGCACCTGGGACAGGTGATGTCTCCCACGATGGGACCCAGACCTGCTGCTTCCGCAGTGCTCCCACAGCTCAGTTGTGAGCCCAGGACAGGGATCCCAGCTCTCCTCACCAGGCTGTCCAATTTTGGGGCAGATGTGCACATCTCCAGCCTGTCCTCTTTGCATGCAGGCTGTAATACACCCGGGTGCGTGCCAGCGGGGGACGATTTATTAGGGCCAGCTAAGAGCATTACACATCCCATTATGTCAGCTGTGATTTTGCAAGCCAAGTGCCCATTCAGGGCATGTGTATTCTCGGATTGCTATTGATCTTAAAATTTCTGGTGGTTTATTAATGACAGAAATGCTGTGGCCAGATCCTTCTGACTCATGTAAATGTGCAGAAGCGATACCGCTGTCAATGCAGTCAGCTGGAGAGAAGTCTGGAGTAAATGGAGCAGAATCTGGCCTCCTCCTTCCAACCACTATGTGGGTTAAGCAGGAACTACAGGAGGAAGAGAACACTTTTTTCCAACAGAATGTCTCTTTTCAGTAATGACCAACTTTGTAATTAATCCTGATTGTTGCAAGGAGCCAAAAATCCCCACTGGGGTCAGGACTGGGCCTAATCATAGAATCATTAAATGGTTTAGGTTGAAAGGGACTGTAAGTTCCCTTCCAGTTCCAAGGACACTGGCAAGGACTCCTTCCACTAGACCAGGTTGCTCTAAGCCACATCCTTGAACACTGCAGGGGATGGGGATATTCTTCACCAGTCTTCTTCAAAATGCCCTGTTTTACAATGGAAGTCCTTCTCAGCCACCATCATTGCACAGAGGTTATTAATAAGGCTGTGAATACTGTCCAGACAACAGGTTAAGACCTTGGAAATGCCCAGCTTGGCATATTTCTGGCTACGGGATGGATCTGTGCAGCCATAGCAGCTTTGAGCTTCCACCCAGCCTGTGCTTGGGGAAGGGCAGGAGCCGGTGCTTAGGGACAGCTGGCTGGGAACGAGCTTTGAAGATGGATTTGTCAGCCACGGGAGCAGCATCCTGCTCTCCGGACACAGAGCTGGAGGGGAGGCACTGGGGAAAGTTTATTGCCTGGGCAGCTCCTGCCTTTGGGAGAAAACTTGCTCTGGAGGCTTGGCCTCTCCTCCTGATTCCCATTTTAGTAAACCCCCCCTTCTCCCTGTAAAGGTCATATTCCTGAGCAGGATAATTTGAGAGGAAGACTGCTCGAGCAGAGCTCCACCAACTCACCCACAAATCCTCCCTTCCCACAGTACTTTATGATTTGCCCTAATTAGCCGGTATAAACGTGTGGAAACTCCAAGTGCAATCTCTTCTTTGCACAGTTCAGGTTCTCTTTGCAGGCTGTGTCCTGCTTGTCAGAGGCATTGTTTGTTCAATAATAAAATTGCCACATACTGTTAATCACAACCTGCAAACATCTAATAAAACCACCATTGAAAGTGTGTATGTAAAACCATCTCCTCACTAGCCCCATTAGGCTCGGCTCTTTCTGTTTTCAAAGCTGCATGACCTCTCTTTTCAATCAATTCCCAGTTATTAACCATGAAGAATAGCATTGGGAACTGCATTTGCAAATTGAATGTGCTGGTATATAATGAACTCAGTCTTTCAAACATTCCAGTCGAGGGGAATGTACCTAGAGAACAGTTTTTCATCTCTCCCCCCCTCCACCTGCACTACATTCATAAGCTATATATATATGTATATAATTCACAGAATCTGAAAGAACTCAGTAAGAATAAAACTTCTTAAGCAGAGTTTAAGGGGATGGTGCCTGTAACGACTTTTCTATTATCTGTTTATTCTGATCCCTCCAAGCTAAGCCCTTGAGAAGATTAGCTACTCCGCCACAAATCACAGCAGCTGAAGAGCCGAGCTTTAGTTATTAAAATGCTCCGACCTCGCACTTGGGTTTATACATTTATTTATTAAAACCAATGAATTAAGGGCTGAGGGTAGGAGGGGGAAAGCTGGGTTTTAGGGGGCTGTGGCAGCCTCGCAGCTCCCCGGTTCCCCTCCGCCGGCTTTGTAAAGCCCTTTCCCCAGGGTGGGGGGGTTCACTTCTCCTTCCCCCCCACCCCGCCGCCTTCCACTCGCGGCGGTGGCTCCCCAGGAGAGCCTGAGCGCCCTGCCCTTAGCCACGCATCGCCCGGAGCCTGAACAAAGGCGGAGGAGCGGGGAGACCGCAGCGTGGCCGCGGGTGGGACCGTGCGGGCGGTGCCCCGCTCTCCGGTCCCGACCCCCCGGGGCTGCCCCGGCTCCTCCCGGCTGCCCGCCCCCGGCGCTGTCCCAGCCCCCTCCGCCTCTCTCCTCCCCTCTCCTCTCCCTCCTCCCCCGGTAAATCCGAAGTTTCCTGTTCAGCGCGGCTGAAGCTTTGCGAGAGCGGCTGCGGAGCTGCCTGCTCGCTCCTTGGGATTACCGTCGGGAGAGGCTCCGCTCGGCTCGGGAAGGTTCCCCACCGCCACCACCACCACTCCTGCTTCTCCATCCTCCATCCCCGCGGGCGAGCGCCGCACGCCGAGCCCCAGCCCTCCCCTCGTTGGATTTAGGGGGTGGTGTGCGAGGGGAGGGAGGGGTGGAAGATCCGCCGCTTCCCGGCGCCCCGATTGCTGCCTGGTCCCATGTGAACTGGAAAGGCACGGCTATGCTCGTGGGAACCCCGCGCTCCGCCAAACTAAGGTAGGACACCCACATCCCCCCCCCCAACATCCCCACCTCCATCCATTTTCCATACGTACAAAGGAAAAAGCCGGTGGGTGGGGGCACACCGGGGGTTGCAGAAGGGGATCCCGGCTTCCCCGGGGGGCGGGAACGGCCGCGCCCGGGTGAAGGCTCGACTCCCCCCTTCCTTTCCTCGCCCGTCTTTGTTTTGTCTGGAGCGCCGGGGCCAGGTGGGAGCCGCGCCCCGCTCCGGGGGGGGCCGCCGCCCCTGACCCCCTGCCCTTGCCCCGCAGGTCCCGGCCGCTACCATGACTGATGGCGAGAGCCCGGAGTCGCTGCCGCGCCCGGCCGGCGGCGAGGTGCGGGTGCCCATCACCGTACCGCCGCGCCGCCCCGCCGAGCAGCCGCCGGAGGATGCCGGCTCCGGCGGTTCTCCCGGCCGCGACCCGCCGCCCGACCTGGCCTCCGAGGAGGAGGAGCAGGTGCCTTACCCGGCGCTGGCACCCACCGCCTTCTTCTGCCTCAAGCAAACCACCCGCCCGCGCAGCTGGTGCCTCAGGCTGGTCTGTAATCCATATCCTTTCCCCGAGGGACAACGCACCCCCCCACGGGGATACCCCTCCCCTGGACCCCCCTTCGTACCCCGTCGGGGTTCTGCATCCCGGGGACTCCCTGCTCCCTCGAGCACATGGTGATGCTGCAAAGCCCGCGGGGTCCCCAGTGCCTCTGTGCTGTCCCCATCCCCACCTCGGGAAGCGGGATGTGGGGGTCTGCAGCAGTTGGGATAGGCAGGGAGCGTGTCCCTCCTGTGCTCATCCTGCTGGCTTCATTTGGGGGATGCACACACTGTGGTCCCCATCCTTGCACCAGCCTTGTCCCACTGTTGGTGCGGGAGCAAGAGGGATGGGGCGCCAGGACAAGGTGCTCAGCATCTCACTGGGGTGCAGGGTGCTGAGCTGCAGCCCTCTAGAACCCACAGAGGGGAGAACCCCTCAACTTCACTTACCTCCTGGTGGGGTGATGCGCAAAGTTTAAGGACAACCTCATATTTGTTTTAGTCACAGTGGGGAATTTCAGACAGGCGCTGACCCTTGGGCTGTTTATATAAGAGAGCAGCTCGGAGCTCGTGTGTGCCTTCTGCTTGCAGAGAAATGGTGCGGGTTGGAGTTGCTTTGGAGAAGGCACATGCCTCGGGTCCCAAAAACTCCCCTTTGCTTTTTTTCTTTTGCAATTTGCAGGCAGGGAAGGGAGAGGACATCAAACCCCTAAATCTCTCCCCCTCTCCTGTGTCCATTACCCAGTTTATTAATGTTAAATAACAGAGAGCAGTGTGCTTCTCTCAGCTGTGACATCCGGCAAATTGAATTTTACCCGAAATGCTTGTGTGCAAGCAGAGAGTTGTCAGTCTGTCTTGATAATCTTCAGAAAGTGAGCTTTTAGCTGTGCTCTGCGCATCAGCTCGGAAGCATTGACATGGTGCAGATAATTCATGCTTTTACCTGTCCCTGATACCTGCCTGCAGTTTGCTGCCTACATCCTACCACTGCTGTTAAAAGCATTATTTATTAATATGGTTATTATTGATCTCGCTTCAGTTAACCAGAGCAACCCATGTGCATCTGAGCTCACTGTGCTCCTCAGCAACACCCCCAAGTTGAGTGTTGTCGGGAGGAGGAATTGCACAATCCTCCCCTGAATGCTTCTTTGGGGTGTTATTAAGAGAAATAATCAAAGGGAAACCCCACAATATTTAAGGCTTTCGGGCTCCTCTTGTTGGAACTAGGTTTATGTGAGCTATTGACTTGTGCAGAGAGATTTCTTCTTGGCACTGTTGCGAGGGGGGAACCAGGCTCATACACTCGTGCAGATGGAAGGAAGATGTAAACAAGTAGTTCATCTCCTCAGCGATGCTTTAGTTATGGAAATGCTAAATGTAAATGACGGTTCCATAATAAGAAAGTGAAATACCTGGTCCTGGAGGGGCTTGGGGAGGACACTGTGTTGTGTTGGAGCTGAAAGGGGGTCAGGATGGATCTCTTCCCTTAAAGCAGGTTATCCTGTTTCAAAACTTTGGGGGCAGATGAGAGGGAGAAGCCTTCTCCTTCAGCTTTTTTAGTGGGACCTCACTCTCCTACACGTGCTCTGGGTTTGGCATCCCTAAAGCTGATACAGCTGGAAAATGAACTGGCAGCAGGAGGAAAACGAAGCACGGAGGCATCGGCACGGAGCGAGGGAGCTTGTGTGGAAGAGTTCAGGTGTGCTCATGCCGCTGTAGGATGAGGCTCTGCTTTGATTTTTGCCTTTCAGCATCGCCTCATATTTCATAGGAGAGTGATTTCCTTCATAAAGCTTACCCATCTGACATAACATTGGGTGGAAATTGTGACAGTGGCTTAGTAGTGAAGCCAAAATTTAACATAACTCCGTCAGCCCTGTGTTGTAGTGTTCTTGCTGTCAGTACTAGTATGTTTCGGTTGTAGCAGAACAAAGCTCACAATGTATCGCAGCAATAGGGACTCCTATTCCCAGCAAAAATAGCTCCTTGTTGGGATTTTTCCCCCCTTCACCAACAGTCCCACGCGTTGCAGGGAGAATAATCCTTCGGTGTTGACTTCTAAGTTTCTTGGTGAGAGTGCCCGTGTTGCTGGTGGCTGTGATTTCTGCAGCTGCTTAATGAAGCCGTGCTGAGCAGCCTCGGAGGGAGGAGATGCGTGTCTTGCTTAGGAGCTGGTGCTGTGCCTGGGTGGTGGGTGGCTCATGTTGGACAGCAGGCAGCTCAGGGACAAGCCATTGCTGTGGTGCTGCGGCACTTGCGAAGCAGCTACGTGGGGAGACTCGAGGAGTGGATGGTGTGATAAGGGCTGAGGTTCCCCAGGTGCCTGTCTCAAGGAATGAGTAACTTGAAAGAGAAGATAGCAACACAAAGGTGGTTTCTGGCCAGTCGTGCAGTTTTGGTGACTCTTCGTGCCCATCCAGAAGCATGGATCCATAAACCACAATAATGAACTTTGTTTGCATTAAAATCTTCCTCTGTTACAAAAGGAAGGCTGTCAAGTCCCCTAAAATCTGACTATGAAGAGCTTCCCTGATCTGCTTGCTCATCTGGAGAGCACTAACCCCTCTGAAAAGCCAGTGCCTTCCTTCAGTGGTGCTTTTTCTTGCTGGCAGAGCTGTCCTTAGCTCTCTCTCAGGTTTATTTTAGGGAGAGGGGGAAAAGGTCTCGCTCCGTGCCGCTGATGTCCATGTTGATCCTCTCCTCATGCTCACTGAGTGTTCTCCGGTGTGGGAATGCATCCCCAGCCTGCAGGCAGAGTTGTCTGTCCATCCATCATGCCTTGGAAAAGCAAGGGTGTCCCATACTGCAGGTTCGGGGTCTGGTTCCCATCAGGCTCCTGTCGGTTCTCAAGGGTGATCCCATGGCATGCTCCTGACAGAGGCGGGGATCTTCATCCCACTGTGGACCACCTGCGTCAGCATCCAAAATCCCAAATACAGTTTTGGGAATGCTGTTGAGTGTGTTTCACGTGGGGCTCGTGGCAAATCCTCATCAATCCAGATGATCTGAACCATGAAAACCACCCCGGCCGCTCCGAATAGTTGTTGGTACCAGAGATAGCCCAGACCTGTGGCCTGGAGCAGGTGGAAATCCTCCATGGCAGGGCCAAAAGCATGGTTTGCCTGTGCAGCTTAAGCAGGGGGGGCTACTGCCAGGCTTAGAAATAGCTAAAAAAAGCCATTGCCTGGTTCTCGGGGGGACAGGTGGGGCCGGGATCAGCTTTCGGAGCCGGGAGCCTGCCCAGCCGGAGGCATGCATCCATGCATCGGAGGGAAACCAGCGGAGAGGGCAGATGTAGGGGATGCACGTTTGGGTTTTTAATAGCTGCGTTTGGGAATGTGAAGAACAACCTGGAAAAAATCCTGCCCCACCCCCCCTCTCGTTTGCGTGGGTTTTTTATTAATAAACCCAAGAAACTTCGGAATTCTCAAACAACAGAAAGCGAAAGATCCGCAAGGAGCTGATTTTCAGGTGTGGGAGCAATAATCAAAGAGCTGTGTCCATTGAGGTTTAATCAAAGGAGCAGGAAGCATTCAGACTGAGTCTGATTGTCACGGTTGACTTTTGTTGAGCTGTTTGCTGTGTAGTGTCATTCTTCAGCTTTCTGAAGTGACAGATCCCACACAGGAGTCTCCTTCTGAGCTCCAGGGTTACCTCCAGATCCAACTTCAACCAGAAACCCACTTATAAGTGAGAGTTTAGAGCAAATAATCAGCACAAATATAGCTCTTATGGCACTGGCAGTGGTTAAAATTGAGTTTTCACTGTCAAGTTGTATTGTGTCTTTTAAAAAGCTGTATAATTGGAAGCAAACTTATTTCTTCAGTCCTGGATCTCCTACATGGGTTTATTTATAGAGGTCTGTGGGTGGGACTTTGTGTACTCTGAGCACGTTGGGTGGTAGAGAGCCAGATTTGGGGTTTTGCCATCCTCCGAGGTCTTTTCCTGGCTCTTCCCAAGCACTGCTGTTAACTGAGGGCTCTGCAGAAACAGAGCTCTGCCTGTATCCAGATGGGTGTTGTCTTTAATACGTTAATTTTGCGGTTGTTAACATGTCGATCAAGGAGGTGTTGAGTCACCTTTCATCAGTCCCTGGGTGTCCCTGTGCCTTGGGGGGGATTTGGATGCAGCTCCTGGTCCATGTTCACTCATGCCTGCGTAACACAGTGATGGTGGCCACCAGCAGCTCCACCATCCACGTGCCTCGAGACTTTGTGTCATCACCAGTCCATTGCATTGCCACAAGGGGTTTTACTGTATGGTGGCTGCAACCCGGGACTGCTTTCCATCACGGCGCCGAGCATCAGCTTTGCAGCATGGCCTTTGATAAGGCGCAAGCGACTTTGCTGGTTATTTTGTGATTCAGAAAACCACGTCGTGATTCATTATAGGTTGAGTTCTCTGTGCCTTAGTCAGAAAAAAACCCTCTGCTGATTTATTTTCTCAATTGGCTACAGAGCTGGTTGGTGCCAGCTGATTTCTATGGGACTTGGCTCTGTTCTCGTCTTTGGGTAAAGTCTCTGCTTGCATCAAATCTGGGGTTTATTCTTTTAATCATTTTTCTTTTCTCAGATGCTTCTTGCAGCACTTGCTGTTGCCTTTCTAAGCACTTCAAGGCAGTCCTAACATCCCAAATAACATCCTCTGTGTTATTTCCAAGCATTCCTCAGTTCAGGTGTCTATACACTTGGATAGTGAAAAAATGCCCTTCATGCAAAATGGTGTATCTGCTCTGTGTCTGGCATTCTGGTCTTCACTCCTTCTCCCTGTTCTTTGTACTGGGCTAGGCTGTTTGCTTGGCAGCCTTATAAATTGTTCTCTGACACGAGGCTTGCAGTTCTCTTCATTCCTTATTGCACGATTGATGTGTTCTGGCTCCCGTGTCTGTGGGAGCATTGCAGTTTGTGAGTTGGGGGTTTACACTGAGCATGTGGAGATGTGGATATAAGCAATGGGGTCTGGACTCCCCATCAGTTTGACAAACTTCATTTGATCGCTCTATAAATAAGCGCGCATCAGATTTGAGGAGCTTTATCAGAAAGCCTTTGCTTTTAATCTGTTCTTATTCAGGCTGTCTCCTGACAAATGCAATGGGGAGGGTTTGACCGAATCATCATTTGTCATCCCCGAATATAAATATTGCAGTTAAAATATTTAGCTTGCTGTGGAAAAACCCGCTAGCAAAGAGATGTATTTCTGGCCTCATCCTGAGAGCTGCTCAGCATCCACGACGCCCACTGAATCTGGTGAGAGGCGCAGGTGCTGTGCACCCAGCAGCATCTCCCACTGAATGACAAGCAATTAGGAAACATAAGGAAGAAGAGTCTTGTAAATTGTAAGTCGGCTAAAAATATGTTGTCCACATGTGGTTTAGCTCCTTCCATTTCTGTGTTGGCTCAATACATCTAATCGACAGTTTAGTCCTGGGTTGCGTCTTTAATACCGTCAGAAGCTGTCTTTATTGACTTGTCATGGTCCCTGCATCCCTGGCACGGCCCAAACCCATCATCTCTGACCTCTGTATTGCACCCTGAATTCCTTAAGTGCTGCTCATAGCTTGTACCTCTGTGAAATGCCTTATTCCTGACTTCTAGATTCAGGAGCGTGGATCTGTGTTGGAAATCCCTGTCCTATGGCAAAGTGCTGGAGTCCGTGATATTTAAGACAAATGCCAGTGTGGGCAGGTTGCTCAGAGCAAGGTGTTAAGCTCTCTACAGACTCAAACAGGCGTTAGTTGGTGCTTGGCTCCTGGTTTCAAAATGACTTTTGCAACAGGGGAAAAAAAGGGGGATAGAAAGCTAACGACAAAAATACTTCCAAAGAGGATGAGGTTTTGCTGTAGCTCTTTGCAGCAGGGGCTGATAGTGTGGGTAATACCTGTACGTGCTCGGGAGCGTGAGCGTACAAAAACCATAAAACCAGATACGACACTGGTGGAATTGTCTGATGAAATGGAGTTGACTCATAATAAGGATAAAAAGGTCCATCTGAGCAAGGAGCATGAAGTAAATCAGAAGGATAAGTAATGACAATAAAATTAGATCTTTGACTTTAATGAAGTATGATATTCAGTAAATAGAATCATGTTTAACCCTTCCTCACCCCCAGTTCTGATCTTTCCCTTATGCTGGTGAGACCAGCCCAGATACCCCATTCATCTCTGGCCCTGCTGCGCTGGTGTTTGAATTCCAAGCTGAGTGTGAAGCTTCTCCGTGTTTTAGGGATTTAACTCCGTATTGTCCCAAGTCAGGATTGCAGCAGGTATCTCCAGCAGGTTTAATTCACAAATGTACTTAGAAAAACTTGCCTACCTCACCCTTTAACTTAGTGTTTTTATTGCTACAAAAGCCGATGGATTCAAAAGTTAACTCTCTACATCCACACATCCAAATTTCCTATGTGTATAGTTTCACTGGAGATAGAAATCAGAATTATTTTAGGATGTCTTTTCCTAAGGTAAGGAAATCATTAAAAAGATACAGTGCTGGTGCCCAAGAATGGAAATGTGGAATTGTCTGATGAGAAATGAGGTTGACTGTTTTTATATTGTCCTCTACTGGTTATTTCTCTCCAGTGAGAAACTGAGATGTTAACTTGTTGCGTAAGATTTTACTAAAGATCACTTGTAATTTCTGTGAAACAGCTCCAATTTACTTTGTTATTTTTGGCCTGTGATTTATCACCCTTCAGAGCCATTAATTTGCTACTTTTCCAGGCATTTACAAGATGTATCCCAGGCTCCACTTTGCGAAGTTTTCCCAATTGCCTTCACTTTTCTCACCTCTCAAATCTGGTGGGAACCAATAAATGCAGTTCCAATTTGCAGTTTGTTTACAAGTTTGCTTTATGTATTGAGTCCATATGTATTTTTTCCAGCACGTGTAGATGGCAAATCCTTTAGGAACATAAACCAATACATCACATGAGTGAGCTGTGCTGATTAATGGGGGTGGAAGACCTATATAGCTAATCTCTTCTTTATGTTACAGATCAGCTTTATGCGGTGTAACCCCAAGCTGGATATAGATATTTTCTGCAGTATCATACAGCTGTCTCTAAGATGCTTTACTGTATTTTGATGAGGTGTTTTTAAATGCAAAAGTTGTTTTAGATCTATCCTAATTGAGTTTAAGCTTACCTTTTCCTTGGCTTTTGTTGCTTGGTTCCAGGGCTTGGGCTGGCTCCCATGGGGCCAGTCAGAAGCATCTGCCTGGGCTAACGTGGAAGCGAAATCTCAGCTTTATCTGCCACGCTGTAAATGACATGTCTGGAGTAACTCCGTTAGAGCAACCAGGATGCCATTAGTTTACAATGAATGAACTCTGAATCACGTTTGTCTCTGCGTGGTGTTGTTGTTTTGCTTTCAAATTGCTTCTGCAGACAAGAAGCACTGAGCTGCCTACTTACAGAGCTCCAATTAGTTTTCCACTGCGTGATGCACGTAGCTTGTGGTCTGCCCTTTCCTTATCCTAGTGCGAATCGGGAGCAGTCCCAAGAGTACCGCCTTGGCTCCATGGATTGCACACCCAAGGACATGCAGGTGTGGTTTACTTTAGTCACACATCACACTGCATTCAACCTGGTTGGGCATTCGACCTGCGCAGCAGCAACCTTTGCCACCAGCATTAAAACTCATGCAAGAAATATGTTACCTCTGTTTACACAGATGTTTCAAGAGAACTTGAGCTCAGATTTTGCCCTTAATTCTTAAGGTAGCGTCTGGTGTTTGTGTCCAATCCTTTAATCCAGCTGCTGAAGCAGCCTTATGATTTTAAGTAAGATACACTTTAAACTGAATACTTAGCCTGGATAGGAGGAAAGTTATTATGTGATCTCCCTTAATAGTTAATTCTAAGATAACTTGGACCAACTTCAGATCATCAGGGTATGCACTGTATTTCTAAACAAGCGATTAGGAGTCATCAACCTGCATAGAAACAAACTGGAAGTGAATTAGAGGCTGATGAGCTCTGTGCTGGGCTTCCAGGGCTCTTCCCAGCCTTCTGCCGCAGGGAAATATCAGAGCGGTCACTCCAGAGCTGGCTGGCCAGGAAGAGGAGGGGAGCTTTGACAAGATACAGCTGTAAAAGACAATTTTCCTCTTTCTTTCCCTTAATAAAAATCTGTTCTGAGCACTGTACCAGGCAGACTAGTTTTGGCAATGGATTAAATGTGCAGCTTCGAGATCTAATTTTGCCCATTTCAATTGACAGATGGAAATTGTTGTGCTGTCACAATGCTACCAGTATCTTGCAGTTCTTGCTCAGAAGCAGTGCCTTCAAAAACCACCCGGAGAAATAAGATGACTTTGTATGTGTGTGTACATCTATTTGTGATCTTGATTCCTTCAGAGGGTGAATTCAAGCTGTGTGACTGCTCCTGGCTCCTTTTCTCCATCCTCATGGTGTGAACTAGGAAGAGGATTTGCCTCAGTGTTTAATATTTGGTAGATCTTACTGCAGAACATAAACCATAAGTTATGGTATGGGATGTTTGGACTGTCTGTCCTGTTCCAGAATGCTGGAGAGTCACATTACCTGGGATGTTGGGTGAACGTTGCAAACAGGGATGTTTTTTGGGGAAAGCATCCCCTGGGACCCTCATGAAGCTTGGTGTACCCAAACTCTTTGCTCTCCATTGCTCTCCTTTCCACCCATGCGTTTTGTTTTGATTATCCTGTTCTTCAGTTAAACCCTCTGAGATTTGGAATGGGTACACAGGTATTTGCATAGAGATCTGCTCCTGTCTCAGAGGAGCTGCAGCCCAGGCTGCTTCTTGATGTGGTTAAGGAGAGAAAGCATGAACTGACACCTCCTTCATTGGAGATGACAGAGAGAGGGAAGGATGAAGAGCTCCCCAGCAGCCAAAGCAAACTGTGGTTATTGGTGCTGCAAATAGAGATTCTTTGGGCTTAGGTTTTGGGCTGATGGGAAAGCAGAGGAACACACAAATGCAGTAGTTGTGCCTACGTAGTTAATATATGTATGTTTTTATATGTATTTGTATGCACCCATGCTGCTGTTTCTAGCAGAAAGGACTTCACCTTGCAAAGGACTGAAAACCTTTCTCGTGGAGGTAGAGAGCAAGCAAATTTATTCCTTGGTTGGGTTTGTCCATAAAGATGCTGGCAGACTTTGAGGTGCTATGGAAGCCCTAGGGAGAAATAATGAATCCGTGAGATCTTTATCATTATCTTTGGGTTTCCGCTTGTGGAGGAGTCGAGGGCAGCATCAGTTTGGGTTTGGAAAGGAAACTGAGAACCTATTCTTCAGATGTGTGTTCCAGGTGAGGTAAGCTGATGGTCCAGGAGTAGGATTTAGCCCTAAACACACTAAATATCCCCAGCCTCTTAGTACCAGGCCCTTTTGTGTGTTTGTGCAGAGCCTGTAATGGTATAATGTACACTGTCATTTTGTTGTTAAATCTGAGCTACTTTGGCATGGTGGGGACTAGGCAGCTTGTAGTGATTGGAACATTATGGCTCATTGAATTTTATAGCCTGGAGGATTGAACTGTACAGAGCAACTTTTGAGGAAGGGAGGGGGAAAAATCACCTATTTCTCCTGAATCTTGGTTTTTCCTAGGCTGATATTTAACATATTTGGGCTTCTAGGCCTGGGCAGACAGGTGGGAGAGATGACAGTGATGGGAAGCAAACCCCTGGAATGTTGCTGTCCTATTAAATATGTTCCCAAAGAAAGAGATTTGGATCTGTTCCCAAGGGCACTGGTAAATGCCACATCTGTAAATATGCTGGGATTTCCTTCACCTCGCTTCCCACTAAAGGTTTTAATTCCATCTCCATCAACACTGGTAATGGAAGAGCAGAGGTCAGAAGGGTGCTCTATTCCAGATGTGATTGTGGTGTCTGTTGGTGATCCTGAAGACTGTTTCTGCAGTGTCAAGCATACACCAGTGCTGTAAATGCTTTTATTAGAGTCACGACTGCTGGCGTGGGTCTCCTGGACCTCGACCTCACAGGGGTTTATAAGGCAGCAGTAAAAAATCACTTAACACTGAATCATGTGTGTTTTACATCAAGAGAGGCTCGTGAAGGGCTTGATGACCACCACGGTCTCTTAAATCTCTTATCAAGGCACAGAGTGCAGGGTAAGTTCTTGCATGTCTTGCTGGCACGGCTCTACTGGGCAAAAGCTGGTTTAGTTTCTGCACGTTGTTGTCTTTTTGCCTCGCTGATGAGGATCAGTAAAATGCTCACTTGTGAGAGTGCCTATTTTTAGTGACTGTGTTATCTGGAACTTGCCTGCTCTGGACAGAAAAAGTGATACTTTTCCTATAGGCTTTGAAGAGATTTTCCTCATTTTCACTATGAAGTCTGACCCTGTTCTTGAGCTGGTAATTTGCTATTTAAAAGAGAAGCTCTGGACCTGCTGAAGTGGGGAGTATTTCTTTTGTTGAGGCCAGGGTGAGGGATGAAGAGGGATTTCACTATTGGCCAGATGCTTTTCTCCCATGTCATAAGCTCACCCTGTTTTTCTCACCATGTCTCAGTGTTTGTGGCATGTACAAGTCCTGCTCTGAAGGCTCCATCTCCAACCTATACCTTGATGCTCCTGTTATGATGAAGTGAAATCTTACCCTATTGCTAGAGCAGGGTGGAAAAAATCAGTGCTCAGCCATAGCAAAATGGAGGGTCATGTTAAGGCCATATTTCTTCTGGTTTTACTTTCTTTTTGTTATTTCTTTGCTAAACATGTCTCTCACTGAAATTTCCCAGGCCCTGCTGAGTCATGGCTGGTTTCTTTGTAGCTCTGCTGTGTTTTTGACAAGTACCTACCAGGCTTTCCTATGTATGCTCATGGAGGGATGGAGCTTGCAGACCTGCTTCTCGTGTGCACGGGAAATAAGTGACGAGCCCATTTGCATTATTAGCATTTGCATCAGGGCAGCACTTAGGCTGAACCCAGAGCCTCTGCCAGTGCTGCAGAGCATAAAGTAAGGGGCAATCTGAGGCTGAGATTGCTTTGAAGAGTAAGTTGTCCTCTTGCAGAAAGCAAGAAGAGAACTGGAGTGAGGAGCAATGAGGTGACTTGCCAGGGGTGATGCAGAGAGCAAGTGATGGAGGTGAGGTTGTGACTTGGGCTATTCCTTCTGTGAAGCCTCTTCAAAATAGCTCATATCCACGTGCAGAGAGGAGAACTTTTCTGAGAAACAGGTTCCAGAGATTAGGACTAATTTACAAGTGTATGTGGTCAGTGCTCTCCAGATGCTCCAGAGGAGCCTCTGTTGGCTTGAGGGACAAGCAGAGCTTATAGATAAGAGGAAGGAAATAACTTCAGCTAAATGGTGTAAAGCTTTGGACCCTACATAGACATCATCAGTCCCATCTTGCTGTGAGCTGATCTGATACTTGATTGTTGCTGCTTATCTGAGACTGGGTTTTGCATGTGGGCTCCATAGGCATGGAGCTTTCACCAAAGAAAGGTGGTTGTTTCCTGTTGTGCCTGTGTGTTCCCATGGTCCCGTTGCAACCCAACAGGACTGTTCATTTTGGTAAGGGCTGTGGTGTTTGCCCTTAAGCGAGACAGGAGGGATCAGTTAGGCACAATCAATCCCCTGCCTGCTCCGTATCGCTTTGTCCTGATAAGTTGTCAGTTTAGCTCTAAACGCTGTGTTTGAAAGCACATCTCTGCTTTCCAGGATGGGTCAGTGTCAGCAGCAGTATCAGTTGAAGGATGGATTTAAGCCACCAGCTTATCACAAGAAAGGGAAGCTACATCTGAGGCATCATTTCTTGGCAGCCTGTGATGTTTCATAGGCTGAAGAGAAATTCAGGAGGGTAAAATACACTCGGCTACCTCTGAGTCAGCCCTGCAGTTTAATGTCAGTCCTAATACCAGGTTGTAGCAGCGAGGAGATGGGGATGCAGTTGTGTGGGATGGAGCTATTTGCTCACTGGCCTGGTGCAATCTGACCTGTGTCACAGTGCAAATAAAGGGGGGGCTGTGAAGGGGATCCCTAAGTCCTTCTCCAGCCTCTGCTCGGAGAAGAGCCAAAGACAAACAAGGCACAAGCCATCCCTCATGGCAGCAGTGCTGGAGTCACAGCCCAGTGTCAGGGGGTCACTTAAGGATCAAGTTCAGGCTGGCCTTAACCCTGCATTTCCTGGCATTGCCTGATGGAAGCCAGACCTTGCCTTGTTTGAACACCGGTTCTGCAGCAGGGGTGATGGATTGCAGTGTGAGCTTTACCACCCTTCATCGCTGCTTCCTCTGCTCTTTTGGCCCTGCTGTGTTCAGTTCAGTCAGAGTTTATTATAAATAACTTCAGATAGCAAGCTGAAATATCCCGGCCTCCCTAGGTTCTTTTCCCTTGGCAGTTGCAGAGCATGAATCAGCTTCAAGGCAATTGAGGTATTTTAACATAACATTTACAGCCCCTATCTATACAAAATGCGACTTGTGTTTGTAGAAGTGGGCCTTTAACAGTCTCTTATGGAAACAGATGGGACTCTGGAGTTGGGTGCTGGGGTTCCTCTGAAGCATTCCCCAGACAATACAGTTCCACATGAGATTGTCTGGTGATGTCTGTAGCCTTAACAGGCTGTTGTTCTGCACATACAGTTGTGAGTCTTCCCTGCCTGGCCTGCAGCATTCCTTTGCTTCTTCCAAGCTCCTTCCCAGAGCCTCTTTGAAACTCCCTTATCACCAAGTCCTCCCTTCATCCCTGCATGTCCTTGGCAGGCAAGTCAATGTCATGATGCTGAAGAGCGCATTGTGCAGACCAGGATAAGGTATCAGTGAAATGGTGCGATGGATTGACAGATGTTTGGGAGCAGGCAGTGGTGAACAAGTCCTGAGAAGTGAGGCTTGACTTTTTCCCTGCCACAGATCTCATTCCAGAGCAATCTGTCTTTGACCAGAGGCTTGGGTCCCTCTGGGCTCCCTATCAGACCGTGAAACAGGGAGACTTGTCCTCCCCCAAAGATGTTTGTGCATCAAGGAGTGTGTTTGGTCCCGGCAATGTGCCCTGATCCAATCTCATGTTGGATGCTGTCCAGGCTTTCTGCAACTTCAAATGGCTCTTGGTGCAATCCATTTCCAAACAACTGCTATTTCAGCGGTCATATCGAGGGGACCAGACGTCCACTGGATGCTCTCTGCCTTACAATGCCTGGACTAGACCTGGACCAGCCTGGACCAGCATCCTTAAAAAGGCACAGAGCCCTGTTGTGTTTAATAGGTCTGCTGAGAAGAACAAGATCTATAAGGCTCTGCACTGCTGTTTCATCCCATGGTGCTGCTTTCTTTGGTACACTGTGACGTGCTGCCCTTTTTGGAGAGCTGGAGAACCAAGAGCCTTCCAAAAGCTTTAGTTTCTCATCTGAGCTTCCATCCTGAGCTACTTTAGTCTGTAAATGAGAACGTTTGAGTGAAAATTGGCCTTCCCATGGAAGTTCTTGTCCTCATCAACCCACACATTTTAATGGGAATTGGGCATGCTGAATCTCTAGGCAGCTGTGCAGATATCAGCTTCTTCTGTAACGAATCACACTTAATTCAGGCCTGAAGAAAGCTCTTCATTTATCTGGGTACCTGGGATGGCTGTTTAATACTTGGGTTTATATCCTTGGGTTTATATAAATCATACTCTTTGATAAAAGTATGATTGATTCATTTATTTCAAGCTGTTGTTTGCAGAGGGCTGTGAGCTCTTCAGGAGGAAAATGCTGTGTGTGAGCAGTATTGACTGTATTAACCAATAAAGTCATCAGGCTGTGGGCAGGGTCTGGTTTGCCATTCTGGTGGATGCAAGTGCTTTGGCTTTACCAAGTTCACAAACTGGTGGCCCGGGTCCTGCTGCAGCTCCCAGGGTAGACCTGGCATCTCCTACTAGCCTTTGGAAGGGCTGATAACGGGTGACTCACCTGAGCTGCCACTTCTAGAGCCAAATCCCTTGGGTCTGACAGGATTACGCAGCCCCTTGGGTGCCCCAGTTCCCTAGCAATGCTTCTTAGGCATCAGACAGCAGCTTACTCTCTGCGCTTCACAAATAGAGCTACATGGCTCTTGTGTTTGCTTGGTGTCTGAGCATCACTCACCTTGACCTTGATCTCTTATCTCCTGCCAGTTCTGAGCCTGGATAACCTCTTCTAAAAGCCTCGCCTAATTCTTGTAGTTCTGAAGCTGCTTGGCCTCTTTTGATGGAGAAACACCTTGGCGTGTGGGTATTCTCCTATGGGTGAACCCTTGCTCCTTGAATCCTCTCCTGTTGAGAGGGTGACTTTGCACTGATGTCCCTTGGCTGCACAGTGACTGCTTCTCGGGAGCTGTCTGTCCACTTGATGTCAAACCTCGGCTGCACAAGGGATGATCCAGCTCGCAGGGAAGGTTGTAGCCACCGATGATGTGCAGGGAGCAAAGTGGGATTGGAAGTCTGACATGGGCTGATGTCCACTCACCACCTCATTGCCCATCTGTGAGATGTCAGATGGCTTCCTTGTTGACATAGTGCAGATTAACGCAAGGTGGGAAATGAATGTAGGGTTTTTCCCCTTTCTTTTTCCTGGAAATCTATGAACTATTTCAAGTGAAATGTTTCGAGAGTTCAATTGTCCTCAGCTGAAGGCTTCAGCCATGATGAAAGCATCTCTTTTATGAATATCTTCTGATCATCATGAGCATAATTTGAAGCAGAACTTCTCCTTTGAGATGTTGCTGGAGATTGGTGGGGTTGGAGCACGGTCAGGATCTGTTCTTGTACAGATTGTATGTCTCTGGTGCTTGGTAAAATGAGATTTAACAACTTATAGAAGGAATCTGGTACTTCTTCTGTCAAGTCGGGCATTTTAATTCAGTTTTACTTGTTTTATTGACCTTTGGATCAAGAGATGACAGTGGTTGCTGAATGCAGGGGAGATTATCAATATACCTTCGGTTTATGTTCTTTCTGTGTATTTGCACTGCCAAGGACAGGAGGTGGATAAACCTTTGGGCTGGCTCAGTTCCATTGGTGGAACCCATCACGAAGGTATGGACATAATTTAGGGTGTTATATCTGTTCCCCTGTGTGTGTCTGTGCCCTAAAGGCTTGGCTGGGCTCCCATCCTTGGGTGTCCCAAGGAAGGAAACTGCAAATAGTCCAAAGTCTGTTGTGATCCCATCAGGCCAAGAAGCTGAAAGGATCTATCAAGCCCTTGGCACGTGCTGCGTAACTTGTGTCTCAGAATTCCCATCAATCGGCATCTCCTTTCGTCTTAATTAAGTAAAACAACACATACTTGTATGTTGCTCAGCTCAAGCGTGAAGGGAAGATTCCAGTTTGGGATTATTTTTAGCCTCTGAAATTATTCATGAGGCTCTTTTCCCTGATTTATGACGCTTCCCAGCGCATCGCCATGTAAATGACTCTGAAATGGAATGTTTCAGCAGTTTTATAAGAATTCCTCATGTGAGGGGAAAATAAACAGTTTGTCATTTACCAGACTGTGTTTGATTATTAGATTTGTTACTATAAACATCAGGCTACGCTTCCTTCAGCTGAGGCTGCTGGAGATGGATGACTTCAGGGAGCCATACCATTAAATAAAAGCTAACCTGACATGAGAAATCAGCATGGGATTGATCAAGCCTGGTCCCCTCTGGCCAGATAGATGCTTGTTGGCTAAAAATGAATGTCTGATGGTGAGATGAACATGACTTCAGTTTTTCAGGTCTCCTTCAAAGAGCAGGCAGGCTGTGAGAGGTGAAGCACATGGGTTTGGCATCCTGGGGTCCAGGCTGTGGTGCTCCGTCTCTGTTCTTGTTCCTGGCCTTTTCTGGTGTTTGAAGAAGTCAGTGCAAAGTGGTGAGCAAGAAAGTAAATGTGCAGTTTATTTGCAGTTCTGGTGAGGGGACTGGATGGGCAGAGCATCACTGATGTGCACCAGTGCCTTTCATATGCAGGCACTGGAATGGAAGGGCTGTCATGGGAGTGGAAATATAGCCATGGAAATGCATCAGTCCATTGCTAAAGGGGTGAAAAATATCTCTCAGGCCCTTGGGGATCAGGCTTGGAGAGTAAAACCTTAACCCAATAACTGCATGGCAGCTTAGGAGGTTCTTACAGGATGAATCCTTTTCCCTTGAGCTAAAATGCATCCTGCTTGGAAAGGAGTTTCCTGTAAGAGCATTGATTTAGAGGAACCTCTCAGCTGGAAGGTTTGAAAGTGGCTGGACCTCAGTGTTGAGCTGTCTGTGTTCCCAGGGTATGGTGCAGGGAATAGGAGGTTGTGAAGTGCGGCATCAGGTGTCTTCAGACTCCGGTGCCTGCGGTTACTGATCTCATGTACCAACAGGGAGCCAGCGCTGGCTCTGCAGATGCGATTCCCATGCACACGTGGCACTAGAATGCCTCTGCTATGCTTGGAAGGGGAGTAGTGCTGCACTGGGATACACAACCAGTGACACGTGTCCCATCACAAGCCTCCAGGCAGCTCTTTGAACCCCTCAATGTCCCTGCTGCAGTGCACCCCTCACCAGGGAGTGGGGAAGCGTAGGGGGGGTGTGTGAGAGCTACAGCCAGAAATAAGCACAGAGGAAAATCAACCATGAAATTGGTAGTTTTAGGAGCTCTATGAGGGAAGAAAGCTCTGCTTGTTAGACACCATGTAATTGCACTGCAGTGCCCTGCGTTACAGGTGGCAGACAGCGTTGGTTTGCTCAGGCGTGCTCCTTATGCCTTGTGACTCCTGTCTGCAAGGACCTGGGAAGAGCAGAGATGATGAGAGGAGTGAGGTGTCACCATGGCATGGACCAAGGTGCATGTTTGGGTCCCAGGGTGGGGAGGGTTTATGCTCACAAAGGCAGTAACCCCCTTGGTTGTGTTGTGTTTCTGAGTGTCCCTGTGATGATGATGAGCTGAATGTCCACAGTGCTGATGCTTTTGTGGCCGGGCACAAGAGCAGGGTGAGATGTGAGGGGTGTATAAGAGTGTAAATGTCTGTAAGGTCACGGTGGTAGACAAGTGGTTGAGACTGGGAGGGGCTGGAGTCCCTTTTCCCACTGCAGCAGGTTTGTGATTTCCCAGATTCATCCCAGATTCATCCTCCGTCCCCATTCCTCAGGAGTGCTGGGATTGGCAAGGACAAGAGCCAGGGAGGCTACAGGCAGGAGCTTGTGCTTTGTCTGTCACGGGGGTTAAACTGTAATCAGCGGCAGAGCCAAGCCTTGTGGGATCAGCAATAAATCCTTCTGGGAATATGGTGTTTGTCTGGGTGTTACTGGGTGAGTTGTCACGGGGATGGGCCCCTCAGAGGGGATGATGAGATGCAGGACAGCCTGGCTGGGGAGCAAGAGCTGTGCAGGGAGGAGGCACCATCCCCCAAACCCATGTCTGTGGCTGCGCTATGGCCATCCCTGAGGGTTGGAGCAACAGGTCATGGAGCTGGAGGAACAGATCATGGAAAGCAGGAGGAGCAGGAGCTTGATGCTACCACTGCACCTCAACCGGGACTTCTTCCATCACTTCTATCAGTGCCAGTTCCCCAGCTTAGGCACTGCCCCTCACCAGGGATGATGCCAATGTTGCTGCTCTGAGGTTCCATGAGCATTTCAGTCTCTTGCAGAGTACCTGCTCCCTGGCACCACTCTGCTCGGGGGGGATATAAGCCGTGATTTTACATGCGTAGGTTGTTCTGCTGGTACTTTCTCTTTTTATTCCTCCATGAAAAGCTAAGAGTGTGTTGTAAAAACAAATCTCTGGCCTTTTCCTTTCCGAATAGCAAAGGGCCGACGCGTTAATAGGAGGGAGGGATGCAGTGGTGGGCTGCCAGCAGGATGTGCTTCTTCCCCGGGGCTCTGCTTGCCAAGATGCCATCAGCCTGGCTCCAGGAAGGTTTTCCTGCGGCCACAGGCTCTCTCCAGGCAGTTTTGTTGTCTCCAGCCTGATGTGAGTTAATCACATGCAGTCACCTGGGGCTTTATGAGAAGGGAGATGTTTGCTCGGTGAAGGGGGCTCCTGGCAGTGCCCACTCCCACAGAGCAGCCCTGGGTGCATGCCCTCCTTCTGCATCCCTGTCACTGCTCTTCTCTTACTTACTGTTTCCAGATGCAGAAAAGGCCTTTTTCTCCCCTTGTGCTGCAAATGGCTCTTTCATGGGCACCTCTCAGTGCATTTCTCTTATTTTTTTCAGCCAAAGATAAGTTTAGAAGTTTTCTTCCCCTTACTTTTGCCAAGGAAAAAGGCACATCTCTCTGTCTTTATCCTTTTTACAGCTTTGGATGCTTAGAGCTGTGCTGAAACTGATTCCAGGTTTAGGAGTGTGTTTCCATGCATGGTTTAGGTTTGGCTCCTCCTGGTGTCAGGGCAGTGAGACCTGGGATGCGGCTATCCCGTGAATTCAGAGCATCCATAGCAACTCGTAATAGAGGGATTATTCCATGTTGGTTTAAGATGAGGAACAAAAGTATTATACTACAAATAACGCCCTCTTTAAGCTTAACGTGCTTGTGGCAGCAGCTTGGTAAGGACTATGGGGAAAACCCACATATTGACACTAAACCCCACCAAAGACCAGGTTGAAAAATGGAACCTACTCAATGCCTAATGACCATCTATTATTTCCCTTCCCCATGCTGTTTTAAAACAAAGTATGAAACTTCTGATGCTCCAAGGACCGCTTTCTGGTACACAGCTGTGCCGTACATAATATGCAGCACACGTTCATGAGCAGAAACCAAATAAAACTGGTAATTAGCCCCTGAAACAAATTAGAACAGAAGATGCAATTTTATTTTGCATAGTGCCTTTTCTGCAAACTGTGTCTCAAAACACGTTGGAGAGTTAAGTAATGCAGAGCTTAAATAATAAGCGCGCTGGGAAAGCAAATGAATAGGAAAGGATGGATATTGCTGCAAAGCAGGGAAAATTGAGGTTGGGAAGAGCTGAGGTTGCTGTTAAGGGTACTATGTGGAGCTTGGGTTGAGCCTCAGCTCTCCTTGCATGTTTGTCCCTCTGTGGTTTGGCCTCTGGGTGGTAAGGAGATGTGTCTGCACGGGGCAAGGAGGACGGAGAGCTCTAGGACCACAGCGTGGGCTGAGCGAGCTGAGCTGTGAGATGGATGAGGTTTGTACAGCGGGCTATAAAATTAAGGAGGACAATTTTGAGCCAATTTGTTTGTCTTTCCCTTTCCTGGCTGAAGACAGAGGAGCTGTTGCACTGTGGCTCTCCCTTCCACTCCCTCTGCCTCATTGACTCAGCAGCTCGCTTTAAATCTCAGCTGAAAACATAACTTTTCCTCCTTCCCTGTAACTCTTGCTTTCCTACTCAATGCCACTATATTTAATGCTAACTTTGTAGCTGTATTTAATGCTGGGCAGTGCCATGGAGATGCAGGGTGTGAAATACAGCCAGACTGCAGTGTGCTGCGACGCCATAGGCAAGAGACGTGTGGACTGTTGACCTTCTTCTCCTTCTTCTCCATCCTTGGAGATAGGGCTGCTGATAAATCCACCAGCTTTCACTCAGTGCTCTAGGGAAACTTGAAGAGTGTGTGGAAAAGTTTGCAAAATATCCATGGGTCTAAATGACCTAATCTTGGACACATTGAAATCAATGACAGGGTGAGCTTTAGGGGGTCTGTGCCTTGCCTTACTTGAATGGAGTTCAGATTTGGGCCAGGCTGTCTTAGCATCACAAGGAATAAAAGGTAAAATTGGGAGAAAACTAAAGTGGGAAGCTTCTGAACCAGGGGTGAGCGGCAGAGCTCAGAGAAACCTCGTGTCATGAGCAGATGAGAGCTGCTGCAGGTCCCAATGCCTTTGATGATGGTCTCCTTCCTCCAGTGTCCCCACAGGGGTCAGCCTGTCCCTCTCCCCATTCCTGATGGGAACCCACAGACCTAGAGCCCTTCACCTCTTTGGTGGATGTGTCTGCAAGAGCAGCACAACACACCATTGATTTTCCTTGGAGTTATGTGGTTTCAGAAGTGGCCGTCAGCCAACCCACAGGACCTTCACTAAATCTCCGAGCCTGCTGTGAGCTGTGCAGGTCTCTTTGGGGTTTTGGTGTGTTTGGTTTGTTGTGATTTTTTCAACGCTGTTGCATCTGCAGTTTCCCAGTTTGTATTTTTTTTTCTTAGCACATTGATCTGAATGGTTGCTCTGAGAAAGCCAGGGTGGTTTAGTGAATGAAATGTAGATGCAGGCATTGTGGTCCAAGGGTAGAAGCAAGACAAGGTCGGGGGAAACGCTGTCTTTATGCTAAGTGGGCTAGAAGCCAGTATCCAGCTTTTGGGTTCAGAATCACAAGTCCAGGTTCAAATCACCAGTCAAAGCTGATGATTTTTGTCCCAGTGCATGCAAGGGGATGGTAGCTCCGGCATGAAAATTCCCCAGGCAGGTCCCAAGAAGAATACCTCTGCTCCTGAATGATGGCAGGGATTGCAGTAGAAGGAAGCTACTGCATGGCTATTCCCTTCATCGGGCCCAACTTGGCCGCTGAAAGTCTGTGTTGACCCCAGTAACTCCATTATTGGTGTTAAAGTAGGAGCCTGAAGAAGAAAGAGTATTTTTCAGGATGGAGCAAGCAGGTTTTACTGTGGGATTTAAACCTGGCTCAGGATGAGACTTGACACACTGCTGCAAGGAGGACGTGGTGGTGACCTTGCAGGAGGCTGCGTTTGTGCCGGTTTTGCAGACTTAAGGCTTTTGAAAGCCAGAAGTTTTAATAGGAGTGAATGATTTTTAGGTGCCTGTTTCAGCCACTCAGGACTGGCTGGCCTCTGGTTTAACTGAGGGTCATGGAGCACCTTGATATCTGCAGGAATTGATGTACGGAAGTTCAGGGCAGCTGAAAATGGGGTACAGAGGGGCTTGAGCTGAACACCTCAGGGTCTCTGACAGAAGAGGTTTTGGCTCCTGTTGTCATTACTGCTGTTCCATAGAAAGGGTGTTTTAAGAGATCCATAACCCACTTCTGAATGATTTCAGGATTGCATTTGCTTCCTTGTGCCAGGCAGATGCAGAGCTGAGGCCGTGGCACGTATTCATGGCTTTGCTCAAAGAGAAAGGGGAACATACTTGGACTTCTTCACATTTGAAACCATCTTAAAGGTAATAATACAATTGGAAGGGTCCTTCCCTGGAGCAGTCTTCGCATATAGAGGAGTCCTTGTCTCCCCTCATCTCCACACGCTTATTTCCCATTGTTTTGGTGCTCTGGAAAACCTTCCTTAGAAGATCACTAATGAAGTCAGATACGTGGGAGCTCAGGGGGGACATGGCTTTCCCTATGTTTTTAGGCCATTTATATACTGAAAGAGGCCTGCAGGATTTTTATATGCTGAAAGATGAAACCACCTCCTGCAGCTACACTGTAGAGATTCAAAGTGATTTTTGGGAACCTGGAGCAGTTCTTTGCAGAGCTTTTAACTCTTGCTTTAGTCTGATGGGATTTCTTCATCTCATTATGCAGCAGATAAAATACTGCCCTTGAGGAAAGGAATTACTGTTTCATACAAAGGCTTAAAACAGCTTATTTAAAGTGAATTTTGGCTGTGCTGATGGGTACCAGAATGGTGGCCTTGAAATGGAAGCCTTTATAGGAAAAAGCACAGCTTGGGCAGAAATGGTGCAAGGTGACCTGTTGGTTGGCTAAACCATCTCACATTCTGCCTTTGAGGGAGCATCTGAAGAGGACAAGTCTAAAACCAGGATTTGAAGTCTGCAAGTAGAGGTAATTGCAGCATAAGTATCGTGGAAAGCTTAGCTCTTCAGGGCCATGGCAGCATTACAATACCACGATTTCTAAAGACCTCCATTAACCCAACAGCAGTGTTTAATAGGACAGAACGAGTAGCATTTAAAATCCTTAGTCTAATCCTACCCAGATTAAGTTGTTTTGAATTCCAGTTGTTAAGACAATTAAACAGCAGTATTCAAGTAATACTTTAGGTTAAAGCCATAGATGTTTCTAAAACCAACTTGCAATTCTACACCTCAATTTTTCCTGAAGGACATGTTCTCATAGGTGCTATTTATTGTGTGCACCAAGAGCACATGCACAGTGGAGCTGAGAGAGATGTAGAGACTTGATTGACAGGAGTATTTCACCTTTCTCTTTTGTCTTCTAAACAATGTCCTTAAGGGCTGAAGGGTCATTGCTGGCTGTCACTGAATGCATGACAAGACAGTCATCTCCCTTGTCCCAGGACTTATAGCAATGGGGTGTTTCATATTTGCATGGTTTCCCTGTAAGGGATCAGGGCTTCCTAACAAGGATGCTGCAAGTCCAATCCCACCGATTACCAGTGTCTTCTTGCACTGCAGAGCATCCCTTGTGATGTTGGGTGGCCCTGGGCACTCACAGCCTGTGCCTGTTGTCACAGTCCTGCCTTCGTGCAGTGCAGCTGGACCATCCATAGCAGTGAGCCAAGCAATTCCCTCTTGAGCACTATTAATATCTTTCTTCTACAAGTCTCACAGTCTTATTATGGTGAATAATGAAGGCATATTCCCTGACCTTTGCTCCTTCGATCCAAATTGCATTCTAACAAGTATATGTATTTTTGACCCCTCACATGACTCCATCCTGGTCAGACTGTATTAAAAGCGAGTCAGACCTAAGAATGTATCGAGATGAAGGCTTTCCTGTTGGCACCTTGGTAATTTGCTGACTGCTGTCTCTCTCTTTTCAGTCCCTTTGCTACCATGAACTTTAACTGCATCCCAAGCAGTTACAATAAAGACAGGTTATGAAGTAGCTTCTTGCCTTTGTCGTTTAATCGCTACAAGGAAAGCCAGTTCTGATGTCAGGTTTTATGATATCGGGGGGTAGATTTATTAAAACTGAAATAACAAGTCATTTTAGGTTGGGAGCTCTTTGGAGCTGTCTTTCTATTCTGTGCAACACCTAGTGTGATAGGACCTGTTCTGTCGTGTGCTTGGGGCTACTTCTGCTTGATGAATGTATCATTACTCAGTTAATCTGTTTGTGGTTGTTGCTGTTGAGAGAATTTTAAGATGCTATAGGATTGTATTTGTAACTTAGGAACCTTGTAACAGATCTGTGTTAGATATATATCCACTGCTGCAGCACAGATGTTCCCAAGAGGGCTCTCCTTGTCCAGAGGAGATGCTGCAGGGGGAAAAGTTAGGAAGCATTGCCCTAACATTAACACATAGAGAGATGCAGCATGGATCTGAATCTTTATTGATTTTAATCAGATTTCTGTCTTATATCAGCAGTCTAATCTGGTGGACACAGTTTGCTATGGGTATAAACAGAAGAACTCGTGTGTGTTCATATATATGTATATATATAAAATATGTATTATCCAAGATGTGGTAATCTGTACTATCTGAACCTCTTTCAGCCAAAATGTCAGTTTTACTGTTTGGCATCTAGCTAGGAGATTAGACTGGAGGTACAGGAAATCAACCCTCTCCTGGAAGTGTGACAGCCGTAGGCTGGGATCTAATATTTGCATGTGAAATGTATTTGGTTAATATTGCCTGAGACTTTTTATTGTAACTGCAGAGGATAAAACCCATGGAGATGGTTTGATTTGTTTGATATTTCTATTAGTTTATCATAAGAGATTGTATCTCATTTATGTAAAGCAAGCAAACCTGAAAAGAGAGAAGCCATACGTTCTCCCCCTGGGCTTGTTGAGTTATTATACTATTATTACAGTTAATTCAGTATTATTTGGCTTTGAGAGGAATAGCTATTGTTACAGAAATGCTCCAGAGCACTCAATACTACAAACACCACCTAATTGTCCTGTAAGCAGTCTCATTGAAATCCATAGGAAAAAAATCACAGGAACAGGTTTGATATTAGCTCTGGTTTGAAGTGTAGATTTGGAATAGTTTTTGAGGTGCTAGAGCTCTCCTTTTGAGAAAACACATGCAGAAAAGCAGCAAAACGAAGTGAAGCAAATACTTATCCTACCCCGTGTTATCAGCTGGGTTGTGAGCTCAGGACAATCTCCGTGTGTTGAAGTCTGCGTGGGGTTTTAGGGACTGAAAGAGGCACTAGGGCATAAAAGGGGACATCACCTTCCATGGATATTTGTACTTTAGGGATCAAATATTGCTGTCCCTTCGACTTTTGTTGCTCCACAAAAGAGAGGAACAGATGTAAATGAAGAAAACCTCAGCTCAGCTGGTAAAAAGGGAATGTTTATGAAAGAGACACGGGTTCTTTTATGCTGCCCAGCCCCATGGGGTGTATTCTGCAGGTGCTCATAGGGGATGCTCTTTCTGGTCCATTTACCATTTCCCTCTCGCAGTTCCCAGCAGCATCACACTACAGGTGTTTGCTCATTTGCAGTAAATTTGCTGTTCCAGCAGAGAAGAAAGAGATTTACTCATTTTTTATCTAAGCCCTCTCAATGTTTGCATTTCATTCCCTGTCCTCTCCCAGGTCAGACTCACACTGACTTGTCTCACTGTCACCTGAACCGGGATGTGTGGAATACAGTGAGATTCCCTGGCAGCACGGTGAAAACTCAAAGCTGTTCTTTGCCCAGACAGGTGATTTTTCAGGAGCAGGCATGTTGTTTTTCCTGGGAAAGCCAGGAGGGAGGGAGCAGGGCTGGAGTTTGGGTCTCATTCTCCCTGCTCTGACTTTGCCCATATTTTTCACCTTCTGCTCCTCTCTTGAGTGTAGTAACACCTTTTGCAGCCCAGCTGTGTTTTTAGGACAAGAAGAGAATCGTGGTCTCGAATCCAGGGCGAACAAATTTAGCAAGTAGAAAGTGGATCGGGATGGCGGGAAATGGAGAGGGGAGATGGCAGCACCCATCGGGGCGGGCAGGGGGTAGAAAACATCCTCCGAACTGGAGACACATTGCTGCTGCTCTTTGCTTTTAATGGAGACGTCTTCTTTTTACCCTTTGCAGCAGCTTTCAGGTCACAGCATGTCCCTTAGCACGAAGCTGCCCTGCAAATGGGGTGCATCCACCCTAATCACTTGCTTCTATTTTATATCATATTAAAAGGCAAGTTCTGGAGCAGGGCGATGGGGAGCTGGGGGGACAGCCCTGTGCTGCTGCTCACACACGGGTGCATCTTCCCGTCCTTTCGATCAGCCTTCCCGGTGGATTTTCACACCCACACTCAGAAAGAAGTTTGGTGGGGATTTTTTTAGGGGGGGGACAGGAAGGGAAGGGAGAATTATTAATGAGTTTGGAGTGGTTGCCATGGGAACTTGTTGCTAATGAATCTCTGGGGTTTCCTCTCCACCTTGAGCCACGTTTCCTGGTAATAGCGTTCCCATGGCAACGGATGTCACTGATACCCTGGCTGGTTCCTGGGCCACCGCCTCGGATGGGCAGATAAAGCTCCTTATTATGGCAGCCAGGGGGATTTAGATGGTGTAAGTGGGCTATCAAACCTGCGGGCCCCTCTCCTCAACCTCCTGCAAGTTCAGAGACTTTTCCTTTTTTAAGCAGTTTTGACATTTACCAAAAATTCCAAACCTGATCCCATTCTCTGTGCTAGTTTTCCCACCACCAGCATTGCTTCAACCTTTGCCTCCCACGTCGGTGCTTGCTATCTCCTGGCTGCCTCCTCTTCCTCGCCATCTCCCCTTCACTGACTCAGTGTCTGGGGTGAGCCAGTGCTGGGCGTTTTGGGAAGAAAGCCTGGGAGATTATGGGAATTCCTCCCCAGCTCTTCCTAGTGGGCTCATTTGCAGAGTGAGGGATAATGAGCTGCGAGGTAACGAGTTTGCAGCCCTGTGGCTTCTCAAAGGGTGGCATGGTCCCTTTGAGCTGGCTGTGTGCTTAGCTGGGTGGCTTGGGCTCTCTATGGCTCTTTGAGCAGTTACACACATGAGGCTGATGGAGAACGAGAAGCTAAGAGATGCTTTGCCTGTCTCCAGCCCTTGCAAATGGGGTGGGAGCTCCCAGGGCAGGCAGAAGGGGTCAGTGCCTGGCATTGGAGTGGTTGGATGGTGGGAGAGGGCATGAGATGAACTAGTTACGCTAAGGAATTACCTGGTTTTGGATTTGTTGGGGGTTTTTTTTCCCCTCTAAACCAAGGTTTTGGTGTTCTTTTGTGTGTGTTTAGTTTTGGTTCCTTCCCTGTGGTCTGGAGCAGGAAGATGCTGAAATGTCACCTCAAACCACACAATTCCTGAGCTGAAATTCCTAGATTAGAGGCATTTTGAGGCGAAGGCCACACTCAGCCTCCCCATTACCCATCCTGTAAAAGTTACTTAGCTCAAGATCCTAAGTTATTCGTCTGATGTTCTGGATGGGCAATGTCTCTGAGCAGAGCCAAAAGCAGGGCTTGAACCTCCTCATTGAGAAGTTTTTTTGGGAGAGCTCATGATTTCAATTCCCAGGATTTTCCTGGCACTCCTTGCAGAGAGGGATTTTTTGTGTCCAGTGTGTATCCATCATCTTGGGCACCCCCAAAGCGCTTCTCACCTCCTAAAGGTAATTTTCAGCTTTAAAAATCAGCTGGCCAGGGTGCTGCTGTTCCAGCTAAAGGGCTCATTGTGGTGGTGGGAAGCACTGGTGCAAGGAGCTGGCTTCTCCAGGAGGGATAATGGGGGACAAATGAGGGATGCCCAAAGGGGAGAGCTCTATCCTGCTGTGTGGTCGGTGTGCTGAACTGACACCAGATTCGTGTTTGTGTCTTCTTGACAGCAGTTCTCTGTAAAGAGCTGTCTTTGATTTCCTGTAGCAAGATTGCTTGTGCTAGGACTGCTTTCAGGCAGCACCATCCCCATGCAAACTGCGTATGTGCGAAAGGCAGTTAGGAAACAAGGAAAAAACCCCACATTTAC
The DNA here is from genome assembly GCF_963264785.1 of Psittacula echo. NCBI lineage: Eukaryota > Metazoa > Chordata > Aves > Psittaciformes > Psittacidae > Psittacula > Psittacula echo. Next base: position 2,336,678 of record NC_137739.1, read on the forward strand.
ATTCCTGTTTATTCCCAGCTTTCTGGCACCGATGGAAAATGAGGTGCATTTCATTAATGGAGAATGTGCCTCTGTGTAATTGCCTGGTAGCCGCTGTCCTCCGGAGCGGGCAGCAAAGCCTGGCGCCAGCAGCTCATTAAGGAACACAAATTCATTAGCAGAGACCACAGCTCTAATGGCAGTCCTTGACAGAGGTTTGCCTAAGTCTGGTCAACACTTTTCCAGCTGTCTAAAAGCTGGTTTTCCGCAGGGAAATTGGGTGTTTAAACCAAAATGGAGCAAGTGAGAAGATCCAGCAATGTACAGTTCAAAAGAGGTGTTTTCTCTTTAATTTATGGGATGAATGGACCAGGACAAAAATACCCTCTGTATCAGCAATGTCTCATTGGCAAGCAATGGAAAAGAGAATAATAGATGCTTAGTATCTTAAGGCCCTGGCAGTTTATCTGCTCATGCCAGCTATCTTCAGGCTCTAGCCCTGGTTGTAAATTGTCAATGAAAGGAGCAGCAGTCTGCGTAAGCACTTAAGTGCTTTTGCTATTCAAGGCAGAGCAGACACTGGAATCCATCAGAAGGTCTATTTTTCACCAGGCAGTATTGACTAATCTGTTAAAGCCAAGTCACCTCTCATCATGGGCTTTGGGCATGATGATATTTTTCCCTTTCATAGCACCTTCATACAGGAATATTTATATTTTTGTTGCACTTTATAGGTGTGAATAAATCAAACCTCAGGAATAGAGGTGGAAGAACTGAGGTATAAGAGAGCTAGAGTAGTACAGGAGAGCAGGAACAGGACTGGTAGTGCTGAGAAATCCCTAACCCTTATTCCATGATCAGACTTTGGCTCCTTCATAGAACAAGGACAGCAGAGGTCATTTCTCTCTGGATCTCCATCAACAAGAGGAAAGCTATTGAGCATTAACAGTGATCATCTAGAGCCTTTTGGGTGTATGTGTATTCCCAGGTATGAAAGAGCATGGCTAATGATACCTTGTAAAATGATGAATAATTTATCTGATGATTGATGGTAGCTCTGCAGTGGATATAAGATCCTGTACCCATCTCACAGATGAGTAAACTGAAGCTAATTGAGTCTTTGAGAGATCATAAATTCATAAATAAATTGAATGTGTTGTAATACAGGATGTTGCTGTGATATTCTTATTTCAGCTCAGTAAATGGGTGGTGCAGATATAAAGCGTTGCAAGCAATGCTCATTTATGTTATTTGTATCATGGTGCAGAAGCCACTGTGGGACCGCGTGGGCCGTGTCTGTCTCTGGGTGCTGGGTGGTTGTCATCGTTGGCCTACGCATCCTGGTGCTCTGAGAAGGGAAGATGTGGAAGGAGATCTGTGTCCTGCTGATGTCCTGTCCCTAGGAATTGAAATCTTTCCAGTTCAGGTCATCAGTTTTATGGTGGAGGAGAAAATAGCTGCAGTGGAAAGCCCGTAGTCATCTCTGATATACCTCTGTGTTGAAAAAGCCTCTTTCTACACCAGCTATTTCAGAAGAGCATCAGTTCTGAGAGCCCGGGGAGGAGGGAACAGGTTTATGGGGCTTGGAGGAGGACCTTGCGGCCAGACTGGCCATTGCTACATGCTTTTCCCATGTTCCACAATGAGAGAGGGATCTAGCAGCTGGTCAGAATTCAGTCGCACACCAGTGCTACCAGATGTGATTGTATCTCTTGAATGCTTTAGTCAATCATCTGAAGAAAGTAATTTGCATCTGTGGCACCTCAGAGGAGCATCTGTAGGCAAAAATGCTTCCCTTTCTTTTCTTTTGGAGGCTGTTCATTGCCTTCTGACCTGGTGTGCACCAGGGCAGTTCTCCCCATCCCTCCTCACATTGTTCCTCCATCTCATTCTGAGGTAGCCCTTGGGCTGTTGCTGGAGTCCTCTCATCTGCTCTGATATTCCTACCGAACACAATGAGTGGAAGAGAGATGATCTCCCTGCTTCCTCCCTTCCCAGGATCTCCTGCAATGGTGAGGACCATGTGGGTGATGTCCTTCACACTGCTCCTGGATGTTTGCTCCTTCCATAGGAAATGGCATACAAGGGGCTGGGCCCTGCTGACAAGTTCTCCATCTGCCTCCTTATGTGCTCCCATTGCCTGTTACACCTCACAGATAGACTTTTGTTGTTCCCAGTGTGCTTCCTCAGAACTGCACATTGCAAAGAAGCCTTTTAAAAGTGACTTCTCCCTTCTTGTTGTTTTTACATTGGTTTTGAATGATAAATATTTCATCAAATGCCTGCCTTCTAGCCTGTGCTCTTCAGTGCTCTCCAGTGCTCTCCAGTTCAGTATGTGCACTGCTCTAAATAGATTTATTTAGATGAGAAGCACACAAAAGAGCTGTCTGCTTTTCCAAAGGAAGTTGAGTTCTGGAGCAAACCAGCCATTGTGTGTTTAAATCTTTGAAGGCCACTTGGAGTCACTGTAAAATGTTTCGATGTCCTGTGGCCGTCTCTGGATGCCTTGCTTTGCAAGGGCTGCTCTGAAATGGATGGGGCTTTGCTAGGGAGCCTGGAATGTTTTGCTGCTTAATTTAGACTGTTTATCTCAAGAGGTCCTGGAGTTCAAAGACTTAAGAGATGCACCAAAGCCATTCTCTCCCCCCTAAGCAGCTGCCTTTTCATAGCACCCATACACGCTGCAGTCTGAACCCTGTTGGGATGCTTTTGTAGACCAGAGCATGCTAATCTGCACTAGGACTTCTTTAATAGTTTCCTAACCCAGTCTTATGCTTCTTGCTCTTTCTTTTTTCTGGGACTCCAAAATTTGCATGGAAAACCACGCCAACCACTGTGACGTTGCCATTCTCCTTGTGTCTGCAGCTCCCATCAGCCCATTGCTAAATTCCAAGCAGTGCCCAGAGAAGAAAGGTCGGCTTTCAGGCAGATTTATTAAATCTGGCAGCCTTTCTCCAAGGCTGTCATTCCAGTTCTGCAGTCCTTGACCTTGGATGAGAGGCTGACGGGCAGGACTGCAGGTTGCCAGTTGGCTCATTGGCACGAAGTCCTCAGCCCATCAAGGCTGGGAGAAACGCTGATGTTTTCAGCGAGGTTCAGGTTTCAATTTAGTGAGTGTGTGATTTTATCTCACCCGGAGTGTTATAAATCCGGGATAATTACAGTGGAATGATATCATTGCATGCGAGAGGCTGTTCACAGCCGGTTCTTCTTAATCTGAGGGACTGATGTAGGCTTTATGCGCAATTCCTGTTATTATTGTTTAAAGTTGAAGAAAAAAGAAATCCCCTGCTCGATTAAAAGAGGATGGAAGTATTGCATTTAGATCAAAGCCAGCCCATTATTAAATCCTTCACTTGTAAGAAAATAACCATTTCTACAGCAAAATAGTAAGTGGTCACCCTCTGATAAATGCCGCCTTTTATGAATTTAATTAGGAAACATCTATTTCATCCAGTAATCTTGGAGTGCTGGAAAGGGATGCCAGTTGCCAGGACAACCCGTATCTCTTTTTTTAATCTTTATTTTTCTTCCCCCCTTTATTTCTCTTATGTCACTTTTGATCACATCATCTTGAAAGGAGATTTTATTATTTAGGTATTCAGGCTTGCTTGATTGAAAGGCAGGATAGCTGTTTTTTAAAGCTAATGTAGTTTGTGGAGCTCTTCTATGCAGAGTCCTTCTGCGTTCGTGTCTGTCCTCTATGGAAAGTCATGGCGAGACAAGCAGAGCAGTGGGAATGACAGGGAACACTGCGGGACTGGAGCAGAAGCAAAGCAGTGGCATGTCTCCCCTCATCCCCCAAAAGCCTCTTTCCTGCAGATCTCAGCTGTACGAGTCCTTGAGCTGTCTGCCCGAGTTAGTTTTGTGACATGGGACGCAGAATGAGATGTGTGAGCACGTGCAGCAACAAGACTCCTTTTTGTTGGAGGAGATGACTCAAAAAGGTTCTCTGATTCAGGCTGGTTTCCTAGAAAACCTCTTTTTTCTCTTCCCATCCTTCCCTCTCCACTGAAATCATCTGAATTTCACCTTGGGGTTTAATTTTAATTACTTCAGAAGCAAATAAACCCCAAAGAAGTCATGCACACAAGGCTTTGCTTTCCTGACCAAGGCTGATCAAGCCCAGCTAGTCATCTTGAGGCAACTAGATGCCATCTACAGCCCTCGCTCAAGCCCTGTGGAGGAGTTATTTGTGATGGGTTCATCCATGTGCCGTGGGAGTGGGTGGAAAAGAGCCATGGCAAAATCCCAACACATCTGAAGTCTCCAATGCAGCCATCCTACAGCAGGTCAAGCCCCAGTTCAGTCCTTACTAGGGCAACCCTTGGATTAACACCGCAGGGTTCCTGCGTGTTTTACAGAACAGGATTATCCATCACTCCACTCATCGGAGGGAGCCATCGCTGGGTGAAGCTCAGGGTGTTTTGCAGGGACAGGCTGATGGATGGATTTAAGCCAGGAGTGGAAGAGTGATCTCTCCCAGCCACAGATTCAGAGGCTGAGGGTAGCCAGGGTGAGTTATGTAGGGGTGCAGGCAAGGCACATGGGGAAACACCTTCATATAGGAAAAAAACCCTCATTTAATTCACAGTTATGATGAAATGTGTTGATGAAATGTGTTGCTGTCTAGTTCCATGCCAGGACTTTACATATTATCACAGAATGATTTGGATTGGAAGAGACCTTAAAGCTCATCCAGTTAACCCTCTGCCATAGGCAGGGACACCTTCCACTAGAGCAGGTTCCTCCAAGCCTCATCCAGTCTGGCCTTGAACACTGCCAGGGATGGGGCAGCCACAGCTTCTCTGGGCACCCTGTCTTTTCTACCTCCCAAATTCCTCTTTGTTCTAAGTTGGCAGACAGCAACTCCTCAAGCAGTCAGTGTGACTTAACCCCCCTCGAGTTCAAGTCCCAGCTCTCCCTGGGGAGCTCCTGCTCAGGCTGTCACCATTCCCCTGTCGAGCTTGCAAGAGGAGCAAGTGTCAATGAAATCCCTCCCTTGCTGCAGCCGGTGGGAGATGCTCCATTAGTATTCATGGGGTGCACTGTCAATGCTAATTCTTTCTGTATTTTCTTTAAATGTGAAATGCATCCATAGGCAATTTTGGAAGGAAATGTTCCAAGTGTATTATATACATACAAACATATATATAAACATACAACCGTGTGGTGCGGGGAGATTCGGGTCGGTCTCTACTGGGGTGCGGGTTTTCTGTCTTCCTGGTGTAACTGTGGCTTTGGATTGCAAAGATCTTTGTTTCTTATTCAACCTACATAGCTGGGAAACGTGGAGAAAGCTATAGAATACATAAAGGAATTGTAGCTGGACTGCAGTGATTTACAGGGAGATAATTTTGTTGATTACTTTTGGTGCTGTTCCCACGTTACACAATGTCACCCAAATCCCGGCGCGCAACCAGCCCAGATGTTTGATTTCTATTGCTTTTATATAAGATTGGGAATCGGGAGCGGGATGTGATTGCATTTCCTTTTTTGTGAAGTATTTGGGAAGCACGCATGGTCTCCTGCCAGATGATGGATTGCCTGGATTATACTGCTTAGTATCAGACCTTATAGAAACACTCGGTGGAATTGGTGGACTTTTCACTCCTTGTTTTCCTAACTTGAAGTAATTAGGATTGTTGTGTCTTCTTCACAATGATATGGTTGTGTTTGATTAAACACTGTTGACTCAAAAATTCCACTGAAATCCATATTTGCTTCTATTGCTGGTGGAGCAGTGAGGGGAAAATGGGTAGAAATGTTTAAAGCAAAGATGCAGGGTTGGCAGTGCTAGAGCATGCTGTGGCTTGAGCTTGGTGCTGCTGAATTGGCTGCATGGGGAAAAGCAATAGCAATAATCAGACTTTTCAATTCAGATAACTCCAAATGGAGCTGTGTGGTTTCTTTTCTTTCCACCTACTTTGGGGCTTGAAATTTCCATCAACCTTTCTTTATAGTAGAGCTTTTTTCTACTAAAACCAAACTAAAATTCAAACTTGACATGAAGCCCTGAACTGATAACCATTTACTTTGACTTTTGATAACTGGAGGAGGATAAAGGAAATGCCTTGCAAAAAATCTCCAAAGGCTCAGTGTTGAAAATAATGGACCAGTTGATATCGAAAGACTTGAACTTTGACTCCTGCTTTTGTGCAGACTGGCTGTATGGTTTTGAGGAAATCACTTGTTAACTCCTCCTGGACTTTAGACCCTCTACAAGAGCCTAAAAGACCTTGGAATGCCTGTGATAAGAAATTATATGTGTCTCCAAAGCTTTATTGATTGTGGTGACAAGTCCACTCCAAGTGGGCAATGCCATGTTGTCATCTGCCCTGCAAAATCTGGTCGATGTAGAGGCACTTGGGGAAGGAATGTGAGAGCTCGGAGCTCTCCTGAAGCAGACGTGACTTGTTAGTGAGAGAAGTCTGTCAAGAAAAGGAGGAAATGTGTGACAGAGCTGGGAATGGTGGCCCAACGGCTGATTGATACGGCTGGGAAAAGCTGAAAGGCAAATGGCCATGTCCTGATCGAGGGCGGGAGCATCCTGAGGGATGGTGCTAGGCAAGGATGAGAGGCAGCGGCTGAGCAGAGTGGGGTTCTGTGAAGGACAGATGAACAAAGCGCATGCAGGGCCCTGATCATAGGCTTCTGTGTTAAAAGTGACAGCTGAACCTTAGGAGGGTTGAGATCCTCCACGGGGATCTCAACTGACACATGCTGATCTGGCCCCTAGTCAATGGGGATTGTCAGTTCCTTATCCTGGAAGAAAGAACCTCCTCCAGATAAGCCGAATGCACTTTGTGGGTCAATGACATTACTAGGGATGATTTTGATTGGCATGATCCAGATTTTACAAGATTTTCATTTCAACTCCTGTCAAAACACAGGAGTGAGTTGGAACGCGAAGCCTGTCTTCACAACGCAGGCAATATAATGAAGAAGAGACTTTGCATGTATTTCAGAGAACATTTGAATGCTGAGGGTGTTGCAGGCTTTCATTTCAAATTTAATCGTGCTGAACAGGGGAGATGAAGGTGGTGGAGCTTTTTTGTTCCTTGATGGGGGCAAACCTGTTAATGGACTGCATAAATTGATTTTTGTGTCGTACTTTCTCTAATCAAACAAAACTAACTAGAAAATCCTTGAGCAGATTTCTATGCGGCCGGTGTTAGGATTAGCAGCACATCCTTGTGTATTACAGAGCCAGTTTGTTGTTTAATGAGAGGAACCATAAAAGCAAATGTTAATAGCACTGTTTTCATGAACTATTAGTTTTATGCAGACCTTCACCCTAGCTAAACTAATGAGCGTGGCTGTTTGGCTTTTAGGGGCAGCCGAGATGTTGCAGCAGGATGCCCGAGTGTGGGGATCAGCCACTGAACGCGATAGGGACCAAGGCTGGGGAAACCATCTGCTTTTGTTACTCACAGTCAATAGAAAGCAGTAGGGAAAATGTAAGATTACCAAATATGATGCTGAATTAAAGCTTTCCCATTTTAAGAGACTTGTGAATGTTTCATATATTTTGTTCATGGCTTCAAAGTGGTAACCCAAGAAAACCCCTAAACCCCAACCTCTCCCAGTCACCAAATACTAACCCCATAAAACCCTCCCAGTCTCGAGCTGTTGAGATGTTAAGATGTTCCTTTTCATCTTTGGCTTTCTGGCTTAGCCTGGCCTCTGTGCGTTTTTGGTTGAACAATCCTATGTGGGTTGGAGGCTTTTGAACAGGAAATAAATCCGATTCCTAGATGGACACCTGACCTCAGAAGTTAGGCTGAAAAAGAAAAGCCTCAAAAAAGGCTATTCCCAGGAATTATAATAACTGGTTGGTTTGAAATCCCAGCGCTGCCAGGCTGCTGCTGGTCCTGTGGGATCTGTGCTGCTGGAGGTGGCTCTGTGCTCCTGGTGTTGCCTGGTGCCTGAGGTTGTCCCAGGGATTTCGGGAAGCTGGTGGCTCTCCATTCCTCTGCCTTAGAGGGACAGAAGATAAATAAGCCAAATAATGAAGCCAGCAGCTTCTGCCGCCCCAGTCAGAGGCTCATGAGAGCTGTTGGGAACGATGCCGAAGAGGATGGTGATTCCAGCTCTGGGAGAGCGCTGTGGAAGCTGTTTGTGACACCAGCGTTTTTTATTACCATAATTTTTTAGCTTAACTCTCCCGCTTCGCTCTTTTGCATGCGCTGGATCTACTGTGGCCTTTTGCCCAGAGGCCAGCTGTTAACCTTCCATGTCTCTAAGCACTGGATGTCCTGTCCTCATTCCCAGGAGACTCGGGATGTTTTCCCTGCTCCACAGTGCTTGTGGCCACTGCATCTTTCCCTGGCCTTGGTGTCCTGAAGGGACATCTCCTCGAGTCAAAGGAGAGAAATCTCCTCTCTCATTTTTGACAGCAAGCTGTTACTGCATTTGATTGCACAGGGTTGGCCAGCGGAAGGGAGAGGAAGCCATCGGCATGCTCAGGAGCAACAAAGTGCTGATGTTTTATAGCTTACTTCAAAATGAGATTAGCGGTTCCTGCTGCCTCTTTGTCCTGCTGGTTTCCCTTATAATTTAATCAATAGTATTGATGGGTCAGTAATGGCATGTGCAATGCTTGGCAGGGTTATTTTTGGCCAGGAAGGCTGTGATTGAGATGAGGGTCTTGTTGCTGTTTGGTGTGTGCAGTGGGAAGGGGAAACCCCACTGGAGGAAAGCCACCAGCCTGCTCTTGGCAGTGGAGGTGGACATCTGTCTGCTGTCACCAAACCCTCTTGGGCTTTGTAACTCCACAGTTGTACCCAGTGGGGTTCACCATGGACCCCAGTGAGATGAGGATGATGGAGATGGAGGATGAACCCTGAGATCTGTGGTGGTTTGGTGATGAGGTCTTCTCCAGAAAGGGCATGGACAGCTCTTGGCTGTGTGAGATAACTCAGTTTCTATCACCCCTTGGCATGGTTTTGCTTGGTATTTTATGTTGAATTCTGGCTTTGGACACAGCTGGGGCGAAGTAGACCCTGGATGGCTGGTGGCTTTGGTGCAATAACATACACATGGCATGAACAGAGGTAGGAAAAGCACCCCCGTCACCTGGGAAGTGAAGCCCTTACCCCAGCATGATTATTATCTTCCAGGAATACTTGTCCTCTTGGGTATCAGCAACATTGAGCTCTCTTTGGAAAGCTTTTCTGAGGTCCAGAAGCAGGCAAGCTCTGAGTGCTCCTGGGAAGCGACAAAGAGGAGAATTTGATATATACATATATATATATATATATGTATATATATATCTTTCTTAAACCAGCACCTGCAGGGGACAGCATCCTGTCTGGGGTTTGTTCACTGCTTAGCAAAGGCTTTGCCAAGCCAAGCTCCAGGCTGAGGAGCTACTGGGAAGGAAAAGCAAGAGCAGCTGTACAACTGCTATTTAATTGATAGCAACATTGATTTTTCTAATTGGCATTTCAAGAGCAGATATGACAGGCCTGTCCCCTCCCCATCACTTCTCCCCGCTCACCCAGTTTGTTTGCTTTCTGCAAGAGAGCATCCTGTAAACCTCTGCCCACCAGCCACGTGATCCCACTGCTGGAATACCGCAGAGGTTTCCCTAATGACAACTACTTGATGCAGGAAGGTTCAGACTTGGAAAGCAAAGCCTGTTGTATGTGTGTGTGGCAGTCAGGTGGTTTTGCATCTATACCTTAACAGAGGTTTCTCCAGTGTGTGAAGTGCAGGTCACCTTCCTGCTGAGGGGTTGCCTTGGCTGTGTGTCTAGTGGTTGTCCCTTGGGATGTGGGAACCTGGGTGTGCTCAGCAGCATGTGTAGGACGATGTGATCAGGCACTGCAAAGCCAGAGTTGAACCAGCACAAAGTTTTCCCCCTGTTTTCAACCAGCAGTGGCTTTGAGAAGTGTCTTCAGGAATGGGAAGAGCCATTCCCCAACTTGGGCAGGGCTGGGATGGATCCAGCTTTGAATGTCAAACTTGGAGCCCTTTTTTGGGGGATGAAGTAGTGGTGTTTATTTCCAGGTGTTCTGCCACCTTTGGGCTCCAGTTCTTTGCCCCTTTGCTCATCTTGGTCCAGGCTTTGTGTGGATTTTCGTGGCAATTTTGGCTATTCCACATCAAGTTCTCAGGCAAAGACTTGTTCTCCTGAGATGTCTTGACCAAGCAGGAGACCCTGGACCCTTCAGAATGTGGCAGGGGTACATTGGGAGCTTGGCTGAACAGCAAAGAGCTGATGCTTCTCCCGCCACTTCTTTCAGCCCTGTTTTTTTCCCTTTTCAACAGTTTCTGCAGTGAAATTGGGGTGAATTAACCCTCGTCTTGGGACATCAGGGGACACCGCAGGTTTTGAGACCTTGCAGCAATTAAGAAATGAGGTTTCCTGGCAAAGAGCAGTCAGAAGCCTCTCATATGGCCCAGCCAGTAGAAAGAGGTGAAGATTCCCACTGGATTAAGATGGATTATGGAGGGATTAACAAGTTTGGGGTTTCCTGCTATGTTTGGGCCTGAAATGCTAATTATTGAGTTCTTCCAGCCTTCAGTGTGAGCTCATCGGTGCTGAGGGTATAAATCTATTTACTCCAGCCCCATCTCTGATTCATTATTCATTGCCCAACATTTACTTTGTCAACCAGAACCAAACAACCCTTTCAATCCCCGCTTGAGTTTTGTCTGCTGAAGTCAGTCTCGGGGGGCAGGGAAGGAGGATTCAAAGGGAGGTTGCAAGGGGAAGACATCAAACAGAGCAGCTGATCTCTGCTTCCTTCTTTTTGCTGCCCTCAGTTGCTCCAGTTTGGTAGGTGATATCTTCCAGCCACCAAGATCAAAGCAAGAGGGAAACTAAATACACGCCAAGGCTGGGATGGAACTGCCACTTGTTGCGCTTTCCCCTTTGAGACACCTAAATGACAGCTTTGCTGTTCCACATTATAATTACCCATTGTTTGAGTCTAGCATTTAATTAGGGAAAAAACAAAACCCAATATTTCTTAATTTATAAAGAAAAAAGGCGGTTTTAAAACTCCCTGGCAGCACTGTTCTGTAGGCTGGGCTTTGCCTGCTTTGGAGAGCTGATCCATCCCATCCTTAGGATGCTCCAGGCTTGCAGGAAGGAGCCACATAGGGACCATGTACTTGCACCTTCTTCCCTCCCTTGACCATCAGTGCTGGACCCACCAGGCATTCAGGAGCCTTGTTGCATTGATCTTGTTCTAAGGTAATAGGATGATTTATCTTCCATTTGTGAAAGTATGAACTAATCCATATCCATGTACCTCGAGACTCTAATCCCTCTTCTTTCTCCCTGGGGGGATTGCATTCAAAGTGGGGGGTTTATTTCTAAAGCTTTTTCCACAGAGTTACCCAGATTCTGAATTAAAACTAAGAAATGCTCAAATCCCAGTCAGTAAATGCAAACTGAACATATGCTGAAGAGTTTTATTAGATTTGTCCTTTCCCCATGACTTCATTTTCTATTTTATTTGTATCTTGAAATTACTCCCTTCCTTCTCTCCAAATCCTTACCCAAGGATGAAAAATTACAAATCCTTGGAAAAACAGAGGACTCAGCTTCCTGGCTCACCAGCCAGTGCAGATCCCTCCCATCACAGGCATCATATCCTATATAAGCTCTTCCATGGACTGCAAAGGATTCACATTTCCCTCTCCTTCTAATTTGGGAGTGAGCGAACCGGTCAGGCTCGCACAGGACACGGTGCGTCATGGAAAAGGCTGCTTTTACCTCCTAAATGGAGGGGGAAAAGCCAACAGAGAAGAAATCAGAGGAATGCAGCCTCTGTCATTAGCAAGGAGAGTATTTCCAGCAGCCTGTGGTCATCAGAGGGTGCCTCTTTCCATTTGCAGTGCAGTGGTGCCATGTGAGATGACAGCAATGTGTAATCTGCTGCAGCATCATTGATTCCCATCAATAAATTAGCAGCGGCTGAGCTCACTCAGTGTGCCAAAGCGACTGCTGCTTGCCGTTATCCATAGGTACCAACTCAACACATCTTGGGCAGCCTCCAGCAAATCCTTAGGTGTTGATTTTGACTACGAAGAGTCTTTTGTATTGGTCTTATTTTGTGACAGAATCAGTTGCCCTGTTATTTTTTTTCCAATGTATTAATTTAATTGACAGATCTGGGGGTTTGGGCATTGGTTTTCTTTCGGTTCATGAATTTTTATGATTGGAATATACATTCGACTGTGTAGCAAGCATGAAAGACTTATGTTGGAATAAATGGATCAGCTTGGCACACGTACAGTGGCCACACAAATGACTCTTTTTAAGCTCAGTGGAGATAATTAAAAGTATCTGTGTGGGCTTGAGAGAAACAACAGACCAAATTCTGTCTCGGTTGCTCCTTTCTGCCCAGCTGATGCTGGTGATCAGGAGCAGATCCAGAATGTTCTGTGATCTCCTGTTTAATAGCAATTAATTAAATTTGGCACTTATGAAAACATGGCTTTTAATGGGAAAATTAAAACTGATCTATGGAGTCGGTGAGTGACTGAGATTGATGCACGTTGTCACGAGGGGATTGATGCCGAGCCCTTATAGAGAAATACAGTGACAACGAAGGATGTAAAGGATTTATGGAAGAGAAGTTGCTCAGAGGAGATACTGAGAGGAACCTGAGCTGCCTGTAGTCCACTAAAGACATGAGGGAAGAGCTGATTTCTGGAAGCGTTTTGAACCAAGACAAGTTGTGAGAGAAGATGGGATCAAAGGGGGGTGATGACTTTGCTAAGTGCACCCTCCTGATCACATCTGATTGTGTGAGTGTCTTTCTGATGGGTAAGAAATACACAGCAGAGACCAGGTTTGCGGTGGCCTTGGCTGAGCAAGAAAACCTCAAATGTTCTTTTCTTCTCCGGTTTTTCTTATTCTATCAAAGGCTGTTTTGCAGACTGTGTAGGGCTGAAATGCTATTTATGCCTCTTTGAAACCTTCCTTAGCTCGCAATCCAGACTTGATCCGGTGGTAAAGTAGGCAGCTAAATCCCAGCTTCCCTTTCTTAATTAAAAGTAATACAGCGAGTTGTGTGGCTCTGCGCAGCGGGGAGCAAAGCGGTCCCCACGGCCCCCTCCCGGCTGACGCAGCGTCACCTCTGAAAATCCAAGCGGCTTTTGGGAGATGTGGGAAAACCCCTTCACAGGCAAACACTGCAGTAATGGCTCTGTAATATTGCTTTGTTGCTATGCTGGTTAGTAGTGCTCTTCCTGGGCTCTGCTGACTGCAGTTTAGGCTGGGGAATGTCCCTTTGTTTCAGTGATAGAATCATGGAATGGTTCGGGTTGGAAAGGACCTTTTAAGATCATTTAGTCTCAACCCCCTGCCATGGGCAAGGACACTTTCCACTAGAGCAGGTTGCTTCAAGCCCTGTCCAACCTGGCTTGGAATGATGATTTGCTTGATCTTCATGACCTGAGTTATCTGCTCTAGTGTAAACACAGGGAAGCTGGAGGGGATGTTTAACCCAAACAAGCTTTCTATGGGGTCTCTAGTTCCCCTCTAAATCCCCTGTAAAATGATCTAATGTGATTTATACCCGCAGAATGGGGGAAGAATCAGGTCGCCACGCTATTTCTGGTGGGACAGGGCTTAGATTATATGGAGTATCTAGAGAACAAGGTATTTGATGTGAAGCATCAAAACCCCAGGACTTTTTTATTTCTCCACTGTGTCCCTGCAATACAGAGCTAGCTGAATCCTGGTTTCCAATCTCAGTTGGTTAAGTAATGTGTGCACTGGGCTGGATGATGTCCAGGAGGTTTCCCCAGCGCATGGTTGAGTGGTCCATGCCTGTGGCTGCTGCACCAAACCCCCAACCAGCCTTGTTTCATGCCATGCCTGAAATAAATAGTGGGAAGAAGGCAAATACACTTGGAGAGAGCAATGCAAGTCATTTAAACCCTTTTCATTTTATTTTAGAAGCAGGGCTGAACTTTGTGCATTGCTTCCATGAACATCTTTCCTTGAAGTCCTTTGGGCTCTCTTTCCCAACATGTCATTTCAGTCGCCTGCTCTTAATGGTTTCTAAATACAGTGTTTATTTTATTGTGTTTTATTCTCCTCTGGGCAACTCTGGTGGCAGAACGGCTCTGCTGGGCTCCTCCAACAGGAGTGGAGCACGTTTCACCCACTAAACAAAGATAATGTGACATTTGCAATATTTGTGCTGGCACCGTCTGTGCCAGACACTCAGAGCAGCAATTAACACCTGATCCAGAACGTGAATTGGCTGCATGAGTGCCTTATAAAAATTAAACCACTTTTTATCTGATCCTTTCCTTCCATTGTCTTCTGCTGTGTGGTGGCAGATGAGCGTTCGGCGCAGAGCAAAGAATGGTGATGGCACAAGCTGTGGTTCAGGGATGCATCTGGTTTTGATTCCTGCCTCCAGATAATATGCTGCAAGTGCACAGAACTGATGAGGTGGCTTGGGAACTGATGGGTGCTGCCAGTACCCTGCGGTCACCATCTGGGTGGGTCCCTGGAGGACCTTACAGCATCCTTGGTGTCCCCAAAACTTTGAGCATGCACAGAAACGCGCTAGGTGTCTTGTTAGAGGTTTTCATGGAAATATATAGAATTAATAAAATATCTCATTGGGCAGAGATTTTAATATATTAAATATATAGATATTTTATATATATATGTGGCACTTGTGGCTGCCCCATCCCTGGGAGTGTTCAAAGCCAGGTTGGACAGCGCTTGGAGCAACCTGCTCTAGTGGAAGGCATCACTGCCTATGGCAGGAGGTTGGAACTGGATGAGCTTTAAGGTCTCTTCCAACCCAACCATGATTTTATGATTTTATTCTATGTGTATATTACATATAAAATTATATAAATTTTATACAAGATAAAAATACTGTATTTGAGCAAGTCTTTAAAATGAATTGATTAAGTTTGCTGCACTGGTTTTAAAATAAGTAATCACAGCTTGAGTCAGAGGTAAGAGATTTCTGGGTTTTTAATTCTGGAGACTGCTGGAATAAGGCAATGGATGTCTGTAACATTTTTGTATTGATCAGGTACGAGATGAGGCACAGACATTTGGATGCTTGAATGCAGATGGTACCTGTGTGTGTGCTTGTGTGTAGAGAAGGGTACAGTGAGTGCTGACATAAAGGCAAAGAAAGGGCATGTGTGTACATTCAGTGATGCCGCTTACCCCTTCAACCAAGGGAGGTGCTTTTGACGTATGTGGACAACAGAGGCTGCAATTTAAAGCCTGGAAAGTCCTTTAAAATAAATGCATTGAGCTCCCACTGTGTCACTAACAACATGTACTGACTGCACTTATTCTGTGTCTGAGGTCAAGTTGGGAGCAGAAAAGAGCCTGAGAGCTCTTTATATAATCCCCACTGACACCGTATCTCACCATGTTTAATGTATTTATCTGAACAGCCCCTGGGGAGGGGGAGTCCTACTGTCCTTTCTTGGCAGGTTGGAGACTTGAATGCGTTAGTAATTTATTTGAGGTCAAACAGAGTGGGGCAGGGAGTTGAGCTGCAGTCCCAGGCATTGGCATTAATCACCAGCCCGTGGTTTTCCCTCTGGAAGTGAAGGTTACTCAACCTATGCATGGAGTCTGGAGAGCTTCAGGGTGTCACAGCAGCAGGAGCAATAATAAACTCTGCTGCTAATAAACTCTGCCAGGAATCTCAGTGATTTCTTTTGTTGTTTGCTAAGAAAGATGCATGAATGGCTCGTGTTGCTCGTGGTTGTGTATTTTTGGAAGAGAGGGGTGTGGAAACAGCATCCGTGGATGTGCCTGCGAGCAGCCCGAGTCCCTGCTGGTGGCTGGCACGGTGCCTACCTGGCTGTGGGTGCTGGGGATGCTCCAGAAGCCACTGCAGCATCGAGTCACATCACCTACATCATCACTGACCCAGCAGGGCTTTGCTGGTCTGTGCTGCTGTTAAATAACTTTGCAAGGATATCAGGATATCCATGGATTCACCTGTGAGTGTGGTGAGCACTGGGAATAAAGGGGCAGCTTGTAGAGATCAAAAAAGTGTTTAATAGTGAGCCCTGTGCTGGGAAAGCTTCTGTTATTTGTGCAAATACCTCTGCTTAAAGCTGTCTGTTTGCTATGACAGCAGGAAGGAGAAAGCTTTCAAAGTAAAAAGGATTCCGTGAAAATTTCATGTTTTTCCCTCTTTTCAGTAGAATTCCTCCAAAATCTGATAAATCTCTTATCCAGCTACATGCTTAAACCTTGTCCTTTCCCTCCATGCAAGGTAGCGAGCTGCAGCAGATGTTGTGCAGGGGGAAGAGCAGGAACAGCTATGGCAAGAGCTTGTAAAGAGCATGGAGATGTCCAGGCTTTCTCCTATGGCAGGTGAAAAATGCACTGAACCTTTCTGGATGCCTGAGGTTTGTCAGGAAATCTTTTCTAATGACTTCACTCTGTGTCTCTGCTCTTAGCTTCAAGTTCAGGCAGTGTTTAGAGGGGGGGACATCTGTAAAGATGAAGAACAATGATAATTTAACACGGAGTCCGGCCAATTTTACTTTTAAATCAAATTTCACCAAGGCAGAATGTACCACTGTAAATGCCAGCGCTATTTATAGTTCAAGAGGAGAGCAGGGATAAAGGGAAGATTCAGCAAACTTGGGTATTTCAACAGCTTGTTATCAGAATGCAATTTGTAATGAGGCAGAAGCCATTAATACTGATGCAGAGCATCATGAGACTGGTCCGGAGGGAGACGTCGTGTTTTAGAAGCCCTGTGCTTTGGGCAGGCTGCAGGGCAGAGCCTCTTCCCTGGTGCCTCTGCTTCCTTTTCCAAGGAACTAAGGAAAGCAAAGGAGGCATCAGAAGAGCTGCCCATTCAAGACCTCTTCCCATGCACCCACCACACTTTGGCTGCATTCAAGGACAGTGGGGTGGTTTTAGTGAGTTGGTCCTGATGTCGTTTAGCATGAGCAGATGCATCCTTGTTACTAAAGGTCTTATTTAATGAAAATCACTGAATCCTTGCTGAGAATGGGCCTTGCCCGGCGTTGAGGTTTTTATTGTTTTCTGCTGATGGGCTGAGGAACCACCCCAAGCCCAAGTACTCGAAAGCATTTGACCTAATCAGTCAATTCAATGTTGAGTCTGGTTTTGGCAGGAATGAGAAACAGCCTTGGGCTTAGGGCAGCTTGGGTAATAGATATTAAGCAGTGTTCTGCCAAAGCAAATAATGTTAGACAGCAAGGGAATGTCTCTGGAGGATCTGGAGGCTTCGCAAAGTGAGTCTTTCCATAGTGGTCTAGATACGATACGGATTTGCAGTGAAGGATATGGCTCTGGGTTGCCTGAGCTCACAGATCACGTGAAGAGGGGGGTTTAATCCACTCCAGTTCTTGGCTTCTTTTAAATGAAAGACACATTTAAAAGGGCAATTTCTGTTTGTATGTGGAAGGGTTGCTTTAAAAACGAGAGTGGCAAATGTTGCCTTCTCCTTTAGAAGTTCTGACCCAGAGCAATGCAAGAAGACAGAGGGGTGATCAACCACTTAATGATCCAGGGAACTGCACATCCCAAGTCTTGACTTCTAAGAACAAACTCAGTGTTTGGGAATTGGGCAGCAGATTTTATCAGAGGGAACAGTGTTTCCTTCCATTGGGCAGAATAAGAGTGACAAGAAAAGGAGATTTGATGCCATCCAATGTGTGGCATGATAGTTGTGTATTTTGTTGCACTGAATTTTGAAGTAATCAAATGGCTGGGTGGGAACAGAGGAAGGACATCTTTTCAACAGGACTTGAACCTTGTAACTCTTCCCACTAGCACTTACTAGGTTACTCTCACTTACATCCTCGGGCAATTGCCAATCCCACTCCTAACTCGAAGGCCGGTCAGGACACCAAGACATCGCAGGAGAGATTTGCTAGAGAATAGCAGAGAATTGCCCTGATTTCTCCCCTGCTTCTTCCTCAGCAGTTGTCCCCAGTGCCACATCCCTGGACCTCACAGGCTATCCTGCACTCCCAGCTCAGGGAGCCCATCCGGGCCACCAGCCTGCAGCAATGTCAAGGGTGTTTGTGTCTGCCAAGCCTGAAATACTGCTCCCTCCTTGCTTTTTGTTCTCCTTGTGAAATCCATATATGGGGTGTTTCCAGGAGACACCTCCCAGTAGGGCTCTAATCTAAACAGTGGCAGCATCCCAATACTTCTGCATAAACGTGTGACTACAGCCTCCTGCTCACAGCAGCGGGGAACAGACTTGAACTGAAATTAAGAGGTTATTAGGAATAGCAAGCAGTGCTTGTTTCCTATAAAAAACCCACCTGGAAGTTGGCTTTTAAGTAGTTGTGACATTATTAGAAATCTGAAAGGAAGAAACATCTGTCTACTTGAAATGCAGGTGGGATTTCAGCTAATACATGACATGTTCCTTTTGTAAGGGTTTTCTCTTTCTCTTTGCTATGCAAAGCTTTGCTCCCACCTCTAGTAAATGAAGCTAACTCTGCATATCTAGTTTTATGCAATACAACCAGCATCCTCCATCTTCAGAGCTTACATTTTAGCAGTTATGCTGTTGGATTCATAACCAGACCACATTGCAGCTAGAATTCACTGACTTTCTGTGTTTGGACCACAAAGGAAGGATAGGGTGGGTAAAAGAGGAATATCCCCTTTTCCATCAATGCTTGTGCACTGGTATGTGAGCAGGGAAAGCTGTATCTGTGCTAACTCCCTGCAATAGCATCATTGAACAAAGGATGAAACAAGTTTCTGTGTTGGTGTAGTGTAATGGAAATATTTTCCTGCTGCAGCTCAAGTCTGTGGTAGCCTGTGGGATGGCATTTTGCATGTCTCCATCTGCAGCTTGTTGGAAGGAGAGGCAGAGGAGAGCTTCCCCACGGACTGATGGGCCCATAATGCAAATAAGCCATGACACTGTATTTGGAAGCGGATGGCGGTTTTACAGTGGGCTGAATTCAGAGCTCGGGTTCATATCCATCAAAGGAAATGTAGAAGCAGATTTTATTACTGCAAAAATCTTCTGGCTCCATCAAAATTGGTGGTTATCCTTTTGTTTTGGTTTGGGGGTTGTGCTTTGAGGGTGAAGCAGCAAGCTGTGGAGAGGAACAGGCCTCTTGTGTGAATGCTTTCATGTAGCAAACTCCCCCTTCCCCATCTAAATACTTGATGGGAAATCTGTGATCAGCCCTAAAAATCACCGCCCTGCTCTGGAGCCGCTGATGGCTTTGTGCATCGCTCTGAGAACTCCAGGGTGTTTTATATGTTCACAGTGTATGCGGATCATGAATGAATTCGTTTGTCTGGGAATGAGTTGATGGCAGCAATTAAATTGGCTCGGTAGCTGCCAAAGTGTCTTTAACTGGCACGAGCCTTGCAGGGCACTGGGACAAAAAACTTTAAAGCTTAGGGAGAAGAAAGGGGTCGGCATCGCTGTCATCTGTTGTTCGTGTACCAGGGAGTGTCCTTGGGGATGGTCTGGTTCACGTTAAAGTGCTTGGAAGGGCTTGAATAAGGTCCTTATTGCCATAATCGCTGCCAAACTCACGGCATGGGGCAGGGCAAGGTTTTCTCAGCTGTCTGTGCCTCCACATCCCATCATGTTGTTAATGCCATGCACAGATTTTAGGGGTTTGGGGGAAGCTAATGCCCAAATAATCCCAACCTGAGCCCACAGAGCCCCTAAGACAGAGAGGGTGCCCCGGTATAGAAGGGGGTTATCTCCTCCCAGTGCTAGTGGGGACCTTTCCTGCTCCAATCTGCTCTCATGAGTCCGACCTGCAGCATCTTTAATTACATAATACTGGTTTTCTCCTTGGTAGTTTGCAGGTTGATGGGGCTGTGGATGTTTTGAGTTTGGCCCCACGCAAAGTGGAATATAGCATGGAAAAACCAAAACAAACCCAAGGTCCCCTCTGTGTGAGTTGTGGAGGGATCTGAGCTTTCCGTGGCTAACTGGAGCACTGGATTTGTTTCTCATGTGCAGTAGCTGGGAGCTCTGGGCTCACTTTGCTCTCCCAGTCCCTCTTGAATTCCTGGGTCCCAAGGGACAGAGAGATGAGGGAGGAAGATCTTCAGCTCACAACACACAAAAACTGTGGGGAAAATAACCCAGTGAGTGAGCAATAATGTTGGTTCTGTTTCCTCATCTTCCTGTGGATGGGTGTTAATCAATGTAAGGGATAAGAATGACTGGGAATGGTGAAGACTGTGGCCTTTTCATAGACTTAAAGTTGGCCGGTGATGCTGTAAGCCTGAATTTGTGACATCCGCGTTCATGCTCTGACAGCAGAGGAGGTCCATGGTGTTGTGCCAGAGCCTTTGGGTTTGGATGGGGAGGAGGAGGGGAGTCATTTATAAATAGTTACAGAGCCCTTTTACCTAATAAGGGCTAGTGAAAAAAAACCCATCCTGACTTTGGCTTCTCTTTCCCCTTGCAGCCAGCTTGAAATTTCCCATTCATAATATAGTTTTGAAAGTATTGCTTTAAGATTTTTTATTTCCTTCTCTTCTCTACCTTCAGAAACGTGGAACATAAACTGCTTCTGCCTCAGTCTGCTCTACATGGGATGTGAAAAGAAGTATTTTAATATCTGATGCAGCAGCTCACAGGGATTCGGGGCTGGGAGCAGCATCTCCTATATGGCATCTTCACCTCTGGGTCGTTGTGGTCCAGCTCAGCTCATTTATTCTCCTGTTATATCACTGTTATAAGATCAGGCTATTTGAAAAAGTATGGTCTGATGCCAAACCAGAGGAGTTAATGGGATTTCTTTCTGGTCTTTTTGTGGGACTTTGACTTGACCCATTAAGTGGCTGAGCACTAACAGCAGCATGAAGACAAAGAGGGAGTTTGCCATGACAATGCACTGAGTAGTGCTCCATTAGAGCAGGTTTGAAGCTGATGCCCAGACTCGGACCAGTCAGCTGCCTCTTTGGCAAGAGCTGGGGTTTGGGTGGAGGTGGCCTTTAACCAGTGGCCCAGATGAAAACAAGGATCCTCAGGCTTTTGTCATGGTAGTGTTTTATTTAGCTGGCAACTCTCCCTGTGAGTGGAGCAAAGAGCTGCCACCTTTAGTACTTGCAGGAGTAAGGAGGAGAGGGAAAACGCAATGACTTAGTTCAACTATTGCCAGGCAGCAGAGGTGAGACAGATGAATTTATTGCTTATTGAGCTGGGTTGCTTGACAGATATGAAATTCTCTGCTTGAACTGTGCTGGGGTTTCTCTGGAGAGCTGCTGTTCCCCTTTTTTCCCCTCTTGTTTGTCTCATTCTATGTGTAGCCACTAAGCAGGAGGACTTGGGGTGGGGGATGTACTGTAAATAAGTAATGAATCAGATTTGTGTGGCTGGGGAAAGAAAATGCCGAATAATAGCTGCAAAGCTTGGATAAATGAGTTGGGGTTGTGTTTATTGGTTTGGGTGTTTTTAATAAGTGCTTTCCTGCAGCCGACTGCTTTGCAAAGTGAATGGACCTTCTGTAGCTCCCAGTAAATAATGAGATACTCCTTTTTTGTCTGTTTATTTTAGGTAGTCTGGGGTTTTGACTGAAGTAAACTGTTTTTACAATATCTGGCGCTCTAAAATGTAAAGTGTAGCGTGTGTTAGGGAAAACAAACAGCCAAAGAAAGGCAGTAAAGTGGGGTGAAAGGTGGTTTTGAGCATGAAGGCAAGTGCTGACCCACCTGGTGAGATGCCCCTCTTGTCTTCAGCTTCAACGGGAGGTTCTGTTGGCAGCAAGTTGGGAACTTGGAAATGGAAAGCATCCTCTGGGCCCAGCACAGGAGGGATTGGAGTCAGCAGTGGGAGGCAGGCTGGCTTGTAGAGGATTTGGATTCTGCCCTATTTCAAAGCAATGACATTCCTGGGAGCAAAGGGCAAGCTGAACAGTTGTAGGGCTAAAAACTGTTAATAAAAGGAGCAGAGGTGCTGGCAAAGTGCCCTGGCTCACGCATCACTTTGCATCCAGCTGCATCCCTTCCCAAGGATCTCAAAGCCCCCCCAGGGTGTTTACATCCCCAGTTATATCCCCGTTTGCATTAAGAAGTTGTGCCCCTTCTTGCAAACCTAGCCAAGAGCTCAGGAAGAGCCAGCAGCAGCCCCTTGTTGCTGTGAGCTCCAGCACCCACCACTTTTAGACGACGCTTTTCGACATCAAGCAGAGAGCAGCAATTTTAAATGACCTTTAAGGCTCTTGAAGCTCGGTAGATTGATTGTGCTGTGTTTGCAGAGCCCCAAACTTCTGCTGTGGTGCTGAGGGTGAGAAGGCCCAGAGGGATATAAAGGCAGTTCAGATAATCATGCTGTGTTATTGGTGGTGTTGTGCAGGGGCGATGGAAGATCTCCAAGGGTTTGTTCCTCTCCAGTATCCTTCATGGCCACAAAGGTTTTAGCTATCTTCGTTTCTTTACCTGTGGGACAGACAGCAAAGCTGGTTGGACACTGGTTATTCCCTGCTCAGTTGATAAAACAAATGAATGGGAATCACACTGTGCCTATATTCAGGAATTTTTTGTTTGGGTTTGAGGCAGTCTGAGGCTGGTTTGTGTTTGCAGATTGTTCCAGCTTCACCTGAGAATTCATTGCTGCCTGGTTTCTGCTTGCCCAAGCAACTGTGTAGATTTATCATTTCCGAGGACAGACTCCTTAACTGATTCTCATTTCCTCTTCACCCTCTGTGGTGCCGGGGGACCCTCTTCAATAGTAATTTCCTTGTCACTGATTTTATTAAAACGTGCCATGGTGAATTGCCTCGACACATGCGAGCCCACCAGGTTGCTGGAGGTATTTTAGACTATGCAAGTGTTTCTCAGGCAGAGTCCCAGCTCAGATGGTTCAGCTGCCATAGGGACAATGCTCTCGCTCACACTAAGAGCATTGTCACTACTGGCCAAGAGGCAGATGGCAAAAGCAAGACTGTTTAGTTTTGTAGCATGGGTATTAGTGTGATCTGAGCTGCACTTTGCATGATCAAGGCTTCTTATCTCCAGCTGGATAAGAGCACCTGACCAAAAACCCAGAGGTACCCAAATCTATTGGCATCTGCCATGTCTTCCATGGGAGAAGGCAAAGTCCCCAAGTGCTCCGTCCACATCATGTTTAATGGCTCTCAGGGTATGTGTTCACTTTCAGGGCACAAAACAATATTTGATGCTACTCAGAAGCTTTCCCAGTGCGGAGCATCATGCTCCTGGGAAGGACCTGAGCCAGTGCAGAGGTGCTGGATGTCTCTTTGGTGGGTTTGATGGGAGATGGGCAGGTTGAAAGCCACTGCAGTGAGTCTGGAGTGTCCTGGCCAGGGTCTCTCCTGCCATATGAAACGATTTCTTGTGGCTGTCCCATGATCCCAAATCACTCTGGTTAAGAGGTTAAACCATTGCATCTTTTAACAGTAGTTCAGCGTGAAGCAAACCCAAGCAAACATCTTGCATCTAAAAGATGCTTTGCTCAAAGCTCTCTGTTTCCAGAGGGGACAAGCAGAAACTCCTCTAATTATTGCAGGTTGAGTGTGAGGTAAAGTCCAGGAGTGAGGCCAGCTCGAGCTATAGGTCAATGGTATCATGTGAAGCTTCCCAATTCAAATGAGGTTATCTCCTGGGTTGTGTAGGGCTCATGTGATGGATTGATACCAGGCAGATTTATGACTACTAGAACAGGATACGATATTGGATGGGATGGTGCTTATATCATTTAACATAGTCCTGAGGAAGAAGATGAAAAGCTGGAAGGGTCAAAACAAATGGTTTTGTATTCTTCTTCCTCTCTCTGTCTTCGTAGGTTGGTAATATCCTACCCAAATGCATAAATCCAGTTCCTGGCTATCTGCAGTGGAGTTTTCTCCATCCTGTGCAATGTAATTTCAGGCTCTGTGTGCCGTGCATAACCTGGCAACCCACCTACACACAGCAGCCGAACGGAGGCAAAGTTATCTAATAACAATTGAATATTTGACTTGAAGCAACTTGCTTTGCAGCCTTGAACTATTGACTCGCTGTGGTACCTGAGAATTAAAAATACAGGCAAGGAAAAGCAAATTGGCATCTTAAAAGGCGACTCTGACTTGAGTGATCTGCTTAATGAGGTTTTCTTTTCTATTTCCTACGGCAGCAAAGATAAAGCCACCTGCCTTAAGTTGGGCTAATATCCATCATGGATGTCAATATTGCATTTGGTATTGTCTGGCTCTGGAGAAGCCACAGACAGGTCCTCTGATTCCACGTGCTGCATTCTTGCTCTCCAGAAACTTCAGGTCAGCTCCCAAGTCCTTCAGAGATCATGGAATCACAGAACCCAGTGTTCTAGATGTGGCTTGACAAGTGCTGTGTAGAGTGGGATAATGCCATCTTTATCTCTGCTGGTGATGCCCTTCTTGATGTTCCCCAGCACTCTGTTGGCGTTCTTTGCTGCAGCTGCAGACTGTTCACTCCTATTGAGCTTGTGTCCACCAGGATCTCCAAGTCCCTTCCCACATTGCTGCTCCCCAGCCACGCAGACCCCAGCTTGTGCTGCACTCCTGGATTGTATTTACCCAGGTGCAGGACCTTATGCTTTTGTTGGATCTTCATTAGGTTCTTGTCAGCCCATTCTTCCAGCCTATCCAGCTCATCTTGCAGGATGACTATCCCTTCCAAAGAATCCGCTTCCTCATTCAGTTTGGTATCATCAGCAAACTTCATCAGGATACATTTGATCCCATCATCCAAGTCCATTTATGAAGACATTGGGCATTGGGCCTAAGGTGCTGGTGACTGAAGTGCAGCCTGTTCCTGGGTGGAGTGTGTTGACTGCTCTATAATAGCCAGACACACAATATAATGTTTAACCAGAAGGCACTGAAGTATTTGCTTATAGTCCTCTGGGAATTTAACCCCAAGTTAAGTTCTAGTTAAACCCCAGTCCTCAGGAGTTATCTAATGACTGGTTTTGAATGGGAAAAGCAGCAAGAAAAAGCCATCTCAACAAGCAAATGGCACAAGTCTGACTGAGCTTGTGCCTTTCTTTCAGAAGGAAAACTCTTGTGCTGTTAGGGATGTTTACACATTGGGATACAGGGAGCATACCGGAGTAATGCAATTCTCCGTGTCGTTAGTCACTAAATTAATCCTTGCATTTCTTTGTCAGAAAGTTGGCACCACATCCTGTCATTGTGAGCAGCGGGGCTAATGAGCACATTCTTCAGTATTAATCTTACAATCAAATCTTATTGACTCATCATCTCATACTCGTCCTACCAAAGTCTCACTTCATGGAAAGTTAGAGTTGTGCTGCAGAGAAGGGTTTGGTGCTGGGGCAGGAGCCAGGCACTGGCTTTAGGCTCTGTAGTTTGTGCCAGGGTTGGTTCCCTGTTTCCCTTGGGATGTGTGTGCTGGGGGCGCATAGAATCATCATTGGGACTGATGAGTTAAGGAATACTTTGGTTATGAGAGGATAAGCATCCGCACGCCAGCACGCACGGTGCTGTTGGCAGCTTTGGTTTTAGAGCTTCTCGCTGATAGCAGTATTTGTTGGGAGTAACTCACTCTTAGGAAGCCACAATTAAAGAGTTAAGTTGATACATGGCAGTAAATGGACTTTTAGATGCTGGGTTTGGATGATTCCTCCTGGAAAGATAATAGTAACCCTTGAAGATAAGCCCAAGTGCTGTGGGTATGGGCTCTATTCTTGCTTTTCCAGGGTGCTTTTCATAGAATCATAGAATCATAGAATGGTTGAAGTTGGAAGGGACCTTAAAAACCATCTAGTTTCAACTCCCCTGCCATGGGCAGGGGCTCCTTCCACTTCTCTTACTCTGTACCCCTTGGGCCCCAAACTGTTGCCACTGAACAACTGTGGCACTTTCACAGTTTTCCCTTTCCACCTCTTATTCTTTCACCCCCTCTCCTGCCTTTCCCCCTGCTCCACTTTTCCCAAACCCTCCAAGTTCAAACCTTAGTCACAGTCAAGTTTGAACAGGACTAAAATGGGGTCCGACAAACCTCCTCTGTTCCCATTAGAAGATGAGGAACAATTTTGATGTTGAAAACTACCTTTACAGTGTCACTTGCCATTAGCCATGAAGCTAAAGCCAGCACAGCCTCTCTTGCTGTGTCTGAGGCATCGCTTCATAGCCGTGTTTATTGTAGATGCACATCTTTTTGCCTTTTCAAAGACAAATCAGGTACTCGGCACTTGGGAGTGTCTCCTTTGGTGCTTTTACATATTACTGATGTCAGTGAGAAATGCAGGGGCCCCTCTGTGTTGATGTGAATATGGATGCTGAAATGAGTGTTTAAAATGATGGCGCATGCTGTAACTCAAGGGTTTGGCATCCAGAGGCTGCTATCGCCAGCAGATCTCAACCCTGCTTTCTGCCTAATGGTTGTTAGAAATAATCTAAGCTCTCAAGGGAGTTTAAAACTAAGGATGAATGGAGAGAGCTAAAGAGCACAGCAGGGTTTGGGTGCAGCTTTGGGACCTGCTTTGCTCAGTTGGGACTGAAGGTTGGTGCTAGTGATGGCTGCATAGCATGGGCATTGGTCATCATGTCCCCTAAGATTCCCCAAAGCCCTGAGCAGCCCCACAGCGGTCCCCCTGTGGGTCTCAGTCTAAGGAGATGCAGTTCTGCCAAGTTATTTTGCTGGGGTGCTGCGTATTCCAGCATTTCCTAGTGAATCTCTGTTCAGAAGTGATGAAATCTGCATTTCCACTCCAAAACTGCAAGCTCTGCTGACCTAATCTGGGCTTGCAGCTGAACGGGATTTTCCTCTGTATGCAGTGCTGCCAAGGGCTGTGTTCGTGCCAGAGCTGACGGCTCTTCATCCCCTGGTGAGCCCCTCTACCCGGCGTCACGCCTGCTGTCCCTATTACTCCAGCATAGGGCATCAGTCTGTTCTGTTACTTATCTGCTACTCCCTGCATGGCTCAAGGAGTTGGAAAAGAGCAGAAAGGCTCATTCTGTCCTAAAAGCTGGATCTGAGCACCAAACACCGCCAGGAACACTCATCTTTAGAGCCATTTCTCAGAGCAGCATTGGGATGGGTCCATGCAGCATCACTGCCATGGACCAAGGTTGCTTTGGACATGATTTGGGATAATAAATCCCTGGTCCATGCACTTCCAGACCTCTTCAGCAGCTCAAAATGCGTCTGGATCTTCTATGTGCACGTGGGGGATTTTCTATCCCGTTGGCCAGAGCCATAAATACAGAGTTTGTGTCAGCTTAATACTTTTGTGTTGGCATCTTGCAGATTGTAGAGGACAGCGAAATGCCTGATCCAGCATTTATATGATAGAAAGAGCCCTACAGCCATAGTTATTGTATGACAGAAGAGCCTTGGTTTCAAGGCTGTCATTTTGAAGACTTCTGTCTTTCCTTTCCAAACAGAAAGGAGTGAGTGTGCCCTGGAAAGCTGGGAAGTGTGGGAAAAATGCCATGGAAAAACCTTCTCCTACTCCTCTCCTGGAGAATTCTTTTAAATGAATTTATGAGGATTTTAATAGTTGAATTTGGGAGTTTCTTTGAGGCTCTGAGGAATGCACGTGCCCTTGCTCTGCACTGTGGCTATTGGGGTGCACTGGGAGTTGAAGGAAGCTGCGGGTCCCTGCTTCTACCTCCTACACAGCTTAAGAGGGGTTAAATGGAGTAGTTGGTGGGGGGGAAAGGAGAAAAATCCAGTTGAGAGTATGTGTGTTTGCTGCCGAGCTGTAAACTTCTTGAAAATACGGACTTATAAGGCAACAGTAAAGAATCTCATTTTGATCTTGTTGTATTAATGGGTAGTGGGTCTATTTTTAAATAGATTTACAAGAGGAGAGAAGTTCCCTTTTGTGAAATGGAGCAAAAAGTATTCTGAACCTGACCGTGTTCAATGGAGCATCCTCACTTTAGCAGCCCAGCAGGAAGTCATCAAACCCCACTGCTTTTCCTTTATTTCTCATCTCCCCCCAGTAAAATAAAGGGTTGGGAAGGAAGTGACAGGCGTGACGTGAGTGATAGCACAGAGGGTGATCACCCGTGTGCAGTGGGCGCTGAGCCTGGGATGAGCCTCGGACATTAACAGTGTCTGTTCCCACCGTAGCTGCCATTTTTGCCCTGTCTCAACAGTTTACAGCTGTAAAAGTCAAATTTGGCTTCAAAGGAGGGGCTTGAAGGGGAGAGAGGAGCAGGATTGTGCTTCGGGGTCTGCGTGTTCACCTCTGAAGAGGGCAGGGATGCACGTGTGTTTTGTTGAGGAGTTTGGGTTAGTTGGACCGCATCGGGTAAGAAGAAACTTAAGCATGTGCCTGAGTTTAAGTACAGGCATGACTCCCACCTACAGGAATCACCTATGGTAATTAACCGGTATTAATGAGCAATCGGCAGCAAAACCTGTGAATACAGGAGGATCAGCAGAGCAGGGCCAGGCTTTCCGAGACTGCTTTTGGGAAGGCTGGGATGGAAAGGCTCTTTCATTACCCTGATTTGAGCTCAATTTGAGCCATCCCCAAATCACAGAATCCCAGACTGGTTTGGTTGGAAGGGACCTTAAAGCTCTTCAAGTTCCAATCCCCTGCCACAGGCAGCGACACCTTCCACTACAGCAGGTTGCTTCAAGCCCCTGTGTCCAACCTGGCCTTGAACACTGCCAGGGATGGGGCAAGTCCTCCAGCTTCAGCTCAGTAAAACAGTGCGTCTCGGCTGTGTAGGAAGCAATGGGGTCATTTCTGCATCATCCCACCCCCTGCCCCTTTGTGGTGTGTATGGGGCTGAGCTCAGCTAACCCCAAAGGCTGCAGTGGGGCCAATCCAAGGTGCTGACATCTGCACAGACACCCTACACCCTTGCGCAGCTCAGGCTTAAGACACTGGAGCCGTCCCAGGCAGAGAAACTCGATAGGACAGTTTAATCCTTGGCTGCGACAGTGAAAATATCAAGGTCAAATGTGCACTGTCATGAAGGTTTCGTTTTCCCCCTGCACTCCCGTAACCTTTCCT
The DNA here is from genome assembly GCF_963264785.1 of Psittacula echo. Lineage (NCBI taxonomy): Eukaryota > Metazoa > Chordata > Aves > Psittaciformes > Psittacidae > Psittacula > Psittacula echo. The sequence continues at coordinate 2,365,585 of NC_137739.1, forward strand.
TTTATACAAGATACATATGTCAGCATGACTGCTCTCCAACTGATGGGGCTTAGCTGATGTTTCTGTCCCCACTGCACGTGTGATGGTCAAGTGGGCTGATGCTTCCTCTTCTCCATCGCCCCAGCTGGGCATCTGTGGTCCCCAAAGGGAGAAGGATGCAGCAACCCCAGCCAGCAGCATTGGGGTACCCAGCTTCCCTTTTGCATGGCCTTGCAGAGGCTGTGGAGAAGCTGGAGCACAGGGGCCTCCTGCATGCCGGGGTCTCCAGCTGCATCCCATCACAGCTGGAAAACATGGAGCAATCCCAAAGTGTCTGCTTAGCCCTTTGCCAAGCGAGATCACTCAGTGGAGGAGGGCTGCGAGCGTTGGCAGAGCTTTGCTCTCCTAAGGAGCATTAAAAGCTGCCCTCTCCCTTGCTGTGTGAGTGCTTCAAGTGTGGCTTTGCAGGGGGAAGGTATCTGATGCAGGGACAGCTGCGCCATGGGGGGTTTGGCACGTTGCTGTCAGTCCCAATGGGAGGAATGTGTCCTCCTCCTCGGAATGCCGGGCAGGCCACGCTTCCCGCTCCCACCCCAATGGGGACCCCCCGTCACCAGCACCCCGAGCGTGGGAGCGGAGGCAGGTGGGTCTGGCAGCAGTGATGGGCAGCCCCCCCCATACCATGCATGGGGTGAGAGCACAAAATGCTGCTCATGTGGGAAGTCCTGCATGGGAAAGGGCAGGATGAGCCTTGCCCCAAAGAGGGTTTGATGCCAGCAGTGCGTGGAGGTGGATTTGAAGTCACTGAGGTCCCCAAGCCCTTTAGGTGGAGTCTCGGCCACCTCTGCAGCATGAAAGCCATTGCACTGCCTGCTTGGATGTCACTGCCTTCGGTAACACTTCTGTCTGAGGCTGGAAGTGGAGGTTTTACACAAGGTGGTGTTTATCCTCTTGGTTTATGGTCAGGGAGGAGGAGTAGGAGCTGGAGATTTGGCCTTTGGAGTTGTTCCGCATTTTTAGGTGGTGGGTTGAATACATGAAACCATCTCCTTCCCCAAGCAAACCAGTAGCATGTGCTGCTCTTTTGCTGCCATAAAACTTGCTGTGAGCATGGTCTACTCCATCCAGGCGTGTTTGGACATGGGGAGATGGGACCCTGGTGCTGTCCCCACACTTACCCCCTTCTTGGTGTGGCAGCAGCCTCCAGGGTTTCCGCTTGGTGCACGAGCTGGATCTATTTGTAACTTAAAATAGGGTTTCGGAAGGCAATGGGGAGCGTGCGCACCCGGAGTGTGGGAAATGGACTGGTATTGAACCGGAGGAGATTCTGTTCAGCAAACTTTGTCACTGGGCTCACAAAGCAGTGAATCAGCCACAGCACAGCAGGGATGTGAGAAGGGGGTGCGGGATGTGAGGCTCGTGTGCAGCTGAGACAGGAGCAACTTGGATGGGAAATGCCTTTCCTGGGTTAATGTCCCCTAGAAACCGATGTCCTGTGTAAGGGCAGTGCCTTGGAACCTGTGCTCTGTACCTCATGGCTGTTGCATGCTGCGGAGTCCCCCGCCATCACGATGGCTGAACATTGCAGTGTGCTCACCCTAAAGGTTTGCTTTTCTTAGTGCACTTAGGAGCAGTTATCAGTTCACCATCCCCACAGCTCACTCAGCATCGCCCCATGCTTGCATGTGTAGTCCACGTTAACCACGCTGCGCTGGCGCGTAATTATTCTCCATCAGGTAGTGAACTTCCTGGTTAAATGAATTAGGAGTAATTATAGGTATTGCGGCGTAATTGCGATGTGGCTGTTGTTTGCAGGATGACTAATTGCTGTATCCCGGGAAGCAGCTCTGCTCTGTGTGTGCACACACACCGAGGTCGAGGAGCTTGTGTTTTGCTTCACTCCTTGCACTTTGGAACCATGTGGTTCTGCTGGTTGTTCTGGTGTTGGGAAGCAGTGAATCGACCCATCTTAATTGTGTAAATACAGGCTTTTTCCAAGGGCTTCCTTCATCCCATTTCTTCTGCCTTCTTTTGGGCTTGAGGCTGGTTTCAATACCTGGTAGAGGCTCACTGACACTTCCTTGCCCACATACACATCTCCACCTCTGCCCACCTGCACAACAGCAGGGAATCCATGCAGGAACAGCACAGTCCGTGCTTTAACCTCAGCCCAAAATATCTCCCTGATGTTTGCCCACTGCAACATGCTCGTGTTGTATTTGTGCGCATGAGGTGATGTGCTGAAAGAGTATTTTAGGACTGACGGGGTTCTCCCAGAAGAAAATTGCAGTCCCAATTCCTTTGGTGTATTAATGTTTGGCTGTGTGTTGCTCTGTCCCTTATTCCTGTGCCTAACCCATTGCCAGCTGCAATGTGTGTCCCTAAGAAATGATGCTGAGTGTCGTTTTGATTTGCTACCTGCCATAATTATCCTACCTGAGTTTTCCATGACTTCGAGCTTAGAAAGTTTGCTGCTGAGCTTGTCTGGCTGGGAGCCTTGTGTTGGTGGGATATGAATGCTGTGCGCTCAGGTCACAAATCGTGGTGTAGAAAAGCAGTGGCTGTAGTTCAAGAGACAGCTGTTGAAGTGATGCACAACATCTGGCCTGGTTAAGCAAAGCAAATAATCAGCTTGTAATCAGCCAACCTGTGAAATACCTGCTTCTTTTGGGAGAAAGCTCTTTAAGGGAAAGGAAACCATTGCTGGGGTTATTTTCATGCCTGTGTGTGCTGTGCTTTGCAGCACTTTCAGTTCTGCTTCCTTGGCCCGCTGGTGACATCCGGTAGCCAGCGAGCTTAATCACAAGGAAATATTTTCTATAGATCTTTCAGAATCTCTGCTTCAGGCTGAATTTCAAACAAACATTGCCATGTTTGGAAATCTCCCTGGTGCTCCCCCTCCATCCTCTCTGCGTGAACTTTCGCTAAAGGGTGACTCATCATAATCCCTTCCCTAACAGCAGAAATCCCAGGCGGAGCTGCCTTTTGGGATCTGGAGGGTCTGCACTCAGGTTTTGGATACAACAACAGACAAGCCACTCGCATGCCCTCAGCCACCAGATAGATTTTCCCTGCGTTTTGCCCTTTTCCCCTCTCCTTTGCTGTGCAGTTTGAGCTCCTTTGCAAGCAGCAGATGCCCAGGGATGGATGCGCTACCCCAGCATGGTATGTTCCCACATGCTTCCCAAGCAGGGGGCATCTTCTCCCTGGGAACTCACTGAACACGTCCCAGGATGTATTTATTCCCCCCTCCCTGCCCTCCCTCCTCTGTGCTGTGGATTGGCATGTAGATGTTAACTTATGGCATTAACCCTCCTGGGCAGCGGGTTTGGAAGGTAAATGAGCATAAAAATCAGTGGAGGCTCTTCTGCTGGTGGCCAAGGCTCTTTAAGTAATGCTTTGCTGGGGGATAACTTTAAAGGTACAATTATAGCGGTGCAACAATTAGCTAGGCTGGTGTGGAGGTATTTCCAAATCACAGGCAACAAAAAGCTTGCTCTTTGGTAATCGCTAGATACAAATCTCAACTCTGGTGTATCAGAGGGGACCCAATCAGTCAAATACGTCCCAAACCCCCTTATTGTTTCTCAAACAAATGAGATCTCAGATGATGATGACCCACCAGTGATGAAGGCGTGTTTCCTTCCGCAATGGACTTCTCAATTAAACTACTCACATGTTAAGCGTTGGGATAATCTGACGTTTATACTGTAGGGAGCATTTCCAAGGGAGCGCTGTTGGTTTAGTTAAACCATGATGAAACCTGTCCTAGCAAAGCTCAGGTAATGGGGAGACTTCCTGTGACCTAGCTTCTATTTGATAATAGTCACTAAAAGTTCCCCTAAAGCCCAGAATAAGGGTGCCAATTTGTTTGACACCCAATCTGCGGTCAATTTTATCCAAGTTAAATCCTTTCCCTCCTCTGCCCTGTCTCTATCTCCATCCCTGGTTCATCTTCTAAGGGTGTTTCATTAGAAAACTGACAATTCCAAGCTCAAAACCTCCTTTTCAGGGTTTGTGCAGTGTGAGCCAGCAGCAGTCCCTAAGGATTCATAATCATAACCTGCCCTCGACTATGGTTTCTATTCCAGCTCAGTTGGCTCTTCTCATTGATCCCTCAGTGAAGTGTCTGTGTGTTGGTCCCTGTCGTGGTTGGAAAGTCAAATGTCCCCTGCTTTTCTTGCAGGGTGTGCTGCACAAACACACTTATGCACATTGAGAGCCTTGGCCCACAGGGTGGATTCAATGCTTCTCTGCTCACCAGAAAATACTCAGTAAGGAGGAAAAAGTGTAAAAGGGAAGGAAGGAAGAAAGCAAAACCACGCTGCCTTTATCATAGCTTATATTTCTTAATTTATTTCACAAAATACAATATCCAAAGGTTCCAGCTGCCAACTTTCCCCCTTTGATAGCCTCATAAATCCTTTAAATTAAAATTCAGCGTTTTCCCCTCAACTGAAGGTAAAATGTATTGGTTTAGTAGAGAGGACAAAGCTAAAGGTATATTTGTATCTAAGTCTGAGCACTACTTAAAAGCGTATGGGGAATGGCCATTAAATGAAGTAGTTTTGCATTCACCCTTCCTGTTTCTTGGCAATTCTCTACTCAGTGGTAACACTGAGCTCTCCAGGTGGAAAACTAGAATGCTGCCTGGAAAATCATAGCTTCAAGTATAGGCAACTGCAGAGGTATACATGAAATAAATAGCTTTGTAAGGAGTGTTTGAGACTACCACCATTTCCCATGCACAATAGCACAAGGCCTTTTATCAAGCCTTTTATTTAGGCTTGTGAGGTTAAATTTATCTTTGGGAGGAGGGAAAAAAGCCTTTCCACAAGACCTGCAAAGTGCTGAGTTAAGAGGGCATGGGGAATCTAGGAATGATTTATGTGATGATAAGAGGTGATAAATGTGATGGGCTCACCCGCTGGGTGCTCTCTGGGTTCAGACACCCTTGTGCACAATGCAGATGTTGTGCAGGTAGCTGGGAGGAATCAGCCTCTTGAGTGCAGGGGTAGATGATGCTTCAATTGATGCTTCAAGCTACCAAAACAGTCAGTGCCAAACGTGCTGCTATCATAAGAGGGGGTTTTCCACATGTGCATTTATTTCCCTGGGCTTTTCCAGCTGTGAAGAGCTGTTGGGCTCTTGCAGAAGGACTTGCACAGTGCTGGCAAGACATGACCACCAAGCACCTATTTTTGCTAAAATGACAGGCAAAGACACTGCCTGTCTTTGGGGTTCATCTTGGTTTTGGGGGTACTGATTTCTGGCTGTCAGCCCATCCCCACGCATTCCCGTATTGCTTCCCTGGCTCCATACAATAATGTAAGGATACCTCCTCTGTCAAAACCTGACGTACTGGGAAAGCAGTCGTTGCTTTAGTTCCTTTCTTCATTTCTCTGGGCTGGTTTCAGCTAGGCAGTTGTCTGCTGGTCGGATCCAGGACTGGAAGGGAAACAAGAATTCACATCTCCTGTGGCGCTGGCAGGGAAGGAGCCCTGGGAGCTCCCACTGAGCCCTGAGTCTCCCGTGTCCCTGCCTGCACCTTGTCCTCCCCTCCACCAAAAGGACAGGCTCTTTCCTCTGCCCGCAGCTGGTTCTTCATCAGAATTCCCAACGGGAATCGTAGTGGCACAAGCAAAGAAAATCCCCGTTTGTTTTAATCTGAGCCAGCCCTAGCACTCCCGTGCCTGTTAAGGTGAATTAATGTTTGCATTCACACCCATAAATAGTCCTGCTGAATTCATAGGGAGCGAATGTATGTGCTGGGGAAGCATAGAGAGGGGCTCTGAAGGGTCAGGGCTGTGGCTTGCAAACAGGTCTTGCAAACCATGTCAAAATCCCTCTCTGATTTCAGTGAGCTCTTACCTTTCTTTGCCTTAATTTGTAGTGAAGGGGATGGTGATGGTGTAACTAAAAAATGTACTGAAAAATGCACTGATGTTTCATTTTTAGATCTTTTCTCCCACTTTTCCACTCACTTCCTCATTATTTAAGGAATATATTCTGTGTATACATATATATGGATGTATATACATATTCAGATCTGTGCATATACATATGTATGTGCATATACACATATCTCTCTCCCACCCCTGAGCTAACTGAAAACTGTGTTGTCCTCCAAGTTCAAAATGCCATGCCTTTTTTCCCAGTGGATTTGGCATTCCTCTCAGAGCCAGCAGGGATGTTTTAGGCAGTGAGCCACAAATAACACAAAAAGCAAAGCCAGGACTGTGACTTTGTTTTGGGGCCTTGCTTGTAGATCATTGCCATGGAGCAGGCTTCAACACTGGGATGTGGAGGACTGGGGTGGGGATTGAGAGGTGGTGATGGGAGCCAAGCTCTTCATTTGATTGTTCCAGTATTCTGATGTTTGCACTTCACCTGCTTGTGCTGCCAGGTTGAAAGCAGGTTTGTTACCTCTCTTCCAGAGTGATTAGAAACCAGCTTCCCCAGAAACCTCCTGGGAATGGATTTAATTGGGCTCTAAACAATGAAATGGGAACTTCCTAGATTGTTATGCATATGTGACTTTCTTTTTTCCTCTTTTATACCTTGTCAGCAGCTTGCAACTATGGTAACAACCCAAAGATGAAACAGAAACTTGATTAAATCAATACATCAGACAAGTCCCTGACATACACTCTGCTGCTTCACCCCCCAAACAGAAAAGCTGCTGAGGAGTGAGATTGAGCTTGACTGTAGTGTGGGGGTTTTTATCCCTGGCATATCCTTTGGGATCACTGTATCTTTTTTTTCCCAACTCTTGCTTTTTCATTTTTCCCCCTTTTCAACAAAATTGGGCCTGTCATTTTGATTGCAATGTCTTGCATGTGCTCAAAGTCGTAGGGCAGAGAAGTTCAATGAGATACAAGCTGGTTTTGGTTTATTAGAAAACGAGATGGTCCTAAAAGCCATTTAAGCACAGTGGTTTTGCAAGCTGTACCTGTGGGAGAAGGATACAGGACTCGCTCCCAAGTCTTTTCCCAGGGACTTTTATGTTGTGAAGCAGCTAGGAAGCCACATCCACCCTTTATACAGTATTTCCCAAGTGTGTTTGCACAGGGGTCACCAAGTGCTTTATAAACACTCATTCAGCCCCAAATTAACATGTTGGGGAGGGTGATAGTTATTCAGAGGTGGAGGCTGTACAGCCCCCTTCCTCCTGGCATAGGTGCACAGGTGCTGTCCCTCCAGCCGCAGCTCCCGGGATGCTCCAGGGATGATGTTGTTCCAGCTTCACCCCGTGACTCAGCCGCTGAAGCAGAAATTGCATTCAGCCCTCTGCTTCCCATCCCAATGGCATGCGTAAACAATTACTGTCATCTTAAACCTCCCTTTTAATTTGTAAAGGCCCACTTTTAGTGAGGCTTGAGTTTCCCAGGCGGATAAATGCAAGGAGAACCAGCAGGGATGAGGATGGGAGCCCGGTGCGGCGTTCCTCGCATGCTGGGAGGAGAGGGATAAATCCAGCCAGCAAACAGCCCTCCATACTTAGCCTGTGCGCTGGTGCAGAAGGAATTCAGGATGTGGCCTGCAGGACTTGACAAAGCAAGGCACCAGAGTTTGTGAACCCTTCAAGTAAACCCCTGGGGGGGTTTGTTGTTTGTTTTTCAGCAAACAAACTGATTTTTACCTAATTTAATTCTTTTCAGGGAGAAATTTGGGCTGACAAGGGTATGTAACTGCAAGGAGCCTTAGCAGCCCCAGTAATAAGGAGTCTAGGATGAATGTGATTCCTGCTCTGTTTCTGCCAGGAGACTAAATAAGAAATGCTTAGAACCAGACTTCTCACTTGCTAGAAGCAGACAGGATTGGGGCCCCAGATTGAAAGCACATTCTTAAATCATGTTAATGACTTTGGGATGCGGTTCCTCATTCAAGCTCCATTGTCAGCCATGGGAAGGCTTCTTCTCTGGGCTGGGCTGGAGACAGTTTGTTCCTGTTTGGTTGAACCAGCTGGTTCTACCAAAATCACAGCCAGTTCCTAAAATTGCCTGTTTAAAACACTGCTGTTGGCAGGTTTCACTCCTGGTCTCTCCTGTGCCTTTTCCCAGGAGCAAACTCGGCTCTTGGGCTTTTCCTGCCTGCTCAGCCTCAGATGGGAAAAGCCCCATCCCTTACGGGGATGGACGGAGAGGAACCCTTTGCCAACCGCATTGCTGATCCCACTGTGTTGGCCTGCAGCTCTTAGGGTGAGGTGGATGGGAGCCTCACTTTCTGTATGATTGGGTGATGCTGAATTGCAAGTTGTTATGGAATCGGAGTCGTAGAATGGTTCAGGTCAGAAGGAACCTTTAAAGAGCACTTAGTCCAAACCTCTGCTGTAGGCAGGGACACCTTTCACTAGACCAGGTTGCTTAAAGCCCCATCCAACCTGACTCTGAACACTTCCAGGAATGGGGCATCCAACTTCTCTGGGCAACCTGGTCCAGTGTCTCCCATTCCTCACAGTAATGCATTTCCTCCTTATATCTAATCTAAATCTACTTTAATTCAAAATCATTACCCCTGTCCTATCACTACAGACTCTGTTAAAAAGTCTCTCTCCATCGTCCATTAGTTAGATAGTCATGATTTTGGCAGTGCTGTTCCTGTGGTATCTATTAGCCTCAGCTGATGTGATCTCCTTGGCAGTGGCTGGCATAAGGTTGAATCTCTGATCTTTCATACATTTCTATTCTTGTGGAACACGGTTTTCAGAGTCTCAGTAGATGCATTTGGGCAGTTTCTTTAAATAACCATGGATGATAAAACCTTATCAGTGGACAGGCCATCTGTTCCCCTTGCCTTGTCAGGGGAGCAAAAGTGCAACTTCTCTCCATGCATCCCTTCATCCCTCAATCCCTCCAGCCTTCCTGGGGTCTCTAGCTCCGGTGCCAGGGACTGTCATACCCATTGTCAAACCTCTTCCAGCATCATTTTCCAGCTATTTGTGTGCCCAAAGTCCAAGTCTCCTTGGAGGCAAGGTCGCTCTCTGCAGCAATTCCCTTTGAATTTCTCTGTCGCTTGGCACTGCTCACGTGTGTTTGCTTGGCCCAGACCAAGGGGACCAGTTAACCTTAATCAAGGAAGGCAAGTGAAAGGCTATGAAATAATCTTGTTGAAGCGTTTAGGTTTAAAGATCTGACATTAGAGAAAGTAAATGTCAAATTGAGTTTAAACAACAGAATAACACTTGAAGGGCCAAAATTTTTCTCTGGTGTATATAGCTACAAACCCACTTACTTCCCATGAGGAATTTGGCTGTGTTTCTAAGCAAGCCTTGCGTTCCTAATTGGAATCATGGGGCTCCCAAAGTTCATGGCAGCCATTCACTAACTAACCTGTGGTGATCCAGCCCCTCTGGCGCAGCGGCTCTCCACAGCGCACCGAGAGGATGCTGTCTCTCGTGTCTTCTCCATGGCTCTTTTTCCTCTTCTTTATCATATGAGCTTCCTTTTATTTGGATATCCCTTGTATGTTCCCTGCTGTTTCCACCTTGCTTTCTGTGTTGACCTGGTCTCTGTCCAGTGTATTTTCCATTAACCCCACCAGCTGGGATCCCCCTGAGTGCTCCAGGCTCTCCATTTTCACTTCCCACCAGCACTCACCCTTTGAGGACAAGCAGGGATGAGCTGCAAATTGAAAACCCCCGATTTGAATCTATTTGTGTCTCTTCTGAAGGGCTTTTTGCTCCCATGCAGATGCTGTGCTCAGGAAACAATGTTTAATCATCTCTTGATTGAAGAGAAACCCAGCAAATATGCTCACATTGGAGTTCTGTTCAGAAGCTGTTAGACAATTGATCAAATGATGAGAAACCTTATTTGGCTCAGTGGGAGCATGGTCTTCAGTTGGGAACTTATTTATGAGGTCCTGTAATGAAGATAGATGATGCTTCTGGTACCTCGAAGAGAGAAAACAAGGCTTGTAATTAAGGATGCAGGAAGGCAGTGGTTGTGTTGGTAAGTAGAAGTCCCAAGAAAGGACCTGGAAAAATATCAGGACCCCGATGCTGCCTTCAGGTCTGTGTGCTTGAGCTGTTTCCAGCCACTTTCAACCCAAAGTATTCCATGTAGCCATACCCACCAGGAGTCTGCGGAAGGCAGCGTCCTTGCAGCTCTATGGAGGGTGAGTGGCAGGGGCAGCAGGGAAGGAACATTAATTAAGGAGTGCTCATGAAGTAATTGGCATTAAACATCACTGGAGCTGCCTCGCTGAAGAGTTGTAATTATTGCAGAACACGGTTGCCGGAGGCTATACACAAAATATGTTGTCAGAGAGTGCAGGCACAGCGCAGAGGAACAGCACGTGGATGGTTTGTGCGCTGGGATGGAGAGGAGAGAGCACCCGGTGTGCTCCTGGGGTGGCTGCTGCTGCTTCTCAGCTCGTTGAGCTGCTCCTGAGGCCACATGAGCAAAGCGATGTCCATTAGGGACAAGTTCTTGTGAGCAGAGAGCTGGTGCTGCTCCTGGGGCTCTCCTTTGGGAGCTACTGAATCCGCCTCAGGGCTTGTTGTGGTCAGTGGATGCTGAATGGGAGAAAATTCATGAGATCTTGTTAAGGAGGCATCAGGGAAAGCTCAGGAGGGTTTGGTTATGAGAGCCTGACAAATGGAATGGATGGAAGGTGCACATGTGGTGGAAAAACATGAATATTGCTGGTAAAGTGGGTGTCTGTGTGTCTGAAGACGCAGCAGGATGGTGCGTAAGTGCATGATGGTGCATCAGATAGAACAATAACCTTGTCTGAAACGTTGGGCTGGATGTGGTCCCAACTGCAACTGATTCAGGTCTGTTTGTGCATTTACTTTTAGGGCCAGGAGGTTTGTTTTTCCAAGGGTTATGTTTTATGTTGGGAATCCCTAAAGAATTCAGGGCTGGCTTCGTTTTTCCCCACACCAATAAATCCGTATTGGATTCTCCATCATCTGAAGTCAAGCATGCAGGTGAATGAGCAGCTCTGGCCGGTGTTTGTAGCCTTGTGGTAGGTCTCTTCTGCAGGATGCTGAGGGAGATGGTTCTTCTATGACTGTCTTTAGCACGAAATAGAGAATTTGGTTTGCATAAAGAGAAGACCACCATCGTAACAGCGGGCTGGTTCTGGTTAGCTCACCAGTGGCTTTGCGGTACCCTGCTCCCCAGCACTTATTTTCTCCATGGCCACTTCCAGAATAAGGTGTTATTAGAGAATAGCGGCGCACGACAGCACAAGTCGGGCATCAGCATTCCCCAATTCGGTTCTGCAAGCTTGTAATTTGGGGTGATATAACAGCAGTGTGCTATCCTCCGAGAGCAGCGCTCGCATCACATGTGCCGGATTCCCACTCCCGGATTATCTTTCAGGGCTTTCCCTACCACAGCTCCCCATCCTCCGTCCCTTCTCCAGGCAATTACTCAGCTGTTTCTCAGCTGTTCCTTGTAGCGTGCTGCTGTCAGGGATGAGAAGGCAGTGCTGCTGCTCCATGGGGAGAGGTATTACTTCTATTTATTTCCCCCTTTTTTATGGCAGTTGGGACAGCTGAGGGTCAGGGACAGCCAAGTGCCGCGCGTAGCAGTGCCTGGGTCCGGAGGGAGCGGTGAATCGAATGGCTCTTGATGGTTATTTATGTTTCGTGAGCCTGGTGTTGCTCGTGTTCATAGAAGACTGATTCCTGAGCTTTGCAAAACAATGCTCCTTGGAGGTGTGTGATTAGGATGGGCCAGTAAAATAAACCTGATCTCCTTCGGCTCAAGTCCTAACGCATCCCCATGTTGTTGGTTTTCATGCCGTGTTCAACCTGAGGCTGATGAATGAGGACCTGCTTCTCTTCCTCGCCCCTTTAATCTACAGGAAGCCCATTTGCAGTTACTGTTAGATTTGGTTTTAACTTGCTTTTCTTTTTTCCGCATATCTGAGGGCATCCAGCTCTCAGCCGCACACACTAACAGCCTGCTATTATTGCTGCTTATCAGACCATGCCCCTGCGGCTCCCCATGTCAATGTTTCTCTTTTCCCGATGGAGACACAAATCTGTGTTTCTTCAAAAGGATTCTTTATATTGGCCGCTATGTTTTCTGCAGCCTACAACCTCTTTATCCTCTATGAGAGAAAAAGGGGGATAAAGCTGTGGCACAAGAGGGATGCTCCACTGGGCTCTGCCTTTGGAAGGGTATAGTGTCACTTGGGCACGTTTCTGCAATGCATGCTTTGCAGGTTGGTCTTAGTTTGATTTTGAGGCAGAAAAGGCTTATTTAACTAGAAAAAGAAAAGCAGGAGCAATAATCGTTGTCATCTGTCTGTGTATGAGGTTTTAATTAAATACCTATCATTGTTCCTATTAGTTGCTTTTACAACCTGGCACCTTTCATGCTGCTGAGTGGTTTCCTCATGCTGTCATGAGGAAAAGCCTGATCAGGTAGGACCCACATGTTCTCCTGTGGCTTCTCTTGTTAGTTCATTTGTCTTCGGAGGCTGCTGTCAGCCCTTGTCCTTACAGGCACTGAAGGTGCTCTCCTCTGTTTCCAGAGCTTGGGTAAGATTCAAGCAAAAGCTTCTCTGTCCCCTTTGCATCTTCCAAACCCAATGCAAATCCCTTTGCTTCTCGCCCTGCAGCTTTGCACATCATTTCATGAGTGCCCTCCCAGGAGCTCGGCCTGGCCATGGCATGGGCAGGGTCATGGTGGCAGGCTGCAAGGAGACCTGGGAGCATGGAGGAGCTGCTGCGCAGGATCTGCCATGGATCTGCATCCATCTCCTCCTTTCTGCTCCGGTGCCCTTTGGGAAGGGAGGTCCTTGTATCTTCAAGGCATGAACTCCTCCCTTGTTCCTTTTGCATCCCCCCTCCTAAATGCCATTGAGATGTGAACCCTCAGAAGCAGGACGCTGCAGCTTCGTGCACTTACGTCCAGATCAAGGCAAGGAATGAGGGATTAATAGCCCAAATCTGAGCGTAACCAATGTATTTGTAGTCATCTAATACCTTAGAGCAGCTGTGCAAGTCAGGAAACAGCTGGAAAGTAATGTGTTAATAATTTTCTGCTGTCTCCTAATCTTGCTGCATCCTTTTCAGTGCTTCTCCTGACCTCAGAGTTATGCTCATTCATTCATTCCTCATGTGGTGTGACTGATGGCAGCTCCCCACCACTGCCCGTGTTTCTCCCAGGCTTGGTGGGAGACATTTCAGCACTGAATTGTTTCCCAATGTGCCCGTTGAGTTTCTCTGAAGGAAAAAGTGATGCTGGGGAAAGGGGAGGGGGGAATGTCCTGAAAACATTCCTAATTCCAAAATGACAGATCGATTTGGGGAAGATGCATTGTGTTTGTGCGTGTTCCCTGAGCGATGCAGAGAGAACTGCTCGACTTGGCTTCGCCTGCTTTGTGCCTTGGTGGGAAACAAAAGTGTGTGTAAGGAGATGAACCCAACCTAATGCCTCCGATGTGGCAGTTGCTTTTCACAGATCCAGCGCGTGTTGATTATCGCAGGAGCGAGTTGTTATCTTGCTGTTACGTGTTGAGTTTGGAGAGTAAATGGAGTGTATGTTGTGCGGTGGCTGAGCTGAGAACGTGGAGGGAGATGCTCACACACTGTGTCACAGTGTTTGCTGCTGTTTCCTCTTGCCATGGCTTAGGTGGGAGATGTGCTTTTCTCCTGGGGAGGACCACAGTGATGACACCAGGGTTTTTCCTATGGATTGCGTGGTGGGTTTGCCTTTGCTGGGGCATCCTCATGATCCAAAAGGATCCCTCCTTGTCCTTCATCTCTACTATGCTCCAGGGGGAGAGCTGGAGCATCTGAACCCCCTGCAGATACATGTGGGAGCTCAGTACAGCATCACCTGCTCTTGGGGCCAGCTCGCTGCCGTCACTTAGAGACACAGCCTGTGTAATGCATACTGTCCCCTGAACTCCAGTTTCCTCCCCACATCCACAGCTGCTGTGAGAGTTGTGCTTGCTCGGGGCTTTTCCAACACACTACAATTTCATGCAGTATTCACTTTTTCTGAGCTGCTTCAGCCTTTTCTTTCTTTTTATGCATAGAAAGTGCGTGTCAGCTCTTCGAGCCACCCTGTGCCGCAGGGAGCTCTTGGTTACCCTCATCACAGATGCCCCAGATAGGGCAGAGTTGGTCCTGGTGGTTTTCTTCTTGCAGCTCAAAGGAGAGAAGTCAGTGAAGTGAACACTTTGCGTTTTCAGGGAAGAAAAGAAGGTTGGCTAAGGTCAAAAAAGGTTGGCCTGAGCCCCCAGATACCGCGCAAACCCAACTGAAAATGGCTTTACCTTTTAAAATGGGAAATAGGGCTCCTGTGTGAAGAGGGAACTCTTCAGGGATGTTTTGTTTCATTCAAAGTCCACTTTTTCCTTGTTTGGATAAAAGATCCCTCAGAAAATGTATGACCTTTGCAATGGTGGGAGCTGAGCTAGCAGAAGACAGACCCCGCATAATAGGGAAAGAGGGAAAATAAGGAAGCAAACAATGAAATACACCAGGACATCACATGTGACAGGACAATCAGAAGAAGTCCATCCTGAAGAGTGAAGTACGTAGTGGACTGTACATAATTGAGGTTTATGGACCGCAGGGGTGACCGTCACCACAATGCAGAAGAGTCCCTGCCCTGCTCCTGTGCCAGGTTCTGCCTGGCTGACATTTCAAAGAGGGGAATAGTTTCTCCATCGCTGCTGCTGCTGCTTTTCTGCCGCCGAGCACATTGGCATTCCCAGTGTCACACACAGAGATAACCGAAAAGCTGTTCTGGGCTTGTTTAGCAAAATGAAATTGTATCTCCTTCAGCCTTTAAGGAAAAGGCATGTCACCAGTCAAGTATAAAGAATTGCTGACCCTTGTTGCTGAGATAAGGATATAATATTAGGCTTTTTTCTTCCCTCTTCACCCTGCTCGATAGAAGTTAGGAGCGTGCCTGCCTAAAGACACAAATCAAAGCCCATCGCTATTACCTTGAGTGAGCTGCTGCCATCAAGAACTGAAAGACCTGGAAGGGTGGCTGGTTCCCAGAAGCTGCTGGGGCCCCATCCCCACATTTCCATCACTGGGACCCCCATGTGTGGCAGGAACCATCCCACCAGGGCTGTTGCCCATGCTGTCCAGTGTGAAGCCCAGTGCTTGGGTGGAGGGTGGCTAAATCCCAGCGCCTGCAGTTTTCCGTCTGCCGAGACCTGCTGTCATTCCAGTGGGTGGAAAGAATTCCCCGAGCCTGGCGGGAGCTGCTTTTATCTCCGCAGATACTGGAGCCCCTTTTGGAAACTCTGCTGGGAGAGGAAGATAATATAGTAAGAATGTGACAGTGAGAAGGAAAGGTAAAGCAATTAGAAAAGACAACGCCTGACAGTCCGGGATGGAAAGAGATACTTATAGGAGGAGATAATTCCTATCTTTATGCCCAGGGAGGTTTCTGTCCATTAGTCACTTTAGCATTAATAAGAGTTGTGTGGCCAAGTCCTAAAGAGTGGCTTATTATGAAGAGTGCAGCCCACTATAAAACATGTCATCCAGAGTGATGGACTTGCCTTGCAGCTCCGTTATCCCAGCAATGTGATGATAGAGAGAAATGAGGGCTGCAGCCTGCTGCAGCTGCTCTCTGGGAAGAGGCATCCGGCTTGTGCTTGGCTGCTGGTGACCCTCTGCTGCCCTGTGCTCTCTGCTTGCGCCCCAGGCCACCTCACTGACGTGGGTCCTGCTGCTGGCTGCGTTTGGAAGAAGCTACAGAGCCCTTGGTGTGACCGGAGAAGTGGGCATTTTGAATTCTTCATCCCACTGCGGCAGAAGGACTTGGATACCCAAAGAGCCATTGATGGAGTAGGATGAAGACCTCTGTGCTGTTACGCTCACTTGGTCAAGCTCATTATCTCTGATAGCATCCAGGCTTCACCCTTCAACAGCCCATTGATGCGTTGTGAGCTGGTGGCCTCCATCCAAGTCCTGCAGAGCACCTCCTGCACACATCCAGAGAGCTCATTTGCCCCATTAGCATACAGGGCAAGTCAAAAGACAGGTCATGCTATACGTGCTGGACTTAACTTTCCACATGTGCAGTCAAGTGAGACATAAGGGTATTTGCTGCATCTCTGCTCAAGGTTACTGCCTTTACCAGGACCAGGAACTCAACATCTACTATCACTAGCATATATGTAAAATGCCTCTTGGAGAGAAACCTCAGTGCTGCCCATGCAGCCTTTGGCTCAGGGTAAATGGCCCTTGAGCACATAGGGCAAGGTCCAAGCTCTGCTGGCAAGCTGGCTTCCAGCACCGTTGGTGATGGTGACGTTCCTGAATTAATAAGAGCATTTCAAGTCCCTGCTCTGTGTGGTTGCCAGCCTTGGAAGTATTGCCAGCTCTGTTTTAATAATGGCAGATTGCAGAATTATTCAGAGGAGGAAGAAAGCTGTGCAAGGAGGGGATGTGATGGAGACATTTTGTGCTGCAGCAGTGGCAGCGAAGGCTTGTTGCATGGTGAGCTTGAGTGGGCAACGGCAAGGTTTTATACAAGCCTCTGCCAGGTTTTATACAGCCCTTTCAGGTTCGAGTCTCCCAGTGCTTCATGAAGGACATAAGCATCATGGCTTTTGTTTTTCCCAGTGGATGGAATTGAGCAGGAGGCTCCACTTGAATGATATGAGGGTATCATGTGTGCCTGCTGCTTTTGAATGGACTCGCCAATAGGGCCAAGTGGAAGAGAAGAGAATTTAGGGGATGTGAGACAGCGGGTGAGTTGGGTTGACATGTAAGAAATGAAACAAGGGGCTGCCTGTGAGTGGAAGGATGACCCCTGATTATCTCGGCTTGTTCATGGTGCTCAGTGCTTTGAAGTCAGTAGCTTATTCCTCACCATGCAAGGGTGGAACAAGACAGTGTGTGTTTAGTTTAACAACGAGAAAAGAGAAGCCAAGAGGGAAAGCCCAGGGCTGGCCACTTCCCAAGGCTGATAACCACCTCCTACAGCAGTTCATGGGATGATCTGATGCAAGATCATCCCATGCAAGGCTCATGCAAGACTTACCTGAAGGATGCTCAGGTGCCAGCCGGCAGCTCTCATCCCCACACCTTTGGGGGGGACCCGCAGTGGCAGCATCCGCCTCATCTCGCCCACATAACACAGGTTGCCCTTTCCAATTTGGCAGCTGCCAGGTACTTTTTGAACGGTTCAGCAGTGTTCCCTTGGCAACACTTTCAGATGCGGATCGCAAAGTGTGCAGGAGAAATATTGAACCCTACATGCAGGCACTTCCCTATGCGGTGAGCTCCGTCCCGTTAGCGCAGTCAGGGCACGGCTATTCCCATTCCTCAAATGCGGGTGGTATTCTTAGCTCTGACACGTTGCACGTATCAGATACCCGGCAGGATCGGGTGCTCCTGATGTGATGCCTGGGAATTCACACGGGGGAACCCTTGGGATTTACCGTGTAAGTTAAGACTGGTCCCGGCTGCCAAGGATGAGGCTGGATTTCCCCAGCTATCCCAACTGGCTGCTGCTGCATTCCTGGTGGGTTTGCTCCAGTGTTGGGCTGGATGGATCCCAGTGTCTGCTGCAGCTCTGCTTTGTGTTTGGGGTGTTCAGTCCAGCATCACTTGCTGTGAACTTGGTACCACCTCCAGTGGGTGCTTATGGGTGCAATAAGGCTCCTTTCCTATGGCTCCATGCAGCACTCCCATGCCAAGGAATGACCAGCATTGTGTGCAAAATTGCTGTGCCAAAGGTTTTAAAGCAAAAGGAGGTGGGAGAAAATGAACTTCGTGTTCAATTCATGGCAATCTGGGTTCATTATAGTTCTCTGCCAGCTCTGGTCTCCCACCAGCCACTCGTTTTATTAAGTTATCCATCTGCTTTGAGGGAAAATGAGTGAAATGGTACAGGGGGGTTTCTCTTGCCTTTTTCACTCTGGGAACCTGGAGAAGAAATAATCAGCTGGGAAATCTAGGCCATCCCATTGTGGTTCAATCTGGGTCTTGAAACCATCAAGCTGGGCTTATGTGAAAGTGGCCATTTCTTCCTCAGTCTCGGCTCTTTTGATTTTAGTTTGGTTTGATTTTATTCAGTCATCTGGAACAGGCAGGCGCAGAGGGGAGGTGAAAGCAGAGGATGCTGATAATAGTTCTTCAGCAGCAAGTTGGGCATAAAATAGCTTTATCCGTGGGTTTTGTCCCTAGTTTTTTTTGTTCCCATTTGCAGCAGTTGAAAGGCATTTGCACAGGGGCCGGGGCAGGTGGATGCGAGTGCCGTAGGAAGGATGGTTATCCCTGGTTATCCCTGGGCTTCCCAAAGCCGATGTGCTGGCAGGGGTTGTGCTGTGTGAACCGAGCAGTCCACTCCAATAGCTGATATTTGGTTGGAGATCTGTCCTTTCTGTATATGGAGCATCATGGGGAGGCTGTTGGCAATTGCTTCATGTCTTCATTTTAATCATGTCATTAGCCCAAACCTTGGCCGTTCTCTGCTCTCGCGGCAGGATGCTCAGAGGTGTGCACCTCATGCCTGCTCATGGTTTCCTATGGAAGTGAGAAACACGGATCCCCTGTGCTCTGCCTGTTGCTCTGTGCCCTCTTCTGCATTAGTTCACCCTCTGAACCTTTCCTTAAACCCAGAATGTGGATTTGTAACTCCTTGCCCCAGCCTGTCTGTTATCCCTGCGAGGTCTCACAAGGTGGCAGTGTTATTGCTAGTCCACCCGCAGGTTGCTTGGTATTTGTTCAGCACAATAAATATATGTGTTTAAAGTCAGCTTTGATAATGGTTATGATGCTGCAGGATGTGTTTTATAATATAGCAGGAAATACTGGGTGCAGGTGGCTGAGAGCAGCCTGTCCCCATGGCCACCATGGAAGGGTTTGCATGGGTTGTCCCCAGCATCTGCAGGAGCATGTGGGACAGGGGACTTGGCTGGCACCTCCATCCCCTGGGGACCAGGAGCCACTTGCTAGAGCAGACACTAAAGCAGCCAGACTTGTTTTCTCCCAACTAGGAAGCCAAACCTCATCAGTGCTGCTGTAGTAAGGTCTCTGACCATTAACAGAGGCAATCTTTGTTGTTGTCTGGTTTCTATGTTGTTTTGTTTCCCTGGTTCTCCAAAGGGGCTGATGAGCAGCAACCACAGCAACAGAAGTACCCTTGCGTGAGCACTGATGACCTGTTTGTTCAGACCGTGTTGCCTGCGCTGGTGCAGGGGAGAAACAGGTTTGAAGAAGTAAGATGAAGATGGAGATGGGATGTGTGGGACCAGGATGATGCCATTCTTATGTGGTGTATTAACACCACAGCTCAGCAGCTTGGCAGAGCTGGAACTCAGCCCAGAGCATGGGATGTAAAGGGCACCCCGGCACCAGGGTCTGCCCCATGGCCTCATGCACCATGGTAGTTCAATACCAACATGGAAATCCATTATTTATAGGGAAAATTGGAGACTAGTGTCAGCTTAGACTCTGGGAGGCTGGGTGCTAAGAGAAAGCCCAAACTCTGCCTGTGTCCCTTTGTTGTGCCTTGTGCTAAAGGATGGACACAAGAGCCTTTTCCTTGGCAGCATTTCCTGCACTTACCTGCTGCTGCTCTGCCTCCCACATTACTCTCATGAATGCTCTGATTTCCTGCTTCATGGGCGCTCAGGGCTCTCAAAGCCAAGGCCTCCAGGAATACCAGGGGGGTTTGGTGGCCAACATGGGATGTTTGTGAGCTTTGTCTCACAAATGTGGTTTCCCATCTTTGCAGCTCCATCTGCATTGCTTATTGACGGAGCAGAGATGAGGTACCCAGGCACCACCATTATTTACCTTACTGAAAAGCTTCTGTGTGTCTTTCTTGCTCTAATATGGCAGGATTAGGTTTCAGAAAGCACTTATCATGTGCCCAGCCTGACAGATTTGAGCCTAAAATGCTTAATGTCACACACGTGCTCAACTGCTTGGCTGAACAGGAACCCATAGGAGTGTGTGAGCACCAGAATGTTTTAGGTAGAAATCATCACAGATGTCGAGCTGATCCCTAAATCCTTGCTGTTGCTGAGTATTGGTGGGAGAGAATGTCATTCTGAATGGCTGAGCCTGTGCCAATGTGTGGTTGGGGTCTGCTGGAAGGGCTGCAGAGGGGTTTATTAGTTGTACAGATTCCATCAGGCAGCAGAAACAGAAGAGGTGGGGGCTGTGAGACTCCTCTGTGAACCCATGTTCAGCTCTGGGGCTCGGTTGTGGTGGTGATGCTCTGCTCAGGGCTTCAGGCACGCATACATCTGCTGGCCAGAGCTCTTGGTTCCTCGTTGCTTTGGTGTGAAATTAGCTTTTGAAACCCAGGGGACTCCTCACGAGCAAAGGGGTGATGGGGATCTCTGAGCAACAAATGCTGGAGAGCTTCTCTGAAGAGAGAACTTTAGGCTTTGTAACGTGCATCCTATTCGCCTGTCTCCCCATGGACGAGGGGGGATGAATTTGGGGTAGCAGGGTGGTGAAACCCTGGAACGGGTTGCCTACAGAGGTGGTAGATGCCCCATCCCCGGTAACATTCAAGGCAGGTTGGATTGGGCTTGGAGCAACCTGGTCTAGTTGAAGATGTCCCTGCTCACAGCAGGAGGGGGTTGGACTAGGTGACCTTCAAAGTTCTCTTCCAGCTTGAGATATTCTGTGCTTTCCCAGAAGGAATTTGATATCTTCTCCTTTTATATTGAAGAATTAAAGAATTCTCTCTTTGTGGGTTCCCATCATTTAGCAGCATTCAGAGGAGCAGGTCTTGTCTGTGATGCTGCGGTCATTGGGAGGAGCTTTTGGGGAAGCACCTCATGCTGCTGCCCCACTGCAGCGAGAACAGGTCAGTTCACTCCTACCCATCATATACATGACTGGGTACCCAGAGAGCTAGATTAAATTGTGATAGAGTTGAGCTTTCTCCAAGCCCCATCTTTAGGCTTATATCCCAGCCATATGGCCGAGGATGCCACTAACTTCTCTCCATCCTTCTGCAGAAGGCATCTTGCACTGCCTTGCGTGTGTTGCCATAGCCTCTCAGCATCGCTGTGCTCGTTGCCGATAACAGTAGTATATAATATTGATGTAGATCATCTGGCAGTCTCAAAGTGCTTTTAAATTGATGATCTGAGCATCAGAACAAGTGTTGGTTGTAAAATCAAAGCACTGCCGTTCTGCGGTATTGCAGGCACGGGCTGAGCCAAGGTTTGGAAGGAAAAGGCAATTTTGGGGACTGCAGGGGAGTTTTCCCACCAACCGCTATTGATCAGGATTGGTTCGTTTGCTCTCCATTAATACATCTGCTTTTGCGAAATGTGTCATTGTGAAAAATCCTGATGGGAATTCATGGAATTAACACTTCTCTTTTCTGAGTTTGGTTCCATTGAGTATTTCAGGGCTTTACTTTAAGAACTCAGAGCTTTTTGTTGGGAATCTTCTGCAGAGGGTTTCTTCCCCACACATTTCTTTGTGCTGTTTCATAGCGTGTCAGAAGCGGCAGAGCACAGAGTCCCACTGTTTCACTATTGCACAAAGGCGAGGCGTTGCTCCAAACATTTCACCCTGTCCCCTGTAGCATCAGCCTTGTAAGGATTTTTAAACAGTAAATAAGAAAACAGCTTCAGTTCATGCATCAGTAGTGAGTAATTCCATGCTGCTGTCAGTCCCACACCAGGAAACTACGGAAACCTCCTTAAACTACAGACAAAACCATGACGATGGGGAAAAATAATCAGGTTTTCTAACTTCTGGTCTTTTTTTCACTATGGCTTTGTCCTTTGCTCTGCCTTGCACAGCAGTAAAACCTCCCTGTGGATCGTCTTTGGCTCTGTCTTGGCATCTCCCTGTAGCATGGGCATCCCGCATCCCATTTAGCCTGCTCAGGAGCTCAGCAGGGGCAGTTTCCCAAAGCCACAGGAGGTGGCTGAAGGAGACCCCTCAGCTTTCCAAGCACACACGGCCATGGCAGGAAACATCCCTCCAGTGCCTAAGAGCCCATTTGGGATGGCAGATCCCACAGATAGTTTCTGAAGCAGCTCTCTGAGCTTCATAGCGTGGCATAGAGGCACCTGGGCCACCCATGTGTAGCAGGAGAACCAGCTCCCAGTGCTGTGCACAAAACCATATGGAAGAAGCAGTGTTTCTCTCCCACGCTCCTCCCCAAGAGGCCCTTCTGAGAGATGACATTTCTGCTTTAACCCCCTGATTGTTTTCCAGGGTCTGAAGCCCACAAATGGGGAGGTTTTCTTTTTCCTCCCTTTTCTTTTCATTTTATTTCACTAAAGGCTCCAGTGATGAGGGGATGTGAATCGAGGAATGGGCTGCTCGGAGTACTTTAGTACTTCGGGTATCTAGAGAAAGCCAAGCTAATGGCATCTCTGTGCAGGGCAGGCTCACTCAAGTCATGCTTCATTAAGTGGAGCTCCAAGAAAAGATGAGAGCTATGGGGAGATAAGTTCACCCCTGCATCCCAGCCTCACAGCCATCACCTCCAGTGCGGCTCAGCTTCCTAAATCCCCTGGCAGTTTGACAATGTCACCCTTCATTTTCACCCTATTCATCAAGTTTCATTTTTTCAGGGAATTTTGCCCCAGAAAGGGACAAAGGAGGCTGTATTACAAGACTTTCCAGGGTGTAACATTGTATGGAGAAGTATATGAACTTCTGCTGCTTTATCCCTTGCCTACTAAATCCCAAAGCTTGTTAAATCAAAAGGTTTATAGCAATGCTTTAATGTCTTAAGTATTGACCCAAATTACCTGCTATGTGTCCTATAAATGATTGGAAACACTGTGGCTTGGGGAAAAATCATCTCCTCCGCAAGCCTTCCCATGGCCCGACAGTTCTACATTGACAAGTTGTATTGGTTTGGAGTGCATTTCGTAGCAGCAATTTGACTTTTACTTATTGTAATGCTTTTTCTGTAAGCAGATTGGTTCGGTTTGAGTTTGGTTTTAAAAGCCTTATTCATCTTTAATCCAGAATAATACTAGCTCTGTGGCTTTTAACATGATTAAATAAGGGCAGCCTATGACGACACTGGGCAATTCGGTTTCCCAAAGTATATTGGATTTAGCACTGAGGCTGCTGGGCTGTACATGGAAGCTTTTGGTGGGCTGGTTTGGGCAGTCCTTAGTTCAACCCCTGTGTTCTCCCTGAAGGTCACTGTAGTACAGGTGCTCCATCATTAAAGGGTGCTAAAGGAGAGCCTTGTGCAATTGGTGTTAACCCCATCTCTGGATGTGCCGAATTCCCTGCTCTCCCTGTAGGAGCTATTAACATGGCAGGAATTCCTTGCTAAAAGGTAATTGGCGACCAGTGATGGGGTGACCTCTGCATGGCCATGGACTTGTCCATCATGAAATAACCACTTTGCAAAGCTCTTGGGATCACATCTCCCATCCTCCCTCCATCACTCTCATGCACGTGCTCTGGAAGGGAGCTGCTGGAGCAGCCAGGAGCAATTAGCTGTCTGTGTGATCTTGTGCCAGTCACTCAGCCTCATTATGTCCTGTTTCCTTTGTGCTTAACCAGCGGATAATCCCTGATTAGCTTTCCATAAGGTGCTATAGGATGAACCTGCTGGCGGCTCCGAGGTGCCTGAAGTTGCTGTGCTGAGCCCACAGCATGAACAGGTGATGAATCCGCTGAGCATGGCAGGAACATATGAATGCAGCAGAGAGAAGAAGTTATTGGTTAAAACGAAGTGCTTACTTATTGTTATTGTCACTCTTTGTAATTGCAGAGTGCTGTAAAAGTTGCAGTTCACAGACAAGGAAAAGCCACAGGCCAAAATCCTTCACTAGTGGGAAGTAATCCCGTGATTGGTCTGATTATGTCTGCTTGCATGAACTAACGCCTCTCTCCTGATATAATCTTAAAGCTCTTCAAATTCCTCATGTAACCGTAAAAATGTGCAATTTTCCAGGTCTTTTTCTCCCTAATCCTGCTAATCCCTGAAAAAGATGGTGCTTGTCTACAGATGCGAGGGATTGGGCAAAGGTGTGTGTGTTTTCCAGGCTTAGGACAAGGACTCGTCACCAAAGCTCATTGTACCTTTGGAAAGGGAGGCACAACTCCCCTTAAGCCATGTCTCATTGCCATGCCAGCCACCAGCTCACGTAACCAAAGGGAAATATTATGGCATGTCTTCAGCTTCCTACTTGTCTGGCTTCCTGGAAGGTGGTTTGTAATTATGGGGCAGTTGTTCTGTGTTTGTGGTGTCCTTAACAGCTGTCAGAGATAACGAAGCTGATGGTGGTGGGATGAAAGCAAAGCCATTTCTTCTGCGTCTCCGAGTGTAGTTGCCCTTTAGGTAAATGATAGTCACTTCCACAGCAATTAGTGCTTTCTGAAGTGTGTTTGATTGAATTAGATATCCCTCTTCCAAAAGTAGGCATAATTAATCTATCAGGGACTTTAAGTGCTGCCGACTTTGTAGCTTTGCTGTCAACTTTGAAAGACATCTCCGAGGAGCTGGGGAAGGCAGAAATGATTTTCAAGTCCTTATTTCTAGGAATCATGAGATTGCCCATTAGAGCCTTTTCTCTTAAACATATGTCTAATTTCTGAAGCCTTGACTTAGTGTGCAGACAGGCGGATGGCACAGTAAGTGCTGAAGTGAGGCACGTGCCGTGTGTTTTGTTGAATCAAGACCACATCCAGGTTGATAGGCCTGGACACCAGATTCCCATTTTTAGCAGAAATAGAGGAGCTGCAGGGAAGCATGAAAAGCAAGTCTTCCTGTGCCCATTCATCTCCTGGTGTTTCTGAGCCAGGAAACACCAATGGCTGCCAATGGTGGGAGGATGCTGGCCTCAGCCCAGCAGCTTCGTCACCAAAGACGCTACTCCTGGCACCAAAGCAGCACAATGGGCAGCCAGGTCTCTGCCAACAGGGCAGCCTCGGTGGCCTTGGCCAAGGCTACATGGATGGAGGTGGCCACCATGCATGGCAATGTCCTCGTGCCAGGCTCCATCAGCAGAGGTGGCTTTAGCATCCTCCCTTCCTAGCAGGAGCTTTGCTGGCGAGGTCAGCTCATGGCACACTGGTCTGCTGACAACGAGGGAAGTAGGCATGAAGTATAATTAAATTGAAAGCATATTTAAACTGTTTTTGGAGCACTGCTTATGAAGGAGCATGGATATTCAGAGCATATTAAACTGTCAAATTTAATAAATCTCAAGCAGCATGGCCGTGGTCCAGCACCAATGCATATTTTTTGCAGCACCATTTAATTAAGAGTGAGTATTGTTCTTTAAGCTTATTCATTGTTCCTCTGAAGCAGCGTGCACAGTAAGAGCTGTGGAATTGAGTTGGTTCAATAAATTAGACCTGGCTGCTGCTTTTTTTGTTCGGTGGCATTGAAGCTTAACCCAGAAAAAGGAAACACCATGGAAAAGATAAGGGCATTACAGGGACAAAACAGCCACGGTGACGTGACAGAGGAATTGGTGCTGCTTGCTTCATCCAAAAGCAGTCTGATGACAAGGGCTGTGTTTAACGCATTCTTTGAGATGAGTTAAAATAGCAACAGGTCAGGGCTGGAGCAGGCCTTAAAATTGGTCGTTGCTTTTATCCCTACAACATAGTTGGCTGCTCCCATGCTCTGCTGTGAGCCAGGAGGCGTGTGCCGAGCCGGAGCGTAGCTGTTATAACTTCACTATCATCTTGATGGAGATGGCTTTTTCCTTCCGTTACAATCTTGTTCCTCTGTGTCCTTTTGAAGCAAGATGAGCAGACCAGGTCGTGAGAAGCCGTCTGCTACAGAAACCACTCAAATGTGGTGTTGAAAATGATGGTGTGGTCATGGGAGCTGTTGAAGGAGAAAGTGGTAACAGGGGCAAAGGACCCTACCTTTCTCCCCAGGTGCTGAGATATCACCTTCAGCCCTTCTGAGCAGCTTTGCAGGGGCAGAATGCTTTGCAGGAAGGCATCTGTGTGGTTGTGTGTGTGGACCCATCCATATAGGGTCAGTAGCTTTCTCCCACATTTCATCCCACATATCAAGCAATGCCCAAAGGGCCTCTTTGGGCTGTGATTTCCTGAGTGGACACTGCAATCAAAGCTACCAGCGATTTTAGACGGGAAGAAAAAGCAGGTGATGGAGAGCATGGAGGTGCTCTGAGCCATGCAGAAGCTTTCTACTTTGTGATGCTGCTTGGTCCAGTTCTGGGCTGGGGTTGACAGGCAGGCAGGTTGCTTGCTGGAGCTTTGAGTCCTACTTGGAAGCCACAGGAGTCTGGGGTCAACATTCCTTAATTTTTCTAAGGTACTTTGAGTTCTATTGTAGCCCAAAGCTCCTAGAAATGGCATTTGAACTGTGTGCCACAGGGTTGCTGATAGCAGATTTCACGACACAAGGATGGCTTTTGCTATTTAGGCTGAGCAGGGAGGCTCTTTTTTACCAATTCCCATCCTTCAGAGGTACCTAAAAATCAGGGTGATTGTTGTAACACTCAAACTGTTGCTCTTTGGGAGGGAAAAAAAAGATGAAGTTAGAATCATTTACTGAGGAACTTCAAATGCAAAGGGAGGGAAGATCAGGCAAAATAAAGCATTAAAATTCACACCCACTGCTTCTGTCACACTTTCCTGGGCTCTGACAACGAGGAGGCCAACATTTGGCAATCCCTCATTTGGAGCTGTCAGCCTGTAACCTGCAGTGTAGATAAAACACTGGAGACATTGAAGTCCCCTTCTCCACGTCTCCTCCTCTCCTCCTCCCCGTTTGGATCCCTAACAAAAGTCCAACTACTCCTTCCTTTCTTTTTAACTTCCCAAATCTTAGGCTTCAGTTCCCTCTTGCTGCAGCATATCTTTTTGCAGACTTGTTTGCAAAAGCTCATTGTGCCCTTTTAGTTTGTGACCGGATCAGGGAGATGCTGCAGGAGAGATGCTGAACTTGGTGCAAAGCTACAGACCATGTTTGAGGGGGTTCCTCAGTGTCTTCATGAAAATCAGCTGGGTTTTAGTGACATATAGGGAATAGCACAGGATCAGTCCTTAGGTGCACATCAAAGCCATGCTTATCAGACTGGGGAGCCCTTTTGTTGGATCAGACTCCGTCTCGATGTGGGTGTTCATTTTTAGAGCTGAGCTTTAATGGAGCTGGTAATGCAGCATGGAGGAGGGGGAAGAAACAAAAGGGAAAGCAGGAATTGCCACTGAAAGACGACAAGTGATCAGATAGTGACGGGTAGCTTGTCAGAAGCAATGAAGCAGCAGACTGACAGCGCACAGGGATGCGGAGCATCACACGCGGCGGGATGCGGGGCACGGGGAAGGCGCCGCATTGCTGAAACCAAATGAGGTAACGGGGGAAATCCTCCTCTTTGCTGTTAGTCACTTCTAATTGCTGAGACGTTTCCAGAATTACATGTTCTATTGCCAATAACCTCCCCAGAAGTTTGCAAAATGCTATTTTAAAGCGTGTTCTCCACCCCCAACCTCCCAGCCCAGCTTTTGGAGAAGACCTTGCAATGGAGCCTAGCATATGCTTCCCTTGTTACGCTGCGGACGGGGTATATTTCTGGCACCATTCAATGTCAAAACACTGCTGGTATTTTTAGTACAACTGCTCAGTAGGCACGAGCTCCTTGCAAACCAAGGAAAAACAGAGCTCCCTTGCAAATAGTCTTGGGATTCCTTGAAAGGGAACCAGGCTCGTGCTTTTTCCTCTCGTGGCAATGGAGCAATCCCATTTTGATTAAGGAAATAAGGAGGGTAGAAATGCACTGAGAGCAGCAGATGGGATTGCTTCACCCAGGCCCCTGGGTTTGGAGGGTTTATACATGTTTTAGTGCACGAGCAGCATGGACAAGTGGCTTTGAAGGGTTTCTTTGGTCTTTCTTCTGCACCAGTCAGACCTTAAACGCAAAGACTGTGCCATGTTCTAGGAAGAAGGGGTCTGGAGGCCTTTGCACCGACTTTGAACTGGAATGCAAATATTTTCCAAGTTCAGCCTCTGTCTCCAGCTGGAAAGACAGAGCAAACAAACAAGCAAACAGATTACACAGCAATGCAAAGGGCAGATAAGAGAGCCTCTGAGAGGGAGAGAGCAAAGTCATTCCCTTCTGATGACGATGCTGATGAAGCATCCGAAGTAGGACAATGCGAGGGCTCCATGGATGAGCTTCAGTGAGCTGCAGTCACTGTGCGTGCTGCTGGTTTCACAGGCTGCTTTTCCCCATGGTTCTGCTGGATCTGCTGTCTTTTGGCACAGGAGGGATTATCTTGCTGACTAGTTTTGAAATGAGTGCTGTATGCTGGGTTTTGGAACCAGTAGTGCAGTGTCCAAGCAGGTTTGAGGATGTACCCATGTTTTCTGGAGCCTGGAAAGAGGGAGAACAGGTTTTGAATTGCTGGTTTAGCTCAGGCACAGCAGACAATAGACTGATCTACCCCTGATCTCCCCAGCAGTGATTTAGTCCAAGTCTGTTCTTGCTGTTTCAAGCTATTCCATCAAATTGGAGTAAAACAAGAACAAAGGTTCTTCCCTGATCCCTTCCATGCCCTGGCACATGCTTTCTGCAGCTTCAAACTGTTGTTCTCTACCACCGTGGCCTTCATCTCAGACTTAATGTGCTGGCTTTGGTTGGTGGGGACAAAAAAACTCAGATTTTCCCCTTCTTTTCAATCCTTCAAGGGACTGTTTAGTCACGATTCCAAGCGGACTTGTATTTCTGTGCTGTGTGAAGGATGCCACTGTCACTGCAAAACAACCGTAAGCAGAATGGGAAGACAGAATAAATCATGAGTAGGGTAAAGGCAAGGGTGGGATGCTTTTATCTATTTACTTAGATGTTGTCCCTAAGTACTAATGTTTTATGCCACTCACATTCACTTTCAAATCCGCGACGCAAGGAAGTTGCATTGAAAGGGATGAGAAGACATGATGCAGTGGAAAACAGTTAATCATTAGTATTAATATTGCAAAGGAATTGATGGTGGCTGTGGAGGGCTCTGTGCCAGGTGTTTATCTCGACAGTGTTTTCTGCTTCATGCCTGCAACCTGCAGGGTACAAAACTCAGGTTTTCCTGGGCCTAGTTTCACGTTCAGACTCATCATAAATGCTTCTTGGCACGTTGAGCTTGAGGCTCTTAGTGAGAGTGATGGTGAACTTGAGGTGGTCAGTGAGGTTTTAGGCATGTGTACACAGGGCAATGGCTCCCTGGGCAAAAGCTCCACAGCCAGGATTCATCTCCCATGGTGCAATCACATCTCCTTAGCAGCCCCTCACCAGGGTTTCTGGGTTGATGATGGAAACCAGCACCATCCTGGTGAGGGTAACAGAGCAGCGTGACCTTCAGGGCTAGGACCATAGCTCTTGGGAGATGCAGGATTTGAGCACTTTGACCTTCTGTCCCCTTTTTGCAGTCTCCAGGGTTTTAAGAAGCATAGGCAGGTATTTAGGTTTAATTGACAGCGAGTATCTCCTAAGCTGCCCTGAACAAGCCATCAGTGTGTTCTTATTAAAGATGGAAAAGCAAGATAGTGGTACTGTTACTGCTCAGCTCCTGGAGAGCTCGGTAAATTCATCTCCAACTGATCAAGCAAAGCACGGGAGATGAGAGAAGGATCCATATGCACATGCCCTTGTCTCTGCTACGCTGCAAATTCAATTTCATCAAATCCTAATTTCATTCATACCCTGACACTTTGAGTGAGCTGTTCGTCGGTGCTGTCCGGGGCTGCCACATTAGTGTGGATTAATAGAGACTTAGAGGCAGTTCGGCGTTTGCTGCTCCACAGGATTGATGGGCTCTGCTGGGAAGGGAGGGGAAACGGATGCTCCTCTTGCAGCCTTCCCCAGCCTCTGTGCTTCAGAAAGCTGGTAACTCTGATTCACACTCCCTGCAGCTTGTTGGCATCACACGGGGGCAGACGTGGCTCTCGGAGGGGATCAGAGCGTGTGCTTGGGTGGAAACCCCCAAAGACGAATGTTTGTCAAAGCCACCCATCCATGGTGCTACAAAGCTGGGCTGCAAACACAGGGGCCAGGAGGTGCCGCTCTGCAAACCTTTCCTCGTCACTTGGTTCAGAACTTAACCTCAGTCTGGCTGTAGAAATACAGGACATTGATTGCACACAGGATTTCTGGGGCTAGGTTTTTGTTTGATTTTAATATCAGGCTCTTTTGATGCCTTCAGGCATCCCCAGCCCTCAGACTTGACACCACTCTTAGCAAAGTGCGTGTAGCACAAGCTGGACATAAGGTGCAAAAGCAGCTTCTTTTTGTGCTGGTGGAGTGGGACCATCCATCACAGCCACCCCTCAACCCGTCTGGACATGCAGGCAAGAAACATGGGGACATTTCTAGCGCATGCGGAAGGTCAGGAGGCTCCTACCCAAGGAGCCTGAGCACGATTCCCTGCTGCAGAAAAGCTCTGGCAGGGAATTTCATTTACTCCATCCTCCCATACAAATATGAGGTCAACCTGCTGGTGCTTGATACTTTCCTAAGCAATTATCAGCGTGCTAATTGGTGTAGGCAGCACTGCTACTGGAGCTAAAAGCTCTCTGATGCTGGGTGTGCATCCTGCCTGGATCAGTGCCACCCCGGAGTCCTATTAAAGCCCTGCCTCAAACTTGTTCTTTGCTACTGCCCCGTTGAGTGGAACAACTCTCTCAAGGGAGACCTATTTCCAAGGGGATAACACTTTTAATCAGATGAAGCAAGGCAAGTTTTGTGCTGTAATACTTTATAAAGCACTTTTTAAGTCCCAGTGCTGCCCACGTCCTTTGCTGGGCTACCACCAATTGCTGGTTAATGATTTCTCCATTAACATCTGGCTTTTTTATGACCCTTCCTTGTCTGTACGTCCCGGTTGGCTGCGCTGGGGAGCCTCTTGCTGATGCCAGTGTCTCCATGCACGCAGGCTTACCTATGTCTAACCAGCAAACAATGGGATAGATCAAGAGCTGCTCTTCTCAGCTATGCAAGCTATTTGCATAATTTTAATGCCTTTTCCTTCCCTGGATTGAGTTCCTTATGTAGAAACCTGCAAAGAAAAGCAAAGGACAACCAAAACAGTTGGGACTCAGTGGGGCTGCTTCTTCTATCAGATAGGCTCCGTGATCAAGGCTAGGTTGCGGGCACCGCTTCAGTCCTTTCCACCTGGGGAAGGAAAGGCACCATCAAAACGCAGTTGGGCATCCAGGTTCACTCTTCCCTGCGAGGCAGAATTCCCCTCTTCAGAGAAATGATGGAGGGAAGTAGTTTTGCAACATGAAAGCAGCTCTCATGAGCCACCTGCCCTGTGTTTGCTTTGCTGAACCCTCTTTCTGTCTCTCAGCAGAGGTTACTTGGAGCCAGTTGCTACAGTCTGCAGGTATTCCTTGCTTCTATTGCACGTTGAAGGCAGCATTTCACCCAGCTCCTCTGCTCCTACACGTGGTTTGTCTGTTTTCAGAGGAGCCTGAAATAAAGACTCATAGAAACAAGGGTTACTGAACAGCTCGGAATCTGCCTTGCCCCTCTCTCACCCCAGCCAAAGGAAGATGCTGCAGTTTTCCAGCTGGTTTAATTGAAAATTATCTGAGTGCTGGGGCTTTCCTGGGTGACCCGGGCATGGAGGCGATCCATTGGGATGCAGGGATGGGTCCTGACTCTTTCCCTCAGCTCCAAACACAGCCATCATTGCCTGCTGTCCAAGCCACAGGGTTTGGATGTGCCAGGCTCCTTATGCACAAAAAAACCCCAGAAACTTTGGAGTTTCATCTGGCAAAAGCCTGATGGAAGCAAGTTTCCTGTGCAATCTGGTGCTTGGCCTTTGCTGCACAACCTCTCCTTTCCCAGCACTTGGGATGCTGCAGATTTCCCTTATTGCCATGTTTTAATGTAGGGTTTTCCTTGAGTCTCATGGGGTTGAGCACCAGCAAACAAGAGCAGCTCCCCTTGTTTCCAGCCCTCATGGGGTGTAGCCTTGTTTTAGTACTTGCAGGCTAAAGGCATCAAACATACTTAAGTGAGTTCCTTAAAACTGCATGTAGCGACGCTCAGCAACATTACAGGCTCTGATACGTGTTTTTATTGCACCTTATTAAAGCATCAGTGGTTGAGAGTCTATTATTGATGTACTTTATAGCGTGATGATTTACAATAAGCTCTTAAAGAATGCGCAGTCATTGCTTCTAATAATCATTTAATACATATTCATAAAGCATTTCTAAGTGGTACCTTCATTCAGAATGCTTTTATTGGAAGCAACAAGCAGGCTGCAGTCTGGAGCTGCATAAGCCCAACACAAGGTCTGATAAAGAGAAATGATGCTCTGCTCATCTCATGGAGCAGTGCTGTAATCTCCAGGTAACCTTTAACTTGGGAGATGCAGTTCTCCAGGGGGGATGTGGAAAAAGAAGGATAAAGCTGTGTTTAAATATCTTAGGGATCAGCTTCAAGCCTATGCTGTGCGTTGAAACCTGGGGTAGCTGATTGTGGGGAGGGAAAATGTCTTGGCTGGATTCCCCAAAGAGTTAACTTGAGGCAGAGTTAAAATAACTTGGGTTTAGTTTGTGTAAGTGTTTTCCCGGCTGTTGACTGTGCAAGTGTTAGTGATGGTGGTAGGATCAAGTATGTCACAAACGTTTATCTGCCTGCAAACTGAATCTCTCATTACAGAGAGAATCCCTGGGACTTTGTAAAGGGAGAAACCCTTGGAGAAAGCCAGTATAACACAGGCAGGTTGTCTTGCTACCCTAATGTCAGGAGAGGGGATCACACTTTGTTTGAAACCCTGATTTAACCCCAAAGTGAGGTTTCTCAAAGCATGAACTTGGTCCTGGTGGTGATCACAATTCATTGTAATGTGATTGTGTTGCATGTTTGGACAAATCCAGGGGGAAGAGATGGGCTGAAGGACTTTGGACTGGTAAATTTTAGTGGGGACAAGGGGGAAAGCCAGAACTTTTGGGCATAGTAATGTTGGTGCTGTGTCAGGTGCTTGAATGTGTGCTGGGTGGGTAGCTCCATTACCTTTGTGTATCTTAGGTGTGTGATCTGACCGAGCGCAGCTATCGCCGGTCTCTGGATATAGAAGACTTTCTGTGCTTTAGGGATCCTGCTCTTTGATTTTTGTAGTCATAGGACAAGGGGGAATGGTTTTAAATAGAAAGAGGGTAGATTCAGATTAAACATTAGGAAGTTCTTCCCTGTGAGGGTGCTGAGGCGCTGGCACAGGGTGCCCAGAGAAGCTGTGGCTGCCCCATCCCTGGCAGTGTAAAAGGCCAGGTTGGACACAGGGGCTTGGAGCAAGCTGCTCCAAGGGAAGGTGTCCCTGCCCGTGGCAGGGGTTGGAGCTGGATGAGCTGCAAGGTCCCTTCCAACACAAACCATTCCATATGATTAGGTGGATGCTTGGAAGAGATTGTCCATGGAGCTGTTACCTCTCTCCATAGAGAGGGCTTTATCCTGTTTGCTGGCGTTCATTTGCAGGGATGGGTGGATTGATGTCAATTTGGGTGTTTCAGACCAGGCTGCAAGGACATTGCAGGGCTGCTGCAGGACTCAATGTCCCTCCACAGCCTTCCAGCTCAGATCTGGATCTCGGGATGCTGCATTTTGCATTTTGTCCCAGTTTTGTCTCCCAGTGCTGAAACCCTCAGGAGCAAGGCAGCCAAACTTCCTGCCTTTATCCGCAAAGACCTGCAGGCTCCTTTCCTCGAGCAGGGAGCCCCAAGCACTGCACTTTGCTCTTCCTCAACACGCCAACACCTCTGCTAGCGTGAGCGGCATGTGTTCACACATAGAGAAGCAAGGCTTATGTGCAAATACTGCTGGCAGTTGAGTGATGTGGAGTCATTAACATTTAGGAAGCTGTGATTATATAGGAAAACAAGAACATAAATCAGCAGATACTTTGTCTTCCTGTTTAAATGTCCATCATGGGATCTGGCAGAATGGTTTCACTTAAAAGGAGCATCAAGTGCCGTTTTGAGCAGGGGCTGCTCTTGGGTGGTTAATCACAAAGGCAGTAATTGACTGTCACACCACTTTCTGTCTCATTCTTATTCCCATTATTCATCACCCAGAGAGAATAGGAGCGAGTGCTGCTGCAGGGCTTCCTGGGAGCCAGTGTGGGTGTCACCTCCTCCTCACGGCTCAGTGCCACTGAGGAGCTGTGATGGGCATTAGAGACCTGGGCATCAATTCCTTGGTTAAATATTTTCCAATGGGCAATGAAGCGCAATTCCCAAATTTAAGTCTGTTGCTATTTGTGAATTCTAGTCCACAAGCAAATGTTCTTTTTTCTTCTTGGATTTGCTTTTTTAAGTTAAATATATTTCTCCATGCGCCTTGGAGCTTGAGCAGCTTCCGAGTTTTCAGCATTGCCCTTTCTGAAGTGCATTGTACATCCGCATCCCACTTGACTGGGGCCCAGAGCTTTCCCTTCCTCCACCTTTGCAATCTCTTCCCCTTTTCTCCCCCAAAACATTTTTCCCTTCCCAAGTGGATGGGCTGCCCCATTGTCCCCATCCTGTCCATCCCTCTCCTAAGCACCAGCCCCAGCACTGTGCCCTCTGATAGCCGCGACTGAGATACCCGCGTCTGAGCTGCATTCTCAGAGATAATTTGAGGCAAAAAAAGCACAATTAAATGCACATTTCAGCCCTTTGTGATGTTTCACTAACTGAGAGGGGAAATTAGGGTTATTTTTACTCTTTGCAGGATCTGGAGACTGCAAAATATTTCCCTTTCTGGAAAAGTTGTTTGGCTTTTCAGCAGAATTTTGCTGTTGTCACAGCCCTGCAATGACCACAGCAAAATGGTGATTATCCAGCACAGTCGGGAGAGGAACACTGCTATAAATGACAGCTCTCAGCACCACGTGGAGAGGGATCATTTCCATCAGTCGGGAAGCATCAGGTCATGGCAGGGATTGAGGATCTGTTGTGCTGAGTCTGGTGTTACCAACAGTGCAGCAGCAAAGTGGGTTATGGGATCTAACTCATGGATAGCAGAAGTGATGGGAAGTTTCCTTGTGAGGCTGAGATGTTTCTGCTGCTTACACCCACAAGCAGGTTTCTTAAAGTATTCTGGTTTTCTTGTTGGGGATGGCACTGTTATTGTATGGTTTGGGGTTTGTTTGCAAACAGATTGGGAACCTTCTGGTGGCTTCATGGTGAATGGGTTTAGCAGAGCATCACTCATTAGCTCAGGTTAAGAGCACTGCAGCTCGGTACTTCAACCAGGTTGGATGTGTGCTGATGGTTGGAGCTTCCAGAAACTCCCCTCTCTAAACCTTTGACCCATTCGGTCACACCAAATGTTAAAAAGGCCCAAAATTAACCTAGAGATATGGGTTCAGATCCCTGGATTTATTATGCACATTTAATGACTTGAACATTAAGTAGGTTGGTAGCAAATCCATGAGATGAGTTCTTCCAGAAGAGCATCGCAAAACCCTGTCAGAAGCATTGCCTATGCTGCTCTCTTTTCCCAACCTGTCTGTGCTTGCAAGTGAATTGCTGCCTGTCTTATGTGTGATTTTATATCCACATCACAACAGGCAATTCTCTCACGCAAGAAAGGGAGGTTGGCCTATACAGCCGAGAACATCGTCAGAAGAGTTCTGCCCAAGGTGGGAATCACCAGATTTGAGCTTATACTTACTGCTTTCCAGTTTATGTGCTAAGCCTGGAAACCTTCCTGTGTGCTTCCTATGATGCCTTCAGCTTTCTTTTGAACACCATGTTTCATCTTTTGTTCTGTTATTGAATAGAGGAACCACCAGATGTGGGTTGTTCACTCAGCTCTGCCATCCTGCCTGCAACTCCTCATTGCCCAAATGAAAGCTGAAAAGAAAGCGCTGGGTTCATCCAGTATTGAGAAATAAGGCCAAAGGAGTACTTTTTAGGAGAAGAAAACTGAGATGGAGAAAGCTGCACTGGCAGAACTTGAGAAATTCAGGTTAATCATCTGTGTGCCACCAATTAGGGACTGTAGTGAGAGGACAAGGGGTAACGGGTTAAAACTGAAACAGGAAGTTTAGATTGGATATAAGGAAGAAATTATTTACTGAGAGGGTGGTGAGGCACTGGAATGGGTTGCCCAAGGAACCTGTGAATGCTCCATCCTTGGCGGTGTTCAAGGCCAGGTTGGATGAGGCCTTGGGTGCCATGGTTTAGTGTGAGGTGTCCCTGCCCATGGCAGGGGGGTTGGAACTGAATGATCTTAAGGTCCTTTCCAACCGTAACTATTCTATGATTCTACGATTCTAATTGCCATCATTATGTGCTTCCTTGGTCCCAACTTGCTTTTGAAATATATGTAAAACCACTGCTGATCTGGGAATTCCATCCTTTCGCTGCCACCAGGCAGCTTTGCATCCTCCCCTCCTGATGCATCAGGCTCACCCTCCCATTAACTGCCCTGCCTGCTCCTGGAGCCTGGGTGAAACCCACAGGAGAAGACACATTTAAGTGCTTTGCTGGACTGTGGCCAGAGCTGGTCAAGTTTACAGATGGGCTTGACCAAGTGCTAAACCCCTGAATCCTGTCCATAAAGCTTAACTTGAAGAGGTCCATCAGTGCCCTGAAGAAAAAGCCTCTTCCCTGCAGTATGCTCGGGAGCAAACACAAAAAGGAGCTGATTCAAATCCAAACGGTTTCTATCAAGATTTAAAGCCTGGTTCGCAGAGGCTCTCAGCAGCCTTCACCTCACTCTGGTGGTGGCTGTCACTCTCCATTGCAAACACCCACTGAGTTTTATAACCATTTACCCTGAGTTAAATGCAGCCAAAAAGCCCTCCCCAAGCTCATTCCAGCACCCAGGTCAGTATTTGCTCTCCTTTGGCTTCCTGCTCAGGCCAGGGGGAATCTCTCCGCAGTGGGTTGGGGGTCAGATCCCAAACTCCCCAAGTGCCAGTGTTCCCCTGGGTATCCTGACCCCTTCATGGTGCTTTGCACTTACCCTTGCTTTGAACGTGAGTCTGATATCCAAGAGCTCTCCCAGCTCTGCTTTCCCAATGAGCTCTTCTGCTCCACCAGCAATAGCACTCGGTAAGAGCCTGGGTTGAGCATCCATGCTCCCAGCAAGACACACTTTAGTTTTCCTATGTGGCAGGGGTGGATGCAGTAGGTTGGAGCATCCCCGATGCTGAGCGCAGCCCAGTGTGTGTCTGCCCACCATGGGCATTGTAGGTCTCATTTGTGTCTGTGCACACTGAAAAAGAACCCAAGAGGCTGATTTTGAGGTGTTTTCCCCAAAGCTTTGCTAACATCCATGCACATCCCATGTTCGTTTTCCCTGGTGATTTGCCAACACGTCCTTTTGGAAGCAGTAAGTGAGTGGTGCCTCAATGTGTTTATTAGACAGGGAAACCAGAGGAATTATCTCTCAGAGAAAGACCATAGTTTACTGCAATCCTTCCAAACAGCTTTAACATAGCTTTTTTTCTTCTATTAGCACAACATTGCTAAATAAATGCCCTTTTGGAGACCTGATGCTTCAGGAGATAAGGTGATGGGCTGCAACTCTGTTTCCCTTGGCTCAAACTCTGCTGTTCCCTGCAGGCACATCCCTCTATGGGGGCTTGTGTGGGTCAGCACTGGGGACACAACCACTGCTCAGCACAGGTCATGTCACCTGGTGAGCTTTTGGTTATAATTGCATCCTCTGGTCCTGTAAGTCTTTATGCCAGTGAAATCCAGCATGGAGAGTGGCATTGTGCCCTTCCCTTGCATCCTGTCTACCAGCAGCACATGGGCAGCACTCAAGAAACCTCTTGTGTTTGCCATTGTCATGAATTTACTCCAGCAAACTGGAGAGGGAGGTGATGAATTTCAGCTCTTTACCTCCTTAAAAACTCCTCTCTGTTTAGACGTAATTATTGAGCCACTTCTAAGAAAGACTCCATTGATTGCAGAGCTGAATTAGCATTTGGTTGCGCTGGCTCTGGCAGCCGCCTGCACTGATCCACGAGCACTTCACGAGCACTTAAATTGCAACTCCTTTCCCATTTTCCAGCATGAAACTTGGAGAGGCAAAGGCTTGTGGCATCTCTGAGCATCTCCAGTGCCTGCACAACAACCAGAGTTGATGGCAGGCATAAAGAATGGAGTGAGGCTGCCCCGTTTGGGGGGAAAAATCTGGGTGCTCCCATGCCACAGCGATGCTGCAGGGTGGGGATTACAAGGATGGGTTGGAAATCTGGCTGTGGTGGAGCTCTCAGTGCTTTGGAGCAGAACTGGGCCATTTCAGACACTGAAACTCAGGGATTCACTGTCTGGAAGTTTTGCTCTCGCCTTTGGCATCAATGGGAATTGGACTTTGCAAAATAGCTGGAGGAGCATCACTGCCTGGTGCAGGAGGTGGCTGCGGGATGTGGAGGTAGGTTCCTTCATCCCTCCTTCAGTCTGCCCTCCAGCTGTTTTCCCCTAGTTACAGAATACATTTGATACCCTTTCCCTTCACTGCAAAATGCTGCCTTTCCAAGTGAAATACAACAGTTTGGGGTGGCTTTTGCAGTAACAAACTGGCCTTCTCAGGGTTTACACCCCAGCAGGTATTTGGGTGTCTGCCCATTCTCAAAGCATCTGGGGTCATGAACAAGCCAGGATTTGGGAATGGCTTTGCTGGCCCATCCTGGGTCAGCACCAAGGAGATACCAGCCCCTCAGCTGCTCCTCTATCAGCTGTCAGTGCCCACCACTAACGATCAGGGGCTTAATGAAGCGTGAGGAAACTGGATGCTCTCCAGCCAGGTCTGCTCAGGAGGGCAAAGGAGAACCCATGTTCCTCATGGTTGCAAGCCCAAATTGCTTATCCCTGCCCTGGGCTCTGCTCCTCTGCAGGCAGCACCAGGACCCCTGCAAGGGATAGGGGTCTCTGCACCCGTCTGCTGCCTGCGAACAGGACCATCCTGCTGCTGATGCTGCGGGTCTCCAGGCTGTGCAAGCTGAGGTAGGAGAGCTTGGGGACATGTGTGAAAAGGGGGGACCAAGGGGGTTAAAGCTCTTTGTCGCCTCTCCTGGAGCTGCCCTCTGTGCGCCTTCTCTGCAGCTCCTGCTCGTCGTCAAGCTCATTTCTCATGTGTCAGAATAATGCTGTTTTGTTTGGGTTGCAAACACTGCAGGGGGAATTTTTACAAAGCTTTCTTTTATTGCTCTGTGTGGGGGGAAAAAGGCAGCCCAATAACTTTTCTATTAATATCAAGTTTTGTAAGTGTTCTGTTTGGTTGGTTTGTTTACAGAATCTCTTCTTTTGGATCCAAACTGCTTGAGAGTGTCTCTTTGAATATGTGTTAAAATAGATCATGGTTTCATTCGCCGCGTTTTGGGGAGGATGTGAAGCAATTTCACTTGTCAGCCCTGAGCTGGAGATGGATGGGGCCATTCCCCGATGGGTCACCACCATCCAGGGAGGGGGAGCAGAGCAGCTCTCCCCCTCTTAGTGCTTAGTGGGCAGGATGTGACTGGGGTGATAGGCTTTAAATGAAAACCTAATGCAGAAAGAGCCTTGTTGGGATCTAGATGATTTATCCACTGACTCCTTGCATGCCACCCTGGCTGTGTCTGTCTGAAGGGCCCTCCAGCCAGCACTGATATTGGGGGATGTAGTTTGGAATAAAGCAGGGGAGGAAAGCCCATCTCCAGCAGTATCCTTACCATGGGCTCCCCAGCCTGTCCTGCTTTAAGCTGGCTGAACTGTGTCAATGGGAAAGAAGGACCAGGCCCTTGGTGGGATGTGTACCTATGGAGGGAAATATGAGCATCGCTTTCTGCTTTCAGCTGGGCTTTTGAGGAGCTGCTTTCCAGCTACAGACCTGTTCTCCCCTAATACTGTGAGACCCTGTGGTGCCATCACAGCCCCAGGGCTTGGCCCTTCCTCCCCATGTGTGGCTCTGAGATAGGTGGGAGATGGACTTGGCTCATTCAGCATCTGCTGTCACCCAGACTGTCTGTGCAGCACGGCCTGGCTATTGCAAGCCAGGAAAAAATAACTGAGATAATGCAGTGATGCATCTCCATTCCTCCAGGATGCAGCTGGAGCTGCAGGCTGGCTGGATTCTCCAGATTTCCTTCGCCCCATCCTGCCCCATTCCCTCAGGATCTGCTTTTCCTTCCCCTTT
Organism: Psittacula echo; assembly: GCF_963264785.1. Classification (NCBI taxonomy): domain Eukaryota; kingdom Metazoa; phylum Chordata; class Aves; order Psittaciformes; family Psittacidae; genus Psittacula; species Psittacula echo. The sequence continues at coordinate 2,405,566 of NC_137739.1, forward strand.
CCTTTTCCTCTGTCCTCCTGACCCTGTTGCTTTGTTAGCAGTGCAGGTGTTAATCAGCATTACAGTAATGAGGAAATCAGGTGGGGAGCACACTTAGTGCTGCTGAGGTTGGGATGCAAAGGGCTGACAGACCCCAAACTAAATGCAGCTCTGAGCAGCACAGAGCATCCTTAGCAAATGCAATACCAGGCTCTGCGCATCAGTGCTGGCAGTTAAAAGACAATGAAGAAAAGGCCCCAAAAACCAAATCCACAAAAAACCTGAAACTGTTTTGTACCAGAATTTAAAATAATAATAAAAAAATGAAAGCAATGATCTGTGGCTGCAGAGGAATCTCACTCTGTATCAGAGCTTGGCTGGGCAAAGGGGTGGTGAGGTCAGGGTTAGAGACTGCATGTCTGAACCTTGTGTGGCCTGAAAGTCTGCTGGGGCTTGGCTCGTGCTCCCTCAGTGCACAGGCGATGGCCAGCACTTGTCCTGGTTTAATGTTGGCTGCATCTTGAGATGCGCTGTTTGTTTTGATCATATTCCAGTTGGAGGCAGAAGCAAGAGATAGCAGAGGCAAGCAGAGAGCAAAATTAAGGTTGTTTTGGGGGGTTCCTGGCTTGCAGGAGCCTGGCTGTGCTGACGTGGCCAGCGAGGGCAGCTGTTAGGGTTGCAGATGGCTGCGGAAGTCATTTCCAATGGCCCCTTCCCATTGCAGCATCCTTATCCCAGAGCCACTGGGCATCCCCTCACTGTGATCCCCAACAGGGGTATTTCAGTCCCTGGCTGGATGGGAGTGAGTGCCTGGAGGATGTGCACAGGGAGGTTGGTTGAGGCTGCCAGGATTTGGGAGCAAAGGTGGGGTTCAGAGGCTGCACTGCTTTTATTACACAATATTATATATTTGGGGCAGATGAAACATTTGCAGAGGTGCCTGGAAATCAGCTTCCAACCTAGACATTCACTTGTATGGACAGGCTCTTTCTGCAAGGACAAAAGGAGCTGGTGTTTCCAACCCAGCCACTGCAGCTGGGTAAAAGGTGTTCTTCCATCAATCAGAACTATAACGTGATCCAAGCCAATAGGTTTGACCCCAGCTAAAGCCAGCCCTGGGGCCTTGTAGTGGGTCCCACTTAGATCTGGGCACTGTGAGGATGATAACCAGGCACTTGCATGTTGGTTTTGTCATGGGTGACGACACAATGCATGTATTACCATGGACCAGAATAGCTTGATTTCTTTCTGTCCCCCTATTCCAACCTCTTTGTGGTAGCTGGTCAGGAGAGAGGCACTGAAGAGGTGTCTCGATTGAGTTTGGAGGTACCAACGAGCGTTGCCAAGATGGTGGTAGTGTAATGTTTCCAGCAGAGCAGGCTGTAGAGCAGAGGAATGCGGGAATCAATAGACTTTTCATGCTGACACAGTTTCTAAATGCATGTATGATCGATGAGCACCGCATAGCTGGAGGTACCCGGACTGGAAGATCCAGATCTGGAGGCTGATGCTCTGTATATCCCATAACCTCAAGAAGTTCCTTGTAAAATCATCACACTCTATTAACAGGCTGCTGATCCAGCTCCGGGTTCAGTTCCAACCAGCTGTGCTGAAATACGGGGATCTGCAATGGCCAAAGCAGCCTGCACTGTATGGCTTTGTCCCCCCATTTTCTATAGCCAGTCCTGTGAGGCAGCTCCCAGGAGGAAAGTTGGGACCATTTCCCTGGTTTTTGGGTTAGGTGCATCTGGGATCAGTCGTTATCTCCAAAGTGCTGCATCTGAAATGTGCCTCATTTCCTTTGGCATTAAGGGCTGTATTTGTCATCCCAGCACAGACTACGGCTCAGATAAAAGAGAATGGAACTGGAAAGTTGTGCCAAGGAGAAAAAGCACATACAGAGGATGAAAGAGCATTTTGGGTGAGATGCATGTGAACGCATTACTCATGCAAAGAAGCCATGAAAGATCATGAGGCTCTTGGATACCACAGTAGTGAGGCTGGAAAGTCCCAGGATAGAAAAGCCACAAAGAACATTGTTGTGAAAGTGGGGGGAATGTATTTGTAGTTGCATTATAACTGTTAAACCGCAGGGAGAGCAGATGATTTGTCACAGTTCCTGGATGAATTTAGCCATCCAGAGCCACATATCCCCTTGTATCATCCCAAGGGAAGGGGTAAGGACCAATGCAGCCCTGGGAGTGAATGGGAAATATTTGTCCAGGCATCCAAACCTGCAGCAGGGACAAACATGGTTTGTTTGAGCTCTCAAGCAGGATTTCCAGTTGGCTTTGCTGCAGGCCAGCAACTCCCTTGCAAAGTCCTTTTGTTGGTGATGTTCATAGGATGCTGTGCAGAAGGGACCACTCAAAGGCATCTGAGCTGCGTGGCATCCCCAGGAAGCAGCAGTTCAGGTTCAGCTCTCATTTGGGACAAAGGTTTGGGTTTCAGCTGCTATTTCTCTGGTGTTCATTCAATCTTGGTTAGGTGCCACTGGGATGTCTTTATCATTCACCAGTTAATCCAGGACAGCAAAGCAGAGAGGAAGCACTGAGGCATCCAGCCAAACCCAGGTTCATCAGGGAGAGCCTGCCCGCAGAACATAAATGCTACTCTAGCACTGTATGAAGGTTTTGGAGAGGGTGAGAAAGGTGGGAGAGGAAGGTTGATTCCAAAGTCCCTTAAAGCACACTGCGACGCTGCTGTGACCATCAGCATCCTGCCCTGGGATGCTGGGATGTCTCCTCTTGGCACCATGATGTCCCCGAGCGCACAGTGTCCCCATCCCCTGTGACAAAGCAGGTCAGCCCATCATTCATGTCCTTTGCCTCCTGAGATTATTGTAATTTGGGGAGTTATCACATTGCAACTGTGAGACACAGAGTTATTTAAAGCAGTTAAGTAGAAAATCAGTAGCTGCTAATACGGCTTAGTTTAAATGTGAGCTCATTTACATGTCAGTCTAAACTGCCCCTTGAATCAAAGCTGCTTAAATTATGCTGACAACTAATTGCCTCTATTCATCAGAAGAATGATCCGTTGATCCAAGTGTAACACCAAGTGTTTGAGAGGGGATTTGACTTTATTTTCCCCAATATTACAGTCAGGAATAAACAACCCCAACACCTCTTTGCTCTCCGGTAACACTCTCTTTGAACAGAGCAGCTCAATCCATCACATGGTAGCATTGAGACATGTAAGTCTTATCTGTTTGTGAAGGATGTGGCTGCTTATGCAAATCTGTCCTAAGAAGCACTCCGCTCTTTGGGAACAGGACTTCAGTTTCCTGCAGCTGAATTAACACATGGACCTGTCCTGGCTGGGAAGAGCAAGAGTGGAGGTTGTATTGGGGCAGAAGTTGGGTGATCCCAGTGTTGGTGCAGTCATTCCTTAAGCTTGGTGTTGTAGTAGATCCCTCTCTTAGGCACTGAGGATGAGCAGGCAGTGAATGGGAAGTGGTGGAAGCCACTGAAATCCCATCTGCTTGTAGTGGTTGGAATTATTATTGTCCTTTATCTTTGCCATTTGATACCTTGGTTAGTTCTCTGTATATCCAGGTCTATGCACAGCCTTGCTCAGCATCCGCCAGGAGCTTGATGAGCCACAAGGCTTGGCTGTGGCTCCTCTCGGGGCCAGGCAGAGCTGCTGCATTGAGGCTATTGTATCCCAGAGACAGGGAGGACCTGGGTAAACCCAGTGCTGTGGGGCTGGCTGAGCCACTGCAAACACTGATCTGTGCTTCTACTCAAAATCGGACTGCCTCTCTTTCAGTTTGGATGCATTGAGGCATTTGGCAGAGGCTAAAAGGCTTCCCAAGGCCAGTTACAGCTGAACAGAGCCTGCACAGGGACCAGCTGAGCGTGAGCTGAGAGTTACAGTGAAAACATCTGAGCATCATCAGTAGGTTAAAAGGGCACTGCTTGTGTGGATCAGCTACACTTCTTGGACCTGTTCATCCTCTCCAGAGCAGCACATAGTGAGAGCAGATGTTATAGACAATAACTCAGAAACATTCTGAAACCACCTTCCAAGCCCTGATGCTGTCATTTACCCTTTCCTCAGCCCCTGTGCACTAAATGCAGTGCCAGGCAGTGGCTACTTCTCTCCTTCACTCAATTGCAGTGGCAAAGTGTTTTCTGCCCTCTACTTCCCGAGTAATCCCGGGAAGGATTAGAAATATCATGGCATAAATCCATCCAGGACGCATGTGGGTGCCAGGAGCTGGCCCTTGAATGGATTTTGTGCCCAGGTAAAGAGCAAAGGTGGGAAGAGCATCCAGGCAACCCCTGCCCACGGCAGCAGCGAAGAGCAAGAGCCACAGTGGGACTGAATCCAGAAGCTATCAGAGCTGTGACTAAAGTGAAGTCGGTTTCTTCCCTTAAACAAACTTCACGCCCGTGTGCATCCCTGATTTTTACCTTTGTATTAGCATTCCCCAATTACCCAATGCTTTCTGGCTGGATGACATTTGGTATTGCTGTTTATTGACCCTGGGGACAGCAGCATTGACATTATTGCTACCAAGTGACATTTACACGGACACCGACGTCATATTGGTATCAATAACAGCAGCCAAGTTTATGACACTGCATTAACTGTGTGAGGCGAGGAGGGCAGCTCCCGTTACTGATGCTGGTGTTGTTTAAAAGAGAAAAAGACAGTCAGTGTTAAGTTTGATTGACCCAATTTCTGACAAAGCTGTTGCTGGGCTGTGGGAGCTGGGCTTGCGGAGCAATGGGGCTCGGGTACCAGGATCCTGCAATCCTATCTGTGCCTCCTGCCTCCCTTCATATCATCCTCGTGCCCTGATGTTGACAGCATTGATTTTCTCTTGTGTGAGTGGAGAATCAGGTTTGTTCTGATGTGCTGAGGCCATTTGCTGTTCATTTGTGGTGTTTGCTCTGTGACTCATCCCATTCCACGCTGGGTGGTGGGTAGCAGGACTCTGCTGCAGTGCTGAGCCTTCAGCTCCATAACCCTGCGCTGAGTTAGGGTTCTTCCTCTACACTACGCTTGCCTTGTGCTCATCCTATCCCATAGACCATTTACTTTGCTATTGGTATTACTACTATGATGATGATTATTATTATTACTACTACTATTATTATTATTTCTCCTTCAGTGCAAAGTGTGTTTTGGCTTTAGCCTGTGAAGTTCAGCCTGAAGCTGGTGGCCAGATCCTACTTTGTCTGAGGATGCAACCATGCACCAAAAATGCCAGGTCATTGGGCAGCTGGTGTCAGGGCTGGTTTTTAGGGTGTTGCTGCTTAAATCACCCATGGAATGAGAGCTGGGTGAGGAAGGGCACGGTGGGAACCAGAGCAATATTGTTAAAGCACAGCATCCCTCCTTGGCTGTTAAATACTTCATACCTTAGAATAGAATCATAGAGTCATAGAATGGTTAGGGTTGGAAAGGACCTTAAGATCATTCAGTTCCAACCCCCCTGCCATGGGCAGAGACACCTCACACTAAACCATGGCACCCAAGGCTCTGTCCAGCCTGGCCTTGAACACTGCCAGAGATGGAGCATTCATTGAGCGACCCATTCTAGTGCCTCACCACCCTCACAGTAAAGAATTTCTTCCTTATATCCAATCTAAACTTCCCCTGTTTCAGTTTGAACCCGTTACCCCTTGTCCTGTCACTACAGTCCCTGATGAAGAGTCCCTCCCCAGCATCCTTGTAGGCCCCCTTCAGATACCTTACTGGGGGAAAGCCCAGTGCTTGTCTAAGTCATGCCCTGAGTTTCTGCTTTGTTTGCCATTGGAACAGTCATTACTTTTAACGGTGGCTGCTTCTGGTGCAGACACTGATCACACTGGCCCTTACAAACCATCCCTCCAAACCTCTCTCTCTGCTGATACTTCCTATCTTTAAAGAGGGATTTTCCTTACCCACCATGCGATGCTTCTGCAAAGGTTAACTCATTTGCTTGCTTTTTCATGCAGAGCACTTTTCCCCTGGCTGGATAGATGAGGCAGAGAAGACAAAGTCATCCTTTTCTCCTTCTTTTCAGGATTCCAGCCGAGTTTGGTTTCCCAAGGGTTGTGGTTTAGAGGCAGCGAGCTGGTGGAGCAATTTAGCTGAGTGCAGGCTGGGAATGGCTAGGAGCACACATAGGGAAAAGGCAAATGGGATGCAAAGGTGTTTCAAGGGGAATTGAGTGGCCTCATCTTTGCACTGACCTTCCTCAGAAGGGGGTGATGATGCTGCGATGTTTGTCACCTGCATGATCCCCTGTGGGTGACAACTCCTGCTCCTTGCTCAGCACCAAGGGCATGGAGGAAGGCTGCTTGCCCTCCTCAGCCCATCTAATTCACCAGGATACCTGGGAGAGGCTGTGTTTGGTCCAGACCTACCGGCACACCAGCTGCATGAGGTATTTGCTCAGTGTGGCATTTTCCCTATGGGAAAAGCACATTTGCATCTACCCACAGACAGAAAGCAAAAACCAGAAGCAAAATAAAGCCCAGAAGCACTGCTCCATCACTTCATACAATGTGTAAGATGAACGCAGTGAGGGCAGGAGTGGTGGCAGGCAGCTGGTGAACCACATCTCCCCCATCCTCTCCCCATACACCTCTTCCACATCACCCACCACCCAGCTGGTACAGCAGATATTTAGGGTTCAACCTCCCAGGGTTCACCCCAAGCAGCATCGTTTTGGGATGCCAGGCTGCAGCTCTGTGTTGCCATGGCACTGAGCTGCCCCCAAAGATGCTGCTATGGCTTTGTGCCCTCCGGGACCTGTTTCCCAAGTATTCAGTGTCTCACCCACACACCCGTCTCCCTCCATCAATTACCTGCTCTGATTGCTCACCCTCACATGTCACTGCTTAGGTAGGTGCTTATATGTATTTTAATCAAGTGAGTCACCCAGGCGGAGGGAACTAAGCAAAACGCTGTTTCTGTCTTTGTCTCCTTGCTGGGTGAATGATGTCTGGGACTTTAGTGAGCATGAAGCACTCTCATTTGGGTGGATGTGGTGGCTGAACAGGTTGTGATGTGTTTAGAGATCATTCGGGTTTATTTCAGGTGAAGTTCAAGTGCTCAAGGCCAGGTTTGATGGGGCTTGGAGCAACCTGGTCTAGTGGAAGGTGTCCCTGCCAATGGCAGGGGTTGGAAATGGATGAGCTTAAGGTCCTTTCCAACCCAAAGCAGTTGGTGATTCTAAGTGGTAGGGACTTGATCACTGGCCCTGGCCCCAGATCTCTGTGCAGCATCAATCAGGAATACTGCCTTTGAATTATTGAGGGGTTTTATCAGTATATAAACAGCAGGAACAGAGGCTTTCCTGGATGGCCTAAACCTGCTGCTCAAGGACCTCCAAGTGTAGTCATCGCAGGCAAGAAATCCATGCTAACCATGACTCCTCTGGCATGGTCCAGCCCATGGACCCAACGTGGCTCCAGCTGCACAGCTTCAACCACATAGGATGCTGTTTTCCATCATATAACACAGGTGAGGATCCAGAGGGCAGCTTCAGCAGTGCTGAAGTCCATTTGTGTCACTTGAATCAATACAACCTTGTTTGCTCTCGGGATATCTCCCGGCAGTTAACAACGCACTAAAGCCATTTACTATCATCTCCCTGGACATTAACAGGCACTCATGTAACACGGGCAGAGGAGGTGGTTTTTCCATGGTGGTTCATGGCAACAGGCTGATGTGGGAAGGTTTTCCTTTGGGTTTGGAAGTAGCAATGGTTTGTGTTGCCTTGATTTCCCTGTGGAGGGAGGTGCAAGATCTGTTGGGACAGGCTCATACTAGGGAGGCACATGGCAGGGAAGAGCAATTGGGGTTTACAGATCCTGGTATTACACTCAGAAAGCAGCAAGAACAGGATGGGGATTAGTGTTGCATTGACTGCGCCGCATCAGGAGGCAGCTCTTGTGCACCCCTCAAGGTGCTTTTGTGCCTGTATCATCCTTTTGGTTTGAAGTGTAATCGCCAATAGCAGTGACTCGCTGCATCGCCTGTGTTGTAAGAGCCTTACAAAGCTGTGACAGCAGGCAGGGAAAATGAAGCTGTCTGGCAAGTGACACATGACAAGGACTTGGAGTTAACTGCCTTTAAATTCATTATGGCACCAAAAGAGTGGCTTAAGCAAGGTGAATGATTTAAGGTGCATAATAAGATGGATTTAGCCTCCTTTTACTGCTGGTGGACGATCTGTGAACAAGCTTTGATCTCTGCATTACAGTTATGACCCCGATTTGACAGTAAGGGTGGGTTATCTGAGGACCACTGGCCATTTACAGCAGCGGCTTGGTTGCACACAAGCACCTTTTCCCTGTTGCCAGGACAAATGCCAACTTCTTGATGCTTTTAAAGCAGATACCTTCAGTGCAAATACTGCTTCCAGCCACCCGGAGTGCCAGAACCAAAGAGGAGGCATTCAAAGGGCACGTGGGACCTGAACATCACCTTGCAGCAAGTCTCTGGTTTGCAGAGAGATGTGGTCTGAGGAGCTGCAGGAATTCCGTGTTGTGTGATGATGAGCACAGGTTTGGGATGCCCTGACCACACGTACGGCACATCTGGGATGTCCAGGGCTGCAAGGTGCCTTGCTTCGTCCAAAAATCACCTAATGAAGCCAGATCCAGGAGCTCTGCCCCCACATCAGCTCCTTGATCTCTGGCTGGGCAAAGCAAAGGGAATTACTCACATATGGGGACAGAAGGACACATCCTGTAGCTGAACAGCCTGTTGCTCAGGGTCCTGTTTGGGGCTGGTATCAGGTTGGATCCTGTTAAGGTTATTCTACAGCAAACCAACGGGATGGAATCATTCCAGTAACTCAGGCTAATCCTTACACAAGGATTCTTTGCAGTCAGCCCCATCTCCGCAGACATGTGCCAACTTGGTGTCTTTCAGGATGAGGTATTGCTTCTGCTCTGCCTGTTTGTGGTGCTGTTGGGGAGGTGTGTGTGTATATATATATGTATATATATATGTGTACATATATATATATATATTTGTGAAGTGCAGCTGCCTCATTTTGTTTTACAATTCATAAGCAAACGAACCCGAATGATCCAGTGCAGTTTGGGCCCTAAAAATAGCTTTAATCAATCAACTTAAAAAGAAGAATGTTCCTTAAAATGATGCCAGCACCAACCAGCACTGCCTCTCGGGAATTTCATTCTGACTCATTTTCCTTCCAGATCTGTTCTTTCTTTCTCTTTCTTTTTGTATTTCCCCCCTCCCTGTTCCTATTTACCAAATATCACTGAGTTTGGACTGGTTTCGTTACTGAGCATCCAGGATGAGAAGGATATTGCAGACTTTCAGAGCTATTTTTGTCACTGGTGGCATGCAGAGATGGGAATTGTTGTTACTGTAATTTGCCAGTATCTGGGCAGCACCCCTAAACACTGGCAAAACAGGCACCAGGTACTTTGAATGCAATACTTCTACACCAGAGCAGCTTCCCATCTGTACCCAAACCTTTGAGGGTGTCCCATCAAAGGACATGGACACACAGATGCAGTCAAAGTGCCGTGGGGCTCAATGGGATGAGGCAGCAGCCGTGCCCACTCCATACCCTACTCTCCCTCATCCCCATCTCCTCGTCCTGCAAGTGCTTTGATGCTCCATCGCTTTGCAGTAGCTCCATTCCCATTGCACGCAGTGGCTGCTGTGTGGTCTGACCAAGCACATGGGCATCCTCATGGTTTGCTGGACCACTTGGATGGAGGATCAAGCCCCTTTCCCACCTCCCCAGTCTCCCCTCCTGAAGCCAGTTGCACTCTTGCTGCTACTGGGGGATCGATGCTGGGTTGAGTGGTTTACAAGCAGGTCCTCAGGTGTCCGACCAGCCTTGTTTCTAAAGGCAGAAGAAGGCTGTGATTTCACAAAGGAGGAACTGCATCCAGCAGGAGCCCCATCCTGCTGCTCTCCGATGAGCAGTGCGTACCCAGCTCACCAGAAGCACTCTGAAAATCCCAGTCTCTCAGATGTGTGTGTGTATATATATGTGTGTGTGTGTGTGTGTATATTTAGTGCATTAGTCACATCTTAGACGATAAAAACTGAAACTTCAGTTGGCTGCTGCTTCTGTAAACATATGTTCTCCTTGTAACTATAACTTGGCTTTTATTGCTTTGTGCTATTCCTCAGCATCGTGTGCAGTACGTACAGATAGAACAGTATTAATCACAATACTGCCAAATCCAAGTGTTTAAAATAATGGGTTAAATCTCCAAAATCCCCTGACTGTCTTAAAAATAATAAGCTTATGTGAAAATAGCAAGCACCATGGTCTTGTTTTGCTGCTTTTCAGTTGCTGGGGGTTTAGGCTTTAGGCTTCTGCCTCTCTCCAATGTGGGCACTTAGAAATGAGGGTTGGGATTGGTGAGGGGAACTTTTAAATGAAGCTGAGACTGTTCCCTGTTCCTCATCATGAGGCATGGGATGAAAGCAAGAGGTTTGTGGTACGGTCCTGGCATTATTTGTTGTGTTTATTACAGAAATACTTTTAGAGTTAGAATGATGGATGGTCAAGATTATCTCCCTGAAAAACGGGAGGCTCAGTGAAGGAGACCACTTGTGTTATGGTGCGTCTGAGCCTGAGCTATACCCACATCACTGGAGTCTTCTGTGCATTAGTTCGAGTGGGGAAATGATGGATGCAAAGAGATGGAGACACAGTCCAGGGCTGCAGGCTTGGTAGCCTATTCTGTACCTATGCATACTAAAAGAGATACCCAAAATCTGGCTTTCTAACAAGAGAAGCAGTTTATTTTTTCTTTCAATTTTATATTTAAGAAACAAATTCATGTTGCATCACTGCAGTTTATTTTCCTTTCCTCTTTGGACCAAGAATCAGATGTTTATGGTGGGAAGGAACCGAGGGATGCTGGGTTTGGGTTTGGTGTTCTTCAGTTCAGCAGAGTCACTCATTTCTTCTGCCTGCAGCCATCCATGTCGTGGTGTACAAACCGTCTCTGTTTTTATGGAGCCGTCAGGCCTGGCTGGGGCTGGTCTTACAGATTAATTAGTTCTGTGCTTAAACCAGCTGAACTAAGATGCAAAGTGCAGCATGAGCGCGGTGAGCTCGGTGAGGACACAGCTTATTTCTGCTTTTGCTTAGGTTTGTTGCCATAAACTCCATGGAATTAAGTCTCTTCTGAAGTTAAATGTGAGGGTTTGGATGCTGGCGTGTTCTCCCTCTGGGTTTCATCCTTGTGGCCACTGGCTGGAGATGTGCTGGTGACACCAGGATCTGCCCTGTTCCTCTCTGCTGCTCAGTTTGGGGCCTGAGGTCAGCAATGCAAAAAGGCACAAGTGCACTGCTTTGAAAAGGGAAAGAGGGAAAGAATAAGTTAAATCAGAGGCCAAACATAAACTTGGCTTCAGGAAATGCCACATTAAGAAGAACTGTTGATGCTGTGAAGTGCTGTACCACTGCAGGTGGCCTCGCTCTGCTCTGCATCCTAAGATGCAAAGTGACTCTGATGTCCTGTTCTGCTCTGGATCCACCAGACAGCAGTTTTAAAGACATTGTGTGGGTTTTTCTGTGTTCGTTAGCTGTTTTTCTGTGCCTTTTAGCTTAATTAATCAGTAATGGCCTTAGGAGATGAGAGTCTTGCTGTGTTACTGCCTCAGTGACAGAGGAGCTGTGCCGAACCTCGCTGTCAGTGACAGAGGGCAGGGGCTGAGGATGGATGTAGGAGGTGCTGGAAGCTCTTTATCTGGGCAGGACACATGCACGGCTCCTACACAGCTTTATTTTGGGTTGCCTACTCCTCAAACACATCCTCTGGCACTAATACCAGTGATGTGGAGCCGATGAGTGGCCACCCAATGTAAAGTCTCTGCACTAGGCTCCTGCCGTTTGAGTTTACTGCTGGGTTTCACTTAAGCTTTTCTTGAGCTGCTTCAACACACCTTCGAAACCCCATCTCTTTCTAGATCAAGTCAAGGCCTTACCAGCTAACCTGGCATGGCAGAGGTCAGTGGGAAAAGCAGGTCTTGCCCATGCTGAGGCATCTTATGGCACCGAGAGCTCTCCATCCTCAAGCCACTGCTCTTTCCTTGGAGGTGACTTCAGTAAAACCCTGTGAAAAGCTGCTGGAGAGCGTCAGGGGAGCATCAGCATCACCCATTGCACTAACAGCAGGTAGGGCCAACAACATTCTGGGACAGAGCCTGGTTTCTGTGTTGCCACTTCTAAACCCAGGGCTAGATTTTAGTGTTAGAGACTATGCTGATCCCTCAGTGTGGTGCTGCGCAGCCAGAGCATCCCTTGGGCAGGCAGGACTCTGCTGCTCCCCAGCTCCTGCCCGAAGGGAATTAGAGCTCATCCCAGATGCACCCTGGAATCTGTGGCAGAGACAGAGATATTAAACAAACCTTTACCTCTGCCTGCAGCGGTTAGCCTGGATCTCCCCTTTGCATCTTCTTCTTTTCAAAGCTAGTTGGGAACTTGGCTGCTTTTAAACCAGGTGATGCTTTGGTGGCCTCAAGAGCAGTGGTTTCCATGGTAACTGAAAAGTACCCGTTTTTGCACAGTCATGGTTTTAGTGGGTCACAGCCACAGATACAGATCCTGAGCAGGAGCCCGTATGGCTGAGTTTGGTGTAACCATCCCACACCTTGCTTGACCTTCTGGTTGCAAGGAAGCCAGACAGGGTGGGCACAATGCTGTAGGGGCACCCACGAGGCTGTTCTCTGCTGTAGGACTTGTCTCCAGCCACATCTTTGCTATTGGTGCTGGCACAACCCAGTGTTGGGCTGCTCTTGGATTTCTTTATCATAGAATGGTTTGGGATGGAAGGCGCCTTAAAGCTCATCCAGTTCCAAGCCCCTGCCACAGGCAGGGACACCTTCCAGTAGACCAGTTTGCTCAAAGTTGCATCCAACCTGGCTTTCTTCTCTCTTTTTGACTTCTGGGTGTTTTCCCGTCATTAGCAGAATGGGGATTTTCTTTCTTGATGGGCATTTTGAAGTGGCCCAGTGGGAAGGATGCTGTGCAAAGGTGCCCTCTCTAATCCCACCCCGCAAACCAGCATCACCTCCTGCTCCCCAGGGGGTTTGCTTCGGGGCATCTCCATGTGGCTGCTGAAGACTGCATAGCGAGGGGGAGGCTATGGAAAAGCCAACAGGACAGTGGTTAAATCACAGCTTTTGGAGCTCCTCCAGAGCCAGGAGCAGGGAATGGAGGAACGAGCTGAAATTCCCTTGAATGTCTGTGCACCGGAGGGAGGGAGGATTAGTCCCGTTAGGGCAGAGCGCTCGGGGTAATCCCGCTTTTGAATTAGGGATTTCACTGTCATTAATCTGATGTGAAAATAAATAGGGCAGGAGCTTAATGCCTTTGAGGGGACTGCAGGCGCAAGAGGAGGCCTGCAGGGGCTGAGCAGGGACAGGACCTTTCAGCTCAGACCCTTCCAGCCACATCTCCTCAGGAAGGGTTTGGGCAAGAGGGAGGATGGGAGCATCCCTGGGAAATGCCTCATCATTTTGTGGTGGGGAAAAGCCTACATTCCCCTATTGCTGGAGCAGCAAGGGATAGAGACAGCGTGAGCCCAGTGTCCCAGGGCAGGATGGAGGAGCAAGGCTGGAGCAACCAGGTCCAGGGCAGCGTGCTCCCCTCCTCTGGGGGAAGCAGGAGACCTAATTCATCAAAATAATGATGTAGTTTTAAAGTTCAAAACCCACATGCTTTGATTATTTTACTTTAAAAAACATCTGCAAGTATAATAAGTGGAATGAATGCGACTACAGGCACCCTGGGAATAGCGCAGGAGTCGTGTTTACAGGGAGTTCCACATGAATCCCAGCAAGCAATGCAAACACTCTAAGTAGGATACAGCCATGGGGTTGGGCTTTGTTTGGGTCTGGTGTGGGCTGTTTTCTGTCTGGAGCAGGATTCCCACTCTGCTTCTAATCAGGCGCAAGGGAAGGTGATCCAAACAGCTCCTAAAGATGGCAAGAATCAGAAGGAGTCATTGAAGGAAGGGAGAAACTAAAATAAACCCATATTGGTGTTTCAAGCTCCTCTGGGGCTGTGGCCAGGAGCTTCGCCTGCTCCACCTCCTCCTTCATCACTGATGGGGTTTAATCTGTGCATTTGATTTCATGCATCTCCATTTGAGACAAATGGGTTTCCAGGTCTGACCTGTTTGGTCCCCAGCATGAGCTCCAACGTGTTCCTAGCTCTGAATGTTCAAAAACTAGAGGGTTGGGTTCAGGTTTTAGGGAAGCTGCAGGACCTGACCACACTGATTTCGCTCTTTTCCTTTAATCTGGCTAAATGTGAAGGTGTGTGCGGAAAAGTACCGAGAGTCTGCAGCTCTGCTCTTGCCTAATCTTATGCTGTGATAAATCTTCTGCTGGACTGATAAAATGCCAGATAAAATACTTGTAAAGGCAGCAGGGATACATATGGATGGGGTTTTTTTGTTCAGATTCCCAAACTGGTGTTATCAGAAGTAAGACAATGTCTCTGTGCTGCTTCCTTCATGGTGCCTCACTCACATACACTTGAATGTTTGAAAGCAGAAAGGTTTGTTCACACACAGATGGTTCCAGTTATTTTCCTAAGAACAGTTCTCTTATTCATGCTCCATTTGCAGAACTCCTGTTTAGTTCCCCAAAATCTTTATTATGTTTAATAGCCAGACCAGCAGCGGTAATCATAAGCTCTGGGCCTGTTTCGCACTGATGCAAATCACTACTTATTACTGTGAAACTATTGATGTTTGTGCAGTTGAGCACTGGTGGGTCCTGTTAGAGAATGTGGTCTTATTTTGGTGACCGGAGACCTTTCCTTCCCTTTCAAAGCCTGTGCTGTGGGTCCTGGTTTACATCGTGTATCATAACATTGGCCCTATCCACTTGTGCCACCAGTTTGGGTTTGTTTTGCTTTCATCCTCGGTCATGATGTAGAGCTCAGAATGGGCTCTATAACTCCATGAGACTTAGAAAACAGGTAGGAATGAGACAACCTGCATTCAGTTCACTCTGTGTAGTGACAGAACTCATGCTAGAGGATGTGTGGGGGAGATCTGCTGCTAGAACTCTGAGATTTGGAGATGAAGGCTCTGTGGGAGGAGGACAGAGGTGGCTGTGCTCTCAGCTGCCTTGGGCATGCATGAAGAGTGGAAGAGGATGGAGGAGGGAGGACTTGAGATGCAAAGCATAGCCATGCACCTTGATGTGCTTCTCTGGCTCTGCTGCTGTGGAGGAAATGAAAGGCATCCTTTGTCCCTCCATCTCAATAGGAGTTTCCTTTCCAAGGCCCTTTCCTCAGTTGCCAAAACCTCCAAACTTCAGCAAATCTGGGATGTTTGTTGATGTTTCTTCTTTGCTTGTGCAAGGAATGAAGGCCTTTTGATGTGTTGAATAGCACAGTGCCTCAGCTTCCCCCCTCCCGATGGCCACTTGAAGTGTGTGCTCTCCTTAACACCTTCCTCTCACCTGGTTTGAGCACGTCAGCATGCTGGTCATCCTTCTGAACTGCGTCACCCTGGGCATGTTCCAGCCCTGCGAGGACGTGGAGTGCCAGTCGGAGCGGTGCACCATCCTGGAGGTAAGGATCCCATGCTGTCCCGCTTGCCTGGGATGTGCGGGATGCAGGGGGGTGGCCATCCTGGAGCTCCATCTTGTCCCTTCTTCCCAAAGCTCTTCCCATAGGGATGGTTTTCCCAATGAGCCACACTTTGGCATGCAAACCTACTTCTGCCATGGTCCTAGGTGAGACCCAAAGGCTGATTTGCATTTACCCCAGCAAGATCTTTTCTCTATGCATTTAATAAGGGTTGGGAGGCTCAGAACTGGGCATCCAGCTCCAGCTGGAGGTGTTGAATGCTTTTTACTTACAGGATGGCCAATGCCACAGGGAACCTCTTGTTCACAGTCATTTCAACCCCAGCCACCTCAGTGCTGGCATCTCTTTGCTGCAGTCCAGCCTGTGCAATACAGCACTGGTGACTTTGCCATCTTATTCCTTTCTTCATGAACAAAAATGCATGGGATGAGCCCATTCCTGCTCTCTTCTGCAGTGGAACCCCCCAAGTAACAGCACTGCCAAGTGCCAGGATAACCTCCTAACCAACCTTTGGGAAGCTCACAGACCCTTGTTGGCCATCCCAAGCTCAGTGGGGCATCAATCTTGTCACTTCATCCCTTGCTGCATCCTGGCAATCCCCTCGCTGCCATATGCCTGCAGGATTCATTTTGGAAGCACATCCCAGCAGCATCTGCTGTGTGGGCTGCACCTTGGTGCTGGGCTTCCTGCAGCAACCCTGTTCTGGGGCTTGGAACCAACTTTCCTTGTTCCTAATGCATTACGTCAATGTAGGCAGGGACTACCGGCATGTGATAGTGTGGATCTGCTGCTCGACTTCCCTTGGAGTGTATCAGGAAAGCCAGTGGGATCCTTCCAGTTCTGCTGCCTCGTGCAGAGATTGGTCCAGAACTGCCTGCAAAATGCCAGGAATAGCAGAGTTTATCATCAAAGCCTCTTTCAACCTCTAAATAGTTGCTGCTAAATGCAGAGCCAAGTAAACCAGGTGAATTGAGGCACCATTAGAGGTTTCTCATGGAATGAGATCACTTTTGGAGGCATCCAGTGTTGGGATCATCTTGGAGAGTCAGGGTTGGTGTGAAGCAGCACCCAGAAGTGGCTGGTCCATCTCCTTCACCTGAAAGTGTCACACTGCTGGTAGGCAGTGTTGCATCTCTCCTGAAAGGTGACATTCCATGTACCTGCTGTTTTCCTGCATGTATTCACCCATGTGGGACTTTGTTGGTGGCATCCCTGCCAAAATGACCAGGCAGACAAAGTGAATGCTGCCTGGATGAGGAGGTGACATTATTGAATGGCTATTTGCTTCCTTTTTCCCATAATTCAATCAGGTTGTAGTCACACAGCTTCCATGGGCTGTTCCCCCCCGAACAGACACACATAGAATCTGCAAGGAGCCCAGGCACTAAATCTGGAATCTGAATGATTCCAATGTATTGAGTGCATGTTCTCCTAATGGGTTTGCAGGCAGAAACAGGCTGCAAGTAAAGCCATCGTTATCCCTCAGCCTCCCACAGCTTCCAGGCAGGAATGGAAGCCAGAACATGAGGTAGAAAAGCCTGAACTTCTTTATGGAGGCATTTGGATGCCAGGTATTAAATGAACTGAAATAATGGAGCAAAACTTCTGTGTTAGTTTATCAAGGGAAAGGCTGGTTGGTAAAGCCAACAGCCAGAGGAGATGGTGCTCGCACAGAGCCATGCAGAGCTGCATGGATGCACAGCGGGAACTTGGCTGCCATGTGGATGTTGTGTT
Source organism: Psittacula echo (assembly GCF_963264785.1). Classification (NCBI taxonomy): domain Eukaryota; kingdom Metazoa; phylum Chordata; class Aves; order Psittaciformes; family Psittacidae; genus Psittacula; species Psittacula echo. The sequence goes on from NC_137739.1 coordinate 2,422,838, forward strand.
GATTATACCATTAATCCACTTTGGCCTCAATATGGAAGTGCCAGACACAACACCAAACAGTATGGTCATTATGGACTGGTTTGGACAGCAGCAGTCATGGCTGTAGATTGAGAAGTTCCTGTGCTTTATCAAGTCTGTCACTCAAAACAGCAAAGCCTCTGCACATGATTGAAAAGCAGTCTGTATCTCCTGATGTTCAAGTTTACAGGCAACAAGTAGAGGAGTCTTTACAACAGAGTCCATTTCATGGCGTCTTCAAGTTACCATCCACATTTTGTGCAGGAACCTTCTGGAATCTCCAGAAGGCTGGAGAAATCCCAGCTGTCCAAATCCCCACTACTCTACTGAAGTCATTCTTTAAGTAAAGACTGAGGCATGTTCTATAGGGCAGCAATGGATTCATTTGTGCACCTTTAATTTCTCTTCTTGTTTTCACACTAATTTAAGCCCCTCAATTTTGACCTTCATCAAGAGGCTCCTGTGCTGGGCACCAGGATGCCCTGAGCCTCTGCATCACGAGGAGCTGCTCCTGTCATCCTTCACATGCAGCAGAACTGTCCTTACAGTTACTGCTTCAACCTCTCTTGGTGTGCACATTCACTCCCAGCTGTGTGTGGGTCTGTGGGTAGGAACCTGATCCCTTCAGAGATCCATGAAGGCATCAGAGGTGAAGCACATCCCCCTGTGTTAGATGGGACAAATTCTTTCTCGAAGGTACCGAGCCACCCACTCTGGTAACACAGCTCCCACTGCAGGTTGCTGAGACCTCATGGACCCAACCACAATGTGGAGGCTTTAAATGCCAGGAGAAAGATCCAGCCTGTACAACAGTGATGTCCTTCTGTCTTTGTCAGTAGATTAACAGAAGCTGTTAATGCTTCCCAGGCAGTTGAATGACCCCAGAGCTATGCTTAGGGGTTGCCATCACCCATCAGGTATTGCAGGTTCTATTTCTGAGCTGGGTAGGTGGCATTTTGGTACCAGTGCTTTGCCTTGCAACACCTGCCGGGGTACACAGAGTGCCTCTGCAGTGGGAACGCTCACATCTCTGCTTTCCCTTTCCCTGCTAAGATTGCACAGCAGAACTGACTGTAATAATCTTTTACTGGTCTCCAGGCATTTGACGACTTCATTTTCGCTTTCTTTGCGGTGGAGATGGTCATCAAGATGGTGGCTCTGGGGATCTTCGGGCAGAAGTGTTACCTTGGAGATACGTGGAATCGTCTGGACTTCTTCATCGTGATGGCGGGGTCAGTAACAAAACCTCATACACTTCTTCCTTGTCATGAAAGCAGGAAAACCCCAGAGAGCCAAATGTGTGGGTTGTCCTGGTTGGTTTTCATGATGCCTTGTGAAAACTGCATGCTCAAGCCAAGGCAGAGTCTCACAAGCCTCATTTGGTTTCACCTCTGGCAACCCCACTGGGTTATGGGATAGGGTACGAATGTCAGGACAAAAGCCATCGGGTGTTCAGTAGCAATCCTTTTGCCAGTGTTGTCTCTGTCAAATCAAGTGCATGCTGATCTAGTCCCTTGTGATGGCCAGTGTCCCAGTGGTCGTGGTTAAGCCTGCTGTCTCCGGGATGGATGGAAAAGCACATAGCAGCTCAGCCCAGCTTCTGCTAAATAACACCATGAGAGTGAGGCAGAGAGGCAGAAGTTGGCCAAACAAGGAGAACATAGCCCAAAACCCTGGTTTAGAACATTGAGATCCTGATGATAGAAGCTGACCAGAAGCTGACCCAAATGACAAGTGCACGCGAATGCCTCCTGGAAACTTCTCTTGGTTTAATACCATCCCCTACAGCTGCTTATTTGTGCAGGATGTGTTAGCAAACAGATATGAGGAAGAGCTGCGTGCTTTTGACACCAGTTCCCTCACACCCAAGGGAGAAACTGAATGGGCTGAAAGCTTGGCAAGTCTAAAACTTGATTCTATAAATAAATGTGGTTTAGAAACCCCAGGCTCTCTTACCTGCTTAGAATACCCTAGGAAGGGCTAGACTGCTTTAATTATAGAGCTCTGCCTTATTTCTGAATCCCTGGGTTTCTAATGACCAGCCTGGGGTTAATTAGAACATTCCTGTAATATGCTGGGGCATTTTTACCCTGACGGTAGTGATGTACAATCTTCATTGCACTAATGGAGTTTTGTTTTGCTCCATGTTATTTGTTTGGAATACAATTAGGAACGGCCTTACTGGATTGAATAAAACATGAGCTCTCCTGAGCAGAGCTTCCTTTGAACCCAAGTGTGGTGTAACCAGGAAAGAACAGCAGGGACAACAGAAACAGCAGTTAATGATTTCTGCTTTCCAAAGCCTTGCCGCAGTGCCAGAAATAGTAGGAGGAAGGGGAAGGCTGTGGTTGCAGCTTGGGATCAGGAGTCTGCCATCCATAACCAGTGTGCAGACAGTGTTTCCCCACGCTGAACCTGCAGGGTGAGCTCTCCTGATGGGCACGCAGAGATTCCCCACAGCATCAAAGAGGAGAATAAAATGGAGGCAGAAAGGCTGAGCCCTCTGCTCATACCTCAGCATCAGGTTTGGCACCAGGATCTTTGTTCATGTCACACTTGGGACAAGAGGGAAGGCGGCTGGATATCCATCTGGTAGTTTTCCAAGAAAGGCTATGGCTGGCATATGTTTGAGAAGAATGAAAACAGAAGAAGCATCAGGAGACCCCAGTGGAAGCAACGTGGCATTGCTCAGGTTGAAGATGAGAAGAGGAATGGCCCTTCGCTGGCTGATCCTGGGCCATCTCCAGATGATTTGGGTGTATTCAAGCCATACCTGTGACATTATTTCCCATCTCTAAGAAGAGAGTCTGGCCTAGGAGCTGGGCTGGCTGGTAACACTGGTGGAGGGGCAGCAGAAGCTGTGCAATGGGCTGTGGTTCTTCACCTATCTGCCCATCACTGTTCAATCCAGCATTTGCTCCTAAAACTGGAGGTGGTTTTGGGCCGGGAGCACGCTACTGGAATAACAAGAGTTGCTTTTCCCAGCAAGCAGATGGATGTGATGAAGTTACTATGAAGTTTTCTATGATAAGAAGGGAAGCAAGTGATAAGCAGTGCTGCCTGCTTGGTTTGTCCCATTCGGTATCCTCCTGATTTGGCTTACTAGCAGTGTCTACCAAGGAGAGCAGAGGGGAAGCAGGGAAACTACAAAATAAACCTATCTCCTGCCTCTAGCAACAGCTCGTGTCTGAAGTTCGTTCCAGCACTGGAAGCCCTTTCATGTTTTGCTCGCCTCAGAAATGCACCCTGGACAATTTCAGACCAGATGGAGCTTACAACCTTTGGGTCTGTCCAGCAGCCAAGTTGAAAGCATTTCCCAAGCATCCAAAATGTTCTCCACAAGAGCTGAAAGCAGAGAGGTTTTTCGTGCACCCAGTCCCTGGAGACGTTGCAGCCTCATGTGATGAAGTGCTTTGGACATCTTTAACTTGACAGCTAAAGGACTGGAAACTGTTAGTGGCAGAAGCCATTGCAAAGGCTTGTGCCTCTTTTGTTTTCAGCACCCAGAGGTTGTAAGGAATTGCCTACCAAGTGTTAGTCCACCCAGACCTCCTATCCCTACATAATTTCCAGCTCCAGCAGGTTTCTGTCAGGCATTTCCAGGGAATTCTTGGTTTACAAGTGGGATATAAGAACAGGACCCCAAGCTTGGGTCCTTTTTCTCAAAGGTTCAAACTGCTTGCAGATGGTCCGATCTGGAATCTATCAAGTGTTTCGGGTCGGCTTCAGTGGCAGTGTAGATCGTCCTGAGACTTGCTTTCAAATCCTAAATGGAGTATCATGGAAATCCAAAGTATCAGGGTCAGAAAGTTGGTTTCCTAGTCTAAATCCTGGCTTTTTCATCTCTTATCAGCCCCACTGAAACTCTAAGGGCCAAATAAAAGTGAAGACCCGGGAAGTTCACCCTTTAAAATGCCAATGGTTGCATGTGCTCCCTGGAGTATAAAACCAGCTCCCACTGGAGCATTTCATACTCCTTTTACTTGCTATTAGTCATTCAAAACCTGTGTCAGTTACACTAAAATCCACTTCCTCAGCCACCTAAAACACTGTGAGAGTGCTGTATTGGGACCTCGCCAGCGAGCACATTCAGGCTTCACACTATTCACATCAGGGACTTTAAACAATGCTGTCTCTATCCCTGCAAGGTCTGTTTAGAGCAGGCACCTGGTGCTGGCTCCAGGCCTCCCCGGTGCAGGTGTGAATGGACATTTCCGATGGCTTTCCCGCTGTGTGGTCCTTCCTGCAGCTCGGGGCTGCTTAATGAACACACATTAGATTTAAAACCTGTTTTCATGCCGTGCTGTGCTGAGTTTTAAAGCCATTCATCATGCTCAGCTCAGTTCCTATGCGTGAGCTTGAAGGTGGGTTTGATTTATAAAGACTCACTAACTACTTTGGGAATAACAAGTATCTCTGGAAGGTTATCGCTAAAACCAGCCCAAAATCAGCAGGCGAGTGAAAGCTAACAGGCCAAAGTCACCTCAGTGCAATGCCAGTGATACCAGCCAGCTTCAGGACGAAGACAGAAGAGAAGCAAGCATCAGAACATCTACATATTCCCAGTTAAACTTCCCAGAGCAGGGCAAAGCATCAAATACAAGGCTCCGGCAGGGCAGAGCATGAGCACCTGAGCAAGGCTGGTCCAAAACCAAGCCTCCCTTTGCTATTGCCTGAAAACCATTGAGTTGTTGCTTAAGTCCATTTGGTGGTTGCTTCTTAATGGCGTGTAATGGTTTTGGTCCATCCTCACTGCAGGATGCTTCAAATCTCTCCTTTCCTCTGAAGCGCCTGGTTGCAGATTTCAGCTCGTATTTGCCTTCCTTCTTCCATGTGTTTGTTTGTTAACAAAACCCCACAAAACAAAAGCTCTTTCTCCATGGGATGCAACAGCTTGCTCACAGGGTTGCTTTTGATGCTGTTGTGTTATTTGAACAGGCATGGTGAGAGATTTGTGACATATTTACAAGTGCTTCCCTCTAGTCAAACTCATAAATTGTAATTACAGCCATGCTAACTAGCCATAACCCCATTAAAAACCCAACGCTACACACATTTGCCACTCAGCTCTATAAAAGAGCAAGAAAATTGACTTGACTTAACATCCTTCCCAGCCTGGGAGAGAAATGTTTATGTGAAATGGAGACGGAGCATGGAAAAGAAAATGTTCCTTATTCTTAATAATAAAATGGAAACCAAACTACTTTAACATCATTTGTTGGCTTGGTTATTCACAAGGGGGTGAGATAAGCTGGGATGAAAATACACTGGAGTGCTAGTAGGGGGTATAATAGCAGAAGCATCTTAGGGCCTTTGAGCTGCATAGAGTTGTGCAGTGGAAAGGCTGCGGATGCGCTGCTGGCTGGAGCACTATAAGCTAACGGGAAGGGAGAGCAGCAGGGCTGCGGGAGCTGAGCAGGTAGCTGGGGCTCCCAACTGCCCTGATGTCTGTGGCACTCACTTTGCTGCTCCTCGTTGTGCTTTCTAGTGTGTTACCTGTGCCTGAAGCCCATTATCCCAGGAGCACATCTGCACCATCACTGCTTGTGGGGGTATTTTCTCTTAGGGGGTGAAATAGTCTTTATATCCCCCATTGAGAGCATTATGAGCTGCAAATACAGATGGGGTGGTTTTCAAGCCTGGACATGCAGGCAGCCCCAGCAAGCAAGCATCCCACATCCTGACGCTTTCCCTCTTTCCCCTGCAGCATGATGGAGTATTCTCTGGATGGACACAACGTGAGCTTGTCTGCGATTCGCACCGTCCGGGTTCTTCGGCCGCTACGAGCCATTAACAGGGTCCCAAGTAAGTAATGCCTTTGGCTGCAGCTTGGGTTCACTCCCCTAGGAAAACCAGGGTGTTAAAGCCACCCCAGCCAGCAATCTGTGTGCTAAGCCTTGCAGTAGCATCCTATTCTCTTGCTGCTGAGAGCAAGATGATTGATTTCAATTTTTAATGGGAAGTTTGAGATCATTTATTATGATTATCAGTGTTAGTAAAGGGCAAGGAGTAGATTTTATACCTGGAGGACCACATTTGCATGGCTGTTTTCCAGCGCTTTGTGAACTCTGAGTCAAATAACTCTGCTCCTAGTGCAAAGAAAATAACAAAGGTCCTAAAGAAAGGGGAAAGGTCAGTTCAAAGAAGGTTCTTCTTGCCCTGGATGGGTTCATTTTCCCCTCTTGGCTATTTAAGGTCTTTCCTTTTCTTTGTGTTCAGGATTAGAAGCACAGCAGCCTCCATTGTCAGTAAAATACCACAGAGGGTTTGCTGCCGTGTAGAACAAAATTGGGTTCATCCATGAGAGTAAGTTCAAGTGGCCCCTAAATCCATTTTGAAGTGGCTTCAGCTGCTTGTCTTCTAAATCCAATTTGAAAGACCAACCAACAGATTGAAATCATTTCTGGCCAGAATCGGCCATCTGCTGAGCAGTCCTTTTGCAAGGTACTAATTTCATAACACTTTCATCATTTTTTAACCAAAATCCACTCAATTCAAACTACAGCAGCATTGTATGGAAATCATAGAGGTTCCTTGCAAAAGAAAGTACATTTCTTGGTCTTTTTAAAAGCCCATTTGAATGACGCAGCACTGATTTGTCCTCACTGAGCATCCTGCCTGGATGAACTGCCTGTCATGTCTGCATATCTAGGGACAGCAAAACCAGCTCCCCCAGAAGGGTTTTGGTTCCAGCGCCTCAGATGAACATGCAATGGAATAGATGGAATTTTACACACAGGACTCTCTGCAGTTCCTTTCTGAGTTACATTCTTCAGGGTTTTTCTTTAAAAGAAAACATGAATAATCTACAGAATTCTCAGTGACTTTGGGAGTTTAAAACAAGACCCAAAGAAAGAGAGGCTAAAAAGGACCATGAAAGCCTCCCAAGCTTTGTTTTCCCTGGTGAGGTTTGGTTACCAGGGTTTCGAGCAGCCCAAAAGCACAAAACAGAGTTTTCCACTGGGATTTTGAGCATGGTGGCTCCGTGGCCTCCCTGGGATGGAAGGAGCAGAGGGATGCTGGCACGTGCTTGGCTCGGAGCCCCACTGAGGTTTCAGGCTAGGGTGAGGATCAGACTCGCTCTGAAGCTATTTAAATCCACAAAGCCCTTCATAGCTCTCCCTTGAAACAGTGGGAATGTCAAGCTGGGATTCAGCTGGGCTGAGAGCAGAAGCTGGGGGAATTTGTGGATTTACATGCCTATTAAACCGAGGCCCAGGGATCCCAACACCTCCAAGTCTGGGTGAAATCTTGGTCTGTGTCCACCTTGTGTTCTTCTGCATTAGAAGTCTGATACTGAAGTTTTCAAGTAAGCCTTTTAGGCCATCTTCTGCTGTACTTGCTACTTCACTTCTTAATCTCTTTCAAAGGATAGGCAATAGAAAATACTCTATTTTTTTGTTAATAGTATGTAAGATTAAATCTGAAGAGCCCAATCCATGTTTAGAGTAGAGTTGCATGGCTTGAGGAGCAGCTAGGCTGGTCTTACACCACTAGCAGCATCTTGAACAAGTGCCAGGGCAGGATTAGTATTCTTAGAAATATCTCAGTTCCTGGAGGGCAGATAATCACAGACTGCACTTGTTGATGAGACACTTAAACACCGATACTTTTGCTATTTCAGACTGAGATAATCCAGGGTCTGTGGAGAATGGATAGTGACAGCCCTCTGTTGTGCTGTGTTTTTGCAGTTTCCGGTGATAACAGAGTTACTTTCTAGTCTTTCATCTATGGGGATGCTACAGCTTAGGCAGGGATTTCCTTGGACATCCACCCCATCACAGACAGCACATGGCAGCAGGCTGCACTCAGCCCCATCCATGCCATCCGCAGCAGCAGGACAGTGATGCTTCCCCAGCCACCACACCACTGTCAAGAGCAGGGTTTTCAGCTCAGCGGCAGTCACAAAAGGCCATGGAGCAGATAGGAATGATGGCTGGGTCAGAAGCGAAGAGCCTGGTGTTCAGTCACAGCACAGGGAAAGCAGGGATCCATGAGGAACAGCCTGGCGATTTCTCCCTGTGATGTCTGGGCACTTGCCTGGGTTCCAGCCAGCACTATTAGCTCTTTGCTTCCAGGCACAATAAATTCACCAGCGAGATTATTTCTTTTTTATTTTGTTTGTTAAGAAAAGAAAGGAGAACCTTGGCCAATAGAAACATCATCTCTATTAGAAATTATTCCTTGAAAATGACTGGAAAATATAATTCCCGCGATTTATATGTTTGGCAGAGGCTGTAGTCATGGGATTTTTTTAATCATGGTCACTGGTTTTCTTTCAAATCCATTTCACTGCTTTATTTTGATTTTTCTACTGTGTGCTTTAAACCAGGCAGCACATGGAATGGGAGCGAAGAGAAATCCTGCTCTTTGTTCCAGCCCAACTGATGCTCGTGCTCTTTTCCCATGGCACACTCGCCATTCTGCTGAGACCCCAGAGCACCCTTAGTGGGTAGTGAACAGATGGATTCAATCTCAAGGATGGTGCCACTAAACAGCCCAAAATACCAAAAGTAGCTGAGCAGAAAACAGTTGTCTGGCACAGGGAGATCAATTTTAACCATTTTTGGGAAAAAAGAGAGGGGATATTAGTGAGAATGAGAGGGGAAAAAAAAGAAGAAATGCCCAGCATCGTCTTTCCAGTGGGAATGAAGTGTGCCTTTCCTGCTTTCCCAAAGATAGATTTGCAAGGAAAGCCTGCAGGGCATTGCTATGGGATGTGCTCCTGGGGGGCTCACGATGACAGCATGTATTGGGAACAAGTGTTGCAAAACCAAAACCCATTTGCCTCCAGATCTGGGATTCCTCTTGCTCTTGGAGCAGAGGTCGGTGCTTCCCACCAGCTGGCACCAGCGTTGCGGTTATAGTGGATGGCAGAGATGCCAGCATCCTGCGCTGCCCGTGGCGCTTGACAACATACACTCATTGCCAACACCATGTCCCTTCCCTGCAGGGTGGCTTTGGCACGGGGGTGGCACGGGGACAGGGTTTGGAGGGCAGCCGGCAGCGCTGGCATGGGGCCGGGCGCCAGGATCGTGGCTCCTCCGGAGAGGCATCCGCTGCTGGCGCCAGCAGCGGGGAGCCGCACTGGAGCCAAGATGCATCTGGGCATGGAGACCTTGACAGGCTCTTGCCCTGGGATGCAGAGGTTATTACTCACACCTCATTATTTATTAGCACAGACTTCTTGGCTTGGCGGTTCATCCACTCGTGCCGCGCTGACAAGGTAATGTCAGCTCCGGCCCTGCTTGGCTGGGCTGCATTTCCGCTGGCACAGTGACCCGAGGAAAGGGGTAATGCGGCGTGACAGGGCTCCAGATCCTGCCAGCATTGCTGCTACAGCCTGGAGGTGCCAGCTTGAATGGGCACTTCTCTCCTGCTCCTTCCAGCACCCATCCTTGCAGCCCGGCATCGTTGGTTTAGCAGGGGAGGCATCAGGCATGAGGCATGACTGAGGAGCTAGCTGAAGGTAGAAGCCAATGTGGAAATGTCTCTCTCCGTTCAAATGGGTGCCTGGTGGACAGCAGCATCCTACTAGGGGAAATGAAGGGAGAAAAGGCTTCACACAGGCAGGAAAAGGGGTTTACAGAGCAGAAGTCTAGTGGGATAAAATACCTCCAAAGGCGGCAGTGTCACCTTACCCACCAGCCACATCGATTTCCACTGTGCCATAAACGTGAGCCCTGCTCTCTGCTGAGCACCGGGCTCCTGAGGCTTGGTTCCTGGCTTTATTCTTTCCTATGACTGAACATTTGTCTTTGTCTCTTCCTCTTTTCATTAGTCCTCCTCTCATCAATTATCCGTTGTTGAAATGATGGCTGGTTGGTATCTCAGAGATTCATTTAACCTCTATTGAACTGCTGAGCTGCAAGTCATTATTCTCTCTTTATTCCTGCTTCATCCTTGAGTTGGAAGGTGCCCTCATGTGAGCCAGGGCAGCCCCGGGTGCCAGCCCAGTCCCAGCCTGCTTGCCCATGCTGCCCTGGACTCGTTCCTCAAGCTTCTTATTTAGGGTGGAAGAGCTTGCCTAGAAATAAGCATTTCTCTGGTAGCAAAGGTGCTGAGAGAGCCCCTGCTCTGCCTGCAGGTTCATGGGGAGGTGTGGGACCAGCTGGGAAGCTTGCACAGGAGGAAGGGAAGGGAGCAGAGCTGAGGGTTTTCCTTAGAGGAAGAAACATTTGCATCATGTTTTCTCCCCTTAAACAGTCAGAATTTCCCCTGTATCCCTTGCTTGGCAGTCCTGTGGCCAGCACAGAGGGGAGTCCTCCGTGGAAGAGGAATTTTCCATGGAGGAGGCCTGGAGGAGCCGCAGTGGTCATCCTACACGGGGCTCTGTATTGTTTAGGGGAGCAATGTGTGGTTCGTGAGAGACGTTCAATACGTTTATCAGTCTATATGTTGTTAATTCCTCAGAAGGGTGATGGTCTGGGGGGATGTTCCTCCAGGAAAGGCTTTCTTGCAACTTTGCCCGTGTTTGTGTGGGCCCATATGACTGAGAACATCTGAAAATCCCACCCTTAAATCCACCCTTTGGAGATACGCTGCTCCCATTTCCTGCGAAGCCTTTTGCACTCTTTACCTTCCTTTTCAGGCTTAAGGGAAAACACAAACACTCCAATTCCTCTACCCAGGATGCACTACCAAGCTGGGAATGGTGTAGCATTCATGCTCTCCCCACCGAAGGGCTTCTCTAACCTCTTTTCTCCTTCTTCCCACAGGTATGCGAATACTCGTCACCCTGCTGTTAGATACTCTGCCTATGTTAGGCAACGTCCTCCTCTTGTGCTTCTTTGTCTTCTTCATCTTTGGGATTGTCGGTGTGCAGCTCTGGGCAGGGCTGCTGAGGAACAGATGTTTCCTAGACAGGAATTTTGCCATGTAAGTACAGCAAAAATATTTCCACCTTTTCCTATTTTCTCTCTTTCCCCATTTGGTGGGATTGCAGGAGCTTAGCTGGGAGCACGGAGCTTAACTGGGAGCACGGATCTTAACTGGGCTGTCATCTTGATTCACAAGGGTCATAGAGTCATAGGATGGTTTGGCTTGGAAGGGACCTTAAAGGTCATCCAGCTCCAACCCCCTGCCACAGGCAGGGACATCTTCCACTAGAGCAGGTTGACCCAAGCCCCTTCCAGCTTGGCCTTGGACACTGCCAGGGAGGTTCTTGGATTCAGAACTCAAGTGTGGAGTTTTGGGTACTTTTTGTCTGTAAAAAACCCATTTGTCATCAAGTTACTGAGGCTTTGAAGTGCTTTTGTCATGTTTTCCCTCTGTACTTGAAGGACAAAGATGTCTGTGGTTTGGATTATCTCTGCTGGAGGAAGCTGAGATCCCTGACTCGGGGATTTGAAGGATTTAGAACAAACAAAAGCTTTACAGCTTTCCTAAAATGGCCAGTTCCCAAAGCTGGGAGGTCTGGGCGGTCACCCAGCACACCACAGCACCTGCCAGGTACAAACACCACCATGGACGTGCTGCTGAAACACCCAAATAAATCTTTGGAGGTTAAGATAAGAAGCTTGACGTGAAAGACATTAAAGACATTTGTGCATCCTGGGACAGGCATCAGGAATGGGCATCACATTTAACCACCTGCTCTTTTTGATGCAACTTTAGATTTGGTTCTTCCAAGCTAGGGAATTGCATGGACCAGCATCCCTTAGCACCTTAGCTAGGTGCTGAGGGTGATAATAGTTGTTAATTGCCCTGACGAGCCTTACCTGGGACCAACACCTCACCCATGGCCCAGGAGCTCTATTTAAGCTCAGCCTGTGGCTCTTAGCCCTGGTTTAGAGCTGGGCTGCTGGCGTGCCTGTCTCCAGCTCTTTGTTCCTGGTTTCTTTCGCTCCTTCCTGAGTTCCCTGTATGAGTCCTGCATCTGGTTCATCGCTTAACGTGTCTGGGGCTTCGTGAACCTTGCTGTGTTCACACTGTGTCCATGGAGGAACTGCTGGCACTGGGATGTCTCCTGGCTCATGCCCTGTCATGGGGCAGCCTGGCTCTTGCTGCTCCCCAGCAGTCCCTCAGCTTGATACTGAGCTTGGGCTGTTCTGCACTTGCCTTTTCAGAGGTGCAGTGTAAGAGCACACCTTAAAACCCATCAGCACAACCAAAAGGTCAAAGCCAAGTGCAAGCTGCTACAGAAAAGGGAGCTCTGCCTGGGAAAACTCTTCCAAAGGGCTCCTGTCAGAGACTGCTGAAGATGTCAGTGGCTCAGAGGTGAGGAAATGCCTGAGATCAGCTAATCAGGGCAACTCCAGCTCTGTAAGAGAAGATAGAGCCCGTAATTATATCTGTTTGCAATCATTTGCTGTCTACAATTTGTGTCTGGAAGACAAGCAGAGATTATCCCCCAGCTCTACCCCAGGTCTTGTTCCTGCCTCTTGCTGATTACTCCTGATGGTTTTCAGCTCTCTGAATCTTTCTCTGTACTGCAGCCTATCTCTGATGGCACTTACCCCATCAGAGATGCTGAAGGGCAGAAAATCGATGAGTCTGCCGTGTGTGTACGCTTCTGCTCCTGCATCTTGGTGCTCCGACCTTGCAAGCTATCTCCTGCATGCACAGCAGGTATTTGCTGGTCACCAAGGCCCTTGTCACTCAAAGTAACCCCTGAGCTCTCATTTAAAAGCCTAAGAGTAGTGTTAAAGCTGTGCTCAGGTGACCCTTGTTGCATGGGGCAGGCAGTGCTTTGAGCAGGAGTGCAGAGCTGTAATTAGCTTCAGTGAGTCCCTCTCATCTCTTTGGCCAGGTTTCTGAAATGCTCTGTGATTCCTGCAAAATGCAGCTTTCAAAATTAACCACGGGGGAAGCATTTTGCTAAGTACAGATATTAAACAGGCCCTTATGTAAGGGCCATTAGCAGCATCAAAGGCATCACAGGGTTTGCTTATCAGTGTCTTGGTCCCGGTCACAGAAGGCAAAGTCAGGCTCCTTGGCTGTGCTTGAAAAGGTAGGTTTGTAAGAGGTTTTCTCCTTCCCACCCCACTGCAGCTCTGTGCTGGTTCCTGGGTACCAACCAGCAGCAGGTAGTGGTGAATTTGGGTGGCTGTGGGCTGTGTGTTGCTTTTGACTAAAGTCCTGATGCCATGTGCTCAGGGATACTGAGTGAAGTTACAGCATTCCAGAGGAATTGGGAGAAATTAGGCTCCTGGCTTGCCCATGGGGCAGCTGTGTTGCGAGGCAGGGCTACTCCAACTCTGTTGTACTCATCATAACACATTATGCTATATCAGTATAACAAATATGGGTTGTTCTGGTACCACCACTGACTGAAGCTACTGCTTTGGTCTGTGTTTTGGTGGATTAGCTTAAGACTTGAGAAACTTGGTTGCAATTGAACCAGTCTGTCCATTTCCAGCTAGAAACTATCCCAGATTGGAGCTTGGAGTAGAAGTTTTGGGGAATCCAGGTGGAATTATTCCCATCTTTTCTATCATTCCTGATACGTTCTCCTGAATCCATAGTTCTAGGCACTGGAATATGTAGCGGTCTTTAACACCTGTTTATTCCTGTAATGGTCTTTAACACCCCAATAGCAAGTTGTACACGGGGAAGAGGCATGGAGTGACAGTAACAGGGAAAGCATATGAGGGTTACACCTTCCTGCTCTTGTACAGATGATCCAAAATATACAGCATTGGGCCCAAACTATCAGGTCCTGCAGACCAGCAGCAGGATGCCATCTCCTTGCAGGACGGTGTGGAGATAAAGGCAAAATCATGCACGGGATTGGATTGGACTGGGGTCCATCACTGTGTCCTCCTCCTCCATCCTTGTGCCAAGCTGCTGTGCTCGGGATCAGTGCTGGAGAGCCCAAATCATCTGTCCCCTTCCAGGGAGAGCTGCGAGAGAGAACAAAGCCAACAACAAACCCTTCACTCAGGGGATGCAGGTTTAAAGTTAAGCTCTGGTTTTGGTTAGAAGCAAACAGAATAGAGCTCTGTGGGAAAGGGGGAATGAGATTCTGGTCATTTAGTTCTGTTTGCCAAGTCCCACTAAATCCCAGTGGTGTTATCCTTAGCCTAACAATAGTGTTTTCCAGCCCTTCACTGGGCTGTGAGGGGCTGGAGGGTGGGCAGATGAGCTGTGAGCCCAGGTTGATGAACAGATGATGGTCCTGGCTCAGATTTTCCTTACAGCCCTATAAGGGGAAATACCTGAGTTATCAGTGAGGCTCACCATGGTGGTGGTGTCAAACCCTTCCAGATGAAAACAGAACTGCTTTAAAGTGAGGGCGAGCATCTGAATGCAAGCCAGGGTGCCAGGCAAGGAAGGTCATAGCCCCAAAGCCTTTCTGGATAAAGGAAATTCAAGCGAGCTCAGCCCAGTGCTTCAAATACAGTTTCTTACCTGCTGCATGCTGCTTTGCACACTTGCTGCCAGCAGCTTTCTGGGCCATTCAACTTGAAGGCAGGCATCAGATGGAAGAAGTGACTTTGAATTTTGCCATCATTCTTCTTCCTGTGGGAACCATTTCTTTCAAATCCCCCTTGAAAGTTGGCAGCTTCAAGTAAAAGAAGCTATTTTTAAATATGGTACATTCTGATAGAGATTTGGGGACTTCTTTTGAGGTGCCTTTCTCTCTGTCTTTGAAAATTGCCCTGTTGCAAGGCAATATGATATCATGCTGGAAGGAGGCTGGATTTGTTAAGGGCTCTTTTAGTAGAGACTTGGAAGGAATTGCAGGCGGTTACTGGGCTGCTGCAGTAGTGGGTTAGCAAGCAATGAGAACTGGAGTGGGTCACTCCCCAGCCAGCCTTGGAGACTAGAGTGGGGCTTCAGAAGTTTCTGGTGGTTCAGACACCTCTTCAAGCCCTGGGGAGCTCACAGTGCTAGGATGGTCTCCACTGCTTGTGTGAGTGGGAGCTGGGATTTCACAAGAGCTTTTTGGTTGATCTGCTCTGAGAGGGAAGGGTCAGTATTGCGTATATGGGGAGTTCAAGTGAAGTCAGCAGTTTATAAGATCTTCAGGATGTGTGTCTCCCCACAAAACCCTTCTGGCTTCCTCTTGCCATTATGAGTTGCTGTCACTGTTAATAAAGCAATTGGGTCACCCCCAGCTTGTCTGGGTTGTTGCTGCTGGGTTTGCTCTTTGCTTGCGTGTTGTAATGCAGAGGAGCATCTTCCTTCTTGTAGAGCCCTTCAAGGAACTCAGTGGGTTGGAGGCAGGAGAGGGGAGAGAGCTGTGAAGTGCTTTGTATTTATGTAACACTGCAGGACAGTAATAATGTGAGTACTTCAGTCTTAATTAACCCCGTACCTGCTTGGCGTTGTACTGCCTTTGGCTCCTTGGCTTTTGTAGAGCTGTGAGGAGGCACAGACAGGCAAGGCAGACAGCTCTGAGTTAGTCTGAAAGGTACTTCTGAGTTCTGCTTGATTGTTCCTCCTGGCATCCCTCTGTGCTGCAACGTTGGGTTGTCAGCAGGATTTCCTCCAGGGAGCAGCCTCCTCTTGAAGGGAATGGATCCTGCTTGGTGCTGAGTTTCCTCCACATTTTCCCTTTCCTGCTCTGCTCCTCAGAAAGCTGTAGCAGGATTGTGCTCAGCATGCACACACCTTACTCCAGTGGTTGTGGAGGATGCCTTGCATGGGAGGACTGAGATGAAGCACAGGACATGCAGGAAGGAAAAACACATTGCAAAAGCTGCTGCAAGCCCAGCTAAGGATGTGCACTGGGCAGCTGGCCGAGAAAGGGGTGTTAATCCTTTCTAATGTGATAACAAGATCCATCCTGGGGCTGAGTTTCTCATGTCTTTTCCTCGGAGCACAAGGGTCTTGTGATTAGTGGATTCATTACCATTAAGGAGTTACTTGGACTGTACATGTTGGCAAGTAACAAGGAAGTCAGATTGACCTCTCCTGCCTGTGGAGGTAGATGCTCTTGGCAGAGCTGATTCTTTTTGTGGGTATTGGGGATTCCCTCATCCTGCAGTGCTTTTGTTTCTTATTCTTGCTCTCATGCCTTCTTTCTGCTCTTTGGGTTTGCCAGAAAGGTCCTCAAGCAGAGGAGCTAAGAACAGGTCTTAAATTTGCAGGGTGGATGCTCGTGGTGTATCTGTGCCTGGGGCAGATATGGAAGAGGGAAGGGCTTGGAAAGGGCTGGGCAAAAAAGGGGCCCCTGTGAGACTGATTTTGGCCTCTGGGGAGGACTTTTAGTTTATAAGTGATTTGGGGGGCAATTATAAAATGAGCAAAGCAGAGAAAAGGGAGGATAAAATGAGGTAGGCAGCCTCAGAACCAAGTCAAGCTTCATCCACCCTTCACAATCGAGCTGTGCTTTGTTTTCCTTGGTTTATTTTCCTCGCACAACCAAAGTGTGTCATTCTTTTGGTTCTCCAGGGGTTTGTGCCCAGATCTTCTCTACGCAGCTTCTTAGATCACAGCCCAAGGCGCTGTGTCTGCAGGCAACTTCTCCTTCAGCCCAAGGCTTCCTAAACAGCGACTCATGGGAAACATAAAGCCTCTCTAATCTCTGTAGGTGGCTCATCAAATACAGTTCCAGTGGCAATGTGGCCCTGTCCAGCCTGCCTAGCTGTGGTGGGCATCTCAGGAGATGAGAGATCAGCTTGGGGCTGGAATATAGAGGATTTATCTGTGATAAGGGACATGTAGCAGAGTCCTGCAGCTGGGAGAGCAGGCAGCTGTGGAGTTGTGTGTGGCACTGAATGTTGTCTGTATTGTGCTGTAGTGGGAGAGGCAGCTCAAAAGGGACCTCGGGTGAGAGGTTGGGATGGAGCATCGTGGTGATGCATCAGGCGTTCTGTCTGGGCGCTTCTATGGTCAGTAGTTTTGGCATAGGCATGTGTGTGTCTGCATCGAAGCACAAAACTGCTCCCAGGAAAGGCGCTTGTGCAGCCGTAGCTGCTAATTACACCGTCATCCCTCCAGATGGTCCATCTCCCTCTGCAAGTCCAGCTTTGCTCTGGGTAGAATCCTAATTACAGTGGCCCGCAAGCTGTGATGTGATGAGGCTTCCTGTCCTGATCACTGCCAAAAAGTGTCTGTGATCAGGACACTCCTGCTGCTGGTGGGGTGTTGCTTCCAGGGTGGTGGAAGAAGTGAGTTTGTGGTGAGTTTCACAGCTCCATCTGGCTCTGGAGCAGGTTTTCCTGGAAGGTCAGTTGTCGTTTGGAAGACTCGGTCAGTGGAGAGCCACATGCAGGTCAAAGAGCCTTGGTGTGCATTGCTTTAAGGGAAATGAGACAGCAAGGGATGTTCCCAAGATCACACAGGGTTGTTGCAGGGCACGTGCTTTCATGAAAAGGTACTGAATGAGACCTCTCCTGCCGTCACCTTAGGGACTCATAGAGTGGCTCTTTGTAACCCACAAAGTGCTGGTTTCAAGAGTGGTGAAGTCAGCCTTGGGGAAGCTGGTTGTACCCCTGAGTCCTGTGGCTGTGCTACTTTGCTATATCAGGCAGTGCACAGCATATCCAGGCTTCATCTGGGCTCTGGGGCTGTTAGACCCCTTTCTCCACCACCACAGGGTGCAGAAAGCTGTGATCCCAGTGTCTTATTTGACAGATTTGAGAGCTAATGAGTTTCTTGGAAGGTTCATGGGATACGTACCAGTGGCCTCTCAAACGTGGAGGTTTTAGAAGCAAGTGTCCTTGAGGCTGTGATTGCTCTGCCCTGGGCTGCATCATGTGTTACAGAGGTGCAGAGCCCACCAAGAACCAACTTGGGTGAGCAGGCTCTTTGGCTGTAAGCAGAGATACCCCAGTTCTCGCCACGTTTGAAGGTGAAGGAGCATTTAAACCGAGCCCCTCTCAGTGTACCCACCATGGTCAAAACAGAGTTGATGGGGTTCTGCCAGCTGCTTATGAGTTAAAAGTTACTTCTCAGGCATCTCTCCTCCTGCCACCGGTTCTTCTCTCAAGTTCCCCAGGTGTCTTTGCACATCCCTGTGCCTAGGTGTGTTTTAATCCTTTGCAAGCTCCCACAATACCCAAC
Source organism: Psittacula echo (assembly GCF_963264785.1). Lineage (NCBI taxonomy): Eukaryota > Metazoa > Chordata > Aves > Psittaciformes > Psittacidae > Psittacula > Psittacula echo. The sequence goes on from NC_137739.1 coordinate 2,440,811, forward strand.
TCTGTGTGACAAACTCCGCTGGTTGTAATATCTGATCTTCTAACAAACGCTGTGCTAGCCTAGCACTTGGCCTTTTCAGCCTGTTTTATATGGAAATTTCCTCCAAGTGAAACCAATTTGTGGGAAGGGAAAGAGAAGGCTTTTAGGGAGTCTTGGAGGAGAAACAGTTTCCAAGGGCTTTTTTTGTCTCTTGAACCTAAAGCATGGAAACTGGGAAGAAGACATTACAGTTCTGTGTAGAGGTGTCAGAACACTCTGCAATGGGAGCGGGAGTAAGTTTAATTACGGGTGAGCAATGCCCGGTTCCTCTGTGTTACTCTTGCCTATTCCTGAAGCTGGATGAACCCTCAATGCCCATCTCAAGTAATTAATTGATGGAGGAGAACCACATTCCCCAGGAACATTGCTTAGGGTTTATTTCCCCTCAGCTCGGCCTTGCAGCAATTGCTCTCTCCTTAAAGTGCAGTTGCCAAATGACTCCTGCTTGACTCAGGGGGTTAGGGGACCAATTTCAAGCAATTGTATGGAGTAACACTAGTTTGGCACTCACTGGAGCCAAATGTATTCCGTAGTTAGGTACATTCAGAAACAGATAGGAATAGAAAACAGAAGAATTACCCATTTATCTTCTACCCACATCTCGCTTGGCTGTATCATTTGTATGTTGCTTTTCCCCTTATCTCCTAACTGATTATATAGAATCTCAGATCCCTGCAGCTCTGAACACAGCAGATAAAGCGAGCTCTAGGAACTGGCACCTTCTCATTTCAAGCAGTGCGAGTGCTGGTGGGTCTCAATGATGCTCATCAAACAGCATGAAAAGTCCTGGGTTCTTCTTGCTCACTGCTCTGCCCCAGAGCACAGCTGGGGAAAAGGCACATCCCTGCCACGCTGCAATCAGAGCATTTGCTTATCTTAGCTGTAACAGAGCCATAAACTTTATCCAGGCCAATTAGATCAGATATGCAGTAAGCATACAGTTTGCATTAATGTGGGCTCTTTCTTTCCTTATGTAAGTACAGAAGGAATTTGAGGTGGCCTGTGGCTGGGTCTCTTTTGGTTAGTCAGCTCACACATCACAGAGATGTGCCGAGGGGCAAATTTATTGGAAAGCAGCTTTTCGGAAGCACGTTCTGAGATCAAAAGAACCATTGAAAATCCTTAGATAGAAACGAAAAGTTCCCTAGATTTCTGGGAAGCACCTGGCCTGCTGGGATTTTTCTCTCTATACCCTCGCGTTTCAACTGCCCTATTCACTTGGGAAAACCCAGGTTGATCTTTAGTTGAAAGAGCAACCTGGTGCCTTACAGGATGCAAAAAGCTTTGTAGGGCTGATGCCTCAACTGTGGCTTGCCGTCCCCAGTCTGATGGGGCTGAAGGGCAAAGGGGAAATAACATACCCAAAACAGGGACAGAAACAAAGGGTGCTGTTGCTGAAACAAGGGATGCATTATTTGTTCTCATCCTCTTTCTTCCCCCTCCAGGACATACAACCTTACTTTCCTGCATCCGTACTACCGGACCGACGAAGCGGAGGAGAACCCATTCATCTGCTCATCGCATCGTGAAAACGGCATGCAGAAATGCTCCAACATCCCAACCAGGAAGGAGTACAAGGTGGAGTGCACCTTGAGCATGGACTCCTACACCCCAAGTTTATACAACCCTGACTTCAGCAGCAGGAATGCCTGCATAAACTGGAACCAGTATTACAATGTATGCATGGCAGGGGATGTAAACCCACACAATGGAGCTATCAATTTTGATAACATTGGATATGCTTGGATAGCTATTTTTCAGGTAGGATTCTCCTAAAGATTTTTCTGTTTCTTTATCTTTTGCTCGGAAAGATTCTGTTAGATGCGTCAGAGGAGGAAGGAATTTACTTGCACCTGTATGAAACTGAGATAAAGATACATCAAGTAAATGAATCGGACAATAACCTGCACAAATGTTGCAAGAGAGCATTTGGAGAGAATAGACACTTTTCCAGTGCATTTTAGAAGGGGAGGAAAATACTTCTTGAGGCAGATAAAAGTATGGCAAGTTCTAGCATTGCAAATGAGATCAAAATAAATCCCAGGGATTTTGGAGAGTTAGGGTCTTCATTGCTGTAGTATCAGGAAATGGAGAGTGGTGTTAAAGTCCTTAAGCAAGACTTAATTTCATTCTAAAGCTTAATAACATGGTTTGAGCTTGATTCTAGAATGACAGGGTTATACTGGTTAGCATGGTATGCTGGAGGGAGGAAGAAATCTGTTCTGCCTAGAATACCTGTGGAGAGATACTACTCATGGAATTTGAGTCTCTCTTAATGCACACCTACACAGCTCTTCACTAGAGACCAAAGTGCTCCAAGCTCAGGCTGTGAGGGAGCCTTTACTCCAGCAACTAAAGCATTTTCAAAGCTCTGGAACACTGCGTAGCTCATCTACACAGTCCAGAGGCTCTGGTCTCTTTGGGCTGGCTTATTTTAAAATGATCAATGGACTGTTTTCCATTGTAAATTGAAACTTGAATTGCACTGTCTGGTTTCAATACGTATTTCTTTATGCTTTTGGCTAGATGCCCTGTTTTGTTTAGTCTTTCTGAAGTGTAGGTGACATCTAATCCTAAAAGAGAAAAAAATTCTCCTTCAGTTCTGTTAATGATCATAGAATCATAGAATAGTTTGGGTTGGAAAGGACCTTAACATCATCCAGTTCCAACCCCCCTGCCATGGGCAGGGACACCTCACACTAAACCATGGCACCCAAGGCTCTGTCCAACCTGGCCTTGAACACCGCCAGGGATGGAGCATTCACAACTTCCCTGGGCAACCCATTCCAGTGCCTCAGCACCCTCACAGTAAAGAATTTCTTCCTTATATCCAATCTAAACTTCCCCTGTTTAAGTTTGAACCCGTTACCCCTTGTCCTGTCACTACAGTCCCTAATGAAGAGTCCTTCCCCAGCATCCTTGTAGGCCCCCTTCAGATACTGGAAGGCTGCTCTGAGGTCTATTCTAAATGATGAATAATTACTCATTAAGAGCACTACATTTCATTTATGAATTTCCTTCTTGCTTTATATTAAAATACAAACTTAACTTCCATTTTCATCTGGGAGTTGTAAAGGGGTGATTGCTTGCTCTTAGCATCCTGTCTGCTCTCTCGCTGTCACAGTAGCTCACTTTGAATCACACTGGTGCTGGTGTCAAAGGCTTAAAACCAAATCCAGAAGGGTTCAGGCAGATCCCAAGTCTCTAGAAGGGTATGTTTCTTAAAATGCTTTAGTTCTTTCCTGGAGTTAGTATGGCAAGAGAGGAGCTGCCATAGTAATTGTGAATATTCCTGACTGGTAGTGAGTGTTGCATAAAAGAAAGGGGGAGATCAAAGTGAGAATGATGGGTAGGTCTCTGGCTGCACTTGCTTTCTCCTTTTTCTGCTCTTGCATAGTTCTTTGATGGAGCTTGATGGATGTGCCCAGGAGATCCTGTCTGGCTCGCACCACGGGGCAGCAATGTTCTTGCCAGAGAAAGGGCAGAGGGTAACACTTTGCAGAGTGCCTGTGTTAGTGCATTGAAAATGAGCAGGTGCTTCTCGAGGGGTCCTGCTTCCTTTGTACTTCCAGAGCCTTTTTGCAGGCTGCAAGTTTGAATTTCTTGTTGGTATTTCATTTTCTCAGCCTGAAAATGTGAGGTTTTGACCCAGGAAGAACACACTAGTGACCACAGAGGCTTCAACTGATGCCTTTGGGCAGAGCAGAGTGTCTGGCAAAGTTGGATATTGTCTCCATAGATCATTTTGGTGGCTGCTAGGAGGTTTATGATTGGGTTTAGTGCTGCTTAGGCCATCCAAATGCTAAAGGGTATTTCCAACCAAAGACTCTTCTTACATCTTTATTCCTTTTAGAAATAAGGACTCGTTCTTAGAAGCTGAAAACAATGTAACTCCAGATAAAGAAGCAGCTGTTCGGAGGAAAGTGCTTGCTTGACTTTTATATGGAAAGAGTGAATCATTACAGTAAGAGGTGGGATGCTAAATCAAAACAATTGCTGTAAGCAGAGAACATTTAACAAATACAACTTTTGAGTTGTGCTCTCATTAAATTTAATAGTTGAAGCTGGGTAGCGCCGGGTCAGCAGTCAGATGAGGCCTCAAAGCAAGTAGTGCAGAAAGTAGAACTGATGGTTTTAGTACCTCAGGAGCTTCCTAGTGAATTGGTATTGAATTACTGGGCAGAAAGCACTCTGCTTTGTTCTGGATGAGACGGGTCCAACCATCCTGATCTTTTCTGGGGAATAATGAATACGTGGTACTTTGTAAGAGTTACAGTGGTGGACTGAACCTCAAGGGCTGGCAAGCCTCCAGTTTGCATAATAGTAATCTTAGGACTCAGCTGGATCAAGCATCCCTCATGATTTATCCCCAATGAGTTGGAAATGTAGCATGGTTTAAGAGCTGTCAGGAGGGAGGTTGGTGAAATGAGCCCCACAGGGGAGATTTGGAAGGAAGTTTCCAAGTGCAGTGAGTGCAGGTTGTACCCAAGAGTTTCCAAGGGCACAGTCTGATCCTGTGCAGACTGCGAACAAACAAAACCAAAAGCAGGCTTTGACAGGGAAATCTGAAGATCTCTAAAACATCCTTATGAAAGGTGCACTAAAGCACGAGGCTAGCAGGATGGCCAAGCTTTTTCAGCTGCCAGAGTGTGGGTTCAAGCAGCCGCCAAGCTGAAAGACATTTAACTTCATGGGAGTGATCTTGAACTTGCAAGTAACCTGGCTCATGGCAACAGGGTGTACCAAGCAGAGAAATGCATTGTTGACCTTCCAAGTAGAAGTGAATGTCAGAGGCATCAGACAGGAGAACCAACCAAGTGCAACTAAAACACCTTAAAGTAATAAAGACGATGCTGCATCTATGGGTGTTTGAAAGGATAATCATTCCTTATGTAATCCTGTGAATGATTCATGTTTTGATTCCCCTCATTTGTTGTGCAATAGGCTAATTCATGTATATATTTGTTACAAAGGCACATTCAATAGCAAATTATGTGAACTAATTAGCTTATTACAGGATAAATGAAAGGAGATGGAACCTAAATTAACTGTGAGGCTTGGCATGATATTAAGTTCCCTTTATTGCACATGAATTTCAGCCGCAACAATAAGAGCAGTAATTACAGGTATTGTTGTCACACTGCCAATGATGAATTACCCACCTAACCAAAGTCCAATTTAATTTAGATTACTGACAGGCTCAGTGGAGCAACCAAAACATTGCCACCTTCCTCACTGTCAGTGTTGTGTGGCCAGGCCTGGATGCAGAAACCCTGTTAAAAGAGAAGGGGGTTGGATGGGTGGTGAGATACACAGTTTGGGAGGATGAGATTGTTTAGGCAACTTTGGAACCCACAGAACCCTTGCTGGGATGATTTCAAGCCTGACTTGCGGAAAAGCAAGGTTTGTGCTAGCACTTTTTCTGAGGAGGCAATGCTCGTGGCAAAACTTGTGAGGCACCTTTGGAGGAGCATTAACAGGGGCAGAACCAAGAGGAGATCAAGGGAAGAAGTTGTTCCTCTGTGTCTCCTTCCAGGATATAGTTGGAAGGACCGAACTTTGAGAGCAAACGTACAGGGAAACAACAACATGTCCATTCAGTACAAGAAGGAAGTCTTGCTGGTGCTGGCTGAGTTACCTTTCCTCTGGCCTTTTCTTCACATGTATTTCAGAAGTAGTTGTATTTTGAAAGGGGTTTCCTTAATGAAAGACTCTCTTGAAATTAGTCCTTGGATGCAGCTCTCAATTCACGATGCTGTTTCTGTTGTATGTTGTTCTGAGTTCATATTGCTTCTACGAGGCTTTGCGTAAGAAGACATCTCAGTTAACAAGTTAATCAAGGCATACAAGTAAATACATCTCTGGCGCATCGTGAGAAGGCTCTGGCAAGGGAATCCTCAGAGGAGACTTTTGCATTCAGCAGTCCCCTTGTTGCTGTCAGGAAATGAAAAAACAAAACAGGTTGTGCTCATGAGAACTGAAGACAGCCCAGCAGGCACACGTCATGATAAGAATGCCCAAGAACAGAAAAGCTGACTCGTTTTATGAAGGAAGGTGTCTGGAAATAGAGCAGCATTAAAGGAACTCTTAGCAGCAGCAAGAGTTCAAGGCATTATCTTGATAGCATGCTTATACGGATAACTCCTGCTTGCTGCTGGTCTAACCAAGGAGTATGCTGTAGCCATGGAGGTGTGGGTGAGCAGCTCAGGAGAGAAAACAAGGTGAGGTAGGTAAGCAGGGGAATTGATGCCACCCACTTCTTCCTTCGTTTGTCCTTCTGCGGATGGCAGGCTGCCTGAGCAGGTGTGACAGTCGGCAGTGACAGCCGTATGCTGCCGGCCGCCTGCCGAAATACCCCTTTCATTTGCATGTGAAGGTACCTCTTCCTTGCTCTAGCTTGTAAGAAAAGCCCCTGGGAGCTTGTGTAAGCTATCTTAGTGCAATCAAGGATTTATTCCTCTTGACCCTGTGCTGTGTGCTGAAGAGGAGCTTGTTTTGCGTCTGTGTTGCTGACACTGCTTCTGCCAAGAGTCTGTGCCGGTAGATGGGCCAGCTGAGAAGGCACCAGGCTCAGGAGGAGACTTCAGGTTTGGAGAGAGGAAGGTTCCTTTGTCTCATTTCACTGTTGTTTGGTGACCTGCTCTGTTCCACAGCTGTTGCCCACATTGTTTCAGCCTCTGCTCATCATGATTGAAATCCTTCCCTGAGATTTTTCTCCCTTGCCTGGAAATCTTTCAGCTAAATCTGCAATGAGAACCATATCTTCATTTGCATTGAAGGAAAAATTATACACATTTTAATGCACTTCTGCTATGGCCAAATTCAAGAGTAAGTTTGGAGTCCTTCCTTGTCTATACTGTCAGTTGGTCAGGAAAAGATCTGGTTTGAGGAGACAAGACCTGAAGCTCTAACATTGCTTTCTCTTAGAGTGAGCACAAACCTCTGCTCTGGAACCTACTGACAAGGTCATTCCTCTTGGTTCCTACTTGCACATCTTCCTCTTAGCTGGGCTGTCACTCAGATATTAATGTGGGCCTCTTAGGAGATCTGCTGTTCTTCCTCTGTTGCTGGGACCTCAGGGTACCTCAACCAAGTTCTTTACAAAATGACAGCTCAGGAATGATTACCCCAAGAGTACTGAACACAAGATGCTACTGATACACTTGCCTATATTAGCAGCAATAGAGGTTGCCTGCCTGCTGCAACCTCTGCTCTTCCACTAGTCTTAAATGGATGTGGGAAAGCCAAAAGGCACACTGAAGCAGGGGGAAGTGAAAGAGCCTGGGGCTTCCAACTTGCATTTGTATTTATGTGTGCAGTGTGGTTCAGTGTGCCAGAAGCAGCTGTCACACGGGGGTGCCCATGTTTTCAGAGTTCATTGAGTCGATAATTTTTTGGCCAAAAGGACTTTTTTTTTGTCAAATGGCTCATTCTTTAAACTGGAGAGATGTGTCAACAGGGCTTATCTGTGCTGAATTTGGCAAGGAAAGAGTTCGGAGCTTCTAATTTCCACTGCTTCAAGATCGTGCTTTGTCACTAGGCTTGAATGTGGTTTGAATCACCAAAACTATTTCGCTCTAAATGATGGGGTTTGAGTTTTGTTGGTGTTGCTTTTTTTAATTTGGTCAGCTACATAAACATCATTTTCTGTCTTTGAAGAGCTTTCCTGCTGAATACCCAATCTAAAAATATCCAGCCCCTTTAAAGCATCTCAGACTGTGCTTCCAAGAGGATGAGTTGCTTTTGAAAAATCTCCTTCATTCTGAAGGTTAGAAGGACTTGTTCCATATAGCACAAGTCAGGGAGACCATCTGATTCCAGGTCTGGACCCCCTAACTGATGAGAGGTACTGAACATGGCACAGAAACCTACTGCATCCTCTGTAGCTTTGGAAGGGTTTCATCCTATTTCAGTCATAGGCTCTTATATGGAGAGTAGAAAGAGAGGTGCCTGCAGAAAGCCTTAGGCTAACCTGGAGTCCAGTTAAGTGATGAAAAAGCTGCTGGTCTTGAGGCACATCAACAGTTCCTACAGGGAAATCTCGGTTTGAACACCCCAAACCTGCTCCATGACCAGGTGCTGCTATTGCACCTTGCCCTGTGAGTTACACATAGTATAGTGGAGACTTGCACACAAAGCCAAAGGTTCAGCTCCTTTATCCTGATGTCCCCACCCAAATGTCCCCAGACTGCCTTGAGTTGACAGATTCATCAATGGGTAAAGCTTAGACACCTGAACACCTGAAATGTGGTTTATGCCATAGTCCTTCACAGAGGGTAGTTGTGCTTGAAGCTGAGCACCCTTTGTCCCTAACATAATTTGAAACAAGGTGTAACAATATGAATACCAAAAGTCCTTGCTTTTTGCATGTGGGACAGTACCCAGCTGCTGCGTTCCAGACAGTGGTGTCTGGAGAACCACTGTCATTCATATCATTGCTATATGGTACGCTCATCTGTAAGCAAGGAGCTCAGTCTGGCTTCAGTTCCATTCTCGTTGTAGACTCTTCGTCTTTCAGCTTTGCTCTGCTATAAAGCTCTGATTTATGGCGCTCTCTATGGTAATGGACTCATTATTGCTGAAGCTAAACTGTTGAATACAGTCCCTGTGCATAAGATACTTTACACAAACAATGAAGGTGAAGGATAATTATCACAGTAAATCAAACCTCATGAATATGGACTGAGATGTGATTTCTTATAAGCAGCAGTCATCCGAAATCAGTGGTGTTTTTGCTATCAGATGAGGATCTTGCATTATTCAGTGTGAAACTGAGAGGTAGCAACTAACCTTCCTTTTGTAGCAAAAGTTGAGTTTTATGGCATTTTTAAGCTGGTAGATTCACTTTCATGAGGTTTAGGGCCACCAACAACAGCACTGGGGACACGTCCAGCTTTCTTGCACACCGGCTGCACTCTGCCTCTCAAGATCCACTGTGAAGTGGTAATGCTGACCAGAGATTGTGTTTATGTGGAACAAATTTGAGAGGCCACCAATCCAAGACCTTCGAAGTTGCACAGTTTCCTCCCTTGTGTTTTGCAGGGCCACTTTTCAGAGCGGATACAGGCTTTGCAAGACTCTCCATGTATAACGAAATGGCTTAAAGTCGTTTGGGAAGCAGGCAGGCCCTCAAAGTGAAAGGAAAAGCATCTGTTCAGAGGACATTAGTCAGTCTGATAAAACCTGTTTTTCTGACCACAGAGGTTACTTAACACCATGTGCCATGAGGAAATAATTAAAATGGTGAAGTTGCCTTCAAAAGTAGTGATGTGATTAGCTGCCAGGCACTCTGCATAGGGAAAAGGAATACTCCATTATTCGCTGGTCAGTGCTTACCAGCCAAATCAATATGCCCAAGAGGACAGAATACCTAGATAAGAGGCTTTCAGAAATGAATGCTGAAGGTCTAATAAAACTTACTTGAGACCATCATAGTAATTAATAGCTCTCACAATTCTTGGATCTTGGCTTGATGAGGTTTATAAAAATAAACCTCAGCGCCAGGGAAATGATGAGATAAAAAGCAAATAGAACTAAATAATCATGGTGGTCCTTAGAGTTGCTGTTCAGTTCAGCATAATTGATCTTGATGCAGATAATGCCCATCTTGTCCCCCAGAGGACCCAATTTAGGCCAAAGCTAAAGAGGCTGAGTGCAAATTATAGATGTCAATTAAGAGGAAAACTTGGAATGGTTTGGAAACATTTTTATCTCTGTATCATCTCCTGCTTTGACCAGGCACTGAATTGAAAAAGCACCTGCAGTTCTGCAATCAACCACCAAGGGAATTGCTGTTTGCCAGAGTTATGCCCTATAGGGGTTTTGATCAAAGTCTGAGATGCTGATTTTGGTTCCCATGCTTAGGGAGGCTGTCTCTACAAAAGAAGTTTGTCCAAGTGATCATAGAAGTGAAATCTTACCGTGAGAATCATAGAATAGTTAGGGTTGGAAAGGACCTTAAGATCATCTTGTTTCAACCCCCTGCCATGAGCAGGGACACCTCCCACTAGACCATGTCACCCAAGGCTCTGTCCGACCTGGCCTTGAACGTCACCAGGGATGGAGCATTCACAACCTCCCTGGGCAACCCATTCCAGTGCCTCACCACCCTCACAGTAGAGAACTTCTTCCTTATATCTAACCTGAACTTCCCCTGTTTCAGTTTGAACCCATCACCTCTTATCCTATTGCTACAGTCCCTGATGAAGAGCCCCTCTCCAGCATCCTTGTGAGAAGGATCAGGCCTCAGGGCTAGGCTGGAGTTCTGTATGCTCTTCATTCCCTTCTTACAATCTTTTCAGCCTCACTTCACACAGTAATTTTCCAAACTTTCCTCGATTGATTAGTGGCACCTCAAGGTTGGTTTCTCCCTGCATCAGTCCATCTGGCACTAGCCATTAGTGCTTTCTAATACACAGAAAGTAATTTAGTGTGTGACTTTAATTAGTGAAGTAGTTTGGGTTGGAGTTTGGGTGTCGGGTTTTTTCCCCTGGATGATTCTTTTTTCTTAACTGACACTAAAGCAAAAGAAAACCACCCTGCTTTTGAATGGATGATAGCCAAGAACTTGCAAAAATGTTGGCAGAGCTCAAAGACAAGGATTTTTATGATTAAAATGTCTTGACATAATAAAAGAAATTGTTCTGCAGAGACCTCTGAAGTGACCCCAGAAAAAAACAATATAAACCTCCTGTCTCCCAGGGAACAGTGAGGAGCTCTGAGTTAATTGCCAGTGTCTTTAATCTACATCTCCCTTGTGATCTTCTCTCTGGAGTTTTAGACTGATTCTGATCAGCTTCACTAGAAGACCTGATTCTGTCCCCAGTTATGCTCCTATAAATCAGCCAAGCGTTGTTACAACTGGTTGAATTGTTGTTGCCTGAGCAAACCAGGAGGATCAAAATCACAGAACAGAAGATCAAAAAAACACCCAAATATCTGATTGTCCGTCCTCATCTTGCTGATATTAGTATGGTGGTGACAAGGGAGGGCCCAACTGGAGACTGCATGGATGGTAACCAAGCCAGAGATCAGTGAGGTCTCTCTTTACCTTCACCTGAGTGAGCTTTCTGTTAAATTCTTGCAGTGACGGAAGAGAGGATCAGACGCAAGACTTGGGACTTTAGTGCTCAATCTCATAGCTATTGAAGGGAGACAGATGATTTATCCCACCTCTGCCCATGCTGTGTAAGAGGCAAAGAACTGAATGAGCAGGCAAGGAGAGATCAGCCTGAGCATCATGCAGGATCTCTAATAGGTTAGAAGGCAACTCTGTTCTCTGCCCAGAGTCCTTTGAAAGCAAAAGTCATTCCCTGTGCTAAGGGGGCAGCATCCTCCTTTGCTACTGGGTCTGCAGCACGTGGTTCCAGTTGGCAGCACTTTGTAGGACAACCTTGCCAATCATCTTAATTGAATCTTTCAGCTGTTTCCCTGAAGCTGCCAGTTTTAGATCTTGCACATCTTTTTCATCAGAGCAGAATTAGGAAACGTGTTTCTTGCCGTCTTATCGCTGTTGATAAATAATTGTATGTTGCATTTATTGGAAGCTTTGAACTGGTACATTTGGAGACACTGTTTAATATGTCTGGCTGTGAACAACCACGGCTTGAACAGAATTTAATTACTGAGAAAGGATTGCTGAGATTGGAAAGCACAAGAAAGGTGCTCCAGGTCCTCAGAAGACATCTATAAAGGCCTTGGAGGGCCAAATGCTGGAGCTGCAGTCAGCTGGATTAATCAGATTGGGAAGTGAAGAGAGGGGGAAGTCATTTCTGCTTAGCGCAGTAGGTGATATTGCAGTCAGGGTGCCCCAAGGGAGGAACAGTAGGCAAAGCAATGCTCGAAAGTATATCTGTGTTCTTGGGAGCAGACTGAGAGTTGCTGGCCTTTCCTCCGAGTTCAGCTGGCCTGAGAAGTGTGTAGGATCAAGGTGAGCATTGCAGCAGTGAACCTTACACCGGTACAGATGCCTCTGACTTGGTTCCAAAAGTAGTTGAAGAGTGGTGTAGAGACCAGCAGGAAAGAAGTCCACAGCATGGCGAGAATCAGGCTGTAAAAATCATAGACAGTGTTTCAGACCAGACAGGTGGCTACACACGTGTGTTATCCTGCATTTCTCCAGAGCTATTTGATTAAAGGAAAAGAAGACAGATGTCTGTAAGCACGCTGTCTTACAGGATTGCTAGAACTCTCTAATCCTCATCAGCTCAGGAATCCTTCCCCTAGGTACTGCTGCGTTTATGCTGGCTGATGTGTCCAAGAAGGAACCCACAAAGATGTCAAACAGGAGAACAAAAGCCCAGTGGTTTTGTTTATCCCTTTAGTTTACAAGTGAGCAGTAAATAATGCAAATTCTAATTGCACCTTAAATATTCTGAGAGCTGGATGAGCATTTTCAGCTCTCCAGAGGAGAAATGTGGTGTGTTGATTGATTCTTGCTGAAAATGCTGTCTAGCATGTAAGAAAAATACCTCTATAAACGTTGGTTGGCCCTTGCTCTTGTCTCGGCAGCTGCTTCCCAGGTAGGGAGCTGGCAGCGCCTGCAGAAGCCCGACAGCAGCCCTCAGGTAACTGCTTTTGTAAAGAGGGTTCTTTTTTAATCCTTTTTAATACATTTGATTTGAAGATTGCCTCAATTCTACCCAATGGAAACTGGGTGAAGAGAGGCAGCAAATATGTTTGGAGTCCCTGGGCTGATTTTTCATCCCCAAGTGTAAATGGATGGAGCATCTGCTGTGCCAGCTGTGGGAGCCTGGCTCTGAAATGCCCATCCAAATAGAGGGGAAGGAAGGAAGGGAAGGAACTCTGAACAGCACAGAGGAGGCTGTTTCATAGGTAGTTGGCAGTGGTTTGGTTTAGCCTTGTGTCACCTTCCAATTGATCCCTTCAGTTGCTCCATGAACCTAAACAGGCACTGGGTGCAGGAGACGATCGTTTGCTGTGCACAGCCCACACAGGCAAGGGATGCAGCCGAAAAGAACTTTGCTCTCTATAAATGCTTCAGCCATGTTAAAGGAAAGGCAGAAAAGGGCAGTTCCAGTTTGATTGCTTGTTGGTTTCACACCACTGAACAGACTGATTACTGCCTGTGTCTGCCCAGGCAGCTTAACCCCTCCTCAGATTCCAGGGTGAATAACAGCACTTGCCTCCAGACAAAAAAGAATGTGTCTATTGCTGAAAACATTCTACCACAGATTATTCTCTGGCGTTCATGTTGGCCAAAAGCATTGGTTTTGTTAAACCCACGCCACTGGAAGTGTAGCATTCCTGTCTGATACCTGTGTATCGCTAACCAGCAGAAAGGATGTGATAGGAATGCATGTGATGAGAAACAGGAGAGGTGAGTGTAGTTTGTGTAAGTGCAGCCAGCATCTCATCAGACCTGACTGCTCAAAGTCATTGGCAATGGTGACAATCAAACAGCTGCAGAGACAACTTTTACCTGCTGCTTGGCAGATCATGTTTATTGGTTTTAGCTGCGTTCGCTGGCAGCTTCTCACTCAGGTGCATGGTGGGTGTCAAGTTGTGCATGCTTCTATGTGGGAAGCGGGCTTGAAAACTTGATGAAACATCACCATGTTTGACTTCAGCGTGAGAGGAATCAAGACTATGATTCTAGGATGCTTAAGACTAGGTCGTGCTTTTCTTCCAGCACCCATGAGCTGGTGCAAGGTGCTCACAGGAAACCTGGGAGTGCTGATGGTATGTGTACAGTAATGCTCTTCCCCTTGCAGATGTGATCATGTACCAAAGATCCATATCTAGAAGCTTCTTCCAGCTCCTTGGGTAAAAAAACAGGAGAAAAGTGGCAAGGATTCATGTCTGACTTCCCTGCAAGTGTTTTGCCCTGATGCTCCAGGTGTGACAAGAACATTGTTTTATTCAGTGCTTCAACGTCAAGCACTTTATGGATCTGCTTTTCTGTATGCACCACATAGAAAGTCTTCTACATTGATGATTCTTGATCCTTTTCTTGTTCACAGCAAGCTAATTCACAGTTCCTCCACTCAAACAGGGTCTAAACCAGGACTGATGCCACTGAAATTGAAGGCAGGTGGCAATTCCAGGTTTATGCTGGGACTGCCAAGGCTCACAGTAGATGTAACAAATAGGGCACATCAGTGTAAGTAAATTCAGACAGGAGCTTTGATTTTGATGGGAATTGTGCTGGAATTTCAGCTCTAGGACTAGTAGCAGGCTAGCACTAGAGGTTTGGTATATTTTAGCTAAATAAAAAGTGTAAATTACATGGCAAAATTTGCTTTGCTCTGCACACAGCCTGTGTGGTGTTAATTAAATCCTCAGCTTCTTTTCTAGTGGAAGGAAGACTGCGAAAACGAGTATGAAATCAATTCTACATTTAATTAAAGCAACTCTCTTCCATTCACATGCTTTCCCACTATGATATTGGTGATGCAGTTGTAACGGTGAGCCAGTAGGAATCACAAAGAAATTGATTTTACAGGAACAAAATTGACTTAAAAACTGAGGAATCTTATGGGTAGCATTACAAAACCAGGAGCTAAGGTAAAAGGCCAGATCTCTGCACAGAAAGGCTCTTTTTGTTTATAATCCCTCCTTGGAATTTCTCTGCACTGGCTCAGAACCAGTGTTTCAGGTGTTTTATTGTAATGCTTTATTATTTTAATCATACCAGTTCCTGTAGAAATCTCAGGCCAGTCCTTTGGTCACACATTGCTGCTCTCTTAAGCCAACTGTGAGAAGTGCAGCAGGTCTGGATGGATCCTGGGAGATGCTGTGAAGTGATGAGTACCAGGCACTATCAGAAGATTGATGTTTACTGGCTTTTTGGATGACTTGTTCTTACACTTTCTTTCTCTGTCTTCCCGTAGGTTATAACCCTGGAAGGATGGGTTGACATCATGTATTATGTGATGGATGCACATTCTTTTTACAATTTTATATATTTTATATTGCTTATAATAGTAAGTATGAACTGTGAATTGCTCCCATTCCTTGTCCTTGTGGGGTAAAGCTGTTCCCTGGGCTTTTCACAGAGGAGTGCCAGCCAGGACTCAGAGTGGGAGACCTTCCTCCTGCCATAAAGCATAATCACGCAGGTTGTGATTAGTACTGCAGGGACAAAATATTGGCTACGACAGCCCTTTTTAGTGTCATATGTGATGCATAGCCACAGCTTGTCAAGCCATATGGTCCCTCTTACTGTCCCCAGTCTTGGTCTTGTTACCTTGATGCGTCCTAACTCTTGTGCCTTGGCCAAGCAACTGCTAACAGAACAAAGCAGAGAGGCTGTAGCTTTTCTTCCTTTAGTCTCCTCAGTGGCCCAGAGGACACCTTATTTCAATGAAGGGCCTTCAAACTGTTGAACTTCAGCTGAGCCCTTTGAATAAGTGCTAATAGCAATGCAATTTGCTGAGGTCTTACAGTGCAAAGTATCACTCACTGGAGGTGCTGGAAGTTGTCTTCAGAAGGTGCCATTCCGTGTTAGCAAGGTTCTTTTTTTCACAATGGGCACAACCTTCTCCAGGGATCCACATCTGTGGAAAAGTTAAGGATTTAAGTCAAGAGGAAGTATTGTGTAGATGTCAGGCAGGACATGGGATAGAGGCACTTCGAAGTGCTTTTGTGGCTGAATGTTCTTTATACATAACCCTGTCCTCGTCAGTGCGGTTTTGAAGGCCTTGGGAAGTCAAACCACCACAGCTCCTACCACCAATGGGAAAGGCATGGATCAGAGCAGTGTGAGAGATTCCCAGTAATGAACAGCATTCTGAAGCCAGTGATTTTTGAGCCTTTAGCAATGGACCATGCACAGTAGAGATTTATGCTCCACTCTTTTGAGCCCTTCTCTACATATGGATCCTTGCAGAAAAGCCAGAAGGTGACTAACCTCCAAGTCACTTGGAGCTGGGAATGGCACCCTTGCTGCTTCTCAAACAGTATCCAGGCTGATACTACAAACTGGAGAACAGCACTGCAAACCGTCTCCCTGTGGCTTCCCCTGAGGATTCACCAGACAATAGTCTAGATTAAACCCATGTGTTTCCTACTGAGCAGAGCAGAGAGGTTTGGCCATGTAGACAGTGGCACTTTCTTGACGTCAGTCCCTTTCACGCCTAAGGACACTGATTCTCTGGTGGGAATACTTGACATTTTCCTCTGGCTGATTCTTGAACCCAAGTGGTGAAGAACCAGTTTGTGGACTCAACAGCCGAGGGAAAGATGTAGCCTTAGGCCACTTCACAATCTTGTGCTTGGGACTTTGTTTTGAAAACCTGGTGTCACCCAAGAACACATCAACTCAACCAGACAATAAATTAGACCTCTCAACGAGCATCCCGGAGATGCATTTCTCTGTGTCACAGAGATGCAAGAGTACAAAGTCACAGACGCATGGACCCTGCCTGTGCTCCTCAAAACAATGGCATGCTATGCCAGGGTGTGAAGTGATAGAGGAAAAGAGGCAGTTTCAGTACAGCACAAATTGGACTTCAGACCATCTTTCCTTGCAGGTTGATTGGGTGTTCCCTAGTAAATCTGTTTGTGTTGTGTTTCATACACCCTGCTTTAGTAGCAAATGTCATCACTGATGAGGGGGGAAAGTGGTGAAGGCTATTGTTGACATCTTTCTTTGCCACTGCCAAAATAATTTAACATGGCTTAGGAGCAAATTTAGCAGCTCAGGCACATGTTGACAAAACATTTGGTGAGCAGACCCTAAGATTTGGCATGTTTGGAAGTCTCAAGATTTCTAAGAACCACACTTCAAGTCCAGAGAGCATATGGTGGTGAAGAACATGTCGTGCTTTGTAAAGCCCCTGCTAATTCCTTTCCCTGTGTTTTCTCCAGGTTGGTTCCTTCTTTATGATTAACTTGTGCCTGGTTGTGATAGCAACACAGTTTTCTGAAACAAAGCAGCGGGAGAATCAGCTGATGCAGGAGCAGCGGGCTCGGTATCTCTCCAACGACAGCACAATTGCCAGCTTCTCAGAGCCAGGTAGCTGCTATGAGGAGCTGCTCAAGTACATCTGCCACATCTTCAGGAAGGTGAAGCGACGGACAATACGTCTGTACAATAACTGGCAGAGTAAGCGCCGGAAAAAAGTTAACCCAAACAGCACCACGAACGGGCAAAGCCACCGAGGCAAAAAGCGCATCACCTCCATCCACCACCTCATCCACCATCACCATCACCACCACCACCATCACTACCACATCAGCAATGGGAGCCCTCGGGGGCCACGCTCCAACCCTGAGATCTGTGATTTGGAACTCAAGGTCATGAAACCTGGAGGCCAACTGATGCTTCCTCCTCCATCACCCAACTTGCAGAGCCCTGCTCCTCCTCCTGATTCGGAGTCTGTGCACAGCATTTACCATGCAGACTGTCATGTTGAAGGACCACAAGTGAACTGTAAGTCTTCCAATGCCCCTGCAAGCATTAAACTGACTGCTGGACTCTCCAACCATGGCAACATGAACTATCCCACTATCCTGCCTTCTCCAACTAGCAAAGCCAGTTCTGTTCCAGTTCCCAAGGGAAAGAAGAATGGCAATTCACCTGTGGCTGTGGTTAATAGCCCAGTAAATTTGGGCACAGATTCTTACGGAAAGCTACAGGAACTGGTAGGAGAGCATGGTAAGGACAAACAAACTCATGTTTATTGCTTAGGAAAACTGGGGAATGGGCAAATTGCTCAAGAGTTATGGTGTTAAGAGGCCTTTGCTGGAGGCCTCTCTGCTGTGGTTACAAAGCACGTGTTTTTGAGCTCCTCTTATGTGTTTAGTGATATTCTGGAGGTTCTCTGTCTAATCCCACCCTAGAACTGATCTATGCAACCCCTGGAATTACATCTGTGGTAGATGAAGGACCTGCTGGCTGCAGCCCTGCAGCAGAGCAGCCCTAGCTGCTGGGAAATGTTACCTTGAAAGGGAAGAGCGGGTGGAAGCTGGTAGAGAAGCATAAGGTATGGGAAATGTAAGAAGTTTGAAATAGGGAGGCACTGGAAGAACTCAGACATTTCTAGAAACCCTTAGTTCTGCTCTGATGGGACTCTGCACCTCTGATTTTCTTCTTGGCAAGGAGAAGGTTTGGAGGCAGACCCATGGTCACTGTAGGGTCTTGATCTGTGCTAGTCCTCAGAGGATGCGTGTGAGGACAGGAGTGTAGCAGAGCTACAAGTCTCAAGCTTTCCTTCCCATCTTTCCCTATGAGCAGAAGTGAAAGACTAACTGCTACTGCAGATTTGGAGTTCCTTTCCATCCGAATGAATGAGGAGCATCTTGGTGATTCTTTTGTACCCCTGTCCCACCCCTGTGTGTCAGACTGCAGCACTGTTAGTGTAGTTTTCTCTCCCTTCACGTATAAATCACCCACTGCTGGAGTTGCGGTTGCAAGCAACGCTTAGGTTTCTATTTTGCAAAATGTTTCCAGTTCTCCTGGCTGGAGATGAAGAATGAAAAATAGAGTCTGAAGCCCTCAAACAGTAAAAAGTCAAAAAAATCTCGCGTCTATTTTTCTAATCTCTTTAAGGCAAAGCCATCATCTAGTTTTTTCCAATGTTTTCCAAAACTGTTTATCTGCGTGTGCATGGACACAAATATTTATCCTAGTGATGTACGTGCTGAAAAAATACCAAGCCTAGCTTGGGGGGGGTCACAGTAAAGGTTGCTTTGCCAGATAGGTTAGATGGCTTGTCTTTGTTCGTTTTCTTATTATTTTACTTTTTAAGTAACCAGACAAAAGGGTAAAGTGGTTTGTTTATAAAAACTGCCTTCAGCCAACATTTCTCTAGGCTTGGGAGCTTAGCAGGAGGGCAGAAGGGGGCGAGGTTAGTTTGCAGCCTTCTTCTGTTGTTAAGCAAAGGCTTCATATGAATCACTGGTTCATCTTTCGCTGTGTTAATGGTGGTTGTTAGGAGGATGCATGTGTACCTTGAGCTAAAAGCCCAGGTTCTGCAGAAGTCTGCGAAAACAAGGATGAGCAAAAGAGCTGCTCAAGTTCGTGGTTTGGTTTTTCATGCTTCCAAGGGGATCTGCTGCTGGGGTCCTCTTTAGGAGAAGAAAGCCCCAAATCTCAGCCCCAACTTCAGGGCCACTTCACTAACTTAGGAGGTTTTCACATAGCCTGTGGTGTTTCTTTAAAAGCCGACGGTTAGATGGAGTTGCTATTAATAATGCATGGTATCCTCTTTTTACAGAGGTATTTCAGCTCAGAGGATGCCAAAATGCTTTAAACAAATCTCCTGAAATTGTTTTGTCTCTCTCAGAAGTGTGCTCAGATCTAGGGGAAAGGGTGTATGCCGCAGCTCTTGGCTGGGGAGCAGCAGCTTATCTGGCACCCTGAGGAGCACAGGGGCTGAGAAGAGGAGTAAGTCAGCCAGGTCCATCTGAAGGCCCTGTCACACAGTGTGTCCATGCCTAGCTCTTCCCCTTAATAGCTTTTTCCAGGCTCTTCTTCCCCCTCCACCACACCAACAGGATTCACTTCTGCATCGCAACCACCTTTGTATTGCAGGGGTGATGGATGTGTCTTCCAGGCTTCAGGAAGATCTTAGGTGCCAAATAAGAGAGCTCCTGAGTGTGTAGCTCTGCCAGGCACAGCTCCCAGTTCATGTTTCTCCATCCCAGCCTTGGAGCCATGTTAACACACTACCCTGTGCTCAGTGGGGAAGGTGAGGTGTGCTCACAAGCTCACCCAACCCTCCTGGATTCAGCTTCTTTGAGCAAAAAAAAGAGCTATTTCACTTAATCCTCTCTCTATTCTTACAAATCACCAAGTAGGGTCTGTTCACTGCAAGACTTGTGCAAGGAGAGCGCACAAGTGATAATTGAGAGCATTAAGGAGGCATTAGCAGCCAGGGTACTCTCAGCCCCAGCTGGAAACAAGGTTGGTGTCTGCTGGGAAAGATGCAATTGTGGGAGAGAGTATTCTCTTCCCTTCTTTTGTTGTGGAATTGAACAGGCCAAAGTACAGCCTGTTCCTCCCTGTTCTCGTGCCCTGCAATGCTGCGAGGTTATTTTAGCAGGCAGCCAAGGAGGCTCTGGTATTTTGAAGACATCTGCGGCGCCAGTGTTTTTCATATGATTTTTTAACACTTTGATAGCATTAAAAGACGTCTGGCAAAGCCCACTACCTCTGCTATCTACACTGCTATGGCTGTGCTGCGGCATTTCCTGTCAGATGGGTCCTGATTAGAAATGCCGTGTTAATGTGTGGTGCTGCTTGAAGCTTGAGTAAGGGGGCAACTTCTTCTGATCCTCCTGGTGCCCTGGGTGTAATGACCAGGAGGAGGATGGTCCTCTCCTGCAAGGCTGCTTTGAAGGCCAGTGATAACCTGAGTGCCATTCACACAAGGAAAAGGCATTTTGACTCTTGTCATAACCCCATTTTCAAGCTAATGGGGTGCTTTTGTTTGCTGCTTTCTCTTGAAAGATGTACTCAGGCAGGAGTGGCTGAAATCAGCAGCATTACTGCTGGGATTGCTCCAAGCTCCTGGGCCCAGAGCCAGGAGCATCCATTGCCTTTTGCTTGGTCTCCCCAAAACTGATCCAAATGTCCCCATCCAACCTTCAGACAGGGGCATGTTACAGGGGAAAACTGTCTCCTTACCCTCTTTCCTTGCATCTCAAGGAAAGCTTTCATTGATGCTTGAATGGTGTTTTATAGGAAGGATCCCATTCTCACAGTATTGCATTCATTTTGTGTTTTTTTCTGTCATTAATGTCTGGTTCCTAAATAGGAGGAAACAGAATTCAGGTCCTAACTATGAAGAAGTAAAACCCAGCTTCCGTTCCACCCAAACCAGCCTCATCACACTTGTCCTCCCCATCCTTGTACCCAGGCTCCATGAGGGCAGTCAGCCTTTCTCCTCACACCATAGAACATGTGGCTTTTAAAAAAAAGCATGTTTTTTTTTTTTTTTAAAAAAAAAAACATGTTTGCTTTTAAAACACCCTGAACGCTTGCTTTGCCTCCAGCAAAGAATCCACCTGAGCTTTATTAAAGGCTGAAGGAGGGACGAAGGAGACTGAAGGGACTACGTGACTCTCCCAAGCTGTGATCCGTGCTCTGTAGCCACATTTGGTCCATTTCTCCCTCTCCCTCCTCATTATTAGCCAAATGGAAGTGCTAGCTAAATTGGGTGTAACAGCTTCATAGCGCTCAGATCACCACTAATGATGTTAGCCTGGTCAGAGATAATCAGAACTAATTGAAAGCGAGAGGTGTGCCAACCGGTCCTCCCTCAGCAGCAGAGCACACAATGGCTCCTGAGCTCTGTGCAGAGCAGCCCCTCAACACCATGTCATAGAATAGTTAGGGTTGGAAAGGACCTTAAGATCATCCTATTGAACCCCCCTGCCACAGGCAGGGACACCCCACACTAAACCATGCCACCCAAAGCTCTGTCCAGCCTGGCCTTGAACACTGCCAGGGATGGAGCATTCACAGCTTCCCTGGGCAACCCATTCCAGTGCCTCACCACCCTCTCAGTAAAGAATTTCTTCCTTATATCCAGTCTAAACTTCTCCTGTTTCAGTTTGAACCCGTTACCCCTTGTCCTGTCACTACAGTCCCTGATGAAGAGTCCCTCCCCAGCATCCTTGTAGGCCCCCTTCAGATACTGGAAAGCTGCTATGAGGTCTCCACGCCGCCTTCTCTTCTCCAGGCTGAACAGCCCCAACTTTCTCAGCCTGTCTTCATACGGGAGGTGCTCCAGTCCCTGATCATCCTCGTGGCCTCCTCTGGACTTGTTCCAACAGTTCCATGTCCTTTTTATGTTGAGGACACCAGAACTGCACACAATGCTCCAAGTGAGGGCTCACGAGAGGAGAGTAGAGGGGCAGGATCACCATGTCCATGGATGGGGTGGGTGTTAAGGCTTGGCGAGAGGGAACAATGCTGTAAAGCAAGAACTTCTTGGTAAGATGGATGGTTAAAGGGTGTACCAAAGTCTTATTTGAGAATGCGGCAGAAGATGCTCTGGACAAGTATAAGGTGAAAAAAGGGGCTGTCCACCATGTTGAGGTGGGAAACGGGGCTGTCCACAATGTAGAGGTGGGAAACGGGGCTGTCCGCCATGTGAGGACAGGAAACGGGGCTGTCCGCCATGTTGAGGCGGGAAATGGGGCTGTCCGCCATGTTGAGACAGGAAACGGGGCTGTCCACCATGTTGAGGTGGGAAACAGGGCTCTCCACCATGTCGAGGTGGGAAACGGGGCTGTCCGCCATGTTGAGGTGGGAAACGGGGCTGTCCGCCATTTTGAGGTGGGAAACGGAGGTGTCCGCCATGTTGAGGTGGGAAACGGGGGTGTCCACCATGTCGAGGTGGGAAAAGGGGCTGTCCGCCATGTTGAGACAGGAAACGGGGCTGTCCACCATGTTGAGGTGGGAAACGGGGCTCTCCACCATGTTGAGGTGGGAAACGGGGCTGTTCACCATGTCGAGGTGGGAAACGGGGCTGTCCACCATGTTAAAGTGAGAAACAGGGCTGTCCACCATGTTGAGGTGGGAAACAGGGCTCTCCACCATGTTGAGCTGAGAAACGGGGCTGTCCGCCATGTTGAGCTGGGAAACGGGGCTGTCCGCCATGTTGAGGTGGGAAACGGGGCTGTCCACCATGTTGAGGTGGGAAACGGGGCTGTCCACCATGTTGAGGTGGGAAACGGGGCTGTCCGCCATGTTGAGGTGGGAAACGGGGCTGTCCACCATGTTGAGGTGGGAAATGGGGCTGTCCGCCATGTTGAGGTGGGAAACGGGGCTGTCCACCATGTTGAGGCGGGAAACGGGGCTGTCCACCATGTTGAGTTGGGAAACAGGGCTGTCCACCATGTCAGGACAGGAAACGGGGCTGTCCGCCATGTCGAGGCGGGAAATGGGGCTGTCCACCATGTTGAGGTGGGAAACAGGGCTCTCCACCATGTCGAGGTCGGAAACGGGGCTGTCCGCCATTTTGAGGCGGGAAACGGGGCTGTCCACCATGTTGAGGTGGGAAACGGGGCTGTCCACCATGTTGAGGTGGGAAAAGGGGCTGTCCGCCATGTTGAGGTGGGAAACGGGGCTGTCCACCATGTTGAGGTGGGAAACGGGGCTGTCCGCCATGTTGAGGTGGGAAACGGGGCTGTCCGCCATGTTGAGCTGGGAAACGGGGCTGTCCACCATGTTGAGGTGGGAAACGGGGCTGTCCACCATGTTGAGGCGGGAAACGGGGCTGTCCACCATGTTGAGGCGGGAAATGAGGCTGTCCGCCATGTTGAGACAGGAAATGGGGCTGTCCACCATGTTGAGGTGGGAAACGGGGCTGTCCGCCATGTTGAGGTGGGAAACGGGGCTGTCCACCATGTTGAGGTGGGAAACGGGGCTGTCCGCCATGTTGAGGTGGGAAACGTGGCTGTCCGCCATGTTGAGCTGGGAAACGGGGCTGTCCACCATGTTGAGGTGGGAAACGGGGCTGTCCACCATGTTGAGGCGGGAAACGGGGCTGTCCACCATGTTGAGGCGGGAAATGGGGCTGTCCGCCATGTTGAGACAGGAAATGGGGCTGTCCACCATGTTGAGGTGGGAAACGGGGCTGTCCACCATGTAGAGGTGGGAAACGGGGCTGTCCACCATGTTGAGGCGGGAAACGGGGCTGTCCACCATGTTGAGGTGGGAAACGGGGCTGTCCGCCATGTCGAGGTGGGAAAAGGGGCTGTCCACCATGTCGAGGTGGGAAACGGAGCTGTCCGCCATGTTGAGGTGGGAAACAGGGCTGTCCACCATGTCGAGGTGGGAAACGGGGCTGTCCACCATGTTGAGGTGGGAAACGAGGCTGTCCGCCATGTCGAGGTGGGAAATGGGGCTGTCCACCATGTTGAGGTGGGAAACGGGGCTGTCCACCATGTTGAGGTGGGAAACGGGGCTGTCCGCCATGTCGAGGTGGGAAATGGGGCTGTCCACCATGTCGAGGCGGGAAAAGGGGCTGTCCACCATGTTGAGGTGGGAAACAAGGTTCTCCACCATGTTGAGGTGGGAAACGGGGCTGTCCGCCATGTTGAGACAGGAAATGGGGCTGTCCACCATGTTGAGGTGGGAAACAGGGCTGTCCACCATGTCGAGGCGGGAAACGGGGCTGTCCACCATGTCGAGGCGGGAAATGGGGCTGTCCACCATGTTGAGACAGGAAACGGGGCTGTCCACCATGTTGAGGTGGGAAACAAGGATCTCCACCATGTTGAGGTGGGAAACGGGGCTGTCCGCCATTTTGAGGTGGGAAACGGAGGTGTCCACCATGTCGAGGTGGGAAATGGAGGTGTCCGCCATGTCGAGGTGGGAAACGGGGCTGTCCGCCATGTTGAGGCAGGAAATGGGGCTGTCCGCCATGTTGAGGTGGGAAACGGGGCTGTCCGCCATGTCGAGGCAGGAAATGGGGCTGTCCGCCATGTTGAGGCGGGAAACGGGGCTGTCCGCCATGTCGAGGCAGGAAATGGGGCTGTCCGCCATGTTGAGGCGGGAAACGGGGCTGTCCACCATGTTGAGGTGGGAAACGGGGCTGTCCGCCATGTTGAGTTGGGAAACGGGGCTGTCCACCATGTTGAGGTAGGAAACGTGGCTGTCCACCATGTTGAGGTGGGAAACGGGGCTGTCCGCCATGTTGAGGTGGGAAACGGAGCTGTCCACCATGTCGAGGTGGGAAACGGAGCTGTCCACCATGTTGAGGTGGGAAACAGGGCTCTCCACCATGTCGAGGAGGGAAACGGGGCTGTCCGCCATGTTGAGGTGGGAAACAGGGCTCTCCACCATGTCGAGGAGGGAAACGGGGCTGTCCGCCATGTTGAGGTGGGAAACAGGGCTGTCCACCATGTTGAGGTGAGAAATGGGGCTGTCCACCATATCGAGGCGGGAAATGGGGCTGTCCGCCATGTCGAGGTGGGAAATGGGGCTGTCCACCATGTTGAGGTGGGAAACGGGGCTGTCCACCATGTCGAGGCGGGAAACGGGGCTGTCCGCCATGTTGAGGCGGGAAACGGGGCTGTCCGCCATGTTGAGGTAGGAAATGTGGCTGTCCACCATGTTGAGGTGGGAAACGGGGCTCTCCACCATGTCGAGGAGGGAAACGGGGCTGTCCGCCATGTTGAGGTGGGAAACAGGGCTCTCCACCATGTCGAGGAGGGAAACGGGGCTGTCCGCCATGTTGAGGTGGGAAACGGGTCTGTCCACCATGTTGAGGTGGGAAACGGGGCTGTCCACCATGTTGAGGCGGGAAACGGGGCTGTCCACCATGTTGAGTTGGGAAACAGGGCTGTCCACCATGTCAGGACAGGAAACGGGGCTGTCCGCCATGTCGAGGCGGGAAACGGGGCTGTCCACCATGTTGAGGTGGGAAACAGGGCTCTCCATCATGTTGAGGTGGGAAACGGGGCTGTCCACCATTTTGAGGCGGGAAACGGGGCTGTCCACCATGTTGAGGTGGGAAACGGGGCTGTCCACCATGTTGAGGTGGGAAACGGGGCTGTCCACCATGTTGAGGTGGGAAACGGGGCTGTCCACCATGTTGAGGTGGGAAACGGGGCTGTCCGCCATGTTGAGGTGGGAAACGGGGCTGTCCGCCATGTTGAGGTGGGAAACGGGGCTGTCCACCATGTCGAGGTGGGAAACGGGGCTGTCCACCATGTCGAGGCGGGAAACGGGGCTGTCCACCATGTCGAGGAGGGAAACGGGGCTGTCCACCATGTTGAGGCGGGAAACGGGGCTGTCCACCATGTTGAGGCGGGAAACGGGGCTGTCCACCATGTTGAGGCGGGAAACGGGGCTGTCCACCATGTTGAGGTGGGAAACAGGGTTCTCCACCATGTCGAGGTGGGAAACGGGGCTGTCCGCCGTGTCGAGGTGGGAAATGGGGCTGTCCACCATGTTGAGGTGGGAAACGGAGCTGTCCGCCATGTTGAGGTGGGAAACAGGGCTGTCCACCATGTCGAGGTGGGAAACGGGGCTGTCCACCATGTTGAGTTGGGAAACGAGGCTGTCCACCATGTCGAGGTGGGAAATGGGGCTGTCCACCATGTTGAGGTGGGAAACGGGGCTGTCCACCATGTCGAGGTGGGAAAAGGGGCTGTCCGCCATGTCAAGGTGGGAAATGGGGCTGTTCGCCATGTTGAGGTGGGAAACAGGGCTGTCCACCATGTTGAGTTGGGAAACAGGGCTGTTCACCATGTCGAGGTGGGAAACAGGGCTCTCCACCATGTTGAGGTGGGAAACGGGGCTGTCCACCATGTTGAGCTGGGAAACGGGGCTGTCCGCCATGTTGAGCTGGGAAACGGGGCTGTCCGCCATGTTGAGGTGGGAAACGGGGCTGTCCACCATGTTGAGGTGGGAAACGGGGCTGTCCACCATGTTGAGGTGGGAAACGGGGCTGTCCACCATGTTGAGGTGGGAAACGGGGCTGTCCACCATGTTGAGGTGGGAAACGGGGCTGTCCACCATGTTGAGGCGGGAAACGGGGCTGTCCACCATGTTGAGGTAGGAAACGGGGCTGTCCACCATGTCAGGACAGGAAACGGGGCTGTCCGCCATGTCGAGGCAGGAAATGGGGCTGTCCACCATGTCGAGGTGGGAAACAGGGCTCTCCACCATGTCGAGGTGGGAAACGGGGCTGTCCGCCATTTTGAGGCGAGAAACGGGGCTGTCCACCATGTTGAGGTGGGAAACGGGGCTGTCCGCCATGTTGAGGTGGGAAACGGGGCTGTCCACCATGTTGAGGCGGGAAACGGGGCTGTCCACCATGTTGAGGCGGGAAACGGGGCTGTCCGCCATGTTGAGGCGGGAAACGGGGCTGTCCACCATGTTGAGGCGGGAAACGGGGCTGTCCGCCATGTTGAGGTGGGAAACGGGGCTGTCCACCATGTTGAGACAGGAAACGGGGCTGTCCACCATGTTGAGGTGGGAAACGGGGCTGTCCACCATGTTGAGGTGGGAAACGGGGCTGTCCACCATGTTGAGGCGGGAAACGGGGCTGTCCACCATGTTGAGGTGGGAAACAGGGTTCTCCACCATGTCGAGGTGGGAAACGGGGCTGTCCGCCATGTCGAGGTGGGAAAAGGGGCTGTCCACCATGTCGAGGTGGGAAACGGAGGTGTCCGCCATGTCGAGGTGGGAAACGGGGCTGTCCGCCATGTTGAGGCAGGAAATGGGGCTGTCCGCCATGTCGAGGCAGGAAATGGGGCTGTCCGCCATGTTGAGGCGGGAAACGGGGCTGTCCGCCATGTCGAGGCAGGAAATGGGGCTGTCCGCCATGTTGAGGCGGGAAACGGGGCTGTCCGCCATGTCGAGGCAGGAAACGGGGCTGTCCGCCATGTCGAGGCAGGAAACGGGGCTGTCCGCCATGTCGAGGCAGGAAATGGGGCTGTCCGCCATGTTGAGGCGGGAAACGGGGCTGTCCGCCATGTTGAGGCGGGAAACGGGGCTGTCCGCCATGTCGAGGTGGGAAATGGGGCTGTCCACCATGTTGAGGTGGGAAACGGGGCTGTCCACCATGTCGAGGCGGGAAACGGGGCTGTCCGCCATGTTGAGGTAGGAAACGTGGCTGTCCACCATGTTGAGGTGAGAAATGGGTCTGTCCACCATGTCGAGGTGGGAAACGGGGCTGTCCGCCATGTTGAGGTGGGAAACGGGGCTGTCCGCCATGTCGAGGCGGGAAATGGGGCTGTCCGCCATGTCGAGGTGGGAAATGGGGCTGTCCACCATGTTGAGGTGGGAAACGGGGCTGTCCACCATGTCGAGGCTGGAAACGGGGCTGTCCGCCATGTTGAGGTAGGAAACGTGGCTGTCCACCATGTTGAGGTGGGAAACGGGGCTGTCCGCCATGTTGAGGTGGGAAACGGAGCTGTCCACCATGTTGAGGTGGGAAACGGGGCTCTCCACCATGTCGAGGTCGGAAACGGGGCTGTCCGCCATGTTGAGGTGGGAAACAGGGCTCTCCACCATGTCGAGGAGGGAAACGGGGCTGTCCGCCATGTTGAGGTGGGAAACGGGGCTGTCCACCATGTTGAGGTGAGAAATGGGGCTGTCCACCATGTCGAGGCGGGAAACGGGGCTGTCCGTCATGTTGAGGTGGGAAACGGGGCTGTCCGCCATGTCGAAGCAAAAAACGAGGCTGTTCGCCATGTGGAGGCGGGAAACGGAGCTGTCCACCATGTTGAGTTGGGAAACAGGGATTTCCACCATGTAGAGGTGGGAAACGGGGCTGTTCACCATGTCAAGTCGCGAAACGGGGCTCTCCACCATGTTGAGGCGGGAAATGGGGCTTTCCGCTATGTCGAGACAGAAAACGGGCTGTCCACTATTTCGAGGCAGGAAACGGGGCTGTTCGCCATGTTGCGGCGTGAGGTGGCTCATGGCGCCCATCTCTCCTTGCAGGCCTGCGGCGGACGCCTAGCCGGCTGTCAGGACTGAGCGCAGCTTGCCCACTGCCCAGCCCCCCGGGCGGCACCCTGACCTGCGAGCTTCAGGACTGCCCCTTCTGCGCCAGCCTCCTGGAGGACCCTGAGTTTGCCTTCAGTGAGTCCGACTCCTGCGACTCCGACAGCAATGGCGTCTACGAGTTCACCCAGGACCTGCGGCACGGCGACCACAGGGACCAGCTCCAGCAGCAGCGGGGCAGGAGGAGGAGGAAGAAGAAGAAGCCCAAGGAGAGGAACAAGGTCACGCGCCTGTGGAAGGCTTTTGGCAGCAAGCTGAAGAGGATCGTGGAGAGCAAGTACTTCAACCGGGGCATTATGATCGCCATTCTCATCAACACGCTGAGCATGGGCATTGAGTACCACGAGCAGGTGAGTGAGTGACTGGCCTGAAGAGCCTTAAGGGCTTCAGTGATGGTGTGATGTTTGAGGGTGACTCTGTTAAAGCCATGCCAGAGGAGCAGCAAGCACTTTGCATGCAATTTGGGAACACTAAATGGGGCTGAGGGCTTGATGCTGTAGATGTGGGATGAGCAGGAGCATCCTTCTATGTGTTGAAAGGTGGCTGGCAGCGCTGCTGAGGTGTGAAAGGTTTCCATGTCTGTGTTAGGACACGGCTGAAAGCCTGACTGCTTAAGTTGTCTGCTGTGTATTATTCGCACGAGTGTGAGTTGTTCTGGTGGAAGTACCCCTTCAGTCTGGTTGTGGTGCATAGTGGACCTTGTAGTGCACATAACCCATGCAGAATTTCCTTCTTTGATCCTAGATCTTTAGATAAAGTCTTAAACTGTCAGGCGATGCTGAAAGCAACAAAGGAAGTTTCTTCCTGAAGGCTTCAAAACTTGTGATTTGATCGTGTAGGGTGCAGGTAGGTCTCTTTTTTAAGTGTTTAGAGGGAGGAAAGAGAAATCATGCTGTTCCCAGTATTAGTCTGAACATGGCGATGGCAGAAAGCAGTGCTGATAGCTGAAGACACATTGTCCTTGCTGCTGGCTGATGAGAGCTTGAGGGGCTGTGCAATGGGAGAGGGATGTGAGTCATCTGAGTGTCTCCAGTTGGTCACTCTGGGGAAAGCGATGCTTTTCTGGGCTTTTCTTTCTTGGACAAACTGGTTATTTTCAACTGTTTTCTCATCAGGATGTGCTCTGGGATTTCTCATGCCACCTCTGTATCAGGTGCATCCCCGTGAGGCCAGGAGGTCCTCATACTGATCTTCTGTGAGAAGGATAGTCAAAGGTTCATCCACTGCTCCCCCAAAATCTCCATTGCATGATCAGGACCAGGTCAAGGTTATTTATAAACCTATTCCTCCTCTTTGCCTTGCTCTGTCTGCTCAGGAGTGAGGAGGAACGGCAGACAGAGTACCAAAGTGCTTCGTACCACAGTACCAAAGGTTCTCATTTTCTTCTCCATTTCCAAGCATTAAGTCCTGCCTGGAACCATGGCAAACAATCCTCCAGAGTGCTGCTACTGTATTTTTTCTCCACTTGTGTACTTTAAACGCACATATTCTGTGCTATCTGAGATGGTTTCTTTCAGAAAAGCAAGTACTCAGCTAAAACACATGAACCTTAGCCGGGCAACGATAAATTAGTTCACACTTACAGCAGAGACAGTCCAAATCCAACAAAGAAATAGCTGTCGCTGTCAGCTTTCTGTCTGGTTAGTTGTTCCACAACAAGTTTTAAAACTAGAAATATACCTTGTCAGTAGCCTTTGAATAGACCATTCATTCCTCGAGGCAGCTCCATTTCTGCATGGATACCCTTTTGTCAGGCGGATACAGCTTTGTCAGTCCTTGGATATTGCCATGACGGGTGCTAGGGGAAAACCTTAGGCAGGTAGAAAGCCCAGGGATCACATGGAGTCTGTCCACAATCACTCATATTAAGGTAAATTGTGGTAATTACATCCTTGCTGCTAACAAAGGAAAACTGTAGCCAGCAGGTTTATGTTGGATTTTACCTTGTAAAAGATTTGCTTTAAACCATCTCAAAGCCAATGGCAATAAAGATTCTGAAGCTTTTGGCTACGGAGCATCAGTCTCCTGCCAGCTTTGCTCACGGGCACTGCCCAGCGTGGGCCCAATAAAAAGGGAGGAATTTTGAAGTGAAACCTGTTTAAGTTCCTCCACATGCCTGGCTGCAAAGTGTCTCTGGTCGCAGTGGGGGTACCAAGCGTGGAGCTGTCACAGCCCAGCTTTGAAACACCTCACCCAAGCCCTGTCTTGTCAACAGAGTGAGCTCTGGCATTGCCAGAGTCTGGGGCACTATCCGAAAGCAATAGAAAATGGCTCTACGCTCCCAGACTGTGTGGCATGAAAGTCTGGGCCTTCTGTGAGCAAACCAGGGTGACTTCAGACCCTGCAGCCTTCCTCATGTGAGAACTGACTGCGAGACTTAGAGTGAGGGGCTGGCTTTGCACGGAGATGAGAAAGAGACAGCTGAGTGAAGCTGTCACGAGCCCACAGTGGGGTGCTGGGTCAGAGAGGAGGTGAGAATGGCTGGTTTTGGGTATGTCATGATTCTTGCCAGGAAAAAGCAGTTTAATCACGGCTTTCAGGTTACTGAGTGATGGATGCTGCCCAGTCACTCCGTATCTCTGATCAGAGCAGGTATTACAAGGTGTGAGCCTTTCCACCAGATGTGGATGTTATCATAGTCTCCTCCACCTCCTAAGGGCAAACCTGAAGGCCATTCCCCAAGTGCTATTCAAAGCCTCTGTGTGTGTGGGAGGGGTTGGAGGGTACTGAACAACATATGGTGTGGAAGATAGAGCAGTGCTAGTCCTTGCTGTGTTATCTTGCCTTTCATCCCGGGGCATAGCATCGCTCTGCAGAGAAGTCTCACAGAGCCCTCTTGAGGCAATCGAGCATTATTGTCCGTATCTTCCGGATGAGGAAATCGAGGTTGCCCAGTGCCAGGCTGGAGGCAAAACTCAGGGGGCTTTACTGCTTGTAGCCACAGGACAAGGGGTATGTTGTGTAGTAGCAGAACTTGGCTGACAAAACAGGGAGGTGGTCTGTGTCTGCACTGCTGAAGTCCTGGATGTTATGTTGGTGAATGAGAGAGATCTATGTCCAAATCCCCTCAAGGCTTCAGTATGTGTTTTTATGGGAATTTGAAGCTTGCAGCAGCCTACTCACATAGTTACTCTGCCTGCTCTTGGCTAACATTGCTGGCATCACCCCATTTAATGTACTTGATTTAATTTGATAATAATAATTTATTAAATTAATGATTTATTAGTTTATTATTAAGAATAATTGAATGCACTTAAGTTAATCCGTGCCTGTTTAGGCAAGTTCCTATCCTATGGCTAAGGTTATGACCGCTGTAGCAGTTCTTAGACTCCTGAGAAAGATGAGTTGATGCTAGAACTGCTTTGTACAGGGCTGTCCTTTAGCAATCCTGCTCTCCTCAGAGGCAGATTGAGGATTTCAAGGCAGCACAGTGGGGTTGTGGCAGGAGATCTGGGTAGCAGGAGGCAGCTGATGATGCAAAGTAAGTTTCTTTGGGACTCTAGTCACTAGCAGCAATCCTGCAGAGCACATTCATGGGGTTAACACCAGCTCTGGCTCCAGCTGCCAAGCTGGACATGGATGTTGATTAGGAGTTTACATGATGCTCTAGTTAGCAGCAGCAAAACTGGTATTTCAGAGGTTAACTGCCTGGTTTGGAGTTCTCTCGTTCTTCTTCCCCTCCTCTTGTGCTTTACTTATTTATTTGTTTCTATCCAGCACAAATAAGCACTCCCACAGATGAGAAAAGCCAAGTACAAAGAAGAAGGCAATCTTTGCATTAATTTTCCAGACCATGTCAGTACATCAGATGATTTGGTACGCATTCACTGCAGCTGACAACTCTCCAGAGTATCCGAGAATGTGCCACGGCACTGCAGCAACCAAGCAGGAACAGTGCACTCCAAAAGCATGACCTCTGCCATGTCTTTGGGACAGTGGGGAGAAATGCCTGGTGCAGGCAGGTCCTGTTTCAGGAGCTGTTGTTTCCGAGTGCCTCTCTGCCACTGAAAGCTAATGCCTTTTTGTCTCAGAGTCAGCTCCTGTGCATGCTTCACTGACTGGTCTGAAGAAATAATTGCTGTTTCTTTGTTCTGCCTTGACTCCCAGCTCCCTGATTGTCCAGTACAAGGACAGATTCCTGTTCATTTGTCCAAGAGATATGCTAATGTTATATCTGCAGAAGGATGAGCCCTGAATTCATCCATGAGGACCTCTGGTTTAAGTCATGAGGAGAGACCCCCAGTTGGCTTCCCAGAGGAATTTGCAGAAGTAGC
This sequence comes from Psittacula echo, assembly GCF_963264785.1. Classification (NCBI taxonomy): domain Eukaryota; kingdom Metazoa; phylum Chordata; class Aves; order Psittaciformes; family Psittacidae; genus Psittacula; species Psittacula echo. Next base: position 2,473,562 of record NC_137739.1, read on the forward strand.
TGTTGATACTTGTAATGATTCCATATAAAAAGCTCAATTTACATCAAATGGCACTAGAAATGCTATTTTATATTCACTTCTCAGAAGAAAAGTACAAATTAGTATTTGTTCTAAGCTATTGCTGTTCAAAGAGCTTTTAATTGCTTTTCTGATCCCTCAGCCATGGCAAGTTTTGTTCAGAGCAGCTGTCTTTGGAGTAGTTGGAGCTGACCTTGGTGAGCACCCAGCAGACCATTGCTTATCAGTGTAAGAGAATATTGGTTCTGAGTAGCACATTTTATTCTTATGGAGTAAAAGTAATTCTGTGTGATTTAAGGTAGCACCAGCATCTCCAGTGACGTTCTCCTTTAGCATTTGTCAATTTTGGCTTGAAAAATTGCTTTGGCGTGGAAAGCTCAGCACTTAGTCACAAAGCAGAGGAGAATCTTTCAGCAGTGGTTGAAGCAAATTGCTTAATCCCTTTTGAGTTGTGAGTCAATAAAATATGATCCTGATCTGAGATTCTCACTTTCAGCTAGCAAAACTTGTTTGCTCTTCCAACTTGCATGATCCAGTTTTAAGAACTGACACATTGGCTGGACTTGAAGCAAACAGATTCCCCCAGCCCAGACTGGGGTGTGAAAATTCATCCCCATGTGTTTGTGCTTATTGCATAAATGATGTAAGACTCTTTCTGCCCTTAGTAGTCCTTTGGTTTATGTGTTTGGGCTTTGTCAGCTGGATACTTGCTCCCCCTGTGAGGTCCCAGCAGTAAGTAAATGGTCTTCATCAAGTGTTGGTTTGGTAGGACCATACACACTGGGTCTCCTGACCAGAGCAACAGAAATATGCCTAATTCAACAAACAACTTGTGGTAACCTGAATTCTGTCTCTCCCTCTTGGAAGGGAAGGGAAGAGAAGGACTTTATCTGGTGACCTTGGGGAAAAGAGGAGTGTTTCACATCCTCTTCTGTGCCCCAAGATCACATCACCTTTATATAGGCCCCCTTTTCTGCATATAGCCACTGTGTCAGGACATCAGCAAACCTGGCAGCAGCTCTGGCATCCCCTCTGGACAGTTCAGGCTGCAAGGCTTCTGCTCAGAGCCAGCAGCAGCTCAGACATGAAGCATTTACACCTGGCAAGGTGTCATTCCTGTGTTAGAGGGATTCAAGGATCAGAGGTAAGATAGCGGGAAATGATGGCAAATGTTTGCAGTTAAAAGCCAGGTGTCCTGGCTCAGGGCTAGATCAGTCTGCTGTCATGGCAAAGGATATAAATCACATCCTATGGGGAGCCTACCATGAGTTGTGTTCATGGAGCCTTCTCTCTTGCTCTCTTCTGTAATTTCACTGGCTCCTCCACTGCTCTGTTTTCCTTCTGTTGGGTTGTATGTTCTTGGTATATTTTTTTTTACTATATAAGGGAAAGCCTACTAGAGATTCTTCTATTCCTCTGCCTCCTACCAGACAGGAACAGCACCTCTCCAGAGTACAGAAACTGAGTGTAATAACTCATTTGAGTGCTGACATACTGAGCAGTCAGGGGAGATCAGGAGAACAGCAGAGCTAGGCGTTGCAAAGGGAGTTTGCAGTCTGAGCTGGTTCCTATAGATGTGTTCATAAGCCTAGGGAAGAATATTAGGAAATTCCCAGGGGAACTGTAGGCACGTTTTACTACCACCAATGATTCAGTTCCTTCCCCTCACTTACGCCATTAGTTGTTCTCGGTGTTGAGGGATTGGCCATATAAATCACATCTGCTCTCTGCCGAGATGAGACTTCTTAAGCAAGTGATAGTAATGTGCTTCCCAGCATAAGTTTTTGCATGGAGATTGGAGATCTGCATGGTACCAGTAACAGACTCACACCATGCAGGACTCTCTAGCTGTGTTTCTTCCATCTGGGTCATGCAGTGAGTCAGCTGAGAGTCACGGTGCCCTGCAAGGCTTCCACGACTGAATCCATGAAAGCCCCATGCTTCATAAACATACATGATGGCAATGGGTGACTATATATAGAATGTAGACAGATTGTTTGCATTTCAACTGGCAGGTAAAATAAACCAAGTGTAATATAGCCCCGAGAATGAAAGCAGAGTGCACTTGCCAGCTGCATTTCATCACAGAAATGTGCGTAAATCACAGCCACGGGCAGCCAGCTTCAAATGTTGTTCTGACAATGGCTCTAATGTGCTCCAAGGCAGGGAGGCTTGACACAGCTGGACAGCAGGGTGTTCACTTTCTGCAAAGGGAGACTGCAGTGAGAAGGGGGCCTGTAATGAAGTAGGTGGCTTTTACAAACAAAGAGTGTGGTGTTGCATTGAGCCTGTGCCTTCCTGCTGGCCAACGGCTGAATGCTTTTCATCTGGGAGTGGGTTTGGTGAGGGGAGGTTGGCTTTGATCAGGTAAGCAGGCTTTGGGGTGAGCATGCTCCCTGCTCTAACACCTTTCTACGTGGCAGTACCTTGCCTGAGCAATGACAAGATACAAGTTGGAGAAAGAGCTTGAGCATTTGGTTCATGTCAGCTGTGCTCAGTGGCTCCAGAGACATCGTGGTGTTGCAGGCAACATGCAGAGCCATAGCCGGGTCCCTCAAGCAGCCTGTGTGGCTTTGGTACTGCACGTGGCAGCAGCTTGCCAGCCTTCTGGCTGCCTCCATGAAAGGCAGCTGGGCTGCAGGGACAAGAAAGGGTTAAGAGAGAACAGCATAGGAGGAAATGCAAAAGACTGAGCAAGACAAACCAACTGATGGGGGCAGGAAAATGTGCTTAGGCAAGGCATGGGAGAGGATCATGCCCTGGAGTGGCAGGAAGCAAGGAGCAGCTTGGTTTGCCTCAGGAGCTTCAGGGAGGATGCAACTGGTCATCTACCAGGAATGCCACCTCCCATGTTAGCTGAGGCTGTCTCCTTGTTTCCTTACACTTCCCCAGTCTGTTCGCACCCATCTTTTGTCTTCTTGGCTTTTCTGTTCCACAAGACAAGGATTGCATTTTGTACTGTGTACATCACCCCCTCTATGTGGGGCTCCCAGGCAGGGTCTGATAGATGTTATTACAAGTAATAATAACAGTGGAAACAGAACATTGCACTTCTGGCACTGGTTTTTATGCCTGGAGGTTGCAGGTAGACTCTGTGAAATTGAGTTTACAGCCCAAACTCAAACCAAATTCAGCAGGAATGTAACACAAGGGGATATGCAGATAGGAGGATAGGAGGGTGGTACATGATGGCGCTGTGCCAAGGACTAAAGGTGTCTATAGATTGGTGGTTCAGCAGGCAAAGGAAATAGTCACATTTAATTTAATACTTTTGTGCATTTCCAGTCACTCCCTGTGGATGCTTTCTCTGTCACCTTGGAAGATACAGAAAGACTTAAAGATAGATTTAATGGAGAAAATATCAGGAAGGTGCAGAAAAGACAGATATGCCATACCTGACAGCAAAGGGGGTTAGTATTTGGCAGTACATATGAAATGATGGCAACTTAGAAAGCTCTGTGTGGAGATTCAGTGGTATTGCTGAGGTGTCCTGTACACCAGCCTTCTCTGGGTACCTCAGAGCTGAGAGGCTGTCCTCATCAGCAGGCAGAGGATTAAAGATGCTCGGGGTAGTAATCTGCCTCCTTTCACCAGAGGAGAACCACCACTGCAAGGAAATGAACAGGTATGTTTACTGCTGCTGTCAACCTGAGCCATGAATTTTCCTCAGGGTTGAACCAGGGTTCTCCAGCTGGGACAATGAGATTTTCCAGAATTATGAATGAAGCTTTAAATGTCTTCTTGAAACCTCCTCCTGGATCTTTTGTTACAAGATTAGGATGCCTTTTTATAAATGCTTTTGAGAGGTGGGCAAGAGAGCTGCATCTGAAAGGAGTGAGACTCTTACTCCAAACTGAAGGAGCTTTGGCATGCCTGCATGCATTCTTTTCAAGCTCTATTTTTGTTTGCTCTGTCTGGTTTACAGCCTTAAAGACAGCCTGACTCCCAATTTGGGAAAAACAGTCTGTGCACAGGACTTGTAGCATCAGTGGTAAAGCTGCTAGAGCAGAGAGTCTGCCACTGAGGAGGATGGAGCATTAAGACCACTTGGCTTCTTTCCCCCAATGAATGCATCTCTCAGTTTTCCCTCCTGCCTGATGCCTGTACAAATTCAAACCTGTATTTGTCCCATAGCACAGACAAATCCAGAGCTTTGCTATAGTGTCCCTGGAGAAAACAGCAGAAAGAGAAGTGTTTTACTTATTTTACATACTCCAAAGGGAATTGACTTTGCTGCAGAGACAGATCCTGTAGTTCTCTGACTCTCGGCATGACTATACATGGACTTGTCTACGCTTTAGTGTTAGTTTGGATTGAGGTAGTTTATGAAGCCAGAGTGTGCTGGCTTCTCCTAGGAGCTCTATCTGGAGCTTGGTGATGGGACCAGGGGAGCAAAGCCCTGGCTTTTTGCTCCTCAGCTGCTCCTTGCTTTCAGACTTATCCAGGGTCAAGGCAGAGCTTTACAGCTCCAAATCCAATCTGTAAGAGGAAATAAACCACAGGGAGCTTCTGGATATGGGAGAGAATCAGTTTTCTTTTTGTTTGCAAAGGGTTCGGAGGCAAAACTTAACGCTATCAGCATTGTTCATCACTGGTCAATGCTGCCTGGGAGCACAAACAGTTTAAAGTCCTTTGTGTAAGCCAGTTTCAGGCAGAGCATCTGAAGGCAGCGTGGGTTGCTGGGCAATTATCTCATTGCAAATGGCCTGTGTTATGGGGGCTGTATTACAGAAGATCTCTCACTTGTGCTAAGGACTCTCAAACCTGCCAGAATAGGTCAGCATCTTGAATGTCTTTAAAGCAGAACTGCTAATATGATACGTTGGAGGTCTGGCAGGTGGGAGCTGATACATGTGCCAGAGTACAAGGGACCGAACTGCAGAGCGTGGAAGTGCAGGGGGATTCAATGCCAGAAATCCCAGTTTATGCCAAGGAGCTGCAAATGCCTCTGAAAGCCCCCAGAGCCAGAGGTGAGGGGGGGCTGGCTTCTCACTTCCTCTGAGGACAACATAGAATCATAGAATACATCTTTGAACAAATCCAAAACAGCATTCCTGTTCCTCTTCATGTTTCCTGCCCTTCTTTCCTTGTTTTGTCCCCTCTTTAGGATACCACTGGGATCTCCTAAGGTTCGGGCGGGAATTATGTTGTTTACATCCCTGCCTTCCCACTGCCACAGTACCAGCATATACAGATACCCTCCCCGCAAAGTAGCTGAAATCACTCCCTTGCTGTAGTGTGGGGAGTTTGATGACTGAGGACTTGTTTCTGCTCCTTCCTTTCTCATGCACAGTTCTCCCTTTTCCTGGAACAGGGATTAATCTGCAAGTGAGTGATGAACAGGCAGGCTAAGCCCAACAGACAGATACTGACCCTGCAGCTAACAGAGGAGCGGATGTTTCCCACCTGAAATTGCAGAAGTCCTTTTGTGTTTCAGAAATGATTTAATGCTATGGGTTTCCTCCCACTCCTTCCCCCCTCCCCCCCCTTGTTAGTCCATGTGTAATAGCAGAGGGTTGCATACATATTTGATTTTTTAACTATAGCATGAAATCTAAATGCTGTATTTATGGCTGCAAACTGTCACTCCTCCGCAAACATACAGTGAAATGAAGGTTAACAAGTTTGGGCTCTGAGGAAAGCATGTTAAACAGCCCTGCAGAAGACACTGTGTCATCACAGCCGAATGAGGAGCAGAGATTTTCTGAGGTTCTCGAGTCCAGGGTTATTTATCATCATCTGAACCAAATATCTCTCTAATTGTGTATCCTTGTTTGAAATTCTTGAAACCCCAAATCAAATTCTTTTCCCTTGTACAATATACACAGCAAATACAGGATACAGAGCCTGAGGGGACAGTTTAATAGTTTAAGAATCAGGTTGGCACTAGCCAGACTTGATGCAGCCATATGTTCAAATCCCAGGGGTGAGCACTCACCAGGAGGTAGGCAGTGCTCCGTACCGTTTATTGTGTGTTCACTTAAAATCAGATGTCCCATTACTGGGGCTGAAGGAATAGGCACTCTGCCTCTCCTTAGATACTCTGCCTCTCCTCCAAAGAGCAAGGATGCACTGTGCTGTTCAGTACCCCCCACCACATTTGCACTGCTTCTGTGAGCTTCCTTACTCCTGCATATGTATTGTCTGGACTTTGAAGAGCAGGTTGGTTGATTTTAATGGAGACTTGCTTAAATAAGGCAAAATAGCTTTTGGCCTTTGTTTAAATAGAACTTTGATCTGAAATGTATCAAATAGACTTGGAAATAGTGTACTTGGTATTGGTGGTCTTGTTAGAGCCTTAAGGCTTGTAGCTGTGTCTCTCTAGGGTCACTGAACTTGGGTTTGGGCTCTGCGTGGCTCAAGGTAGCTGTGATGTTTCAGCTATGTCTACAGGCCTTTGTGTCCAGCTTAGTGCCTGGGAAAAGCAGAGCAGAGCCAAACAGGGAGCTAGCATGGGTTTTGAGGGACTTGGGCACTGGTGCAGCACAGAGCTCTGATCCAGTAGGACCATATGGATAGGATGGGATGTGAAAGTTCTGTCTTAACAATGCAAATGGTGAAGCCCTCAAGACTGGTGGGGCTGGGGTGTGGGAGAGTTCAAACGTATTTCTAGTAATCACATCCTTCCTGTTGTGTGTTGTTTTTGTTTCTGAGACTCTAAAATAGACTGTGTAGGAAGTTGCAAGATTTGGACTCCTCTGCCTGGCTTTGTAGATGAAGGAGATAGAGCTGCTCTGAAAGGCAGCCAAACGCAGCTCCAATGCTCTCTGAGAAACCTCTTGATGTGTGAGGATTGCTCCTGCCTTGCAAATGCTCACATCCCTCCTTGTCCCCATCATATTGTCACCATAAGAAAATCAACCAGGCTATCCCCACCTGTATTACTGCCCCATTGCCTGCAGTTAAACTGATATTCGATGCAGCGTGTCAGTTTGGTGAATGCCTGTCAGCCAGAGCTGCAGATAATGGGGGTAAGCAGTTGTGTTCTGGGTCTCTAATTCACTCCTCACCCTCCTCTTGCCCAGCATTTGCTGCTCACCCAAGTTTTTCCGTACCAAATTCAGGACCCAGAAGGTGCCGTTCCCATTTTTTTAGCATCTCCATAGAAACCACTTTGGAATTGCAGAGTGCTTTGTGCAAATTTAAAAGGAAACTAATGTAATGGTTCAGTTGGAGCAGGTTTTGGGCTGCCAGTTGCTTAGAAGGAGTGTGTGTTTCAGTGATAAAGTTGGGAAGAAAAGCAGCAGAAGTTCTCAAAGGCAGAGATGCAACAATTTTCTGCTTTATGAGCCTAGGGTAAAGCTTTTATGGTAGCACAAAGTTTAACTGGAGATTGTTTGGAAGGAGACAGATACATTTTTTACTCTTCCATAGAAATCTCTTACTAGGAGGAGCTCTGTTTATGTGCAAAGCTGCTTTTTTATGTGCAGGCTCTCTTTTTCACCTTGTTAACACAACTGTCTCTCAGTTTGACCTCTCTTAAAAAGTTTAAATGCATATAGATTAATGTACTTTTGATGTCTGGGCTGATGAAGCACTGTGCCATCTCTGCTTAATTTTCTAGTTTACAGATTGATGCTCAGCACTACTCCTGGAGTAGCCAGGATTGGACCTAAGTTTGGTTTGCACCTGACTGATAGAAAAGTTAATTCTGGGCAGAGAGGCAGATGTGAGCAGAGGATGCTTCTATGTAGTAATTTGTGCTTCTCTGGCTCTAGCACAACCACTAAGGTGACTTTTCCACAGGGATGGACTCTGAAATAACAAAACTATCATTGACAGCAAAGGAGGAAACTCCTGGCTGTGCTCAGATGTCCAAAGGTAGCAGTGGTTTAGCAGCACCAGTCTAGGACCCTGGTCACCAAGGCAATGGCTCATTGCCATGGAAACACTTGCCACTTTCTCAAGCAAGAGCATTTGAGCAAGTCTGGATGTTTAGCAAATAATTGCTTGCGATCCACCGTGTATCCCACCCCTTAACACATTTGGGGACTAAGAAATAAAGTAACTTGACAGCTTTTCACCATGATCTCTCCATTCTGGAAACCCACGAAGAGGATTTCCATTAGGGTAGAAACATCTGAGCTCAGTTGCTTTCTCAAGGGCTCACTGATTGCAAAGGGTTGGTTTAGCTTTACTAGTTTATTAAAGGCACTACACTGGAGATTGCAACTAAGTTCTCTTTCACTCCCACTCCCTACAAATAAAACCTTGTGTTGCCTGCCTGATGTGAGAACTGACAGAGCTCTTTGGAGGCTATGGATCAGTTTAGCTTACTCTTGGGGTTACTTTTTCCACAGGGCTTGGCTGGCCCTGCTCCCAGGGCAGGGAGTCGGATCAAAGCCCTGGTGCTGATGGTGCAGTCATGAGGGCTGGTTGGAGCAGCCCTTCCTGTGTGCCTGTTCCTCATGGCTCTTGCTGTGGGAGAAGCATCAGTTCTGCTAGTCAGAGCAACACAGGGATGTGAAAAGCTGCCAGGAGAAGAACTTGAATGTGGCGTGGAGGAAGGCTGCAAAAGATATCCATTTCTTCTTTGATTTGAGCCATCACTGACAGATGTTCCCCAGGTGAAAGCAGGATGTGGGCAGTGGGTTGGCAGAGACGTGCACTTCAGTAGGGCTCTGGCATGGTTGAGCTGTCGTGGAGGAGCAGGCAGTGCAGTGAGCCAGAGCTCATCTCCTCTGCTTGGAGGGTTTCTCCTGACATCATTCTTGCACACAGCGTGGGATCAGGATGGGGGATATTATGGCAAGACAGCACTAGGTATAGCATGAGGGCCAGGCGCCGCCTGGTGACATGTGGAGGAGGAAAGGAAAGGGCTACCTGGCCCTTCACCTGAACCAGACATCTGCTGGAGAGCAATTACAGCCAGATGATAAATCAGGAGTGTGCTGCCTCCTTTACTTTTGCTTTTCTCTGCCTCACAGCTCCCCTTGAAATGACAGCAGCGCGTAATTGCGGTGCTTTGGTGTTCACACCATCACTGCTGCTGATTTGAGAGGTGTTATTAGTGTTGCCATTAGCAGTTTGCCCAGCACACCAAGGCTGAACTGACAACCTCCAAACCCAAATACATCCAAATACAATACTTTCTCTCCCCAAGCTGGAGGAGAGTTATCTCTACTCTCAGGTGTTCGGCAGTCCTACATCATCTGCAGCTTGGCACTGTAGCCTCGTAGTAGTAGTGAATTACAGTAATTTGAATTAGTATTGCTGTTATTAGAGCTAATATAATTGAACTTAGTTATTTTTAGCAGTGATTTGATTTCATTATATAAAATCGGAGTGACTAAACTTCTTTTTTACTGAATCATTTTGTTCCCGTAACAATGGCAGACTGCAATCCAGGGCATGCTTGGGGGTGAGGCATATTTCATGCCAAAGGAATGAGAAAAATGCAATGGAAAGTCATGTCCTTATTTTTGAGTCCTGTTTTCCAGACTTTTGTGTTCTTCCCCCAACATTAGAAATAAATATTACAGGAGGAACACATTGCAAAAGCACAGTTATTTATTGTAAATTTTCTTACTTGGTCCTCTGTGAATATTGATTGTGGTTTAATATCACTTCATTTCATTGGGGTTTCTTGGCAAGAAGGTGGAAATGTGGAAGCACTGGGACATCTCCAGACTCAGTGGTGGTTCCACTGAAATCGAGGAATTCTGCCAGGTGAAAATCCTGTTACTGTCTCTAAGATACAAAGAGCTGATGTGAGGAGGAACAAGAGTTGCTGAGCATTCCTGCTGGGTTGTGTTCACATTCCGTAATTCCAGGCTTTTGCTTTGTTTAATGTCCAAGTGATGTGATTATGCTGAAGGGCAGCTCTGAGTTGTAGTTCCTTTTTGACCTCTCCTGTCCTTTCTTGCCTTAGCCAAACAAATTGCTGTTGTCTCATGGAGCAAAAGGGATGATGGTGACTGTAGCAGTTATTTTTAAGTTTCTGAGTTTAAATACCTGTATTACACACACTCCAAAGCTAAAACATGGCAATGAGCTCCAAGGAGCAACTCATTCCCCTGTCTCCAGCAGAAGGGCGTTGCTCACCATTATCTACCTGCTCTGATGCAGGCTCTTAGTGAAGACATACCTGAAGGATCAGGACCCAGAAGCCTTCCTTGCCAGTCATAAGAGCACAGGCTCTGGGTTTGTACTTTTCCGTCTTTGCTGTTCCTTTGTGATCATTGTGGATGGGTTTAATTGCCACTTTAATCTGATGCTCATTGCTAAGAAGAGCGTATCAATAATTCACTTGCAAGAACAGCGTGGCAGCTCTGAAGTTCCCATCTGTCTGCTTTGGCTGCAGGCTAGAGTATCATGGGCTGTTCGCAGCATTGTGTTCTCAGGGACAAAAATGAGCTTGTAACAATTGCTTGGCTTGCTTTTAGTTATACTAGAAGGGGAGAGAAGGTGGATTTCCCTGAATTTGTTCTCCTGGCTCCTAGCCTATCTTTGCTGCAGAGCAGAGAGAAGCTGCTGCCTGTATTACTGATTTGCAGATAATCATTTCCATGCTTATGAAGCTTTTGAATCTTAAGCTCTTCAGGAGTGTTTCTGGAAGCTGCAGAGAAACTGCATCAAAGCTGAGTCTACCAAATGCAGTCCTGTCTTGGAGGACAAAAGGGCTGGAAGTTCCCCCACACCATGTCCCTAGTTACCCAGCCTGCAGTGGCTTGGGTCCTAAGAACTTAAGGTATTTTTTGGTCACAGAAATCAGTAGATGGAACTTAACTCACCTAGTCCATCTTCTTGCTTTAAGGCAGGGTCAACTTTTTCTGTGTCAGGGTTGTAAGTGATTTCCCACCTTTTAAGACAACCCCAGAAGGTGAACATCCCAAAAGGAAGCCCAGAAAGAACTGCTTGTTCGCAAATGTTTCATACGTGTTTAGAACCATGTGAGAGATTAAACGTTAATCTAGGAGTTAGGAAAAGAGCTTGGGAGTCCTGACATTTGGCATCTCATTATAGATACTAAACCTTTCCTTTGTGACCCAAGAATGAAGGCTCATTTGAGCAATACCCTGCTATTCTGTAGGATACATCACCCATTTCTTTTCCTGATGTCCACCCATCATTTTTGTTCTATCCCATGATCCTAGATCCTTAGAAAAGCTTTCCTAATCTTCTCCCATCTTTCAGTCTTCTTCCACTTAGCACTCAGGAGTCAGTTACAGCACATTGCTCAACTGTTTCTGAAGAATTATCCTCTTCTTGAACTTCTTTCCTCATCGGGCCACTTCAGCTTCCCCTCCTTGGGCTGAAAAGATGACTGAGTCGAGGTCTTTGTCAGATCCAGACTAAACATATTCCCTATCTTGTTCTCCCCACGAGCAATCCTCTATGGTGTTTTCTTGATGTGCCTCATCTCCTGATACCAGTACACAGCCCGCGCATCACGAATGTGCATTTGTCAAAGGGACTCTCCATAAAGGTCTATTAGCAAGGGATGAGTAATGGTTTGACAAAACAGATTTAAGTGGCCCCTTCTGAATCATCTTGGCAGTAATAGAGAGTCTGTGTCCATTTTTTGATTAAATATTTCCAGTGCCATTAGCTTCGGTGAAGTAAACAACTTCTATTGAGTTTGTCTGCTAATGACAACCCAGAGGCCTTTGATCTCTCTGTTATCAGAGAGCAAGGCCTGTTGCTTGGATGTGGCTAAAGATCATCTGATCATTGCTAAAGGTGCCTCTTGCAGCACAAAGAGGCTGGAAACAGTTCTTTATTCTCTCGCTGTTCATCTCCTGCCACCTTCAATGGACGTGGTTAGAACTGCCTGTGATACATATCCTCCGACTGTAGTTTGGCTGCAAGATTGCAGCCAAGAAAATCAACACTTCACCTTCGTTTCTTGAGCAGGCTCCTTGAGACAGGGCCCCTTTGTTCACATGTGTCTGAAAGGGGCTGTATTTCCATGTTCTTTGTGTGTATCTTTTCATAGCAGGGTTCACAATATTGTATGTGCTTTCCTTAAATGCTCCAGCTCTTGAAATCTTGTGACTTATCTTGTATTCCATAGCATTAACTAGAAGAAAGAGCTGGGGTCCACCTTTTCCTTTTAGATGTAAGCTATTTTCAGCCTAAATATAAAAAAGAAGGAAAAATGAAGAAAGAGAAAGAAAATAACTCGATATGAATATGCATTATGGTTTTTAATGCATGCTTTGTGATTAGCCAGCAAAGCAAAGCTGATTTCAGGCATCAGGCTGATGATTTTTGACCATTTGTTGTTGACTTCAGCACAGAAAGTGGTCAAGAGCAAACCATTTTGCAATGGGCAAGAACTGTGTGAATATAATCCCTTTTGGGAATGTTTTATGGCGAGGGATAAGCCAGATATATTGGATGAGAGTCAACACAGGCCTCGCTAAGAGATGTCACGCCTCACAGATCTGCTGCTGCTTTGAAGGACTCCACCAGCATATGGATGGGAATGATTCAGTCTGTACAATTCCCTTGGATTTTCACCAGAGGCTCTTAAAGGAACTAAGCCCATGTGGAGTGGGGTGGCAGCGTGCTTGTATTTAAGACCTGCTGAAGAGGGAAGGGCTACAAGTAACAGGTCCATTTCTGGAACACTAGGAGGTTGTCAGAGTCATCTCTTGATGTACCATGGAACATGAGGTGTCCCATGAGCTCCTGAGTGATGCTCCACTCCCAGCACTGCTGAGAGCGAAGGGGAGATCATGGCTCTCCTTGGCACCAAGCTCAGTCTGAAGAGGCACTTCCTTGCTTGCACCCAGCACTGGAGGAATGATCAGGCTTTCATTGTCTTCCATTCAGGCATATATCAGTGTATGAGCACTGACAGGGATGACCAGTTCTCAGAGTCCACACTGAAGTATCTCTCCCCAGGTAAGCTATTACAGTGCTCCAGTGTATTGCTGGAGGTGTTCATCCTTGGTTGTTAGCTGGAGAGTTGGCTCCTTCCTCCTGTGACTTGTTTAATAACTAGACCTGAGCACTTCTAGCCCTGTCTGGGGGGTATTTTATAGGATTTGGGTGGGTTTTTTTCATTTTCAGGCTTATTTTTATAGCCATCTGTCAGGCCAAGTGATCCTCCATCAGGATATAATCCAACTGATTAGCCTACTTTTCAGGAATAGTAGCTTTAGTTTTCTATGCTACTGATAGCATTTCACATTGCCCAGGTCCTTTCCTCCTGAGGGTGGAGAAGACAGCAATTGATCTAATCCAGCTTGGCATTTGTGCCACTTGAAATGAAATTGCATTTTGCTGAATGAAACTGAGAAATGGGGAAGTAATACGGCAAATATGTGATGCCATGTGGGACCTTCTCCCTGGGAAGCTTCCTAAGGAAGCTAGAGCAGAGTTGATTATCCCAGAGAACACAGACACTGATCTGTAGCTCTTGTGCAAGAGATGGAAGTGTGGCAGCCAAGGTTTCTTCTATAGAAAACCCACTCAGCCAGGAATCAATACCAAGTGAACTTGAAGGATTCCCACAAAAATCACAGACTTTAAGACTTTGGAATATGGTCCTTGTTGGATAACATCAATTTGCATGGCATTATTCTAATGCTGGAGTACATCCCGCTTGCATGCAGCTTGCTCCATTCCTCACTGATGCACAGTCTGCAGCTCCAGAAAGAGCAGTATATTTTGCCTGGCCATATGCAGTTGGGTAAGGAATTATCAGCAGTGACTTTCATGCCACAAAGCAGAGAGGTAAAAGCAATTCCACAGAGCATTAGGAGATCAAGTAGGTCAATTGAAAGGAGGAAAAATTACTATTGGCTCTCTTCAATTAAACTGTTATCGCTCCATGTGAAGGATCCCATTTAGAGGAAGGCATAAAACCTGAGAGTGGAGGTGATGGGGAGAATAAATTCTCCATTTTTAATTCCAGAGCTGGAGAGTGAGCATTCATCAGTAGGCATGAGCAGGAGAGCTCTCTTTCCTTCTATTTCCAGCCTACTTTTAAGGAGAGCCCATTTGAAAAGCTCTCAGTGCAAACTCATCTAAGTCACAGCTTTTAGCAGAGACACTAATGACACCTAAACCCTTTCTGAGAAAGGCTTTTGGTTCTGAGAGGTTGTGGTGTGCGGCTGTTAAACACAGGGCAGAAGGCACCTCAAAAGAGCAAACATCTTGGTGACCAGGGCAGTCTTCTAGGAGCTAGGGCATCCTGGTTCAAGTCCTTGGTCCCTTTCCAAGGACAGAGACCCTAAATAATATTCTGTTGTGCTTTTGTGCATGGGGAAAACACCAGCCAAAATGTGTTTCCTAGTAAGAGGAGTTATGTCATATGAAGGCAAGACAATTTCCATGGTTTGAACCACAGTCTAGATTGACTAAACCAGCTTAAAGTTGATTTTAAGACAGCGAGTCCTATGTTGTAGTAAATAAACTGCATCAAAATGGTTGACAAAGGGAATATTTTCAAAAGCAGAAATGGAAAGGCCCACTTGTGTTATTCTTCAGATTCATTTTTAAGGGCAGGGAATGCAGAGGAGGAAAGAATCCAGGTCTTGAATTGCTTGGGGTATTTTTGCTTGTTTGCTTTGCTGGTTTGTTTACTTACCTTAGAAATAGCAGAATATCTTGTTTGGTCTTTGACAACCAAAAAAGGGGAGAATAATAAAGGTCATAATGTAGCCTTCACATTTGCTAGCAGTTCTCCTACTGATGTCACCTACGTTCCCTGATGACTCTCTGCTTCAGCTGCGACCTTCTGGCTCTTCAAACTCCCTCTAAGAGGAAGGACCTTTTCCCAGTCTGCTCCAGAGGTGTTAGAATGGAATGGCTGTAAATAAGAACAAGCATAGAGCTTGCAAAGAGGAGGGCAACTTTGTCACTTCTGCACAGAATTGCTGCAGGATTGAGTCCCTGATTGTCACTGCTTCCTGCCTTGCCCCATTTCTGGGCCGGGGGATGTTCATGTTTGTTATTACAGTTAAACCATACTCCCCACGCTTCATGACTCCTGTGTGGAACTTGTTCCACATCCCAGCCCAGCCAGGGCTGCATTGACAGAGCCTGCAGATGCCCCCAAAATCACATGGACTTATATACATAGGATATATTCAGGTATGAAATTTGCTGTCTGCTTGTAGTGCAGCTTCTTTCCTGGGGGTATTTTTCAGTCACCAGCCCTCAGCTGGTGACCCACCAGCACAGGCTGGGTGGTAGTTGGGAAGGGACATACAGGTCTCTATAACTGCACTGTTTCTGTATCCCAGTGTCAATCTGCAGTGGTATTTGGGATGTTCTTCTCCCAGACATGTAGAGCACGGGGTGTTTGGGGGAGGCAGGACAGAGTTCCTCCCCCTGGGTGATAAATACCTGCTGGGACAGAGTCAAGAGAGCCCAGATGCTGGCACATAGAGCATCTGCTTTCATGCGGAATGGCTGATTACATTGTTTTGGACAAGATAAATAATGAATAGCCTCAGGGGTGCTGCAGGTGACAGATTCTCCTCCACGCTACATTAAGCATTTAGAAACTTCAGCTTGGGCCTGTCCCATGCCATGCCTGGTTGGTGGGATGACTTTGGAGAGGTCTGAGCTTGTGCCCAGGAGGGCAAATGCTGCTGATGTCTGTGTCTCCTTTGGCCAAAATTTGCTCTGTAGCAAAATGCCTGTGATGTGACTGTTAATTATAGCTCCTGAGCCATGTGCAGAGCCTACCTGAAGAGACTAAGGTTCCTCTTTAGTTGAATTTGCTATAGGAAAAGGGTAGAGGCGAGAAACTGGTGTTTGATGTGAGTTTTCAAAGGAGTGAGTGTGCAAGAAACACAGCTGAGGGTTTCAAATCCAAAGCTTGAGCTTGTATGTTGTGGTTTCTCCCCAGCCAGCAACTAAGTACCACGCAGCAGCTTGCTCACTTCCCCCCACAGTGGGATGGGGAGGGGAACAGGGAAAAGGTCAAACCTGCACGCTGAGATAAGAACAGTTTAATAGTTGAATTAAGGTGAAATATAATAATAATGGGAAATAAAAAGAGGAATAAAAGCAAAGGACAAGTGATGAACAGAACAGTTGTTCACCACCCGCTGACCAGTGTCCAGCCTGTCCTCGAGCAGCAATCAGCAGCCCCTGGCCAACTCCCCACAGTTTCTATACTGAGCATGAGGCTCTGTGGTATGGAATATCCCTTTGGCTCATTTGGATCACGTGTCCTGGCTCTTCGTCCTCCCAGCTTCTCGTGTCCTTCCTTGCTGGCAGAGCATGAGAGACTGAAAAGTCCTTAACTATGGTAAGCGCTGCTCAGCACCAACTAAAACCTCGGTGTGTTATTAATATTATTAAAGCCAAACCACAGCACTGCACCAGCTACTAGGAAGAAAATGAACTCTGTCCCAGCTGAAACCAGAGCATTGGAAGAGTGTGAGGATCTGGAGATCGCTCTAGATGCAGGTGAGCTGTGGTGCATGTGGAGGAGAGGACCACAGGGTGCCATGAGGACTGGAATAACTCAGTCACCTCCAAGCAGAGGGGATAAAAGGAGGCAGGCTGTGAGTTAGAGATCTCTGCACTTTCTTGATGGGTTAAACCCAGCCTCCAGCAGTCTTGTGCAATGTTTTATCTAATCCTTCATCCTACATTCAGAAGGCACATGGGTCCAGGCTACCAGACTGATGCTTGCTGCCTAGCACAATGGGAGTCTGCCTGTGATATTAATATTACACACTCATTCCATACATGTTCTAGCTTTTTTAGAAAAAGAGGAATATTTTGTAATTCTGAGCTCTTAGCAATTCCATTGGTTTTGTCCCCTCGTGTGGTACCACTGCTTCAACCTCATTTAAGCTATTTTCCACCATTTTTGGACAATACTTCTTATTAAAAAAGTCTAATCCCTCCCAAAGCATCTCTTTAATCTGTCCCAGAAAACTGGCTTTCACAGTGGCATGTAAACCCTACAAATGGAGTATGGAGCCAGTAATCCATCAGTTAAACCGATTAGTTATGTAGGAGGCTCTATGCTCAGTGAGTAAAGCAAGAGGGCTTTACTGTCACTCCATAGAGGAAAAGCTGACCCAAGTATAACTCCGTAGCTTTACACTGAAGATTCAAGGGCTTCCTGCTGATCTTGTGGCTGGGGTGGACTGCTGGTTGCAGTGTCTTGGTTCTCCTCTCAGGTGAGTGAGCACAGACGTTCATCACAAGATGAAGAAGTGAAGCGTAATGCTGCACTGCCAGGAAGCACTGTCTGCCCCCTCCACTGTGAGAGGAGGAGAATTGCACTGTGGTTGGCAGCCCTTTGCATAGTTTTGGGAGCCTGTTGCCTTTTTGAAGCTGGTGACATCATGACTGAGGTTGCAGGTATCTTGGTATCACCTGTGTATTATAGAATGTGTGAAGCAGATCTTAAAATCCCCATAATTAGGTTTCCTTTCAATAGAGTGGAGCAGAACTTTTGCACCCCCTTCCCACAGATCAGGCAGAGCCAGAGCTGACACCACTGCCTGGCCTCTGGAAGGCAGGAGCTTGTATTTAGAATCAGGAGCAGAATGTGACAAGTCCCAGAGGGAGAATAAGTCCTTGAAGCGAGATCTGCTCCTTCTGGTGTTCTGTGCATCACTGGTACTTGTTCTTTGCTAGGAAGTATCAGAAGTTCATCCTTTAGTCCTTGGGCACAGCTTGCAAATGCCTTTGCAACCTCTTAGTTGCTTAGTGCTGGGCAAATTAATTGGTGCTGCACTGATTGCTATGGTTTGGGTTTATTCATTTAAAAAGTTGTGTGGGTTTGATTTTTCCTCCCTCTTCCATCTCATTGTAATTACCCTGAATTCCTACTCTGCCTCTCTCATGCATTCCCTTTGGATTTTTAAGCAGAGGAATGGGGATGATTCCAGAGCCTGCAGACAGGTTGAAATCCCTTGCAATGGAATAACTGGCAATTGGAAAACTACAATCTCTCAAAACTGGGCTGAAGAGAGAAAATACGGAGCATCCGGAAGCAAAGCAGGAGCTGACAGTTCATTATGTCTCTTCATCCCAGTCAGAGTCTCTGCAGAGCAAACTTAAAACTATAAAGCAGAAAAGCCAACATAAACAAGTGCTCCAAATCCCATTGACAGCTTTAGACCCAGGACTAGAGAGAAAAAAACAACCCAAGTGCAAAGGATGTTTATGAGACTAAATGTTCTGGATTTGTTTACCACTCCTCTGTGTCTCTGCCAGCCTCAGCGCTCCCGGTTCAGGAGGAGCCGAACTGGCTGCTTTGGGCTTGGAGGGGGGGATTTCAGAAGCAAAGCATGTCTTTGATTCTGGAAGCTTCCTTCTCTCTTCATTCAGCAGGAGGAACCAGGTGTCCAACAGCCCTTTCTCCAGCGTGATGCAGGTAGAATCATGGAATGATACACTAGTTAGGGTTGGAAACGACCTTAAGATCATCCAGTTCCAACCCCTCTACCATGGGCAGGGACGCCTCGCACTAAACCATGTCACCCAAGGCTCTGTCCAGCCTGGCCTTGAACACTGCCAGGGATGGGGCAGCCACAGCTTCTCTGGGCACCCTGTGCCACCGCCTCAGGACCCTCACAGTAAAGAACTTCTTCCTTAGATCCAATCCAAACTTCCCCTGTTTAAGTTTTAACCCATCACCCCTTGTCCTGTCACTACAGTCCCTGATGAAGAGTCCATCCCCAGCATCCTTGTAGGCCCCCTTCAGACACTGGAAGGCTGCTCTGAGGTCTCCACACAGCCTTCTCTTCTCCAGGCTGCACAGCCCCAACTTTCTCAGCCTTTGTACGGGAGGTGCTCCAGCCCCTGATCATCCTCATGTCCCTCCTCTGGACTTGTCATGAGGTATGATTGTATCTACTCAGTATCAGAGCAAGGCCTGGTGCCAGCCTGCTGGTGCTTGAACCTAAGCTGTATACAATAGGTGATTGTGGATGCAACAATCAAGAGACACGAGGTAGAAAACAGATGAGGGAAAAAAGAGGCACAAAGAGATATCCTTGAAGAACTGCAGTAATTCACTTGCACAAAGAGAATCTCAGAATGCAGATCCTACTCCTGTTCTTCATCCTCTCCTTGGAGGGAGCCATCAATAATTTGACCATTACGGGTTTCTTTTATTGAATTTCTCCTGATTCCAGGAAGGCTCCGGGCTTGTGCTGTGTCTTGCTGCAACCAGAAGTGTCAGATTCTCAGAAAGAGCTTCATCTGCCGAGGTTTTCAGACCCAAGCTATTTAGAAAAGGATTTTTTTTGGCTGTTTATCTGAACTCAGAATGAACTGTTGAAAAGTTTGAGGCTTGTCCCTAATAGAAACGTGGGTTTGAATCACTGAAATATCCCGCAGCATAAATGCAGCCTTCAAAGTGAGCAGAGCTGGTTGTGCTTTCTTGGGACATGTTTTGCCTGGAGTCAAGGCTATTACTTTAAGTTCATTTCAAGGATATGGAAATCTTACAAATGGATCCCATACAGTTTCTGCCCTTCTCTCTAATGGTGGGAAACTTACTCCTGCAACCAAAGGACAAGGATTCATTGGAATTTGAAATCTGTAACATTTGTACTCAGATCTGAACCTTTTTGAGCATTGCCTGGAACCCACCAGTGGGACCTGGGGGTTAAACCACTGTCTCTGCTTGTTTCTGCTGACTGTCCCCAGCATGGCAGTTCCCATTCCAGCCTCTACTTCTGGCACTGAGGACCCTTGTACCAGCAGGACACCACTGCCCGCCATTCCTGAGTGGTTTGTAGCCTCATACAACCTGGCTGCCTTTGGGCCATTCTCTATTTAGCCTGACCTGTTTCTGAAACCCTGGACCAATGTAAAGGTCGATCATCACAGCAGGAGAAGATGTGGAGATACCCAAAGCTGATGAGGGTTGTGCTCCCTCACTGTCATTTGAAAAGGAAGTTTTCACTGATGCTGTTTGGAGCCTTGTGATGGGTGAGTAGTTTCACTGTCAGAGTTGTTCAGGTTTGCAAAGTTATTTGGCAAAAAGCAAATAATACCAGTTTAGAGCTGCCTTCTTGGAAGTGCATTGTTTTGATGCCAACCTTTGTTGATTCATCATTGCTTGCTAGAAAGGAAGTTGCATTTCTTGACACAACCACGTCTCAAGCAAAAAGCCTGAAGTTTCCTTTTTGGAGACGGTCAAAACAAGACACTGCAGCGATTTTCAAGTTTTGTTGCGACTTCATTTTCTTCCAGCCAGGAAGTTTGACAAAAATAATCCTTACCATGAAAAGTTTTGTGTTCAGCAAATCAACATTTTTGTGTTTTTCCCAGAGAAAAAACACTCCTGGAAAAAATCCTGCTTTGGGGTTGGTTTAAATTTGAACAAACCAACAGTGTCTCCTAGTGGCTGACGCCAGGGGAATGGCCAAATCTATCTTGTCTCTAAGTGTCTCTTCCTTGACTCTCCTTCTAATCTTTGCTCATCAGAGAGGGAAAGAGATGAGAAATGAACTGTGCTTTCAGCAGCACACCATTCTATAAGCCATACAGATCTCTGTGCCAGGCTGTTTGAAGTCTCCAGTTGTTGTTGAAAGAAGGTAATGATGTTTGAAGGCTGTGGCACTGGACGCTTGGCTCATCTGCTGGTCAGCTTCCACTCTAATAACACAAAAGCTCCCAGCAGCAGCCTAGCCAGCATGCAGGGCTATCCATCCTTGGGTCCTGCCTCGGTGTCCACACATGTGCTCCACACATCTCACCTTACAGCAGTCCTTGTCACCAAATTAGTTCTGCCTCGCACCAAATATGATCACTAAAGGATAACTGTGTGCACTTCTGGTATTCTCAACATAAGAAGGACATGGAGCTGTTGGAGCAAGTCCAGAGGAGGCAACGAAGATGATCAGGAGCTGAAGTCCCTCCCCTATGGATACAGGCTGAGAAAGTTGGGGCTGTTCAGCTTGGAGAAGAGAAGCTGCGTGAACACCTTGGAGCAGCTTCCAGTATCTGAAGGGAGCCTACAAGGATGCTGGAGAGGGACTCTTCATCAGGCACTGCCCAAGCTGCAGCTTCATTGCTGTTATTTGTGACATTCATTTCCCAGCCTCACTATGCTAAAGAACCATCCTCAGCCTGCCATGAGCACCCTGTCCCAAGGAGCCCTCAGGCTGCAAGGATTGAGTGAGTTATTTTGCTTCTTGTCAAGAATTCCCTGGTATAACCCCAGCTGAAGGGAGACCAAGCCCACCAGCATGAACACACCAGCCATGTGCTGCTCCTCACAAATAGCTTAGTGCACTGTGAGTGTGACGTTCCATCACCACTGTCCTTACAGCAGGACAGGCCCTGAGAGCCCACAAGGCTATTTCAGGCTCTGCTGAGGAGCTGCTTAGATGCCATCGTACAACAGTCCTTCTCTTAGACATGTTTTCACTGCTCAGGTTGTTTTGGCATCATCAGGGAAGGGAATAGGATGGAGAGCACTGATGATCGTTAGGGAATTGCTGTCCCTGCAGCAAGGGAGGTGTGAGGAGGGCAGCCTGGTGATCATGTTGAGGTGTACCATGTACCATCTGAGCCACTTCTTGCTGGAGACTAAGGAACTGAAAATTGCACAGTCCTTCCCCTGGTGTCCCTTAGTAATTAGCATATATGGATTATAATCATGAAGACTGAGGCTTTTAGTGCTCTTTCTCCTGGATAAATGGTTGAGCAGAAGACAGTCTATTGCATAAAGTAATTTAGCCCATGAATGATGGTTCATTAGCAGCCCACAGACTGTCACTGCCCATAGTAGGGGATGTGTGGGCTCTTCCTGTATTCTAGTTAACTCTTTCACCTTCTTCTTCAGTCATCAAGGATTCAGTTTGCAGAGCATGGAGTTAAATGTGGCTGTGCCATAGTACTACAATGGTCTTCCGCCTTCAGAGCCTCAAATAATGCAACAACATCCCAAAGAGACTGCCATCTTTTAACAAAGTGTCAAATGATGGATGGGAAATAAAAGAAGCTATTATCAGTCAGGAGATGAGTCAGATATGAATATAACACCTTTTTTCCTAGACAATATTATTACACTGAGGAGATGAAAAAGACTCATTTTCTTTTGCAAAGAACAAGGAAGAGGCCTTGAGCATTAGAAATGCGCACTGCAGAGCCTGCTGCTGTGTGAGGGAGCAGCTCCAGTAAGTGAGCAAACCCCATCCCACCTTTTGCTGTGCCATGGTTTGGAGCCTGAGTGCTGGGCTGCACCTGCACTTCCCAGGAAAGGAAGTCTTGGGCTCTGTCTGGAAAGCGAGATCATAGTGCAAGGTAATTTGGTGCTTGTGATGGAAGAATCAGCTCTTGGATTTAAGCTGCATCCACTCTTAGGGAAGGCAAGGGCAATAAATACTTCAAGGGAAATAAAACTATTGATTCTACTGACTTTCCCTGGTATTGTTCTACAACTGCTCCAGAAACGGGCTGGGATTCTGTGTTTCCAACAAGACCCACAGGGACTGTCCATGAAGCTTTTCTGTTATTCCTCTCAGACACTTAATCTATCGCTGTGGCTCTCTGTGCTTCTGTTTGACCATGTTGCTTTTTTGCCCCATAGCCAGATGAGTTGACCAATGCCTTGGAGATCAGTAACATCGTCTTCACAAGCATGTTTGCCCTGGAGATGCTCCTGAAACTCCTTGCCTTTGGCCTCTTTGGCTACATCAAGAACCCATACAACATCTTTGATGGGATCATAGTTGTCATCAGGTCAGTGCCAGTTCTTCCTCCACTGTGGTTTGTCTCCCAAGGGCTCAGACCAGTTGGGGATTGGGATGGGGAACAGGAATGATGTGGCATGTGCTAATCCAAGGCTCACTGGCTATGATATACTATAATTATCCTGGCCTTTCAGATTTCTGTCATTAGAAGGCCTGTCCAAAGTAAATGGACCTGGCAGATGGAGAACAAAGTCTATTTATGCCAAACATCTGGCACTGTGGCCAGTTTTCCACTGAAGTGCAGTATGGCTGGTCCTGGGAAAGGAGTCCTGTGAGCGTCCCTATCCCAGCAGCATGCCTTCCCTCTCCCAAGTTAACACATAACTCAGGCCAGAATAGGACAAGCAGGACAGTAGGAGAGGGCACTGTCCTCTCCAGGGGAACACTACCAGCATAACCTGGGGATGTCAAATCATGTGGGTGAGAAGCTTGTGCAGCATCTCTTAGTGCTGGGTTTCTTTCTGGTGGTGCTGTTCAACCCTTGATGAGTAATTTGGGGCTGAGAAGTCAAGGGAGACGCAGAAGGTGTAAACCAGGATAGCTTCAGTTTGTCCATCCCTTTCATTCAGAGAAGTGAGAAGCAATAGAGGCCCAGAGCAAAAGCCAGTCTGTGGCTTGATCAAACCAACGCACCCCAACAAATGTAAAAGCCTCTGGAGATAAGCTTGGTACAAAACTGTGATCCACATTTTGTGACAGATTGTAGTGATGCCGACCAGCAGGAGACATGCTGTGCTGTGAAAAGTCACAGAAAGCAAGGGAATTAAAGACTCAAGAAACTAGCTATAAAGGATGGAGGTTATGCATGTGCATGTGAATCTGCACAAGTGGGAAGTGAAGGTGTTTTTCAGAAGCAAGAAAGAAGGTGGCAGATAAACTACCCCTTTACAGCTTCTGGTGGTGTGATATCCTCTAAAAAGCCAGGCTGCCCAAAGCTTTCACAGTAGAGAACTGATGCTTCTAGCTCTTGTCCTTGTGGTGTTCCTGCAGTGTGTGGGAGATCATTGGTCAGTCGGATGGAGGCCTCTCTGTGCTACGAACCTTTCGGCTGCTCCGCGTGCTGAAACTGGTGCGCTTCATGCCTGCCCTCCGTCGCCAGCTCGTGGTCCTGATGAAGACAATGGACAATGTAGCCACCTTCTGCATGTTGCTCATGCTCTTCATCTTCATCTTCAGGTACCAGAGGCTGCAGCTGCTCTTCAGTTACTTGTTCAGCTTGCTTAAGTAATACGTAGATCAGAGTAGCAATACACTGCATTTGCTAGGCTGCCTACGTGACAGAAGTGCTCACAATAGACTGACAAGCAGACACTCAACAGACTTTTCAGTCTCAGTTTCACATGCAGTACTGTAATTCCATAGATGAATGAAGCACACAAACAGGCAACATTTCCTCTGGAATTCCTGGGAGGCTCGTTTAGCTGTGTCTCAGGAAGCTGTCAGTAACCGGACTCCAGCACTGTTATATTTGAGATGGATGTTGTACAGACTCCAAGATTTCTGTCTGTTTGACCCTATAATGCCCCTTGGTATCCTGTTCTTGGAAACCAGTTGGATTAGGAAGCTGGCAGTGTGATTTGTCATTTTCTAGACAAAGGAGATCCCTGATTTAACTTCAGTGTAGATAATTGAAACGTGACACAGAAGAACCAAATGGCAGGGTTTGATCAGAGCTTCTTGCTGGGACATACCACCAGCACACAAAACATTGGGAGCAGAAAAATGTCCAAAAAAATCACTGCAATCCTCCCTGCAACTGTATTTCACACAATAATATGTTTCTTATGTCTTTTTTCCCACTCTAGCATCCTTGGCATGCATCTTTTTGGATGCAAGTTCAGCCTGAAAACTGATACAGGAGACACAGTTCCAGATCGAAAGAATTTTGATTCCTTACTTTGGGCCATTGTGACTGTATTTCAGGTAAGCTCTGGATCCTCTGGGAAGTTTCCAGGTGACCACCTGGACAAGTTAGTTTACTTGTAACTAGTAAACTAATAACACTCCAATAAATGTCAAATTTGTGCTGAAATGGCACTGTGGAGTTAATAGAGCAAGGTGTTTGTGTTTCTAAGTCAGCTGGTCTCTATAAACCCCGATAGAGAAGCAAAATCATCACTGTGCATTTCTGTTGTCAGTAAAAGTAAAGTCTAAGGCCTGAAAATCCTCCCTTCTTGTCCTTTCATAGAGTCAGTAAGATCAGACCCACAGTCTCGTGTCCTGTACTGTAGATCTCGTGTCTCCTTACTTGCCTTCAGCCCCTAAAAATGCACTTTACAAACAACTTCATCTAGCTGGGACAGATACTGTCACAACTCAGAGCTGGAGGTGCTGGCTGTATATGCTGGGAGCTTCTTTATATAAAAAAGTTGTGTTTCCTCTGCAAACAAAATCTGTTCTGTGCTTGAAATTACTGGCATATTCCACACTGGAGCAATAAGCTGCTATTTCCAAGACATCCTAAATATAAGGATTAGTCTTTTCTTTTCAAAGGCTCAGGCTACAGAGCCCAAGTACAGCAAGTGGAGCACAATGGAGCAGTGTTAAGCTAAGTTTCTGAATGTAGAGTAGATGTTCACCACAATATCACTTAAGGTAGAAACCAGTCCTGAGTCTTCACTGTGAAGAATAAAACTTCTGACAAGGTTTTTCTTCTTACAAAGGAGCAAGGCAAAAATCAGCATTAGTCCCACAGCTCCACATTTTTCTTTTACCAACATCAATACAGATTTCTGCATTTACTGTAACAGTCCCTTGGGAAATAGAACTGGCTCTGAGCACAAGGGCTCAGTCCTGCATCCCATGAAGGTTAGTGAGTGGCATGACTCAGTCCTAACCCCAAAGCTGCCTCTTTTTTAGGAGGGTTGGAGGCCATTTCATTGTAAGCATGAATTGATGTGGAGCACGAATCTGTCGTCCATTTCTCTTAGGTCCCAGGATTTTTGAGCTTCAGAAAAGTGGGAATCCCTGAGGAAGGTCCCTTGGAGCAAGGCTTTGTAAAGATGTGCGTTTTTTTGCCCAGCTTGTCAGTGCTTTTATCTAATGGAAATCACTTTGCATCCCTGAGTTTCTTGAGCCACCCAGTGTCATTTATCTCATCAAATACCATGTCCTTTACCCTTTCCTTCAGCTCCAGATGCCTTATAAAGAGCAGCCCAAAAGGAGACAACAGCTCTGGCCTCAGATCTTTTATCTTCTGATGGTTATCAAAGGAGGCAATACCACCACCAAATTAGGGAACTTGTACCAGCACATCTTTCATGCTGCCCTATCTAGAATCTGAACTAGTCGTGTCTATGGGCAGCAGTGTACTAGATCTTCCTGCAGAGAGGGGAATTTTGGCCAGAAGACAGCTCTCACATGCAAAGATCTAAATAAAGGAATGTTTTACTGTCTCTTTTCATGAGACCTGTTAATGCTTATGCTTAGAAAAGGTCAAAAGGAGAGGAAAAAATGGATGAGTCAGTATCTGAATGCATCTGCTGTGTATGAGAGGAGTGGAGTAATTAGAGAGTCTTTCTTTCACCTCTTTGCAGATCCTGACTCAAGAGGACTGGAACGTGGTCCTGTACAATGGGATGGCATCTACATCCTCATGGGCAGCACTCTACTTTGTGGCCCTGATGACCTTTGGCAATTATGTGCTCTTCAACCTTCTTGTTGCCATCCTGGTAGAAGGCTTCCAGGCAGAGGTAAGAGATCTGAGCAGAGGGAGAGAGAACACTGAGATACATGTAGGTGAGTGTATAGGAGTGAATGCATGTCAGCACAAATGTCTAGCCATCAAGCAGCCCTGAATGTAAACTTAAGGGATGTAGATGAGCTGCATGGGCATGTGAAGCTCTTGTGAATCTCTCTTTGCAAATAAGACCCCCTGGACTTAGCGTGGGACTTGAGAGACCAACACTTTGGTTGATCTGCTGCAGGATCTGTTGTGTGGCCTAGAGGAAATGCTTTAGGATTGGTTTAACTTACCAGATCTCCCATCTGTCCTGTTTTTTGTGCTTCATTATGATGGGCTTCAGGCCTTCAATGGAGCCAGTGCTAGTCACAGGGACCAAAGTATGATGTGAACTGGTTCTCAGACCAGGCCTTTCCTTGTGACTCTGTGCCTTATGTGTTATTGGAGGCTAGTAGCCCAGCTGTTCAGAAGCTGTGTTGCAAGGCTACAAACATTAAAGTCTGAGATACTTTGGATGATGAAGGACATGGAAATGCTAAAAAGATTTTTACCTGTACCTGAAAATAATGTCAGTATCAGATCAGTGAGCAGGGAATTTAGGATAAACTGCAGCATCTCCTCTCATGTGGAAAGAATTAGAGAAATGATATGCCATGTCCTGATGTGAGCTAGTCGTGAACATCAGCAGCTGTGCAGTCAAGCCTGTGCCGCATGATCCAGAGCAGCAGCTCACACTGGTATGGGTGGTGTAAGTGCTATAATACTGGTGTGAGTGGGGGGCCCTGCAGCCTCCTAAGTTTTCCTCCCCACTGGCAAGTACCTTCCAGATTTGCTTTAAGCATCCTGAGAGAGTGAAACCAGCCATTCCCTGCCCTGTCCTTCTCTTCTTCATCTTCCTTTCAGATCACAGCAAGTCCATGTGGGGGAGATTTAAACTGAGGATGATCTGGTTTGGTTATAAGTGTAACAATGTATGTGCATATATACATTATCCAGAAACTAGAAATTATTTTGAGACTTAGCAAAACTCAGCCAGTCCCTGTTAAAGCAGAGGACAGTGGCATCAAAGGGGCTTACATCATGCTTTGGAGTTTTATTAATTATTACTTCTTTATTTCCTCAATCATCAAGAAGGGCAAGTTTGCTCAGTGCCAGAGTGGCTTCAGAGACACAGGCTCAGAAAGGGAGAAAATGGCTTCAGTTTTCACTGCTTTGGCTCCCAAGGGAAAGAGGAGAAAGAAATTATCTTTATAGGATATTTTATTTCCACTTGTCATTTTTCCCCCAGAGTTGGTGTCGTGCTCTCATCTGCAGGATTTAGATCACACTTAAACCAACCTCATCACATTCAGACCAAACTTCACTGACCATGGAAAAGAATTGAAATATTCATAGACCAAAAATTCCTTCAAGCCAACACAGTCACATTTATGTCTTTCAAGGATGTATGTAGAGATTCCTTATTAAAACATCCCTCTAGGTTCCTCACAGCACTAACAGAGGAAAACTAATTGAAACAACAGAAGCCAAGCCACAGTATGGAAACAGCAGCCTTGCTCTATGTCACTCATGGCGGTTTCATGGATGCTGAGAGTGATGAGTCCACCTGCACACGCAGAGACGACACAAGTAGAAGACACAAAGCTCATTGCTTTCAAAACAAACAGCTCTGCACTGCATTAGTGGGCATTTTAATGTCTTGTACAATGCGTTCCATGCCCTGAAGATCCAACACAGCTTGCCAGGAAGACAAGAAGGTCTTTTTCCAGGAACAAGCCTGTATTCCATGTGTGGGTGACTAGAGCTTGTGCTGACACTGCTTGTTTCCAGATTGCTGTCATTTTCTCAGTGTCACTGATCTCAGTATCTCCCAACTTTACTCTGGATACTACAGCACCTTTACATCTGGTTCTAGTGCAGCCTGTGGCAGATGGAGGTGGACATTTTAGCTGCCAACCAAATAAAACCAAAGCAAAGGAATTGCCGCTGTTTGTACAGGCTCTGCAGTAGTTGCCATCTTCCAGCCTAGAAAGGATTTTCCTTTAGGAGCATTGTAGCTGTATTTAGAGTGGTTGTGCTCAGACTCAGTCCTGCTAGAAAATGACACAGGCTGTAGCAGACTAAAGATGTGCTAAAAGATTTTCCTAAACTGGATGCAGAAAGAACCAATACATATGCTTAACATACCATAAGCCATATAGTAGCTCAGAGTATTCAGTGGCCAGATATGCTCAGATTACACCAACCAGCAAATCTGGGGTTAAAAAGAGGACAAGCCAGGGATATCCAAACAGACAATAACCAGTCTGTGTGTGACCCAATGGACTGGAAACTGTCAGCTTGAGCTCCTGCTCAATCAATCCTACATTTAGGCACAGAGAGCCCTCTTCTAGCAGTTTGCATCCTTTCCTGATTGCTATAAGGCAGAAGAAAGAAAGTTCTCTCCCCTCTGCAACCTGGCAGCTTGCAGGTCTCTGTACAGTACAGATCCCATTCCTTGCTTGCCCTCTTGGAGGCTGGATCACCTGCTAATGTGAAGGCAGAAATGAGCAGCCTCATGCAATACCCTCTGAGTGTATGATTACAGACCTTGCTCAATAGCTGTCGTTTTCTTGCTCAAGCTTAATGGCTCCTTTTGGAGCTGTTACAGCCCATGATTTAAACGTGTGTAAGCAGTAGTTTTCAAAGCTTGTATTATTCACTCACTGCTGCCTCTGAAAAGGCCAGCAACCACAGGCATGACATTTGCAGGGCACATTTTGCTCTCCAGTTCCATTTATTATAAATCTTGACATCAAGCTTACAGGCTTTGTCAGTTGTCTCATATTAGCTGTGCTACAGAAAACCCTTCTCAGGGCTGTATTTCAGCTGCTGGCGTTCAGTTCAAGTGCTGCACTTATAAATGTATCACTTAGCTTGGTTGTAAACCAAAGATGCTTACAGTCTCCTTGGACAACTCCCAGGAAGAAGTATCAATGGAGCTGGGTTTTCTTTTGCCTGCTTCTGTTGGGATGTTGGGAATATGGCAGAAATTCTTGGTTTGATCCTTTTGACTTTGTCTTCTTATAGGGTGATGCTCTTAGAAGTTCTAGAAGACACTGAGATGGCACTTCTTCTCCCTTTGCTCAGGTGTTTCTTTTACTCAGATGGAGAGTGACTCCTGGGAGGCTTTTGCAGCTAAGAGGATGCACATTAGAGCTGCTCCAAGCTCTAAACCATTAACAGCATCTCAAAAAGGACACTACAAATTGGACTGTGAACCACAGTACACAGTCTCAGCTTGATCTCAGGTTCTGATCTGCCTGTGGAGCAAGTTTGGCAGGAGGATCCCTAGAAAAGAATAGGCTTAAATGACCACAAAACCATTTCTAGTACATTTGTGCTTAGTACAACAAGCAGCCAGACTTCAAACAGAACCGTAATTGCATATTTGTGCTTACATTGTTCCCATGTCATTTGAAATCTATGCCAGAGCATAGAAAAGCAGAGAAACCTTCCAAAACTGTGCAGATCTTTCATCTACTCTGCAGTAGCGCTTCTGTTCCAAACCAGAGAAGATGACTAAGGGAGCTTCAGCCTTCCAGTCACCCTGGCTGGCTGCATCAGTTAGCAATACATCAGAGCTGAAACAAAGTTCACTGCCACTTCAGCACCATGTCTCTAGGAACCCTGGTGATTTGTTCAAGCATCAGTTGAGGAGCTGTGCTCCTTTTTTTTGGGATCAGCTGCTTTAATCCAGCCATTTGCTCTCAATTTGCACAGCTTTCATGCCGTCTCGATGGATCGAGCCAGAGTCATGCTGACAGCCTGCTGGAACCTCTCCTCTCTGCAGATCTCCAGAAGAGGAGAACCTGACCATAGCTCTTCTGTCCCAGACTTTTACATTATTTAGGCTGATCATTTGTAGTAGCAGAGGTAGATGTGGAAGCGAAAAATAACTGGACTTCCAGGAGAAAAGCCAGTCTGAGGGTGCTTGGCTGCTCTCTGTCCTGAGATGATGCTGTACTGCCAGGCAAGCTGGCCTCATTCCCTTCTGCCTTAGCTTCAGTGTTGCCAAGAGATTTCCCAATACAATCTCCATTGCCAGCCAGCATGAAGAAACCAAATCAGGGCTGGGTTTTCAGCTCTAAGTCAACTTTACAGTGCTGTCAAATAAAGAAGAAAAACCCTTCACCATCCTTTGACAGTAAAACCTAAGTGCTCTCAGCTGAGATCATGGAGAGTGCAAATATGGAACCTCACAATGCCAGTTTTTCTTAGCTGTGTTTTCATGTTCTCCCTTGGGATACACTGCACAATGTAGGAAACACAATGACATTGAGAGAAAAGGAGTTACAATCACAACATCATCCTTTCTGTCCAAGTATGAAAATGAATCAAAACAAGAAGAGTCTTACCCGGGATCATTTCCTAGGGAGTGTCAGAGGGAATTTGGCATTCTGCCCTGCTGGTTCTTGGGACCACACTTAAAATGACCATGGGGAGCTGAGGTATCTCTGAGCTGCCAAGTAACCCAAATGGCCTTTGTGCTGAAGCTTTAATGAATAAGGTCTGTTAATTATCCTTCTCCTCTCTGCAGGGTGATGCCAATAGGTCAGACACAGATGAGGACAAGACATCTGCCAACTTTGATGATGATTTTGAGAAGCTAAAAGACCTCCGAGCAACAGGTAGGCTTTTGTCTCTATGTTTTTCTGGGAATCTGAGAGCTACAACTCTGCTTCCACAGTCATCAACAGGGAAAAGTGGAAGAATTCATTTTATTTGGCAGTAGGTCTAATAGCTGTGTTAAGAGGGTAGCTTTTAACGTGCAAAAAGTGTAGGGGAGCTAAATGAGCATGGAGATTTCCTTTAAACAGCTGTTTTCCTAATTTAAATTA
Organism: Psittacula echo; assembly: GCF_963264785.1. Classification (NCBI taxonomy): domain Eukaryota; kingdom Metazoa; phylum Chordata; class Aves; order Psittaciformes; family Psittacidae; genus Psittacula; species Psittacula echo. The sequence continues at coordinate 2,504,785 of NC_137739.1, forward strand.
CACTGGAATATTTAGCTATGTCTCCTCATTTCTTCTGGATCATCCCCACAGAATGCTTTGCTGACAGCAATAGTCACACGCTACTTCTCAGCAGCTTTTCTAATCAATCATGTTCTCATCTGTTATTTTTGGTTTCTCATACAAATGCATTTAGGTGAGGTTTGATTGATGGGAATGTTGCTGTTCATTTGTGTTACAGGAGGGCCTGGCAATTGATTTGAGATAAGGCCAATTGTACTAGAAACAAGCAATGGTAGGTGATAGCCTTCACTCTGTAGAGTTTGCAGCCAGATAGGGGACAGGAAGGGATCACAGATTGAATAGTATTGATGGTGAACAGGAGCCAGTTTAGCTCCTCTGTACTTTGTGTCTCAGTTTGGGCTCTTGTTAGGATTACTTTAAGTGCTTCTAAACCAGGATTCATTTCAGCTAAGGAAATTATATTGATTGTGGTGAACAGATGGAATTCAGCTGAGGAAAGGGCAGAAGTAATTTGTTGGGGAAGCTGAGAGAGCTGGATCACAGCAAAGTGATGGAGCTGCTTAGCCTGCAGATGAAGCAACAAATTCCAAACACAAGTGACCAAATGAATGTCCATTGCAAACAGCTGGTAAGGAACCCACAGCACCAACTATGTGCCAGTTTTGCACCAACTATTTGCTGAACAGCTTCAAGTAAGAAGAGAGTTCTAGGGGAAAGAAATATTGTCACCTCTTCTCAGGTAATACAGGAATAGAAGACAGGACTGAACTTGCCATCAACCGAAATTCCATGAGTAATTGGGTGTCTCCATGAGCCTCACAAGTGCCAACCAGTGACTAAACAGCATGAAGACATTAACAATTTTATCATAATGCTGTTGGTCTGTAAATAGATACTCTGGCAAGAGGAACGTGTATTGCAGATTAGCACATTTTGAGCTGGATCTTCCAGCCCTCAATGTGGATGGCAGTGTTCCCACAGACTTCTGTAGTGCAGATCAGGTATTTGTGCCCAAGCCAGCAACAAAACAGATGATACAACAGAAGCACAGTGAGTTATAAAAGCAGCCAGTGAAAGAAAAAGAGCAGGGGTAATGCACTCACTTGGATTTCTCACTGTAGATTTGTACTTCCCTCCTGGTGGGCACAGATGCTCCCATCCTTCCCCTTCCTTAAGACTGATCCTGAAGTTATTAAATGACAACCCACTAAATCCAGTAAAACAGGAGCTAGGTCAGCTTTAGTTTTGGGTTTGAGATTAGGCTTTTGGTTTTGAGTATTATGGCACTGGAGGTGTTATGTCTGGTTTGTCTTCAGTGCGAATACCATTTTTGCAGCCTGTAGTTGCCATACAGCTAAAATAGATGCTTTCTGCAATTACCACGAGATGTGCCATTAGATTTCTCTGTTACAGGAGGTTTACTCTTCTAGACAAATGAACGTGTAAAAGCAACTTCCATTTCCTGTCCCCTGAACAGATGACTAAAGACAATGACTAATGTTCACTTAGTGCCTTCCCCGTGAAGGAACTTGGAGCACATCAGAACTGCATAAAAATCTCTGTGCAAGGCTATATGGCAAGGAGAAGAGATTAACCTTCCAGGGTGAATTTAGCCAGTCTTCAATATCCTTTCCCTGGAAACTCTCCCCCAGTCCCCCCAAACTGTAACTCCATTCTAAATCCCAAGAAACAGTGAGCAAAAGCAGCTTCCTTTGAAGGGCACAATGGGTTCCAAGTCCAGGCAGGGCTGAAGGCATCTTAAAAGGTTATGACATTTACCTTATGCCTTTCAACATGGTGAGAGTGCTTTTATTGCCCACACCATTCCATCTCCATTTGGCAGAGTTCCCAGAAGACCCAAGGAACAATGTCCATTTTGAAGAGTGATTTCTGTAGCTGAGCATTCATTTCTTCTTCTCTCTCCCCTTCTCTCCAGAGATGAAGATGTACTCACTTGCTGTCACCCCAAATGGACACCTGGAGGGCAGGGGAAGCATGCCCCCTCCTATCATCATGCGCACTGCTGCCACACCAATGCCCACACCAAAGTGTTCCCCACACATGGATTCAGTGCACACTTTTGTGGACTCAAGAAGAGGGAGTAACGCTTCCCTAGAGCCCTTGAGCTACGACCAGAAGTCCTTGGTAAGTTCCTGTTGCTAACAGCTCTCTCTCAAGTGTCTGCAAGCAGCACAGATGATATGCACACATGTGTTGCTGGAAAATGAAAAAGGATGGTGATAGAGGTGACAAGGATGTTTAAAGACAGGAGGAGAGCAGATACAACAGGGCGAAATTAATGGCTGTGCTGTGCTGGAGCAGGATAGTGACAATGTAACCGTCAAGCACAGTGTGTATATGAAAAGAGGAGATGGGAACGTACTGGGATTCAGTGTTTTCCTGCCTAGTATCTAATTGGAAGTCCATGCCAAGCTACCTGAGAGAGAGACAGCCTGAGACAAGCCTTAAGTTTATACAGTTATTCCAGAAAACCCCTCTGAAGAGTAGCAGGCACCTTTTGCCTGCTGGCCATTTTGTGGTGTCTTGGAGAAGCTGTCAGGTGTTCCTGTGAGGATGAAGCCTGTTTCCCCTCACAGTATTTTAGGGTTGCATCTTGAACCCATCTTGTGTCAAGGGAAATGAAGCATTTGTCCTTACCAACACAGCAGCTGAGCTCCAGTTACAGTACAACAGCCCTATTGGAGGGGAAACAGAGGCATGAGCTGACCGACTGCTGCCAGGCACAGCTCATGGAGCAGAGATCTGGCTGGAGCTGACTGCTTTGGCAACTGGTTGCATTTTGCCTGCAACAGGGGAGCAGGAGGGCAGCTCTATGAAAACAGAGGGAGAAGAGTTAATAGACAAAGTGGATTTTTGCTGCTGCTTACCTATCCCATTCCTCTGCTCTGTAACTGCAATATCATGTTCAAATCAAGGCAGCGGACTGTGAAAGCACTTCACGCAGAGACAGAGCCACTGTCCCCTTTGGTAAGCTGCTTAGTCAAGGTAATGCTTTTGAAAAGAAAATAGAGATGACTGTTGTTTGCCTTGGGGTTTCATGGGATTGTGAGTTGCTGGAGAGAGTTGTTCATCATTTGAATCCTTTCTCTGAGAGCACATCAGTGCCACCAGCCAAAGGATGATGAAGCAGTCAGAGGAGAGCTGGCCAACACTGAGCAAGAGGAGGAAGTCAGTTTACCTCATTTTATGCTGGGAGGAAGCCATGGAGGGAAGAAGAGTTTTCCTTCTAGCTTTTCTGCTCTGATCTGAAGTGCTCTCATCCTGGCAACTACCTGTCAGCCAAAGTGCCCTGACACACTGATCAGTGCCAGAAATTGGTTGTAAGGGAAACATTTTCCACCTCCTATGCAGCAATTGAAGAGAAAGTAGTGCAAATAGGGGCACAATTTCCAACAGACATTTGGGTGTCAGGTACCAGAGCCCCTTTGGAAGCCAGGGAAGCTGTAGGCTGAAACCACTTGAACATGAGGAAAGGAAATGCCACTTTAGCAATAGTGCCTCTGCGTTCAGTTTTTATGTGCAGTTCATGTTGCCAGGACAGTAGGAGGTCACACAGCACAGAGGGTGTAGCTCAGAGCACCTTCAGTGTGGACTTAGCTGGGTACTTGGCTCCCATCTCAAGGCATGATGAAATCAGGGCAGTGAGGAAAGCTGGAAGGGGAAGGCATGACTTGCAACAAGAAGGGTCTTCAAATTGCCATATGCTTTGGCTTTCTTCTGCAAACAAACCCTCAAATGTCATTCTTCTCTCTCAGTCCAGCCTCCGCAGTTCCCCTTGCGCCAACTGGGGCACCAGCAGCAACTGGGGAAGCCGACGCTCGAGCTGGAATAGCCTGGGCAGAGCCCCAAGCCTCAAGAAGAAGAACCAGTCAGGAGAAAGAGAGTCCTTGCTCTCTGGGGAGGGGAAAGGCAGCACAGATGATGACTCTGATGATGCCAAATCCAGCACAGTGAGCAGACCCTCACTGCACCGCCGGGCAGAATCCCTGGACTACCGCAGCTCCCTGGACTTGCCGGAGCTGCTCCAGTTGCCCACCATGCGCCACTCACTCAGCATCAGCCCCGTGGCTGTTCTGCCTGCTGAGTACCAAGACTGCAATGGCAAAATGGTTCATGTCCCCAGTGAGTTCTTCCTGCGTGTGGATGGTCACAAGGAGGATACTATGGACTATGAGGATGACATGGAGGATGTGAGTTAAGGGGGAAATTGGGTGTTCATGTGTTAAGTGGCATTTCCACTCCAGGAAGGATTAAAAATCCAGCTTGGAAATGTGTTACTGCCTAAAGGTTATTGCAGACAACATGAGTCCAGATCCAAGCGATGGGCCTCCACTTCCCAAAGGGTTTTTTTTTTCTAAGCTGTTTCATAGTAGTGGTCTCTTACAAAGTAAAACTGCAAGGGAATGTGCATACATTTGCCTAGTTTTTGGACTGATTGAGATTATCCTACTGGTGTGGGATGCCTCCAAAAATGACCTGTAGGACCAACAGCTAGCTAATGTCTTTGCTCACAAGAGCTGTTTGGCATCCCAAAAGCTTGAAGGTTTCCTACTTAACTTTTTGGTTGCTTGAGGCCTTTTTGGTTTTGACAGAACTTTGGATCTCAAAATGATTCCTGCCTAGAAGTCCTCCTTTGTCATGTCCATATCTCACTGTACAGCAGTCCCTTTCTTTCATCCCTTTCCTTGCTGTTTTGTTGGACAAATGTGACAACACCTGCCACAGCTGTCCTAAAAGCCATGACTGCTTACAGGCACCATGAAATGCCATGCACTGCCCCCTTTCACAAAAGGACTGTGAAAGTTAAGGAGGCAGGAAAATAAAAGAGGAAGAAAAGGTGTTTCTTCTTTTCTTTCCAGAGTTACTGCTACCGGATTCGTAAAGCCCTGGAGCCCTACAAACCACAGTGGTGCAAGACTCATGAAGACTGGTCCCTCTATGTGTTTTCCCCACAGAATCGGTAAGAAATCCAGGGAAATGCCAACCCACCAGGTTTTTGTGCTAATGGAATACTACACTTCTAGCCAGCCTTCCCTTGAGAAAATCCCTCTCTGATGCGGAAGCACTGAGAGGTTTAGAAATCCAGTTCCTGCTTTTTAGGTAACTTTGTTACATGTGCGCAGAATTGTTGCATGGCTCACTCCATGCCTGTCTAAGCAGAAGGGTGGTTTAACCAGCATTAATAATAGCTGTTACTGCATCTGGTTTACTGCACTGATAATAGTGGCTGTAACTTGTGGAGTGCTCACTACCTGGACTGATGCTGGTGGCACACCTGCTGAAACCTTTTGAGGATGTGCCATTCAGGTGGGAGTCTCTTGCTCACCCAACTGTCTGAAGCATATTTTGCTCCACCTGTGTCTGCAGGTTCCGAGTGATGTGCCAGAAGGTCATTGCCCATAAAATGTTTGATCATGTGGTGCTGGTCTTCATATTTCTCAACTGCATCACTATAGCACTGGAGCGACCAGACATAGACCCACACAGCACAGTGAGTACCGAGTCGTTTTCCTCCTTGATCCAACATCCAGATCTTAGTCTTATGTAGGCAAGACCCTGCAACATGAAAGATGTTTGTTGTTTTCTAACCTCTTTAAATAACTTGCCTCTTTTTGTTGCTCTGTGTTTTACAGGAGAGGATGTTCCTAAGTGTTTCTAATTACATCTTCACTGCAATCTTTGTGGCTGAAATGATGGTTAAGGTAACTGCATCTTCATAGCGAGGCCTGTCAAAGACCAGAACATGACATAGTTATGATCTGGGTGAAGATTTAAATGTCTCTCTTCTCCTGGCTGTAGGTGGTAGCTCTTGGCTTTTTCTCTGGGGAGAACACCTATCTGCAGAGCAGCTGGAATGTCCTGGATGGAGTCCTGGTCTTTGTATCTATCATTGACATTATTGTCTCCATGGCATCAGCAGGCGGAGCAAAGATCCTGGGTGTCCTTCGTGTTTTGAGACTTCTGAGGACCTTGAGACCTCTCAGGTACATTCACTGAGAGGGTACTGAGTTGCTTTGTGTTGAGAAACCAAAGGGTTTATAAAAATGCACATGATCTGTCAAGGTCTTGCTTAATAACACAAAAAGCTGAACACAGTTATGGGTAGAAGCATCTTTGGGGAGCTCTGAACTAGTGAAACTGTTTGGAAACAGGGAAATGAATCATAATGCATCTCCTCCAGCATGGGAAAGAGCGAATGGAGTTTGGAGTGAGACATGTTATCATACTCAGGCAGTTAGTGCTGTGAATGCCTCCTCCATGCTGCGTTTTTATCACCATTTTACAAATCACTCTGACTCCTTATTATTCAAGTCATTCCCAAGCAAAGAGATCACGTTGGCTGGGAGAGAATTTACAACTGAACAGGTACTGACAATAATTTGATAAGCTCCAGCATCTCTACCTGCTCTCCCATTACTGCAGAACAATTTAGCTCTCAGCAAGCTGGAGGAAGGGGAGATGCTTTCAGTAGGTAAGAAAAGGAATAAAGAGAATTGGTATTTTGTTTACTATTATGCAGTAACACAAAGCATTAATGCTTGGGGGATTTTTATGAGCTCAGGGCTCCTGTTCTGTTTCTGTCCTGCTTGGCAAGAAATACAAGTCTTTTTCATTAAATTCCAGGGGAAATAAGATAGGCACCTCCAGAGACAGGCTTGCTTATGAGAATAATAGGAAAAGCCGATCTTGTTTGGGCCCATGACTACAAGAACAACAGCTATTTATCTGCTGCTCTGTATTTCCTTAGTGACAAGTGACTTTGTGAGCACTTGTCTCTTCTCTTGCTCCCATGCTCTGTTCTTATGGTGGCGTCGGAGTTGCCTTGCAGTGCTGGCTCATCAGGAGCCACCCTAGGCAAGCCTCGGCCTGGCAGCACCTCAAGGCACCTAACACATAACTGAAACCAGGCCATGGGCAATAAGTAAGCCTAAGAGGAAAAAAGGGAATTGGTCTTTGAGAATAAGTAGGCCAGATCCTATTAATAGAGAGGAATTCGTCACTTCTCATGATGGCTTCACTTAACACAGACTCTTCTAGGATTACTCCAGGGACCATTCCTAACACTTTGTATGTGCAGTTCAGACTGCTACATTATTTGCTGCCAGACAAGACCCTAGTGAAAAGTTTTGTCCCTGCAGCATACAACTCTCCTGTTTCCTCTGTGTTTGGCAGGCATGAAGCATCATTAGACGTGCAAGCTCAAGCTACCTGCAAGCACTCATACCCTCTACAGGCCCCTCCTAAAACCAGCTTTGATGTTCATCAGTCAAAACACCCCCTTCCCAGAACTTGCTTGGGCTGGTTGCACTTATGTGTGCAAACACATTTCTCAGACACCCATGGGAGAGGCATTCTCCAGGCACTCATCCAGGAAAGCAAAACACTTGTTCTCCATAATACCCAAAGCCTGCTTCGGGCCATGCTTTCACAGCCTCACAGCAAGCTGCTCTTTAATGGGATGACCCTTTGGCTGTGGAGCTGTTGATCACAAGTTGCTGTTAGCCAAGAGTCAGTGCAGGAGCTAATTAGGAAACAAACTGAAATGACTTTGTTTGAGAAGTTGTCGTGGGGCCCAGGCCAGCAGGGCAGGAGAGCACTTATGGCCCTTAGTAAGAGGACAAGACATGCTCTCTAGTACCACTGTGGAGCTGTTTAATGCATATTGTGTTAAGAAGCAGGCTCCTGCCTGATGTGTGCCCCTCTGCTTGGATCAGAGAGACCTCGGAGAGGATCAGCTTTCTGCACTGAGGTATAAATAGCCCTGTAAATGAGATCCTCTGTGGTATTCTGCCCATAGAGAGTATTCCCTCCTCACTGTTACTCATAAGCCATTGCCCAACACCATTGACAGGGTGTCTTACTCTTCTTTAATTCCATCTGATGTGACTGTGAATGTTCTGGTTGTCATCTCTGAATGCTGCCTACAGGTAGAGGAGGGTTGTGTTAGCTTTACTGCAGCCCAAGCAGAGGAGGAAAAACAACCATATTAAAACCTTTATTGTTTTGCTTTTTCCAGAGTCATCAGCAGAGCCCCAGGTCTGAAGCTGGTGGTAGAAACCTTGATCTCGTCCTTGAGGCCTATTGGGAATATTGTCCTCATCTGCTGTGCTTTCTTCATTATCTTTGGGATTTTAGGGGTCCAGGTAGAGTATTTCCCTCCCCAGAGCCATCTCTAAGTGACTGCTGCAAAAGAGAAGCTGTTTTGCTCACCACCTAGGGTTAAGGTGGAAGTACTGAGCTTAAATATGTCCAAAGGGAGATTTCAATTAGGTGTTAGGAAAAGAGAGCCAGGCTGCTTTATAACTGCTCTGGGGTGGGGTTGGCATCTGCTCACTGGAGGCTTCTTAGAAGAGCAGCCCTCCCTGATGGACAAAACAGCACCAGCTAAGCCCGAGGGAGGAGAAGGAAAACACAAATACCCAAGATCTCTCCTAGCTCTGTGTGCTAGGATGTATAGAATATCTCTTCCTTAGAGAGAAGATTGTCATCATCCCAACAAGACAGAGCTGGCTTACAGGGTCATCTTCTTTCTGCATCTGAGGCAATACACAACAATATCTCAGTGCCTGAAGTTTCACCAGAGATGTTTTCCTGCCATGTATGTTAAGACAGGAATCTGAGCTGGAAGGAGAGGAATTTGAACTTGACAAACAGCTACTAGGGGAAAGAAAGATAAATCAGGGGATAGACTTTTCAAAGCCTCTTTTTTTTTCTTTTTTATTTTTGGTGCTTCTCAAATACAGCTTTTTAAAGGCAAGTTCTACTACTGTGATGGTCCTGATGTGAAAAACATCACTACGAAAACTGACTGCACCAATGCTCGCTACAGATGGGTTCGGCGGAAGTACAACTTTGACAATTTGGGACAGGTAAAGCCCTCACTGCAGGGATTTTCTGTAACAGTTCTTAATGGATGAGCACTTAACATGTATCCTTGAGGAGGGTGTGGAACCTTTATCATAGGAACAATGTAGTCATTCATCTATTGGAAGCAACCCTAACAGGTAAAATGGATCAGATCACCTCTTGATTTCCTGCAGCCAGACTTGCTAGGATTATACAATTCCTTATTTATAAGAGAGTGCTCTTTTAAAGCCACTGCTTTTACATGCAGTCGCTTATGTCTGGACCTCAAGTCACTTTTAGTCTCTTGACTTCCCCCTGTTATGTTTGCAATTGAAATTAAATATGGTGTTATATACTGGCTGAAAAGCAAGACAGCTCGGAGAAGGAGCTGGGATATATTATTGCCTTTTAAAACCCCACGATACTGGGCCAGCCTGCAATACTGATTTTTAATCATGCTCTGGTGATCAGAAAGCCTGATGTGTCTAAGCATAAGTCAGCCTGTATGTGAAAGAAAAGGAGTGTTAACAGCTCTAGTTTGCTCACTTTTAAGCCAGATATGGAAATAGGTAAAAGCATCCACAATATGCTGCATCTCTCCACCAGCCCCAGGCCAGATGATGTGTTCTGAGCTGTGCATTGGTTTTGCTGAGTGTTGTCTGTTGTGTTTTCTTTTCTAGGAACTAAAATGCAAGACCAAGCTTTTCTGTTTGTTTATTTTCTTTTAGGCCCTCATGTCCTTGTTTGTCCTCTCCTCCAAAGATGGTTGGGTGAACATCATGTACGATGGTTTGGATGCTGTGGGTATTGACCAACAGGTAAATAGACTGCAGAGTCCAGCTGTGTTGCTCTCACGAGTCTCATGCTGGGGTGACTCTGATGGTTTTGAAGTCCCAGGAAGGAGCAGAGCTATAGGAACTGACTGTATATTGGGCTGCCAAGGTTTTCTGTTCTTCATTGAGTACCATGTAGTATGTAAACAAGCATTGATGGGGTTTTTAATTTGAATGATGGTACTTGAGCTGTACTTGAGGAGCCACATGTGCTATGGCACAGCAGCTTCACAGAAGGCATGATGAATAAGAGCAAACTCACATGAGGTGGGGAAAAAACAGGAATGTTATGAAAGAGACATTGTTAAGTTTGTGTATTATGTGGCATTTGCAAAGGGAAGTCAAGAGTCTTAGATGAGTAGTACAATTGTAGCTGCAATAACACTTTCTACCTAATTTTCTCCTGCTTCTGAAGATCTCATAACAACTGAGAAACATTAACCATGAACCCACATCTAAATAAAAGTAAGCTGGAGCCTATTTTTAACTAAATTGATCTCACAGGTGGAACGATGCACATCCACTGAGTTTTATCTTAAGCTATATGAAATAAATCAGTTCAATCCTGTAAGCCCACTTATGGAGGGTAGGATGGCTTTTACAACAGAAGTATAATTCTAGTCAGTGAGAAAGTGAATGAGAGGAAACTGGGGAAAAATCTCCTAACTCCTCTCAGCCCTCTCCTCCTCCCCACAACAGTGTATTGTAGCTTGCTGCTCCAGAGTCCCCAGTACCCTGACTTACACACATCATGTCCATGCCACCTAGAATCATAGAATGGTTTGGGTTGGAAAGGACCTTAAGATCATCCAGTTCCAACCATCCTGTCATGGGCAGGGATGCCTTGCACTAGGCCATGTCACCCAAGACTGTGTCCAACCTAGCCCTGAACACTGCCAGGGATGGGGCATTTGCCACTTCTTTGGTCACCCTGTGCCAGTGCCTCAGCACCCTCGCAGTAAAGAACTTCTTCCTTATATCTTCCACTTGTTTCAGTTTTAACCCATTACACCTTGTCCTGTCACTACAGTCCCTGATTAAGAGTCCCTTTCCAGCATCCTTGTAGAACCCCTTCAGATACTGGAAGGCTGCTCTGAGGTCACCACGCAGTCTTCTCTTCTCCAGGCTGAGCTTCTCTGTTTTCTAATTCCCCATCTCAGCCCATCCAGAACCATAACCCTTGGATGCTTCTCTACTTCATCTCCTTCCTGCTCATCGTCAGCTTCTTCGTGCTCAACATGTTTGTGGGAGTGGTGGTGGAGAACTTCCACAAGTGCCGCCAGCACCAGGAGGCAGAGGAGGCCCGACGGCGGGAGGAGAAGCGCCTCAGACGCCTGGAGAAAAAGCGCAGGAGTAAGGAGATGTACCTGTCTGGTCGGTAGACTGCATTACAAACCCAAATCTTTCTGAGCCCTGCCTGCTCCCAAAGCAAAACTTTCATTTCCCTTTGGTTTTGTTTCCATGGGATTCAAGAGGCTGTTTTGTTTCGTTACCTCTTTGACGCGGTACCTTAAGTCTTGGGTTGCCAACACCCTGGAATTGTCGTCTACAAGCCCTAAGTAAAGCATTACCTGTTTACTTGGCTGGGGAGGAAATCCTCCTCCAAGCAGAGCTCTCTATCGTGCTCTGCAAGGCAGAGGTGTCCCAAGCACCGAGCGGGAGCTTGCGGTGTGACTGGGGGATGCAGTGAGTAAACAGCTCAGTGCTTACTGTGTGCATGAAGGCCAGTCCCAAGGGTAGCCCAGTGGCTTAAAGTGCCGCTTGCATCTGAGGATGGTGGATTTGATTTATTAGTTCTTTTCTTAGACAAAATAATTGTGATGCTTTTTAGAGTCCTAGCGCATGGCCCCGCATGCCATAAACGTGCTGCATGAGGGCATGAACAAACCCACAGCCCTGGCGAGAGAAATGGAGCCCCAGGATGGGGCTGTCCAGAAAATTCTTCTCCGGAAGATGTCCATTACAAGAGATGCTTGCCCCATCACAGGCTGGGGGAGCTGCTGGGACTCAGTTTGTCCTTGTACTCAGTCTACATGGAAATACTGGCCAGATGCAGGGCCATCACAGTCCAACAGAAGGCCTTTAGCTGAAATCTCCTCCTCAGTGGATCTAGTAGGGATCATCAAACCAGATCAGAAAAACACCTGAGCATGTCCTCTTTTCCTGACTTAAACTTTCCCAGGGGTTCTCATGTATTATTTCTTACCTCCACTGCTCCTTGGCAGGCTCTGCCAGGGATAAGCTGCCTATAGCATCTGGTGGGTATTCCCAGGGAAACTGTCAGGAAACCAACCACACCAACTTCCCAGCCAGTTTTAGTGAGCAGGGATAGCCTGCATTAGATGCTGGCAAGCATTTTCAAAAGTAAGTGAGGGAACGTGGCTTGGCCACTGTGATGAAAGATGGGCTTAGTCAGGGATAAGGCTTGAGTGCTTTTGGCCCTGCTTGCCACAGCAGTCCTGTGGCTCTTTGCCTAGTACTGTGCTGCTCTGTGAGATCTCCTGTAAAGACAACTGTGACAAATAGCTTGTTGTTTCCTTAATATCAAGCCGTAGCTATCCATTTCTAGCTGGGAAAACTGCAGTTAGGTTGAACAGTCTTTTCTGTGGCTCTAAGGACATAGTACTCAGAGGGTTTGCCACTAGAAACCCAACCCTCACAGCTTCCTTCCTGCTGTTGGAGTCCTCTTTTTTAGAGCCATGAGTGACCTCAGCATTACTGTTTGCACCATGATCTCACAGGGCCTTAATGACAGAGTGACCTGACACCACAGTGAAGGCCAAGCCTGTTTCATCTTAGCTAGCAGTGAGTTAAGTAGCTGGGTTAGCATGAAATCTAGATCAAACCAGCCAGCTGCAAACTGACTTTGAGTCTCTCCAGAGATACAGAAGAGTTCAAATACAATTTCATTTCCCTTTTCCCATCTTGGTTTTTGAGTTTGAAGTTCCAGCTAGGATTAGAAGTGGAAATCCTGAAGGCAGCATTTCCAACACAATAAAAGAAATCAGTTTCAAGCTCTCAAGAGTCCTCCTGCTTGTGCAGCAGTTCTCCCCCAATGTGCTGACCCAAGAAGACATTCAGATAAACTCAAAGCTTATATGCAAAAAAAAAGCTTATTTACAAAGAATATTAAGCATCTTTAGACAAAATAGACTGGGGCACAGGTAAGGAGGGATAGCTTAACCCCAGCCAGTTGCTGTTCCTGATTAGTAAGTAAACCTTATTACAGCCTGTGCTTAGACACCAAGAAGAGCTAGTCCCTGTCAAAGCGATGGACGCTCTCCCATTGCCCCTCTTTATTCAGCTATCATCTTGAAGGATAGAGTCAAGGAGATACTTCAGACCCAGGCACTGCACAGATACAGGTTGTAACATTTCACTGCAGAGCACACAGGGAGGAGGACAGCTTTCTGGAAGGGGATCAAGTCCAATATAGCAACTGAGAGGCTAAATGGTCGGTCATGTGTTGGACTTCCAGGAGGTTACCTCAGATCATCTGGCTCTGAGATCTCCTGCATGCCTCTGTTCAGCATGGACAGGTTGGTGGCCAAATATTAGTCATGAACAAGGTGAAATAAAATACCTGATACACATTTTGGAAGGTTGCTATTTGCATTTTGATGGATTATTTTTATTATTTAAATGGGAGAAGTTTTCACCTTCTGGGTAATTCAGAAGATGATGGATATGGCAGACTCAGAAAGATGTGAAATGTGGATGGTGCTGTGTGTGTGGCACAGTGTCTGTGGGGGAATGTCTGTGTACACATGCAGGGATGGGATGCTGCACATGCTTTCCACGTGCCCCTGAGCTGTGTGTGTCACCCATATGGAGGAGCAGGCGAGAGGCAGGATGAGCGCAGGAGTCTACATTGGGAAGCTTAGCTGAGAACCCTGCTTTTGCTTTAGTTACCATTTCTAGCAGTTGGCCTCAAGAGATCATAAAGGGGAAGAAGAATTAGGGCTGGTAACAAGAGTCAAATCCAGCATAGCCAACAGATGTACCTGAGCAGCACATCTGGACTCGCTCTGTCTGCTTGGCATCTTGTCTTTGTGTCCTGTCTCCTGTCTGTAATGTCCTCTGTGTGTAGCAAACCTATGTGTATTTCTGTGTATTGAGGTCTTTGGACATCTTGTAGGTATCTACACAGAGAGAAATGGATCATTGAGCCGCAGTAGGCTTGGGCTCAGGCCTGGAAATGGGTTACAGCTTATCAGTGCCTGGATGTTTTCATCTGAGCAGGCCCTGGGTACAAATCCCAGGCTTTGCAGGCTGGGTCCAGGATTTAGACCCTGTGTGCAGACCTATGAGCCTGGCAGAGGGATTGCTCTATGGAGGGGACATCCCTGCAGCAGGACACAGCTCCTTCATCAGACCCCATGCAAGTGGGATGGGGAATCATCATGTGCCTCTTTTTGGGGTACTTTCAGGAACCTGGCAGGAAGGTCCCTTTCAGCTCACATCTCTCTGTCAGACACTACCTCATACCTTTCCAACAAGTTTCTTGTTTCCCATCTGAGAGCCACTGTCATGAAGGGACAGGACAGGGTGACACCCCCCAGCCCTTGTCAGCGTGCCTTGACTCTCTCTGCTCCTGCAACGAGCATCACTCGAGGCATCAGCAACAGAGAATCACAGAATCAACTAGGTTGGAAAAGACCTTTAGGATCAAGTCCAACCATTGCCCCAAACATGGACCCAACATATCAGCAGGGTGCTGGTTCAGTGAGAACAGCCCAGCCTTCAGAACCAGGCTACAATAAGCTCAGCACTGAAAGAAGGCCCTGGGTTTGCCAGTTAACTCACACGAGTAAATAGGGCGTGGGGTTGGAATACACTGCAGAAATGCGTTTGATGTGGTTTTCAAGGCAGAAATACACAGTGTACTATTAAATATGAAGGTAAAAATTCAAGATAAACTAGAATATTTTTCTGACACTGTCACTACCTCCATCCACTCTATCTACTATGTAAATATGTGGTACTGTAATTTAACAGTCCTGCAGCTCCTAACCTTTTAATGAAGTTCTCAGAAGACACAGACCAAAACCAGCCTTCCCAGACTGAATTTTTGTATTAAAACCACATGGATCAGCTTCATCTCCTCTGTATTCATGATACAAAGCCAAATCCAACCCTCCTGTTTGTGCTGTGAAGCCCTGAGCAGAGCTTGATGTCAAGTCACGCACAAGCAGTGCTCTTGGTCTTCAGAGGCTGCGAGTGGGGTCTGGGTGATGCTGTGTGCTGAAAGCAGTGCAGGCAATGCTGGGAAAGCTGGAAATGCCTGGCTCAGCCTGGGGAGGCCCAAGCTGGGGAGCAGAGAGTGCCTTCCAGTAGTATCACCAAGTCACTGGTCTCTGGGAAGACCCCAAAATTGAAGAACTCAGAAAATAGATGCTTTTTGCTGCTTTCTGCTCTGTATGAGCGTGGTCACAGCCATGTTTCCCTGAGGCATTTCCCAACACAGGGCTGAGCATCTGGGCATTTTAGAAGGAAGAGGCCAGATTTGGTTTAAGACCAAGCAGAGATGCCTTTCACAGCACTGACTGCAAGTCTTCCTCTCTAGGGGGGAGCAGTCATGGGCAGCACAGTGGTATTTAAATGCCACAACCGTGGCTTGATCCAGCAGAAATACTTGAGCTGTAACTAAAAGTTTGGGCACATCTGCTTAGTATTTCCAGCTAGGGAATTATCAAACTATCTAGCTTATTTTTCCAGGCAGCTGCAGGTATAGAGCTACTCTGCGCCAAGCATGCATATAAACCCATTAGGGCTTTCTAATGTTTCATGCAGAGGAGAATAATGGAGGAGCTGTAGCTAGCAATTGAAATGCCAACCTAAATGCTTTTAAGCTAAGAGACAGTGCTTCATTAATTTTCATGTCAGCAGAATCAGCAGCAAAGTAGTTTAAATACTCTGCAGAAAGGTGAGGTTCAAGCCTCAGCCAACATCTAGAAGCAGGGTTGAGAAAGGACTGTGCTTTTCCTTTTATGTATATTTGATGGTTTCTCCTTTCCCTCCTGCATTTCCACCAGTTCAAACCATCAGCGGCAGGGATACTTGTCTGTGTTTGATGTAAGTCTGCTAGTTGGCTGAATGGAGACTCATCCCAGCAGCTGTTTTCCTGGAAAACCCAGGCCCAGATTGCATTTTGCCTGCAGTAATTAATGATGCATTAGATCTCCCCTGTTTGCTGTGCCCGCATCCCCATGGTGCACTGTTCTCATACAGGTTCTCCTGCAGGTTCCGCATCTCTGGCTAAGCAGGCTGTGCAACAAGCACTTAACACCCAAACTGAGGAGAATAATGTAGTATATCCTCACTAAGAAGTAAAAGTGTGTGTCTGAACTGAGAGAAAGCCAGAGCCACTCACTGTGCTGTTGATTGAAGTAAAACTCCTGTTCTTAAAAGGACCGGGAACGAACACTGACCCAGCAGAGATGAGGGCTTTGGAGCTCTGAAATGCAGCCTCCCTCCTGCCCGAAGTGGGTCAGAGCTGCAGTGAAGCTGTGTGGCTGACCTCTCACTGCTTTCACTCCGCTGCAACCTATCTGCCTCCATAGGCTTGTCCTGACCCAATGTTAGCATCACCAAAAGCAGAAGCTGGCCTGTCCTTCCTGTACACCCCTGCTCACCGTTAGCCTCGCATGAGCAGCATCTCCTCTAATGGACATTGCATGGATTACTGCACCAAGCATGACTGTGTTGTTGCACGTGTTTCAAACTGTTGTCAACTTTATCCCAGACTGTCCTTATACGTGTTTCCCCAGGAGAAGTTTCTTTTTCATCTGTTAACTTGGCTTCAGGGACGTAGTGCATCCTAAACAAGAGTAGCTGCAGTCACCTACAGCCTGTTCTCCTTCTGTGCTGCTACCCAGCGTGTCCACACACCACACAGCACTGCTAATGCTGTTCTGAGCTCCATTAATCAACCATTTGTTGTTAATAAATAAGTCTCTTAATACAACACTTGACTATTTGGGGTATTCTGGGACCACCCAACAAGCTGATATTTGGCATTTCCAAGAAGACATTTCCAAACACAAACCCAAGAAGTCTGTTGCAATCCTGAACACACATGAAAGCACATTGTGCAGGCTCAAATAAATATTCTACTGCTATGTTTTTACTAGTATTTTTTAAACACAGCAGATCAGCGGAGCTCAGTAGCAAACACAACTCTACCAGTCCAAGATGACCGGTAGGACAAAGGCACGTGGCACATGAAAGCAAGAGAAAAATGTATCCAAAATGACTGTGTTTGCTTTCATCTTGTTTTTCCACACCCATTAGGAGCGAAAAAGCAGTCTTGGTGGCCCTGGTCAGAAGGAAATGTTTTTCAAATGCCTCCACTCCACTTTTATCTACCAGAAATAGGAGCTGAAAGAGAGCAACAGATTCAGTTTCCCTTTATCCAATTTTAAGGGTTTGGACTTGAATCTGGCATCAGTTTTGCTACCAAAACAAAACCCATTTCAAAAGTCACTTTAACTGAAAGATGCCAGCAAGATGAGAGGAGTGGAAGATGCATTTCAGGAAGGCACTGAGTGCTTTTGAACTTACTTACCTCCTGATTTCCAGCTCTTTCCTAGCTCCTTATGCTGAATTTGCCAAAACATGAGCAACAAACCCACTCTCTGTTAAGACCAATCCTGCTGTGACTTAGTATGACCCAACATGTCTCTTCCACTTGCAAACTCTACAGCAATGCTGACTGTGACCTGAAGTACACTCTTTGAGTATTTACATTTCTGAAGTTTGAGAAATATGTGTCTCCATCTAAGCACCCACAACCATCCTGTGGTCATGGTCTAATTTAAGAGAGACACGCAGTAAATACAACTTGGTCACAGGGCAGTGTCTAAACTCCCTCCTTGGAACAGCCTCAGGCACTTGGTCATCTGCAGAACTATCCCCATTTCAAAGACAAGAAAAGAGTCCTGACCAGGGACAGAGATATAAAATTCACGTGGTCATAGCCTGGGTGGTGTTTCAGATACAACCATGCCCTTGGTTTTATATTTCCAGAGGAGCTTGTGCTGATGGTCTTTGTAGAGGCAAACGCTGAGCACCCCACGCCATTGCTGTGATGCTCTCCTGTGTGCTATAACCCTCACGCATGTGCCCTACTTTGCCACAGGCATTGCGGTGTCTTCTTTAGATCTTTAAAATATGCCAAAAGACTTCTGTAACAGAAGCTGAGCTCAGGGTATGTTCTCTTATGAGTTACCTGACATCAGCGGGATGAAGAGAAATTAGACCTGCCCTGAGCCTTTCCTCTAAACTGGAGTAGAAGCTTTGCTGGGTTTGAAGCTTCTCTCTTGGCTTTGGGTCTAATTTCCATCCTGCTTCTCACCTTTCCTGTGACGAGAGTCCCATGAAGTGGAGATGTTTTCCTCTAGTTTGAGACAGAGCAGTAAGGACAGAGAGTACTTGGGGGAGAAAAAGGACTCGGTTGTCAAAGCTGTAGAGCTCCATTCTGCAGGCACAAGAGGTTTGGCTCAGCTACTGCAGTTCTCAGTGCGAGGTGGAGTCACTTGGCCATCACACATGGCTTGCTTGAGCAAGTTCTGTCACAGGCTTTGCCCCGCATTAGGGTGTGTGTAAGACCTGACCTGTGGGCCACATTGCGGTGGTTGCCAACCATGCAGCAGGGCCTGTGTTCATTGTGTTGCCTTTCTGTCTCCTTTTCCTGCAGAAGCCCAACGCAGGCCTTACTACGCTGACTATTCCCCAGCGAGGAAGTACATTCACACCCTCTGCACCAGCCACTATCTTGACCTCTTCATCACCTTCATCATTGGAGTCAATGTCATCACTATGTCAATGGAGCACTACAACCAGCCAAAGGTATGAACTGCACATCAACGTGTTGGCTGTGAAACACAGCAGCAGGGGATACCAGAGGACCTGAGGACCATACACTGTTCCCTTGAGATACCATTGAGGTCTGCAGCCAGCGCCACTTCCTTGGGACCATTTCCTGTTGGTTGAAAGCTTCAGCAGGCTCCAGACTCAGCATTACAACCCATTCATCTTTAGGCCAGCTCTACCATTTGGGAGTCACTTGCCTCAGCCAAAAGCTTGATTCCCATTGCTTTTGTGTAAAAAAAACAGAGAATAACAGAAAGGGAACTAAACTTTTACTAGGAAAACACCAGGCCAAATATTTCCTCTTCTGATCCCAGACATGACTGCCCCTCAAGCTATAAAACAGTCCAGAGTTTTGGAATATTCCACTAACAGATATAAACATGAAGTTAATGCATGCAGAGCAACGTTTCTCTTCCTCAATTATTTAGAATAAACCGACTGTTAAGTACAACCCTTCTTTACATATCATAAAATCATTCTTTCCTAACAAAACCTTTGGCATAAATCAAACAGCCTGTACATTCGCTGCGTCTATTAATGTTCCATTCCATTATTCACAGAGCTCTAAGCTCAAGATTTATTTTCTAGTAGTGCATGGTCTGCCAGGTAACCTGCAAATGCCTTCTGGATGCTAAAGCCAGAGGGGCACCAAGCTCCAGGGTAACGTGTGTGTGTTTTACACCAGCTGACTGTGTGCAGTTCTGCCCCAATAATTCCTTTGCATAACAGCCTTTGCTTCTCGTATAAATATTATTTATCTGGATTAGTTCTTACTTACACTTGGTTTATGTTCCTGTAAAACAGAGTTGTAAATCTGAATGCAAACCATCATAGTTAATATAAGAAGTCAGGCTCAGGCAGTGTGCTTCAGGTGAAATAGTAAATTGTCCCAAATACTTTATAGTTGCCATTTCATTTTAGGCTCTGGAACAAAACCAGGTGTTGTAATGCATTGAGGAATGTCAACATCCAAAAAGCTTTGAGCTCTTGTTCCCAAATAATCAGTGCATGGTCATCCCACATATCTGGGCTCAGCAAAGCACAGTCACCACACACACGTGATGAGGAGAGCTTTCCTGTGGCCTGAGGCTCCCTCTGTCAACAAAGCAGACATTGCTTTGCAGACCCTTCTATTGCATTTCATTTCCAGTTGTGTCTGGTTTGATCTTCATTGTTGTCTTTCTTATTGTAAGAGACCTATATTGCATTTAACTAAATTCCCCCTTCCTCCCTCCTCTCCCTAAATCCCACGCAACCACAGAGCTGTTTCAACTCTGCAATTATCTATTTTAAGGTCCCATCAAGATTCTTTTGCTATTGTTGGCCTACAATTGCAATGAAATCCATTATAAACACTCATCATCTTAAAGTATAAACACTGTGGATTCCTGACTTCCAAGGGCAGCAATGTGGAGAGCATGAACATTGCACCAAATATGGCCATCCTCTGCCCAGCTCTAGAGATGTAACATGGTTCAAGAAGGCAAGATTTAATCCATCTCCAACATTATTTCTTTTTCTGAGCATTTGAAGCAAAGCCGTTGTCCTAAGGATTGCCATGCTGGAATAAAGAAATGATCCATCAAGTCTTTTATTCTACCCAAGGCAAGACAGTTCAGAAGAACTTAATTTTGTTAGATAGGGAAAGGATGGAATTTCTCTCTGGCCCAGACTGAACAATTTGTGCACTGAATTTGGAGGATTGATAGCTCTTGACTAGCATTAGTGCTTATGAGGGTTTTGTTTGCATCAGTGTCTAAGCCTTTAGTTGAGTTTTGGGGTGTGATTCAGCGCAGTTTTGTAACTGAGCTCTGCAAGCTATTACGACTTTACTTCTTATATCTCTGTGTCTATGCCATCCTTGTGCCTGCCAGTGCCTCCTCAGGAGGTCTAGGAAAGGATAGGTTGGGCTGGTCTAACCAGTGTCTCTCTTTTCAGTCCCTGGATGAAGCCCTGAAGTACTGCAACTATGTGTTCACCATAGTCTTTGTGTTCGAGGCAGTTCTGAAGTTGGTGGCGTTTGGGTTTCGAAGGTTCTTTAAGGACAGGTGAGAGTATTTGAAACTCCTTTGTGTTTGAGGTAGAGCCGTTATTGACCCAGTTTCAAAGCCAGATGCTGGGTAAATGTAGCATCATTATGACTACACTACATGCTGTGTGTGAGGAAGAGCAAAGGGCTGTCTCTCCATAGGTGCAAACTTTATAGTTTAGGTATTAAACATTCTAAGAACTGATGGTATTGCTTTACAGAAGGAATTTGGGGAATCTTACAACATTCTGAATACATTCTTTCCCCCTGTATTTGCCTCTCCACCAGGTCTGACCAGCTCACCTTAGAGGTCAGAAACAATTTGTTGGCATCAATGCAGTCCTCAAAAGAGTAGTTTTGCCAGCCTAAGGTCACAGAGTCCCTCAGAACAGGTCTCCTTTGCAGTCCAAATCAGTCATTGGGTAGATTGCTGCCTTTGTAAAGCCTATGGCAAAGACAGAGTTAGTTGTGTTCAGCCCCGCTGCCTTCAAATCCCACCTGCAATGACCTAGGGATTTTATCCTGCCTCATATTTAGCCAGAAACAAATGTGTATGAAAGCACATTGTAGTCTGATGACTTGCTGGTGGGGAACAGGGTAAGATTGGACACTTTTCCACATGATCAGCTTGTTTGTTTCATTTATCCTGACAAAGTGGTTGAAAGCTGCAATGAGCAATATGAGTTATGAGGGTAATTGTGTAGTAAAGACACTCGATTTCTTGCTGTCTTTCTTGTACTGGTGTGGAAATATCAACAAAATATCTATAAATCAGTGGAGTAATTCAAAAGCCAAGTGACATAACATGGGAGCAGATGTACTGCATCAAGCAAAGGTTCCTCTAGCCTAGTACCTTGTCCCTGAGAGTGGCTCCAAGTAGATAGCAGAGGGACAGTAGGGACCAGAAGGTAAGCAGGGACACTTCCCAGTCACAGCCTACCGCAGCTTGTGTCTCAGAACCAGGCTGTGCCAGCTGCAGTGAGTTGATTTTGTACCACATAGATCATCATGGTCCCAGATGTGAGAAAGGAGAGGCATTTGGGATTTGCTTGTGCTTGTTATTAACAGTTAATTCTCTACTCTTGGATGTCTGTCCATGTATGATCTTTGTCCTTCCTCTCTTTGTCTCTTAGGTGGAATCAGCTGGATTTGGCCATAGTTCTGTTATCAATCGTAGGAATCACACTGGAGGAAATTGAGATGAATGCTGCACTGCCCATCAACCCCACCATAATCCGCATCATGCGGGTGCTGAGAATAGCACGAGGTATGGCCTGCTCCGTAGGTCTCCAGCCATCCCTCAGACACCTCAGGAAATGCTTTGGCCATTTGTTCTTCTAGCCCTGCTGTTTCAGTTTGACTTGAGAGCAGTTGGGTGATAAGATTGCAAAATGTCAGATCAGTGATGAGCTGGTGGGGGTGGGTTATGGGTGTTTCTAGTGACGTCTTAGATTGGTCTCTAATTCAGATCTAGGATCACAGACCATTTACACTCACAGCAGACAGAAGCAGAAAGCACTGGAGAAGGGAGCATCAGAGCTTGAGATGATGTTCTTCACGATGAAGTATCTCCCCATCACTCTCCCATTTTCCTGCTACGGCACAGTGGACTTTTTGTGGCTTTTGTTCCATTTTACTGATGTCCTTAACATTAACTGGTGTGTGAAATAGCCAGGATGTTCAGATGTTCTGTGAGCCCTGCCAGGATGCAGTGAGCTTGCTATCTGTATGAAGAGATGCAAGAGAGATATAAACCCTCCCTACAAGATCTTAAGCCAGATTTTCTTTTATGGATTTTACTCACAATATTCCCTAGCCCTGCTGACGAGGATTTGATTCTCTTTATAGTGCTGAAACTGCTCAAAATGGCCACTGGGATGCGAGCTCTCCTGGACACAGTGGTACAAGCACTTCCCCAGGTAAGCTCCCAGACTTTATCCATGCTCAGTTTGTTCCCCTTGGCAGACTATGCCTTTTGGGCCTGGGGGCAGCTCTGTGCCACTGTCTTTGGTGGGCACTAAAAGCCACCTGTGCCTTGGTAGCAGGGTGTTGCATGGCACATGCTGCTCACATACTGTTAGATGGAAGAACCACAATGATGGAAAGTTAACAGAAAGCCAGTTGCTGTAGGCAGAGCTCATATAAAACACAGATTTCACTGCCAAGTTCAGGAAACACAGGGATAGACAGAGAAAGCTGTTGGTGACAGCATTGGAAGTAGACAGCCTCCAGCTCAGCAGTTTTCTTTGTGAGACAGGAGCAACCATGTTTATTGACACCTATTGACAGAGGAACTGCAGACTATAAAAAGCAAGTAGAGATGATAAAAGCTTGAAGTGGGGTTTCCACTCACCATATCCTCATGAGGTGCAAGAGAAACGACGATGCTGCCAGTCATAATATTCGATAGGATCTTTCCAGTGTTCAGTTCCTGGCACTGCTTTTTTATGGATCCATTTATTTGGAAAAAGAAGGAAAGAAACCTTTTGCTGACTTGCACTCCTCCCTCAAAAAGATCTGAAGCACATCAGAATTCCAAGAAGTTTAGGGTTCCTTTGTTTTTAAAACCTTATGCTATTTAAGCTGTGTTCTGCCAGTTTGTAGATTTAATGGTCTGCATCCCAATCTTTCAGTCTTTAGGGTCAGCTCAGCTGCCTATGCATTCCATCTATCACCAGGATGCTGTATCCAGGTGATCTATATTCCAGACATTACTGGAAACATTTACTGCCACACTTTACCCAGAAGTGAGTACTAAAAAGAGGTGCAAAACCATGAAGAATGAGGCAGAGGAACTCTGCAGCCTTCTTCTCTAAGCTGGCAATTCAGAAACAGAACTTCTACCATGCACAGGGATGGTCTGACAAGTCCTTAGTTTTCAACCCCTCCAAAACATCCCATAGATGAATCACTGGAAGGAGTTTACGAGCGGTCCCACTATGTCCTGATAGAAGGTAGTGTAGTATAGGGAGAGCCAAGCTTTCCCTCTCCCAGCCCCACAGGCACAGGGAGATGGCAGCACACCATGGTGGGCAGTCACATCTTGATCAGCTGCCTGCAGAGGGATCACATCTCAAAGGCAGGATGATACCAGTGTGACTTGGCCAAAAGCAGACACCATGTAGACTTCTCTTCCAGAATAGGAGTGGCCACAGGGGATTCAGTAGAACTAGTAAATGTAATTCCCCAAATATACCCCTATGAGTTAGTTGCTAAGTACAAAGAAGCCTGTGGTCTATTCAAAATGAACTGGAAAACAAGGGGAATTTCTTTTTCTTGGAAAGACCCATTTACTTTTCATCACTGCCATAAAGATGTTTCTAATCTGACACATTTGCTCTATGGTATTCAGATTTCCTTCTCAGTGAAGGATTTTGGCTGAGACTAAAGCATGGAATTTACCAGCCTGACCCCTGTTTTGGCATTTCAAGAAACCATTTGATTTGTGTCTATTTCTTTTTCTTTCAAAGCCATTGTGATTACAGAGCATATTTTCTCTTCTCTTCTTATTTTCTCTCCACCCCAAACAATAGGGTGGCTACAGGCCAGGCCTTTTGTTTCCTTAGGGTGTTTCTGCAGTTTATATTCAATCCAAAGTCTCTTGTAAAGGGGAATCCCCAGGGATATTCCAAGCAGATCTTGTGCAGATAAAAATGCTATTTTGTCCTCCAGTGAAATGCAGCAAATGAGAAGAGAAATTTGGGAAGACCTCTCTGACAACAATCACGCTTCCTAAAGCTGCAGCTTGCGTTTAAAAGGCAGGAGCAAAGTTCCTACCGCTATTAAAACCACAGCTGGAAAACCCTCATTGAATGTGGCTGCAAAGTGACAAGAAAAAATCCTTTTCTGTTTATTCATTAAGATTTCCAGGGAAATTCTTTGTCTGCTGTATGTAAAATGTCCATTTATGGCCTTACAATGACAAGGTATTCTCATTGCTCTACACTTCCTTCTTTTGGGGTGATTTTCATCAGCTTCCTGTTTTATTCAGCAGCAAATACAGCTTGAGTAATACTTAGAGAACCAACTATCACCACTCAGTACGAAGCAGGTTTTCAAGACCTCTTTCAAGTGTTTTCCTCTTCTTGATGAGCTCTGGCCCCACTAAGGCATTATAATGAATTACACCACTCCAGTGCTTCAGCTGAATATTCCCTTGTTCATACATCTGGTGGCTGCACTGCTTTTGTAAGCAAGGTCTGCTCTGTAGACTCCTATGTGATGGTAATCCTTTAGTGCTTTTCCCATCCCCTGCTTTCCAAAGGACAATAGTAAAATATGGAACTTTCCTAACAAGATCTGGGTTCTTTTTCCTTGTTTTTTCTCACTTGGTCTATGGATGGCACATCAGTTAGATGCAGGACTATACCTCCTATAGAATCATAGAATAAACTATGTTGGAAAAGACCTTTAAGATCATCAAGTCCAAGTCTTTGTCTTCAAAGCTTGGAACACCCCTAGATGGATTCTCTGCTAAGAAAAATGTGAAGAACTCCTTGTTCTATCAGTGCCCAGAAATCAGTAGTTTGCTCCTGTGCAGGAGTTTAACTCTTCCTGCTGCTGCAATTCCTGTGCTTATCTCAGCTTCAGCTCTTGAAGAGGTTTTCTGGCATTGTCTGACAGCAGCTGTGGGACAGAAACAAGTCTGCTTTTGGCCAGATGCTGAAAACCCACAGTGACTGTGAAGCTCAGACAGCAAGAATAGAAATGTCTTAGCAGCAAACACTGCAGATGAGGCACGGTTTGGAAGATAGGTATGTGCTGCACGCTGGGGGGAAATACAGAGATGCCCAAGAGATCTGAGTGGTGAAGCAGAAATCAGTAGGTAAAGAAGCCACCATTCTGCTGGCTGTTAACACTGGTGGATACCCAGAAAGGGAGCTCATTCAGTTCAGCCTTGTGGTTGCACCAGTGAGATTACTTTATCCTCCAAGGTTGTCTGTCTGGCCCTTTCCACTAGTCCTGGAATCCACACAGATGGCCTCCATTTTC
This sequence comes from Psittacula echo, assembly GCF_963264785.1. Taxonomy (NCBI): domain Eukaryota; kingdom Metazoa; phylum Chordata; class Aves; order Psittaciformes; family Psittacidae; genus Psittacula; species Psittacula echo. The sequence continues at coordinate 2,530,363 of NC_137739.1, forward strand.
CAAGCAGACAAATGTGTCCATTTTCTCTGGGGTCCAGTGCATGAATAAGCCTGTTTTCCTGCTGCCAGGATTATTGCTTTGGCTGGAGAGTGCTGGAAGGAAGATGAGGAGGACTTATGTCCTTGGAAAGGATTGGCAGAGGCTTAGTTTTATGAGAAATTGCTCTTGACAGGCTTCCCAGATTGCTGTGTGCGTTGCCTGCATGAACAACTGAAATGCCAAGGTGTGGGCCAGTGATGCAGAAATAATTGATGTCAGAGCAGAAGAGCCACAGGAGGAACTATAGTGTGCTTCAGCCAGCCATTGCAGGAGTGGGGCACCAGGAGACACATCTTTCATCAAAGCCTCTTCCAGAGCAAGAGGATCTAGAGAGGTTTGAGTAGGATCACACATCTGGAAGTGCAACAGAGGAGCGGTAGTGCCCGTGTGGCTGGTGTCCTGTTCTACATGATCAATGCAACACCCTTGCACATCAAGCTAACACAACCTAAGATAGATCTGTCTTCACTTAGGGCCTAGGTCAGAGGTTGGGACATGCAGTGGTGTTTAGCTACTGCAGTGTCAGTTAGGAGAAGGCAAAAAGCTAATAGCAGGGATGTCTACAAAAGTGAAGCAAAGACAGCCTTTCCAGGCCACGCAAGGGCAGTGGAAGAAGGGGTTTACTGGGTGTGTGGAGAGGAGAGTCACTTTTCTTGCCACATTCCAGGGTTTTTGCAATGGTAGATCACAGATCAAATAGGATGCACTGAGGTAAAGGCTGGTAGCTCCTCATAGAGGCCCTCCCTGCTTCTCTGGGTGGGATGGAAGACTCTGCCTCTCTCCCCACAGCATCCCTCTGTCCTAGGCATACAGACACTTTTGCCAGCAGTCCATAACAGCCAGGATGCCAGAAAGCTCAGGAGGAATCACAGATACTCACCAGTGTCTCCATCTTCTCTTGTGGCTTCTCTGAGATACTTCAGGGTACCAAGACCATCTCCAAGATGTTCTTCATCTCCTACAAGCCATAGTTTCCCCTCAACACTGGAGCCACAGCGAATGATGGATAGTCCCTGGCTGCCAGAGAGAGAGGTTATCTGTAGTTTTCACTGCCCGGCCAAAGGCACCAGCCCATATCAGGGGGAATTTGATGGATAAACAGAGCATGGGCTGACCTGGTCAGTGCTGCTAAAGCAGAACCACTTCTCAGACCCTGCTTGGGTGATTGGCTGCCAAAGCTGAGGTTGATGACCAGAGCTGGATCTCTGTTCCTGATGTCCAGCAAAGGCATTCCAGCCTTTGGCTGCTGGAGGAAAGTGCCTGGATGTGCTCCTGCCCCCTCCTGTTCCTCCCAGAAACATGATTCATGCACAGTCTTTTTCTTGTCTGGTCTCAAAAGATCTCAAAGTGCTTTAGAGACATTAATTCTCCATCCACAAGGGTATTGCAAATGGGTACGTTGAGTTACAGGAGAGGAATGACTCACCCAAGGTCACAGACACAGATAGAGCCTGCCTTTTCTGCTGCTCAGCAGCCTCTGGCTGACCTTGTTACCTCCACCTCAGCCCATCTCTGAGAACATGCCCTGGGTCCTTCTCTGTGCTCAGGCCATGGGCTGAAGAGGGACGTATACCAGAGAGCCACGGGCTAACACTGACAAAATGTTACATCTAGCAATGATTTGTACTAATTCAACACAGCCAGAAGCTGCACAAATAGACCAAGTGGTCCCATCACCCATGTGAGGACCTTTCACTTGCTGCTGTCACCTGCATCTCTCTTTCACATAGCCACGTTTCCAAATCACAGTCACTTCCCAAGAGAAGCATCAGCTGAGCTTTGGAACTACTCTCACCATGGGCAGACGCAGCCACCAACAACCACCATATTAGCAAACATACGTGTCAGCATATGCCTATGGCTGTGATGCCTTGAGCCTACACAGCAAACCCATGAGCGTAAACTAGTTTTTGAAGGACTTGTTATGAGACACATTGGTTCAGTCATGTAATTAGTCGTGATACAGAATCTTCTACAAATGCACACTAGAGAGTAGGCAAATGGCTTATGAGCAAATGTTAGGTCATAACATGCTTTGCATGTTGAGAGATAATAATTTTGACTGATAACCTGGTAATAACTTTGATGTTAGGCTAAATTCCTTGAAATTTCATCAGTGCCAAAAGTTTGCAGACTGATTTATTAGGCATTAAACCATCAGTAAAATATTCAGCTTATAGGCTGCTTTGAAACAAATCCAAGATCTTCCTCTGCAGTGCTACAACATTAGGGTCTAATATACACTCAACCTAGCACTTTTCTTCCCTTTAATTCCTTGCTGCTTTGCCTCCCCAGCAGCGTATGTGGGTGCATTTGCAGTGTCCCTGTTTTCTTGTGTTTTCCCATTTACAGTCATTTTGCAGCCTTACAAGCCATCAGTGTCTAGCAGACATGAGTTAGGAAACACTACTGAAGAAGACAGTACATGCAGATGAAATAATGAAGACCAGCCATCCACCTCCCTGTATTATCTCTTTTATTCCCTGGAGGATAGTAATAACGTTAGTGGAATTGCAAAGCTCTCTGTGTAGTAGCCAGTTGAAGCTTTATAGCAATTACAGCCTCCACTGGGTGATTTGACTGTTCCCATTTCTTTAATATAAAAACCCCCTGTTTCATAAGTGATATCTGTGTTAATTTTCTGATAACAGGTATCATATTGATAACCTTTCTAAGGAAATTAAGCAGCATGATCAAATATCCAGCAAGCAGTGCTGCCTCAGAAAAGAAAGCTGTCTCAAGCTGAAGGGTTTACTAGAAGATACCTTGGAGATCATGAATCCCTCAGCCTGAGTACCTGAATGACCACCTTAGTTTTTATTTAGAGATGAAATGATGATCAGTATGTGATCACTAAATCTCCATTACAAGCTGAGAGACACAAAGCGTTTAAAAGTGGCAGGAAAGGTAAATGTGACCAGAGTTACCTGAAGGTAAAATGCAGATGCTTAACTGGTCGAGTTACTCTGCCCTTCATGTTCCCTGCCTGTATCACAAAAAATCCCTGTTCTTTGAGATGTTGTAAAGGCTTAGACCCACGTAGTGATTGACTCCAGTGTGGATAACTGCAGTGCCATTGTTACTAAGAACCTTTGTGTTCCCTTTAGCATCGTTGCACTTCTATTGCCATCCCTTTCAGCCACCTTGCAGGGCATGTTAATACCTAATAGTAGCACACCACACAGTGTTTGAACTGCAAGGTGCCTGCATTTAAGCTTTGGTATATGGAATAAAGCTTTTGAGCCACTGAAAGCTAAAATGCAGGTAGTTGTTGTTGAGAAATATCTGTGAAGTGGCGAGGCCAGGAGAGCTTTACATCTTACTGCAGCATATGTTGCTTTACTGAAAGCCCTCCAGGCTAAGGAAACCTTTGCAAACCAGGCAATTCCTCTTGTGGCTTGAGACATGTCTTGTAAATGTCACTGCTCTGAAACCCTCAGCCTTTGTGCTCAGAATCTCAAACCTGGCAAACAGAAGGGAAAAGCTCTTAAAGCTCAAACCAGAGCACCAGGTCACTTAAACTACCGCTGCACTGAAGTGCAGTGCTAAGTGCCAGAGGCTACAGCTACAGGTTGGCCAAATTACAGATGAAGGCAGCATCCAGGTGAGTGGAAGGGCAATGGAGAGGCCACAGAGCCTCAGATATAGCTTTGCATGTGGGAATCTGCTCCTTCCTCCACACAGAAGACTTCTCTGGGTCTATTAAAGCAGAAGCGTGAAAGGGGAGCAGGGTGCTGGATCAGGAAAAGGGAAAATGATGATTCCCTCTTTAGCTTGTGTTTAAAATGTGATGGAGCTATTTAATTCATGACCTCAACTTGCCTGACCCTTGTTCTGCTTTCTCCTTGTGTAGGTAGGGAACCTTGGCCTACTTTTTATGCTCCTGTTTTTTATCTATGCTGCCCTGGGAGTGGAATTGTTTGGCAAACTGGGTGAGTAATGTGCCTGACGCAGCTTATTTCATCCGGTTGATGTTTATTTGGTATCTAGCTGTTTCCTTTCTTCTGTCCTTCATCCTTGGGCCTTCCTTAGCTTCACAGCTCACAGCCTGAAGATGAAAGTTTTCTTTTGATCTCAAGGTCGCAGATGACACATGAGGATGTAATACAGAACCTGTCTAATGTGCACATGCACACACGTTTAGAGATTTATGGCTGTAGAGGAACTATTTATTGTTTAAATATAATTGTCTAGCATGAGTATATTTGCAAAGATGGAAGTTTGCTACTTATGGCACAACATGAGTCTACAAAGCTGGATGGTGATCAGATTTGTGCTGGAGAGATGCCACCATAAACACATCTCTCAGAGCTTCCACCACACTCCATTAGTTTTCTGCACTTGGCTAACATTGCTCTTCCAGCTGTCCAAGTCTTGTCTGTCCTTTGTTCTCAGCATCACCTTCCCCTTTCTACATAAATCAGGAAGCATCCACTGGTTCCTGATTGTCCAGCACCATTTATTCCTCTGGCTTGAGAATGCCATGGATCTGATCATGAATGTGTCCAAGACTAAAAACAGAATCTGGTGGAGTCAGAGAGGAAACACCGTAGCCCTACCTTGCCCAGCTTAGTTAGGCCAAAGCAGTCACTGCCTTTAAACATGCTGTTGAAAGGAGATGTGTCTGCCTCCTCAATGTTAGCATCCTAATTAGGCCTTCAAGAGTATCAGAAGGGCCCTTCCTCCACAATGCTTTTATAGCTGTCATTAGTCCCCTTTATGAGCCCAGCCCTCTGCTCAGATTACACGTGCTTGAAAGCAGAATATTTCTTTCAACTAAAGACAAACTATTTTTGCGGTCTCCAAGAAATTCAGGAAAAAAAATTACTTTTGCATCCACCCCAAAATGAAATCCTGTGGGGGCTTTATTACCCATATATATACATATGTATATATATAGATGCATGTTTGTTATATAGGTGTGTATTTGATATATAGGTGTGTATTTGTTCAGCCACAGAGGTGAAAAATGTCTTGTTCACAGAAGCACCTTCTGCTGCTCTGAATCCTTTCTGGTTTCACACACACACCTTGCTAGTGTCAGCCCCCAGGTAACCACAACATGTGTTAGAGACTGGGAGAGCCCTGATCATGTCTGGGGCAAGCTGCAGGCAGTCAGCACAGCGCTTCCCGTCCCAATTTAACTGGGTAATACTTCCACTTCCTTTTGTGGATCACTGCTACTCCCTGTCAGCCACAGAAGTAAGAACCTTCAGTGCTTACTCCCCCAAGACTGGTCATTTGGGGGTTGTTGGGTTTGTTTGCTCTTTTGGTTTTCCTTCCTATTTGCCTCTGAAATAAATAGCTACTGGTGAAATGCCCTAGCAAGAGACATTGCTGCCTGTGTAATGAATCTGTGTTCTACGGAAAGAGGGATATGTTCCATTTACATTCATTAGTATATTAATTCTCCAGGGGAAAATGTCAAATTGCTTCACTTTATCTCAGTGAAATATCCCTCATGGTAGATGCACCCTGCAAAAACTAATCAAGACAAGGACATAATCAAGAGACAGAGGGTACTGTAGAGCAGTATTTGTGGAGACAGCTCAGCAAGTCTGCTTGTTTCCACCTCCTTTTAGATCTCTTTGTGTTGGCTCTGCCTGTTGGGGTAAAGACAAGAGAAACGTTGGTGGAAGAGGCCTCTGGAGACCCTCACCCAGCCTCCCACTTGAAGCCCCATCAGTAGTAGGTCAGAGTAGCTTTGTCCAGCCAAATCTTGCAAACTTCCAAGAGCAGAGCTCACCTGCCTCTCTGGTGACCTGTCCCAGGGCTGTTGGGTCTTCCAGGTGAAAACAACCTTCCTAATGTCCAACCTGGACCTCCTAAGCCACAGTGTTGCTGTCCATTATATCATCTGCCTCCACTGAGAAGAATTTGGTTACATGATCTCCTCAGTAATCATGAGATCACCCGTTAACAGTCCTCTCTGATGCCCTCATGACATGTCTCAGGGTCTTAACACCAGGTTTGGGCCTGTTCTGAATAAGCACTGGCAAACATGGCTTCACTGATGGGCTTCTGCTTCTCTCTCCTTCAGACTGCAGTGAAGAAAATCCCTGTGAAGGTCTGAGCCGGCACGCAACGTTCACCAACTTTGGCATGGCCTTTCTCACCCTCTTCAGGGTGTCTACAGGGGACAACTGGAATGGGATCATGAAGGTCTGTGCAGTCTCTTTCTGAGTACTTTATTCTCTCCATAGATACATAAATACAAATTTCAAACAAGCTGAGGCAACTCTTGTGTGAAAACAAAAAACATTTCCTATTAAAACATCAAAATTAAACTCCCCCATTTAAAATCCAGGTTTATTTCAAGTGATAATTTACCCTAAGTCTCACCCAACCTGAAATGTAATGCTTTTTAACATATATTTAATACTTTAGGAAAATTATGCCAGTTCTTGTGGCTGAGAGGAGGAACCGTGTACCTTTGGGATGGAACATCACCCTCTGTTTTGTAGATGATGTAATTCATGGTGTCCGTATTTTCTTCTATCCATTTTAGTTGCACCCACAAGCCATCGTGTCTGGGATGTTATATTGATGTTTCTGTATTTGGAACCCAAACAGAGCCCCAGCACTTATTAATCCCTTAACCTTACTCTCGCTGTTGCAGGATACTCTTCGGGAATGCACTCGGGAAGACAAGCACTGCCTCAGTTACCTCCCTGTTATCTCTCCTGTCTACTTTGTCACCTTCGTCCTCATCGCACAATTTGTCCTAGTCAACGTGGTGGTGGCAGTGCTGATGAAGCACTTGGAGGAGAGCAACAAGGAGGCCAAGGAGGATGCTGAGATGGATGCTGAGATCGAGTTGGAGATGTCCAGAGGAGCACCCACCTCAGCCACCAGTGGGAGCAGAGGTGCAGTTGCCCCAGAGGGCAGGGCACCCTACAGAAGTCAGGAGATCACGAAGTCAGAGTCAGCGCTGCAGGTGAAGCATCAGGCCCTGGTAAGAGTTCACACAAAGCATTTGCTCTTCTTGTGCTCAGGGTAAGGAGGGGACACTTCTCACCAGCCACTGTGGTCTGATCATCAGGCAGCAAGACCCCAAGTGACACAGAGCCAAAGAGGCAGGAGACAGGGCAGCGTGGGAGGACGACAGCTTTCCTGGGTCCCCTATGGCAGAGATGTCACCACCACCTCCACATCTTGAGTCATTTTAGGAGGGCTACCTGAGGAGAAAGGCTGCTTGAGACCTCTTTTCCAGGGCTAACACTGTCCTGACCATTGTTCTGGTAGAGGGTTCAAATTCAAAGTCCATCTCTTGCCCTTTCCAGTTCATTCAAAGGTTGTGAATTTTCAGTTCAGAACTATAACTGCCACAGGTCCTTGTCCTGCTCTTCCAATGCATCAGTCCTTGTCATTTTAGCATGGGCAGCAGCTCCAGGGAATGCTGGCAACCCTGACATGGATGGCATAAATTCCCTTCACACAGACACAGATATATACTGCTCAGGGTCTTTTTAATCCCACTTTGGGATTTCTAGAGGAAACTCAAGCCAATCATGATGTGCAGCTTAGGAGGGCATGTCTGGCACTGGTGCAAGCATGTAGCTTGTGCTCTGCCTAGGGCATGGCTGACTTGGAGCCTGGAAATTGTCAGAGCTCCTCAGCAAGAACCTAGAGGTTCCTGGGATATTCCCGACACTTCTGCTCTCTGGTTTCTGTTAGTCCACTAGAAAGGGCAATCAGAAGTTGAGGGAAAGGAGGGGCACAAGATAATTGTCTCCTCCCTGTCAGCAGCATGTGATGAGAAGTGAATATGAAATTGCTTTGTCACCATGATCACAAATAAATCTACTGCAAAATCAATGGGGAAACTGAGATTAAATTACATTAAATTAGATTTTTGTACAATCTATCAGACTCTATTAAGTCAAGTAAAAAGAAATTTAGTTACACAGCAATGGGGAACTCACTATTTGAATGTAGTTCCTAATAGGCTTTGCTGCAGGAAAATGGATCATAAACACTACGGTCAATTTATTGCCTTTCTACTTGGCCTGAGAGGGATCCCACAGTGAATAGGCTCCCACCTCGGACATCTCTATCAGGTGCCTGGGATCCTCCCAAACCCTCAGGCTGCCTGTAAAGACCTGCTGCTGATCTCTCCCTGCTGTCTCCTCAGCCAAGCTCAACAGGGTAAAAGCATTGAGTAATTTATCTTGGGATGTTTCTCTTTAGGGATCTGATGGAAGATATTTGTAAGCCAGAAATGTGTGGAAAAAACAGATCTAAGGAGACCTTTCTGTGAGCACCAGACTATCCAGCAAGGGATCTCAGGCCCAGCTTTTGGTAGCAGAGAGGGAAAACAGCCCAGGAGAGCAAAGCAAAATACTTTTAATATAAGACATGCAGCTGGGAAGATGTTTTCAATCAGTCACTGGGAGCTGGCGTTAAAGGAAACCCGAGTGATTAGTTGTACTTTAGATAACACGAGCAATTGTGAGGGGAATGTGTTCAGGATCAAAATCCTGGAGCCACGTTGCAGGTCCTGTTCCAAGGGCTCCTGCTCCCCCGAAACTTGGCCATGTCATGGCACCACCTCTCACAGCTGCTCCATCAGCACTGCAGAGACATCATTTGAGTCCCTGAAGCTTCCTAAGGGCCCAGGATAAATCTGATATAAGGTGCCTGAAGTGGCAAGAGCTCAGAGAAGCAGTGAGGGGTCAAGTTTAAAGTTTATGAAGTGCTCTGTCCAGGCACTTCCAACCAGACCCATTTCACAGTGAGAGCAAACACAGAGAAACCCGTTTTCTACCCCTGTATAGGCTCCATATACATGCTGCCATGATGTCTTCTCCTTCCCTCTGCCTCCTGCCATGTGGCTGTCTTCTTCTGGGGTGTGTGGTGCCCAAGATGCCCCATGTTGTAGGAGAGAGGCCGTGGGGTTCGCAGTGGTGTTAAAGTGTGTGTTTAAATGTCTGCCTCTGTGTGTGTTTTGGGGAGATATTACACACATCACAAGCAGCTCTGGGTACCCTCTGTCAGCATGGCCAAAGACTGACCAGTTTTGTCCATCTATTCCAGAGAAGCCTAGAGGAGAAGGGCATCACCACCCAGGCTGGGCTGAAAGCATCCCTGGGAAAATGGGAGCAGAACAGTGCTGGCTTTCTCCTGTGTTTAGAGAGCGGGCCCCATTTTCCCGAACCTTACTTTTGCTCTGCACTATTCAAGAGTTGACTTAGTGGTGGGTCAGTGATGCCTCATTTTACTCCAGCTGCAACCTGAGCTCTCCATTGAGCCAGCACAGCTTCGGTATCCTGTTGCAGTCACCAGGGCCGCAGCCTCTCTCTAGGACGCCAAGAGGAACATCTGCACAAGGCTTTAAACCAAAAAGCAGATGAGAAGTAAATGGCTGTAAGTAAATTCACCACCAGGAATGACCCCCTCTCCCTGTCTCCTTGCTTTGCAGGGCAGCGCAGCCTCTCTGAGGCCCCAGGACTCTCAGAACCTGCTGACTGTCCGCAAGATCTCCGTTTCCCGAATGCATTCCTTGCCCAATGACAGCTACATGTTCCGGCCAGTGATGCCAGCCAAAGCCCCCTTCCCCCTCCACGAGGTGGAGATGGAAACATATCCCTGCAAATCCCAAAGAGGTACTGCCCATAATGCTTTCCCTTCCTCCTCCTAGCTGAAACCGTGCAGCAGCAGGTACAGGTGGTGGTTAGATGGGGAGTAAGCAACCCATACTGAGCCAGGGCTTGCTTCCTTCATGTGATTCCATCACCATAACTGCTCAATGTCATGTTTTCATCACGTCCCTGCATTTTCCCAGGAGAAAGCTGGTGGCTCAGGTTTTTAGCTGGGGAGAAGTGGGGCTCCCCAGCAATGTCAGTTGTAGAGGACAAGCATTTAGCTGAGTAAAAGGGTGCAAGCTGCACATTTCTTCTGATCAGCCCTGACATCAATAAAATCAACACGAATAAAAGCCAGAGTCAGGGTCACTTCCTGACAGAGCTCCTTTACAGCTATGTTTTCAGGCAGTTTTCTGTCTCAAAGCAGTATCTTTTTAGCACAGTACATTGAGCTCAGAGATGCAGGAGTTTCTTTGGGAGCCGTAAAGATTAGAAACCACTCTCCAGTGCCTCCCCAGCCTGGCCTTATGATGAATCTGGAAGAGAGACCCTGCAGTCAAGAGAATCATGAGCTACACAGAGCCTTTGAGTATCCATTTACCCAAATACATTACCCTGCAAATACCTTTCTATCTCTTGTCGTGCAAGTTGGTTTGAAGGGGAAATCAATAAGAAAGAAAATATCTGCCTCCCTAAAAGCCCATGTGCTTCTTGAGTGGCTCTCAAGAACTCACCAGCCTGGTTTCCTTTGATGAAATGTTGTTTGAAATGCAAGAACTTCTTGGACAGATGAGTAGTGGCTTTGCAAACCACGGTGGGGCTGGCAAGATCTGCTCTGGTTTCCTTGGGTGCAGTAACTCTGTATTTGTTCAACCTCTCTGGACACCAGTTAATGTTCTCTGCTCAGTATTTAGTATTATTTCACCTGCACATTCTTTGCTAAGCAAAGAAAACAGAGGTTGAGTTTCACAGCTGCAGTACTGGGGATGGTTTTCATCTCTGTAGTGAGTGTAAATCAGGATTTATACCAGTATAAAACTGCTGTGGTGTTGGCAGGGATGGGGAGAACTCATCAGGAATTTGCCCATGTTTCCCAACTTTCTCTCTGTGAGCACTTGAGCAAGGGATATGGCAGGGATTTAACTGCATCCAGTCAGCATCACCCAGAGCTGTGCTGCTTCTGAGCTGAGCAGACTCTGATTTAAGGCACACTCCCGTAAGTTACATGCAGATAAAACTGAGCACACGAAGACTCACCTTAGCATTTGTGCTTTCAAGGACTTGTGAATGTCAGTTAAGTTGTCTGATCTTCCAATACTTCAGTGAGCACACAGTGAAAACACTGGGAGATGACCAGATCTTGTGTTCCTGTGATCTTAGATGCAGTTTCTTGATTGCCTAGAAAACCAAAAGAGAAAATACACAAATCCAGAGATATTCTGTGTTTCTGACTCTGCAGTTTAAGAGGGGTTTGGGATTTCCTATACAAGATCTAGATGGAAGGCTTCCAACAGAAGGGAATTCCAGCTAAGCACAGGGAGCAGAGCACAAGGGTTTGATTTCATGACCATGTTTGTGACAGATTTTATGACAAAGTTTTTCTGCATCATAAAAACCATTCTGTAAAGCCTGGATTAGCACACGAACAGCACAGGCAAAAGACTTAGGGAGAAGTGGGGTGGGAAGCTCATCGCTCTGCTCTTTCTGTGGTGATCTGGAGGAAAGCTGCAAAAGAAAAATGATGGAACACTAACTTTTCTTCCTTCCCAACAACAAATCTCTTTCTGAAAAGCAACTGCAATCTGTCTGGATGGCTTTTTGTCATAGGTTCAAGTTCCCCGACCTCTGGGCGAGATCTCTTGAAGTGATGGATAGCTGTGTTTTGAACGTGGAGCTGCAATGTAGAAACAGACGTTGGGTTTCAAGCTAATGAGGACAATAAATCCTGCAGCCAACAAAAATAACAAGGCAAAAGATCTTTCAAACAAGGCAGAACTGCAGTAAAGCAGCACCACAGAGGGGCTGGGGAGGAGGGATTGCCTTTACACTCAGCCAGGGGACCGGGAGCCTTCAGGGGCATGAGCTCAGGGACTGTCAAAGCACTTGGTCTCTATGCTGCTGATCAGACCACGTTCAGCAAAGGGCTGCTACCTGGATAGAGAGTGGGGATAGTGTTTGGGCTGTAATGAATTGGAAAACTGCCCTGTACATCACTGGTGCCTGCTCCTGGAGAAGGCAGTGGCAGGGTGCCCGCTGGCTGCTCCAGGCTGTAGGTTAGACCTGTAAGTGGAGCTCTGGAGGCTCCCGTGGTGCTGAGCAGGGCTGCTCTTGCCTCCATGTGGCAGAGCAGTGTAAGCATCCCTGGCAGCACTGCAAAAACAACCCAGGCATCCCGACACAGACTTCCCTGATCCATGTTCTCCAAATAGGCAACATCCTTTCACAAATCCACCCAAATCCATGCTACCAGGGAAGTGGCAATGGAAGCGTTTCATATGCCCTTTATTTGCTGCCATGTTGTCCTGGTAGCCACCGTCTACCCTGAGTGTTGCAGTATCTGCAAGAGAAGATGCCTGTTACCTGTTGTCTGCCTCAGACCTCCACATCCCCATGCCAGTGGTGGTGACTGCTCTCTGTTCCCCAGGGTCCATCACCTCCATCCGCTCCCAGCCCGTAGGAACATGCTCCTCTCTGAGAGTGCCAACGGAGTCCCTGCAGCTGGCAGTCCGTTCCCCCAACCACTGGAAGATCCTTCCCCCACACATCACACCTCGATCTCCTACTCTCAACAAGCTGCTGTGCAGACAGGTGAGAGGCCAAGAGCCTACAGAGGTAAACTTCATAGTCACCTGGGTCCTTCCCTTCCTTTCCAATCCCCTTTGGGGTTTCTTTTATTGGAGCTGAGAGGAGCGTTCCACTTTTTAGAACGAAATGTTGCTGGTGCCATAAATGTTAATATACAAGTGACACACAGGGCAAGGCCCTTTTTACCTGCTTTCATCTTTGTGGATGTACTGTTCTATGAAAGAATAGCTAAAGCATAGAGAGAAGGTGCCCCATTCAGCTTTACCAGTGCAGTGAGAAGCGTGCAGTCAGCTCTACACCCTCTCACTTCAGACAGATTCCATTGACTCAGGATTTGGTGCTGGAGCAAGCCCAAAATCATGCAGACAGTCCCAGCAGATACAAGCTCTGCACATGTAGGCTCTGGGTCTGCTGGTGAGCAAACCTGCGGCCTCTGGTCAGGGAGGATCTGATGGGGGCAGGCACGATGGGGAAGGGGTGGGGTGATGCACAGTGCGTTAGACCCTCCAACTGTTCTGCCACAGACCATGTTTCATCCCTGGAAGTGCTCCTGACTCAGCAGATCCCCAGGCTCTCACCCCATCTTTCCCTCCTTACCTTCCAGGAGACCATTCAAACAGACTCCGTGGATGGGCAGACGCCAGACCGCAAGGAGAGCCTGCAACCAGAGCCTGGAGAGACGCTCCCATCAGCAAAGCAGCCTCAGAGCACCTTGACCCCCAGTCCCCTCCATCCCACAACTGCCTCCCTGCCGGGCACCCCTCCACGCTCCCCCCCGTGTTCCCCACACCGACACCCCGGCACCCTCACACGGAAGCACAGCTGTGGCCAGCACGGCATTCCCAGCCCTGGCAGCAGCCCCCCCAACCCCGAGGGCTGCCTCTTCGAGTCCTCAGACCTGGCTGACGAGGAGGTTCGCCACATCAACAGCTCAGCCAAGGACTGGGGAGGGGAGCACTCGGATGCTGGGAGCCGCTCGACTTCACCCTTCATCTCCCCAGCCCCATCTCCTGTGTCCCTCAAGAACTGCAGCACAAGCAGCCTCGCCGGGGGCAGCAGCAAGGAGAAGGACTTGAAGAAGTTTTACAGCATCGACACAAAGGGCTTCCTCAACAAGCCCAGCTGGGCAGACGACCAAAGGCGGCACTCCATCGAGATCTGCCCCTCCATCAGCGATGGGGACTGTAGCTTCGAGGACCCTGCTGAGGAAAAGCAGCGCTCCCCTGCCCACATCCAGATGGAGTCTGAGTACATCCACGGAGCCCGGAGGAAGAAGAAGATGAGCCCGCCCTGCATTTCTATAGATCCTCCCATGGAGGATGACAGCGGCGCGGCCCCTCGCACCAAACCCTCTGAGAACAGCATGCTGCGGAGAAGGACCCCATCCTGTGAGTTCCCGGCTTACAGAGAATCCCTGGAGCTCGCAGAGAGCCAGCCTGGGGAGGTGGCTTCCAAAGCAGAGCGCCGGGGGCAGCCCCCGTGCCGTGGGGAGCATCTGACCATTCCCAACTTCTCCTTCGAGCAGTTGGATGGCGGCTCCTTGAGCAACCTCTCAGATCTGGACTCCCGGGCGGACGCTGCCACTTCCGAGCTGAAAAAGCCGGATCACTTACAAACTCAGTGGAGCAACGCTGAGAAAAGCAAAGAGCTCCTGGGCATTGCTAAGAGCCCCCTCCGGAAGCAGGACTTGGTCCCTGTGACTGTTGCGACAGAAGAAGACATAGATGACCCAGTATAGCTTTCTGGGAGGGGGGAATGGGGGGGTCGCAAGGGCTTGACACCAATGTGGGGTTCCAAAGCGAAGGGATGGAGCGGCCACGGTAGGTCGGTGGCTGCTCGCTCGGGTTCTCTCCTTCCTCACAGTCACTTGTTCTTAAGCGCTGGGGAGGTTTGCGAAACATAACACACAGAGGGGGAAAAAAAGAGGAAAACCAGCGGAAAAGGAACCAAACAAATGGCTGGAAGAGACGGTGATGGGTGTTGGGTGGGGGTGCAACATGGATTGGGGGGGTCTTTTCTAAAGGGAAGGTTGCCTCCGTGGCCTCAATCACATTGATTCGGGTTCAAGGTGGTGGTGGGGATTTGGGGGGTTCTCTTAGGGGTTTGGTTGGTTTTGGGGGGGGGTTTTTTAAAGATGCTCAACTTTTAACAAGGCACCTTTTAGAGATGTCCCGTGAGGCGGGAGGGCCCGGGTGGGAGCTGTACATTGTCTGTATATCAGCACTTATATACATAGAAATAATGTATTTGTGAGATACAAAACAAGGGGAAAAAAAAAAGGAAAAAAGACCAAAAAAAGAAGAAGCTATATACCCACAAAAACTCTCTCTTCATAATGCACATATTTTTATAGAGAAACGATACTGGGTTTTGCATTACATGTGACTCTGCAACTGGGTAGTGTTTCCTTGGGGTTTATGTGGAACTAATGATTACGGCCATTCGTTTTCCAACTGGTTTCTCTTCTTTCTTCATTCACCTCCATTTCCTTCCTCTCCTTCCCTCCACCATCGTCCCACCAGCTTCGTGGCACAGGTGATGCTTGAAACGTTCTTTTGTACTTTAGAAGTTGTCCTTATAACAGAGAAAGAAACCAAATCACTACTGAATTGTAGCCAGTGCAATAATGAGTTCTTCATTCCCGTCTGTACATCTGTCCTGTTGCTTCTTTTTTCTTCCTTTTTTGAACTGAAATTCAGGTGAAATGTTGCAATAATCTGAACTAACGTGCACAGCCATGGTTCCCTGTGGAAAAAACCTATGGAAAACCAGGAAAAAGCTAAATTTACAGAGACCTAAACCCCACCAAATGAATAAATAGTAACTTATTTAAGAAATGTATTTTGTTTACTGCAGTTCACAGTAAGTTATTGCTCCAGGATGTAAAGGTGTAAAGCGCTGTCTTAGGTGATGTTCTTTGTGAGCATTGAAGCTAATGCTTTGTCCTCCTCGCAGCAGAACGACTTCTGTCCAGCATCCCTCCTCACCCTCATGGCCGCATCCACCTCCCGTCGCCAGCGAAGCCTCCAGAGCAATCCAGGTCTCCTTTAACTCCCTTTCTTCTCTCTTATTTCACAGTTTGGGGGCTGGGTTTTCTCTTTTAGCCTCCGATCCTGCCCTCTCCTCACCCTCATCCCAACCTTTCACCGTGGGGCAGCTTCACCGTGTTCCATCAGAGCAGCACCCAGCCTGTCGCGAGGACGCGCCACCAGCGCTGGATGAGAAGACAGACAGGGGGGAAAGAAGCAGTTAAAGCAGTAACTGTTGAAGCAGTGAAAGCAATGGGGTTTGTTTGGTTCATTCCATGCCTCATATTTATGCATCCACATATATCTTCTGTTATTTATGCATCCATTACTCAAAAGGAAATGTATCTTGTTTCACATGTATTAAACTGTATAAACTGGAAGCGTGGCCTCACTTTGTACGAGGGTATAGCCAGAGGCTGAGCCCTGCTCCAGCCCTAAGGTCTCATTGCACCCCCCAGAGCCTGGCATTCCCTGAAACCTCTTTTCCAAGCATCCTGGATCCGCACTGTTCCCTTCCTGCTGATGCTCCCACTCTGCTCCAACAGCAACTCCCTTCCCTCATGCAATAGCCTCTGTATTTGGAGTGGCTTCGTGCCTCCAAGCACCTGCACCGCTGTAATTAAGAGTCATTTGGGATTAGTGTAAATAACTATTGAGTCTTGGTGGGATAGGGAGGAATTCCAGGAAAGCACCATAAAACAATCATTAATGGTGCTCTGGGGATGATGGCAAATGCCTTTCGATGCAGTTTAAGCAGCAGAATGGGAAGGAGGGGAGGTGAATCCCCCTGTGCTGGGCTAAATCCTGCCTGGAGGTGCCTGGTGTGTCCCTGGGGAGAGGAGGAAGCTGCATTGTACTGATTACCGCTGGAATTACTTGGCTTTGCTGGGAAAGGAGCATCCCTCGTGCCCATTCCTGATGTTTTACCTGTGGGAGCCCCTGTGCTCGGCAGGAAAGGGACAATTCCCAGAGCAGCCCAACCCCAGTGCTCCTGAAGCCACCACACACTGTAACCATGAGCAGGGAAAGCCTTTTTGCAACCCCCCCGTGTGCTTCACACTCCTGCTCGGGGTTCAATGCTCTGATTTGGGCTTTTTTTTAGCCTAATAAGGCACAACTTTGCCAAAAAGAGCTCCTAAGAGCCGAGGATCCTGCCTCCAATGGGATTGTTCTTCCTTTGGCAGGAAACCTGGCTTCAGCAGGAATTATTCCCAGCATAACAAACCCCTTCCCTGCTCTGTTTGCTCAGAGCTCCTATTAATTGGTTTTAACAACTCCCCTCTTTACAAAGGAGATGGTTCCTAACAGGGGATGTGATTGTCCCGATGTCCTTCTGGGCACATACTGGTATTATATCCACTCTCTCTCATGTGAAGCAGTCTCCATCAGGCTGCCTGCAAGTGGTGCCTGAGCTCAGAAGCGCAAAGCACCACGTCAATGCAATGATAATGCAAGTCATTATTATTTAATCAGGTTGATTTCTACTTAGCATTTTTAATGACGGTTCCATCGTGTTCCCTGGTCTGGGCTTGCCCAGAGGAGCAGGGCTGAAACACGGATTGGAACTCACCATGTTGAGGAAGAGGCAAAGGAAACCATCCCGAAGTGACCTGAAGAGGCTTTGGGTGCTCTCTGGTCCAAGGTTAAATCTCAGACGGCATCAATCTGGAATTGCCTTTGTCAGGCTGGGGAGAAAGGAAGAAGAAAGCATTAAAAAAGCCCCCACCCAAGCAAATGTGCAGCATCCGCAGTGCTGTCATCACCTGTCAGAGCTGCAGCATCATACAGGTTACATGGGTACCGATAAAAACCTGCTATTTGTACAGGCTTTCTTAGGTTGAAGGGTTAAATGGCCTTTATCCCTATACAGCTTTAGATAAGTGGCTCTGTATTAATGGCTGGGGCCATCTCAGCTTCCTAAAGGGGGAAAGGAGGAACACTTCCTCTAGAAGGAACACACTTCCACTGGAGCAGCTTGCTCCAAGCCCCTGTGTCCAACCTGGCCTTGAACACTGCCAGGGATGGGGCAGCCACAGCTTCTCCGGGCACCCTGTGCCAGCGCCTCAGCACCCTCACAGGGAAGAGCTTCTGCCTAAGAGCTCAGCTCAGTCTCCCCTCTGGCAGGTTAAAGCCATTTCCCTTGTCCTGTCACTACAGGCCCTTGTCCCAAGCCCCTCTCCAGGTCTCTTGTAGCCCCTTTGGGCACTGGAGCTGCCCTAAGGTCTCCCCTTCAGGAGCCTTCTCTTCTCCAGGCCTCCCTTCCTGGCTGGCTCGCAGCATTCAGGCACAGAACACAAC
Organism: Psittacula echo; assembly: GCF_963264785.1. Lineage (NCBI taxonomy): Eukaryota > Metazoa > Chordata > Aves > Psittaciformes > Psittacidae > Psittacula > Psittacula echo. Next base: position 2,548,118 of record NC_137739.1, read on the forward strand.
AGCTCATCCCATCCGTCTTCACCCACATACCTTCTCACCAAAATAAACCTCCATGTATATATATATGGAGTAATATATGGAGTAATGCATGAAGGAATACATTCACTCCCATGTGAGTATACTCAGCAAGAATTACACCAAGAATATCCTCCTCTGATGCACCATCGATGCTATGGGAGCATCCTCCTTCCATGCTGTTGGGTTGGAGCAGGAGATGGGAAGAGCCGTGAGAACAGAAGCAAAAAGCATTAAGACAAAGGGCAGGGAAGCTCTGCAGCCTCTCACCACGATAAGCAGGGATGAGTCAGACTGAATACAACTCATTCATTGCAGACAAATGACACCATGAGATGGGTTCAGTGGCCATTTACCAGGTAAATACTGGGATTAAAGAGAAACCTTGCTGCTGTGCCACTGCGTTCCCATTCCTATCTCCCCCACCTTCCCCCAGTGCCTGTTGGAAGCAATGGCTCAGCCCCAGGGTTGTTCTAATCCTGCTTGAAAGGGTGATGGTGACAAAGGAGCTGCTGCTTGGGTACTCCCAGACTTCCAGTGCTTCCTCACAGGCAGCATGAGGAGCCTTTCCAAGGCCGAGGCCAGCCTCCATCCACTCTCCTCCTCACTCAGGTGAGTGTGGAGTCAATCCCTATGGGAGCAGGATGCTAGCACCACTAGCCACTCCTGGAGCCCATCACCCCGGCAGCAGGGCAGCCTGGCTCTGGAAGGCAGGTCAAGATGCATCAGCTCGATTCAGAGGCTCTTAGTGACAGAGCTCTAAGTAATTTGGGTTTTCCCAACCCCTGGCTCTTTCTGGGAGTGAAGAAAACAGAATTCCCTTTGCTGTTCCATGTGCCTTGCGGATGGAGGTCAGTGTCCTTCTGGAACCAGGCCCCGAGGTGCACAGCATCTGCAAGAGGTGCTCGGTCAGTGAGGAGCAGGTTTGTGCCCTTCTCCCCAGCCCAGGGAGGATTCCCATCGCTCCCTTCACATCTCACCTGAACAGGACAATTCCGAGGGAAGAGGGGACGGTTTCACATGGCCAAGAGGAACGCCAGCACCGTTCAATAGCGCCCATGGAGCACCACGATCTGTGAGCTTCCGTTATGCTTGGGAATCAAGGCTCTGATGGATCATTCTGTTTTCCAGCAGGTAAAGATGCTTCCTTGCTTGGGATTTCATTCGTGGACAAAGATTACAAATGCAGCCCATTACAGCAAGAGCGGCATGGAAAGGAGGGAAGAAAAAGCTCCTGTTATGGCTGGGAGGGGATAGAGTCCAGGTACAGGCGACTGCTCAATGACCCTTCCTGCTGCCAAGGGGAAGGCTGCCCAGTGCTGGGATTGACTCCTCCAGCAGCCGTAGATCCCTAGGGAAGGAAGGAACCTTACACTGGCTCTAAGCTTGCTCTGCAATACCTGGCGGCCAAGTCAAGTCTTAACTAAACAGCACCAGGCAGCTCGCTGGGAACGGGTCTGGTTTTGCCCTGATGGGTTTTATCCCAGAGGAAGTTTCCCCGGATGTATCTCAGAAAGGATGGGGAGAAAGGGTAAGATCTGAACCATTCCCTCCCATCCCTCCTGCTTCCCCCGTTCCTCTCCTGCCCAAATTGGTTTGCTGAATGTGAACAGAGAAAAACCAAACTCGAATCATGGAATCGTGGAATAGAATCTTGGAATCAATGAGGTTGGGAAAGAGCTTTAAGATCACCAAGTCCAATCCTTACCCCAGCACTGCCAAGGCCACCACTAACCCATGGCACTGAGGGCCTCGTCTCCACGGTGTGTGAACACTTGCAGGGACGGTGACTCCTGTTCCAATGCCTGAGCACCCTTTGGGGAAGGAATTGCTCCTGATTCTAATGTTTAAAGGTTAATAATTGACAATTAATAACAATTAATTAAAAATAATAAATTTCCTGAATATAATAAAATAAAACCTGAACAATCCAATTGAAACGCTGACCCGGAGTCCATCTATTGGGCTATGGAAGGTTGTCCAATACAACCCACACCAGCCCTTCCAGCCGAAGGGGTGGCATCTTGGGCTGTCCCTTTGCCTTAAGGAAAGACACCTGCGACTAAATCACTGCGTGGCACTGCAGAGGAGCCGAAGCAGCAACGCACCCGCTCCGGCAGCGGGGAGACGAGACACGGAGCGGCGCAGTGCCCGGGATCGCTCCCAACGAGGGAGCATCGTGTGGGATGCAGAGGATGCGAGCGGATGACCCGCCGGTTGGTACCCTCGCGATGGAGCCGGCCTCTCCCTCCCCTCACATCAGTGCAGGTCGCAAGGGGGCCCTGCAGAGGCTCCAATTCCCAAAGATCCCGAAGATTTCCTGCCTGGAAAACGCTCTCTGGGTCTGGTTCCTCACCCAGGAGCGAACGGAGCCCGGCCGGCAGCAGCACCTAGTGGCCATGTCCTTAGCGCCTGCTGGGGCCCCGGTCCCCCGTCTGTGCTTCAAACCGGGCTTATTTGGGTTGATGTGGGTCAATATCAGACTATAATAAATCAAAACACGAGGTGATGGGAAGGGAGAGCGGCCGGGGAGCCTCACACCCCATGGTGGGGCGGATTATGGGGGTTTGGGGCTGCCGGTGGCGTTGGGAGGATGCTGCTGGTCCCGGGGGATGTGGAGCGGGGTCTGCCCGCGTTTGGGGGCGATTCAGTCGTGTTTTAGGGTGATTCATCCGTGTTTTGGGGCGATCCGGCCGTGTTTTAGGGCGTTTAGAAGCGGGTTCTGCCCTGGGCGCTCCGCGAAGCGTGGCCCCTCCGCCGCGCCGTCCGTGCCCATGGCAACAGCGGGGGCGCGGCGCGGACATGGCGGCCGCGGGCAGCCCCAGCGTGTTCCTGGTGTCGGTGACCGGGCAGATCGAGAGCGGGCGGGTGCGTCCGGTAACCCCTCATCCACAGCCCCGGGACCCCTCACACAGCCCGGGGCTGGCTCCTGGTGGCGGCGGTGGCGGCCCCGCTGGGCCCGGAGCGGCCCCTGGGCCCTGCCGCTCCCCCGGCACAGCCTCTCCTCCTCTCCCCGCAGTTCCCGGGGTTCGATGACCTCTACTGCAAGTTCTGCTTCGTCTACGGCCAAGACTGGGTCCCCACCGCGGTAAGGACGCGTTGTGCACCCCCGAACCCATCCCGCGCCATGGGTGTGATGGGGTCGGTGCAACCCCCCCGTGCATGCCACGGGGAATCAGGGAATGGACTGGGTTGGAAGGGACCTTAAAGCCCATCCAGTTCCAACCCCCTGCCACGGGCAGGGACCCCTTCCACTAGAGCAGCTTGCTCCAAGCCCCTGTGTCCAACCTGGCCTTGAACACTGCCAGGGATGGGGCAGCCACAGCTTCTCTGGGCACCCTGTGCCAGCCCCTCAGCACCCTCACAGGGAAGAGCTTCTTCCTTAGATCCAACCTAAATCTCCCTGTTTCAGTTTGAACCCGTTACCCCTTGTCCTGTCACTACAGTCCCTGATGAAGAGTCCCTCCCCAGCATCCCTATAGCCCCCCTTCAGACACTGGAAGGCTGCTCTGAGGTCTCCACACAGCCTTCTCTTCTCCAGGCTGAACAGCCCCAATGTTCTCAGCCTATCTCCATATGTTCTCCAACCCCAATCATACCCATATCCCTCTTCCGGCCTTGCTCCAACAGCTCCATGTCCTCCTTGTGTTAAAGTCACCAGAACCACACGCAGGGCTGCGGGGGGGGTGGAATCACCTCCTTTAACCTGCTCCCCACAGGGCCTGGAGGAGGGCATCTCCCAGATCACCTCCACGAGCGACGTCTCACCCACCACCCTCGTCTGGAACTTCCCCATCGACATCACCTTCAAGAGCACCAACCCGTCAGGCTGTGAGTGCCGGGCATGGGGCGCGGCTCCTGCCCTGAGCTCCCCCCTCACGTTCCCTTCCTTTGCAGGGCCCCAGATTGTCGTGAGCGTCTACGGACCCGACTTCTTTGGCCATGATGTGGTCAGAGGTTATGGAGCTGTTCACGTCCCCTTCACCCCCGGAAGGTGAGGTTGGAACCTGGCTTTCAAGACAGAGACAAAGAGGGGTTTTCCTTAGGTACTGCTTGTTTCGGGATCATTCCTCTATCTCCTTATCAGGTCTTGCCTGTTTGGTACAAAGAACAGGGATTTGCTAGCAGGATATCAAATAATCTCTGGTCATCCTGTAAAGCCACAACTGGGATGTGGAAAACCCAAGTATGGAATGCAATACATCTCCATCAGCACGCTCAGCGTGTGCTAAGCTTTCAGTACCAGAGATACACTCTTCCTATATAACAAACACTCCTATATAACAAACATATATACACTCTTCCTATATAACAAACCTTTCCTTGTGGGAGGGAGATGTTCAGTTATCTCATGAGTCTGAAATTCCAGCACCTTTATGAAGAGAAGTCTTTCCAGTGCTGTTTGTTTCATCTCTCAAGTCCTGTGCACCTTGGGTTTGTTGTAGGCATACAAGAACCATCCCTATGTTTGTTCCAGAGTCCACATCCAGGCTGCAGCAGTTTACAAGGTAATAATTAAAGACTCTTTTGTTTTAAGTCCCTGCTCTTGGTCACAAAGATATACACTGGGGCATACACGTGGATGCACATTTGGATCTTAACCAGAGTTTTATAGGTCAAACCATGCTTTTAGGTGTCTAAGTCTTTGAAGAGCTCTCTTATGTTAGCAGTGATGCTGACTCCATTTATTCATCTCTCATTTGGACACTGTTGGTTTAGAAAGAGCTCATGTCAGCAGAGCAGGCTGCTACGTGAGCTCCTGCACTCAGTGGCAGCTCCGTGTCCCATGGGTTCATTCACGTCAGTGATGTGACTTGCAGAGGTGCTGCTTAGACTTTACTCAGCATTTTAGTTGCCACTGGATGCTAAGGAGGTTTGCTGCAGTCCAGCCCTACATCTCACTGTAGCTATGGTGAGTGTACGTTAGTGTAGCTGCGTGTTTGAAGTATCATAGCTTTGGTGGTGTTCTGGGTAATTAAGAGCTGAATCAGTCTCAAAACCATCTTTGCCGTAGGAATATACCATCTAGCCCGGAAATAACCTGGATTTAAGATGTGTATGAAGTTGGATTCATTTCTTTCCTTAGAGAGATAAAACTTACCTTTGATCGAAGTTGATCAGCAATAAAGGGAATCACTCTGCGAAACCCTGCTGCAGACAAAAGCTGGGAGTCTCCTTAAGCCCCCCGTTGTGTTTTTGACATGCATTTAACGGGCTGTATCAGACCTGAACACCAGTGACGTTTCTATTCTCTTCTCCAAGCTGGTTCACAGGGAGACGTCCGGAATTTACTGACCCCAGAGTGGTGGCACAGGGAGAAGGAAGGGAAGGTGAGTTCCTGCGAGCTCCTGACTACAGCCCATCCACAACAGCCGGCCAAAGCTTGGCCATCCCCTTGTGCTGATAAAAGACTGGTTGTTCCTGTTGGGATGTGGGCAGCCAACATCTATCCAGAACCCTCTCCTGACCAGTTTTATTCACCTCTTCTCTCTCCTAGTGACCAGGGTGCGCTCTCAAGGCTTTGTGACCATCTCCTTCAACGTAGTGACCAAGGACATGAAGAAGCTGGGCTACGACGTGACCCCAAGCGACATGCAGGACCCTTCCCTGGGGCCTCTGACAGAGGGGATGCACATGTACTGAGCTGGGCCTCATGAAGTCTTCAAAGGCTGACAAGAGTTCAGAGCTTTGGGGCTTGTTGTGGCAAAAGGAAATGAGCATCTGCCTACACTGAGAAATCTCATTGGAGACATCAAAATGTCATCATTATTAGGAAAAATTTCAGTATTCCAAAAGAAACAGAAGCCCGTGAGTCTTTGGAACAATTACGATCATCCTTTCAGTAAGATACAGGTTGAAATGGTATGTAAATGAATGTTATCAGCTACTATTTAGCCTTTTTATATGTAATATCAGACTAGCTCAAAATAAGACCTGTACAAATACTTTTTAACAGCCTTTTGTACACTTTTTATACACATAAAGAATAGGAAAGTTCAGAGTTGTAGCAGTGTTCCTGTGTTTCAACCAGCATTACAAACCCAGTGCTCTTTACTGATGCTTTTTGTGGTAGAAATGGGAAATGGAAGCTGCTGCACATTCCGAAAAGGGAGGAATGTGGAACTGGTCCAGTAAGATGCACACAGGCTCCTCTCTGCCTTGTGCCTCCCTCTGCAGAAGCAGCAGCAGTTCCCTTTATAATCCCACATAGACCTTTAGAGTTTGTGCAAGCACTTCATGCACTGCAGACACAAACCTTCCCCACATTTAGCAGTGAAGCAACCTGCGCCTTTGCATCTAGAGCAAGATGCTGCCTCTTCCAGTTCCAGGCTTCATTTCTGCATCAAGGGAATTAAAAAGGGCAGCAGTTTTAGTTTAGAGGTGTTAAGGAGCCCCTGGTGTTAAATGTATCCTACCTTCTGGTAGGACAAATTACATTTTAAGTGCAGATAGTGATTAAAAACTAAGCTTTGGAGAAGGCTCCGCAAAGGAAGTTGCGCTGTGTGTGGTCATGAGCAGGATTTAGCTCCAAATTGGGTACCAGCTGCATCGTGCTGCACAGGAAGGGAGGGAGGCAGCAGAAAGGACCTTCTCTTCAGTAGCTCCTTCAGCCATCACCTTACACAGATAACATACCATGGCTTTCCTTGGCTGGTTTGCTTATCAGGAGGGCAGTTAAAGCAGCAGCATAGTGATGTCCAAGTGCTGTACTCAGGCTTTCCTCCCACGGCATAACCTCAGAGCAGGACTGGACCTATGTGGGTTGTTACTAGTGCATCACAGGAGCTCCAGTGCTGTAGCATGAGGGCACAGAGCCACCTGGGTCTGAAGAGCTGCTCCTCTGAGGTGATGTTAGTGCTCTTCTTTTGAGCTGAATAAACCCAGTTGTCTCAATGTATTTGTCTTGCCCCTGCTAGGTCTTGTTATCTGTTTGTGCCAGGATGTTCCTAAGTCCTCAGTCATCCAAGATCTGCTGTTCTTACAGGTACAAAAGTGGATGCTACAGTAAAATGACTCATTACTTCCTCATTTTCCTACCTCAGTTTGGCCATGTAACCTCTTGTGTTTGACTGCAAACACCAAAAGGTGACTGCGAGAATGACTTAACACAAAACCACCCTGTAAGGGACCGACCAAGGCCTTGGGACTGTAAGAATACAAGGGATAACACACAGCATTGAACTGCAGAGCCAGGACACTGTCAAATGTAGAGAGAGATTACTTCATAGCTGAGTGAATAAATGCAATGTATTCAATATGTATTGAATAAATACAAGCTCTGAGATGTGATCGCTGTAATTTTGCTGTGAGCATTCTTAGCATCCTTTAGACTGTTTAGAAATACTTCCCAAACATTCACAGATGATTTTTCAGCTCTTTCTTCCCATCTTGTTTTTGTTGATTTTCCACTTCCAGTAAGCTCCTCCACCAGTTGTTTTGGCAACTGCTGTAATCTCTGAACTGAGTCATGCTGGAATCCAAACTAAGAAGCATTTCCTGTTGGCTGGAAGCAGATGCAAGGAATTTTGTTGCCTTTTCAAAGGCATTTGGGAAGCGGCTCTCCGCAGTAGCAGGATAAATACCAGTGTTTGAAAGACAAACATCAAACCTGCTACTGCTCAAAGAGTTTGGTTCCCAGTTACCTGCCCCCATTGCAATTAGAGCAAAGCTGCACAGCACAGATTCTGCTCATGAGGAACCCCTCGAACCCAGGCAAAGCCCAAGCCTTGTGCCCACAGGGATGCAGTGAACTTATCCACATGCAGCTTTCTGGTGTCCTGCTGTGACTGATCTGCATGGATCCTGTTTCAAACTGGCTGCTTACCCCATTGAGGTTGATCAAAGCTCACATGTGTGTTTGCACAGCCCCCATCACACTGCAGGGACCCTCAGAAGAAAGGTTAAACCAGTGAAAAGCAAGGGTTTAAACCACTTCAATCCCGAACTCCACTGAACAGTGTTCAAGATATGGGACTAAGCAGATCCCACACCTCTACCTGCGTTATTGGGGCTCTTTACCTATTGCCTCTGGGTTTGGTTGGGGTTTTTTGACTCCTCAGTGTCTCCAGCATGTTAAGAACCCCACGTACCTTCCTCAAGGCCTTCACGCTTTGCTGCAGGAGCTCCTCAGCTTGCTCCTTACCCAAGGGCACACGTAGGGGTGACGCTTCCAGTGCTTCCTGAGCTCAACGCTGCTCCTTTGTTCCTAGAGGCAACTGCTGACCCACCCCCATAAACATCTTCTCCCCAACACAGCCTTGCTGCTGCCTCCATCAGCTGCTGGAAAACTCTGGTTTGAGGTGTGGTGGAGCATCTGCAGTGTTTCACCCTGCAGAGAATCCCTGCTCTCACGACACAGGAGTAAAGAGACACCCGACTCGGTGCTGCCAAAAGGACATCATAAGGCAGGGATTTACAACCCGTAAGTGTTGGTTGCAGTTAGTGTTAAAGGTTAAACGAGCACACACTCCAAGAACAGCCAAATCCCAGCCTTGTTATAGCAGAGGGTAAAAGCCATTTCCTCTCACCCAATTAATCCTCCTCCCTTGGATTCAAACCCGCAGCTCCCAACCCCTTGTGGCACAGGCAGTGGTGTGGGCTCTCAGCTGGGCTGCAGCTCCTGTTGAAGTCTTTTCCCAGGCAGTGACATTGCCGATTAACCCCCTAATGCAAATGGGAGGGGAAAAGCCTTGATTCAGTACCTGTGTCCTGACACAGGATGAGGCTTCAAGGCCATCAGAGTGAGACGAAGCTGGGGACTTGGAAGGAGCCCTTCTCTGCTCTGGAGGGGCTTTGGTGAAAGCTGCCTGCTCCCTTCATGGGAGAGTTCTGCTGCCACCATAGGAACCACTCCAGGAGACAGCCAAGGGCATGGATCAAACAGCAGCTTAGGAACCAAACCTTCCAGAAGGAAAATCAGCTGGATATATAGAATCAGAGAATCACAGAATGGTTTGGGTTGGAAAGGACCTTAAGATCATCCAGTTCCAACCCCCTGCCATGGGCAGGGACACCTCACACCAGACCATGTCACCCTGGCCTGTATCTTTAGGAACTGGCATTAGCAGCCCCTTCCACCAAAATGAGGAACAGCAGCATCAGCTCCTGCCCTCTCGTGGCAGTTTTCAACCTTGAGGAAGATACAGGAGGTCGCTGCCAAGGTTGTGTGGAGGATGCCCAAGTTCTTCCTGCTCCTCCATGGGGATTGCCGAGTGCAATGGTGCTGCCCCTTGTTCTGAGAGCATGGGACAAACACCTCCCAGTGCCACAAGCATCGAGGGAGCATGACTCAGCCAGGACCCTGTGCACCAGTGAGTGTCCTGTTAGAAACCACCCTTTGGCCACCAAAGCCAGACCTGAGCCCGCAGGAGGGAGGCTGCGGAGCAGTGAGGGTGCAACACAAGCTGCTTTCACAGCAGGGTGCAGTGATTCAGCCTCCATCCTTGCGAGGGAAGCATCAGCAGGAGCAGGGAACTGCTGCAGGTTTCTATTTTTATGCCTCTATTCAGGCCAAGATATTGAAGCACCCAGATTCACCTCGCAGAACATCACTGCATTCAGTGCCAGACTTGCTAATGAAGACATTGAAAAAGCAAAACCCACCCCATCCCCATCACCCAACACAACCCCAGGCAGCCCACAGTCTCCTAAGCCTTCTGTGCTGTTACAGCAAGCAGAAACAGCTCCCTTCAGCTTGGTTACAGCCCTGAATTTCATTCCCTAACCAAAAAGCCCTTCAAGGAGAACACGAACCCCACTGCCTGACTTGTACAGCTTCTATGTTCACCCCTGTGGGGCAGAAGGAAGGTACCTGCTGATTTTCCATCTTAGAAGTTACTAGAGTACAGTGCTATGGGGAATCCCATGTGGGTTAGTGATGGCCTGGCTGGTGGGACAAATCCATGCTGAGTCAGCATTCCATGGAGCCACTCAGCCCTCACCCAGACAAAGGTCTCCTCCAGGCCCTAACTCAGCTGTGTGGCTCCCAAAGGCCAGGAGAGGAAGTGCTCCCACAAAGGAGTTATGAGGTAGTTGTATCAGGGGCTACTAAACACAGTGTCTTTGCTCCAGGAAGGTTTCTGCTGCCAGCAACAGGACCCTGGGGCTGCATCGAGCTCCAGTGATGCTGCACCCGCTCACAAGGATCACCCAGAGTGCACTGAAGCAACTGAACTGCAATACTGGCAGCAAGGATGTCCTGGTGCAATTCCATGTCAGGTTCCAGCATAGGGAGCCGAGAAGACAAACACCTTTACTACCATTTCATTCACCTATTTGAAATGTCACTGATTCCCCTTCACTTGAGAATGGGAACTCAATACTCAACAAGTGCTGAGAACAATCAAGTGGTGTCCAGGCTGCTTCTGTCACAGCCACAGATGACCATGGAGTACCAGCTCCCACCATCCCAAGGGCTCCATTCAGGTCTAGCAGCACACGCTGCCCCCCTCCCTGCACACATGGATGTGCACCAGAACCTGCTCTGCTCACAGCAGCTGTAGGTGGCCACAAACATGCTCAAGTGCTTTGAAAGTGCTTTACTTAACACCTGAGGGCCCCATGATTTGAGCCAGGTTCGGTTTAGCTCCCACTCCCCACAGCGAAGCCAGAGGGTGCTCCATCTCCAACCAAGGTATCCCCACGCTCCCTCATTCCTAATACTTCAATCTCTGGATGCCAATAGGATGCCAGTCCTCATTGTTCTAAGTTCCCCATCAGAGTGCTGGTGATTAACCACCCTCATGGGTAATGGGCAGGAGTGAAGTTCCAAAGGGAACTTCCATTCACGGATACTCCAATCTCCAATGATAACAGGGTATGATGGATTGACAGCAAAGCATGAAGAGACAGGATTGCTACCACTGTATACACCACCAGCTCCTTGCTATTCCTGATTCTGAGCTCCCAAACCTCTGTCTTTACAAATCCCTCTGTCCCAGCTCACAGGACAGGGGGCAGGTTACCTGGAAGTGGATGGGAAAAAGTGGAAGCTTTCAACACGAGGCTGCATAAATCACACTGGTTCTCTGCAATGTAGCTTGCAGGTGGTTGTAGAAGTCCTGCCAAAGCCATAGTAGCAGCTGGCCCCAACCATTGTCCCTCAGATCAAACAAGCAGAGGAGCAGAGCTGCACCACTCAGCCCAGCGCAAACAATAGATAACAGCAACGAATGTGTTCAGCAAACCCACTTGGGCACCACCAGTGCAGGGGAGGACAAGCCTCTAGATCACACTTTATCCTGAGCACCCTTTTCCCCTGCAAAGGCAGGGAAATCCCACCTCACTTCACGGGAGAGGAAGAGGAAACCCAGGACAGGGGGAGAGGAGCTCACCCAAGGCCAGAGGAAGGCTCAGGCACAGCCAGATCTACCTCCCAACAGGCTTTATCAGCTCCTACTCCCTCCAGCAACCCCTTGGCTTGCAGCAGCCACCTCCTCTAAAGGAGTATTAAGAATCAGAATCACTTCCACTCTGAATCCTTCATGCAGTGAGCAGCTTTACTTTAACATGAGGCCAGGATCACCCAGAGCAGCAATACACACACATGCACAGAAGATGCCTCCTTCTGGAAAAGGAGAGGTACAAAAAGCAGCAGGTACCTGGGCTGCCAGCCCTGCAAAGGAAGTTTTGCTGTTTTCTTTACCAGCCCAAATGCAGAAGCAAAATGAATCAAATTGAAACCAAAATGGATGGGGTTTCCCTCTGTGGCTGCTTTTCCGACAGCAGGTCCCTGCCACCACTGTGGTTTTGGCACTAAGTGAAGGGTTTGACTAGTGATCAGTCCAATTGGCAGCAAACCATAACTACAGGAAGCCCAGAGGGGCTCTGCAGGGGTAGCTCTTGAAGCAGCCTTCTAATGAAGTGCCCCCCAGTTTAAACCATCCACAATGAGAAGCTGGAATCACTTCCCACCTGGAGACAGGCTCCCTGCTACCCCATCCGCAAGGCCACTGGATCAATGGGAAGGGCAAGACTGAACTGCTGCAAATGGGATGCAAAGACTCCCAAAGCCAGCTCTGTCCCAGCTCCCCAACCCTTATTCCATGAGCCCTAGAAGCCACTCCTTCCCCAGCCTCCTGCCTTGACATACGTACGGAAGCCTCCACCGAGCCCATACTCGATCATCCCTCCGGAAGCGCTGTTTAAAGAAGCAATTCAGTCACCTGCAACACAACAAGTCTTCATTTTTATTGAGTTAGTAAGGTCTCAACTGATTCTGATTTAAGTGATCTATTAAGAAACCCTCTTTTCTCACAGCAAGAGCAGGCCTGCCCCAGGAAAGCGCTGAACGCATCCAAGAAATCACATTGACAATGTACAAGAAGCATCACTCCCCACAACGGTTCCGTTTCTCCAAGCACCCCAGGCCTTTTAGCACAAACCTTAAATCACCTCAAGCAATCCATGAGCTTTCTGGAGAACTCAAGCATGGCAGTGACAGTTTCTCCAATGGGATCATAAAACACTTAGGCAAAGTCTGGAAAAAGCAACACAGCTGGAATAGAAGCAATACAGGTTTAATTCTGACCAGTCACCTACAAACCCCTCGTCTTTCCACTGTTCTGATGGCATTAAATATTACATTTGTGACATTGCTGGGGGGGGGGGAGGGGAAGAAAGAAAACAAACCATGACACAAAGATACAGACATTATGATACAATAGTACAAATGATAAATTATTTATACAGTAAATAATGTCAATAGTCAGCACAAATTCATAGAAAGCAGCCGGCTCCCGGGCTTATGAAACCATTTTGGTGACGATTTCAGTTGTAACAGGGAAAGGAAGCGAAGTCTTGTGAGATTCTGCTGTGAAAAAGAAACCCATCTATTTCTCCACGAGTCTGTGCAATATTAATACATACAGTACATGTTAGAATCTGTAACAGCAAAAAGGGAAGATGGAGAACAAGAGCTGTGTTAGCTACAGGGCTTCAGAAAGACTGTAAACACCACAACCCACCGCCATGGTTTTCCTTCCCTGTCCCCTCCATGGAGTTTAGTTTCTCTAGGGTATAAAACTGAATAAATAACTGAGCTTATGGGGGGGTGGGGTGTGTGTTAACGTTATGCCAAGGGGTTGGTTTTTTTTTTTTCTTTTCTTTCCTTTTTTATAAAATATTTCCCACTTCTCTCTTTGGTCAATTTGACCAGTAACGCTATTTTGGGCTACTAACATTTGATAAAGCAAAAGCACTTTTAGTATATTTTGCAAGTGAGAAAAAGAAGGGGGGAAAAAGGGAAATGCGTTTGGAGAAACACACCAGAGCAGATGGGATGGGATACGCACACGTCCTCCATGCAAGAAGAAGTGGGAGGGTGAGGAGGGAGGAAGAATTCTTCCAGAGAGCAGTTAAGATTTACCATTCTGGACACAATTGAAGCATCACCTGGCCAGGACATCCCCTGCAGCACCCCACTGCTGCCCATGGGCACAGCTCCAGCCCAGGAACCAAAGCAGCTACAGATCTACCAAGCCTCTGCAACTCAGCTCCTGTCTCAACCCTCACACCAGGCTGGGTGTCTTGCCACAGTCAAGCCTTCACCTCAAGCTCTACAGCACCGCAGGCCAGGCTAATGAATCTTCAGAGCACCACGTCATGGTTTATTGTGTGGTATATGTCTATCTATCTATATATATATGATGTAAAACTAATCCAGCTCTTACTGTAACTCAACCCTTTGCCATTCCCCAGTTCCTTAAGCTAGGGCTCTATCAGACAAACAGCATGTTTTCATCCATCCCTGACATTAGAGCACAACTCTGAACTGCAGATGACTTCATCCCTATAAATACTTTCTACCAACCCCATCCTGCCTCCAAAACCAGCATTCAACAAGAGGATGGGGTTAGAACTTTAGGGCTGAAGAGACAAAGCCCCATCTAAACGCATTCAGGTGACAGACTAAGTGACATCAAGTGACCTCAATTCCACTGTCAATGAAATGAAACTGGGAAAATGAGGACGGAGAAATCTTGTCACAGATCAACTGGAAAATGCTTTTCCTTCCCATCCACCAGAATCACACCCTTCCTGGTCTACACTTCTCAATAACTTCACCACCACAAAAAAGTAAAGTATTTTTCCTTATTCTGAAAGGCAACATGAATGGGTTTTTGTTTTAAAGACATACTGGGTGTGGACAGCAATTCTCTTTCCTCCTATGTAAAACCAAGAGCAGATGAATATTCTGAATCCTACTTGCAAATTCCAAAGTACTCAAGAGGATAGAACAATCTGCATAGAAACATCCACACATTTAGCATTCCGTACACTAACAGAGCTACAGTGACCTACACAGCTAAAATCTGTGATTGTACCCTAGATTTGATAGTCTTTCAGCCTCCCCTACCCACCAAAAGGTTTAACTCCGTCCCTTCCATGTTGACCAGTGCCTCTTCCCTGCGCTGGACACGCACCCTGGACTGGCACAGCCCCACACAGCATCATTACACCACAACACACCACCCTGGCAATTTCTTTCAGCTTCTTTGTTTGGTTTTGGAGGGTTTTTCGCTTGTTCCCCTCCTTCTAGTTAGGGAAAGGCCACCAAGATGCATCAGTTCATTCACAGAGATGTCCTCACTGCAGCAGCAAGCACCAGGACATCTCTTTCTGCTCGCTCTGTGGATACAGGTGCGGCTCTGACAGCAGAGCTCAAGCGTTGCCATCTCTGGGAACACCAGGTTTCCACCAGGAACACTGGCTGAAACCTGAGTGTGGTTTAGTGCCAAGGAGTCCAGACATGCAAGTTAAAAGGTATAGTTCAGCCTTTACAATTAACAGCCGTCAATGGAACCGGTTATTAATATGGAGCGCACCTTCCATGAGGAAATATTAGTCAATAAAATTAAGGAGCCGTGTTTGTACATTAGGAGTTTTTAACATCTCAAGAAGTATTACAAGAAGAAAAAGAGCCTCTCTCTTGTGATCTTCATAAAGGCCCAATGTCCGGTTTGGAGATGGGAAAACAGGAACAAATCAAGGGAAAAAGGCGACTTTAGTGTTTTTTCCTTTTTAATGTAGTCGGAAATCATGTTACGCTCAAATTCAATTTATCTAAAAATAATTAGTCCCGAGAATTTGCTTCGATTCGCATTATGAATACTTCACTTAAAGTAAATATTTTAGTGTTAATCTTCCCTTTTAAACTCTCTTTACAGAAACAAAGAGCTAAAACCATAAATAAGAGGGCATTAACCATTAAAATGACATTTGCCAATACCTTAATTTTTCCGCCAGACTTGATAAATCTATCAAAACCAGACAGTTAAATAAGAACCACATTATAAAAATTAGCAAAAAAAGGACTATTAGGTAACTCTGCAAACTCAAAATATGAAACTGTACTAAACAAAATATGTGCAAAAGTATACAAGAGTAACTGCATATAGCAAGGTTAAGCCTGAATTAGTTTTAAAGCTTGCCCCAGTGAAATTGGATTCCAAGTTGTCCCACTGTATTTCTTTTAGGTTGTTGGTTTTTTTTACCTCTTTCAACTCACATTGTAAGTCAAATAAAGAACAAAATACATATGATAAACTTCCAAACGAAGCTGGTACTGGACAAGCACAGAGCAGGACACTCACTCAGCACGAGTGCAGCATGCCACTCACAGAGAGTTCCTCACGAGTCCTTAGAGAGTAGTGTACAAATTCAACACTGCATACGACAGCACACGTTACACTCGACAACTTGAGAAGGTTCTTGGGGGTTTTTTGTCTGGATTTGACTTGTGGTTTTTTGTTTTCCTTTTGTGCCAAGCTTGGTTTCTCAGGCAAGCCTCTGAAACAAAAGCAGTGCCATTTTTGCGTCGCAATGTTTAATGCATAAAAACCAGCCACCTGGGCCCTCCGCAATCGTTCTCTTCTAAGAGTAAGGACTATGGGTGAACCAACAGTCTAGAACTGTGTGTAGTTATGTGCAAAACATTCACTAGCACTCTGAATCTCAGGTCTATCGTATGGGCTTAGGAAGTGACAGATGCAGGTAAAGAGTAATTTCAGGATCCAGCACATCATCTGACATCTACAAAATAGCCAACGGAGTTTTAAAATGGCAGGTTCTCCCTAGAAAGTGTATTGAAATGATTAACAAAGTAACAAAATGGGCAGAATCTAACTTTGGTGAAAAGTCTGAACATTTCACATAAT
The DNA here is from genome assembly GCF_963264785.1 of Psittacula echo. Lineage (NCBI taxonomy): Eukaryota > Metazoa > Chordata > Aves > Psittaciformes > Psittacidae > Psittacula > Psittacula echo. The sequence goes on from NC_137739.1 coordinate 2,564,290, forward strand.
GCTCAACAAGCCAAAGTAAGGTACCATCTGTAGCAAAGACTAGATTTAGATTAACTGGTAAGTAGAGACAACTCTTCAAAGATCATAACTGTAAACTGCAAATCTACTTCCAAGTCTCTTACACACCGTTCAGTCCACACAGGCCACGTTCATTTCGCTGTAAAGACTTCAGCCTGGAAACACTATGAAAAGAAAGTTCCTTTAATTGGGTCTTTATAGGAGAAAAGGGTTAGTTGTATTTGTAGACTGGGATGCTGACGGTGGGATTCCTGTACTGTGAAGAGGTTGGGTCATTGATCCTGCAATGCTCACGTTCAGCCCCTGGCCCATCCTCGTTAGAGATGCCACAGTGCCCATAGCTGGTATCGGTGCCATTCCCACAGGCACTGGGGCCATGGAAGACAGAGGTATTGGCTCCATGCTCATCGGTGGCACAGCACTGAAAGAAGGGCTGGTTCCCATCACGGGACTCGCTCTCATCTGATTTAGAGTAAGTGGCTGAGGCTGATTCACTTGGAAGGGGTTGATTGGAGTTGGTGCTGTAGCAGCGCCTAGTTTTGAGAGAAGGAGGAAGACGGAAAGAGATCACACCCCCATGAACATGAGGTTTGGAGATGGGCTTTTCTGGTAAAGAACACACCTCCTGTACATCCCCACATGCTCCCAGCCTCAAAACTCCAGGCAGAGAAACCTGAGCGGATGCCATTCAGCAACCTGGAGATGCACTGGTGCATGACTACAGCCCATTTCCTTGAATCTATAACTGCACAAAATACCCCTTTGCTGATCAGCAGTTTCCACCTCTGACAATAGTCACTGGAGAGAGAGAGAGGTTCCAAATCTGGTTACCTGGAACATGCCTAACCATGACATTAAATGTGCCTTATAGATGAGAACTGCAGGCTCTCTGTGCTCCATCACTGCAATCTGCCACTGCAGATCTGTGCATTCGCTTCACGATCCCATCCAGTCAGCTCCATTTTGAAGCTGTACATGTTTCTGGCACTGAGTTTTGACAAGAATTCATAAAGTAAACAAGTTGTTTCCGAATTACAGCGGTGCTAGAGAAAGCAAAGAGTAACTTTCCCAGCCTTTGAGGTTCTCTGGACTGCTGCCAACACTACAAATTCCTTTTACCGTACATGTGTAGCGTTATTTGGATGGCCCAGTGACCCCTTATAAACTTTGTGTAGTAACCGGTAATGGCAGATACACAGACTTCCTCTGGCTGAGCACTGCCAAGGCTGTTCAGAATTACTGGGGGGGTTTCCTACTCAAGGAGTTTAATAAACTGCTGGGTTTTTCCACTGGAAAAGTGAAGAAAATAAATACTGAACTAGTGTTTTAAAGTATTTCATCATACGAGTGTTACACAGAAATCTCAGTGCCTGTGAATAGCTTTTAAAAACCACATACGTCGTCCATGTGTTTAGTGTCACTATTTAAACCTGCTACAGGTGAAATAGCCCCATTTCTAACAGGGGGCAACTTACAGGAGAACTACAAAGGCTATTATCTTCAGAAAGTGTTCTGATCAAAGGTTTGAGAGCTTTGAGGGTGCTGAGGCGCTGGCACAGGGTGCTCACAGAAGCTGTGGTTGCCCCATCCCTGGCAGTGCTCAAGGCCAGGTTGGATGGGGCTTGGAGCAACCTTCTCTAGTGGAAGGTGTCCCTGCCCATGGCAGGGGGTTGGAACTGGATGAGCTTTAAGATCCCTTCCAACCCAAACCATTCAATGATACAACTGGCTTATCATGCTAGTTTAAAGACAGCTGAACCAGAAACCCACTAAATTATACTCCAGAGTTTGCTATCTGGAACCTCAGGCTGCAGTCAGAGATGTTAAGTGTGCCAGTTGTAGCACAAACAAAAGAGCAATTCCTACCTACTTCCACAAGAACCCACTACCTATGACTTTCCCAAGGGATTCTCTGCTGGCACATGTTCACATCTTACCTGTTCTGACAATCAATCAGCTTTAGCTCAGCCATTTTTAATAACCCAAAGCCACCTTTTAACACAGATCATTTTGAGAGAGCAAAGGCAAAAGTGGAAGAGAAACTGTTTGAACCAAGCTTAGTCAGCAGATCAGATGCAAGAGAAGAAACTGCTTTCAGGGTCCAGCAGTATACCTTGTAACCATCCTGCCTCACCCTCCTGCTCTCAGCCATGATCTGCTGGCTGAAGCCATCAAGAAAAACAAGCCCAAAATAGTCTATATTAAACCAAAGAGGACTGAGTTATGCAGAGTTTTCCTACAGGAAGGGAAAGTTAAAACATAAAACTGAAGGAATGTGCAGACACAAACCTGGTGCCAAGAATGGATTCAGTGAAGTAACAGGTTGTGGTGGCTTAGACACCAGTGAATCCAGGTTCACCAAAGCAGCATTGGGGCCCAAAAAAGACTCAGGGGTTTTCCGAGCTGCACTTTGCTTGCCTGATGTCATGCTCGAGTGCTGGGAATCAAAGAGATCAGGACTTGTGGTACCGCTATGCTGAGATGGCAAAGTGGAACCTGATTCAGCTGAAACAACACAAAGAGAAAAGCAAAACTTATTAACAGTCAAGCAAAAAAAGCCCTGAAGTCTCACAGCAGAAATGTTTTAATATCTAATGTTTGTGTTAGTCAGATTTAAATGTTTCAGTACATGTTACACCCTTACAGCATGCAAGCAGGTAATGTTCTTTAGGAGAGTATGAAGAAGCTACAGTTAGAGTTGCAGTGCTACTGAAGGTGCTACCTGATTTGCCCTGATGGATATCCTCACAGCTATGCTGCAACAGATGGGACTAAGTCTCCAAGAGATTCAAAAGCCTTGGCTTCTGCCCTTGCACTACACCACTGCTGCACCCTTCCTAGCTAGATTCCACCCAGGTTGTCTCTTGTGTTAAAAAAGCTTAGCCAGCTTGGAATTAGTCACCATCCTCTCAGGCAGAACCATCCTGAAAGTACATTTTGACGTTAAGGTCTGGCAGTTTTTATTTTAGTGACTAATAAGCAAATAACAAATAAATCAAAGCATTCATAGAAGTGTATTTTCTCATCTTCCTACTACTGTTACGCACTGGAATTTACATGTTTGAGAAATTCAGTCAACACTGTTCAGTTTGACTCTCTGAGCCATACTCCAAACGTGTCTGACTTCTGAATTTACAGCATCCAACAGGTTTCTGGGTCAATGCAGCAAAAGGTTACAGAGTGAATTCTGTGGCTTACAATGCAAAAGGCCCATTCCCCATAAGTTCATGCACAGGCCAAAATGTTAACAACAGGCTTTTACTGCTGCATTATCACCAGCTTAAATCTTTTTCTCTGTGAAAGTATATTTTGTTTGAAGATTTAAGAGTAGAGACATTTGTTGCCGAGATTATGACCCAAACTGTCCACATGCTGAGAATTTGATTCATACCTGGCTTTTTGGAAGTTCGAAGTGTGTCAAATTCAGAAAAATCATCTTTAACTGTACCATTCAAATTACTGAAGAGGTCAAAAGATGTACTTCCTGTTCAAAACAAGACAGCCCTGTCATTAACAGATCTGCAGTTGTATCACACATCTGATCCTACTGAAAGCAATTTGTAGCCCATTTGTGTACCAAGAAGCCACTCTGTCAGGTTCCAGGGCAGCAGTTCAGATCAGCTGGAATGCTCCTACTCTTACTCAGGACCAGGGAGAAGGATAATGTGAGAACACTGTCCTTTCCTACAGTATTAGCCAAGTAATTCAGAGCAGTGTGCTTTGAAATCTTAATGTAAGGCACACTCAGCTTGCTGGGGTTTTACTGAGTGTCTGCACTAGGACGTACAGGCAGGTAAATATCACTGCAGAAAAGAAGAGCAATGAATTTACAGCCTAAACTATAAAGTGTGTTAATCAGCCCTCAAGTAGAACACACTTCTGAATATAGCTCCAAAGACAAATGTAGCATTGCTACAACTTAAGTGATGATTTGACATATGCTGCTGAAGTTAAAGGGAGGAGGAATGCAATAGCAAAGGTTATCTGTGCCATGTAGAGATGGAAAAGCCCTGTTAGCTAAAGCACCAGAACTTGCCCATAGTTCGCAACCAGTGAAAATATTACATTTTCCAAATGTGGACACATCCTTACCTCAGAATGGAGGGAGAAAACCCACACCTAAATCATCAGCACTCACACTCCTGAAAAGCTTTACAATTTGCTTTGGCTTTTAAATTATTATTATTAGAAATGTTTTTCTGATTTACTTTTAACCTTCAACACATTTCAAGCACACAAAGGTACGAATTTAGCACCATAAAAGAACACAGAGAGAAAACCCCAAGAGCACAAGTGAAGATTGTAATAACCATACTTCTTATGAAGAACAAAGCCCCATCACAGTTAAAGAATCATTCTCATACTGATCCAGCTATTGCCCTTTGCCCAGTGAAAAGCTGATTAGACAACTTCTGCAGTCCTCAGATTTCTTTTGTCTATTATGCACTGAGATGAATGACCAGCAGAAAACGCATTCAGGATGTATTTAGCCACAGTGCCAACATGAAAATACCAGGTATTAGGACTCATCAAGGTTGCATTAGTTACGGAGCATGAGCAGACAATTACATCAGACCTTCTGCATCTTGCTACACAAGGGCACAGGGATAGCTTTCACACCCTCAGTCTGAAGTAACAAACCTTCATTTGCACCTCTAAAAGTCTCCCCAGAACGTGGAGATGCTCAACCTGTCAATCTACATCTGCAGAGCCATCCATCTCAGAGCCATTTATCATAATGAAAGGTAAAATTGCAGTATCATTCATTTCCAGAAATTAAGTCCTTGTCTCATTAAAGATAAAATCCATTTCAAAACCCAACAGCAGCAGCAAAGTGCTCAGCACGCGTCCACAGATACCAAGAAAAGAATGTAAAAGGGACAGAGCACGAAGCAGCAACACAAATTCAGAGCTCTAAGTCAGAATTATTACATTTGAAGTTCTTTATGCTGCCAGCTATTACAATCGCCATTTATTTTAAAGAGCAGTTCCGCAAACTGTTCGGCACATCACTTCTTTTAACCATCCAATGCAAGAAAATAACTTGGATTTCACCTCCATTGCTCAAATATGGATATGGGATGAGATTGTTTCTCACCAGAAGTAGAGAGAGGTTTGTTTGCAGGTGCTGGTCCCCAAGGATCCACTGAAGATTTTGCTGCAGTAGAAGATGGCTGAGCAGGAGCCCAAGGGTCAACATTTTTGGACAGAGTCTGAGCTGTGGATGCCGCTGGTGCTGCCCAAGGGTCAACAGAAGCAGCTGGTTTGGCACCTGCAGAAGAAGCAGCAGGAACACAAGTCAGTCCTATTTCACTTTGGAAAGCTTCCCTTGGAGATTAATCTCTTTTATAAGCCATTCCTGCCAATTAATACTAGACATCAATAAGTGTCTAGTATTAGTAAGTTCAGCATCAGGAATACTGATAAGTCTCAGCATCTGTCACACATACTGAACAACAAGCACAAGTAATCTCTGTGCAAGGCAGATGAATAAAACAAATCTGCTATTTGAAACAGAACACATAATAAAACATAATAAACAATCTGCACTTCCAACAAGAAAATAAACTTGCTTTTGTTACGCTGTCACCACGATAGAAATATCTGACTGAAGGTGAAGGAAATTAAAGAGTATATTTATGACCTCATGGGAAAGAAGGTTTCTAAAAGGCCTGTATGTAAAAGGTATGAAATATATAAGACTTGGACAAAGAAATCTGTAAGATTCAAAGGGAATGGTTTTCAAGCTCTTTTAACCACACTGTTATTTCCCAAAATATAACAAGGCTTCCCTGAACTAGTTGTGCTTTTTTGTTCCCCTCTGTAAGCACACTTCCTGCCACAGATCTAAGCTGGCCACTGATATCCCTGCCTATGTTTCTTTTAAACCTACATGTTGAGGTTTCCCATTTTTACTGTGAGATGCTGACAACTCTTCTCTCCTACAAATTCACATTACCACACTGCTTCAGGTCGTGCTAAAGGTTAGGGCTTCCTAGTGCAAAGTGGCAAATTAAAGCAGTAAAAGGGGAAGGAAAGAGAACAAAACTTGTCTCTCTATACACAATTTCCTGCCAGTTTTATCTTCTTCCTCCCACTATTAATTTATCACATTTCAGCTTAGGTGAGCTCTTCTTCCTTCTACCATTACATGAAACTATTTTGGCTTATCCAGGACTATTCTGGCTTAACCCAGGACTGCTGAAGCAAACCACATTTTAGGTGGGCCAGGTCTATGTTGGAAGGTATCATTCTCGCTTTGTTCCTACATCATCCACAGCTCCTCAGCCATCGGAGTGGAGGAGTGGGAAGCCAGTACTGACAATGCACAACTCTACAGTGATCAATCCCCTTCAAGTCAAATGGTACATGCAAACACATTTCCTCTTCCCAGTGAAACCTCTCCCAGTCGTGGTTTAATTACTAAATGAGAGCTGTACAACCCAAGAGCAGGCCAGAATTACCCCTGCAGTACATAGCTATTATCTTTAACCACCATGAGGTTTTCCAGTTCCAACTGAATATTGGTTTATCTTTTAAAACTACATACGAACACCCCCTTGGCATCACAAGATTCTTGAAAACCAATTCAATGCTACATACAGTGGCACAACTCCAATTTGCCACTTTGGAATGGTTTCATCAATATGCCACTTTGGTCTTTGTTTCATCAACAGGCAGCATTGTCTTGCTACAGCTTTGGATCAGGAAATGCTACAATTCTCCAAGTAAGCCTAACTATTCCCACATCTGTACTTACACTTCCTTTATCTGCCCTTAGTGCTGAGTTATGAGCAACGCCACACCAGAAATGCCAATGACAGCACTTTGCATAAATGGAAGCTTTCAGGAATGTCTTTTCTTTCATAATGAGAGTGCACAGAATTAAGGCACTTGGGAAGACACCTTCCCGTAGCTTCCATTAGCACTGAACTGCCAAAGCACAGGCAGGATTTGAGAAACACAGTTAAATGAGTCACTCTTTTATTAGCAAATCCATAAATCTTACACCTTCAAGACTATTCCTTGGGAGCCAGCACACCAGCAAGCTGCAACAAGGGCTTGTTCTATGGCATTAATAAAGTTGGGAGCCACCGAGAGGAAATGCCACAGGAAGGAAAATCTTGTCAGAGGATGACAGATTGAGCACAGCATTTGAAGGAGGTGGATTTTGGGTTTTAACCACAGAAAAACACACTGAACAGCCTCAGGGCCCTAAACTTGGGCTGTCTCTGATTTCATGCTTGCAATTTATCACCATAATAGAAACAGGCTACATTTAAAACAATGAAGTGCAGTTGTTCCAGCAGCCATGTAGGTGCCTTTAATGCCACCACAAGGAGGGGAAGAAAAAGTAATGCATTTTATTATTAAGTTTCAAATTTCTCATCAGGAATCTGGAGGGTGGTGTGCTGAATGCTAATGCACTCTGAAGCACTTTGTAGCAGAGGTTGTAGAATCACCAGCCTGAAGCAAAAGTGACAGAACTAAGCTGTTAGTCTTCATGAAAAGCTTCCAAAGCCAACATAAAAATAGATCCAATTCCACAGATGTAGTAAGTTAAATACATCCTATGAGGAACCATCAACTTATGTATGCAAAGGAGTAACTCTTTGCTCAGACTTTGGCTAACCCAGAAACCAGCACACTACAAAGGCAGCAAAACATGCACGCAAAAGCAGACACACAAAAATAGTGGGCTTAACGGCTCTTTGAGGTGAGAAGCACTGGATCTTCCACTTCAGAAACAGATTCCATGAACTTAGTATCAAAAAGCTTATAAAACAGTGAGTATTTCAAGCGGTAATCTCTTTTTTTGTTTCTTTGGTATAAAAATCTCTATTTAAAAAATTTAATCCATTTGGTTCTGATGGCATACACACATCACATTTCACTAGGAGCAATTAAAGACACAGTAATGCAGATCTATGGTTTTCCCAACCACCGCACCCAGCCTAAGTACTACACTAAACACTGCCAAGAGCCTAACCCCATGACACTGGACACGACTAGAAAAGCATGAGTATCCCTCCAGTTGTTATTGCTCTACAAAGAACACGGAAGCTTCACTCGTCCTCTTCTTTGTTAAGCATACACAAAACCCAGCTGCTTCAAAAGAGCGCAACTTCCATTTGTTTCTGCTTGAAAATGAGTTAGGGAAACATTAGTTCCAGAGTATGGGAAACAATCAAACTGGATTAACACACTGTTGTTATCAAGCATGACACTGTACATTGAGAAACTTGAAAAAGCTCAACATTAAAAAGCAAGAAACTCCACTAAGCATTCCTTCCAGCACTTTATCCTTACCAAATGATTGCCATGGGTCAGAGGCAGTAGCTGCAACTGTGGATCCTCCCCAGGGATCAGTTTGGTTTGCAACAGCAGGAGGTCCCCAAGGCTCTGTTTTCTGTGGGGCCGGTGCCGACGAGGGCAGGGCATCCATTAGGTCCAACAAAGTGGTATGCTGAGGGCAGGAATAATCTGAGCTTTAATCAAGAGCATTAGCAACCCCAAGTACAAACCCATGAGAGTGAAGAAGCAATTCTTTAGTTTTTCCTTTTACACACCTGCATTGACTAGTAGTTTGAAATTTAACCCACATGGAAGAAAGCTTTAAGCTATACAACAAAGCAATTTCCCAAAAGCATAAAAGAGCTCAGTATTAAGCTATTTTTGTGTTACTGTATTTCAGCTTTTGGCAGCATAACCGGGAATTTCTTAGTCGAAGGCACTACCTCCTTCTTTTTGGGAATTTTAATTGTGTCTCTGCGACTCTCCTCCAGAGCCATCTGTAATCTCAGATCATCTCCGCGTCTGAGGCGCTCCTCCTGCAAAGGAAATCAACACTGTTGATATAGACCATTAGCCTAGACTGTGCTGTTTGCTCCCTCCAAGTGCCTGGCCCCCCTGGCAGGACTCTGCCAGGGAAGGCCTGGGCAGTACTCCCTGCCACTCTCAGAGCGCAGGCACGCACAGTGGGACCACTGGGAATATTTGCTCTAACTTGGACACAACACAAATGGGGGAGTGGAATTTGTGATTCCTGCCTCAAACAGAGGTCAGGAGCACGCTGACCCTGTTAACACCAGCATAACAGTGTGATCACAATCACTTGGCTGACTGAAGTTCACCCTTGTATTGTTTTATACCTAATGGAAAAGCTGTAACTTGAATGTTCTTAGAATTATAGAATCGCAGAATTGTTAGGGTTGGAATGCCAGGAACACCACAGAACTTAGAGTAAATATCCCGTCTCTAAACCACTGTGATGTTTCTAAGCATTCAAATCATCACTGAAGGACACAGGGATTTACAATTTAATCTTCCTGGCTTTTGTCAGCTTCCCTCCACACCTGAAGCAACAGTTACAAAGAACACTAAATGAATTCAACCAGCTATTTTGTAGGTTTCAAACATCTGTCAATTACCATGTTTGGGGCACATTCAACCACTTTAAATATCTTGGTTTGCACCACAGCTTTCAGAAGTTGACTAATTCCCTGCTTGGTATTTCCCTTGTGATTACGTTATGCTATTTCAACTGATCAGGTTCTGATTTTTATTCTCTTTGTTGCTCCATAATGACAAAGTTTACTGGGTGATAGTTTCCAAGCACAGAGGTACTAATGCTTAACATACAGCAGCAAGCTAAAGTTGTCACAGGAAGACTAAAATATCACAGATACTCAGCATAGCCAGCTTGAATCTTCACTCATAGCTGAGATTCAACAACTTTGTTATATGTATTAACATGCAGTAAACTTTATCGACAATTCCAGCATTTACTCCAAACTTCAGAATGAACCTCCTAAGAAATAATATGGATTACGTTACTGTGTTAAGTTACTGATACCTATATATCCTGGTAGATGAGGAGCCAAGTTACTTTAAATCAGGTTCTTTATATACTTTAGTACTTTTTGTCACCTTTCTGTTCCAATCTTAGAGAATGAACAGATTGTTCAAAATCTCATTCTAATCAGAATTCACTGACGTTCCTTATGCTGGCCCCATTAACGAAGGTTTTCAGGACTAGTCATGTTTTCAGTTCTTCCTAACTGAAAACATCTTCGGTAATGTGATGATTAACATCCTCCCACACAAAGTCTTCTTGCAAAGTGACTGTCATCTTCCACTAGTCTCAACAGCTCGGAGGCAGAAGTTACTTTAAAAAGAGATTTCAAAAGAACACAAAAGAGTAACATCTTCTAAAATGGCTTTTTTTTCTCTCTCTCTATTCCACCTGGAGCAAAGCCAAGCTGCCATTGAGAAAAAAACAGCACTGTAGCTCAACTAGAAAAGCACGGACACTTTGGAAACCTACACAGGCACTGACCTGCTCCGCCACTTCCCGGCTCATGGCCAGCGCCAGCTGCAGTTGGAGCTCCTCTTCTCCACTTGTCTGAGGCCGGGCCTGCTCAAGCTCTGAGGAAACTCGAGGGGATGTAGCTGTTGGGAGACAAACCCCAGCATATTTAACACACCAGATACCACAAAGATACAACAGGTTGGATTATTTCTTGGAGCAGAGCATCCCATTCCCACAGAGCCTTCTCGAAGGTCCCCAGCACCATGAGCTCCCTCAACCACCAGAGATAAAGCTCCAAGGGTGAGATTAACAAACCAGAACAATTAATCAAGGAAAACTTTCCAAGATGGTTCAATGTTCCTGGAAAACAAAGGCTTTTTGTGTTAGTGGGGCTGCAACATCAAGAAGTATCACCAACGAATGCTGGATACCCTGTCTCAGCGTTACCAGAGCTTCAAGAGACGACACATTGACTTAAAAACTATAGAATTCATCATTCAAGAAAACATTTGTTGGTGTTTCTTCCATCTTCCAACATCAGTAGGGATTTGCTGGGAGTTGGCCAACAGCAGGGTAAAACTGCATACCACCCACTTTTCTGCATAATAATACAGTCTTAATGGGATAGATAAAGAACTATTCTTAACTGCTAAGCAGGCTCCCAGGCAAACAAGCCCGCTATTCAGCCTCCAAATTCACAAGAATACTATACCATTCTCTGATAAGAAAAGAAAGTTTGGTGGATAGGTTAGGGGGTAGTTTAGGTTTTGGTTGTTTTTTCTTTGGATGAAGACCTCTATGAGCTCAGAATGAGCTGGTAATCCCCCCCACTCCTCAAATAACAGTCAAGCTAAAATACACCATTTCTCAATACACAAATCTCTTTCTGATGTTATCACCACAGGAGCATGCAGGAATTCCCATCCCAATGGGACAAAACTAGTAGGTTTGTCATTACACAGTCATTGAACATTTTTTGGTACTCTCAGGTAATTCTCTGGCATCCCAATCACTCACACAGAAATCTTCTCTTACTTCAGCATGTTTGTATCTAATGGTTGGAATAATTCATTAGTTTGACAAAATGTATCCTGGCTTTTAAGAAAAAGGAACCATATATTCAAACTAGGATGTCAAGTTAAAGAAATCAAGTTCTTTGTTAATAGGTCAGTTATTGAGCATGCAAAAACTTCCAAAACCAGTTTTTCAGACGCTACTTTAACTTCCAGTCTTGCTTCCTCCAAGGTTTTAGGTCAAAATGACATTACCAAACAAAAAGTGCCACCTTCTCTCTTATCCAGCAGACCAGAAGGAAGGGGACTCTCCATAAACAAGGACTGACCTTTCCTTTCCACCATACACTCAATGCGCCATCTCATCCCACTCCATTTCTAGAGGGACAAATTCATTTATCATCCAAGACAATTCTTCCACAGCGTGATCCTGGAAGCTCCAACCAGGCAAACTCCTTATTTCACCTAAAGACATTACTCATACCTCTATTCCATTACTTTTGCAAACTTTCTTACATAAAGTATCTAAATTTAGCCTGCTTAATGAGTACTTCTGCTCCAACGATCACAGACAGGCTCCCTATATATTATATGGACCATTGTAGACTTAAAGTAGGAATAAACAGGGCATCAGATAACAGGATGTTCGACAGCATGGAAAACACAACCTTCAAATGTTTGTAAAACTTGAATATGCTTAAATACAAGAATAAAGAGAATTAAAAAGAAAACACAAGGTTACCAAAAGGTAGCACATGACACACTGATTTCCTTCCTTTCCTTTGTCAGTCAAAAGGAGAAGTATGGGCACAGCAAAGCATTATCTGATGCTGAATAGGATGTTACTGTTAAGCAGAGGGTAGTGTAAGAACTGAAACACGTAAAGAACCAACTAAAGAGGAGATTTCATCATACTTCCCAGCACCAAGGAAGCTTACTAACAGTTTCTCAAGAACTGGCTTAAAGACCAACCTTCACAAAGATCACCTAATAAAGAAATGCAGAAGGCTCTAAGAGAGAAATAAAACTCATTTCTTTGATGCCCACCTCCTGCTGACTGGGGGCATCAACTGCAACTGACAGAGACGGAGAGAACTTACTTTAGTACTAACACCATAACTCTCAGCCACTCACCCCATACAGCTATTACTAACATGAGCACTGCTGCATCAAAGCATTAGTCAGATTTCATTTGACATACCAGAAATGAAGTCCAAGACAGATGATTTCAAAACAGAAATGATGTGGAAATGCTTCCCTTCTGAGCATAGCAAATATTTTATGTGTTTATCTTTGCAAAAAGAAGATTGAGCAGTTTAAGGCTGCTAAATAACACTATGCAGGGAGAAAAGCTATTTAGGATAAGAGGGCAAGAACTTAACGGTATAAATTGACCATGAATAAATTGGAGATGCTAATAGAAACAAGCTGCTTTTCAGCAGGAGTTACAGAAGAAGAGTCGTAACTGGTTTAAACCCCAAGCTGGATAAGCATACAAATGGGACACCACCACAGTCACCTGAGAACAGATAGCAACTGGCCTGTGATCAGGCAGGAGCCTTCTGCTTTCCTCTTTCTTCAGCTACATTTGTGGGAAGAATGTGATTTCCTGCCCCTTTTGAATAGACTTCTTCCATCTCTGTTGACATAACTACATTCAGCAGCAACTAAGAAGCTGATGACTTCAAAATTATGTGAAATAGGTTAATTTTGATGATTTTCCTCCCATTTCCACACAAAGGACTACTTAAAGTGCTCACCAGTGTTAGTTTTTAATGGCACATGGCATTTTTGCTCTAAAAAGCTGTGAGAAGAGGGGACTGCATCCTACTCCAAGCCTCTACTTGCCCTCCCACAGTGGGTCCTTGCCTCCAACTGTGCACAGGAAGGGCAGGCTTGCTTTGGCAGAGAGCTACATTACCTCACAGCTCCCAACAGAGACCAGCATTCAGGATCTAAACACAGATAATAAGGGGTCTCACAGATATAGCTTATTTCTTTTCACATCTAGGCTTTTCGGCAATTCATTCTCCTTGGCTTTATTAACTCTAGAAGGCACTTCAGAACTTGAAATTCTTCCTTGGGCCTCACATTAAAAAAAACACTGACAGATTAATCAGATGTGGGTTAATCAGGGCTGAAGGACCTCCCCTATGGAGCCAGGCTGAGAGAGCTGGGCTGCGTCAGCCTGGAGAAGAGAAGGCTCCTGAAGGGGAGACCTTAGAGCAGCTCCAGTGCCTAAAGGGGCTGCAGGAAACCTGGAGAGGGGCTTGGGACAAGGGCCTGTAGGGACAGGCCAAGGGGAATGGCTTTAACCTGCCAGGGGGGAGACTGAGATGAGCCCTTAGGCAGAAGCTCTTCCCTGTGAGGGTGCTGAGGCGCTGGCACAGGGTGCCCAGAGAAGCTGTGGCTGCCCCATCCCTGGCAGTGTTCAAGGCCAGGTTGGACACAGGGGCTTGGAGCAAGCTGCTCTAGTGGAAGGTGTCCCTGCCCATAGCAGGAGGTTGGAATTAGATAAGCTTTAAGGTCCCTTCCAACACAAACCAGTCTGTGATTAAAATGTTGCTGGTTTACATCTAAAGTTCTGCAGGGGTTATAAAACCATCTACATTAAATAGCTGACAGCATATTTTCTGCAAAAGGATTAAGGCAAATTTAAAACACTCTTCTTGAGAGTAACCTGGTTTATCCAGCAACTTCCCTCCTGAATTCCTACAGTATTATAAATGTCTTTCTATGCTGGCCTCATCCTGCATTAACGTTTTAATTGCAAGGGTCTAGCATAAAGGTTATTGCCTTAGTAACAGTATCGCTGCAGCACAAAGAATCTCTTATCCCCCAGCACATGACAGTTAACTCAGATGTTTATGTAAGATCGGCCTCAATAGATCAATTCTGACCTGCTAAGCCCTGCTTTGTTGCTGCTCGGAGAATTTGGAGATCCTGGTCCCCTCAAGGCTGCTCAGAAGCATCTGTGTGGGGATCTGCTTGAGCAGGGATCCACAGCACCCGGCTGCCTGCTCAAGACACTGGCAGCAGTGCAAAGAAATGATTTCCAATCTCAGTTAATCACTAAAGCAGGATTCTGCCCCACCATCTGTCTCTAGTACAGGCTATGATGTCTTTCAGACATATCTACTGGTAATTTTCTGTATTTTTGGCTATATTAAGAGCCCTCTGTAGATGTCTATACGTTTGGTTAAGTTAGTGACTTGAAGTGCATATATACAGTTCACAGCTACAAAGCAGAGCTGTTGCCTGCCTTAAACGATAAAGACCAATCCCAGCATAAAAATCAGACTGGGTAGTTTAGAATCATGGAATGGTTTGGGTTGGAAGGGACCTTAAAGCTCATCCAGTTTCACCTCCTGCCATGGGCAGGGCCACCTCCACCAGAGCAGGTTGCTCCAAACCCCATCCAACCTGGACACATATGATTTTCATTCACAAGTGTGCATTTGGTGTTTTGGGGTGGCTGGATTTTTGTGTCACTCCAGACCAGGTGATGGCACAGAGTGACACGCAAAATAAGCTTCCTCATTTGCATTTCTTTGGAACAGCAGTTGGTTCTTAGTCACATTTCTTCACATAGAAAAGCTGCTTCCTCACTCAATGGGTACGCCTACAGAGGTAGACAAAACCAAAGCTGACTTGAAAAATTAGAGTAATATCAAGGGAAGAACTTAGAAACTGACAGCAATTCACTTGGGAACCAAGTGGAGAACCCATTTATTTGTCTTCAACTGAAAGAACATTCAAATAAAGATGGGATACTTTCAAAAAGCCAATCTAACCTCCCAGATTATGAAAGGGCACCTGCAAGCTGCTTCATCTAGAGGGAATTGTGTACTGCACCTTTCCACTGGGAATCAGAGACCTTTCAAACACAAGAAGAGAACTACTAGCACCCCTTAATGTGACGAGGTGGAGCGTATCAGCTTCACTGCATGATTTCTAATTGCACTGAAGCAGAGCATTTCTGAAACTCATTTAATGCTGAACAAATCCTTCAGCTTTGGTTGAAGAGCACTTTTTCTCTCAGGTGATCCCTGTGCTCTTCTTAATAGTCAGATAATTCACTGCAACTCCAGAAGCCTGGTTACACTGATAGCAGCTCCCACCTTTACTTAGAGCACCAGAAAAACAGAAGTGTGAGGAGAGTATTAAATCAGGTTGTCAAGTGACGTCTGATGGGTAACACAGAAGTCTACCACATTCCTTTAACACCTCTAACTACAGAAATCATCCACGCAGCACATCCAGATTCATTGCTGGATGATATACCATATATTCCCTGACTGAAATGGGAGACCTGAGATGCATTCCAACCTGCAAAGATACAGAACACAAAAAAACCTAACCAAAGCTTTAAAAAGAGCATTCTGAATTTCCTACAGTGTCAAACCCAAGTCATTCCTCTGCATTATTCTGCACCCCAAGCAAAAGGGAGACAAAGCTGAAATAAATGACTGAACACAAACTTGCTGATGTTTCACAAAGCTGTTTTTAAACGAGTCAACTTAATGGGAATAATCATTGGAAATATTAAAACCTGTTCTTTCTACTGAAGAAAACTGCTCCCAAAATCTTCATAGGTAAGGTGAACAGACTTGGTATTCCCCAAGACCCATAAAAGTCCTTTTCACTCCATCTTTCACTAATCTTTTATCAACCAGGCTGTATGTATAATGGATCTGATTTCCCAGCCAAGCAGCCTCCCTCTGGACAAAGTGCTCTTCTCAAACCAGGTCACACTGTGCACGTTGTTCCTACCCTGCTGCAGTTGTGTAAATGGAATCTGGAAGTTAAAACACACCCCCATCTTGCTCTGCCAACGTTTCGAAGTGCAGCCCAAACCCAAGGCAGCAGATGGCCAAAGGAAAGGAAAGGACATGGGTACAACCCAAAGTAACACAAGGAGGTCCTGGTCTAGGCATAATAGGATTGGACCTCTCCAAAAAGCAGGGCTTCAGTAAACTTGGTTTTAAAACATGAAAGTAGTACAGGGAGAGGACCAGCATTTCCCAGGGATCCTTTAAAGCTGAAGCACACTATCTCTGGGGGCAGGGATGCCAAGGAATTGGCTTTGTCAGTCACTTCCCTCGAAGAAGAGTATGTTTTCCATCACTTTTCTGACTCCTGCAACAACCCAGCCATGGGGAGCTGCAGCAGAATGCATTGCTGCTTCCTGAGCAACCCCAACTGGGACAACTCAGAGCATTCCAACAGGATAAAGGACTTCATCAAGACCAGTAAACTCCAAATGCACTCCCCGGCATGAAACAGCATCACTGTTGAGACTCAAGAGGTCTATATTAAGAACACCCTACTTTTCCCTATGCCGCCATAAATCCAGAATCCTATTTAAGTGGTCAGCTGTAGATGAAATAAGGCTAATGACAAGAGGTTTCCAACACTGGGTGACTAGCATAAAGACAATATTTAGATACAAAATCAGATTGAAGACAGAGAACTAACTACTGCCCCAGAAGATCTCAGATATTGACCTCATATTCCGTCCTCTCCCCAACAGATTTGTTTCAGCACGACACAAGAACATTCCTTTAAGATGAAATAAAACCTGCTATCAGATTTCATGCAATTCCACACAACTTTCACATTTTCCAAAAGAAATACAAACTTCTATGTATTTTGTCATGGCATATTTAATAGCTCCTTATGTAAATATATATACTGCTGTTGGCTTAACGCAGGAAGACAGCCAACTGTCCCCAGTATGTTGACAACATGGAGGCTGGGAGGAGCTTTATTTTGGTTCAGCTTTACAATCACTCTCTTGGCTTCAATTCACAGATTACGAGACCAGATAGCAAAGCCATAGCGATACTTCTACAAATGTTTGCATTGATAGTGAGTAATAAAGCACTCCCTAGAATTACGCAAGCTTTACAGCACACAGCTCTTCAGGGCCAACAAAGCCATCAAGGCAAAGCTTTGGGGGAAAGGATTTTATTAAAACCTCTCAGACTTCACCATTTCACTTTCCATGGATTCTAAAGGATTGTTGGAGATGAGATGAAAATATCAGACAGGAGACAGGGAGAAATGTCCTTATTTACCAGTGTGTCCTGCCTGCAGCAGCGCAGGATGATGGTGCATCAGTCAAGAGATCCTTTTCCATCTTGAATTCTGGACAGGCTATCCATACTGCTTTTATTTTCTCATAAAGGAGAAATCTGGGACACAAAGACCAGCAATTCTACAAGAAAACCTTTCTGGCTCAACATCAAATACAAAACCTCATTCTTATATGCACTGTTGGACACCAGCTTAAGGAGCTAGAGAAGAGCAGTAGTTTGATGCTTACAGCCAATGCTATACAGTGAGCTAATGCAACACCCTGAAGAAATGGAATAAAAATAGGTCCACTGATGTACCTAATATTGCACTTTGAGTAACTGACAGAAGGAGGAAAAGATCCCTCACACACAATCCAGACATGTTATCCTCTGGAACTTACTTGCTCCCCTAGTGATCTGTTCTGGAGAAACCATTAAGCTCTTCCAGCGAGCTCAAGCTGCTTTTCTTCAGCGGGAAAGTGTCAAAAAAAGAGGAGATTTTATAGCCAAACACAACCTTTTCAAGTAAGGGGAATGCATTCCCAAAACCTGCAATCCCCACCCAATGCATCCAGCAAGGAACAGAAGTAAAACACGCTAATACCAAACCACTAAGAGATGAAACATTTCATTTCGCTCTGGTGGTGAACAGGCTGTTGTTAAAACTTTCCCAAACTTCATTTCTAGTTGAATGTTCCTAAGACATGCTCAACATTTAGCAAAGAGGGTGGATGTACATTTTTAATAGGCAAATCTCATGCTATAGGTTGCAAATCTAAATGCCTCTGATCTCCTCTTCAAAGGCTCAGAGGAATGAAAGAGAATTCTGCCAGAATACACAGTACAGCAACCGCATCTTAGTACTGTTATAAGGAGAGGATTTCCCAGGAGCTCAGCATAACTTAATGCCTTTTAAGTATTATACCCAATCCACATTTTCAGAACAAAAAAAGGCCCTCATTCTAGAATAAAACAGAACAGGATGGATACAATCTTTTTCACTTCAAATAATGAAAAGCATCTTTTCCGTTAAATTTAGAAGGCACAAGAATAACAAGAATTTATGTAAGAGATTAAAGGTCTGGATTTTGATGAAAGTCCTTTCCTTGTTTCCTCAGATGAAGGATAAAGTTTCCCATTATCAGAAGCACTTAGCACAGCTGTTTTGTAAGGTGCTGGGTTGCTTTGCTAAACTCAATTAAACCATAGAAGAACCATTAGAACGTCAAAAGATATAGATCATAAAAACTAACAATCATCTGCCTTTTTGCTGATAGAGACTTCAGTCCAGGGGAGTCTACAACAGGGGAAGAACCCAAAGGGAAAAACAACCCTGAGATTTCTAAAGCTTCTTAGGTACACACTTATGGGGTAGGAGAAAGATTAAGAAATCATTACCTCAAAAGCAATCCTGCAATGAGAGATATACATCAAAGTCATCCGCAGGCAAATGAGAGTATCCAGTAAATCAACACCCTGTGCTGACAGAATAACCATACTTGCTTCTTGACATCTCGGCCCCCATCACAATCCTTACAGTATCCACGGAACATCAATTCAGGAACACACCCTGCATTGCTTAATCCCTGCTGTGAGGAACAGTTTGAAGCCTCTGGTAGCATTTAACATGACAAGCAATAGCTACATGCACTAATTACAGTTAAGACCTGGTGAAGAAATAACCCTGTGGAACAAACCGAAGGTGTGCTCAGCAAACCTTAGTGACTATTATTGCAATCCATCAGTATAAGTTAAAAGCAACATTATTTCAAGCTAGCTCTTAAATTAAGAATTTTTGTTGCAGTCTATAGAGCTACAGACCTCAAAAACCAAAAATGCTATTGCTGTCATAACAACATATATGTTCTCCTTTAAAAATCCACACTGAATCAATGCTCATGTGTGGTTACTACAGAAAAACTATGATGTTTGTTAATCCACTGCTCATTACAATGAACATTCACATACCTGGAAACTTTGATGCACTTTTTTGGAACCCTGTATCCTAAAAGTATCTCCTTTTGAAACAACTTTTCCTGCTCTTCTCCACAGTTTCACATGGACAGAGATTTTCCTCACCTCTAGCTTCATTTGTCCTGCTACATCCTATTGCCTTCCACGGAAACCCACGTTGAGGGTACTGACCCCATCATCCAGGGGTTTATAATTTGAGCAGCTCTTTGGGACACAGGACATGACAAACTGCAGATTCTTCCAACTGGTGCTCAATCGATTCCCCACACTGGCTCAGTTACAGTTCTCCACACACTATAAGCATTCATTTAAAGACAAGATTTTTCCTTCAGAATTAGACCACAACCACTGACATTCCAGCCAAAGCAGCTTTCATCAGATCATTACTTATATTAAGAAGGATTTAGTGCCAAATCAGGCCTCTTCCTAACATGACAGGCAGTTCCCCTCAAGCAGTGTTATAAAGAATCCATTCTTCCCACATCACTGTATTAAGTTTTTAAGAATGAAACACAGTGTTTAGTACTGATACTCGCACAGCAATTGCTGATAGTCTAAATATTTAACCATAAGACACATTCAAAGCATTACTACTCTACGAACCGCTGGGCAAGCAATAAAGGAAATTAAACACGGATACTCTTCCCAAAGTAAAATAGCAGCATCAGAAAGAAAGTAGCAAAATGATGCAGGAAATACTTTGTAGTTCTCATTTCTTGAATTATACCTAAAGAACTCAATAGAACAAGTTTTCAAGTACTTTTAAAACCAGAAACAACCAAACCAAAATCAATTCACAATCTCCCTACTGGGACTGGCGGTTTATCACATCAAACACTGGAACGTGTTCTCAAAAGCAGCTTGACAATGCTACCTAGGGGAACTGACAGTAAACAACTGCTTTTTAAACTGATGCACATCAATACACACATCCTCTCCAAAACAAATATTTAACCAGTCATTTGAAGAGACATTAGTGCCACTGAGCAGACCTACAGAGACTCAGCCGGTGCAAAAAGCTCCTTGCAGTCAGCATACTAATCCTCCGAGTAGGCACTATTTACTCTCCTGCCCAAAAGCAAATCAGAATCATAGAATCAACTGGGTTGGAAAAGACCTTTAAGATCATCACATCAAACCTTCACACCAGCACCGCCAAGGCCACCACTAAACCATGTCACTGAGGGAATCATCTACACAGTTTGTGAACACCTGCAGGGACGGTGACTCCACCCTGGGCACCCTGTTCCAATGCCTGAGCATTTTCCCATTTCTGGGAAAGAAATTGTTCCTAATATCCAACCTAAATTTCCCCTTGTGCAGCTTGAGACTGTTTCCTCTTCTCCTATCCCTTGTTCCTTCAGCGAAGAAACCAGCCACCACCAGGTAGTCATAGAGAGTACAAAATCTCTCAAAAGAAAAGAAAAGAAAGAAAACCCTCTTTTGTCTAAGTATTTGTACTTACAGCCATGGTAAGATGCTGGGGATCCTCCAGACTTTCCGTACTCTTGCTCTGAGTAGCTGGTGGATAGGTTTGGCTGACTGGAGCCACGGCCAAAGGTGATCTGATTGCTACCCACTCCAGTGGCCACCTGAGCCATGCGTTCTTTGGTCTTCAGAGCTTGGGCCCTCTCTGTCTTGAGTCGCTCATCATCCTTCAGAAGAGAGACCAGCTGCTTGGATTTCTCCCTCACATTGATGCCCTGGTCTTTACCATCTCGATCAATATATTGAAAATCTTTCAATGTCTGGATAGCAAAAATATTCTCTTTACACTGCTGCGCCACTCGCTCCGAACCAGTTTTAATCAGGTAATCTAAGAGAGTCAGGGCCTTGTACACATGTCGCCAGTTCTTGCCGTGGTCATTCAGTCGTTTCCAGATCATGCTCATAATCTCAGAAAAGGCCACCACATTGTAAGTCAGATCTGCTATTTCAGTCATGAGCGAACTGGAAGGACCCCATGGGTCATTGGAAGTTGCTTCCCTAACTTTTATTTCGGCCTCTGAATAATTGTTCACGATGTTCTTCATCTGTCGCCTAATAGACGAAGTCGTCATCTTTATTTCCCTTTTTAGGAAGGCAGATCCCAGAACACAAACAAGAAAAGGGCTATATCTGCTCTTCTATCAATGCTTCTGCACTGAGAGGGCTCCGGATCAGTGGCTTATTTGTAACACGTTCCACTACAATCATTTCCTCTCTTCAAGAGAATGACACAAGAAAATGAGAATCATGACCTGCGTAAGGAAAGAAAACAACACACGTTAGTTGGGTCTTTAATTGTTCCTACATGGAAAGCAACCTACAGAACTCTAGGAAAATTACTCAGAAGTGTAACTGACGGATTTCCTCCTTGAATTTCTTCTAGACATTTGATTTTGGAAACTATTCTTCTTCTCACAAGTAATACTAAACACTTCAGATTACAAACCTGAACAAAACCAAGGCAAGAAGGTGTCCAGGCTTATGCAAATGCCAAATTCTATAAGCAAAACAGAAACCAAGTCCAAGAAATCACTTAGTGATTCGGTTTCCAACATGGTAAAACCTACCTAGGACTTTTAATTACAGAAATTACCATGCTGGCTTGTAGAGAGGTGAAACTACAATAGAAATTCCATGCTTAGCAGCTATTAGCTTCCCTCTAGTTGACAACTGCAGTCTGCCACCGCGGCTGCAGGAATCCGAGTACTGAGAGAATAAGCAAACTGCTCCAAAATTAACCAAGCTATACCTGAAACCTCATGTTAGCTTAAGGCACACTCAGTATCAGGGCAGAGATCTTGAAGAAGGCTCTGCATTCAGTTGAGACACAGTGAAATGAGCACCAGAACAACACCCTCCAACTGAAGGTGACCTTTAAATGCTAAGCAGATTAGAGGAGAAGTTCTTTTTCCAAATGCATTTACTTTGTATGTTTGACAATGCTCAGGACATCCACAGCTTCTGCTCTGTGTGTCTTCCACACAGACAGAAAAAGTTTTAATTATATGAAAATGGAATTGTAAAGCCAAAATGACTGGCAAGAAACCCCAAGGGCAAGCTGTGGAGCTGGAAAGCTGTTTCAATTAGTCATTTAAGGTCACCGTTTCAAGTAAACGGAGGCCTATTAAGCTTCAGAATACATTACTGGAGTAAACTGGCAGATTTTGCTATTACATTAACACAGAATAGTCTTTGATATTCGCCAGTTACATGAACACTAAGCACTGATCCTGTGAGGGAGCTTGCCATGTTTAATAGAGATTGTACAGTCAAGATGTCCTCTAACAGTGTTTCTCCAAACACTGAAGAAGCAACGGTATCACTTACAAAAGGCACTGGAGAGAAGCAAAGCACAGATTTCCAGCCTAACATTGTTATCATTCTTCAAATTGCTCTGGTGCCATTTAGAATGAAAGCAGAATTAAGTGTCAGCTTGAACAACATGCAGCTCTGTGATGACTTTCTTACCATAAAGGCATCAACACTGATGTACTGATGATATGTATCCCAGATCAGAAGAATACAACCCCCCCCATAAGGGCTGAGCCTGTCACCTGACCAGAAAAGCACTAAATAACATAAAATCAAAACCTCCTACATCAGTTTGATAAAATGTCCACCAAGCCCAACATCCTCAGACACAAATCCTCACGTAAAGACTATAAGAACATATATATTCCCTTGCCTGATGTCTTGGCCATCTCAGATGCAACCTGTGGCAGAGACTCTATAGCCAGCAATAGGCACACTGTGGCTCCTCCAACTCCGTTATTGAAGCCACTTGTGTTTCCCGTTTCACCCTCAGCAAGTACACAACAGCAGTGCAGTGTCCACGCTGCACAAGTACTTCAGCTTATTTTAACCTTGGACATTTATTTCCTGAGCTGTAGACAGAAGGGATGCTTTTTAAGCAAGAACAAATCACCTTCAGCTTCTTTATATCACTCACTATTTTATGGGAATTGACCAACTCTATCTGAAGTGAGGGTCTCCCAAAATTCAATCCCTCTATTTAGAAGCTGCTCCGTATCTCAAATCATCTCCGATGTCTTTCCACGCACATATTACACTTTTATTTCTTGAGATGTACACAGTTCCAAGCACTCTACACTTCAGAGATGACAGTAACAAGTTCATATCACAACACAGTCATTTACTGCTTAGGATACCCCATTCTTTACCAAATGCTTTCTAAAGTGTGCTTGTCTTTTACTAGTTGTGCCTCTACTCGTGCATATGAAACCAGGGTCATTTCCTCTCCCTATGCAAATGTTTTAAGGCTATTTCAACTACCATTTACCACTTAGCAGATCTCCCATCCTTCAACTCAAATATCATTTCAAATTTGACTGATCTGGTTCAATTTGGCCACCTTATTATTCAGAAATCATCTGGAAAAGGGCGTATTTGCACGAGCACTCATCTTTGGCAGGACACTTCACTTGGAATAACCTTTCTCTGTGAGAAACAACCATTTATGCCTAACCCTGCTTCCTGTCTTCTAACCCACTGTAAATCTCTGAAAACCATTCTTGTCTTATAAGTTTTGTTTCTTTAGAGGTCAGGGATGAGAGGCCTCTAAGAGACCAAAATATACAAGCAAATGCCTCACCTGTGTGTACCTCCCCAACCAAAGAAGAATAGAGAAGTTTGGTTTACTACTTGTTCCAACTTTGGAAGCTTTTGAAAGAAGATCGTTTCAACACCACATATGATGTTTGGAAAGGTAAATTTTACAGTACATGGCAACACCTACTAGTCTTAAACACCTCCAACTTGGCCAGCGAAATAAATACCTGAGGAATTAATCATAATCACAACATAAACAGGGACACAGACAATCAGAGTGCAATGTCACAAGCCATGCCAAGCTAATGGTAAGCCAGCACCAAACCCAGTGGCCTCCCAACCCTGCAACAGCTTCCCCTTTCTCTCTCTTGCATCAAACCTAGCACTTACACAATGGCACAGGAGAACTGATCAAAGTCTGGTAGAAAATGAGCTTTTGAGCACTGGTTTGTTTTCTGTTGTATCAGAGAGGTGAGCAGGCTGCAGAGCAACACAGTCACAAGTGTTGCTGCAAGGCAGGCTATGAGAAGAGTAAAAATGATCAAACCCTGGTCTTGCTTTTGAAGGAGCTGGTTCAACATGAAGCTGTCAAGATCCAGAAAACAGCATCAGAAAGCAAAGAGCTTTCATTCCTGCCCAACTACACACACTAGGAACTCATACACTTGGTTTCAAAGAAGAAACTAAACAACCAAAAAGGCAGGAGCCAAGGCCCTGCTGTGCTCTCCACACAGCCTGTAGCAAAGCCATGAATACTTCTCCTTCATTTAGCTGTAAAGTGCAGGCAAGAAGCAGAAGCAAAGTTACAGCCTCATCAAGTGCAGCATGGTTTGGACAGAACCCTGGATTTGGGAAACACTTTGTTTACATTTAGGATTTATTAGTTTAATTACCAACAAAGCTTCAGTCCAAAAGCAAGTGAGCTTGGAGCACACAGATGTGCAGGAAGCCAAATGCATGGCAGCACCATTCCCCAAACTGGAAGCTTCGCTTAGGTGAAGCTTCTGAAGAAGGCTACTAGCAGAGAGTAAATCTGGAGTAAGCTTTGTGAAAACAACCGTAGAACGCACATTTCAAGGAGAAAACACGTTGGATTAAGTGAAACGAGCATTTTTCACTCTTCCAGAAAATTAAGGATTTCACTTGTTACCCTGTAACAGATTGCAAAACCATCAGGCCATTGGTGCTGGTGTGGTTCTTTACCTTCATGTCTTTGATTCATGGAAACAAAGGCATTTAGTGAGGATCCCATTAACATCTATTCTTTCCTTTTCTTAAAAGACATATTTTCTAATCCTATTCTACTTTGAACCCACTGGAGACCATTTGTTCTAAACTTCATGTTACTCCATTAAAAGTGGAGCGGAAAGATGGACATCTACCCCCCATCTAGCTGTACCAATATTCAAGGCAACTGTTCTGGTAGTAGCAGTAACCCTCACTAAGAACCCTGTATGTCTTTCAGTATCTCCTTTACAAACCCTCTGCTTCCACACCACACCAAAGACACATTTTACTTGATTATGACAGGTCTTGGAGCACTGTAACAGCCAATCTTATGATTAAAGAGATCTGAAAGCCAAATAGCCTCACTGCATGAAAGCGAGAAACCATTTCTAAAGCATGATCAAATACTTATCCAGAAAGGCTTTTTTCCCCCCAAAGACCTCAGTGAATTAAGTTCTCCCAACAAACCACCGGGAAGTACAATGCACTTGCAACGTCAGCAAAAAGTGTGAGTTTGCATTTTAACACTACAGTTGCAAAGAAAGCAGAAAGCAAACTGCTTGATGAAAGCTGCTGTTCCTTGCTCACAACAGGAAAAGGGCTATCAGCTTGAACAGAGCTCTTTAAAAGGTTCAACAGAGAGGGGAAGAGGGAGTTGGTCTTGTTCACCTTGGGTGAGCCTTCCTTGTTTTCTCTTCCTTGGTCCCTACAAGCCATTTTCTCTGGTTTCGAACTATCCTGTCATCTTTAAATAGATGGAAAAGGACACAAGACAAGAAGGTGATGCTCACCTGTGCTATCACAGGCAACCTGGAAGGGAATGCCCCACTTCCTTTTTCCTATTCCAAGTTTCATTACACAACCCAAATGAATTCTCATGGTGCTTTTCTATATACAACAGAGACAGAAGGAAATCTTGAGTGAACCTCTCAACAGCCCTCTCTCACAAGAGGTTGAATTCAGTAAGTAACATCTACATGAGGAAACCATCTTTAATTTGCTAAAACTAACACAGAAATGAAGCCAAGCCACAAAATCCTTCATAAACTTAGTTCAAAGAAAGAGCCATACAACTAAATCCACCTATAGACAGCAGAAGCCATTCAGCTCTCTAGAATGTAAAACTCAAACCAGGGTTTGTCTGCACTGATAAAATGCCCTTCAGATGAAGCCTAAAGGTAAATACAGACACAGTCCAGCTAAGCATGGACCAGAAACACACAAAATACATATCAAATGGGCAATAAAATTGTGAAAATTAGCATTAAACGTAAGAAGTTAACCAGAAATTTGTATAAAATTTTAATAGTATTATAGACAACGTGTGGTAGACATTTGACACGCATAAAAAGTGGGTTTTGAAAGCAGATAATTCACTCATTCTGTGATTTTGAGCAACTTCTACAGACACGTTTATCTACGTAAAAATATCCCCCTTTCATGAACTACATGAAAAGATGACTACGAGTTTCCATCCCAATCTGCTCTTTTCGCTATCAGGCTGGAGTGACAGAGGCAGGTATCCCTTAGGGACCTGATGAATTCCAGGATAAATCAGAGAAGCCAGGGCGTGGAGAGCGCTTCTTACCAGTCTGCAAAGAATGAGGCTAAGAGGAAAGCGTTGCCAGATGCTGAGTAAGGAAGAAGTTCCCCCAGACAGACAGACAGTGAGACACACCTGCACAGAGCAAAAAGCATGCACTCAAACATGACCCCAATCCTAACAGTAAGTCAGCTTCTATTTGTGGCAAGGAAAAAGGATTCCCATTGCCCCCCACTGTAAATTCACATCCTAGTTTTCTTGCGATAGCTCATCATTTGCACAAATCCAAACCCACTGTGCTTTTAGAAAGTCCTATTTTACACAAACTAGAAATGTTTGATAAAAGGAAATTAAGCACAAGCCTTTATTTAAAATTCAGTATAATAATCCAGAAAAAAAGGATAGCAAAGACTTTCCTTATACTGGATCCCACAAAGAAATGTTCAAACACAGTTAATTCTCTTTCTCTTTTTCCTTTCCCTATTCATAAATAATTCTTACAGCACTGGATGACCAGAGGGTATCATTATACTGCCTACAGTATGATCCCCTACTGCAATACAAACACTGTTCCCAAAACCAAACAGGAAGAGGGGCAACTGTACATTGTGGTCACTTGGAGAAGGGTCCTAAGAGAAGCACAGAAGCTTGGCACTATATATAAAAGCCAACAAGCACCACACTTATTAGCTCCCTCTTGTCATTGTACAGCAGAGAAAACATCAATTCATGTGAAGAAAACAGTAAAGTGAAGACACTGAAATTACCATCAATGCCCTTCCTCAAGCTTCAACATTATTTAGGAAACGAGTACAAATACAGATTGGCAAATGGGTTGAAGACCAGGGTTAACTCCAGCAGAAAGGTTTCATTTCCATTTTTCACAGCTGAAATGCTTGTCTTCTTCAGGGTAATTTCTGAGAAGAGGAAACGCTTCAAAATTCAAGGTTTTGGAAGCTTTCCACTCCCTTTTACAAATGAGAGAACAAGGTCAGCTTTCACAGCCAGCAGGTGGCCAAATTATTTCTTTATTCAAAGAGTTAATGCTGGAAGATAATTCTCCTGCAGATTTATGCATATTCATGAAGCCCAAGGTTAGATCCTACACTGATTTTACAGTCATGCCTCAGCCTCACAGACAGTAACTCCAGTTTGTATAGCCATAGAACAGATACAGAGACACAAAATCAGTTTGTCTCTACAGCACCTTTTCTGACTACAGGTCTACTTAAATTACCCAGGCAATATAAGAACTTAATGGAGAGCTTATCTCACTACTCCAAGTCTACATAAAGAGAGGACAAGGAGTAGAAACGTAGAGCTGAGAATACAGCACCACTATCTGGTCGCTTTAATTCAGGACCCACCACACCAGTTTCTGGTGCTTTGACACTCACAGTTATCACAGAATCAACCAGGCTGGAAAATACCTTTAAGATCATCAAGTAATATTTCATTTTGCAGCCTGTAATGCAGCTGGAATTATTGACAGCATGGAAAGAAGCTGCAAATATGCTCTGAAGTGCTGCAAAAAGGGACAGCCCCTGCAAGAGCCACGCAGATCACTACAAACGGATCCAAATCCGACCTACTACTGGAGATCTAATTTTAGGCTTACAAGCTTCCAACATCCCTTTAAAAATAACACATTCCTCCTTCTGTGGCAGGGTCAAGTGGCACTGACAGCACTACCTGCATTTTATGCAGATCTCAGCCTATTTTTCAGTAGTAATACAACCAAGTACCAGCTGTGTAATGAGTAAGAGTATTGCAGAATTACAGACAGAGTAAGGTCAAGCCATTATGCACTGAACCTAAAGTTCTAAATGCAAATTAATCCAACACAGCTGTGAAAATACCTTCCTAAACTCTCAAAAGGAGTTTGTGCTCTGGGGATTACCTGCTTGAATGGAAGCATTTTGTCTTTTATTCTCACAAATAGAGAAGTAGGAAAAAAAAGGTATCACCCAATGTGTGCCTTGACAAAAAGGTACCAAGGTGAAATCAACTCAGCTCACTGGGTATATTTAAGTAGCATTTTCAACTGAATTAAAGACAGTAGGAGACATTTCTCTCCTTCCCTGTTTCCATTCTGGAAGATATCTGATCTTCTTGCCAGAAGATGGGCCTTAGAACCTTGTCACTTAGGCTGCTTACTGGGTGATAGGCACCTGCTGAAGGGAAGCTGTTATATGTTCTCTCCCAACAGCTCAGAGCAAGATTAGATCAGCTTGAACACAGGAGCAACTGCAAATAACATAACCTAAAAGCTTGCAAGACCACTGAATGTTACCTGCACTCTTTAAGCCACAGTGTTTTTCTTATACGATTGCAACTTTCAAAACGCAAAGCCGACAAGTACTACTGGATCCATATATATCAATGTGAGCACACATATCAGACTTGATACTTTGGGAAGGTACCTGCTACTTACAATTATCTAATGACTTCAGTAACCAAATTCAGTTTGCACTTTATTATTGTGAAGCAGACGTCACTGTGTGCAGTTCCTCCTCCCCACCTACACACCACAGACACAAAACCATATCAATAAATCCACTAGGCCAAAGGCAAGTGCTCATCATGACAAAGGTTTAACTCTCCATGTTACTACTGGTAGAAGCAGAGCCTAATGAATACTTTTAGGACATGAATTTTTAATGGAAAGGACTGCTCAAGGAACAGTGCATGATCTGCAAAGCTGTATCTGTCCATATATCCCAAACACTACTATTTTCTTCAGTTTAAGTGTACTGGCTGCTAGCACAAGCTACAAGCCTGTACAGGAAACGGAGATTGATTTTAACATCCTACCTACATTCATCAATGCCCATCCAAAGCATAAAACTTCAAGCACCATCCCTCACAGCCACCAGATTTGCACATTCTTCTTGAGAAGTCAACACGTGGTCTTAATCCAACTATCACGACTGGTAACAATTAATGTAGGGTTACTTTAACCCTCAGAAATTAAGCTACATGCAGTTGGATGCTCAGGACTAATTGAAGTTGCTATAAAACTGTAAAGCTGGAAATACGTATCCTTAAAATCCTCCGTGTTCCACACTGCAGGAAAGATTTGGCCAAACCCCAGGATTTTACACCAGGCTTTACTGCTCAGCAGTCAGGCTCAGAGAGGAACTGAGGATGTGGCTTCACATTACACTTGATTCTTGGCTGGCTGAGGGCTGCTACTGAAGGCAGCATCCTGCTCCTACCTGCTCTGCTGTCACATGCCACCTCCTTGTCCCTCACACCAGATCTTGAGATAGAATCAGTTCAGTGAGCTGATCTGACACACCAAGGGAGTCAAGGGGGAGAGATGGAGAGTTGACACATCAGGTCACCAAAGCGATTAATCCCTAGGTCACTCTAATCACTTTAAAGTACACCACAAGTAAGAGAAGTAACATTCAACGGCGATCTAATTACGTTTCACCAGGCAAAATGTAAAGCTGCACCTTGAAAGCTCATATTGGTAGTAAAAGTTAAAGATGATGGCTTAGATTTGGAGCTTGCTTTCAGCAGGTAACTGCAAGAGGCGAATTTTCTAGGGAATCACTTTTTCCCACCTAGCACTGGTAACAGTGACACATTCATTTTGTCTCAGCTTGAAGACAGCCACAGGAAAGAAGGAAATCTGGTCCTCTACTCTTTTGGAATTGGCTAACATCTTAAAATCTTGCCTCCTGCCACTTTTACGCACTGATTCAAAACTATCTGTCATGCAACACTTGTTCAGCTTTCCCCTTATTCCTGTGTTTTTTCTTACTCTACACACCACCGTTTCCAAAAAACCCTACCTCTTTTCATTCTTCCTAACAGAGCTGTCTATCATGCCTATATCACTGCAGGAAAAGCAATTCCATCCCAAAGGAGCTCTGCTGGGCAGAGGAGCAGCATAACAACCCTGTCAGCAGCAGCTTGGATGTAGGCTGGGTTATGCTTACCATGAAACAGCACTCAATAATACTGCTAGTCACTTGGGTCTACTTTTGTGCTGCCCCAGTTCCTGATTCTGAGCTATATTCTTAAGTTCATCTTTGATGGAAGTAATTCACTAAAAAGACCAAAGAATATAATAAATCAGCACATTTGATATCAGGATTTTTCCTCATTATGCTACTTAAAACTTTCCAAATCCTTCATTCAGGCACTAATAAGGATCATCCCTACTCACACCTGCAGAGATTTATTATTTTGCTTTATTATTATTATTTTGCTGATTTTTGTGGAATTAGGAAAAAATTACCTGGTTTGATGATGCCAGTGAATCCCACACCCTCCCATGCAGATATACAGATATTTTCAGCTGTCAGCATAACAATTCCTCAAGTTTTCTGAATCTATCCTCAATAGTAATATACTACCTACTCCCTTATCTCTTCTGGCTATTTAGATGGAAAATTATTTGAATGGGAGCTAGCTTGCTCTTCTCACAGAGGATGACAAAGACTTGTTACTCAAAAGCATCTGTGCCTGTTCCATTATTAAAGGTCATTTTCCTCCAGTCAGCTCTTGCAGAGAACATGTTATACCCTCTCAGCTTTGATACTCTGCAACTAGCAGCTCCGTACGTGCCCTGGAGACTACTCATGCCCTGTAAAGAGTCCTCACATAGAAGACAACACTCACCACATGTAAGCCAAAACTCAAGCCTCTGATATTTCTGAAGCAGCTGATTATAGCCTGGGACATGGGAAAGGAAAAAGATGCAAGTAAATCCCCTGTGTAGTACTACTACTATTTGCACCTCCCATAGCTGCCTGATAGCCTTGAGCTGTTGATCATTAACTACTGCTTTAATGTAAGTCATTAATAACATACTCTGTCTTTAGATTCATAAACAGAACAAGAAAGCAACTTCAAAACTCACCCACTCCATTTTCTAGTCTTTGTTTTTTCCTAAGAGCATTCCATCTAGTGCAAATGCACAGAGGAAATTCTAGCCCATTAACATCCATCAGCTAACAGAGGGTAATGAATTCATCAATAATGCTATAATGCGTGGGTACACTATCATGCTGAATCATTTAGGAACTACATCTGCAGCAAGAAGAGCTCAAACAGCCGCCTTGTGCTGTCAGCAACCATCTTCCTGAAGGAGGAAAAATGAATGTATTAAGATCACCCTCAATTTTGTTATCCTTCTTGACAAGGTTGGTTGTGCCTCTACACACCCGTATTTCCATGCCAGTCAACTCCTGCCTGACGTTGCTCCCCTCTGGACATCAGTTTCCTTTGCCGTGCCACCCGCACACTTGCAAGCAGCTTTCATTGCTCATTTTCCTGCAAGTGACATAAGGATCAGGCTTTTCCCTGCTTCTTAACATCCAGGGCAAATACATGAAGTCTTGAGTCTTGACTTTGCAAAGAAAAAGCCCTGATTTTTCTTTGTTATTTATTTACACGGCTATGGAGGGACCACCTTCTTTCTCTTAACAAAAAGTTTTCCTAACAGTGATTAAGTTCTAAACAGTAAAAGCTAAAAACAACCAAAATCAGTCAGTCTTAAGAGAAAATACATCATGAACTAGCATTAAAGTGTAGCTACCCAAAAAAAGCCAGTACCTAAGAGGGGGACTACAGGCAGAGTATCACTGGGTAATAAAAGGAAAGGAACCTTATTATGGAGGACAACAGTATTAAGTTACTATTCTTGTAACAAAGAAAGGAAAAGGTATTTAGTCTTAAAAGGAAAATAAAATCAGACATAATAATATAAAGAAATAAGATTATCCTTAATATATAGATTAGGAACTTCTTTGCTTATTTTGCCTTGTTCAGGAATCCCAAATCTGGTCTTCTTTGATCCACTGCAGTATGTAAAATGACAGCAAGTCCCCTGCACTTCTGTTTACACTTTGTTATAATGGTGTCTACTCATTAAGTCCACAAACAGAAAGGGTTTTGTTAAGGTAGCCTTTATAAATGAAGCACAATGAATTCAACTCCCCATACCTCAGCTTCCTTCATATAGCTAAAGTCTTAGAACACATACACATGTGTCTACACATCCTTAACTCCCACGGCTTCATTCAATTAATACTATTAAATCTTTAATGCTTTGCTTCAAAGGCTGTTTTTAATTTTTAATAGCTCTCATAGGTTAGCACGACTGTTTTAAGTCTTTCTACTATATTTTAAATAAACTCCTCTTTTCTCTCCACTTTGATGTTTGCCTTCCTGACAACCCCAGACCCTGTGAAGCCAGTGAAACTTTGTTTTCTCTGAAATGATGACATTACAAACTCCAAAAGATATGTTAATCACTAAGCTGCAATCAGGGATGGGTTTTTTTCTCCCCCTCTCACCTGCCCTTGGGGCTGGGAGTTGGCAATAGAACCACTTTAATCAAAACAATGTAGAAACTCATGAGGAGAAGATGCAACCAGGAGGGAAGGGGCTTATTTGCATCTGTTTAGCATGTAAGCAGCAGGCAGAGCTCAGTTCTCTTTTACTCTGGATTCCCATGAAAGGAGAAAATGCAAAAGCCACCATATTATATTAAAAGAGTTAAAAGAGGAGTTTGGACACAAGACTTGTTGAGCTTGATGGAAGCACAAGATGCCTCGTGGCACTCAAAGACACAACCAATTCACACATCTGATGGGCACTGAATGTGTTTTTAATTGTAAAGCTTTGTCTGTACCAAGGGCATTGCCATTATATATTTGGTCAGCTGAAGCTCCACTTTACATATATATATATATATACACACAAACACACATATGCACATATGTAATTTACCAGTTCTGCTACCTAGTATAAGCTAGCACAACGTGCTCCCAGTGGAATACCGAGGCAACTTACACCAGTGTTTCTTCTCTACTCTTACCCCAATGCCCCCCAAGACTCACCTTCTACTGCTCAATTTCTAAGCTTGGAATTTATTCACCAGAAGAGAAAGTCTCATAGTGTATTTCAGGCCTTTTTATAAAGAATAAACAGAAAAGAAGAAACAAAAAATGGGCACAGACTTTGTTCCTCCTGTAAAGTTTATTTTTCTTCTGAATAAGAAAAAGAAATCCCTTCTTAAAATAAAACTGAAGATCAGCATTTCCAGGGACAGGAAAAGGCACTATAGTATTATATAGGTTATCCAAGCAGAGCAAAAGAAATAAAGACTGAAAACCTGGCTCTGTCCCAAGGCATCCAGGCAGGATTTTGTGCCTGCACGTACATAACAGAAGTATTTGTGCATTCAGGATGTTCAAGCATGTCTCTTGCATTCACACCTGGAAAGTTACAGCACTAAAACCCGATGTGCTGTGCTCAGCATCGACTGCAAGTCAATGACCAGTCCCAGAGCAGCAGATCCCTCACACGTTCAAAGTAAAGTACATGTGTACATACTTTGCTTGATCTAGACCATGAACTGTGGAACAAAAAACCTTTCCCAAAGCAAATCAGAAACAGTCTGATGAAGACAACCTACAAACCCACTGCTGTTCTTCATCTCTTCAACACTCCAAGGAGTTTGCACCATGCAGAGCACACCTCAGTATTACACATCTTCAGTTACAGAACATGTTCTGTCTTTTAAAGCTGATGCAAATACTCATGTTTGTGTCACTGTGAAATTAAACAGATGCAGACACTACTATGCAGATAGACATCAAAATGTCAACCACGGTACTCAGTGTGCGTGAAGCAACAGGCGAAGCACAAGCAGATTATCCACTAGGTAGCCAAACGTAAAATAAAGCCAGACATTTCATTTCAGACTGTATCAGGGTTTCACAAAGGGGCCAGTGATTTGTAGATCTGAAATGCACCACTGAAGCACTTTTGCAGACTAAAGAACTTCTGATGACATACCTCAATGCTTCTCTGGAGCAAACTAGTCTAAAAGTGATTTTGCTGCCGCAAAAGCTTTTCTACTTCACCTTCTCTAAAATATAAGACTTCTGAAAGCCAAGTAAAGCCAATTCTAAACATTCCTGTATCTTACTCCTTGTGGAATCTTCCCAAGAGAACCAGTAAACATATAAACACAAGTATCTTCCAGGAGTCACCCAGTACCAGTCTTTTAAAGTTTTGAGAAAGCAGTTGCTTTGCTGAAAATGTATTAAAACCATGGGCTGTATAGTTATAATCCAGTGAAATGACAGAGTTCCTGCTCTTCTGAGTAGCAGGTAGGAATTCCTGCTTTAAAAATACACATAAAGTTGTAGAGCTTCTAAAAATCTACAAGTACAATATGAAATATTGATTTCTGATCTGCATTTGCTTCTAAGCTAAGTGTTTGGTGTCACCTGTGCTATTTATCCACAAGCATTCCAACAGAGGCATTATTTATCTTTACTTGCTGATAAATGCTCTCCTGAATTGGTAGCCAAAGTTTAACTTCATGAACTCTGCTCAACAACAGCAGCAAAATAGTAACACTTCATGAGTTAGAAGCACTTCAAGCCCTTAAATAAAATAATAACAAAGAAAATCACTGCAAGCAGCACAATGTTACAAGAAGCAATCATAAACCCAAGCAATAAGCCACTATGGGCTCAGAAGGCAAATATTTCATTAGATAACAGAACAGATGTGAGACTTATGCTTTCAAATAGTCATTTAGAAAGAGGTTTTTAATCAAATGATGAAATACCTGGGCAGGGTATTTAAAGACTCACTGGATCTGACTACTGCTGGGAATGCACATGAGATCCCTCTCTAAACAGACACTATCAGTCACACTGCAGCAATGTCAGTGTTTCACTGATTCATTAGCAACTGAATAATTAAGAACATTAAAGTTCTGCTTTTTAAATAATAATTGAAGTGCTTTCTTCTACATACACCACATGCCAGAGCACATTCTGCTTGACCATCTATCAGAGAACAAGCAGGTGTGTTAAATAGCTCTATTTAGAACTGAAGGATAAGGATTAATGAATGATCTCAAATTCGGGCTGATTTCAGACAGTTAGATCAAACATCTCTCTGCCTAACTGCTGTTGTCACAAGCCTCATCCCTGTCCAAACAAAGCTGAAAGTAGAAAGGCAGCTACAGCAGCAATTGGGTCAACAGTTTTGGCTGAAGAAATCTTCAGTACTGAAAGGAAAAATAAAGAAATAAAACCCTAAAATGCTGCTTGGGGCCTGTTCACCCAGTCAGCAACTCGCAACCAGCCACTCGAGAGCAGATTTCCGACCTACAAGGAAATACGTTTGAGGGAGTCTTTCATGCCTGCATCTCAGGGGAGGAAGTTACCTTTAAAAACACTTTGTTTTGCCTTTCCCTAAGGAATTTTAGGACTATATATATCCATTATTTTGGTGGGGTTTATCCATGAGGTCCTACAAAGAAGGATCTGTATAAGCTTTACACCAGAGAGCCATTACTCATGCGATTAATCCCACTGAAGTCAGAAGAACTGTTTGGGAAAGAAATTGCTGCCAACCTAAGGGTTGCACAACCAGGAAAAGAAATATATAGAACAAAACCACGGAGGGGGATAAATTGCATCTGACAAAAATTGAAATCAAGAAAGACCTGGTGACAGATTGTTCTTTAAGTACAAGGAAGTGATTTAAACAGCCAGGAGCAGTTGTAATAAGATTAGATGATTCTCTATTAAGATTCTTAAAATGTCTCTGTTCCAGCAAAGCTACAAAAGCACCACTGCCCTTGCAAAGGTTCACAAAGTACTAAATTGATGTTAAATCTAGAAATTAATATGATTTCAGAGTGAATAAAGCAAGAAGATAAAAGAACTTCCCTCCCCTAGCACTTTTGTCACCCATGTGGCATTTTTAACTAGCCTGAGTACAAATGGATGTTGTAGCAAAACTCAAAGAGAACAGACTCAACAAACAGAAGCACTGAGCTCTGTTTGGGTTTCAGCTTTTAAATAAGGAAAACTACCAGTTCCATTTTAGAAGGCATTACATTATGTGACATCTTCAGAATGGCAGGGAAGTCTCTATAAGATTATACTGCAGGGAGATTAAATCAATGTCTGGCTGTTGAGTTTCTCTAGAGAAACAGATGTGGCATTTTAGCCATGACCCCAGGACTCCACTGTCCATCACTCCTAGAATAGGCCCCCAAATCAGCCATAACTAGCACTACACTGAAAACCAAACAAGGCAAACAGTCTTCTCATATCTATCTCGAAGGATGGACATAAAGCATCTCTAGGTGCATGTTTTTTAAACTGACAAACAGCTTTGAATTTTCAAAGAAATATTACTGATTTGTAAAAGTATTTGTTCATTAAGTGCTGCATCATAAGCATAAAAGAGAAAATAATTCACAGATTAATATTTTACCATAAGGGGTAAGAACAGATATTTCCATTCACAAAGCATATCCAACAAAACACTGGGTCTGAAGGTGATCAAATCTGTGCTGTAGGAAACACGTATATGACCTGACTGGAGAGAGGAACCAGGACAGCTCTTCAAATACACACTGGAACAGATGAATACATGGGCAAAGTACAAGTGATTATGACAGCAAGAGAGTAGGAGGAGGTGGAGAGAAGTCTACACACCAAAAGACACGTTTGTACCATATCTACAAAAGCAGACTGCATGGTCACCCTCCGAAACTGTTCTACTTCTCATATCTCATACATTTACTATTTATTACACAGTTACATGACAGAAGACTCAGCAACTGTAGACCTTAATAAAACAGCACTTGGAGGAAAGACAGGAGCAGTCAACAATGTGGAAGAAAACTGCAGAGGTCTCATGTCAAAATTACAACTAATTACTTGAGGCAGCCCAGGGAGCTCTGCTCCTAACCATGGAAGAATTACTGTCTGAAAATAAAGTGTATGCATCAGGACAACGAAACACATAACCATAGAATAGTATGGGTTGGAAGGGACCTTCAAAGGTCAGCTATTCCAACCCACCATACTGCATCTGAGATGCTGTAAAACTTTACTCAGCCACCTTCACCGTAAAAGTGAGATAAGAGGAGTCTCTAAGGCGGAGATGCAGCCAGTCCCAGGCTGGGCTGGGTTCTGCCCAGTCACACTGTGCTTGCACAGCCAGTGACCTGCTCATGCCTGAGCTCGTGCCTGAGCTCTCCTCTGCTCCATACTCATGTTTCCCCACCTGGAAAGAGCTTGTTCAAGCCAGCCTGCAAGCCAAGGCAGCGTGAGCTGACCAAGTCTGACCTTGAACACAAGCTGCAAGCACTGGTTAGAGGCATTTACGTTAACAGCCCTGGGTGACATGCAAACAGATATACACACTATTAACAATTAATGCAGTACAGGGCAGTGATACTGTGATTCATTTTTAAGTTCAATATTTCTAACAGTACACAAAAAAATAAGGAAACTACAAATTCTCCATAAAGAAGAAAAGCATTTCATTAAGCACGAAGTAATACTTCAATGTAAAAATGCACAAATTACATTTACAAACCAAACTCTGGTAAACATCTCAGTTGGCATCCATACAAGCTCCACTGTCAGATATTTACAAGCATTTAACTTCTGGTGGTAACTCTGAACATACCTACTGCAGTTTGAAGGAACTTGATCTCACTAATTTAAGCTACTCTCTCCTTACATCCTGCCTACAACCTCTAGCTACCTATAAAACACACCTTAGAACTGTCTGATCCACCTCTTTTGCCTTTTATCAACAGTTTGGAGCATCGTCGTAAGATCAACCACATCCCCAATTTGAAAACAAAAGACTGAACTGTGATTTGCAAAATGACAAATAAGCAAGACCAGCTTTTCTGTAGCTTTCGACCTCCTGCACCACTCACCAAAAGGCTCAACTGCTACAACCACCTGGCTCTAGATCCATCCTGAAGTTTATGGCCTCTGAATCCACTTATTCTGACACACAAGCACTCTAAATCTTTATCCCCACCACAGAACAGGAAAGCAATCTTGTAACAGCCACCTGAACTGATTTCATTCTGGGAACTTTATGGTCTCCTATTCAGCACATACCAGTATGTAACCAAACTGAAGCACATCAATGCCAGCAGACCTACAGCTCAACCTAGCAGGTTTTATTCTAGAGGACAGCATACATGTTGTTCTCCTGCACAGCATCTCATGTCTTCTTAATGAGCAGCCAGGCTACTGAAACACACATAAAAACCCGCTGTTCTTTGAAGCACTTCAGACAGCAGGATACTGGTACGTTTCGATACTCTCTCTGCACAGATCAGAGCAAAGCAAAGTGGAAAAAGCACATTACAGATATTCAGACAAACCAGGTACCTTTCATTTTCTATTAGCAAGATCCCAAGAGACAATTTAGCACTCTGCAAATATGGCATTGGAAGAGCTGAAAGTTGCTTCCTGAGTACAAGTCATTAAATAAAGATTTTAGAGTAACTTATATTCCTTTAGATCAGGCAAAACCAATAGCCATTTCCCCATCCTACCTACAAGACCTAAAAAAACCAAGATCATCATGAATATCATAACTCCCCTGTAATGTACTTCTCCTAAACCAGATTATCATTTAATGATTTCTCTCTCTCAAAAAACAACACTCAACCACAAATACAAAACACCAATTTCTGTATCAAGCAAAGACTATCAGCATTATTACAAAGTAACAAATTAGGCCTTTTGGCATCTCACAGCAGTGCTCCAAGATTTGAGGCTTCTTAAAAGCTCCAAGTTTCAAAGCAATCAAATAGCTGACAGCTGGAACAAAATTAGCATGATTAACCAGTTATGTAAATAATCCTGCAGTCACTACAAGCTGAATTCATTTACGCTCACCGCATTACACAGCACTGCTTGCACTGGACATCAGATGTTTGTCAACTAGTCATTAAAAATGACTGTAAGAATAATGGATGTGAAAACAACGCGAGTGTTACATCCACTATGTGATGTGTATTTGAGACCAGACTACCTGACAGCCAAGTCCGGCTGTTTATATATCCTCTCTCAGGACAGGACCCCCAGGTAACTTGCAGATCAGACTTGTCTTGCCCAAGTATTCTCCAATGTTACTTCGCCCCTACCTAGGGAACAGGTCAATTACTTCCGCTAGAGAGAGAGAGGTCCATCCTGTTAGTATCTTGTTATATTTCATTTCTAAAAGGCGGATATTCATTTTCATTCATCAGTACAAGACAAAGCACCGCGTAGGAGAACCATCATCATTCCTGGGTGATGTCACACAGGTACTTTACGGCATCAAGGAAGTTACAATCAGCACGCAAAAGTCAAACTTCCTGATGTGTAACTTGGAGTCAATTCAGCCTTATCAAAATTTGTCTTCAGGAATGCATACTCATGGTTCATTTGTACTTGATAATTTTTGATAACACAGTTAAATATTTAATATTTGGAAGATTATCTTTGCAATTCTAGCTGGCTAGCTTACCATTGCTTTGAGTTTATAAAAGAAAATGCATCCAAAAGTTTAAATTCTTCACAATAAAACACTACACATGAGTTTGTTTGAAAAGAATGGATCCAAGAATCAGCCAAGACAAACATATTTAGAAGTGCTTCCTATATAGGCTGTATTTTGCTAAAGGTATTACAATATACTTCTATTTCTAATCAAAAATCATCCTAACATCCCACATTTTACATCCTAACAATCCAATTTTCCATGACCTTGTCCCACACAAAACACAGTAACACGCTGGAATTATGCAAGAGTTCCATATTACCATAAAACACGTCTTTCAGTGGCGAGAATAATCAAACTTAATCTTGTGGCCTGATTTGCATTTCGAACTCCTAAAGTCAGCCTCCACAGTCCACAACATCCGCAACACACCTCAATGATCTGAGCAAGTATTTCAGGCCTCCTGTTGAAAATGTGTATGTCTGTATAATTCAGGGTGTTTTCTCAACAGATTAAGAGAAAGAAATGGGTCCAATACATTTAAATGTTAAATATAACTTTGCTTTTCACATTGCTGATGATACCACACTTCATAAGGGGGAAGCATTATATATCCCTGGGCCAAGTAAAACTGAGACCCAACGTTACCAATAAGCCATAAGGCTTTAAAATAGGAAACTTTCATTCTAGATAGCCTGTGATAATTCTTGTCTCAGTACAGTTCCCAGCAACAATAATGCTTAATGTAATGCAGCACACTGATTTCCCAAGACCTATCTATAGTATCAAAGGCACTGCAGGTAAAGATTGAAATAAAATAAATACATACAGACATAAAACAAAGCCTTAAAAATTACTAAAAGCACTACCACACACCCTCCAAACTGACTCGACGACTGAAAATAATACAATAAGTCAAACAGCGCCATAATTAAGGTTAATAATGCAAAGGCCTGGGGACAACAAGACGAACCAGACCCCCCCCCGCCCCGGCCCGCCGCTGGTCCCCCCCAACCACCGGAGGAGGCCGCCGCCATCCCCGCAGCCCCGGCGGCTTCAGGCCGGCCCCATCGGCTTCCCGGGGAAGCCAGGCCCAAACTTCGGGCCGGAGGCTGGCGGCCAAAACCCTTCCGGCCCTGAGGCGAAGGGCCGCGGCGATCGTGTCCCCCTCTTCGCCCCGCCGCCGCCGGCAGCACCGGGCCGCGGAGGCGCGCTCCCCGCTCCACAGCCCAGCCGC
This sequence comes from Psittacula echo, assembly GCF_963264785.1. NCBI lineage: Eukaryota > Metazoa > Chordata > Aves > Psittaciformes > Psittacidae > Psittacula > Psittacula echo. Next base: position 2,605,553 of record NC_137739.1, read on the forward strand.
TGGGCTGCCATGATGGGCAGTAACTTGCTGCCCACCCAACGGCGACAACAAAGGACACCCCGGACCCCCGCCGGGGCTGCGCCGCCACCCCCTAACCCCGGTAACCCCCCCACCCCACCGGCCCCATGACCCACCGGCCGCCGCCCTCACCCCGCAGCCGCCCGGCAACCCCGCTCCCTGTCCGAGGCGAGCCCCGGGGGGCCCCTTCCCGCGCCCACCCCGCACCCCGCTGCTGAGGGGAAAGGCGGGGGAAAGCTCTTCCGCCGCCGCCGCCGCCGTCCGGTCCGTTCGCGATCCCCGTCCCGCACCCGAGCGCTCCGCGACTCCCGGCCTGACCTGGCGCTGTGTGCGGGAGGAGCAGAGAAGGGCCCGCGGGAGGCGCGGAGGGGGGGTCCCGGTTCCCGGCCGCGGCCGCCGCCGCTGGCTGCGTTTGACACCCACACGCACCATCCAACATGGCGGCGGCCGGGGGGAGGTGGTGGAGGAGGCGGAACCGGCGGCCGCGCGCGGCCCCGAGGCGCGGCCCCGGCCCGGGTGCGGCGCGGGAGGGGTGGGGTGGGGGGGCGGGAAGGAACGGGACGAGGCGGTGGCGGCCTCCGCCTCAGCCCGGGCAGGGATGCACGGCCCGGCCCCTTCACCCCTCCCTCCTCACAGCCAGGCCGGGCAGGGTTGAACCGTGCCGGGCAGGGTGGTGGGAGAGCGCCCGGCTCCTCCGCGGGCCCATTGCGGGCGCCGAGGGAAGGGAATGGCTGTGGGATGCTGAGGGGAGAGCATGGGCGGGAAAGGGGATCCCTCAAAACATGGAAGGGTTGATACGCACCAAAGTGGCTTCTGTTGCTTCATGCTGTGATTACAGCAGCTTTCCCCTTTGCCAATAAGAAATAACAGCGTTTATGGATGAGGGAAGGCTTTGGGATGGGGCATTTTGGTGATGGGTAGGGGAGCCAGGCATTGGAGCACGCATCCTTTCCCGCTGGGGATAATGACTAAACCGGACTGGCAGGTGGGAGGAGGTTAGTGGTCCCATTGCAATTCCTCCTGGATATATTTGTTCCCATCGTAAAAGCATGAGACAATTGAAGGAAACGGGACGTCGCTGGTGGAAGATGATCGGGGTTAGCGTGGGCCAGGGGAGAAGCTGGTGAGTAGGGCTCTGCTCCTGTTACAGCTGGCTCCAGGTAGTGCTGCCAGTGATTTAAAACCCCAACTCCTAAGGAATCTTGCCTTACTAGAGCGTAACAACACAAAGGAAACTCAGAGCAAAACCCTGGTTCATAAAGTGCTGCCTTTCAAGTGACAAACTCAGCCCAGCCCTTTTCTCCTATGGAGAAATTGCCATGGAATTGAGGTTTAAATACAGAAGAACAGGGGCTGCAGTAAAACACAGAGGAAACTGCGTTAAAACCAACTTGTTTAGAAACGCTGCAAGTTGAAATGCTTCGGATGCCATCTGGTAGCTGGGAAGGCGAGGGTTCTGGGTTAGCTGCGATGCTGGCTGAGCTTTAACCTTGAGCGAGGCAGAGTTAAAGTCTGGGTGGAATAATATACAAGATCTGCAGGAGCTGAAAGATACTTCCCTCTTCCCAAGAAGAAAACGGCAGCGATGGAAACCTAATGTTTCTGTGCACGTTCATTAATCCTAATGATTAGGTGCTGACAGCTCTAAAGAACAAGAAGAAAACCCTTGGTTAAAAGAAAATGGGAAATGGAAGATTGTTCCTGCTGCTTTCTCTCCTGCTCACCTTCCTCCCAGGTCTGGACAAGCAACTCTCCAAAGCAGGAGGTGGCTTCCTTGCTGTTCCCAGCTCCATCCCAGGTGTCTGTCTACAGCACAAGTGTGAATCCACAAACCCAGGACAGAGCTGGCATGCCTCTGTCAACAAACTGTCTCTTCTATCAACCGGATCAGGCCACTTAGTGCAAGCGAAACAAGCTGGCCAAGCAGAATGGCACTTTTTATTACAGCTGTTAATGCCTTCAATCACAGTTCCTGCTGCATGGGTAAAGGAACTCGATGGATGCAGCTGCATCAGCAGGGATGTACCCAGGCTGCAAAGGGATGATCCATTTGGTGGCTCCCTGAGGACATTCACAGTGAGAGGAGACTCAATCCCTTCAGGCGGTCCCTTGAGGGCATCCACAGTGAGAGGGTACTTGTAGCAGCAGATCTATGGTCCTCATTTTGTATTAACAACAGGAGGTTGTTGCTGTTTGCCCTTTGATTTCAAACCCAGGAGCTAGTGTAGAAAACTTCCCATGCCAGCACTGCCCCATCCCTCTCTCATACCACGCCTTGGATGTTGACTCCAGCTGCTCTATCAGATCGTTCCCAGCCCACAACATTTCAGCTGTGTTGGCAGAGCCAGCGTTTAAGGCCATTATTGGCAATGTGAGTTTGGCATCAGCAGCCCATAGCTGTGGCATCTCCCTGGTAGCCACACTGGCATCAGAGCAATCTATGCGGAGAAAGCAGACGGTGGCAGCAAATCCAGCGAGTGGAATGGAAGGGATAGGCATGGTGAGGAGGAGGAGGAGGGTAAGGAGCAGTGCTGCAGGGTGATGTCTGGCATGGAAGAGACTCTCCCAGGAAAGACGAGGCAGGCCATGGTTGTCCTTCCAGCTAACCTAGTGAAGAGCGGCTGTCAGGAAGCCACAGGAGGGCCTGTTCCGCAGCCATAACGTGAATATCACCCACGCAGCAACTACTGCCACGTGGGGCTGAGTGCACCACTAATTACCTAATGAGTTTGTTCCAAAGGTCTGGCCACAGCGTGAGTGACAACAGGAAGAGCCCTCGAAAAAGCATCAAACAATGACAAGTCCGTTTGTCTCTTCTCGCTGACCCCAGCCCCGCATTAACAAATAGGTCACATACAACGGTGCTGGGCAGGGATCTAATCCTCCGGCCATATGGCAGCTGACCGAAAAAATAGAGGGGGAAAGAAAAAAGCTGCGCAGGGAATGCCAAAAAGCTCTGCAGAAATTCAAAGGAAAACTTGATAAATATATCCCTTGCAGTCTGAAATTTGATTTCCTCACTCCATTGTTTCCCATTTCCTGAGAGCTGGCTCGGTGGATCCCATTTTCTGCTTCTGTCTCCAGTGCTTGTAACCAAACAAGACTGAATCTCGTTATCCTGATGCATGGCTCGAGCTGTGTGCAATCCGATCTCTAAATCACGGTCATTTTTGTTCCATTACTGATCTTCCTTCCCACTCCTAACCTACAGGGCTTCAGAAGGAATCAATTAAAAAAAGAGGCTAGCATCATCTAATGAAGGTGTGATTAATGTTCAGCACTTAAGTCTGTATTAAGTAGCCAAGTAAGAACCTGCCTCATGTCTCAGGAGGCTGGGCACCTTCCACTCATGCTGATTCCAGCGGGAGCTGGTATTTCCCAGCCACATGCTTCCATGTGGGGTAAATAGGGACTGAAATCCTTAACTGGCCCATTATGGAAATCTTCTAATTAAATGAGAATCTGGGCAAATGCAATCAGTATTGTCCTCAGAGCCAAAGCAGAGAGATATTTCTCAACAGGCACAGGCCCTCTGTTGCTGACAGTGGTACAGAATATATTCAGATTCATACGAAGTGATGTTCACCCCAGGTTATTCCCTTCTAGAGTCATGAATATTTCATTGAAATATGCGAAGTCTGAGTTACAGTCTCGTCTGCTTTGATTAGACACATGGATCCACAGGGTCTGCAGCCCTAAGCACACACACACACGATTTGTCTACAAGCCAAGGAAGAAGCAAAATAGAAGTTTAGTTTATCCCATATTTAACCTGGTTTCTTCAAACATCTTTAAATAAGTGCCATTACAAGGAACAAAATCAGAGGGTGAATGAGGGAGAGTGCAGCCCATTAAGCCTGTGCCTGAGTTCAGCTGGAATCAACCCAAGTTGAATCAGAACAGAGCATGCTTACAGCCAACGTGAGGGTTTGAGTTTCATTTGTGATGCAGACAAGCCCGTAGCACTGTTTCCAATGCAAGCGCTCATTTTGACAGGTTCAAAATTAATACAGCCCTAAAATGGGCTTTCAAAATTAATACACCTCTAATATGAGCTTTCAAAAGAGACCTTTTCTGAACACGTTAGCAGATTCATGAAAAGAGGAGAGAGAATGCAAGCCCAGCACATTCTGGTTTTCTCAGAATGAATATGCCCTGACAGTGCGAGAGGCAGTGACGTCTGAAATGTGCTTAGTTCTAGTAATTACCAAGTGGTGTGTTTCTTTAGAAGTTAAAGCCATTCTCATCTGTGGGCACCTTCCTTCATTCCTTTCTCCTTACTGCTCTGGAGGTGCAGTTTCTCTCCATGCCACATCGAAAAGCCAAGGCCACTGCGCTGCTTATATTAAATCCCACTAAAGCCTCAAGGTGAAATTCCACAACAGTTTTAATTGACCTAAGTCAGGGTGTTGTGGTTCCTGCCCTTCCTCCACCACCCGTTCCCATTCCCTCCCTACCACCAACACCAGCTTATACCATCTGTGGTGAAGACTAATCACTCCTTTTTGGGGGGGAGGGTTACTTCTCAGCCAGTTTAGCTCCCTAAACCAGCTCAGCAGAAGGTCAAATGATCACTCACGTCAGCAAAAAGGAGGGGATGGGACCACTGCAGGGCCCCACTGACTGGCGAGGAGGTGTTTTTCTTGTTTAATAGGATGCATCAGCACATTTAACCTAGAGAGCCTGAATTTGCTGTTTGTTCCCAGGCTGGGAGCACTCACTCATTGGGACTGTGTAGTTTGGAGTCAAAAACTCAGGACCAGGTTGTCTGCAGTGAAGATGGGCTCATTTAGTGTTACCATGTGGTTCCGCAAAGCAAGTCACCAAGTTAGAGCCTGTAAGCCCATGCTGGAGGTCAAGGATTCCCTTGCGGTTGGCTCAGTTTGTACTATCCCTCTTGACTTCCTCCATGCCATGACGAGAGGACTTCCTGTCAGGAAGGAGTTGGTGGAGGATGTCACCAATCAGAGTTCCTCTTCATCATTCCTGAAGCCACCCAAGGAATGTCACCCAAAGAATCAGGCCCTCCCTTTCGCCCCAGGCCCATCCTCGGCTCAACAGATGCTTCATAACAACAGCCAAACCACACGATGACTTGTGCTGTTGCACAAGGATCATGCACGGCCAGGAATGATCCTCACTCCTCCCAGCTGTTTCTCACCATGAGGGAAACTACACAGTGGAGCTCATGATGAGGAAAGTATCACGATAACAAGAGGAGCTGTGCTGCTGTCTCTGGAGCATCATCTACAAATTGGGTCTCCTCTCTTTATGGTGGGCTGGGACAGTGATTTAGGCTGGTCCTATCTGGGTGCAGAGGGAGACAAAAGGTTTTTTGTTCACTAACAGAAGCAGGGAACACGAGAGATGTGAAGTGTACCTACAACCAAGCAGGCAACCAGGGGTCACTGCTGTCAGAGGACATAATATACTCAAGTGCCATGAGGTCGAGCCCAGAGGAGGGACATGAAGATGCTCCGAGGGCTGAAGCAGTTCTATGGAGGCAGGCTGAGAAAGCTGAGGTCCACAGGAGCTTTCTTCACGTGTGTTCTGCTCCCAGAGCACCCTGCATTAAAGCTACATCAGCTTCTAACCCTGGGAAATAGGCTGTGTGCAACACAATTTTAGCTCAAATGTCATAGTATTGCTCTCAGTCACAATAGGAAATGCAAGACCCCTGAGCAGACCAAGTACTAGAAGCTGCAGGCATTTTGAGCTCTTTTTTAAAGCAAGGCATTGGTAACACAGTGCTGCCATGTCCCTGGATTACAGCTGGATGCCCATCACTGATTATCACAGCTGAAAAGCTGATAGCTTTTCCCCCTGACAGCTGAAACCGGCGGGCTGTCTGTTCGGTTTGTGTTTGCACAGCACCCAGCCAGTCACTTAATTACTTGGCCCAGTTTCCAGGTTTCTGATTCCCACTTCTGCAAGTGACTTCCTCCATTCCCACACTCACAAATCCATTTGCAACTTTCATATCTGCGTTCACGGTCGTGATTCCGAGCTTGTCACTGCTGCCCCATCACAAGGAGCATCCCATCCAACCTGAAAGTGCAGAGCTGTAAATACATGAGATCCCTGTGTAATCAACAAGCAGATGAAGAAAAATCACCAGCTGGGCTGGAAGAGAGTCATGACAAGCAATCAGGGCTCCACAAAGCAAACAAACTGCACAACACTGCAGGCAAGGAGTTCTCATGAACGTGTTCAATTCTAACCCTATCTGACCAAGCTGCTCCATGGACCAGTCCTGCTGGACAGCTGCTGTTCAAGCTCCTCAAAAATAGAAGGCTTCCATCTTCAAGGACAGCAAGTTTCAGTAGCCATTGGAGCATCTTGGCCAGTCAAACAGGTTATAATTGGCTGTAATTAACACTCCTTCAAGCTTCCACATTCTTTACAGGCTGAATGAGATTCCGAAATCCGGGACTGTTCCCTGAGCCTTGCGAACATTAGAGGAAGTCAAAGGAGCCCGTTTTCTTCTGATGTTTAGAAATCAAACATCTCTGTGATCAGAGAAGGTGAAAGGCAAACACCAGCGCTGCTGGGAACTGCCTGTGCGCAGCCCAGTTTCTTCTGGGGCACAAACCACAACAGCCTCAACCTCAATCAAAAATAGCTGCAAAGCAAGTTGCTACAGACAGCAGGTTTCTTCTGTCCCTCAAGAAGCCTCTTTTAACACTTGCATGTCGCTCATAGCACGGTGGGGAGCAGGGGATGTAAGCCACAGTGCAGCCACAGGAGGTTTTAGCAATACTGAAGTGGTCTTCGATGCGATGTGTGAACTGAATAACCCAACTAGTGAGGGTAAGAGCCAAATAAGCTGAAACTTGTATTGAAAACCTCACATCTGTCCCCAGTGGGCTGGAAGAATGGCTCACAACACCTGCACAGCTTGGCTTAAAAGTGCTTTACACTCAGCAGGATCTTAACTGCTTGCAAAGGAAGGGCTGTGCTCTACAGATGATTCCCTCTGCTGAAGCCACCAATCTGACCCTCAAAAGAAGATTGACAGATGCTTCCATGCAAACACCCTGTGTGCCTTGCTGTCTATTATTCTGCTGCTAATCCTTCATTACAGGCACGTTGCAAGGACTGGGTCTGCATCAGCTTTTCCAGCTTGGCTCTCATGGGAAGCAAACATGAGGCTCCAGTGTTTTCCCTCCAGGCAAGGCAAGACCTCTCATTTTGCTCTGAGATCAGAGCCTGAGGGATGTCAGGAAACTGGAGATGCTGCCGTTCATGGGCACCTCTTTCATTCTGTGCATTCACAGACATAGCTCTGGTTCAAGAGGTGTCCAAGCCCTACTCTGCTGGGTCCTAGGGAACACAACAAGGACATCTGTCTGCTCACCCACTTCCAATACTTGGCCTCTTCTCTCAAAGATGAACAGGTCTGAAACACAGAACTGGGAGCCAGCATGTAAGGAACTGCTTAAAATCAAAGGTGTCCAGTCCATAATCCCAATACTAATAGTGGTCAATAGTGAGTGCTGGGGGGAAAGTGCAGCACTCATGTGCTGTTTCTCAGCATCCCAACACGCTGCCATGGGTTTCTCCCAAAAGCTTCATCATCCCTGAATGCCTTTGCCTAGACTCTCCATTCACTAGCATGCTTTACACCCTTGAGGCTAAAGCCTCTACTAAGCCTTGTAGGCAGCTCATGTTGCTTTTTAAGCCTTCAGCACCCAGGGGTGCTCAGAGCCCATCCTCCACAGGTAGAGTTAAACATACGCTAAACTGATTTACTGAACCAATAAACGTCTTTGCCCTGAGGAGCCAAGAACAGCGCAGCTGCAGTCTACTGCAGGCTGCATTGCTGATCCCAGCTGAGGAAGCAGCAAGCAGACATCAGCTTGAGTTAGCCCTTGAGTTAGTCTCCTGGTCTCCAGAGGGAGAAAACACAGGTGCTCCGGCTGCAGAGGGACTGTAGTGTTTTCCCAAGCTGTTTTTTGAGGACCAAACCCTTGCTCTAATTGCTCATCTGAGCCTGTGCAGGGAACCCAGTGGTGCCTCCAACCCTCTGCTCCCATAAAGCCTGAAATCCCAGTCCCTGCAGCAGGGAGGACCAACAGGATCATTCAATTTGATGCACTAAGGAGTCCCCTCACAAATGCTTTTCCATCTCAGCAGGACATCATCATGTAGCATTAATGACAAGAAAACAAGTCCGTAACACACAGTACACCCTTGCTGCAGCCTAACCATTAGCTCCATGAGCTGGTGAGGTGTTCAGGCATGCAAAGCCTGTAGTGACCAAGACTCTCAGCCAGGCACAGCTCCCCAGCAAAGCCCCAACCCAGTTCCTCTTTCAGACTGAGAGAGGAAGAGGGGGAAGGAAGGAGGGAAGGAAGACAGCAGATCTGCAGTTGGGATGCTGAAAGGAACACTTTATGTAAACACAGACATGTAACAGAGCAGTTTGCTCTGTGCTTTGCTGGATATTGCATCTACATGCACGCATGTACATACACCTACATAGGAAAGGTTTTTATTACCTGTGCTAGCATTCCTGCCTTGCGTCACTCAACCCACGAGCACTGCCAGAGCCATGCTGTTCCTCTGCCATCAGCTTCACAGGGAGGTGCCCAGGTTCCTGGGGATCCCAAACCCTTGCATTGAAAGAAATGCTGCGGTTTCCAGCACCGCAGGAATGTTTCTAAGGAAAGCAGTGCCTTGACTTCCCATTGGAAATGCAGAGCTGCTTTGTAGGAGCGCTGCACGTAGGGCTTGCTTAGAGAGGCAGAAAGCAAGAACGTGCATCTTGGAGCTAACCCCTGGGCTGTGTTTCCTTCAAACCCTCATGCCAGATCATGTCCTCCTTCATGCAGGTGGATATCTAGAAGGGCTTCAGTGAAATTACCCTGGATTTCCCCAGCTGATGTGTCAGAAATCACCATCCAGCACAGCCCCAGGGAAGAGCCCATCAGTTTTATTGTAGACTCCAGAAGTCTTCGCTCACTCTTTCCTCTTGCACAAGCAAAAGCACCACTTAGGAAAACGGCATTAGACACTGCTGTGCCACCAAAGCAACAGCAGCAGCTTTATTTAGCTTGGTTTTCTAAAGGGAGGCAGATGCAGTAGCACTGTGCAGGTAGGGATAGACAAGGCCACCACACATGTGGATTCTCCCTTGAAACCTTTGAGGCTGTCTGCTCATTCCAGGCCAAGCTGATGACAGGCTGGGCAGAGGTTTTAGAGTTCTTTAAATTCTCATCATTTTCTAGATGAGCAGCTTGGGACAGAGGTCATAGTAATGTGCTCAACCCTATATCAGACTTCAGAGAATCCACACAGACATGCCACTTCAAGGCCCAGCTCTATATTCTAGGCTGCATCAGACACTGCAGCAGCAGGAGTAAGTCATAGTGAAAGCAGAGCTGGGGGCTCTGGGGGCATTCCTGAGAGCATCTCCTCCTTCCCTGCAGGAAAGGGTGGTTCGGAGCAGCCAGAGCATCTGGGGAATCCACAGCTGCACCTGCATCCGTTGCTGGCCAGACACAGAAGGCTTCAGTGCTCCATCTTCCCTCCGCTTCCTCCCTCTTGTCTTCCCCAGTTCTGCCCTGAATAGGCGGTTTCAGAGGAGCACAGTGCCCAGATTCTCTCTGGTTTTACAGTGCATCCGGCACTCCATGCATTATCCCTGCGGGCCCCTCTCCAGCAGCCTGCCTGCCTCTTCCCACTGCCCGGCGCATCGCCAGCCCGGCCAGGGATGTGGTAACACGCACATCCTCATCCCAAGGAAGCCTCCTCCCTCCAGCCCCTGGCCCAGTGCCCCGGGTTGTCCCCAGTGCAGATCACACCGTCTGCCTTGGCACCGACTAAAATCCTGCCACACAGGGCTCCAGTCCTGCACCCACAGCCTACGAGTGCACCCTGGTCTGGTGGGAGATGTCCCTACCCATTGCAAGGGGTTGGAACTGGGTGAGCTTTAAGGTCCCTTCCAACACAAACCATTCTGAGAGTCTATGAGCTCAGCCAAAGCAGCACCATGGCTGAGTCCCAAATCACCCTTACACTGGTGGTACCTCGCATCCTTGGGAAGCATCACCCAAGCATGTCCCCACAGTGATGAGGCACCAGCCCAAAGCAGCAGGGTAGGTAGGGTGCTGAAGGAGGAACCACAGCCACTCTTGCCACCCTGCCAGCGGAAGGCATGACGTGAGCTCTGCTTTAATCGGTTATTAATAACTTCTTTGTTCACAAGCCCTAAGGAGGAACCCGAATGTGACTGCTTCAGCTTGGGCACCCCTCCACGAGCCATCATTCACAATTCCTCCCGACAGGATCCGTGTTCTCGGAAGCGGCAGACGGCCCCGTGAGTCACAGCGGTGACAGCATGGTCCTCACCTACGCTAGTGCCGCAAGGCTGCTGGGCTGCTCTCCTCTCTCTCTAATCCTAGGAAAATAACAGATGCTGTTGTTGAGGGGGAGCTTCTCCGAGTCTGTTCAAGCACCAGCCTGCGTCTGGACTTGGCCAAACTCACAGCTCCCCTAAACCAAGGAGCCACTGAGCCCCTCTGCCCATGGGTGGTCACTCCTGCCACCCTGTGCTGCCTGCACAGGGTGAGGAACCTTCCTCCATGGCAGGTACCGACAGCAAATAGCCTCTACACCCAAACCTCAGCCTCTCTGTCTGATTTCTTTGGAGCTTGCAGTTAAAGGGACCCTTCTAATTTCTCCTCCATACAAATCCAAGCAGTGGTGCGACCCTCTCCACCTCCACTCCATGGTGGGTCTCATTCCTCAACTCCGTGGGGATGGCTCCTGAGGATCCACAAGAGATGGTAAAGATATCCCCACTCCCATAAGTGCTGCAGCACCAGTCTGCCCAGGTAATGCTGGTATGAGCACCTTGCCTTCCCCATAACCACACAAGCAGCATAACACCAAGGAAGATTGGAGGCCAGATGCCACAGCAGTTTCCCTCCTCAAAAGCCTCCATCAGACATTCCCAGAGCAGCACTCAGCAGGTCCAGCAGAAAGCATCACTCACAGCTTAAAGCAGAGCCTGGGTTGACTTGGGTGAAGGCACCCAGCAGGGCTCAGTTACCTCCAGGTATGTCAGTGACCACAGTAAGGGCAGAGCCCAAGGACCAGCAGAGCACAGCCACACAAGATTTGCTTCCAACTGGGCACCAAGAGCTTGGTGCAGGTAGAACTGAATCACTCCATTCTCTCCAGGCCACACAAAAGGAAGCCACAGCCAAAGGGACAACCTGCTTTCTGCTCTGGTGTCCTGGGTTGCTAAGAGAAGCCACCCCAAGGAACAGCAGGAGCTCATGCGCACCTCCAAGACACAGATGCAACAGAGAACATCCCTTCCTCATCAGTCCAAGCCCAGCTAACTGCCTTCATTTCCTTTTATAGGGCCCAGGGAGCTAGAGAGCCCTAGGCTGCTGCTGGTCCTGATGATTTACACTGATTACACTGATGATTAACACTGATTACAATGATTTACCACCACTGATGGTTTACATCCCTGTAAATGACCCTCACCTGAGTCCCCATCCCAGCCATCCCCTGAGCCAAAACAGAGGCAGCGCCTGTCCTCAGAGCTAGGCACCAGCACTGCTCGCTCCCTCAGCCCCAAACTGAGTCCTGGGAGCCTCATGGGTAGCACTCAGTGTCAGTTCCTCCTGAGGCTGCTACTCATATGTCTGGGCTCTCCTTCCTCACCAAAGTGATGTGTGGCCCTTGCCCAAGAGGCTGGTCCCGGCCTCCACCCAAGGCTGTGCACTCACTGAGGAGGCTGTTTGGGATGACCTCCCTCCTCAGTGACCCTTTCCTGCAGGCTTGTGGTGGAATTCCATATGTGAGACTTCATGATTTCCAGTTCCTTTTCAGAAACATCATCAAGCCCAGGCACTCAAAGTGAGGTCCCACCACCCCTCTCCTGCCCTCAGGCTTCATTCCTTCCCCTCCAACCCAAACTATTCTGATTCTCTCATGGGAGCTGGGGAGCACAGTCCCGCTTCCCACCTCATCCACAGCATGGGCAAGCAGGACCTGCTCTGATTTACTAGCCCAGAAACCCTAATAGCAGCCCCAGCCACCCATGTTGACGCCAAGGAGATGCGGCTCCGTGACTTCAGGCCATGTTGGACATGGCCAATGGGCTCTGGGTCTGCTGGCTGCCCCTCCTGTAAATGTTTCCCTATGGGTCCTGCAGGACAATGAGAGGTTCAGAGGGGTATGACCCTCCCAGCACTATTCATTCTCTGTATTCAGTTACACCAAGGTATAAATCGTGACACAAGCTCCTTGGTTTGGGCTGGGCTTTGTAGAAAAGTAGAGCTATGCAAAAGGACGGGTCTGATGCTCAGGACGTGACCTGTGCTCCGGGGGGAAAGTGCTGACTCTGAAATCCTGTTTACAGGCACTGACATGGCGTTTTCTAGCCCAGGATGTTGCTTCCTCTCTGTGTGGGGCCTCAGTGGGGCACCCGCTTCCTCAAGAGGCCGGATTCTCATCACATCCCGTGCACCGGCCATGGGTCAATACCGGACCCAGGCACACAGGCAGCTACGGGTGATGTGACTGGCACTTCCTGTGCCAGTGCAGGACATCTATTGTGGTCTCCAAGGGACATCCCACTGTCAGAAGCAAAGCCCATGTACACACTGGGGGCTGTGGCATGAGCCAGCTCACACTCTCCAGCCCTTCTATCATCCAGGCCCAGCTTACAGCCCCTCCATAGGAGGCAAAGCCAGGCTTGAAACACCCCCTCCTCTCCCATCCTCCCCAATGCACTGGATGGAGGGGAGCAAGGAGGAGCCTTAATAAAGCTCCTGGGGCCTGCAGCAGGAAAGGAAGAGGCTCCTTCCCTCCTCTTCCTCCCTCCCGCATGGGGAGCCAGGTAAACACAGGATGTTGATGAAACAGGCTCAGAGGATTGGGCAACGATGGAGTCAGCCCAGCTTGGGGCAGCAGACAGCACCCAGAGGGGAATGGGTGATGCCAGGGCCGACTGCACCCTCCTCTGCCCATCCCCAGAGTGAGCATCATCACCGTGCTCCAGGACGCAGGCTTTGACACCCACCAACACAACCATGGGGGTCCCCCTGAACACCGGGGTCCCACAGGGTGCAGGGATGGGGGTACAGACCCCCAGGATGCTCAGCACCCACCGCTCAGGGCTGGCACTGCAGGGACAGGCTCTTCCCTGCTCCGGTACAGGGTGTGCTGTGCAAAATGTGGCTGTTGGACAAGGGACAGGAGGGAAGATGGGGAGTAAAAACCCAACAGCCTTGTTTTGATGTTTCGTGGATGTCTCAGACCCGTGGTTAGTCAGCGTTGGCTGCCTTGCAGGGCTCTGCAGCACAGCCTCATGCTGTCAACTGGGTATTGCAGGGGTCTCAGCTTCTTCTCAGGGCTCTGGTGAGCATGGGATGGGGAAGATTTGGGGCTGCTTATGAGGTTTTTCCCAGGGAAGGAAGCAGCTGGATGATGGGATGCTATGGGCATCTCTGGTTTTGCAGTACCAGGATGCTCATGGCCCCTTCGAGGGGTTCCCTGGAGGTGGCATGATGCTGAACTGGTACACACTGGGCTCTGTCAGGGCACCCCCTCTCCGTGGCAGTGAATTAGGATGAAGCACCCAGGAACTGGCTGAACACAGGAGTGTTTGGCTCCCAACCCAGAAACAGGGCTGTAGACCAGAGAGCAAAAGGGACCCATCCCCTGGGCAGGAACCATGGCTGGAGCAGCCGGAAGGATGAGGGTGAGGGAAAGGGATATGTGATGTAGGGGTGCAAGGACAGAGATGCCAAAGGGGCTGCCTGCTTCCTTAGAGCAGGAGTGGAGGAGCATGTGGCACTGTCCCCAGTGTCCCCCTTTATACTGCTGCCATCTGCTGGCAGGACCCAATCCTGCTCCGGTCCTGAGTCCAAACACTGTGCCAAAGCCTTGGGGACCCCTTTGGGACCCCACTGTCCTGCACCCCGCTCCCAGGCACACTGGGCGGTGCAGCACCATGCATGGCTTCGAATGGACACCCCAAGGTGCCCCCCAAACCTCTCTGCTGTCAGTCCAATGAAGCTGCACCCCAAAACTGCTCTCAGTATCCACGTGTGGTCACCACCCCACACTAACCTGCTCCCTGGATTGCAGGTTTCTCCCATGTCAAACCCCTTTCCAGTGCTCAGACACCCCCATGCCCAGCTCACCCCCATCATTGCCTTATTGTACGTGACACAGATTTAATATCATCCAATCTGTGCTGATGGACACAGGGACAGGATCGAGCCCTTGGCCAGCAGCTCTGCTGGGGCCGGTTTCTCCAGGGAGCATCCAGCCCTGCTCTTGCCAAGCAGCAAAGGAAGCCCGCCCCGAGATAGCATCTTCCTGCTGCAGTGCTGTCCCCTGGGTCTTGCCAGGCCATGGAGATCTGCTGAGTCCTGTCCCTATGACATACCGAGCCTATTCCCACGGCCTTCCCGGCATTTCCGCTTCCCTTGGAACAGCAGGTCCTGAGGCCGTGTTGGGGATAACCGTTGAGGGCATGTGGGGACACCCAGGGCCACCCTCTCCACTTCCCATGGGCAGTGAGACACTGAAGATGGCCTGTATGGGGTGTTACATGGAATTTGCTCTTTGGATGCACTTGGAAAGCATCTTGGATGCACTTGGGAAGGGTTGGAGAGACAAATCCAAACCCCACCAAGGCCTTGCAAGCACCATAACTCATCCCTCCCTGCGCAGATGGCAGCGGCATCCTGCTCCTCACTGGAAAATGCCCAAGCGCATGGGCAAGGATTGAGCTGCAGCTGTCCCTGCTTTAATTCCTCAGAGCAAAGCAAAACCAGCATCCGGAGGATTTTCTGTGTGCTTCATGTCCCGGCCCACACACACGACAGGAATGCTGCGCGGCATCAGAAACCTTCCCATTGGGAATGACGCCTTGCATGCGAGCCCTGCGGACTCAGTGCCTGACGCCCACGAGAGCTGCAGGAAATGGATTTAGTCTAAAAGGGATTATTTTTTCCCCTATTTCTCTGGAAAAAAAAGGCTGGAAAAAATCAACCCCCAAAGGGCCACAACTCAAAAAGCCGATGGCAATGATGCTGAAACCCTGATGGTGAGAGCTGGGACCTCACATGGAGTTTTCGGTCTGATTTCCAAAGAAATTAGGTTGTGCATCCACCATTCCTCCCTGCGCCTCTGCCCATCCATTTTTATCAAGACATCCATTCCCATCAAGCCACTTTACAAAGTCCATGAAGCTCAACCCTTACAAGACATCAGAGACTCCTCCATCAGCAGTATCTGACAACCATGCTCTCCAGGCACGTTTCACCCGCACCCATGACCTGTGTACCCAGCTCATCACCATCCTTTTCCCTTCCAACATCCATTGCTTCTCAACACCGCTGCCCATGGCCCATGGCAGAGGTGATGCCACCAACCAACGTGACCGGATCCTTCTGCCGATGGGCCCCTGGCATCCGGGCGGGCTGGAGCATCTCCCCCCTCCCCAGCACATCTGGGCAGCTGTGCCTGTGTGGTGCTCATGCTGACATCAGCACAGCTTCCTGCCGCCGGCACCGCTGCGCTGTGTGCTCACCCTGCACCACACAGGGCCCCTCAGAACCATCCTGTCACAGCCCGAGCCATGGAGTCAGTGGCTCTGTACAGCTTCCAGACGACCGAGAAGGACGAGCTGCCCTTCCACAAAGGGGACACCTTGAAGGTACTTGGACAGGGGGGTCACCAGCCATGGGGGGGGTTGGATGCTGCTGGTTTGCGGGACAGAGTGAGCACATGGCATGGGGGTGCTTTTCTTATTCCCTCTATGGGGCTTTCCATGGTGTGTAAGGAGCCATACTTGAGGTGTTTGGGGTGCGCAGCAGCATCCCCAGTAGCAGTGGGTACCACTTTGTGCCACGGGTCACATCTCCAGCAAGGACCCAACTGGGACTTGGTATGTGGCCTCCCTGTGCTCTGCCACAGCCGCTCCAGGGCTGGAACATGTTTTCCCTTCCTCATTGAATCCCTGAGGGCCGCAGGAACCCCACATCAGGGAGCAAGTGCTCAAACACCCTCTGCATCAAGGTGGGCTCTTTGATGCCACTTGGGAACCCCAAAACCCTTCATGAGGGCTCAAACCATCCCCAAGGGAGCTGCAGCCCTGTGATGGGGGTGAGGGCACCCTCATCCTGCCATGCCACCCAGCACTCACCCCTCTCCATGGGGCTGATGCTGTGATACCCAGCACCCTGCAGCCCCCCATGGGTGCCCCTGTGCCCTCCCTGCCTCCCTAGTGTGTTTTCCCCATCCCCACGCCCCTGGTTTCGGATCCTGTTTGCTCAGTGGTGCTGGCCCCAGCGTGGGAGGCTGGAAAACCATGTAGGAAGCTGGTGTCAGCACCCGGCAGCACCGGGGCCCTTCCTCCCACAGAGCACCCGGCTGCAACCACCCCGGGGAACACAGGGGCCCGGCTGCAACCTCCAGGGATGGGGTTTACCCTTATCCTTGGCTGGGGGTATGGGGCACCCCTCAGTTGCCAGCATTTGTGAGCTAAGGAGGGCTGAGGGAGCAGCCAGGCTGTAGAGGTGCCCCAGACCACATCACTGTTGTCAGAGCCCCCTTTTCACCAGGACTCATAGAATGGTTTGTGTTGGAAGGGACCTTAAAGCTCATCCAGTTCCAACCCCAGCCATGGGCAGGGATGCCTTCCACTAGGGAAGGTTTAGGTGGGGAATGTGGGGTCTGGGGCAGTGAGGGGGGTCCCACTCAGCCCTTCTCACAGTGCTCCTGTCCCAACTTAGATCCTCAACATGGAAGATGACCAGAACTGGTACAAGGCTGAGCTGTACGGCTGCGAGGGCTTCGTCCCCAAGAACTACATCAAGGTCAAGCCTCACCCGTAAGTACCATCCACAGCACATGGAAACAGAGCTTGAAACCCTGCTCTGGTAGCACCCACCAGCACCAGGACATCCTCTCCCACCACCCAGGCTGTGATCCCAACGCCCCATCCCAATGCCCATCGGTCTGCATAAGCCAGAGCAGTCCCACACATGGGGAAACTGAGTCACAGAGCGATGGGGTGTGCGTGCCAGGTCAGTGTGCCCATGCCAGCACAGCCAGAGGGGGCAGGAGGCAGCAGCGTGTCCACATACCCCTGACACAGAGCAATGCAACCCTCACAGCGGCCTGCCCGCTAAATAAATGATAATTGGGGAACAACGAAGCGCTATGGGATTAGGAGTGCATTAGACACAATCCTATTACTGTGTTATTAAAGCCCAACCTAATCCACCCTCGTTTTAACCTGTGTTTTATGTATCATTATCCCCTGGTACATCACATGCAAATGCCACAGCAAAACCTGCTCGGGGCTGCAGGAACGCGTGGGCTCAGGCAGCCCAGGGCACATCCCGTTGCCTCTCTGGTTTGGGTTAACAAGCTGGGGCGGGCAAGACACAGCCTCTTGTGTGCAGAGCATGGAGGGATGGCGCTGGGAGATGTGCGGAAGTCCATGGGTGATCACTCATGGGGCAGTTTTAACAGGTAGCAAAAGGTCTGCCTGGCCTGAGGCTCCCCAGATGCATAGACACAGCCTTGGCAGGGATGGGAGATGGGGACTCTGCTCCTCCACATTGTTTCAGCAGCTGCCTGCAATGCAGGTGGGAAGGGTTTCATCCTGCATGGAGGATTTGCTGCCCTGCAACCCTCTCTGGCAGGGCTGTTCCCATAGGGAGACTTGGGGAGGAGTGAGGCGATAGGCAGCAAAGTAGGGGATGAGGCACATGAGCCGGTGACAGGATGTGGTCACAGCTGTCAGTGATGCTGCACTAACCCCATATAGATAAGGCAGTACGTGGGGACACGTCTGCACCCACAGCACCTTGTGATAGCGCTGTGATAAACTGGGGGGAAGGGATCCATCCACTTCAGGGATGTCCCAGCCCCATAGGGAGCGAAATGGGGACTCCGCTCCCACCACTACCAGGGCTCTCGGTGCCTCCCGTGTGCAGTGATGGAGGATTGGGGTGTCCCTGGGTGCCGGCGCGGCTGATCCCGGTGTCCCTCGCAGGTGGTATGCGGGAAGGATCTCCCGGCATCTGGCAGAGGAGCAGCTCCTCCAGCGCAAGCACATTGGAGCCTTCCTGATCCGAGACAGTGAGAGCGCTCCGGGGGAGTTCTCCATCTCCGTCAAGTGAGTGGCCATGGGATGCGGATGGACACACAATGGGATGGGCAGGGATCCCCCACAGCGCCTGCTTTTGGGGCCAAAGGCATCAGGCCACCCCTGTGCATGGTCCCCACTGTGGGGATAGGGTGAGCATCCTGCCCTGTCCTGGTCACCTCGAAGGGGTTTAAGGCTGCAGAGCCATGTCCCCGAGACATCAAGGAGCAGCCTCACACAGAGCCTTCCCATTCTTCCTCCCCTCTGCAGCTTCACGCTCCTCCTCCATCCCCACCGCTTCCTGCTCCCTGCCTGCACCACGGGCTGTATCTGGGTCCCTCATTGGGGTGCCCCTCAATACAGCCACGTGGGTAACAACAGCACCGGGGCCAACCTGCCCGCACAGCCCAGGGGACATGACCTGGAGGAACGTGTTGCCCAGAGCATCCCAAAGGACTTCGGGCTGCAGCATTCCAATGCCGTGGGGCTGATGACTTTGGCATGGGCAGCAGAGCTGTGTGAAGGCAGCGTGCCAAAGGGCAGAGCCTGCCCCAGGGCCTCTCACCCCATCGCTGCCCCTTCCCTGCCCGGGGCCAGGGTAGCAGGAGCCAGCCCCGGGCCAGGCAGGCGCTTTCTCACGCTGCTAATCTCTAATTAAGCATTTAAGGAGGTTCTTGCCCATAATGAAAGGGAGCCGTGCTCTGCCCTGCGTCTCCAGCCAGGCCAGGTCCCTGCCCCTGCCCGGGGCCCTGGCACCGGTGGGTCTCTGCAGCAGCCCCATGCAGAGCAGACACCCCAATGTGCCACCGCAGTACACACCGAGGGGTGACAGCAATTGGGGCTGGCAAGCGAAGTCCCTACCTGCACGGTAGGACTGCAAATGGGATTTGGGAACCCAATCCAAGCCTTTGCAGTCTTCTCCTGGAATGTGCTGAGCTGGACCTGCAGCTCTCCCCACATTTTCTTCCGATGTGGCTGCTCTTTGATCCATGCTGGAATTAGGTCTGGCTGCTGCCAGCATCCCGAGGCCAGGGTAACGTCCATCCTCCTTTCGCAGCTACGGGCAGCACGTCCAGCACTTCAAGGTGCTCAGGGAGAGAAATGGCAAATATTACCTCTGGGAGGAAAAGTTCAACTCCCTCAACGAGCTGGTGGATTTCTACAGGACCACCACCATCGCCAAAAAGCAGCAGATCTTCCTCCGGGATGAGGACCAGGGCCAGGAGGTACCGTCAGGGGATGAGGCCATGGGGATGCGCAGAGCTGGGGTGATGGCATGGATGGGCTGGGAGCCCCTTTGGGATAGATGAGATGCTAGGAGGAAGCTCTTCCCTGTGAGGGTGCTGAGGCGCTGGCACAGGGTGCCCAGAGAAGCTGTGGCTGCCCCATCCCTGGCAGTGTTCAAGGCCAGGTTGGACACAGGGGCTTGGAGCAAGCTGCTCTAGTGGAAGGGGTCCCTCCTTGGAGCTGGATGAGCTTTAAGGTCCCTTCCAACCTAAACCAGGCTGGGATTCTGTGATTCTATGAAACCAAATGGCCCAGCTCTGAGCAGACACCAGTTCCAGCCCCCTCTGGGCACAGGCTCCCTCATCACCATCAGGCAAAGCATCCTGAGTCCAGTCCCAAACCCCTTCATAATCCCCACTTCAAGGCTCAGCAGCCCCCATAGAGGAGGGCAGGGACACCCCGGGCTGGCACTTGGCCCTGTGCTCAGGATGGGATCAAGGCAGTGTCAAGCAGAAGATGCTGTGCTGTGGGGATGCAGCAGGGTGGAGAAAGCCTCCAGTGCAGCTCCGCAGGGCAGGGCAGCTCCCCTGGGCCCATGGCACCATCCCTCAGGCCAGGGCTGATGCCTGGGGGCAGGTGGCACAGCCCGACCAGCTCAGGATGGGGCGCAGGCAGCTTCGGGCGAGCTCCAGCAAACACAAGCCCTGGGGCCATGATGGTGGAGGTGGCAAAACCAGGCCCTGGGAGCTGGGCTGGGGTGGCTCCAGCAGCCAAAGGGACCCAGGAAGGATCCAGGAAGGAGAGAGGTGCCAACTGCCCTGAGCAGGGGTTCCTGGGCACCAACCTTGGCTCTCCCAGGCAGCCTTATGCCTTGGGGTGCTCCCCTGCACCCCAGGCTCTGCCCTGCACTAGAGGCTGTCCCCAGCACTCCAGCTCTTCCCATGGAAGGATTCCTCTATCTCCCACCTCCTGTCCTCAAAGCGAGCATCCCAGGCACCCCCACACCTTCCATGCTCTCACCTCCCAAGGCTGGTCCTCACCCCGGGGTGTCACCGCATCCCCATCACACTGGGGACTCAAGCAGCACAACCCGGTGCAGAGGGGCTGGCAGAGGGGGCACCTCTCCCTTCACCAACCCCTGCCCTTGACTTTCCCCCAGGTGAGGAGACCCAGGTTCGTGCAGGCTCAGTTTGATTTCTCATCCCACGACTGCTCCCAGCTTCCCTTCCTCCGCGGGGACATCATCGAGGTCCTGGACTGCGCCGACCCCAACTGGTGGCAGGGGAAGATCTACGGGCGCATCGGCCTCTTCCCTCGCAGCTACGTGCACCCCATCTGCAAGTGAGCTGCTATGGGCAAGCAGGGGGGGACCACGGCCCTGGTGCCCCCTACTCACCGGAGCTGCTTTGGCCCTGCACGTGGACTGCACATCCCCATGTCCCCATGGATGGTGCCTGTCCCCACGCTGGGCTGGCAACACACAAGGACTCAGTGCCATGGGGGCTGTGATGGAGGTAATGGCCAGGGTTATGGTGATCCCCATCCAAGGGTGCCCATTGCCAGCACCCTGAAACTTTGCCTCTCCGTGCTCCCAGCCCAGGAGACCTCCAACATCCCCAGCCCAGGCATCGCCTCTCATTGGGAGCAGCACAGAGCACTGGACCACAGCCATAAAACCTTCTCCAGAGCCCCAGCCTGATGGGGTGGCAGCTATGGAGGGGATGAGAATGTGGACCCCAAACCTTTGCTCCTCTCCAGCGCAAGCAAGGCCCGGGTTCCAAGCAGGGCTGCAGGCAGCCAGCATGTGGCCAGGCTTGGTAACTCCATGGAGGGATGCTGGGAAAGGCTGATCCAAGGGGTTCAGTCCTGCGGGTGCTGTAAATAGCTGCAAATTGTACCTTTTGTGATATTAGTTTTATTCAGAGCTGGTAAAACGTGTTTGGTGACAGCCTCGAGTGTGGCTGCTCCTTTTCCACCATCACACAGCAACGTCCGTGTGCCTGCTGCCCCACTGTGGCTTTGCTTTTCCTGCAGCCCCATTCACCCACCCCAATACCTCCCCGCAAAGCCTTTCCTGACCCCACAAATACCCCCCCAACACCTCACAACCCCCAGGGATGTACTCAGTGTCCGCAGCGCTGAGAACGCCCAGCTCATTGCACTGATGGGTTTACACATCCCACGTCCCAAACGTAACAAGTAAAAACTATTCCCCAAATCCCCATTTCCCACCCCCCATTTCCAGCACCTTTCCTCCCTCCAGGGGCTGGCAGGCCATTAGGCAAAGCAGGCATAGCAGAAAACACTGACACACATCAGGATAACGGCGTTGATGCTGTAGATGCTGGACCATAAGCAGGGCTCTGTGGTGACCTTGAGGGCCATGGATGGGGGTCCCTCTGCCTTTGATGGCTGCTGGCTGTCCAGGGTGGCTGAGCAGGAGCCTGGTGCAGGAAGACAGTGATTGTAGGGGATATCCCCTATAGGGGATAGGACTATGGGGAAACTGAGGCACGGGGCATCCATGCTGCCCATTACAGGCAGAGAATTGGGGGACACTGAAGATGCCTCCCCTGCCAGACACCCCAGGCACACACTCACCAACATGGGATCCATGGGATGCACCATCCATGGAGAGCTTGAGGGGATCCCGTGAGAGGGTTAACTACGTGAGATCCTTCAGCTAGAAATGGGGTTAGATTTGGTGTGACAACACCTCAGGGTCAGACCCTCCCATAGGGACCCCCTGGCTGAGATCGGGGTGCTTTACAAAGAGGAAGCAGCCTGAGTGTAAAATGCACGCCCTGACCCAAGGGAAAGGAGAAAACCCCTGTGTTTGGTAAGTCTTTAACCCACAGAGGATGCGAACAGGACATGGGGAAACACTGGAGTGTGTGAGCACACAGTGAGCTGGGGGCATCGGATGGATGTGCCCTGGTCCATGTGCATCCTGAAGCGGGGATGCAGGCAGGGATGGAGGGCAGAGCCTGGCACAGCTTCCTGAGGAGATACGGGGGGGGGGATTTGCGAAGGGTTGGATGGGTGCTCTCATCACCACGTCATTGCCTTGGCACCGAGCTCACATCAAACACCAGTGGGGAATTCCACCCTTGCAGCATGGCCGTGGCAGGAGCTCAAACCCGTAGGTCCAGGAACCACGAGCTCTCTCCAGTCCCAGGCAAATCCCTTCTCTCCCCGTGCTGAGCTGAATGGAGCATCCCCACCCCGGTGGGTCTGGGGGGTGGTTAGGACCCCTTGATGAGTAATTAGAAACCATAGAACCATGGAGTCACAGAATGGTTTGAGTTGGAAGGGACCTCAAAGACCATCTGGTTCCATGGGCAGGGACCCCTTCCACTAGAGCAGCTTGCTCCAAGCCCCTGTGTCCAACCTGGCCTTGAACACTGCCAGGGATGGGGCAGCCACAGCTTCTCTGGGCACCCTGTGCCAGAGCCTCTGCACCCTCACAGGTACTTATATCACGGGTACCTACTTCCTTATATCCAACCTAAATCCCCCCAAGTGATTTGCAGGTAGGAAACCCTCAAACTTGCACCTGAAAACACCTTTTCCCCCCTCTCCACAACGTTTCCCATTTGCTGTATCCCTGTGGGGCCGCAGGGGGTGGGATTTGCAGCGCTCTGCTCACACAAACCACCCGATGCGCTACCGAACAGCCCGGCACGGACTGAAGCAGCGGCAGTGACTCCCACCCCGGTGCACAAACCCATTGCAAACACCCGTTACAAACACCCATTACCCACCCTTGGGGAAGCTCTGTGCAGTCCCTGCACCCTGTATCCCTGAAGCAGTGCCACGGAGGCGCGCACCCATAGAGCAGCCGTGCGGGACCGCGGACCGCGGCATCGCTGCGCGTCCCCTTCCCGCCCTGCAGGAGATGGAAGGTGCCAGCTAAAGGCTGCTCCTGGAGCTGCCGAACCAGCCGAGCCTCCCCGCAGCCCTGACCCAGATTCCCTCCCTGTTATTGTGCGCCCCGTGCCGGGGACACTCCCCGCGCACCGCGGCTCCGCACAGGGGCATTCCCCAGCGCTGACTCTGCCGCTCCGAGCACCGCACCAAGGGCACGGTCCCGGGCTCCCCGCCGGCATCCGGCATCCCATGGGAGCACGGGGAAGGTCTCCCGTGCGCTTGGCTGGTGGGAATGGGCCGGAGGAGGTAAGGGAGAGGCTTCGCGCTAAGCGCATCCTGGCCTCTCCGAACGCCCCGTCTGCCTTTCCAGCGCTTCCATACATGATCCAAGGGCTTGTTCTCCATTCCTAAAGCAGGCTGAGCGCAGGTCCTGTGCAGGCTCCAGGGCACAAAGGGCAGATCACGGAGGGCCAGACCGGCCCCATCGGTATCCCCAAGACCCACAGTGTCCCGGGAAGCCACAGTCCTACCTGGCCACCAAGAGCAGCTCCCGCTCGCCAGCCCCCAGCCTCAGCTTCCTCCAGATGCCCATGGTGAAGAGGGTGCTGCTGCCGTTGAATATGGAGGTCAGGGGGGACATAAGAGCAGCCATCATCACTGCAGTCATCAGATCACACAGCCCTAGGGAGGAGAGGGACCATCAGGATGTGGCTGAACCAGAGGGGATGGGATGGAATGGGATGGGATGGGCTGTAACAGCCGCGATGCTTCACCCAAGGGTAATGCCTCCCCCTCTGTAGGAACACACTGCAACGTCCCCTGGAGCAAGGACGGGGTTTGGGGCACTCAGCTGCACCCCAGGATGCTGGGACCTGCGCTGCCATGGGATTATCCACATCCCCTGACCTCAGTCCTGGAATCACCCATGGAAAGGCTGCATACATGGGCTATCTATCCATAGGATCCCACCCCGAACACCCACAGGGTCCCCCCAGCATCCAAGCCTCAACAGGCTGCATGGGCAGTTCTGGGATAGGGCAAAGCCCAGTGGAGATGGAGGTGCCCCTCTTCTATCCACCTACTGCTGGGCATCAGCTCGATCACCAGCTTGGGGTAGGCGATGTTGGAGCAGCCCACAGCAGCCCCACAGATGCAAGTGCACTCCTCAGGGTCCATGCAGGCCACGGTGTCTGGGGGATAGAGGTAGGTGATGTCCTAGGACCCTTCCATCCCCTGTTCCATTGGGGTAGATATTGGCCCTTTGCTCTGGCAGTGATGCCCCACAAGCATAGAACTGGGTGGAGGAGAAGAGTGCATCCCACATGGATGATCCACCTCTGCCTCCCGCATCAGCCTTAACAGGCAGGACTCAGCCCAGCAGCATGACCCTCACTTCCCACTGCCCCACATCCAGCCCACCTCTGTTCAGATCTAGCCCCATGGAGCCCTCCCCACAGTAAAGCCAGTGACAGGGGCCCTGCCAGGACCCGGTGCTATGGCTGGAGGCTGCAGAGCTCCACGGGCAGGCACTGCCCATCCCTGTGCACGGGGTTCATGCACCGTTGCAGCAATTACCTGCATGGGCAGCACCCAGCAGCTCCGTGGGACGCGGGCGGCAGCGCCGTCACCGCCCCATTGATTGTGCCTCAATGAGCACTGAGCCCTCTTTTTATTGTTGTGCTCATCAAATATTGAAATGAATGGAAATGAATGCCAGGCATCAAAGTGGAATGGGCTGCCTGGCTCCCTGGTCTGCATCGTCCCAGTGAAGAGCATGGGTAATCCCTGCACACCACTGGGAGCATCATCCCGGGCCTCCTGCATGGTGACACTCACCAAAGCGGGATACCCCTGGCAGCAGTGGATGCAAACACCGTCTAGTAACACCTTGAGGCTTTACATAATGGGTTCTGGGGCACAATGGGGTGCAATGTGGGCTGAGAAAACAGGGCACAGGCAGCAGAGCACAGTCCCAAGGACGCTATAAAAGCCCAACCTGAGCCACCTTTCCCCTGGGTTAGAGCCAGCGCTGGGGCTCTGGTGACTCTGTCCTGACTTTACTGACAGCAGCTGTGAGTAAAGCTGCCATCACGGCTCCGTGCCTCGCTTTCCTCCTCTTTAAAAGAGCACATTGTGCTCGGCTTTATGCAAATGGATGATGCTTGGAGGGTGGAAGATGCTCCAGAGGGCAAAGCAGCGTCTGGGTGTTATAGCCCAGCCCCAGGGCTCAGCTCTGCCACCAAAACCATCGGTGGGACCTGGGAGCGCATCCAGAGCCCCTGAGCTGGGAGCAGACCCCAGCATCGTACCCTGCTGCTTTGCTTTATCATTAGGCCCTTTGCTAGAGATGGGAAATTAATTAGGAGCTTGTAATTAATGCTTCCATCTGCAGTCGGGAGGAGCCCGTCCTGGGAGCAGGATGTGTCTGTGCCAGGTGCTGCCAGTCCAGCTGGGTCACCCCAGGGTGGCCAAATGGGGACAGCCGGGATGGTGGGGACCAACCTGCTCATCCATGGGGACATGTCCCTGCAATGGGGCTGCCCACAATTCAGGTCCCAGGGGACTAAAGGCTCTTTACCCCACAGGAGATGCTCCAGCCACAGGGCTCTATGGACCCAATCTCCCCCCACCACCACGACTGTAGGAGCTGGCACATGGCACGACTGATGGGATGCCCCATTTATGCCGCCGTGTCATAAATCACAAGCGCACACACACCCCGCTAAGGCGACCATAAAGCTCCTTGCACAATAAAACCAGGGCTGTGAGGTGGGTATGACCGCAGCACGCTCCAGCCACGCCACACACACCCATGCTCAATGCCCAAATCCAGGGCATCTCGCAACCTGTGGGCGCTGGGCCACCCAAGGCAGGACAATAACTGGGGACAAGGTCCTGGAGCATCCCTGTAGGTGCCTGGCTCTGTCACATTTGCTGTCCCTTGCTCAGAAGGGCTGGGATTTCACCTAAAATGACCGGTCTTGGCTCCAATACCGCACTGCACCCCTTGTTGCCAGGCCATGGCATGTGTGGAGGAAATCCCTATGGGGTCAGACAGCCTTTCCATAACATCATCAGCTACATCTGAACCACCTCCAGTGGAAGCCAAACTCTTCGTTCCTCCCCATGTTCTGATCCCATCACACACTGTGGCATCCCCACATCCCTGCATCCCGCTGCCACCTCCTGCACACAGCAGCCAAGGTCTGGGCACAACCTGGAGCACAATATCACTTTATGGGATGATTTTTCCAGCCTTTACCATGCACTCACATAAATCAGTTTACTCCAATGAAAAGGGAAGAAGCCACCAATTCCCCTGAGCAACCCACTGACTTAAAGCCAAGCTTATATGATCTTAGCTTCGAGAAAGCCGTGCTGCAGTTTCTCCTCTTCCTGCACATCCCTGACCTATCTTCCCTTCCAAACCCTCCCTGTGCCCGGTGCTCCACCACACCACGAGCCTCAGCCAGGGATGGAGCATCCAGGAAGCCCCATGGCCACTGTCTGTGTAGGGAGAAGCGCTTTGATGGCCACGCACCCGGGCAGATGGGTGGCTTTGCCTCAGGAGCCTGACTCAAGTGGGGCTCTCATTTACAGGGCTGCGAATCCAGAGGAGCTGCACCAACGCGAGGGAGCTGAGACGCAGCCCCTGGCACTTCCCTTTCTTTGCAAGACTCTGACCCTGATTCCTGACATTTGCCTTTATCCGAGCTTACAAGCACAAAGCTCCACGATTCAGGCTTGTGAGAGCCAGTTGATGGAGCCAGAGTGGGCTTTTTGCCCATCTCCCAGTTACTAATGCAATGTGCCACAGCACGGTCGAGCTCCTTGTGTCCGTGCAAACCTTGTGCCAAAGCAGAGGTTATAGAATAGGGTATGAATAGGATATGATAAGAATATATTAGAATAGGAATAAACTAGAAATAGAAATGCCTAGAATATATTAGAATACACTAAAATAGAACAGAATAGAACATTTCCACTGAAATGACCCTACAAAGATCATCTAAATCCCACTGCCTGATGCCCTCAGGGCTGACCAAAAGTTGAATCATGTTATAAAGGGCATTATCCAAATGCACCTCAAACACTGACAGGCTCAGGGCATCAACCGCCTCTGCAAGAAGCCCTTTTCAGCATCTGACCACCCTTTTGCTAAAGAAATGCTCCTTAACATCCAGTCTAAATCCCCTGTGCTGCAGCTTTGAAGCACTCTATGGTAGCCCCAAACTGGGCTCTGAGCTCCTGCACAAGCATCAGGGTCCTTGTGCTCAGCACAGGAGGGGTTAAGCATGCGGCAGAGCTGCTTTCCTGGAAGATATTGACTTACCAAGGGGAGAAGGGGAGATTTCAGGCGAGATCTGATTACAACAGTAACACTAATTATTATTATTGCTATTATTAAGACAAACACCCAACCGCTCCCCATCCGCCCCCTGACCTCCCGCACCCGCACAGCGCGGGGCAGAGGCGTGCGGGCAGCACCAGCTGAAAGGGTTAACGTGCGGGCAGGGCCGGAATGTGTGAAGGCAGCATGTGACTGCAGGTGGGGCAGGGCGGAGAGTGATGAATCACTCTTTTGCTTTTCCTCTTTTCACTTCTCGCTGTTACCTGTCTGGCCCCGGCACCGCGCGCGGGCAGGAGCCCGCAGTAACCGACCCGGCAGCCAGGGCGATGCGCCAGAGCCGGGTGGAGACGTTCGGTGCCACGAATCCCATCGGCTGACCGGGTTCTCCAGGAGCAACCACCACGGGCGGCGTTTGGGCCAAGAAACGCTGCTTTTCCCTGCCTTTCTTTAAGCTGTTTTCCTGCTTGTTTCCCGCTTTGATCCGGTGTTATCGTTGTCCTGAAGGAGCGGAGGATGAGAAGAGCGTGGACGCGGAGGTAGAGGACCCCACGCCCCTGCCCCCGCCGTGGGAAGCTCCAGGTTTTCCTTGCCTGGAGCCGGGAGCGAGCAAGAAACCAAATCCTCCTCCCCGGCATAGGAGAGCTCTGGCGTGGCTGGAGCCAGCGGAGAAGGGAGCAGAGCATTCCCAAAGCTGCACATTGAGCCGGGGAGGGCGACGCAAAGCGAGTTGTGTGTTTAAAGACTGGAGAATCATTAATTCCTTATTTACTGTTGACATCCGGCGCTCGCTGGGGGTGCAGAGATCCCTTGGGAGAGGGGGGACCGGTGTGCATCGGCACCATGGCTTTCTCCCAAGTGCAGTGCCTGGATGACAGCCACGTCAACTGGAGGTCCAGCGAGTCCAAGCCTGAGTTCTTCTATAGCGAGGAGCAGCGCCTGGCCTTGGAGGCGCTGGCCTCCCGCGGGCCTGATGCTTTCTATGAGGTCCTGAAGAAGGAGAACATCAGGGACTTCCTCTCCGAGCTGGAGCTAAAGAAGATCCTGGATACACTGGAGACGTACGACCCTGGCTCCGAGTACATCCCACGCCATGGCAGCAGCACGGGGGAGAGCGACGGCGACCACAACAGCCAAGGGGACGAGCAGGACATGGCCCCATCCCTGGAATACTGGCCCCAGAGGTCCGACCGCTCCATCCCGCAGCTGGACCTCGGCTGGCCCGAGACCATCGCCTACCGCGGCGTCACCCGTGCCACTGTCTACATGCAGCCGCCCATCGAGGGGCAAGCGCACATCAAGGAAGTGGTGAGGAAGATGATCTGCCAGGCTCAGAAGGTGAGGTGTGCTGCGGGATCCGGGCAGGATTTGCCTTCAGGCTGTCTTGATGACAGATCCTAACGTCCTGCTTGGCCAAGGCAATCTCTGCTCTGCGGTGAGCTCTGCCCAAGTAAAGGCATCGCGGTCAAGCGCTCGGGTTTTAATGTGTGTAATCAGTATTTAGGGATCTGATGTTGCTGAAGATGCTGTTAGTTTGGTCCCGCACCCCCTGGGAGCAACACAACCCTTTCCATGATCCATGCGGCAGCAGCATTGAGTCCTTATGGGGCTGTGGGGGAAACCTCTAGGGAGAAAAGAGGGGTGAGCAGCTTCCCAGTGGTGATCCCACAGTCCCAGGCGCCCCAGGATCGTTATTCCCAAACCCTGTGTGACTGCATGTGGCAACACGCAGGAACCAGAGGAGCCAAACTCAGCCCTGGGGCAAAGCACTGCTCTGGTGCTGATGTACATGAGCATCAAGTGTAGCCCGAGATTGCTGCGGTGCCCCAAGCTGGCCCTATCCTGGTTTTAAGAGTTAAAGGGTGAGCTGATGCACAGGACAAGGCTGGGTTGATGCTGAGATTTGGGTTAAGACTTGTCCTCCCTGTGGCACCAAACCAGGGAGCAGGGTGATGGGGTCAGGCTGGTGTCATGGGCAGGAGGACCAGGAAAGGAGGGAGATGATGATGGTGGTGGGCAGAGGTTGTTGGTGTTTCCCAGTGCCCCAGTCCCATTTGGGAAGCACGGGGGGGTCAGTACCTGCTGTTTTCATGGTGCTTTGAAGCTCTTTGAGCTCTGTGCATCCACTCCCTTGCAAAAAGCACCTCCAATGGAGAAGCATCCCAACCCTGAGGGTACTGCAGCAGGAAAACAGGGGCACCCTGCCAGGGTGGCTGTGGAGCAGAAGAAGCCAGGCTTGGATGCATGAGGTCTACCTGGTTGTAGTGATTCCCCGTGCCAGGGCCTGGAACAGTGCTGGGATTCACAAACCCTAGTGGCATGCAGCCATTAAGAGCTTTTTCAGGACCAGAGGGCTGAGGATCTGAGCATGAAGAGCCCGGACTCAGGCAGGAAAACACATCCAAGGCTCACAGGGACAGCAGATTTGGGATACCAGGGCTGCTGTGCTGCAGACAGGAGCCATCTCTGGCCAGTAACACCTTGCAAAAGCCGAGCTGACCTGTCCTTACCTGCAATGTTTTCCCCTCCAAAGGGCTTTGCAGTGAGAACAAAGGGAAGGGAGGGCTGAAGTTCCAAGGGATGGAGGATGGGAGAACTCCCCCACAGCAAGGAATGTCTCATCTTCGGGTCTTTCCAGCTCGCTCTGACCCGGGCTTGCAGCTCCTGCCTGGCTTTGCCTACTCACCGCTTCCCACCTGCCCCCACACAAACAGCATCTCCTGAGTCATCCCAGCGCCCTCCTCCTGCTCAGCAGAGCCAGGAGGCTGAGTCAGGCACCATCCCCACCTCTCCTTGGAGCCTCTCCACGCTGCAGGGATGGGGCCGCGGTGGATGATGCTCTGCTTGTCGCCGGTTCCTTGGTGCTCCATAAGCAGGGCTGGGCTCTGCCTCCTGGTCCAGGTGGTCCCTGCTGGTGGGATGAGAGGTGGTGACAGCACTGGTGACAGGCAGGAGACTGCTTGGAGCTTATGGAGCGTAGAGATGGGTGCGTGCTTATGCAGTCTGCAGGGTCTGGGGATGGCAGGAGTCTCACAAATGGGCTTCTTCCAGAGGCCTCCCACCCCATAGATACGAGGACCACAGTTACTGCAGCCAAACCTGCTCAGCGCTGGTGTGAGTGCTCCTAAGCATGGGGATGCTGGGCTAAACCACACACAGAGATTCCAGCCAAGGCTTAAGATCTTCATAGCAGCTCAGAGGTGAAAGGGTTTGTTTGAGGAAGCCAAAAGCAGACAGAGGGATGGTCCGGCTGCCACCCCATCCGATGTCATGTTGGCTGGCCACATGCCCTGTCCTTCCTATGGTGTTCTGCACAGATCCCTGCTGAATTGTCCCATCCCACTGGTCAATGGCAGAGCCCTTCATCCACCTATAAAGGAGCACGGGCTTGGGTGTTGCATCCCAGAGGATGACCCTTGCTCCAGCAGCTGTCAAAGACGCTCGGTCTGAAACGCTCTCAGATACCAAACACCAAACAAAGCTCACGGTTGCTGTCTCGTGGCCAGAGGAGCAAAGTCCACCCAGCGTCAGCCTGGCTGAGGAGAGTTCCGAGCCTGTGTGAGCACTGCTGATGCTGGGGAGGCTCAGAGCTGGGTGAGGAAGCCAAGAGCTGGGACGTGAGGCCCCTTTGATGGTGCAGATGCACTTACTTGCTTGCAGGAACAAGGCCGAACGCTGCTGAGCTCAGAGAAGCAAACCTGGGCGAGCCAGAGCAGGGGATGCAAATGATCCGCTCCTCTCTCTGGGAATAAACGGGAGAGAAGGGAGGCAGAATCCTGTGGCCTCATCTCCCAGCAAATCCCATCTTTGTGGCCAATAAACAGAGGTGGTCAGGGACGTGGTGCACCACTGGAGACCTTTGCAGGTCTGGCTCCTTATGCAGATCCCCTGGGGCTGCAAAGCTCATGGGATGGGTAGGGAGGAAGATCTCCCTCCTTTCTCCTGCTCTAGATTTTGGCTCCATCTGCCCAGAAACCAGAGCAGGCTGCAAACAACGACCTTGGCCAAAAGCCACCTGAGACTGCAGCAAATCTGACCTCCCCTGCACCTGAGGTTCCAGGTTGGGATTGTGGTGGTATAATTACCTTGAGCAGCTTCCAGCCAAGGTTGGGAGGCCCCTATTAATTACTGTTTACAGAGCCCTCTGCCATTCCTGGATGAAAGGGTCGACGGGGGAGAGCAATTATTAATGTTACTTGTCCCACCTCTCCCTCATCCCAACACGCTTCCTCTAATTGTGCTTTGGTGCCTGCCTAATTTATGGAGTGCCCACGTGGTGCACCCCAAAAGTCATTATCTGATGAGTCAGAGTGAGCTAATAAAGAGCTGTCATTTCCTCTATAAAACATGATCCTGCGCTTGACGTGCTCATCAGGAGGATCCCAACATCGTTTGCCCAGTGTCTGAGGGGATGTGATGCTCGGGGTGTTGGGATGCGGTACCAGCGCATCTTTTCCATCCAATGGATCAATTGGCAGCTCCTGGGAAGAAAAGCATCACCCACTTGGGTGCTGGGAGCATTTGGCTGTAGATTTGGGGCTGGTCTCCTCTACACCCTCCAGATGAATGGCAAAGGGAGGGCAAATGTTCCTGGGATGACCCAGAGGAAAGGGTCTTCTCCTGCTGCTGGAGACCTCCCCTAACATGGAGCATGTGGGACACCGAGTGCTGCCCCGGCAGAGGTGACAAGGACAAGGGTACCAAGCTCACTTCCCACAGCAGAACGGGGCATTTTGCTCCAGGCACTCCCATTCCCAGCTCTGGGAATGGGAAGCAAACAGCACACAAGATTTCACTTCTCTGGAGCAAACAGACCTCCATTCCTTACAGATAAACCCCATACCTGGGTTTGGTACAGACCAAGCAGGTCCCAGCCAAGGTTCCAGTGCAGGCAGCAGGTTGTATCCCTGTGGTCCTTGGACTCTCACTGCACTGGGAGCACTGGCAGCGCCATCCTCACTCTCCCATCCCATTTTGTGCCAGAGTACATTGGCACACTGGCCTGAGACCCCAGTGACAAACCAAGGCCGAGGCTGTCCTGCAGGCGAGACACAGTGGGGAGGGAAGCAGCAGCACTGAGCAGGATGCACCAGCTGAGCAGGAGGAATTGGGTTGAAAATGTGGGTAAGTGGGTGAGAGCCAGGCTGCCTCCTGCCCTGGGCAACTGCCTGCAGTGTGCTCCCTGCTCAGCATCCTATGGGCAGTGCTTGGGATAGAGGACATCACCATGTCCTGCCTGCATCCCTTCCTATCTTCAGACCCAGAGCAGCAAGGGAACACCTCGGGAATGCCAGGATCACAGTGGGAAAATGCCCTTTTCCTCCCCAAATGAAGGCCAGTACTGTTCTCATCCCTATTGATATGGGCTCAGCTTCCTGCAAAGAAAATGCAGCTCACAGGCAGTGATGTGACCATGGCCACAGGGATCACCAGTGTCAGAGACAGGAGCAAAGATCTGCCACCAAACCCACCTCCCCAAGCCAGGCAGATGCCACCCCAGTGCCCTTTCATCCAGGACTCACAGCACAGCTCCTCCCCAATCCCTGGCTGTACATGGAAAAGTCAAGCCCTGAGCTTTAAGAGGAGCTTTGAACCTGTCCCACTTTACATCGCTGGCGAGACAAGCGCAGCCCATGCAAAGTGAGCACCCGCTTTGCTGCCTCAGTTTCCCCATCGGGACAAAGCACAGGAACGGATGCACGAGGGAGTGAGGATTTATGGCAAAGCCTGTTGAGAGGCTCTTGGGTGAGGATAAATGGGAATTCAGTTAGAATCAGGAGGCAGTGAGTGGTCCCCTCTCACTGTCACCTCCTGAAACACTTGAATGTGGCCAGGTTTGGGGATGGCACAGGCTGAGGCTCCCCATGCAGCCTCGCTCCTTGCCCCATCTCCTGCAGAGAAGGAAGGGAAGAGCCAGCAGTGTCATAATGCGCAATAATCCCCTGCTTAATTAGAACTCTCCAGCTCCTCTGGCACAGAACTAATTAAAAGGCAGCTTGGTGCTTTGAGAGCCCTGGACTGGACGCGCCTGAGTGTGCAAGCACCCGGCACCATCCTCATCCCTTCCTTCCATAGGGAGGAGTATCCCAGGGTCTCCCTGTGGCACCCCACAGCATGTATGTTCCCATCGTGTTATCCTTCCCAGCTTGGCCATGTGCTGTAGCCAGCAGAGCCTTCCTGGAAGTGAAGAGCACCATCTCCCCTGATCCAGGGCAACTTCCAGGAATAGCCACAGAGATGGGGACACTGATGGGTTTCCAAGCATGAGGCAATGACAGTGCCCCAGTGACAAGCCACTTCCCTGTGTGGCTGTTACCACCCCATGTGGGATAAGGAGAGGTTGTGGGCTGCGCTACCCTATTGCTACCCCAGGGATAGGGCAGATGAGATGCTCAGTTGCACATCCCTTGTGCTGCACCGCTGCTGCTCACCATCAGGGGTGATGCCATCTCCAGGAAGGTAAAATCCATGGCGTGGAGTGAACTTTGGTGCTTAGGCCACCATCCCAGCGTGTTCGGACGTGGCATAGATGCATCTTCCTATCACACACAGGACTCGCCCTGGTCCTGCCAGGGCAGCAAACGCCCTGGGTACAAAGGCAGCTCCGGCTTACAAAGGACAGTGACGCTGCTGTGTGCCAAACCCTGCTGTCACTGCACGGGGTGCTGGCACTGTCATCCCGGCTCTGCTCCGCTCTCATACAGCCTAGGACAAGGAGGGATGCAGGAGCAGCACCCTGGGCACCCGGCAGGCTCGTGACCGTGCAAGATCCACACAAACAGGACCAAGAGGGGCATCAGCAACCCTGTCCCCAATGCTCTGTTTTGGTCTCACAGTGGAGACATGACCATGAACCCAACCACATCGCTGCTAGCAGCAGCCCGGACTTGGAGCAGCAGTTGCAGGAGCTGCACACTCCTGGTTGCTTAGAAGCAACCTCATCCAGCCTGTTTTTAAAGGTATTAAAAGTCATTTCAGCTCCCAAATGTGCCTCAGGGGTATCCAGATACTTGCTACCAAACTTAGAGCCATTCTTAGCTATTTTTTATCCTGTTTCTCTCAACACAGGCATGCACAACAACCCAGGGACAGCCCATGAGACGTGTCCTCAGACAGGCAGACGCACCATTGCATCACAGGTTCTCCCTTCCAGGGCTCAGTGACGGGGCCACAGGCAGTGCCAATAGCAAAGGGACACCAAACTTCTCAGCCAGAAACCAGACTCTGAAGCAAATGGTGCTTGCTAAAGGCAAGAAAGATTCCCCCTCAGAAAGCAATTATTCACACGTATGTGATGCTACAGGCTTCACCTGAGACCAAGCTTCCCATTGAGACAGCAAAGGAATGGGACTGGGGGCTCCTGCTTTTCACCCTCAGGCTGGCTCCCAAAACCAAATCCCAACCTCCTAGAGCAAGCACATCACTTTGGCTCCCACAAAACAAGCTCTGGCTGTACCTTGGGGGTGTCAGCCAGCCATGCTACCCAAACTCATCTCTCATCTCCCCTCTCCAGGTCATCGCGGTGGTCATGGACATGTTCACCGATGTAGACATCTTCAAGGACCTGCTGGATGCAGGGTTCAAGAGGAAAGTGGGGGTTTACATCATTCTGGATGAGACCAACGTGAAGCACTTCCTTCAGATGTGCGAGCGAGCCCAGATGCACGCTGGACACTTGAAGGTAAGGGTGGCCCAAAGGGGCCCTCCAACCTCCTTCAATACAGAGAGGTTATCAGAGCTATCGACCCTGCTCCCTCCTGTCTTGGGGGAGCCACAACCCCTAAACTAGATGAGTTTAGTCCATTTTTCTATAGCAAAGCTGAAGGTGATGCCTAAATCCAGGAGCAGCAGGGTGGAGGGGAATGGAGGAGCTATGGACACACAGATTTCCATGCAGCCAAGCTGAATGCAGAGAGACT
This sequence comes from Psittacula echo, assembly GCF_963264785.1. NCBI lineage: Eukaryota > Metazoa > Chordata > Aves > Psittaciformes > Psittacidae > Psittacula > Psittacula echo. The sequence continues at coordinate 2,641,071 of NC_137739.1, forward strand.
GAGGACCTTCTGGTACCCAGGCAGAGCTGGCTTTGGGGCAGAAGGTGTTCAAGGAGCTGTGTCCCCACATAGGGCACAACTCAGGCAGGACACTGCAAACCTCCGTGCTCCTGGTGAGCAAGAGGGAAGACAGGAGCGACGGATGCTCCGCGGGGCTGATCTGTGCTGTCACCAGCCCTGTTCCTGCTCCCTCCCCAGGGGCAGGAGCAGCCGCAGGCCGGTTCTCTCCCTTTCGGCCCTTCCTGCAAGTCAAGAGGCTGGAACTGAAGAACTCGATTTTCCCCTTTTCCACAGCCTCCGCCCCAGCACGGGGCCAGGAGCAGAGCAGGGAGGGACCCACGCTGCCAGGGGTGCCCTCACTGCTCACACCGCACAGCGACCAGCAGCACCCATCTGCCTGCACACGCTGTGTTAACCCAGCCATGGAGGTGCTGGCGGCTGCACGTGGCACAAATCCTGCTGGAACAAGGGAAGGGAAAGCAGAGCAGGGGACGCCGGGCAGCAGAGAGGCTCCATCCCCTGCCCAAAGCACCCTAAACCTCTTATACATCCCTGTGCATGCTGGGGTGCAAAGGAAATCAGTTGGTACAGTGCTTAATGCAGAGGAAGAGGAAGGGGTAGAGGAGAGGGTGAGGGGTTATATCAGCCTCAGTGGGAGCGGGGTCCCTCTCTCCATCCATAGGACACATCCCCAGTGTCTCCACTGGGCACAACATCCCCATCACCACCATCAGATCCGAACACGCCGGAGCAGCCCAGCACTTGAGGGCTCGCGGACACCCCTCTCCTGCTGTACTTCCCACCTCAGCCTCGCCTGTTGCTTGGCAGAGAAGTGATGTTTCTGTGCCTGACATCAGCCAAATAGCTGCCGGCGAGGCCCGTGCCCGGGCAAGCTCCCCACATCTGCTTATGGTGAGCAGGAACGCATCAGAGCCACCCTCATGCCAGGCTGAGGGATACAACAGGGGGGCTCAGAGACCCCCAAAGCACCAAGCAGCCGAGCCCCAGCCACCAGCCCTGCTTAACTGCTGCTCACAACAATTAAAGCAGACTCCACTGAGCTTTTACCCGCTTCCACACCTCCCCATAGAGTCTGGTCTGCTGCAGACTGCTCCGAGACCAGAAAAGCCGGAGCTGACGCACGGCGCTGTTATAATGCATGAGCAGCCCGGTGGCAGGACTGGAAAAGCAGGAGAGCATCTGCAGAGCTCGGCAAATGTCTCGAAGTTGGGATTTGCCGCATGTTGCAGGCAGTTTTGCTGTGAGGAAACTAGGGCAGTGTCTGGGAGCTGCTTCGTAAGCCAGGAGATGCTAACGAAACATAGGTCGTTATCTCGGTGCCGCAATTAGCAGCCTGGCTTGGGCAAGGAGGTCGCTTTGTTGAGCAATGGGGAGTGCTTGGGGAGTGATTCAGCTCGTCCCAGCTGTGGTGCTGGGTGCTCGCTGCTCTTGGGAGAGATGAAATAAACAGATCTTACTTAACAGCAGAGAGGTGCCGGCAGCCAGGAGGGAAGGGAAGGGGACCGGCACCTCTCTTCCAGGGAGCTGCGTTCTCCTGTGTGTTACTGAAACAAAGCCAGGGCTGCTTTGGGTCTTCGTGCAAAGGTTGGATCCTGAGCGGGAATGCGAGGGGATGCCCAGGCTGGCGATGGGCAGAGGGCTCAGCATTATCCAGTACCCAGCCACCCTCAAGGCAGGGGCAATATGGACAAGGGTGGGAATTCCCTGTGAGGGTGCTGAGGCGCTGTCACAGGGTGCCCAGAGAAGCTGTGGCTGCCCCATCCCTGGCAGTGTTCAAGGCCAGGTTGGACACAGGGGCTTGGAGCAAGCTGCTCCAGTGGAAGGGGTCCCTGCTCGTGGCAGGGGTTGGAGCTGGATGAGCTTTAAGGTCCCTTCCAACCAAAACCATTCCATGAATTGTCACCCCAACCTGCTTCCAGCCAACCCCTGGTACCACTCAGCCACACCAAGCAAAAAGGCAAACACTAGAAAGGAAAACCTCAAATGCACAAAAACAAATCCAAAACCATCTCCATTCGGTGTAAAACTTCCCTGGAAACCTGCTCGGGAAAGGCTTTGCTTTTGCACCGTGCTAAATCCAGTACAGAATCACCATCCCTCCTACCAGGTGCACAAGGAGCAGGGGTGCCCAAGCTCAGCTTGAATGCAGGCTTAGGGATGTGCCTGGTCATGGTGCATAAGGAGGAAGGAGAGCCCAGGGATGCAGATAAGAGCTGGAGGTGGGGAACAGGAATACTTCTCATTCCTTTAGTAAAAAACACCAAAGAAACCAACAAAACACACACAAAAACCCAACCATGGAGGGCACGACCTCCTGACGACACAGTGCCTACAGCAACGGCATCACCAACATCGCGGCACGCACAGGAGGAATGTAGGCGCTTCCATAAGAAAACACTTTCTCTCCACCCAAGGGAGACCATTTGCAGTGAGATGCTATCTGCTCGCCTGCAGAAACGTGCTGGTGCCCTCCATGGAGATGCACAGACGCATGAAGCAGGCTGGAGATAAAAGCTGTTTTCTTAGAGCTGCCCTTCCATGACCAGGCTCCCATGGGGAAGGACACCTCACTGCCTGGCCGTATCCACAGGGACCTGGCTCTTTTAGCCCGCATCCCTGGGTTTTGGTCTCCAGTGGTGAAAAGATGCTGCCCCACTGTCATCTTTTTCCTACCTATTCCTACAAACAGGGCTAGATGCTCACATTTAAGAGGACGAGCAATGGGAGACCTTCATGGAGGACAAGCCCATTGCCATCAGGTCTGTATGGACCGTCCTGAGGTCACCACCTCCCCCTAAAACCATTGTACGTCTCCCACTGGGGAGAAGGTGAAGAAACCTCTCCCATAGTGGCATTTGCATAGATCGCAGGAGATGAGAAGCACTTGGCAGCACTCTCACACGCTGCTCACCCACGGATGCAGGCAGCGCAGGGTTCAAGAGGTAGAAAATGCTGCTCAATACCTGAGCAAAGCAGGAAATTCTGGAAACCAAATCCATAGTTTGCTGCATGGCCTTGGGCAAGTTATTTTATCTTCCCATCGCTGTGGCCTCCTCTGAGCTGGCCATGGAGAGCGTTTCCCACTGTGGAGCATCCACGGGGGTATCGGTGGAGGGGTGAATGATGCTCTAAGACCAGCCCTTTGCTCCTGTTGCCACTCACTGCTCTGCCTTTGCTTTGCAGAACCTGCGAGTCCGGAGCACCGGGGGAACAGAGTTCTTCACGCGCTCGGCCACCAAGTTCAAAGGGGCTTTGGCCCAGAAGTTCATGTTTGTGGATGGAGATCGGGCCATGTGCGGATCCTACAGGTAACCGATGGCGTCTCCTCTTGCCCACCCCATGGAGGTGTTGGTCAAAGGGCCAACACACACCCACGTAGTCCAAGCCCCAGTCATTGCCCAGCATGGCCCCAGGACCCCATTCCAGACTTTCTCCCCTCCTCTTAAGCTGGGAGATGGTCTTTCAAGGCCAGCCTGGGATGTGGAGATCTGGGACACCCCTCCTTCTTGGAGGTGGTGGAACACTTCAAGTGCTTCTGCCAGTGGATGTGATGAGCTCGAGGAAGGACAAAAGCACTAAACTGCGGTCAGTCCAAGCTCTCACATCAAACTCAGCTTTTCCAGTCAAGCATTTCCTACCCAAATTTGTCCAAATGGGTTTGTCCTTTCCAATTTGTCCAAATGAAGACTTAACTTTGGTGGAAATAGATCAGTTTCAGTGAGCTTTTCAGCTCTGAAAGACGAGTTTTATAAACATGGAACTGAAACATATCCTGCTTTCTGGCCACAACAAAAAGCCCATCCAGAGCCTCTTTTCTTAACTAACTCAAACTGAGGAAGGAAAAGCAGCCAACACTGAAGAGAAAAACCAACTGGCCCACAGCAAACACCTTACTTTTACTTCAAGTCCCAATGTGCTCAAGACTTCAGCCCTTCATTTCCATCTGGGTTGAGAGCTGCTCCTTCGATCCCATTACGATTGATGTTTACAGTCAGATCATGTCCCTGCCAGCACCAGCAATCCCTTGGGGGCAGCCAGGGCTGGGCAGAGGCGTGCTATTTACCAGCAAGCACTGACTTTCCAATGTGTTTCTGTTCCAGCTTCACCTGGTCTGCGGCCAGGACGGACCGAAACGTCATCACGGTCCTCTCAGGCCAAGTGGTGGAGGCGTTCGACAAGCAGTTCCAGGAGCTCTACCTCATGTCCAAAGGGGTGAGCCTCAAATCCATCTCCATGGGCGACGAGCCCGAACCTGAGCCCGTAACGCTGCCCTCTGTAGTGCCGGTGACGCCGGCCAACGCTGTGGTGAAGAAGCTGATAAACCCTAAATATGCCCTGGTGAAGGCCAAGAGCGCGGACCAGATCAGCAAGACTTCATCTGAGACCCAGGACAAGAACCAGAAGGTGGACACCAAAGGCAAAGCCCTGCCTGAGGGCCAGGGGGGTGACAGGCACGGAGATGTGGCCGATCTCTCCCTGCTCATCCACCCTGGCCTCCTGAACCTGGAGAAAGCCAACATGTTTGACTATCTGCCCACCTGGGTTGAGCCCGACCCCGAGCCTGGGAGCGAAGTCTTGGGCTACATCAACATCATTGACCCCAAGATAAAGAACGTGAAGCTCTCGCAGATGAACCGCATCAAAGTGTGTGATGTGTCCCAGGCCAGTGCTCAGCACCGGCAGATGCTGAAGAACAGGGAGATGGAGGCCAAGAAGAACTTGGACCAAGAGCAACTCCTGGTGTCCCCCTGCCAAAGACAGACCCCACAGATCCCCATGGAAGCCCCTGTAGCCACCACAACCAGCCCCATCGAATGCACCAGATGGGCAATGAAGCAATCGGGCTCGTTTGCCACTTCACCATTGAGTCACCATTTGAAGCCACCAGAGGAGACACTGGAGGACATCAAACCTCCAGTTCCAAAGCCAAGGACCACCCCTGTTGGCATCCTCATGACCAAAGTCGTCACAGCCTGTGACAGTAGCACTGCCCTGGAGGGTGACACACAACCACCGGTGACCGACCATGTGGGTGCAAAGCAGGAACAGGAGGAGAACACCAACGGAGCCCCAATGGAGAGCTGCCATCTCCAGCCAGACCACTCAATGGCGGAGCCACAGGAAGACAAAGGGCCTCCCTGTGCCCACAACGGGCTGGGAGAGGAGGAGGAGGAGGAGGAAGAGGAGTACATCACCCTCAGTGACCAGGAGAGCTACTCCAGCAGCTCTGCTGACCACAGCTACCGCCGCTCCAATGCCTCCTCCATCTCAGATGAGTACTTCGAGGTGCGGGACCGCTATGGACCGCTCCGGAGAACCAACTCGGATGTCACCCACAACGGGGAGATCCTTCCCATCCAGAGGAAGCTCAGTGACCCTCACATCAGCCGAGGCACCTTCCTCAGCCCCCTGGGGAGCCTCCCATCCCTAAAGCACGTCCGCATGGAGGATGCCAACAAGAGGAGGAGCAACGCGGTGGAGATCAGGTGCGTGCTGCCCCGCACCATCCTGGACGGCAACAGCTCCTACCCCAGCAGTGCCACGCAGGTAGGACTTCTTGCTATAACCTTCCCTATGCTTCTCCACCCTACAAAGGTTGCAAACCTGGAGGTGACCCAGCCAGCTTAGGTGAGGCGTGGTGTCATCCCTGGCTTCGGTGTTGCGTCCTACGTGCTGAGATCAGGCTTCCCATATAGGAGAATAATGCCCTGCATGCAGCCATGGTAGGAGTCACCCAAAAGGTGCTCTTGGTCAGGAAGGGGGTGGCCATGACCCAGCCATTTGTGTCTGGGAGTGCAATAGGAATGGCTGGCAATGGGAAGGTTTGGGGGGAATTAAGGGCTATCCCATGGCATTGAGCTGCGGGATGGAGCCCAGCGGCTCTGGGCTGTACAGCGCCATCCCGCAGCCCATCAGCAGTGGCATCGTGCCCAGGCAGGGACAGACCGTGCGTGCAGGCGTGTCCTACTCGGGTTTGTTTTCTAGCTCCTCTCAAAGGTGATTAGCATCAAAGTAAAAGCACTCGGACACATAATTAGGCAGAGCAAGACAGAGAAACAGGGACGGCAACCTCTGTGGGCGAGCGCTGCAGTCAGCAGCTTCGTGGCTGCTCCACGAGTGACGCCAGACCTTGTCACCCCATGGGGTGCATGGCCACAGGCTGCACGCCAGCATCCCCATGGATGGAGCTTGGGATGCACAGCAGCATCCCCACTGCTGGAGCTCAGGGTGTACGTACACCAGCATCCCCACTGCTGGAGCTTGGGGTGCACACCAGCATCCCCACCATAGCAGGAGCATCACCCCACCCCCTCAGAAGTGATCGCAGGGTCAATCCCCTATTTCCACCCAAGCACTGCAGCCTCTTGCACCACTATGAAGCCATCTGGTTTCTCAAGGCTCCCCACCCGCTGTTTTCAGGGCATTCAAACCCCCAGGGCTAAATCAGCAGCTGAAATCACTGAAGCCACCTGAGGTTACCCGAGCTGAGCATCTAATCTGTATTTACAGGGAATTAAATTTACAAGCCCCGAATCCACTCGCTTCTCCCTTCCCAGCCAGCGCCACAGAGCTCAGAGCAGGGTTTTAATCCTCGCACATCACAAATCTCCTCGTGCCCTGCGGAGCGGTGCAGGGTGAGGAGCTCTGCTTTGATGCTCTGCACCCAGGCCTCTGGTGCCACCTTGCTCAGAGTGGCCGGGGACATTGGTGCTCCTGCAATAACTTGTCCTGGCCCTTTGATGAAAGGCAGGTAATTAACAACGCCATCAGGATTGGGAAAACCAGCCCTCAACTGATGGAAATGTGCAGGGAAGAGCTTCTCCCATGTGTAAAATCAATAAAGCAAAGCAACCCTTGATTAACTTTCTAGAAACCTCGAATCCAAAAAGAATCACCATCAACCACCTCCAAAGGTTTTCATTCTGGATCCACACTTCTTATGTGCTGGCCTATAGCCCAAAATGCACGTGGAGGCTCAACCACAGGGCAAACAGCACGGGTTTTCCATCACTTTGAGACCACAGCACCCAAGTTACCCCTGGAGCATCACCTTGCCCACATACACACAGCCCTGTTCCCACCCAGCTGCATGGTTAATAGAGCACAGTAGCATTGGCTGATGCACTGCAGGGGACATTCACATCTTCTCCTGTCCCTGCAGAGCCCTCAGGTCTGTGCAGAGCAGAGGGTTCCAGACAAGCCCCCCCTCCATTCCTTGTTTACCCACCCTGCCAGCTCCATGCCCACACAGCAGAGCCCTTACCTGGGTACAGGACCCTGCTGATCATCCCTGGCATGAGGATAACGAACAAGGGCAGCATCTTCAGGTGGCTGGCCAGGATGGAGCCAGCTTTGGTGTGACTCAGGCTCTTAGCAGAGATTGATCGCTGGACGATGCCCTGTGGGAGAGCCAGGCAATGGCTGAGAAGCCACCAACATCTATTCCATGTGAGCCTCCTCCTTGCCAAAGTGCATCCCAAGCATCTCCAAATGCTGGAGCCGCTGGGCCCAAACGCAGCTCCAAACATAGATGTGTACCCAAACCCCCGGCTGGGTTTCTCTCCAGACCAGCACTGGGTCTGTGTTATGCCATAGCACCACAAATCCCGGTGCAACCACAGCAGTGTGTCCTCCTGCCAGTATCAACCGTTCCCCACCACCATCCTCTCCCTTCTTGCCCCTTCTATTCAACCTCCTCCCCTAAGAGTGCCCGCAATGAAATGGACACAGAGTGCAGCTCACTCCTACCACAGCTCACCACCCACACTGCCCAAACCACTGCACCTCAGAGCTTTGGCCAAGCCATGTCCATCCCCAACACAGCCAGCCCTGAGCTTTGAGGCAACCTCTTAAATAGGCAAAATCCATAGGAAGTGCTGGCTTTAAAAGAGCTCAGACTCTTCCCAAAGGCTTACAGAGAAGTGCTCAGTATCCAGCAGCATTAGGCCCCTCCTGACCTCACGGTGGGCAAAAAGGATGGGGTGCTGGTTCTTGGGGTGGGATGCTTGGGGAAGCCATGGTTTAGCTTCTACCTGAGAGCCAGAGCATGTCAGGAGCCACAGGACTCACCACCCAGCTCAGGCATCACACGCAGCACATCATCAGCACATAATGACCTCGAAGGGAGAGGAGCTAAATCACCCTTGGTCCTTCCCACCTGCAGACATCTCAGAGCTTAGCACTGATTTTAAGCAATCTGGTTAAATCCATCTAGCATTACCCAAGGCAAACTGCTTGAATGCAGCCCCCATGGTGAAAGCAGGAGGCATCTGCTCGAGGGCCATTGGGATACTGGTGCTAAATGACTGGGCACTGAGATGATGCCAGCAGCACGGTGAAGGTCATGGCATAGGCAGGGCAGCTCGGTGCAGCCAACTCTGCAGCCTTCCAGCCCCAGCTCATCCTGCCATCAGCACCTGCGCTTGTTAGATTCCATCTTGCCCCGGTACATCTGCACTGGGTGCAATCACGCCTCCACATTGCGGTGCAGGCACACCCAAAGGGGAAGATAAGTATCTGGTGACCACAGCCATGCATAAAGGCTTTACCCGGGCCAGAACTGAGATTCACGATGCTCAGACCCGATCCAGACGTGTCTCTCAACCCAGGTAATCACAGCCACCCCCGCAGTGGTGTTGCAGCTCACTTGTCTCCTCATCCCACCTCCTCTCCATCCTTTCATCTCGTCTTGGTAGCTGCCTAATCCCACCGGTTGGGTCTGGATGGCTGAATGCTCTTTGGGCCTGAAATGTGGGCTTAGATGATTAAGATGGGTGTTCAGGCTGCTGCTGGGGAGAAGGTGTTGAGATGCCACTGGCATCCTTGGTTCTGGATCTGCAGGCAGCAGTGATTTGACTCTGGATAGCCCGTGGGCTGATGAGATGCTGCAATGTGCAGGACAATGTGTTGCCAGAGCAAGAAACAGAGGAGCAGCAGTGGCTTTGAGCTGCCACCAGTCTCAATAGGGTTTGAGCAAGGGAGTGCACCAAGTGATAAAGGGGTTTGTCCATGAGGCCCATGGCACAGACACCAGCATCAGTAGCTCATCTCTTTCTCTACTCTTTAACAAACAGGGGACTCACATCTACCGCTACCGACCCAGGAACCCCGCAGGCAGAGAACAAGGCAAGGAGGTCTCCTGTTCCCCAACACATGAGAAACCCCCCGGGGCCACCAAATACAGAGGGGACGGAGCTGAACCCAAAAAGACCATTGCAGGCAGCCAGCCCTATTGGCAGAGCAAAGCCTTCAGCCCCAGCAAGCAGCCCGGCCCCCTCTCAGCCAGCAATCCCAGGACATCAAGCAAGTGCTTAAGCTCCCTGCCAGAAAGCCAGAAGACAACAGAGGAGATGAGGACACCCCTCGGCATCCCACTTTCCAAACTGTCCCAATCCAAGCACCTCAAGAGCAGGGTTGCGGGAGCCCCAGGTGCTTCTATTGACTCCAAAAAGAAGCCTCCTGAGCCCAGCAGCCAGAAGGAGCACTAGGTAAAGGTGGACTTCCATGGTGAGAGCGGTAGTAGAGCGTGTCTGGACCCCAGGCAATGCTGTGTTACATGGGGCAGGGGAATCTTGTTTACATTTACCTGGTCGGTGCACCAGTACCACGTGGCTATGATAGACAGCCCAAAAGTCATCCCGGTCCAGGGCAGGTCTCCAGAGACTGGATCTCGGAAGAGATGCATGGCATTGGCTCTGGGCAGGTTGCGTTGGGAACCATCTTGGATGGCACAGCTTTTAGATAGGCCTCTTCCAGGTTGGGGTAACCTCTGATCTCATCGAGAGCTGGAAAGCATCCTAGGGTTGGAGGGCAGCAAAGCCCAGCGGCCTGAGATCAGCAGGCAAAGCTCACCCCAACCCTTTGACTCAGAGGTGCTGCCCAAAGAGGGCTCCTTCATGGTCGTGTTTGCTTGTAGTTGTTTAAGAGACTCTTCTATCATCGTTTTGCACAGCAGGTCCCATGACAGCCCAGCTTCAGAGGGTGATCTGTGTCCTGGGACAGAAGGACCCACCTCTTTTGACCTCGTACTGTAAAACCAACTTGTTCATTAAAGCTCCCTGGTCCCAGAGCAGGGGAAACTCACCTAGGACTGCTAAATGCAAGATTAGGCAGCCTTTGACTTGATGTGCTACAGCTCAAGGTGCTCAAATGTCTTCTACCCCTCTGAGCGTTTCTCCAGCACCCCCCATGCAGCTCCAGCCCCAAACCTCCAGCAACCAGTGAAAAAAAAGAACAAAAAAAGAACAAAAAAAGCCATCTTCTCTGCTTTCTTTCCTATAAAATGGAACCCAGGGTCTGGGTCTTGGCCTGAGCCCCACTGAGGAGTACGTGCCATGGACAAGCCTTAGCAAGCAGCCTCCAAGCCCTTGGCAGCTGCCTTGGTGCTCCTCCTTGCTGCTCCATAGCCAGCAGCCCCAGGCTCTGCCCTGGCCCCCCCCACCATCTCCCTGTTCCTGGGGGGCTGAATGCTCCTTGCAGCTTCTCCAATACCTCCAGCAGGAGAATTTCAGAGCCAGAGGCATCGCTTTTTGGATGAGGGAGGGATGGGAGGCACCGGCCCCCATGTGCTGTGGCCACCCATGCAGCACTATGGAGATAAGCAGGGAGGTGTTGGCACCCCCATACCCACAGCAGCTGGTGCTCAGGGTAAGAGACAGGAGGTTCTGGGGACTCAAAGCAAGACCCATGAGCATCCCTTGGTGGATTTGCCCTTATCTGGTCCAGCTATAGCATCCTGCATCCCTTCCACCCTGCTCATGGGACTCTCAGCTCAGCCCACTACAATGTGGGAACATGGTCCTGGGAAGTCGCCCTCCTGCAGGACCATCCCTAAGAGTGCTGCTGTCTTTAGACCAAGAGCAAATCCCTCAGGCATCAGGTGCTGGATGCTGGGATCACCATCAAGTGCCAGCTCAATGCCTAAGACACCCATCCTGCTCCATCGTCCCCTCCTGCCTGAGGACAGCCCTTTCCCTGCATCCCAGGGCATCCCCCTGACCTGAGGCTGTTGGGGACTTTACAGAGGGGCATCATCCACCATGCCCCCCCTTTGCAAACCAGGGTGTCAGCACTGCTAAACTCCTCCCGCTCTTGTGCAAGCAGGCCTGGCCCCCCTCCAGCTCTTGGCTTACCCAGGCGCCGGCTACTCCCAAGCTTTGCATGGGTGTTGGGCACCAACAAAGGCTCTCCAGAGGCAGAGATTCGCGCCCGGGGGTGCGGGCCTGCTCCCTTCCCAAAGGTGTTCACCGGCAAGTCCCGACACCTACACCTGCATCAGGCCAGCGGGAGCTCAGCCTGCGGATGCCGGGCTGCAGCCCATGGGCTCCACCAGGATTAACAGCCCCATGTGAATGCCAAGTGGGTGCAGGATGGGATGGTCTCTCTTATCCGTGGTGCTGGAGCCACCATGAAACAGCCACTGAGCTCTCTGCAAAGCGAAGTGATGTCTACAACCCTTTGGTCCTCACCCGCTTGTTGTCCAGCTCTCCCCAGCATCCACCCAAGGGGATTTGTACAACTCTCCTGCTCTCCCCTGCGAGATGCAGCCTCAGAGCCAAGCAATGCATTTTCTTATCCCTTCAGCAGCAATAAAGGAGGCAATGGGCCAGGCAGAGCAGACCCAGAGGACTCATAGCTTAGCAGATGAGAAATAGCATCACTGATGCGGATGTCATGGTCTGAAGACACGAACAACATAGACCATGAAGAGCATCCTTTATTAGAGGAGCTTGATAAGAGGTAACAAAGCCCAGCACACCGAGCCTCCAGGTCCCGAGGTCTCCTGCAACCTGAGGACAAGAACTGTGACCAGCACCCTGTGTTTTGGTTCCTCTGGACCAGTCCCTGTCCCAAGTACCCCCAGCTCCCTGCGCACACCATGAAGGTTGGCAAAGCCAAAAAGAGCCGGGCTCTGCAGTCACTGGAGGGGATTTTCCCAGCCAAACTCACCAGACACAAGCTTAAGAGAGAGCCCCATGGCCAACTACAGCTTCAGACAACAACCAGCTATGGCCAAGCACCTCGGTTAATGCAAAGGCTGCGGCCACCGCTTGGATCTGCTTGGACAGGCATCTCGCTCCTCTGCCTTCTTGCTGGTGTTATTGTCCCTTCTGCAGGAAGTATCTGCCTCCCATTTGTATTGTGTACATAGAACTTGCTCATCCAGGGCTCGCCCAGGACCGAGCTCTGCTTTTGCACAGGGGAGCAGCCTTGGGATCGGGCTGGCTGCGGGTCCAGAGCTGCTCCCACCTCCATAGCAGAGCTCCCTTGTGGCACTGGGTCAAAGCCTGCCCGCTGAAGCAGACTGCTGCAGGGAATGGTGGGAATCATCTAAGGAGCGCCTCTGGAATCGCTCTCTGTAGTTAAATGCCTGCCTTTGAAGCTGGGACCTGACTTTTTGCCTCCTGCTCCTCAGGGCCCAGAGCCCCGATGGCAGAATAAGGCTGATGAGCACCCTTGTGAGGCTGGGAGCTTGCTGCAGGTACAGAGACACAACAGCGCTGAGCGTGTTCAGAGAGGGCTGGGGATGAACCGTGCTCACTCCAACCGAGATGAAGGCACGGCTCCATGCTCTGCATCCCCATGGAATCAATGCCCTGCAGCAGTGCCTTGTACCAGCATCACCTCCTGCCACGGTGGGATCCTTTCTGAAGCCCCCATCACAACGACACTGCAAGTTTCCCAGAGCAGGACTGGAAATGCTGCTTCACCATCAAACACTTGGTATCATCCATCTCTCGGATGCATGGACTAGAGGCCAATATGTGGGGCAGCGATGACCACATGAGAGACCAGGGGGGATGCTTCATGGCATCTTCACCCAGAGGAAAGGCAGTAGCACAGGAAACTGGGGACACAGGGGACCACAGACTTCCTTTAGGCAACTGCTCCAGGCCAAAGCCCTGCTGTGCATCTTGGCCACCAAACTGCTTAGACTGAGTCTTCTTATTTATTTCTGAGTCCACAAAGCGGGCAGAGGGGTGGATTCTCCTGTCAGGGGGGTCCACGATGCCCCAGCTCTTACCTTTCATCGCCAGCACGATGGCTCCGAGGACCACGATGATCATCTGCAGCATGTCGGTGTAGATGATGGCCACCAGCCCTCCTGCAGGAGAGCAAGGCACAGCGTGGCCTGGCACAGTCACTGGTGCCAGGTCCTCCAGCCCCAATAAAGCTGTCCGTGCTGGCAGGGATGTGCCTGTCATTGTGCTGTGACATTTGGGGATGCAGTGGGAATGTGGAGGGGGAACGGCACCCCATAGATGTGGGGGGGGACAGACAATAGCCACGGGAAGGGAAGGGGAGCCAAGGGATGACAGGAGGGGAGGATGCAGCCCCAGGTCCCCATGCAGTCAAGGAGGATGGCCTCGAGCCTCTTTGGATGCTCCAACAAGCAAACCGAATTCAGGATGTTGGTCTCATCCCACCTCTCCCCAGCAACATAAAACCAGTTAGGTTGGAAAAGACCTTTAAAATCATCAAGTCCAACCATTGTACAGGTTTCCCCTTCCTACACCCCTCAGCTGTCCGAACCCCACAGTTATTTTCCCAGCTGACGCTTACTGGGGTTCCCCTTGGCCATTAGACCAGCAGTATCCCTCCCTTTCCATCCCAAGCTCTCCCTCCAGATCTGTTGCAAAGCCAGGAGGTGCTCATGTAGCCAGAAAGCAATTACTCAGCACATGAGCAAAAGCATTAACAAGTGGTGGAGCTGGAGGAAATGGGTCCAAAACTGAACCAGCTTCAACCCCAGTCACCGACTCACATCCCAGGAATTCAGGGCTGCACCTTCCCCGGCCATGCCTGGGATTTGGAGGGATGTTCTTGGGATGAGGGTGACGCAATGATCACACACACACTGAAGCGCGCTTGCATCACGACAAGCCTTGTGGGCAGGAAAAAACCTGGGATGGGATCTGCTTAAAACCAAAGCCTTGCAAAATCCACCCTGTTTCGGATATGATTAAACTGAGTCCTGTTTTCATGGCTGGGATGAGATAGAGAGGGAGAACCCACTGCAGGGGAGGGAATGTCCCACCTACAGTAATAACCAAAAGGGCTGGCAGGGATACATGGTCCCCTCGTCTAAGAGTGGGACTGAAAGCCAGGAACCCACAATTTCCAACTCCAGCTCCATCATTGCCTCCAGATCCCTATGTAACCACATGGATTGACCCTGCAAGAGGAATAAGCAAGAAATATTCCCAAGAACTTTGCAGAGGGAAGGCAGCAACTTGCACTACGGGCAGGGCAAGTGGGAGGGAAATGAACTGGGTAAAGGGCTCTCAGCCTGTAGATTCCATAGTAATAGTCCTGTAATAGGAGAAGCCCTGATTATTGCTGGTACAAATAGGTACACGCACAAGAAAGCACTTAACTACGTGATGGAGGAGGAGTTATTACAAATGGAAAGCTATAATGACAAAGTAGAGGTCAAGTATTGAGTCACTGCTTGAGCTGACACTTGAGAAGGATGCTCAGATGCTGCCTGGGTAGAGCAGGGAATGTGATCCCCATTGAGTATAAATCCCCAAAGACCTTCCAGGAGCAAAAAGTAATAGCAATAAAGTGAAAGCAGGAGTGTGAATGGTGTGGTTCAACCAAAGAAGAACGATTTGAGGCCAGCAGACACTGAGTACCCTACCTGCGATGGTGTAGAGCCCCACTACCACCAGCATCAGGACGGTGGAGGGCTCAAGGTCCCAGCCCAGGCAGACTTGCACAAAGAGGGCCCCCGAGTCCAGGTCAGTCTGTGCATGAAGAGGAAAGACAGGGGCTGGGGAAGGTGACATCGACCTCCTAGACAGCACCCAAGGGCTGCCCCAGGAGCGGTACAGCAGGGAAGCGATCAAAACCATGGGCACAGCGAGGATGTTGTGTTGCGTGTGCCAATAGGATACCTCCAAAGCCAGCGCTGAAGCTGGGGTCCCATATGGGACCCCTATGTCACTGCTGCAGATGGGTGTCACAGGCCACCTACCTCCAAAGGGCAGCACAAGCAGCTCCGGTCATCTGTGACTGGGCTCAGTTGGATGCAGACAGTGGGATGGAAGGGTCAGAAACGGGATGCTTTGGAGCATCAGTGCTGCCACAGCCTGCACTGTGATACTCAGCTGCAGGATCAGACCCTGACCTACCCCCTTGCTGCCCCAAGTACCTCCAGTTCCAGTGCCCTGTTCTCAAGTGGCATCTCACCATGCAAAGCACTGGTGATGGGGCTGGTACCAGCACCCCCATGCTGGTTCTGCACCCCAGTAGTGGCTGTAGCTGGGCAGGATTCACCCTCCTGGCACCCATGCTGCTGGCAAGAGGCTGCCAAGGACCAGTTCCCCCCATCCCCAGCTGCAGCTCAATGGTCTGGGCCATCAAACCGGTCAGGAGGGTGGCAGGAGCCTAAAGATGCTGCTGGGGCAGGAGGGGATCTCCTCCGAGGGGCAGGGACTTTAGGGTGCTGCTGGTACCCGCAATGCCCTTACTGATGGATAGGGAAGCTTTGCACCACCTCACCTGAGCCATTTAGAGGTGCTCATGTGGGTGCTGGCGAGGCAGAGGAAGGTGATCCCCTGATCTCTGATGGCTGCAGCAGCATTTCAACCTCTGCAGCCTGTCCATGGTGAGGAGCAGACATGGGCAGCCCCAGCATGGAGCGCAAAACCTGCTCCTCAACAAGAAGCCATCTCTCTGCTGAGCGTCTCTGGGAAAGCACCTCCTGGCTTTGCACAGATGGGGAAATCAAGGCATGGGCAAGTGGCAAGAGATGCTTTTGACCCTGAAGGAGAAGCCCAAAGGTCCTACACCCCACCATGAAAGAGCATGAATGCATTCTCCACCACATCCCCTGGCCTTTGCAGCTCCCCTTGCAGAGCCTCTGGAGGAGGTTTGGGGTTTCTGCTTGGCCATAGAAGGACAGATCAGCTCCATGTCTAACACACTTCCTCAACCAACCCCAGCATCTCCTGTGCCTGCATCACATCCCATAGGGATGCCAGGAGCGCACGCAGGCCTGCAGCTCACTCAGGTACCACACTGCTTGAGATGACTGACACCCCGAAGTGACCACCATTTCCCACCCATGGGAGGGCTGCTCCCACACAGGGAGGTCTGGTCATGCTTGTATGGGAATGAGATGGAAAGCGGGGCCTCTGTGCTGGGGCACAACAACAGCAGCGATGCCACGGGAGGAAAGGACCAGGCACAGCAGGCAGTGCCTGTGCCACCGCCATGTCTCCACTCGCAGCTCAGCTCCAGCCATCCCCAGTGCTCTGCTGGGGTACCTGCACAAGAGCCTTGTTTGGAGGAGGAAACGAAGCCAGAAGGGGCAGGAAGAGGCACGACAGCTCCACACCCTCGCCCGGAGCTGTGACGGCTTCCCACAGCCAAGACATCAGCCCTGGTTTGACGTCTTTCTTCACACACCTTCCAGAAACCACCCCCCAAGCAGCAGAGCTTTCTTGCCTGGTCATGTGGGAGCAGTTGCTTGGGATTAGTAATGTGGAGGATTGATGCTGTTTCCCATCTCACACCTCTGCCCTTCCTCCTCCCAGCGCTGCTCCAGAAGCTGAGGACCAGCATCAGGCGATGGAGAGGGGCCAGGCAGGATCATGCAATGGAAGAACCAAGTTGTGTCCCCCCTAGGAGGGCTCCACCAGCCATGAAAGCCAGCACATGTCCAGCTCCAGCACAACATGAAAGCCTGTTCCCTGGTAGATAAGCCCACACTGTTAGGCATAACATTGATTAAATCACCAATTGAACTGACCAGAAGAGCACTTACACCATGATCTTGAGGATCTTCATTCAGGGACTGCTCCGCAGTATCTGGACCAGGCTTTACACCACAGTCATTCCTGCCATTCCCAAGGGAGGTACTATGTGTCCTTAGCTGCACTTGGGCTTGGCCATGTCTTTGGGAGAGCCCTTTCCAATACTGAGTGGCAATTCAGGCCTGGAATGTCCTGCTGAAGAGGAGCCAACTCATGTGTAACCATGCCAAAACCTCTACCAGTGGCTCCTGTGCTGCCTTTCCACCACAAATGCAATCTAACCAAAGCTTGATACCACGGAGACCACCAAGCAATGGTGTTCTACAAGAGGACAGCAAAGCCATTCAGGCAGTGCAAGCTTCACCTACAAGGCAGAAAAGCCCCAACCAAGGGCCTTCAGCCTCCCAGTGCAACCTCAAGTGGGGGCCCAAAACATCTTAAGCCTCCCTAGCACAGTGTCAGTATCCTTGGTGTCTTCTGGAGCTCCCAGCATCCCTCTTGGAGGGATCCATCACTTGTCCTCTCAGCACCAGCCAGAAAGCCATAGCCCTCCATAGAAGACTATGAGCTTCTCCAGCAACCCTTCCGCAGAGCTCAAGTACAAAGACCCAGCCCTGGAGAAGCTATTTCATAACTGCTGCTCTTGGCTTTCTCAATGCTTAATCATTTTTGCAGTCGTCTGCAAATGAGTCTAAGCCTTTGCTATGAGGAAGCTGAGGTGTCCCCACCTCCCTTCCTGCTCATTCTGCTTAGGGTGGGAAAGAAGAAAAGCGCATGTGAGCGAGTGCTTAATAAGACATCTCGAATGCAACAACAAGCTCATTAAAAGCAGGCATGACCTAGTCACAAAATAAGTCCTTTCAACTGTAAAAGGAGAGGAGAAGCCTTTGAAGTCAGGGCTCGTAATCCAGCAAGATCCCTGCCTGCACCGGTGACCTCACTTGGAAACTCGTTCTTACCCAACAGCGGGTAATGCCTTCCCAATGAAAGCTGGCTTTAGAGACAGCTTGGATTTAACAAGTGGTGAAGCCAAAGCCTCGGCAGAACAAGGTACACAGGGTACAGAGGAGCTTCTTTGCCAAGGCTGGGACGCCTGTGCCTCTCCTTACGTGTCCCAAGCCAATGGGGACACCATCTCTGAGCAGGACTTGGCTGCACCCTGGAACACAGGAGACTGGGGTCCTCCAAAGGGCAAACTCCAGGACAGAAGAGAGCATCATTTTCCTATGCCAAAGGAAGAGCGAAGGCAGCAGCATTGCTGTGTGTTTCACACTCTCATCCCACGCTGCAGTCACCACCAGGGATGGGACGTTGGGACAGATTGGCAACACCTCGTGTGTCTGCAGGCATTCATCCCACCCAGTGCTGGAAACAGGCATTGTTTGAGTGATGTGCCATGAATGGAGCCGAGATAATCCCCTCACTGGGTCGATTGCTCTCCTGTCGCATCCTGAGTGACTCAGAGCAGAGCAAACTCATCAGACCAAACAGCCCTGGCTGAGAAAAGGCACAGGAAGAGGTACCAGGGAGTGTCCACCAGGCTCCACACACAAGGTTGTGCTGACAAGGGCCAGCAGAACCGCACAGGTTCCCATGGGTGCAGGCACTGCGCAGAGGTCATCGACAGGTTCCTCTGTGTTAGGCAAGGGGTGACTCCACAGCGGTCTCCCAAGCTAGGAATGAACTCAGAGGGCGTCCATCCCTTCTGGGCAAAGCCATGGAGAGGCTGGAATGCAAAGGGATGTAGTACATCACAGCATGCAATGGGAGAGCGCTGTTTTGTCAGGGAAGAGGGGATGTTTGTGATAGAGACTCAAAGACAATCGCCCTCAAACTACCACTGATTTCTTTCTTTAAACGTAGAGCAGCAAGAACAAACTATCCCACCAGAAATCCTATCCCAGCTTCCAACCTTTCCCTTGAAACACCAGGAGGGATTCACCAACTCTCACAAGGATGCTCCAGCATCTCCCTCAAGCTCCTCCTGGGTCTTCATCAGGAGCAGGGGAGAGATGTCTCCTGAGCAGCACAGAAGAGGGAAGGGACAGGAGTTGACTGGACATTAGGACAATTAGGGAATAATCAAAGTGTCACCGCCCAAGCTTGCAAATGGAACTGGTGCTCCAGAAGGAACCAGGCTGATTTCAGGAGAAATCCCATAGGATTTGCAAGCCATAAATAGGGGTATAAAGAACTTCAGTTTTATGGGAAGAATTCCCTGCAGCACAGCAGAACATGATCTTGCCATGTGCCCGTAGTGGCAACTGCACCAGCATCACCTCTGCCACGCTGATATCCCGGTGTCAGCAGGACATGGGGCTCCCATATCCTCTGCAACCCGCTTTTTAAGCCCGAAGCACTGTGCCTTGCCCAAGAGCAGCTCATGGGAAGGAGACGGGGGGACATCACACAGCACTGAGAGGCAGGGACAGCGTTTCCCTTTGCATTAAGCACTGATGGAGGAGCTGTTTGTGAGCTGCTCCATTCTCTGCATTCCTCTAAGGAAGACTCAGAGCATCCCCCGAGCTCAGCCTGGGAGGATGGAGGAGGATGCAGCAACGCCGCGCAGGGAGCGATGCTGCATCCAGCCAAGCAGGGAGCTGCGAGCACGGAGCCAGGCGCTGAGCGCCGCACCGTGGGGAAGCACGGATGGGGTCCTCCTCAGCCACTGCTCGCAGAAACCCAATGCAAAAGCACGGTTCTTGCAGCCAAGCATCCACAAAAGCCTATTTCTTTCAGGCAGTGCAATGCCGAGCGCAGCAGACCCCGGGTCAGACCCTGCGGGATTGCTCCCCCCGGCAGGCTTGCTCCTCCGCATGCTTCCTGTGCTGTTTGCTCTTGATCTCTGTCTCACTGTCTCAGCCCCTCAGGGCTGTCTGTGCCCGGCTCCCTCCTGCTTGCCCCAGGCCTCTTGTCACAGCCTCTTGAGCTGTTTTACCTCGGATAAACTCTTCTCACAGCAGCAAAAGTCCCTGAAAATCAGACACTTTCTGCACGGGTTTGGTCATCTTATAGCTGCAGATATTCCTTTCCTTAGAAAACCCATGTGTCCTACAGCAGCAAATGCATCCCCAGCCTCCTTGGCTCCGCCAAGTCCAGAAGGGATGCTGGAAAGCATCACTGCCAGAGCATGGAGAAAACCCAGACGATGCAACTCAGCCTCTGAGCATGTTTCAGCCACAGCCTCTGCTGCGAGGTGAGTGCACTCTGTGTCTGGGAATCCTGACACACAGCCATGCATCCATCAGGGCCACCGGGACACAAGCATCACTGCTGGATCTGCCTATGAACACACAGGGTGCTGCAGACAGCATCTGCCCATGAATTCCCACTTCTTGTCCTGCTCCCTCCAGGAGGATCCTGCAGCAGCTTCTCTGCCCCTTATTTGAGGTTTGAGCCCCAAAATAACCTTTGGATCAGTAGGAATCAGTCACGGCTTTGTCCCACAGCTGAGTGGGAGCTACTCACAGAGGTCTTGGTGAAGGTGGAGAGCAGGAGCGACAGGCCAGAGAGGTACATCCGGATCCCCTCCCCTCCAAACCTTCACGGGAGGTACTCGGGCATGGTGACAATCTGCCATGGGAAAAAGAGAGGAATCACTGCCCTGCCCAGGCCCCCTCCTCTGGGGATGGTCCCAGGGAAGGCTGCGTTCCCAGAGCAGAGCCTCACAGCGGTGACAGCCCTGCAGGGAGCAGGGCCCATAGCCAAGGCCATGCAGGCTGGGGGCAGTGGGACATAACCCAGAGGAGGTGTAGACGGGCACCAACACCCAGGCAAGTGCCAGCAGAGCATCAGTCACCTGTTGGGAAGGGAGAACGTGGCACAGGCAGAAGGCAACACTGATCCCGGTGCAGCTCAGCGTAGACTGCAGTGCTAGACCCTTATCCACCATTCCTAACCTGCTCCTGGCTCACCTCCAGTGCACATTTACATCCCCAAATGACTTCAGAGAGGAGTGCATGAGATCATGGTGGAGACCCCCCTGGCAGCCCCAGCCAGTTCCCACTAACTCCCTGAGCACCAAGCAAGCCAAATGCTGCATTTTTTACTGCAGAACCCAAGGACTTTGGATACAAGGTGCAGGGAAGCAGGGATCTGGGTCAGGAAGTGGGGTCTGCAGGGGCTGGACTAGCCCTGAAATGCCCTTTTCTCTGAGCGTGGACCTGAGCTGGCTCCAGCCTCCCTGTACGGGCATTAGACCCAGGCTGGAGAAGCTGAGTTAGCAGGGTTGTGTTAATTACCCCCTGCACTGCTCCTCCCAACCTTGCAAGACGTTGTGTGAAGCCACCTGCAGCGGCAGGGCTCGAGGAACTCGTTTCCTTGCTAACACAACACGGCTCTTACCTTCCACTCGAAGCTGGTGACAGCGATGCCCCCGGCAGCACCGGTCCCAGCCAGCCTGATAAAGAGCCCCGAGCCCTCGCTGCTGGCAAAGAGGGAGGCACTGATCTGGGGAGGAGCAAAGGAGGTGCTGTGGGTGCTTGGGCTCCCTGCAGCTTGGCGTAAGCATCATCCCGTCTGGACCCAGCAGCGCGGCCCCCAAGGGATAACTTGGGAAGAGGAGGTGGCAAAAATGGTGTCTGAAAAGGAGCAGCAAAGCTCAGATTTCCCATTACTCCCAAAAGCAAAGTGTGGCCAAAGATACAGCAACCCCATCGTGACCCAGCAGCGTGCAACCACGTCCCAGAAAGCCAGCCCTTAGAGCAGCTCCAGTGCATAAAGGGACTGACAAGAAACCTGGAGAACTTATAATAAGGGCAGGTAGTGTCAGGATGAGTGGGAATGGCTTTAACCCGCCAGAGGGGAGACTGAGATGAGCTCTTAGGCAGAAGCTCTTCCCTGTGAGGGTGCTGAGGTGCTGGCACAGGGTGCCCAGAGAAGCTGTGGCTGCCCCATCCCTGGCAGTGTTCAAGGCCAGGTTGGACACAGGGGCTTGGAGCAAGCTGCTCTAGTGGAAGGTGTCCCTGCCCAGGGCAGGGGTTGGAGCTGGATGAGCTTTAAGGTCCCTTCCAACCCAAACCAGCCTGGGATTCCATGTGTTGTGAGGGACATACACATATTTGCAAGATAACCCCCAAGAGACTGCTCCAGGTAGCCCTGAGCAACCAGCGCTTTCCCAATTCAACCCATCTGGGCATCCCAGGTGGGTTTTGGATGGACTTGCTTGGCTTCAGGAGGATGAGAAGGAGCCATGTGTTGCTGCATTTGCCACTGTTTGCATTGCACGCCCTGCCTGGAGGGGGCCTTGTGCACGGAGCCAGTGCCAGACACAGGAAGTGTCTGTTGAGATCATACCAAAAAAGGGGGAAATGAAGGGCACCCATGGCTTGTTGGAGGCACCAGAAGCATCCAATTTGGCTCCATTGACTCTTCCCAAGGACACGAATCCTGGCAGGAGGTGGTGGTACAAGGTGGGGGAAAGTGTGGTGGAGAAAGCAGGGGCACCAAAGAGGGAATTCGGTGGTGCTGGGTGTCCCAGGGTGTCATACAAGGAACAGTCTTAACTTACTGGCCACCACACCATGTCTCTGCCAGCAAGGAAATAGCCACCGATGGTGTTCCTGTTCACCCTGCATGAAGACTGGGAGGAGAAAAGATGAGCACAGAGCAGCCTTTCCCTACAAACCCAGACAAAACACCAAGGAATTGAGAATTGAGACTGCCAGACAAGAAGCCAAGAGACAGGAGACTCTGGATAATTAATGGGAACTCTGCAACTCCAGCTTAATTACACGAAACAGTGGCTGCACCCCAAGTACCTGGAGCCATGAACAGCAAAGGAGGCACCCCGAGAGGGGGAAGCACAGGGGATGCGCCCGTCTTTCCGCCATCCCGAGCAGACAGGTTGGCTAATGAGGACCAGTTTTGGCTATGGATTTTCTGCAAGGCAGAATAAATGGCTCTGGAGATCCCTCATCTGAAGGCTCAGGTAGCCAAGGGCTTTCTCTGTGAAGCAGGGTATTTCTCTCAACACTCTCTAATAGGCAAGCAGCAGATCTGCTTACACCCAGCAGGCTGGAGCCCAGGGGAAAGGTTTGTGGTGTGGTTAATTTCACCTTGGTCTCAGGTTGTAGGAGACCTTCTATAGGGGATAAGAGGGGTGGAGGGTTTGTACAACACACAAAATATGGACCAAGTGCAAAGTACAAGAAAATCATGGAATGGTTTGGGTTGGAAGGGACCTTAAAGCTCATCCAGTTCCAATCCCCTGCCACAGGCAGGGACCCCTTCCACTAGAGCAGCTTGCTCCAAGCCCCTGTGTCCAACCTGACAATAAGAAGAGGCTTTCCAATCCCATGCAGAAAAGCCAGACCTGAAAGAGAACCTGTTCAAATAAAGCAAGCAGAAAGGAAGTGGCGAAAACATTCCTACCCATATTCCCACTGCCACGTTTAAGGAGAAATAAGCTGTTATGACAAGAAGGTCAGCAACCCTGAACTGCTGCGGGGGGCTGAAGGGTGCAGCAGTGGAGTTGCCCTCCATCATTCCTCCTCCTCCATCCCCAGTCTCACCGCAGGCACTGAATCAGTAACCCAGAGCTTGAGGGTTTATCATTACACGAACTGAGAGCAGGAGCTGCGCTTCCAAAGGCACAGGGTGGGCAGTCTGGCTGTCCGCTGCCCCCCTCCCCTTCCCGTTTTCCCACTGCCCTTCCTGCTGGCACAGAAGGGACAGCACCTCTGGATTTCAGTCTCACAAAGGAGCATCCATTCCAGCCCCATTTCCTTGGGGTTTCCTGCTGCTGCTGCACTGAGCCTGAAGAAGCTGCAGGCTCCAGTGCAAAGCTGCCCCTCAATTGATGCAGGGTCTCAGCACAGTACCTCCAAGCTTAAATCTGGATATTGTTGGACAAGAAACTGCTTCTGTCTTCAGGGAAACAGGAACCAAACCCGACATTGCTCTTGGAGAAGTCTGGAAAGAATTTCCATGGAAAAATCACTGTAGGAATTGCTGAATAAAGCAGGGTTTTAAAGTGTTCTGTACATTTGAAGGATCCCAAAGGAACACCTTGAGGAATAGCTGGTGTTTCTGGCAATGTGGGATTTTTGCTTCTGGGAAAAGCAAGTAGAGATGAAGGAGCTCTGCAGTTACACACCATAATGAAAGGGGGATGAAAACTGAATGAAGTCACCCTTTCAACCACTTAATACTACGGAATGTCAAAGGACCAGCAAACTAGTCTTAGGACACCAAATCCTTGACTCCCCAATACAGTAACTGCACTGCATGAAACTAGGCAAATCTGGGGGGTTTCTACCTAAAGTTACCATCAAACACAGGAGTTATGCTTATGTCCAAGGCGGAGCTTCAGCACACCAGCAAGAGCCAACCAGCACAAACACTCACAGAAGAGATTAAGCTATGCCAAAGGCCAGCAGGAAACAGCCTTTAGGTTTCATGTTTTGGGATATTTCAGAATCACACCACTTGCTGCACCAGATTCTGGCTCCTTTTCCAATGGCAACAGAAGTTCCAACCATGCATCACAAGGTCTGGCTAATAAAGTAAATACACTGCAAGTAATAGTGCCCATAACCAAGAGGTCAGCGGGTTTCTCCTCTCTCTGAAGCAGCCACTGACGCACCCAGGAGCAGGTCTGTGCTCCGAGACAGGAACCGAAGATCTCCCTCACTGCTCAGCTGGAATTAAACTGCATTAACACATTCAAAGTAGGTACAAGCGTTAGTATGTCAGCTTGGTGTATCTATTAACATCACTGAAGTGTTTAATAACCCAGTCATTAAAGTACAACCAAGTGCAGCCTTGTGTTTGGTCATTTTGTACCTCTCTGGACAAGAGTGCAGAAATCAAACGGAATCATCTGACAAAACTTAAGTTCAGAGAAGGAAGAACAGAGTTATCTGAACAGTGGTTGTGAAATAAACCCACCAGCTCTCAGGCTTAATGCACCTGGAGCTCTTTGAACAGTATGTAGGTCTTCCCGTCACAGGCCTCCACCATGCCCAGTGCTGCACCACCACTGATAAGGGAAGGAAAAACCTGGTTTTATCTTGAAAGCAAATGAACCTCCAACACCCTTGGAAGTTTGTCTCAAGTAAAATGGTGATAACAAAGGTGAATTTTCACTTCTGGTTTTGAACACGCCAAAAGTTTTATACTCCTTTGCTGGACGCTGATGGAGAGATTAGACCAAGCAACTCCTACATGCTCATCAGTTCCAAGAGTTGTCTCTGTGACAGGTCAGGAAGGTCAGGTCTCCAAGACTGGAAGCTCAGCTGGGCAGCTAGCCAGGCATTCCACACACACCTCCGTAAGGATGGCCGGGAAAACAAACCTCAACAAGAAAAGCTCTGCATTACAGCTGTTATCTGTGCGCTCACCCATGCATTTCAGTTGGAACCTTTGCCCCTCAATTCCCTGTTCTGGAACACCCAGCCGTAGATTTCACTCCCTACATTCCCGAAAGCAAAGCAGTCCACTGGAAGTGTGCCAGAATGGCCAAATTATAACTCACCTAAACCCCTTTGGTAGCACCAGGAAGGTGAGAGGTTGTATTTTGAGTTTTACAAGGCTGCTCAGCAGAAGATGGGTTGACAAATGACCACAAGAATTAGTATTAGGGAAAAGCAGCCTTTCCTCCTCCTCTGCAGGTGTTTTACTGTAACAACCAAACATACATCATTCTCTATACTGCCAAGCAATGCAAGTCCCCTTCACATTCCAAAGGAACCCATAAGGATAAAACAATCACTTCCCCTCCTGCCCTGCAGATCACTTTAAGGGGACACACTTTAGAAGACAAGTGGTACATGAACATTTTTAGAAAGCTCAAACAAAAACAAGTCTTTATTCTTTGTGGCAGAAAATAAATACAGGTGCATATTTCATCTGCTTTTCTATAAAAGCACTCCTACAAAATCACTCAACTGCCAACAACAGTACAACCTTTTTGGCTTTTAAAATGCAAGTATTATACAGTCACTTCATTTTCTTATCTTTTAAAGCACTTGTAGCAAGCAGCTTTAGGAGAGGAATGCTTAATTTAGAAGCCAAATTCTTGCCTCAAGTGTTTTGGGGGTTGTTTTCCATCATGTATATAGTGCAACTAACCTAAAAGCAACTACCAGGTTCTCTGGAAAATGTTTATTCTCCTCCCACCTCCCTACCCCCCCAAAAAAAGAAAACCCTGCAAAGAAAAATGCTCTTAAAAACTGTTCTACCTTGATATTTAAAACCAAGAGAAAACAAGAAGTGGCTCAATAGAAATATTAAGGTAAGTATGATGCTTCACAGCTCGGTATCTGCTTCCAGTTTGGCCCAGTTTGGGGTTTATTCTGTTTCTTTAGAGGAAGAAGCACTAATCATCCAGTCCTATATTTCTGAAGAGGTAAGACATGGACTCCCCGTTATGGATCCTGCGAATGGCTTCTGAGAGGATCATGCTGATATCCACAGTCTTGATTTTAGGGCACTGGAGTTTCTGTATTTCATGTGGGATTGTGTTTGTAACAACCACCTACAGAAAGAAAAACAACAATCAGAAGGATGTAGCTCTTTTCCACCTCCTGTATTAAAGCTGTGGAAGGGAACGTCCACCCACCAGATCCTGTGAAGCCACCCTTTACATTACTGTCAGGGTTAAAACCTTAGGAAGAGCCATGCATTGCCACAAGGTTGCACGTATCCATGGATACTAATGGCACTGTCCTTCCTTCTCTTCATTCACTCTGCCATGCAGGTCCGAAGCAAGGGAAGAAAATATCCCCCAGACCAAACGGAACAAAGACTGCCAGCACAGGCAGGCCCTCATCTCACAACTTCCCTACCTTCCTGTCACTATACTTTCAGGATGTGTAGATGCTAATATTCTAGCATACAATTCCACAGTCAGAAAGCCCAAATCCAGCAAACTCACAGCTAAATTCTTCACACCAGTGTATTTTAATAGTCAAGTCAGGAGAAAGCTCTTTGCTTATAAAACCCCAACCCACCTAATGAGAAGTTCAGAATCCATGATCCATGCTTACCTCATCAATTGCAGATTCCTCTATGAGCCTGGGAGCATCTGAAGATAAGAGGCCATGTGTAGCCATTACAAAGATCTTGTAAGCCCCCCGCTCCTTGAGGGTCTCAGCTGCAGCCAGGAAGCTGTCAACGTCATCTATGATGTCATCCTGGCAAGAGGAGATCAAGTCAGTGAAGATCCACCAGCAGCACACCCAAAACAACATTACACCTTGAACAAGCCAATGCAAAATGGACATTTTTATTGATGCAGTCATTCAGACACTTGAGCTGGATGGTAAGAGTGAAAGAGCAAAAAAGGAGAGCATCCAAAGGTACTGTAGCATCAAGGGGCACACGGATTGCTACATGAGGGAAAAAGGGAAAAGTCAAAACAACTGACATTCAGTCAAAAAACATACTAACAGAAGTAGTGCAGAGATTACACTCCGCTTTAGAGAAACTGTAAGGCAGGCTGCATCATCACCAGCATTTCTAAACCCACAGAATCATGGTGATTCTCCCCTAACCAGCTGTGTTAAGCTCCCCACCTTCAGGCAAGCACTTGAACAGAATTTTATCTGCCCCTTCACAGAAACAAGGTCCAAATGTTGCTTTTTAACACAGATCTCTTCATAGCTCACATGGCCAAGTTCAGCCAGAGTGCAGAACCTCACTGGATAAACAGTGCAGTACCAATAGTCCACCATCCACCCAAGTTCAGTTGCTGACACAGCAGAGTATCTACTTGATTTCTGCAACTTGCACATGTTTAATGTAACTTAGCAGAAGTGATGGCATCTTACTTACCACGATGATAGCTATTCTTCCTCCTACATCTCCAACAACTGTGATGGGTGGTTTTTCCTTGGGAATCAGCACTGATCAACAGCAAATTTTTTTAGAGGGGTGGAAAGGAGAAAGAGAAACGAAGTTTATACAATTTACTTCAAGTGTCTGCTTTGCATAGATAACCACTGTTACAGAGAGAAATGAAGCAACAACTATTTCAACCATCACAGAGTTACTGGGGAAAACCAGCAGGATTTTACTACAAAATAATACTTTGGCTAAGCTTAAGAAAATAACTACATTCAAATTCTTAACAAAGTCAATTAATTCTTCATTTTAGTCCAGAGAATAGAGTGGTTTGCAGACACAACCAGCTCAATCACCCTACTGAGACCCAAGCTGTGTTTATGCAATGAAGCTGTGCTCGTGAAGCTACAGGCCACATCCACATCAAGCAAGGTCACTGTGTGAAGGGCTGTGACATTATACAGCTACACACAAAACCGGTGTCAGCTCAGCTTATTAGCTCTGTATCCCAGAAAAATTCCAATGGGAAAGTAAATGGCAAAAAAAGTGAGGCCTCTCTGCAGAGGTTCTGACTGCCTGTAATGCCACAGCCCCATCTACACAGACCTCTCATACAGCCTAGCACTAAATCCATGTAGAAAGCATCAAAAAGGAATCTTTTTTTTCCTACTAGTATGAAAAAAACTCTTTTTTTTGCCCCTAAAAATGGCCCATCACTGTCAGCCCCATTCCTAAACCCACAGAAAACAACACCTTCACACACAAACTTACTTACTGGGTATCTCCAGACTGGGATGAATAGCAGCTACGTTTTTGGCTGTAGGTGGTGAGTGGCGACCATCCACCATGTCAGACTCTGCAT
Organism: Psittacula echo; assembly: GCF_963264785.1. Lineage (NCBI taxonomy): Eukaryota > Metazoa > Chordata > Aves > Psittaciformes > Psittacidae > Psittacula > Psittacula echo. Next base: position 2,669,502 of record NC_137739.1, read on the forward strand.
CCTGAGCCTCCCCGTGAATCACTGCAATTCCCAATCGTAAGCGCTCAGCAAAGGACTGGGCCCTGTAGGGAAAGGGTTAAAAACAACAGAAATTCATTACATTTACAGTAATTCATATTTGTACAATCCTAATCTATTCCCACTTTATTCCTAATGTTTCAGAGGAAAAACTGAATGATCCTAAAAGTTTAGGAAAATTGATAGAAGAAACCACTGGCCCCTTAGAATCTTGATTTCATCAGGTTGTGAAAGTCAGAATAACCTTGAAGTAGCCACACAGTGGCTTTTAAGCAACAGGATAAATGCTACAAGTCACATCATTCTGATTCTTCCCTTCTGTTTTGCCCAACAGTCAGAAAACTATTTCCTAGCCTTCAGCATTCCTGAGATCCCATGCTTTAGCAGCTTGCAGCTAACAGTAACCAAAACCAACCTGGATACCTGGATTGGCTATATTTAGTAGGAAAATATATATATATTTAAATGAAAACAGAAAACAAGTGTTCACTGACTTATTTTTAGCAAGATGTGCACTAAATAAAGGCAATATCCCTGACACAACCTCAGACACCCTACAGAAAAGGGAATCCAGACAATCATTTTGCCTGACAAACCACACTTCAAAGTCACAGCCTGGATTTTTACTGATTTACATAAAGCTCCTTCACTGTGCAGTTTCTTCAACTAAAATTAGGAATTTATGTAAAGAAGTGTGAGGTCAGCTGGAGGAGTGGGGACAGCAGAGGCAAGAAAACAGGAATTTCACAGACAATGTATCCCAGAACCTGGAAGCAGCAAGTCAGAAGTAACAGATTCATCCTACCTTACCTTGCATATCCCAGAACTCAATATCTAACCTAAGCCAATCACCCAGACTCCTGGGCAAAGTGGGCCTGATACGTTCAGGGTGAGCCACTTTGTTCTCCCATTAGCATCTCATAGCCTGAATCAGCTCCTTCATACTTAAGCCCTGTTTCACTACCCAAACAACTCAAAGTCCAGAGAATAATGTGCCCATCCTGACTACTCAATGACTTCAAACTAAAGAATCTTCTGCCCTGTGGTCAGTACACAGTTAGGATAGTTTTTGCAAGCAGTTAATTCCAGATAACCCCAAACATTTTGGGTTAAGTCTTCGAAGGCTTAATCCTATCAACAAAACCATAATAACTACTTTAAAATGTAATATTTAATTGAATGAAGTTCAAAGTAACAGTAAAATGATTTATTCATTTTCCAGTGAGCTCAGAAACTGCAGAAACATTCTGACTTCATCGAGGAGAGGTTCTCTTACACAAGTTGGCATTCATCTCACAAGTGTTTTCCTTGATTAGGCTGAAACATTCCATCAGCCTTTTCCAAACATAATGTACCTCAAACATTGCTCTTAAATGCTCACATGTGGACATGAAGAAGCCAAACAACACAGCTCTGGGATCCTCTCCTACTCAAACAGGTTACGTGTGCAACTTATCTGTCTGATCAGCTAAAGGTACATAGAGACTGGCATGCACAGTTACTTGACAAGCATGAAATGCTCCAACAAGAGGCAATACTGGCACCAAGTAAAAGAAACAAAGACAAGCAAATGTAAAGTAACTGGCTAAAACAAAAGAAATCACATAAAAAGTACTGCTGGAAAACAAAGGTGACCAAAGTTGCTCCCTTCATTATGCTGCCACAAATAAAAGTATGTTTGATTTGCTATATAAAATAACAGAAACCTTTCTTACACAGAGTATCATGATCCATCTAAACAACTTTTCAAGAAACTCCAGGGTTCTTACCACAGCAAATAAAGTATCTCAGAAACCACCATCCAACTCCTCCACCACCTGCTGACAGTGGTGTCATTCCACAGAGTTCAGTCAACCAAAGAGCTTCATGGATTAAGAACAGCCAACACGGACTTCACAATCAAAATCATCTCAACCATCAAATCCTGTTCCACCACACTGGGTAAAAGCCATCTGTATTTAGGATCTGATCAACCATGTGCTAGGTTATGACCATGCTTAGCAATTACTTTGGATTAATGGTGTTACACTTCCAGCCATTTTTCATTTACAGCAGGAAATTTATGATGTAAATGCACACAAATCTAATATGATTAAAAACTTTCATTAGCCTAAGCACTGCATTGATTCACCTCATCCTTTTGTTTGGCTTTTTTTACTCTCCTTAGATTTATTATAATTACAGTGATGATGTAAAAACTACTCATCTTACAAAGGAGAATTAGGAGGGATTTGAAGGCAGCATCTTCTAATTATGGGATCTCTGTCCTTCACTAGATCCTAGCACAAAATCACGATAGAGATTTCCTGCTCTAACACAAGAGAGCAGATCTTACCCACCTCTTTGCAGACGCAGGTGATTTGGCCACAATTACAGCATTCCTGTAGTCTGGTATCTGTAGTAAATAACAGATAGCAATGTCTACTTCATATCTTTAGACAAATTTAAACTCAGTAAGAATCAAGAGAACTTTATTTTGCCAGAAGAATTTTAAGCATCGAAAGCAACCTCAAGAATCCATGGTACATGATCAGAGTTCAGAGCTCAGTAAAAACAGGTATTTAAAAAATTCAGGTATTAAAAACTACCTTTCATAAACATATTATGGATGACATAAAATTATCTGCTTTAGAACATCAGAGCTACATGGACAAGTGTTAAAAAGAAACAGGAAACCATGAAAATTAAAGTTTCCTGCTCAACTTGTCTTGTGAGTGCACATGACAGTTTAACCACTTGAGAATACAGCGTTTCACCTATTTCCTATTGGTTTTCAAAGCATACCAAAAAGCAACACCTCTCCATCACATCAGACTCTTTATATGGAGCATCAAAAGGGGTGAAAGTTCCACATTCACTGCACTCATACTGGTGTCACAGTCTAATATTGCTGTAAACCATCTTCTATGCAGATCAGCACTAGAGGATGCTGCTGTGAATGCTGACAGCAGCAAAGGGGAAAGACCAAGTCTGGGTTTCATTTTGAGGCCTCATGGGTTACTCAGTCAGCCTTCATATGCAAGATCTACTCCAAAGTTTGCTGTCCCTCCCCAGCCCCAGCATTCCCATACTGGCTTTTCACTCCTGATTCCCCCTCTATATTTAGGCAATATTTTAATCCCCATGTCTCAAAAGTTTCTTATCCTCTCTCCGTTTCCCCTGCAAACAACGCCTCCACGTGAGACTTGTCTTTCCTCATCCATAACTTCCAAGCATTCCAATATTCATGCTTCCAGCCCTCCTTTCCAACAGCAATATATGTTCCCTTTAACATCTCATCTTACCCTCTTCCTTGCAAACTCAGCATTTTCCTTCACTGTTCTACTCCGGGACAATCCATCTCCAACAGAGAACCTGTCTGTCCTTCTATCAGCAGTAGCCCACAGCCACTCTCAGCTGCAACAGCGAAGTCCTAAAGAGCAGATCCCCTCCTCAGGATCACAGTGTTAAGGAACAGAAGACTCTTTACTAAATACCTGCAAACTGATCTGTTACAGCTGTAATTGCACAAATTTGGGGAGTGAAAACCTGACATGCAGTTCATTGCCTTACTGTTAGATCTCAACTACCAGTTCCAGAGCACAGAAATACCTGTTGATTTGGGGTTATTTTTCAAACACAAGCAAAGTAAGCCCTTCCACAATCTAATCCTCAACAACCCACACTGACTGTGTATTTCCTAAAGCTCTCTAACTGAAACAGGCATGGGAAAGAAAAAATGAAGTTCTGAATCTGAGCATGGGTCTAAGCAACAAGAGCTTTGCTAAGGACGTGTCAGGCAACATTAATAACCCACTGTGCTACTAACTCCACCTATAATACTGGGAATTCAGCATGTTCTCTCCTTTAGAGACACTTAGTTATACAAGAGTCTACAAAGATTAACATGATGGAAGGCATGGACAAGGCAGGGCCTGTCACTTGACATAATAAAGGCTTTGATCTTGTTCAGACATCATTGCCTCATTTTTCCCCTGCCAAATTATCAAATTTGTTCTCAGCTCTTTAAAGATGAAGTCAGAAAACCAGAAATGTCATTCAAACGATAGTAAAGACATCAACAACTCCTTGTAACAAAGAGCTACATCACTCTAAGATTAACATGTACCCATAGCAAAGAGAGAAGACACCAGGTGTCAAGCACTTGGTAAGCACACAATGGAAAATAACTGTATTATTTTTGTACCACTGGACGGTGGTAAAACACCAAGTAATTCTCTTCACACCTAGCCATAAATTCCCCACAGGGAGCAACTACAAGTCCTCATCCTCTTAATTCTCAGTTACATGCTTTTTAAGTGACCTCTGTTCTCATCAAGCCGGACTTCGTTTCGTACTGCTCAATATATCCCATGCCAACTCTCATTGGAAACATTCTTCATGCTTTGGCATTCACAATATGGGATTATGCAGCAAGCTGCTGCCACTGTGAATCTGAGCTGAATCCTGAATTCCTCCCGAGCAGCGCTGGATGAAACATCTAAGGAAAGACACTATGTTTGACATGGCTTGTGAAGACTCCTAATCGTACAAATCCCACCTGATCAGCTACATTCAGTCAACTCGAGCTTGAGAAAGTGCTCTCATGGACGTGCAGGGGAATGAAGAAATTAGAAACTTCAAGTGTCTTTCAAGACCTCTCTACACATACTCCAGCAGATCTCTACAAGTGTTCATTTCTTCATAGACTGCACAGCAGTGCCAGACTCAAAGCTGTAACAATTCTTTGTAAAGCATTAAGAGTTCACGTACCAAAATGTGGTTCAAGGCTAAACCAGGACAACGCTCTTGTCAGGGACCATAACCCCCATACATTCAAGCAATATAAAGGCAAAACTTGTCTTGTTTCTGCATACTTGGTTTTCCATGCTTTTTCCTGTTTTTTAACTTACAAAGTGCTTCCAACATTCAATACTTCCCTCCTGGTATATAAAATGAATGAATGTGGCAAAGCCAGAGCTTGGAGCTTTGTCATCTAGTTCTAGTTCTATAATCCTCTTGGACTTTATTACTAAATGCAATGATAATGACAGATTACCAAATGGCAACTGATTCCCCAAACTTAACATAACTCATGTTATGTTTGTCATAACAAAATCATGCTTTGTTGTTTGGTTTTTTTGCTTGTTTCCTTTAAATTGAGGCATTTATATCTCTATAAAAATAAACTTGACTCAGAAGAGTGAGCAAAACCTTTTCTCTCACTAAGAAAAAAACATTTTCTTCATTCCACATTATCATTAGTCAGAGGCATTATCCTCATCTCACACCTACAATTATCATTTGCACACCTACAATTATCATTTGCACAATTTTTATAGACATGAATCTACCAGCAGCACTTCTCAAAGCACTTATAAAAATAAGCTGGGAAAATGGATGCACAGAACATTCGAAGTTAAGCTCAAGTCAAGACATGCTGAACGAACAGCAGGTGAGGATTTCCACACAAGAAGTCATCTGTTCCTGCTTTCAGAGGAGGATCAATAGGCTCTCTCAGTTTACAACTTCACTTCCAAAGTGTTTTCATAACACGATATAAATTACACCTACACAAGCAGCAGTCCATCCTATAGATGTCAAAACTGGAAACAGGAAAAGAAGAGGATATCAAGAGCAAGAAGATCCTCTTTTTTTTACAATACTAGTTCGGGGAATATATCATAGAATAGTTAGGGTTGGAAAGGACCTTAAGATCATAAGATCATCTAGTTTCAACACCCCTGCCATGGGCAGGGACACCCCACACTAAACCATGTCACCCAAGGCCTCATCCAACCTGGCCTTGAACACTGCCAAGGATGGAGCATTCACAACCTCCCTGGGCAACCCATTCCAGTGCCTCACCACCCTCTCAGTAAAGAATTTCTTCCTTATATCCAATCTAAACTTCCCCTGTTTCAGTTTGAACCCGTTACCCCTTGTCCTGTCACTACAGTCCCTGATGAACAGTCCCTCCCCAGCATCCTTGTAGGCCCCCTTCAGACACTGGAAGGCTGCTCTGAGGTCTCCACACAGCCTTCTCTTCTCCAGGCTGAACAGCCCCAACTTTCTCAGCCTATCTTCTAAGAAGACAGAGCAGCATCACTGCATGGATAAAACACCAGCTCTTCATGAAAGCAAAAGTTAAGCCTGTGGGGAAGAAAAGTACTCATTGCCCAACACCACTCCCTTCCCCCTTTAAAACCCTATTTGAGGAGTTAAGTTCCTTCAGAGGAATTTGTTTCAGAAGCCTTGAGACATAACAAAACATCATTCAAAAAAGCAAGTGTAACAGCAGGGCTTCCTCACCTCTTCCTGAATGTACTGCAGTAAAAATGGAGATGCTCTCAGGTTATCAACTGGAATATTGAAGAAGCCCTGTATTTCCTTCTGGTGTAGATCCATAGTAATAAGGTGAGTCAGTCCTTTAAAAAAGATAAATAAGTAAAACGACATATGGAGAAATACATCAAGAAAAGTAACAGAGAACAACCATACTCTGTTTCTCTACTAAGTTTCACTGAAGTGTGGCCAAACCAAAACCTCTAAGCTGCCTTAGCACAAGAATACTACACTCTGTGAAAGCACAGAGCACATCAATTCCGTTCCTCTTCAGTAACTTCCCAGATTTCTAGTGTCCTTTCCAAAAGGACCTCAGAACACTTCATAATTGACTCAGCAGTGCCACACTGCGGCAGGAAAGATCCTTCTCCATTCTACATGTGACAAAATGAGCACTAAGGAGATAAACTGCCCTATGTCACACAAGACGACCCACAACTAATACTCAAGTTCTGAACTCCTGAAAAATGGGCCCAAATCCTAATGATCAAAACACTTCTCTCAAAATAAGAAACCAGATCACACTGTGTTCACTGGAACTGCTGATTTTTCCCAGGGATAGGAGCAAAAGGAAAGGAGCAGACGTGTTGAAGGCTGTGAAAATGAAAACTCAAACTCCCACCGCATGTCAAATGTAAAGGACAAAGCGCAGCATTCATCCAACAGGTAAAAAACAGGCCAGCAACGACAAGGCACAACTGGTCCAGAGTGTCAGAAAGGCAAGGAGCAGTATTCTGAGAGACACTACTGCCCAGGGCAGCAGAGTCCAGTTGCCTCACCCTGCCAGCTCAGGAGGACACAATGTAAAAAGGCTGTTACAAGTTTGGGTTTTCTCCATGAACTCATTCAGAAACATTTCTAAAGACATTCTCCTTCATATGTGTATTTTAACACACAAAAAACCTCAGCAACCCAACTTGTACACAGACATCTCTAAACCTGAAAACTGACAGCAAAAGCCCCCATTGCCCTGATTATTTCAGAAGAGCTGCACTCTTACCAGCTTTGCACATCATGGAGGCCAGTAACTTAGAGACAATGGAGCCCCTTTTCCTCATCTTGCACTGTTTGCTGTACGGGAAGTAAGGAATCACTCCAATAATGCTTTTGGCACAGGAGGTTTTACAAGCATACACCATGATTAGGAGTTCCATGATCGTAGTATTCACATCCCTGGAACAAGAAGCATCCAGTTCCGTATTTTGTGCATAAGAATCCTCTATTTAACACAGTATTTATACCTGCTCCAGGGCAGTAAAGAGTACTGTGACTGAGTGATCTGCACTAAGAATCCAGCTGTGCCCCTCAGGATGGACGGCATTTGAATCCTTCACTAGAATTAGACCTCACCATTTTTTTTCACTTCACTATTTTGAGCCGAATTAGATGAGAGTAATTCAGTAGGTTTTGTTATACCATGCTGCTATAACAAAGCAGCCCATAATTCATCTCCAACATCTCCTTCTATCATGCACAAAATAATATAGATGTATTTTTTTAATGCAGATAAGCCTTTTTTGTACATTTCAGACTTTACAACAGGTTCCTCTATTGTTCAAGCCAACAGCGGGCTAAATATTTAACAATTCCCATCTATTTTTTGCCCTAGATGATAGGTTTATCTTTTTAGAGGAGAACTGGTCATCAACTAAGAGACCTCCTGTTTCTGTTGCCATTAAAACAAGTCTCCCCATTTGTAAAGTTCTTTTCTGAACCACAGGAAACTGCCTAGGAAATGCTCCTCCAAATTCAGACCTTTATAATGGTGCTAGAGACAGGTAACTGGGAAGGGAATAATTTTAAAAGAATAACATAAGCAAAAGAATGTGCTTGGCAAAAGAATGCAGAGTACCAGGGGAAAGTTTCATTGACATATTCAATGAATAGTTTCAGGTTCAGTGAAGTCATATTCAACTGAAAATTAAAAGAGCATCTTATCATAGAATCACAGAATGGTTTGGGTTGGAAAGGACCTTAAGATCATCCAGTTCCAACCCCTCTGCCATGGGCAGGGACGCCTCACACTAGACCATGTCACCCAACGCTCTGTCCAACCTGGCCTTGAACACCACCAGGCATGGAGCATTCACAACTTCTCTGGGCACCCTGTGCCAGCACCTCACCACACTCACAATAAAGAACTTCTTCCTTGTATCTAACCTGAACTTCCCCTGTTTCGGCTTGAATCCATCACCCCTTGTCCTACCCCTACCTCTGATGAAGAGTCCCTGAAGTCTTCTTTGTGCACATATTAAAAACCAAAACAACAGCAACAAAACCCAAAAGAGAATCCTGTATGTAGTTAACCTAAGCTTATTATGCTGTACCTTATACATAAAATGAGAAGAAAAAATAAAATAGAAGCATTCCTATGGACAGTCAAAATGTCAGCACAGCGTCTTTAAACAGTTACTCACTTTGAAACTGTCTGGATGATGAATACATCCTTTCCTCTCACAGACTCCTGGATCTGCACTCTTGTTTCTGCCAAGAACAGAAACGTCATATTTTCAATAGCAAAATCCAACAAGAGTGTAAAGAACAGGTAACCAATACACGCACATTACAGATAGGCAAGTTTCTAGTTTTGCCAATTAAATGCTCACCTCTGTTTGGCTCTTGATAAACCTGAACTTTCCCCATCTCAACTCCTAAGCGCCTGCAGGAGCAGAAGAAAGAAAAGTAGATGTCAATGGGAAAATGAAGGGCAAAACAAAGCCTATATGATGTGAGAGTCACTGAAAAGGCTGTATTTCACAGGAGAAAAGCAAAACCAGAAAATCCCAAACCATAAACCCAGTAATTACAGTGGAAAACTCTCAACAAAGAATCTAGTTTCCAGGAAGTGCACCCCAGGCTCAGCTAAACGCCTTTCAAGTCAGGCTGGGATGAACAAGCAGAAAAATACTTGATTACTAAATCATGTAACAATTTCTAACATGTATCCCTATATACATTCCACTGATGTTGACAAATATATACATATAAATACATGGCAGCATCACATGTGCAATGCTTAAAAGACCTTTTTTAAAGCATTCCTCTCTATAGAAAGAATGTCAGTGGAGAGTGAACAGGAAATACTGGTGAGCACCATTCCGTGAGGAATGGGAGACTAATGTCTGCTGTATTTATTCCACTTCAGTATTAGCACAGATCCTCATCACTAAAGAAACGAGAGACCAGAGTGTGCTGTGTACTTATGCCCAAAGTCCTTGCCACATGTAACTCAAGATCCTTTGCACTCTCCAGTTCTCCTCCTGTCTGTACCTAACCTCAGGTCCATAAGCCTCAGGAAGAAGCCAATCCCCTGCAGTGCAGCTGGTCATGCTGTGCAACCCAATACCTCCACAATAGCATGGTAAAAATGTTCTTAAGTCATGAAAGTTCTCCTGAAAGTATTTCTGCATTTAAAGCTAAATTAACATTTCCATCTAAAATACAGTGAGCAGGATAGATGCAGCTTTGCTAAGAAATATCCTGCTACAAGAAAGACAGGATAAAAGCTTGTACCATGATTTAGTGTTATCAAACATTCATTTTTCCACGTGTTCTCTATAACGTACTGCAGCAAATCACAACCTGCCACCCAACAACTTAAACACAAGTAATTTTCTTTGTTATTGATCTGTTGAAATACACTGTGCAATACAGCACACTCCATGTCCTTGCAAACCATGGTGGTTTTCCCATATAGCTTCCCTTAAAATAAGAAATCTGTCTGAAGTAAAATAAGCCCCAACACAGTAACACCAAGATCCTGAGTGGCCTGCAGGAGGTTCTACTTACTCAGCAATCCTCTTGGACAGTTCCATGCATGACGAATTGGAATTAGCTGAAAACAGCACCAGTCCACCCTTGGTTACATTCATGATGGCCCCAATTTCAGTTGATGGCACACAAAACATCAAACCTAAGTTGGTTTTCCGCTTTTAGAAGACTGCAAGAGATCAAAGGTCTGTTAAAGCCACAACATTAAAAACAAAAACCAGATTTTCCCTGTTTAGAAAGTGAAGAGTTTCCCACAAGCCTGTATTTTCCAGCATCCTCAATATTTGTTATCAACAGTAGTACCACAAATGTACCCTTCAGAACATCCCTGAGCTATCACATCCAAGATAGGGCACAAAGGGGCCTTCCCATCCTCCCTTCCTTCTCCTACCCGCAAGCTCTACACCCTCCAGCAGAACGCTTCCCCTGTGATCTCCAAACATCCCCCAAGACAACTTCCTAACTTAAATGTTTTCCTCAGGCTACCATCAGTAACACAGATTCTTTTTCCCCTCAGCTTGTCCAATTCATTTTCCCGAACTCAGCAGCATTTATTGATTTTTTGCAAGATCATAAAGAGGTGGAATTGAGCTAAACAGAGCCCATGGGTACTGGCTCAGGCCAGAAGAGTCTGTTTCCACAGCTGTGTATCTTTCCATCACTTTGCAACAAATTATAAACTTACAAAGAAGGATGAAATGTAAAGAAGAGTTCAATAAAGCTGGTAGCTGTAAATAATGACCTCTTGCACAATGCAGCCACTTGGTGAAGCAGTTCTTGTCATTCTTTGGTACTAATACCTCTCCTGTGGAAACAGTAGAAAAGTATCAAGAGGAAATCTATATACTTTTTATGGGTTTTTTTTGCAAACAAGGGTACAAAGCACTACTCCTGCCAAGGCTTTGATGGCATTCCATCTTCACACGTTTTACTCTTCTTTGTAACATCACATTTCCATTACTAATTCTACTGTAACATTCTATTCATATAAAGAAAAAAGAAGTAATCACATTGATCAGCAATTGCTGATAGAGCAAAGAAGCATTCAACTCAAAATTGCTGCACACAAAAGGCTACCACACTCCATGTCTGCTGTATAAATAGTCCAACCCTTCAGCAGCCATTTCAGCATTATGAAGGGGACTGAAAATACCAAATACAAGTGGCATAATTCAAAGCAAAAATAAAAAACAGAGCTTAGGATAAATCAGTAACTTTTTTGCTGGTAAACATCTCCCTGCTGAGAAACGCAATGTTACAACAACCTGATGGTGTATCAACCATAACCAGTACTATTAATTACTCAAAAACAGCATCTAAAAGGAAAGTAAGCTTCCATACTCACAGGAACAGCTGGCTTGCTCCATAACCTCATTCAGCCCAGCTTTCCACCCTTGCTCAGTTTGACCTCATCACAGAAAACTGTACTAAGAGCCCAAGCCAGGGACTTCCTGACTTTCTTCATGCAGAGGCTGTGCTATGCTCAACAGCTGTGAATGAAACCTGCCTGTCATCAAAACCTCCAACAGGTGCAGAACATGAGCATAAACAGCAACACCTCTGGCAACAGAATTTGAATGCCTGGATGTTTCAACTCTACTAGAACCTGATGGGCCCTAAAGAAAGACCCTGCCCCTTTCAGCCTTTGCTTTTAGACAAGAATACTGGAAAATAAAATAATCCTAGAAGGCAGTATGGTCACAGACATCCAGTCTAAAGCACAACTATATCCCTCCCAAACTAAGTACCCATCAATTCAAGGAGAAACCTATTGCTTAGCTAGTGTTTCTTCCTTTGTTTTGTTGCTCACTTACTCCCTGTAACTCCCAGCTGGTAACTAATGGCCATTATCTGTCAAATAGTCATAAGGGTTGTTAAAGACCCAAAGTCAGCATGTACTAGGTCCCAGAAGGACACCCTAAAGCATCCTCCTTGTACAATTAGATGGCAACAATGTAGAGACAACTGCCAATGTTACTAATAATAGTCACAGTGCTTTGAAGACACAGCTTTCTTCCAATTGTGTTACCTTCTTTACTCTCTTTTAAGAGTTAGGAGGGAAAGAGCTGAAAGACAAGAGCTGTTGGTTCTTGGTTATCGTTCAGGGGGCATTTTACATCACAGTAAGATACTGACAAACTCACAACCAACACTGAACAGAGCTCTTCACATAACCATAGGCCAAGGACTGTCTTGTAGATGTATTTCAGCAGCAACAAGTGGGCTATAGTGTGCATGGGGGGAGAGAAACTGCATTTATAGAGTTAATATTGACGGATCAACCCTGAAACAGGTGTTGGGATGAGAGGAAGCTCACAGAACTTTATTAGGTGTGTAAGAACATGACTCCACAAGGGTACATGGGACCAGGGTTCTCAGCTTGAGGGGGACAAAGCTTTCTAGCCTCCATCAGATTTAGGAGCACACATACATCACAGAGTAGGCTGCAGCCCACAAACTCCTATCCTTTCCTTTGGGCTGCACACGGTTAACAGACAGACCATGATGATAACAATTACTGGGTACACATCACCGGGTTTACACTGAGGATGCCCACACAGAAAGCAACAGAGGCAAGGAATAACCATGGTACTAAGGAACTGATGCCCACGGCCTGGAAGGAAACTGAACCCTCTCACCCATCTCCCCACAGAGGGGTCCCAGAAGGACCTTCTGCACTAACCTACTCCCCTGGGCTAAACACATAGGGGTGACCCCTCCACCCCACACCTGCCTACAAGCCCTTCAGCTCCAGAGGGGTTACACATACCCTGGGGTGGGGGAAGCCGGCCAAGGCACCCCGGGGTACCTGAGGATCCCTCCCCTCCTCATGGGAGAGGCCTGGGCACACCGCAGCCCGCAGCATGGGAGCGGGCACACCGCTCCTTTCACCTGCAGGCAGCCCCCAGCAGCGCAGGGGAGGTTCTTCCCTACCCACACGGCCCCCGAGGGGAGGGCGACGAAGCCGCCGTCCCTCAAGCGGCTCAATCCTGCGTGGGGATGGGGGAGAGAGCGCTGGGGAAGGAGGATGTCCTGCCGCTCACACAGCCGGCAGAAGTGGGCTGAGCGGGCGGGCCTGCCCCCTCGCTGAAGGCCTTACCTGCCGGCTCCGGCCCCCCGGCCCCGGGAGAAGACAGCCCCGGCCGGAGGGGAGGGGAAAGGGGGGACAGGCAGAGGCAGCAGCGGAGCCCAGCGCCTCCAGTCGTCCGCTTGCAAGATGGCGGCGCCGCGTGAGGGAGGGCGGAGGGCGCGCGAGGGGCGGGTACCAGCCGACGCCCTCCTCTCTGTCCCCCCACCCGCTTCCCGCCACCGCTGAGGGGAGCAGGCGCCGCCATCTTACCCCTTTGCCCCCGCGATGGAGATAACGGGGGGACTTCATTACTAATGGCGCATTTCAGCGTTTCTTCCAGATAAAAGGCGAGCGCGATGGGTGGGTAACGTCCCTACCGGGGTTGGGAGAGCCTCGGTGCTGAGTCCATACAGCATAAACCAGCGATGTCCATGAGGTGCCCGGGTTTGGAGGCCCCATGCCTACGTCTGTGTCAGGGGTGGTCGGACATCGGCTGCTCGGCACCAGCACCACAGCGGCGGGTCCTCGGCATCCGTGCAGGCATCGGGTGGTGGCTGGGCTTTGCCATCAGGTCCAGCAGTGTTTGCAGGGAGGGAAGCTGTTCTGGAAAGTAAATTAAGACAAGAAAGGATCAGTACTGTAAAGAACATCTGTGTTTTGTCCCATTTGTATTGGGGCCATCCTTGCAACACACACAGGTTAAACTAGATGAAGATGCATTCGACATCTTTAAGCAGCAAGGCACTGATTTTAGCCACCCCTTCTAAAAGCACAGCTTTATCACAAGGCAGCACCCATGACAGAAGCTGTGTCTTTTCGCTGCTGTGATGAAGTTCAAGTCGTTGCACACAGGAGGATAAAGCTTTTCCACCCAAATCCCAGTGATGAAATAAACCCCCCAATCACCACGTTTCCTGACTGACTGGGTAGCTGCAAGCTGTTCTAAATCCCACTTTTCGGTATGGCCACAGAAGAGCATTTTGTGGATCCGAATTTTAGCATGAAGGTACAAATCATTCCATGATCGGGTACTTTCTGCTGCAGCTTTTATCACAAGTAACAATTCAGCATCATTATTGCTAGGCTGGAGGGTGCATTGGAGCAAGGCTTTGAGCGGGGTTGGAACAAGATAACCTTAAGATCCTTTCCAGCCCTAATTACTCTATAGCAGAGGGACCTCGACACGCTTGTGAGGTGGGCTGATGCCAACCTTATGAAGTTTAACCATGCCAAGTGCAAGGTCCTACACCTGGGTTGGAGCAATCCCAGGCACAGCTACAGGTTGGGCAGAGAAGAGATTCAGAGCAGCCCTGCAGAGAAGGACTTGGGGGTGTTGGTCGATGAGAAAATGAACATGAGCCAGCTTCAGTGTGCGCTCGCAGACCAGAAAGCAACCGTATCCTGGGCTGCATTAAGAGGAGCGTGACCAGCAGGTCGAAGGAGGTGATCCTGCCCCTCTGCTCTGCTCTTGTGAGACCTCACTTGGAGCATTGTGTGCAGTTCTGGTGTCCTCAACATAAAAAGGACATGGAACTGTTGGAACAAGTCCAGAGGAGGCCACGAGGATGATCAGGGGAGTGGAGCACCTCCCGTATGGAGACAGGCTGAGAAAGTTGGGGCTGTTCAGCCTGGAGAAGAGAAGGCTGCGTGGAGACCTCAGAGCAGCTTTCCAGTGTCTGAAGGGGGCCTACAAGGATGCTGGGGAAGGACTCTTCATTAGGGACTGTAGTGACAGGACAAGGGGTAACAGGTTCAAACTGAAACAGGGGAAGTTTAGATTGGATCTAAGGAGGAAGTTCTTTACTGTGAGGGTGGTGAGGCACTGGAATGGGTTGCCCAGGGAAGCTGTGAATGCTCCATCCCTGGCAGTGTTCAAGGCCAGGTTGGACAGAGCCTTGAGTGCCATGGTTTAGTGTGAGGAATCCCTGCCCGTAGCAGGGGGGTGTTGAAACTTCATGATCTTAAGGTCCTTCCCAACACAAACCAGTCTGTGATTCTCTATGGTTTGAGCACTCAGCAGATGCTTCTGTCTGTGCTGCCCTTACCATGGAGGAAGAAGCCATGGCTGCCAGGACTGCTTCCCCAACGTGCCTGCTTTTTTTTTTTTTACATTCATGTTTTGAGAGTGCGGTTTCATTGCAAGCTGCATTTTCCATATTAAGTATTCACAGGGCAGTGTTTCCCTGTATTTCACAGCTTTTGCTTATTGCTTGATGCCTTATCTCCTTCTTTTGTGTGTTTTCAACAGGCTCAGATGGGGCAAGGAGAGCAATTTAACCTGGAGCTGCTACCAGATGTAGAGAGCAGATATCTGTTTGAACCACATCAGCAGAGAAGCCATGAGTCTCTTTGTACCCCCACGGAAGCAGCAATGATCCTCTGCCTTTCCTAGAGGCTCTTCTGAATTGCACCTAAGGGCCAGAGAATAGACCTGTCCTAACACCTCACAACTGGATGGATGATCTGTAAGGTCCCTTCCAAACCAAACCATTTTATGGCTCTATTCAGTCTATTTTTCTTTTGTTGGTTCAGGGTAATCGACTGTAATAAGGATTTTTTTTTTGTTGTTGGACAAATGGGAAGGAACTTTAAGCTTTTTGTTAACCTCTTCACAGAGCAGCAGAGATTTCCCTCTCGGCATCAGCCTTTACGCAGGGTTTCAGTACAGGGTAGCATGGCAGAGCAGTTTAAGGCAGAACAGCTAGGAACAACACATGGCAAAGCACTGACCCATAATGCAATCAGCAGCCTTCCCCAGAAGCATTTTTCAATACCATAGGGCACCCAGAATTTGCTGACTGCTTGATTTGTGCTGCCCCAAATTCCTGCCATTGCTTAAGCAAACCACAGGACCAGGAACTAAAAGATTCTTTCTGGTCCTTTTAGAAGGCTTATGCCTTTGTTTTTCTAGAGCGAATCCATTTCTTCCCCACTTCTGTTTTCCTGGCCAGAGCAATGTGAGTTTAAATCACAGCTCCCAAGGGAGAGGGATTTGTTAATTTTACAATATGCTACCCACATGCTAAGAGTTTAACAAAGAGTTGCTCCAGGATGAGCACCTGGGGTTGATTTCCTTTACAAGGATTCAATTAGCAGTCATCTAAGGAATTCTGAACATTTGCTGCCTGTGAAATACTGGCTCACAAAGATTTGTTGCTCTTAAGCCAGACGCTGCCCTGGCAAGCAGCGGTGTGCACCTAGTCCAGCCGAGGTCGGCTGGTAACAGCCTGTGTCCATCACCTGAGAGAAGACAAACACTGCTGCCATCCAGTTTCCTGAGCTCCGTCCATCACTGCTCAGTCAGATGAGCTTTTTTTGTTTGATTTGGGTTGGTTTTTCATAGCAAAAGGTGAATGTTAAAGCTCACCTACCAACCTCCTGACAGCAACAGTCATCAGACACACTACACCAAAGGCATGCTTTGATCTGATCCTAATGGAGCCCTGTGAAGAGGTTTGGTCTCACCCAATGCTCAATCCTATGAGGCATCCCAAAAGCATCCTCTATCCCACACAGCCCCTCACATCTTACTGGGAGGATCTGCAGGATAGGCACCTCCACACACAGCCTAAAGGCCACCACCTTCCTCCTGTGCCTTCAACTTTACTGCCTTGAGAACAACCATGTCTAATTTCCTGGCTTGGATATTACCAGTAGGGAGACAAAACTCAAAGCAGCTATAAATCAAGGGAAGGAGGAGTATCATTTCTTGGGAGTGATCTGGAAAATAGCTTTCCCACATCTGGGAACCAGAGTGTCTTAGGAAAAGGCCTCAGAGCAGAGAGCAAATGTTGTCTGAGTAAATAGAGAGCACTCTCATATTGCTTTATGTTAGATATTACTACCTCGCTGTGGCTTGGCTGTCTGCAGGAAATAGGCACCAGCTCATGTTGTTACCATCCTGTTCCTCCTGAGTCATGAAGCTTTGGCTGAAAGACTCACTGAGCTGTTTGTTCCTCTGTTTCCAACCACACTCTTCATTCTGGCTCAGTCTGCAATGAGTAACGGAGCTGCCACTTCAGCATGAGCACAGGGTTATCTCCAGTCAGCCTTCAGAGGGATGAGAGGCTAGTTGGAATACCTGCTGTTTAACAAGTCACTGCACAGACAAACAGCTCAACCTGGATGAGAGGGCAAGGGTTTGAACAAACACTGCCCTAAAACAAGGACCAGCAGCAGTGCCTCTTGCTTTGGTCACAGATGCTCTTTGCTTTGCTGTGTTGGTGGGCAGTTGTCCTGCAAAGTCTGTGTAACTGCCAGATAACATCCAGCACTTCCTGTTTGCAGATGGGCTTTGCCCTTTGAGTCGCCTTTAGACAAAAAGGTGGTTGAACTGGACAGTGAATCCATGCATTTTAGGAACTGGAATAGTTAATGCCAAACACTAAGTAGTAACTGTTCCTCTCTGTCCTACCCAATGGGTTGTAGCGTGACTTGACATTTACTGCACTGTGACAGCTCCTCTTCAAACAGAGCATGAGCACTGTACCCTGTATAGACATGGAGCTAACATACAGGAAGGGCTTGAGTTTGTCACTGGTCACTGCAGAGCAAGCTTGCAAATTAAAGCTGAATTCTAGGCAGCAGAGATCCTCCACTTTGCATGTGCAGATGCACAGAGAGACTGGAGGATGTGGAGGAAAGGTTTGCTACCAGCCCTGCCCCACACAGCTAATTGGAAGCTGGCAGAGGTGCAGGGAATGAGCGAATTTCAACCAGCAAAGAGCACCCCAGATGCTCCCCAGTTTGTGGCAACCAGGATCTACTCTGGATGAGCAGATTAATTCCTTCACTGGCTGGAACACACACCCATCCACTACACAGAAAGGCTGGGAGACCTGGGTAAGGCTTGCCCTGCACCACTGACTAACAGCACTGCCAATAGCTCTCCTTCACAGAGAAGCTTTTTACCATTACCAGTTCTCTAATTTTCCACATTGCTTCCTGCCTGACTTCAGCAAGCTCTGGAAGAGGCTCTGCTATCAGACCTCCATGTGCTGTTTTTCGCTTGACCTTATCTAACAAGTCAATTCCCCAAACTCAAGAGTAGGACACTTAAAAACATTACTCACCAGGAAAGGTTCACCAGAGGAAAGGCCTGGGAGCTGCTGACTTTCACAGCGGCTTTTATAGTCTCATTAAGTTCTCCTTAACGAGATCTTCCTGACCTGCTGCAGTCTCCCTCCCACTCATTTACACCTACCATCATCTGCTGGTTTTTGTTCCCACTCCTTCCACCCTCTTTCCTCTTAGCCATTCTGAGCCCAGTTTCTATTTCCATGCTTTCATCCAGGTCCCGAGGAGAAAATACCTCCTCCTCTTGAACTACCATTTGCCATGTCCTCCTTGGCTCCCCTGTGCACAGTCAAACCCCACAGGCCCCAATAGCTCTGCCTAAACCCCTCAGGCCCGATGGCTCTGCACACCCCAGATTTGTATGAGCGGGGCTGTTGGATCAGCCCCTCCATGGGACCAATGAGGGCCTCGTGCCAGCAGGGCAGCCGGTTCAGCTCCTTTCTCAATGACTGCAAATACTGGGGGGTTCAGGCTGTTCCACCCATCCCATCCCATCCACAAGAGCCTTGAGAGCAGAGCTGCGTCACAGCAGGACGCAGCTGCCAGAAAAGTTGTTCAACCTCTCTGGATTATTTCCATGCCTTTGGAAAAGATTTCTCCCCCCCCCTCCTTTTCTTTTTATCCAAGCGTTTCTAGATAAGCACATGATAAACAGAGGGATCAGGGGGAATGAACAGACTGCTTCCTAGTTGGGAATGAGAGACTATCACAATTATCACTGTGATAATGAAATAGTCTGAATAGGAGGGAGCTCAATACAATGGGAGATTTACTTTGGAACCAGTCCTTTGGCAGCCTGACCCTGTACTGATGTCAGCATGGTTTCTCGTTGCACAAAGGGATCAGACCCGTCTCTTGGTAATACAGCAATGGCCATTACCACTGATAAAACATTCACTTCCCCCTTTTTGCTCCCAGCAGAACTTGGCAGGTTCTTAGGAATGGCAGTCTGAAAGCTTTCTCCATCCCATCCCCACCACACAGGGAGACATTAATCTTTTTAATGACACACTGTTTTCCTTAGGTGTAATAACATGCTGCTTAGAGTCAGCTTCCTTGGTGGGGATATTGCAAGAGAGAGCAACTTTGTCTCAGCTCTGGAGTCAAACATGTCAGAGCTGCTGTTCAGGAAGTGTGCTGGGCTTGGCTGGGGTGCCAGGAGGAAATGGAGCCCTGGTTAGGTACCTGCTGGTATTCCAATGGTAATTCCTTACATCACCCAGACACTCTGCTTCACTTAAATGATGTTGTCCCATGGGAATCCTGTACCCACCTTGGACGTCCAAATGACTCATAAAATTCTTTCTTTCTTACCTTCAAGTCCTGACCCTTTGAGGGTGCTGGGGTGAGGAGAGGAGCATGACAGGAGTCCGAGGCCTGGTCCAACATTCACAGACTCCTATCACAAGGAATTACGTGAGCTCTGCAAAGAGATAAGAAGCACCACAAAGACCAAACACTGCTTTGCACAACCTTGACATGGCAATCGATGCTGTAGCTTACCACCAGGAGCAAGTAAATAGCCCCGGAGTTGCATGCTGCATAGCAAACATTGCAGTCTTATCAGGATGACAGGCAGCAATTTGTGGCAAAGGGTAAATCTCTCTGTTCACTCAGGCTTGACATATGGATGGTGTTGTTATGCTCCCTGTTCTCAGCGGGTTTATGCATGAATTTAAGGTTAAGTACATGCATGGCTGTACAATCAGGACCTTCATTTAATATTGCATGGCCCAGCAGACCCAGAATTAATCCCAGCATGTTCAAGTGACAGCTCTTACTCGGTGACGTCATCCGTGCAGAGTAGTGAGGTACGTGTACATTCATCTCTTCAGGCTGGGAGCCAGAGGTTTTCCAGCCATCGCTCCCTTTTACATGACCGTCATTTTCTACTCTAAAAAAAATAGAGTTTCAGAGCCTGATCAAGCCTGGGAAGAAACCCCCACAACACACCATTGTACCCTGAGCAGTTTGCAAATGTGGACCTTGACCAGACCCAGCTCAGCTCTTCTTCCTCCTCCAAGCCCCTGGTTTTCAAATGTACCAAAAGCCTTGAAACCCAGCAATAAGCCATAACCATAGTCTCGCAATTAGATCCACAAGGACAGGATGCCCCAAGGGTTCACACCCAGGTTGAGTCCTGTCTGCTTCAGTCGTGAGATTTGCTGCTAATGCCAGTGGTTTGTTTCCAAATTCTGGGTATTTAATCTTTTTGTCTAGTTGTTCCGTTATTGAAGACGAGCATGCTTGGTCAGGTTGGATCAACAAGTCCTTTATCACAACACAAGAGGCTGAGGATATTTTACCTAAGTTTATTGGGATTTAACATTCATTCACCACCAGTGCAAAATGTCAGATCTCTGCTATTCAAGGGCCGGAAGCATGTCAAACACAAACACAGCCAAGCATTGCTCAGAAACAGTTCCACTGTATATCACACCTGAGTAACTGGAGCACAACCAATACTTCATCCTACCTCATATCTGAGGAGAGAAAAGATGAGTTTAATTATCAGGGACTTATGAAATAGCTCTTCCCTCCCTCCTTTTCTCCTCTGGACAGATGAAATGCTGGTGCAGCCATACATCTCCAGGGCAGCCACATGCAGCTGCACCTGATTTCCCATCTGGTGGAACCCCAGTGAAGACGAGCTGCCAGGAAAGTCTGGTAAGGCCAAGGAAGAAAATCTCCCTGTGGTTTGCCATGTGCAAATGTGCCGCAGGCTGCAGGTGAACCCAGCGGAGATGCAAGCAGGATTTGTACCCAGATGTCTCCCCCAGGGAAGTGGCAAAGGGAGTGAAATGCTACTACTTCAACCCACACTGCTGCAGCTCCACAGAGTTGTTTCCTTTCCATAGTGTACTAAGTCATAGTATGCTTGATGTACCCCCAAAACACTGGATCACACTTTGTTAGCCACCACAGCCCTTTGCAGCCCCCAGTCCTGTGGTTATAGCTCTGAAATGAGGGGACATTGCAGAGAAAGAACTGTCCCCTCCACACCAGCACCTGCTCAGACCCTCGGGACCTCCACTTCGGAAGCAGACCTGGACTTCCTCCGGCTGGCGAGGCTGCCCAGGACCGACTCCTCACTGAAGGCCCCTTCAAAGGTCGACAGGATGGACTGGCGGAACTTCTCCTTGAAATCTGGCCCCACAAATACGTACAGGATGGGGTTGATGCAGCTGTTGAAGAAAGCCAGGCTGGAAACCAAGGGGATCCCGATGTAAAGGGCCATTTTCATCTCAGGACTGGAAGAGTTTTTGGATATTTCCAGCAAGGAGAAGACATGATAGGGGAAATAACAGAGGAAGAATGAGACTGTGACAGCGATGATGATTCTGTATGGCTTCGCAGAGCTGGCTAACTGCCGCCTTTTCAGCTTGGTGGCAATGATGCTGTAGCAGATGAGGATCACTGTGAAAGGGATGAGGAACCCACATAAGAATCGCGTTATGATCATGGCTTTATGCCTCATCCTCCACAGCCTCCGCGTTGCCTCGGATGAGTAGTCATCGGACAGGGCAAAATTATTGTAGCAGCTGGTGCTGTTCCTGGAACTGAGCACAGTGTCCCGAAAAACAAGGTACGGGGAGCTAAGGAGCAGCGCCAGCACCCACGTCCCCACCGCGATCCTGGCTGCCAGCTCCGGGCTCCGGCGGTTGTGAGACCAGACAGGAAAGGCCACAGAAACGCAGCGGTCCATGCTGATGACTGTCAGGAGGAAGACACTGGCAAACATGTTGAGGAAGGCGACGGTGCTGTTCAGCTTGCACAGGAGCTTCCCAAACGGCCAGTGGAAGCCCAGGGCAGTGTAGGTGATGCTGAGGGGCAGGAAAAAGGTGAAGATGAAGTCTGCAATGGCCAGGTTGAGGAACCAGACTGAGTTCACCGTCTTTTTCATCTTGAAGCCTGTGATCCAGATGACAAGGCCGTTGCCTGTCACACCCAGCAAACAGGCGACGCTGTACACCACCATGGAAAGGACGTGCATGCTCTTCTGGAGGCTGGAGTACTCATCATGGGCAGTGGTGTTCTCAGGCTGATCAGTGGGGAAACTGGCAGAGAAGAGTGGAGGGGAAGAAGAGACGCTGTCCATCATGAGCGAGCAGTCCTGAAATCATAACAGCACACACAGCCATTATCTGCAGCTCCTTCAGCTCCAGAGAGGTGAAAATCTTCACTAGTAACTGTACACAAAATGTGTATGCAAAGCCAGGTTATGTGACACTATATAATTAATATAAATCCTTCTCTGTAACTTCTGCACGTCACAGAAATCACTGTGACCAGAGAAAACAACCCAGGTTTTGCTGTTGGCATCGGCACTGTCAGAACAACACCTCCATAGTCATAGAATCAGAGTGGGATGGGGTGGGTTGGGAGGGACACCTTCCACCAGAGCAGCTTGCTCCAAGCCCCTGTGTCCGACCTGGCCTTGAACACTGCCAGGGATGGGGCAGCCACAGCATCTCTGGGCACCCTGTGCCAGTAAATCAGCCTACAGCAGCAATCTGATACGGGCCAGCTGTGGTAGCCCCAAACCCTGCCGCTGTAATGAGTCTTCTTTAGATGCCCGGTAACAAATTCAGATGGCAAAACCCATCAAGACTGAAAAAGATTAAGTCAAAAGATTGTTCCTTCAGCAAGTACCTTCCAGGGAGGTGCACTCCAACAGCAGGATGACCCTAAAGGTGAGTTCTGGTGTGACTGTCAGCCCCTCACACCACACTCCCAGCGCACCCATCATTCCCCTCACTCCCATACCCACCTCTGCAGCTCCTAGGGGCAGCTCTCACTGCTTCTTCACCACTCTGCCCACGGCGGGTGCTCTCACCTCCTGGCTGCCTCCCCACTGAGACACTGCTCCTCTCCAGAGTGACTCATGCTGCCTCATCCCATTTTCCCATGGTTTGGGATCACGAGGAATTTAGTAGGATCACTTATTCCCTAATCTTGTTCCTCAGTTTTGGTTGCGCTGGTTTAACCCCTGAATCCCTGCAGCCTCCGGTTGCCTGAGCCCATCTGCTCCCTTGGATTTGATGCTCAGAGAACACACGGCCTCTCTCCTGCCTGCATCACACATCCCCCCAGGGCTGCTTCCTTCCCCAGGAGCACCAGGATGCTCACCAGGAACAAGCTCTGCTCCCCACAGCAGCGACTGACCCATGCTATGGCCTGGCATAGCACACCCATGCCTTTGGCCAGCAGCATGGCCAGGCCCTCGAGGGCAGGGTAATGGAGCCCCATCCTCCAGTTCATGGGGGGGGCAAGAGGCACCCCCAGATCACTGGGAACACCCTAGGGCTAGTGGGGAGCCCTCTGGGGTGCACAGCAGGGCTGGACCTGCAGGATGAAGCCAGCAATGGGGTGCCAGCGGTGGGGTGACGGCAGCAGTGGGGTGACGGCAACAGCGGGACAATGGCAGCAGTGGGGTGACGGCAGCGGAGCTCCTGCCACGGCCAAGGTCACCCGCACCCCGCCGACCGCGTGCTGGCAGCGCCGCCAGCCCCGCCTCGGCGCGGGCCAATAGGACTCGGGAAAGGGGAAGAGCGCGGCGCTGATTGGCCTAAATACTCTGGAGGGTGTGCCCCACCTCCAGGCTGGCGGGGCGGAGCGAGGCGCTCATTGGCCGATGCTCGTAGGGGCGTGTCCGAGCGGGTTATGCTAAGCGCCGCAGAGCGGGAGAGGGCTCCGGCGCGGCGCGGCGCGGCGGGCGGGTAGGAGGCGTGCGGGGCGGGCAGGGACAGGGAGAGCCGGGGGCTGTCAGCGCTGTCTCCAACCACCGCTGTCAGGACAGGGGGCGAGTCAGGGGTGCGGGAGGTGATGGAGCCGGGATCGGGGGGGGCACAGAGCCAGGCGGAGATGGAGCCTCAGGGCTGGGGTTCATCACTGCCAGGGTTAAACCGGAGTCCCACTAAGAGGGTGGAAATGGGGGGCTTGTCCTGGCTGGGGAATGGGGAGCTTTGTTTCCCCTGAGCCTTCTGCAGGTTTGCCAAAGGCGCTGGGTGCAAACCCTGCGGTGACCTGTGCAGGGGGGATGTGCTGGACCCAGCCGTGCTGCTCCCACACAGAGCACTGTGCCCAGCCCAAGCGTTTCTGAATGTGGGAATTCCCACCCTGCCAGTGAGGCCCCAGACTGAGGTAGGAGCGCAGCCGGGCACCGCAGCCCAGCGAGGCCAGTGCACAGCAGGCCTGTGCTGAATAGACTTTAGCAGCTTGGCGTGAGCAAACTAAAGCATGGTTGCTTAACAACCTCCTCACGGCCCTTTGCTGTCCTCGCGTGGTTAATGGGTAAAGGGAGGCATTGTTCTCAGCCAAGGCAGTAAGGGGGCTGTCATGTCTGCCCAGGAGCAGTGGTCACACTGATGGGGCCAGAGGGCTGCTGTCAGGCCTGGGCATGACACAAGCTATGAAGCCAGAGCTGCCTCTCGGGGTGCAGCCCCAGCCATGCTCACTTCAGTTAGGGTTTAGGGCAGGACTCAGACCTGCTGGAGGTTTGCACTCCTGGCTGTGCACCAAGGAAAGCAGCAGCGAGGTTTAACCATGCTAGGGGGGATGCAACGTGCATTAAAACTGAGGTCTGTGGGTATGAGCACCTCACTGCCTTTCAAATTACACAGCCTGCATTGTTTAATCAGGCACTGCAGAGCTGGGAGGGGGGAGCCAAGGCAGGGCAGTGATGGGAGAGAATCAGATATTAGCAAAGCACTGTGATTAATGAATTGGTCTTAGAGGAGCAGGGAAGTCCCTTTTTCCAGGGAAGATGTGGGATGGGAGCAGGCTGCATGTAGGGATATGGTGTGGAAGCCCCCACAAACTCCCCTCTCCACTGGCAGGTGACCTTGGACCCAGCAGGAGGATGGCAAACTCAACACAGGGCGACGGGGGCTTTCCCAACGTGGCCCTCTGGGCCTCCCATAGGAACATGGTGATGGAGCCCCTTGAAACCAATGACCCAGAGGTGAGAGCCCCCTCCTGGGCCCTGCCCAGCAGCTGCTTTGTTCATGCTGAGCTCCTTGAGCCAGGGATGGGGCAGGGAGACAGTCCAAGGCTGAGTTGATGGGACCCATTCATCCTCCAAGCCCTCTTTGCATGGAGGGGAGAGGGAGGACATCCTCCAACCATCTGTATGGTCATAACTATGCCTCATGCCCCTCTGCTTGAAGCTCAGATGTCCACACCAGAATAGCCAGGCCATGTGGCTGTTGCCTATGGATCTCAAGCCCAAATGACAGCTGAATTATCTGACAGATAGAAACCCAAAACAGGATGGACTGTTTGGGATCATCTGTACAAAGAAGGGATCTCATCTCCCTTCTATAGCACCCTTCCAGGCCTTTCTCCGTTCCCTGTGGCAGAGCCAGCACGGGTAAAGCTGTTTCTCTCCTCTCCCAAAGGTGCACAACATCATCAAGAAGGAGAAGCAGCGGCAGAGGCTTGGGCTGGAATTAATCGCATCGGAGAACTTTGCGAGCCGAGCGGTGCTGGAGGCCCTGGGATCCTGCCTGAACAACAAATACTCCGAGGGGTACCCAGGACAGAGGTAACTGAGCCCAACCCAAACCCTTGCAGGGAGGGGGAGGAACCACCACGCCTCACCTCTGGGACGCTCTGGCCCTCTTGGCTACTGTCCTTGGCCACATGTAGGACAGTCTCAGCAGGATCACATCGGCTGCAGCTGCTCTCCCCGTGGCTGCCACAACTGCAGCAACATCCCAGTTTCTTCCCAGCTTGATCACTGGGATGGGTCTGAGTCACGAGTTTGGTTTTAACCCTGTTCGATGCTTTCCTGTCAGGTACTATGGTGGGACAGAGTTCATAGATGAGCTGGAAAGGCTGTGCCAGAAGCGAGCCCTGCAGGCGTACCGGCTCGACCCCCAGAAGTGGGGGGTCAACGTCCAGCCCTACTCAGGTAATGGGGTGCTTAGGAGAGCCAGCCCAATTGCACTGACCTCTACATGCCCCGGCACTCCTACCTGTCTGTCCTGGTGTGCTCTTGCTGCAGGGACCCCCGCAAACTTCGCAGTGTACACGGCCCTGGTGGAGCCCCACGGCAGGATCATGGGGCTGGACCTGCCCGATGGAGGCCACCTCACCCATGGGTTCATGACAGAAAAGAAGAAGATCTCTGCCACCTCGGTTTTCTTCGAGTCCATGCCCTATAAGGTACAGAGAGATGCTCCAGGGTGCTCCTGTCATAAGTGTTGGTGCCTCTTAGAGTTGAAAGTGTTACGCTCCCAGCACCCCCTTCTGTATTATGGTGCTGCACTTGATCTTCACCCATACCAAGGTGACTGAATCCTCCTCTTCCCCTCCCAGGTCAACCCCAAAACTGGTTACATCGACTATGACCAGCTGGAAGCAAACGCCCAGCTCTTCCACCCCAAGCTGATCATAGCAGGTAAGGATCAAACCCCGGTAGCATGCTGGCAGGAGCTTATGTGCGTCCCCAGCTGGATTGTCCCCATTGTAAGGCTGGATCCATGGCTGTCTTCCCATCCACATCCCATCCCATCCCATCTCCCTGCAGGTGTGAGCTGCTACTCGCGCAACCTGGACTATGCCCGCATGCGGAAGATCGCCGACGCCAACAGTGCCTATCTCATGGCCGACATGGCCCACATCAGCGGGCTGGTGGCTGCTGGTGTGGTGCCCTCTCCCTTCGACTACTGCGACGTCGTCTCCACCACCACGCACAAGACCCTGCGGGGCTGCAGGTCCGGCATGATCTTCTACCGCAAAGGTGCCTGACCTCGCTGAGGAGCAGGGAGAAAACGCTCCCTGCAGGCTGGGGGGCTGCAAGTTAAAGCTGTTCCTGCTCTAGCTGGAAAGGAAGGGGGGCAGGAAGGTCTGGGAGCATCTGGGGAGCTTCCCAGGGCCAAGAGTGGCCCAGATTTGAAAAGGAACCAGCACCATTCCTGCCTCTTGAGTGACCTTGCCCTCCCCTTCTGCAGGCACCCGCAGCGTGGACCCCAAGACAGGCAAGGAGGTGCTCTACAACCTGGAGAGCCTCATCAACCAGGCAGTGTTCCCTGGGCTGCAGGGAGGCCCCCACAACCACGCCATTGCAGGTACGCATCCAAGCTGGCCAATCCTGGGTGGCAAAGGGAGTTGGCAAGGATGCCCTTGGCTGAGCTCTGACCCCTGGCTTGGGGCTCATGGCAATGACACCAGCCTGCCTAGGGAAAGGGACTGTCCTTGTTTGCTCAGCTTCCAGGGTGGCAGTGCCACGCATTCCCATCAGCTCTCTCAGCGGGATGCACCAAAACTCACCCTGCTCTGCCTTCCTCCAGGGGTTGCTGTGGCGCTGCAGCAGGCCATGACACCCGAGTTCAAAGCCTACCAGCAGCAAGTGGTGGTGAACTGCAAGGTGCTCTCCACAGCGCTAACAGAGCTGGGCTACGACATCGTCACTGGTGAGGATGGGGCTGAGCCTCCTTCTGCCTCCAAAACCAGGGGCCCGATGCAATCCCCAAGCCTTTCCATGCTGGTTTCCCATGGGAGCAGAGCCTACCCTGATCCCACTTCCCCACCATCCCCTCTCTTTGCAGGGGGCACCGACAACCACCTGATCCTCGTGAACCTGCGCAGCAAAGGCACGGACGGCAGCCGGGCTGAGAGGGTGCTGGAGCTCTGCTCCATCGCCTGCAACAAGAACACGTGCCCTGGTGAGGGATCCCACAAGCTCTGCCTTACCCTGCCTTCACCTGCTGGGGATCTCCTGTGGGCTGTGCAGGGATCCCAGCTCCAGGTCCCCCCCGGTTGCTGGGAACCAGGCTGAACCCTTTGCGTGTGCTGGGTTTGGTACCGGGTTTGGTCACACGTGGCTTGTTCTGGTGCAGGTGATGTCAGTGCCCTGCGCCCCAGCGGTCTGAGGTTTGGGACGCCAGCTCTAACCTCCCGTGGCTTCCGGCAGGATGATTTCCGCATGGTGGCTCAGTACATCCACAAAGGTGAGGCTGGGGCAGGCTCACAGCTCCAAGCAGCAGCACAGGGCAGCTCCTCTGGGTGAGGAGGCACCACCTGAGCCGAGCTCAGGCTTCTCCAGCAAAAGAGCACACGCAAAAGTGATCAGTAATTGTCCCACTCGCACATCTGGATGTGGGAGAGCACATCTGGCCACAGCTGGGACCAGCCAAACCCTTATTGCACAACAGTGGGCTGAAAGCCTGCACCTTCTGGTTCCATTTGTCCTCAGGGGTCCCATGCTGGTTTCCCAGGCCAGTCTCTCCCAGTCCTCCTCCTTCCCTCCCATCCCGACCCCTTCCCTCCCCTGTGGCCCAGGGAGCAGCCCCAGCCCTGCACAGCACTGAGCATCACATCTTCCATCCCGGCAGGGATCGAGCTGACGCTGCAGGTGCAGAAGGACATGAACCCCAAGGCCACGCTGAAGGAATTCAAGGAGAAACTGAAGGAGGAGAAATACAGGAAAGAGCTGAAGGCACTGAAGGAGGAGGTGGAGGCCTTCGCAGGGACCTTCCCGCTCCCAGGGCTGCCGGTCCTGTAAAGGGAATGCACCCTCCCTGCTTCTGGAGCCGCGGAAGTACCCAGGAATGCAGCACAGAGACCAACGCACCCCAGTGCTTCCTTCCAGCACCTACCTCCCTGCTGGCACCGCAGCAGCAGCTCCTCCTTAGGCTCCTTCTCACCTCCCATTTGGGGCACAGGACCCCCGCAGGGGGCACCAGCCCCTTCACCACTCAGTGTTACAATAGGGACCAAGCACGTTCTGCCTCATGGCCAGGTCTGATCCAGCTGTCATGGCCATGGAGCAGCAGATGAGGACACGCAGGAGGGACATAGGGGCCACCTGTATGGAAGCCACCCCCCTGCAGCCACATGTGCAGTGCTCGGCTGCACAAGAGCCTTGACAGCACTGCTAAAAGCCCCCTGCTTTCAGCCTCGAGGATTCCCTGCTCTCCATCTGCACCTTCCAGCCTCCACAGGCTTGGACAAGGCCAAGGTCTTGTCCCCAAGGAGCCTTTCCGGGATCACCATCCCATCCTATCCCACGTCTCTGGGATCTTCTCAGTTCTCTGGGCACAAAGTTGAGGTTAGAACCACTTTTTAATAAGCACGCTCAAATGAGGAACGGACCCACAACCTAGGACCAGGAGTGGAAGCTTTAAAAACCACAGGCGATTCCTTTGTTGTGTTTGGTTTTTTTCTTTTGTATTTCAAAAATATCTGAACCCAAATAAATAATTTTTCTTTTTTTTGTTTTTCTAAAAGTACATCTCTCAGACGCCTTCGTTTGGTGTCGACATCTTGTTAAACGCCGGGGTTTAACACCCTTACAGCCACGACACTGACACATGCTGCTTGGATTCCTCCCGCTCGCACTCGCTCCAGCTACAGCCACAAGCACTCAGCACGCACACGCGCACACACTGAACTCCACATGCAGGAATAGGATACAGGGCTTTCAAATGAGATGAGAGGATTCAGCACAGCCTCCTCGCAAGCCCTCAGAGGCGGCTCTGAGCCCGGCCCCATCCCTGTGCTGGCACCGAGCCGCCGGTGGGACCGGATACCCTGTTTCTGCCTTCCAGTTAAAACACATCCCAGGGACCCCTCTATTACGGGGGTACATTGTGCTGCTCGGCCACTGTGCTCCTGGGGCACTCTCCCCTTCAGCAGCTCTGAATTCCTCATCACACCTTATTCCAGGAGCCTTTGTAATGCCAAGACACCAAATCCACCACGTGGGCTATCACCCACCACCGGAATGGGGGGCTCCGGGCTCCCCATGCTCAATAGAACCCAAACAACTGGCCTGGGGACATGGAACCACCAACTGCCACCCTCAAACACCTCTCCCACCCCGTACAACGCGGTGAATATTGCTAGAGTATAGGCAGTACTTCCCCTAGTCAAGGCAAGGCAGCTTTTAGGAGCTGCTCAGAAGTGATTGCTACCGGATGGAAGCACATCCGAGCACTGTTCTCTTGAGGAGTGAGTGCTGTGTAGGGTTGAGATCGCCTACTCCTATGGCTGACCCTCCTCGGGGTGGGATCTGCAGGCAGCTCTGGGCTAGAGCAGAGCAGGGGACGAACAGGAGCCTCCCAAGCAGAGGGGACAGAAGAGGGGAGCTCCATCAGGCTCAACGCCTCCCCTCCCTGACAGCCAGCAGCGAGAGGAGGGAGCCGGAGCTGCCATGCGGGAGATGGGAACATGCTGGCAGCACACAGGGAAGCAGCGAGGGCCATGCAGAGCTGAGGGAGGGCTGGGCAGTATTGCACTGGGAGGAACCGGCACACAGACATGCCAAGATTCCCTGCGGGAGCTGTCGCGGCGAGCAGTGGAAGTCTGTTTCTATCGGAAACTAGTGAGGTACCACAGTGAACATGAGGGAAATGCCTTAAAGTGCCAGTACAGGGATCTGCTCTGTACAGGAGCAAGGGTCAGACAGAGAAACTACAGAGTGAAGAGGAACTGAGCTCCCAAACCACCCAAAGCACTCGGGCTTCCCCCAGTTCCTGCTGCCACTGAAGCACCGCAGCTGCCACAGCCCCATGCAATTCCCCCCTTCCCAGAGCCCATGTAGCTGCTGTAAGCCAGATTGAGGAGATCAAACACCCCACGAGGTGTCTCCCCACAGCTCCTGCTTGAGAGCAGAGCTGCAGATAGCGCAGAGCTCCTGTTCTGACACAGGTACCCAGGGCATCCTCCCCAGCCAGAGATGTGGCACAGAGACAACGCAGGTCGGGCAGGCGGTGGTGCAAGTATTGCTCAACACGGCCTTGAACATCAGCTTTGACAGAGGGAGCAATGAGTTATTTATCCATTACGAGCGCAGCTGAACACCAGAGGTCGAGACCACTGTGAGCAAGAGCTCACCCATCAGCCTGCAGGGAGACAGGAGTGAGTCAGCAGGAAAGCAGCTCCCACACTGAGCCCTCCTCCAGAGCCACATTCCAGGAGGGATGCAGGAGCTTTTGACTCCCTCCTGTCACCTGCATTACTCATTCACCCAGAAGCCTCTTTCCCTGGGGAATCTCGCCTCAGCTTTGGTGTGGAAGCTGTTTGGGTGCACACAAAAGGAGCAGGGGACACCTCAAATCACCTTTTTGATGGACACGAAGTCTTTCACAGCAGGCCCAGCTCACACACGACAGGAGGGCACAATCCAGAAGGGAAGAGGCCTTTAAACGTGCTTTAAAGGCAGTCAGCCCTGCCGCAAGCACTCTGCTTACCTTCAGCCACGCTGCTTCCCCTCTGTGACCTCAACCCACTGTCACAAGCAATCCCTGACCTTGGAAATCCCTCTGGAGAGTAGCACGACCTCGCTGTGCACCACCAGAAACAACACTGACATTTAAAACAGTCTTGAATGTAAAGAAGAGAGGCAGCAGCGGTGCTGAGCTGCAGATGTTGGTGCCCAAAGAGCCTCCTTGCCTTTAGGACACTGGTTGTGGAGTGATGTGGTTCTCACAGCAAGTATCAGTGTGTCTGAGACACGTCTGTACACAGAACCTTCCCTGGGCTCGGAAGCGACATCACCTTCGCCTCCAGCACTGCCTCACAGCATCACCAGAAACAGAGGTTTAAAGCAAGAAATAAACCCAAAGCAAACAACAGCAGCTCATTTTGTACCATCGCAGCTGTTCTCCCCCCATAATCGGTGCTAAAACACAAATAAAACCAAGGCTACCTTCCCTAGCAAGGCTTTTTCTTGCTTAGGAGTACCACAGGGGCAGCTATGGCCACACAGCACCGGGCAGAGCAGACCAAAGCCTGGTACGAGTGGCCAAGGAGCAGCATCTCCTCTGAGACTCCCTATGGAAGCGCTGTGCCCCCGGCACTGACAGGAACAATGTGGGGCTGTCAGCACACGGGTGGCACAACCTTAATGGCACAAGCAGCAGCACAGAAGCTTTGAAAGGAAAATCCCTCAGCATCCAGGCTCAGAGAGCAGTCCTGTCCCATCCAGAGCTACCCAGGAGCGCCCTAGGAGAGGCAGTGGAGACAGGACGCAGGCCAGAAGCAGCATGCAGTGACACTGACCCTGCTGTGCCACACAGCACAGAAGGCAGCTCCATGCCAGAAATAAACCCAAGCAAAATAAACTATTACAGATACCTGGTACATCCATCCCTGATCTCTCCTGAGCACTCGCATCTCACCAGCCAAGCAGCTGCTCTACCAGCCTGCTGCCTCACAGCATCACTTCATTGCACTGTTCCATCCCCCCCATCACAGAAAGCACCTAAAAATGAGGCTCCCCCCACTCATTTCAGCCCCTTTCTCTCTACTTAAAAGGCTCTCCTCAACCTCATGTGCTCTGAGGATGCCCAGCTCTCTCCCACCCTCCTCAGAGGTGCAAACGGGACATGACAAGTTACAAGGCACAGTGCTCTTCTTCACGGCAGCGGGTGAAGCCTTCCGCGTTCTGGATCTTAACAAAGCTGAGAGGAACTGGAAAACACTTTCTGGAGAGAAGCACATGAGCTTCCACTGTGCTCCCACCCACCCAAAGGACAACCTGTGCTGGGAAGCACCAGGGAACTTGGATCAACACAGAAAGGAACACCATCCAGATGGGTAACTGCAAGCTGCCACCTTGCCGGGGAGCTTCTAAGCTACACTCACATGAGACACTGGTGGATTAAAACCTTCACGTCTCCATCCTGGCTCCATGGAAGGGACCAAGAGCATGTAGGGATCTGGCAGAAGCATACAGAGCACTGCTGTTTTGAGGGCTGCGCACTAGTATTGATCCCCGACACAGCCCACCTCTCTCCATGCCCTATTCCCCCTGGGATGCTGCCATGAAAAGTTAACAGTGCCCCTTCTAACATTTACAGAGTGCCTGGTGGTTTAGGTGATGGAACATCTACATTCTTGGCTACAGGGAACAGAAACCCAGTCCCTGAGACATGGATTTCTGTGGAGCAGAGACGCTCACAAACACATCAGCTTCTTCACCCCTTCCTGATGGATGAGAGCTACCGCAGACAGCGATGTGAAGCAGGGATGAGCTCTGTCAGACCCCAGTGCAGGCAGCCCCCCAGGAGGCTAGATTTTGTACAAAAAGCTGGGCACGTAGTCAAAGCGGAGCAGAGGGCTCACCCCCTGCCCGGGCTCCTGAATGTACTGCAGCTTCAGCAGCTCTGCCAGGTACTGCACGATCTTGATGTCTTCATTGACCAGGCCCAGTTGAAGCTTCAGAAAGTTCATCCTGCGACTCACGACGGATTCTTCGGGTTCCCTTTCGCTGATGGGAAGGTGCAGATGATGGCAGAAGGTGAAGAGGAAGGCCTTTGAGCACAGCTGCGTGAGGATGCTTTGGACGTGCATATAGTAGGTGCTTCCTCGCTTGATCTGCGTGCGGTGATCTGCCAGCCGGGACACCACGGAGCCCTTGTACAGAGGGCAGCGCAGAGTCTTACTGTCAGCATCCAGGATGCTGATGTAGCGGCTGTAGCGGCTCAGGGCGTGCAGCACATTCACCCCAGCAGGAGACACCGTCCTGGAACAGCAAAGAGAGAGGTCACGGCTGGAGGGGACCCCGCAGGTAAGCAGCAGGTTGTGTCGGTGCTCCTCTATTGCACTGACTTTCCCTTAGCTCATGAGATGGTGCACGAGCCCCTGCGAGGAAATAGAGTCTAGCAGGGCAAAGACCAGCCAAATCATCTCTCCAACCTGCCAGATCCCAAAGAAACCTCAATCCATAGATCCCCACGTGCCCTGATCCACACTGTCCATGTGCTGCTTCATAAACCACCGCATCATGGGGCAGCTTCCTCCCTCAGTGACAGGAGTGGGAACAATAGGACACCTCTGGTGAACAGAAGCAAATCTTCCTTCTGGATGTGACAAGCAGCACCCAAACCCCAAACCTACCCCCCCTTGCCAGGAGCTTTACTTCCCCCCCATATCACTGCTCTGGGAGGGAGCTGCTCTGAGGTGGTCAAAGCCCTGAGTGCAGCAAACCCTTCCTCCTTTCCAAAGGGAACCATCCTTAAACCAGAACATTCCCTGGCTGAGCCTGGCCATTTCTCATTCAGGTGCCAACCCACAGCACTGTTCACAACATGCAATTACCCAACGAGCCCAAATGTGTGTTATTTAAATGCAAATGACAAGCCTACGCCAGCTCTGCCTTCTGTTCCTCAGTTCTGCGTGGGTAAAGTCGCTCACTTGACAGACAGCTCCCAGCCTCCAAGCAGGAGCCCCAACTCATGGCGTCAGGGCTGCTTCTGTGCCCAGGCACTGTCT
Source organism: Psittacula echo (assembly GCF_963264785.1). NCBI lineage: Eukaryota > Metazoa > Chordata > Aves > Psittaciformes > Psittacidae > Psittacula > Psittacula echo. The sequence goes on from NC_137739.1 coordinate 2,703,985, forward strand.
GGCCTTCGAGACCCAGTGTCCTTAGCCAGAGGAATGAATCCAGCCTTCCCAAAGCCCTGGTCCAAATGGTTTGCTGAGAGCAAACATCATCAAACTCAACACTCCCATTAGCATTCCATGAGGAGCCTTGAAATGACTGACACACGTAACAAGCAGTGCTCCAAAATAAGAATGACTTTAGTTTATAGAAATCGCAGCTAACCACAAACATTGAGCAAGGAGGGAACACTCGGGGCTTTAAAAAACCTCACCGACAGACAGGGCAGCTGGGGAGTGGTTGTTCCGGAGCTGTCATCCTGCCTCACCAGCACAGAAATGAGGGGAAACTCCCAGCTTGAGTTAATGTCATCACCCACAACCCCCAGCAACTCGATTCTCGGCAGCCCAGAGAGGAGCTTTCTCTACTGTTTGGTTTTCACGCTGCTCAGAAACAGGCTTTCAGGAGGCTCTGCCACTTTGACTCATGGTTTCCACAGCAGTGGCCATTCCCTGTCATGCACCCGAAGCACCAAACACATCCTGGTAACACACACAAAGAAAACCCGTTTCATAACGAAGGCAGGGATGAACTCTTGAGAGCTGAGCAATTGCTGCTTGTTGATACAAACCACGAAGCCACACTTGAGGTCTGGATGGTGGGGAAGGGGTGATGGTCTTCACCCTGAGCAGAGGTTTCCTTTACATCTGACCTTCAATCCCGTCACCACAGCTCCCTGGAGCTATTTTCCTGCACTAAAGCTTGTTATAAGTAAGCCTTTGTCCATCTGCACTTCCCAAAGGGCTCCACACCTCCAGCCTAACCCATGACACCCAGCTGCACACCTTCACCAACACAGCCCAAGGTCCGATTTCTGACCTACTGCACCTCATCCCTTCATTAGGGTGCACAAGGAAAAACCCTCCTTGTATCAAAGCATGCATTTAAACCCCCAAATTCCAGCTACAAACGTCAGAGGAGTTTCAGCAGGAACACAGAGCACACAAGGAACTCCAGGAGCACTCTTAGATCCTCCTGGAAACCAGCAGGACTCATGTTTGTTCCCTGCTTTGCCAGGCTAAGACCTAAACTAGAAGGAAACCTCCTGGCCAAGATGCCAGTATGAGCCAAAAAGCACACAGATGTTTTAAATATCAATGCTTAAGTGAGGCTGGATATAGAGAGACAAATCCCCCTTCAAACTACATCCCACAAGCAGAAATTCCCGGCAGTGGCAGTGACCCTTGGGGGCACATGAATTTCCCACTCTGAAATTCCCACTTAGGAGATGATGTTTCCATCAACCCCCCCAACACGACACAGCAAACAGATCCCAGATTTACCTCTGGAGCCCAATCAGCTTCCACTTCTGGAAATCCACGACGTGCAGAGGGGAGGTGACCCAGTGCTTCACAGGCTTGGCATAAAGGCCGCAGCTGGGCACGAAGATGGAGAGCGCCGTCACGAGCTTCTTGACTATGGCTTCCTCCTCCCCCAGCACGATGAGGGTCCTGCCGCTGAGCAGGGAGTAGATGGCAGGGTGGGCAAAGGGGTATTGCCTGATGAACCTCAGTGCATTCTGCCCAGCCTTCTTCTTGTGCCTGTCAGCCCCCTGGCAGGCAGGGTGAGCTGGAGAAGGGGTCCTGTCGGAGCACGTGGAGGCAGCGCTGCTCATATAGCTCGTGGAGTCCGAGCACTCATCCAGGCTGCTCTTACTGACCTCCCTGCTGCCCGCCAGGTAGTGAGAGTCAAGCTCGTAGGGCAGGAGCCCCCCCGAGATGCCATCGTGGGAGGGGAAGCTCCCAAAGGTTCCATGCAGCCCCGGCTCAGATGCCCGGTACGGCTGCGGTGGGATCCTGACCACCCCGTCCTCATCGCAGGGCTTGTGTCCCAGGTCAGGCAGAGGCTCCAGGAAGTTGGGGCTCTCCTTCCCGATACAACAAGCAGAATCCACCTGCACTAAGTTTTCCTGGTTTGAAACATCTTCCTGCTCGTCAACATCATCCAGGTTCAGTTTGGGGGTGAAGCGGAGGCCTCCCTCTTCATCACCCACATAGGGCTCCTCGTTAATGGCACTTGGGTAACTCGCTTTGAAATCCTCCGGGATGAGCGACTCGGAGGGACACGTGCTGAGGACCTCGATGCTGTCCTCGCTGACGGTCCTCCTGCTGCCCACCTTGCTCCTGCCCACCTGAGGGCTGGGGCTGACGGGCAGGCTGGCCTGGCTCTCCGACTTGGGCAAGCCAGAGGCAGACTTCTCCGTTCCCAGAACCTCGATGCTCTCACCGCTGCTGATGCTGCCTTTGAGATCTGCATCCAGGTAATCCAGGTTCTCCTGGTGCTCAAACGTCACAGACTCGCTCATTTGGGGCTCTTGGGAGTCCTCAATTTCCTGCTCCATCTTGATGGGCACGCACTCCACGCTGGACTTGTAGGATCCCAAGCTGATGACCACTGTAGGAGCAGGGAACTCTTCCGAACACTTTCCATCTCTAGCATCATGACTGTGCCCCTGGCAGCCTCTGTATTGTTTTTCAGGTGGTTTTTCATCCAGACAAGACACATCCTCAAAGAGGAAGTTAGTTATGGTCTGTTGCTTTAGCAGTGCCCTGCTGATCTGCTCTGTCAGGAGGTAGCACACATCTCCTCTGAAAGTCCTCTCAATCTGGTGCAACTGGTCAAGGGTTTGGGTGAAAAAATACACATCACAGAGCTCCTCCAGCGTCTTCAGCTTCTTGTCAAAGCATTTGGCAGACTTGGCTTTGATAAGCTTGGGGGTATAGGACGGCACATGGGTGTAAAGGGGAGTTTCAGCAGGGTCGGAGGTAGTGGGGTCCTGATCGCAGCCCACGTTGGCCTGATCCAGCAGCGCACACTCCGGCTCGTAGGGGTGGAAGTCGGATTCCTTCAGCTTCCTGTAGGGATACGACCTGATTTGTTTCAGCAGGTCTTGGTGCTCGATGATGGACTTCTCCACACTGGCCAGCTCATTGGCTTTCTCAATGGCTTGGGTCGTGTAATACCCTTTGTCGTTGGCCTTCTTCTGCACCTCGGTTTCGTTGTGCAGGACAGTCCTGGTGTAGTCGAGATCTCTCAGCTTCTTTTCCAGTTCATTAGCGAAAGCTTTGCGGTTCCCTGTCTTTAAGCATTCGGAGGCTTTGGAAAACTCAGCAGAGAGTTCCTGGAACTGCTGCATGATTTTGTGCTCATCAGCAGAAATATATGCCATGCAGAAGGGCCTCACAAACCCCCTGGCTTCCAGGTCATAGAGAGTCAAGTGGTGCACATAGGCAAAGGCTCCCTCCTTCGAGTCCCCAAGCACCACTTTGGAATCCTCCACGAAGTTCAGCTTCGGGTACGCCGAGCCGGGAGGATGCCCCACGAAGGAGGCCTGATAATCCACAGACATGATCCGCAGCGAGAAGTAATTGAGATCGAAAGTCCCCGACACTTTGGCATCATCGGGGATGGTCAGGAGGGGCTGAGGCCCCACTTGCTCCGAGAACTCGGAGATGAGGATGAAATCCCGGCTGAACTTGGAGTTGGCGACCTTGGCCCAGGGGTTGGCGCCGTGGCCAGCGAAGGGGAACAGCGGCACCGAGTACTCCTCGGGCAGCGGCGGCTCGCTGTACAGCTCATCCTCCAGCTCCTCTTCCCGGGTGAACGCCACCACATCGGGGGCGCTGATCATATTTCCCTTAGGACGGGACCGACATGGAGCAGCGAGGCCCCGTCCGGTCCCTCCCGCCGCCACCACCAGCACCACGGGGCCCTACGGGAGACCCCACCGCAGCCCGTGTCCCACCACTTGTCCCGCCGAGGCCCGTTGTTGTTCCGCCGCCTCCTCACGCCTCGGCCATGGCCGGGCCCCGCCGGCCCCGCTCCGCCGCCGGCCCTCACGGACACCGCAGCACCGCAGCCATCTTGGGATCACATGACGCCGCCACCTCTCACCCCGACAGCCGGAAGCGAAGGAGACACCGCCGCTTTCCCCTTCTCTCTTTACCGTTGTTTTTAAGCCGCCGCCATCCCTTCGCGTTACTTCAACAGGGAGGGGACGGTAAACCGGGGCGGAACGGCGAGGGGAACGGTAAGCCGCAGCGGGACGGCCACCGGGAGCGGAGCGGCGGGAGCGCTGAGGGGGCGCCGCTGAGCATCATGGGAGTTGTAGTCCTGTAGCGCTTTACGGCAGAGCGAGGGAAACCGCGCCGCGTCCCGCCACTTTTTGCGACAGAGCGCGGAGGTGCGGGCGGTGCGTGAGGAGAGAGGGGGGGGAGGAACAGAGAGGGGTGCTCCAGTGAGGGGAGACCGGATGGGTTAGGGGTGTATTGGGGGTGCGCTGGGCCGGTTGCGGTAGGTAGGGGGCAGCCGCAGCCTGAGGGAGGCCCAGGGGGCGGGTACGGGGACCCGGTAGTGGGGAGAAGCCGCCTCCAGCAGTGAGGGGGCTGAGGAGAGCCCGGACAGGGTTAGGGGTGTGTGGGGGTGCCCTGACCCGGATAGGGCGGGCAGGGGGCTGGGTACGGGGGTCCAGAAGCGGGCAGGACCCGCCGGGAGCTGCTTCTGACAGCGGGGTGAAGCCTCCCCCAGCAGTGAGGGTGCCTTTGCCTCTTCCCGGCTGTTAAAGGCGCAGCAGGCCCGTGAATGGCGACTCAGCGCTCGCTTTCCACCCCCGGCAGGGCCTGCAGGATGCCCGCGCCCCGGCGGAGCTGCCGCCGTCCCCGGTGATGAACGCCCAGGCGAGGCTGTTCGCCGGCGGCGGGCTCAGGATGCTGCCGCAGCCCTGGCGCCTCTTCTCCCGCGCTGCGGAGGACGCGGCGCTGCAGAGGATCCGGAAGGTGCTGTGCGTGGCCGAGAAGAACGATGCTGCCCGGGGGATCGCGGAGCTGCTCTCCAACAGCAGGATGCGGCGGGTAGGGATGTGCCACAGCTCAGTCCTCACACCTGGGGCTGGCTTAGCTGGCTGCAGAGCATCAGTGTCACAGCCTGTGTCTTGGGTGGTAGCCCCAATGTGCGCAGCAGAGCTTGGCATGGGCAGTTCCCATCAGCACATGCAACATCTCACACTGCTTTTGTGTCTGGCTGCTTCTGACCGTACAAGAGTACAAGAACAACCTTGCCCAAATGTATTTGGGAACCTTGGATCCCTTTTCCTGTTGGGATTTGGCTCCCCAGCTGTGCTTCCTCTGTCTGGACAGCCTTCTCCAGGCTCTGAGCTCCGCAGTGAGGGCTCTCTGTGCTCCTCCTCCAGTTGCAGTGTACGTGAAAGGTTTCAGGAACTGAAACCATCTGGCTTGTGTTTCCCAGTCAAAAAGCACCACTTCTGCAGCATCAGCAAGTGTCAGGGGTTCACTGGAGTGCACACAATAAAGCAAAGATGGTCTGTGGGTTAGAGGAGTTCAAAGATATCTCCTCTTTGCTGCTTTGTTTTATGACTAGCAGTTTGCATACTCACTTGGTATTTCCAAGCTAAGAGCTAGAAGGTGCTTCTAGACTAGAATTAGTTTGAGTCAAAGGTGTTATTGAGAACCTGAGTGTTGACACTCCAAATCAAGGAAGATAGCATCCTGTTTCTATAGAAAAAGCAGCAAATATGCAATCTAGAAACTTCCATGAGCCTCAGACAGAACATAATCTTGAGGACCCAGAGCAGGACAGTTGTTTGTCAGGAATATAACTGACCAGCCCCATTAAGTAAGTCTGTTCTTCACTGTTGACACTCCCCATGGGGAGATAACCCTGGCACCCCCTCAGGCATGGTTTACTATACTCTTACATATGGTTTAAAATGCTCTTATGTTTAAAAGCACCGTTTATGTGTCTCTGTAAATGGTATAGGCAATTTCTATTAGGTACAGTACCTGGTTTTCATTTGCCCCACACATCTCTGCTCTGGCATGTATGAACACATGTATAAAGTGAAGTGGAATGAGTTTGGTTTCCTGCAGCAGCCAGAAACTCAGGACCTTTTCCTTTTCCTTCCAGCGAGAAGGGTTCTCCAAGTTCAACAAGATCTATGAGTACGACTACCAGATGTTTGGCCAGGTAGAGTTTCCCTTCATTCTGCTCCTACAAGTGCAAAATACCAATTAGGAAAAGCTGTTTGTCAGAAGTAACAAAACCATATCCAGTGATGGGGATACTTTGTCTAAAGATAAGGAAAAGTTCTTTTCTTGGCTCAAGCACTGACCTGTTTCATTGTTTTACATCTTTCAGTTTGGTTTAATATCAGTCAAAAAGATGTTGCTGTTGAAAACTGAGAGCTTCCTAAAGGAGTTGAGGAAAAGGCCATAGATTTGGCTGTCAGTAGAGAAAAGAGCTTTGTATTAGCAGGAGGGAGGTGTCACTGGCTGTAAATTGAGAACTGAAGGAAGATCTTGGGCCTGGGGGTAGCTTTTAGCAAAGGATGGGCACTGATTACCTTGCTCTGCCTCTTGCAGAACGTTACTATGGTGATGACGTCTGTGTCAGGACATTTACTGGCTCATGACTTCAAGATGCCATTTCGCAAATGGTGAGTACATGGTACTCCTCACAGGAGGGAGCTGTCATCTTCTGTTTTCAACCCGAAGCTAAGCAGAGCAGGAGGGACTGTGACACAGCTGCAGAGCAGGGTGATGAGTACCAAATTCAATATAGAATGTAATGTTACTTCAGATTACAGTCTTCAGAGTACTAAACCCCCCTGAAGTCTTCATCCTGTTAAAATACATTAAGGCAGACCCAAGGAATTAAACTGATTCTGAAACCTGATCGATGCTTTTGTGTTCTTTGTTCAACCAGAAGTTGTCCCCAGGACATGAAGCGCTTTCTCTGGTTTCCTCTCCCTTTGTTCTCTGCACTTGAAATAAGAGAAGCTGCTTGTTTAGGGCAGCCTTCCAGATTTGCTGTTTTCCCTTGTTGCTTTTTGTTTCCGTTGCTTTTTAAGTGTAACTCAGACAACGTAGAGTTCACATGAAATGCTAAGACGAGGCCCATAACAAAACATATTAATTCCAGTACTTGAACCGCACTTCCTCACAAGACAGCAGCAGTTAGAGTCTCACAACAGGTGTTTAGTTTTTGTTATGCACTCTCTTTATCCTCTCTTTCCCAGGCATAGCTGCAACCCTCTAGCTCTTTTTGATGCTGAAATTGAGAAGTATTGCCCTGAAAACTACGTGGATATCAAGGTATGATGTTTTCAAGAGTTTCCCCTGAAACTCTTTGAGGTCAGAGGTTCTGCAAACATTGCGTCAGACAGGAGGACAGTTGTACCTTTGTCCTTAACATCCAAGTTTCTGCGGTTTAACAAGTTCCTCCTGCGTATCCTAGCACTATATATATATATATATATATGTATACATACGTGCTGTTTGTGACATCAAAAGTCTCCTGCTCATGTACATTAGAGCAGTAAAGGAACAGCTGCTTTACTAAAAGTAGAAATACTTTTTCCAACAAGGTGGAATTGGCAACTGCATGTCAATTTGACCAGAAAACCGCCATTTTCAGCACAATGGTGGCACAATCTGAGCCAAACCATGCTTTATAACAGGGTCAGATGTAAATAAATGACTCAGCTCTTTTGAAAGCTGCCTGATCTCACGAGACACACAATTACAAAGCCTTATTTCAACAATCTCTATGAATACATGTTGTATTTCATGTTCAGTTTCATTCTAAAGCTAAATGACAAAGCAAGTGTCCTGCTATATCTCAGTGTGTGCTATTTCCTCATCTCAGAGAACCCTGGAACGAGAAATCCAGCAGTGCCAAGCTCTGGTGATCTGGACTGACTGTGATCGAGAAGGAGAGAACATTGGCTTTGAGATCATTCACGTTTGCAAAGCTGGTGCGTAAAGCAGCTTCTTCATCCGAGTTCCATTAAAGTGCTGATGTGACAGTATTGCAGCTCAGAGATCTTGTAGCAGAGGCACGTTCTCAATCTTCCTGTGTCCAGGTTAAATGTGGACTGTTAAATATGTGGCTCTGATAGTCGAGAAGTACATTCAGCTTTGGAAAGCTGTAGAACGGGTTGACAGCACACTCATTAAAAGATGGCTGTTTATTAATTGCTCCTTTCCATTGGTGTTTGAGCCACTCTTTGATTTCTTTGGTTTTTCCTTTGTGTTTCTGTGACAGTAAAGCCAAACCTCTGTGTGTTCCGAGCCCGTTTCTCAGAGATCACACTCCATGCTGTCAGAACAGCCTGTGAGAACCTCACCCAACCTGATCAAAAAACAAGTGATGCCGTTGATGTCAGGCAGGAGCTGGACCTCAGGATAGGTAGGTAAACATGCCCTGGAGATGAGAGCAGGCTGCCAGGCCCTCCCATACACCTCTACTAACAGGAGGTGACCAACTGTAATAGGTGGACAGGGGACAGCTTTGTTAGCAGTGTGTAGTCAATAAACATTTGAGCTCTCTTAGACTGCTTTACAAACAAGAGCCATCCATCAGGCTCTTCCTCACTAATGTCTAATCACATTGAATGCACATTGTTGAAGCCTGGCAAGGGGTGTTTAGAAATCATCTGTTACTGTATCCTCAACACAAGACAAATGCCCTCTGCAGTGTTGTAAATCTGGGTATTAGATCAGATACAACGGCACCACATCTCATGTTTTAGTGGAAACATACTCTTTGAAGGATATAGCTCACACAGCGCTGACAGGCTTCTGCAGCTGAAAATTAGAGTAAAATTAATACTCAGAGTATTAAAAAGAACCATCTGGAGTGTTGTGGTAATCAGTCAATGTTGTTGTATTCACTTGTGGGGTCCACTTTCTTTTCACAGGTGCTGCCTTCACCAGATTCCAAACACTGAGGCTGCGGAAGATCTTCCCTGATATCTTAGCAGATCAGCTGATCAGCTATGGTAGCTGCCAGTTCCCAACGCTGGGCTTTGTAGTTGAACGCTTTAAAGCCATCCAGGCCTTCGTTCCTGAAGCCTTCTATAAAATAAAAGGTATGCCTGGGGCAAAGTTGGCCTGGGCTCTGTCTTAGAGGATTTGATGTGTACAGAAAGGAGGAACATCAGGGAAACAACCAAACAGTGATGCAGAGGTGCTTTCCTCTTCCTTTGCTATGCCCACTAAGCAGAACTGAAAGGTTTCCCAATACTGCCTCTATTTCCCTTGCTGTATTTCCATTGTATTACTACTATAACACTCAGATCTGTTGTTCAACACAGTGACACATGAGCATGAAGATGGCAGCGTGATCTTCAACTGGAAGAGGAACCGGCTCTTCAATCACACAGCATGCCTGGTCCTTTACCAGATGTGTATGGAGGTAGGAAAGCTTGTCAATAGTTGTACAATCCGGTATCAGCCAAACACTTCCTGCATTGGTCTTGCTGAAGACATTGAAAGAACAGTTTGAGTAAAGTCTTAAAGGAGATCTTGCGATTTACTTTGTGTTCAGGATCCAGTAGCAACTGTTGTCGAGGTTGGGAGCAAGCCCAAGAGCAAATGGAGGCCCCTGCCCCTGGACACTGTGGTACGTTTGAACTGTGCTGAAAGGACTTAACCTGAAGGAAGCTCTGAACAGGTATTTTACTCACCACTCTGAATTATGCACCAATGCCTCTGTTTGGTTCTGGCTCCTCCCAATGCAGGAACTTGAGAAGTTGGCGTCTCGCAAACTAAAGATAAATGCAAAGGAAACCATGAGGATTTCAGAAAAACTCTATACTCAAGGGTAAGGAAGCAAGACTTGGCTTGGTAAACTCTAGTCTTTCAAAACTAAAAGGCATTTAGTCCAAAACCATTTTGGAGCACCTCTTAAAGTGCTGCTTTTCTTCTTAAGGTTCATTAGCTACCCCCGAACCGAGACCAACATTTTCCCCAAGGAGCTGAACCTCTCTGCCTTAGTACAACAGCAAACACAGGACCCAAACTGGGGAGCATTTGCACAGAGGATTTTGGATCAGGGTGGGCCAACCCCTCGGAGTGGAAACAAATCAGATCAGGCTCACCCTCCCATTCACCCCACCAAATACACTGCTAACCTGCAGGTGAGTTTAACAAAGGCAGAGGTTATTAGCACAGTAACCTCACCCGAGATCTCACCTGACACCTCATCAACACAGGAGGACACTGACCCTTTCTTACTGTTTGATATTAGGGCAACGAGCAGAGGCTGTATGAGTTCATTGTGCGCCATTTCTTAGCTTGCTGCTCTCAAGATGCCAAGGGCCAGGAAACCACCGTGGAGATTGACATTGCCTGTGAGCGATTCGTTGCTCAAGGACTGATGATTCTGGCTCGAAATTACCTGGAAGTCTATCCTTATGACAAGTGGAGTGATAAGGTAATGCCCTTAAATAACATAGATGAGAGAAGCTGAAGTACCTGGAGCTTAAGATAGCATTTCAGTGCCAACTTCAGACCCCTCTACAGAGCACCCTTTGACAATTATCTGGCCCACTGGCTGTTTCACTCAGAGACATCTCTGCTGCTTTATTGTGCCAGCTTTGGATAGATTCTTTCCCTTCTGACACCACAGCAAAGACTATACAGGGCTGTGGGATTGACTTTACTCACCAAGAGGAGCTGCAATTGCTGTTCCGTGATCTCTCTGGCAGTTCATTACTGTCTGATCCTGAGGACCCTGAGGGTGGATCTCCTCCAGACCAGGGTGCTGCTCTATTACAGCGCTGTTAGTGTGATGTTTTGTCTTCAGTGACTGGGCCAGAGGGCAATTTCAAAGAGATTCTCCTTCCTTTCAGGTTATCCCACTGTATCACAAAGGGTCTCGCTTTCAGCCCACTACAGTGGAGATGGTGGATGGGGAAACCAGCCCTCCATTGCTCCTCACAGAAGCGGATCTTATTGCTCTCATGGAGAAACATGGCATTGGTCAGTATTGGTAGCGTGGCCTCTCATTCTTGGGGGAGTTCTGCTCATAAGCTTCTTCTCAACTTCTCTAACAGCAGTTTTGTCCCACCATCAGAATAGGGCCTTCTCTAAAAGTCCCTTCAGATAAGAAATCACTTAAATGTGTAGAACAAAGGGATAGTTGAGACCTGTGGGCAAAGTCCAGAGATCCTAAGAAGGCTGCAGAGGGCCTCCAGTGCCTGGGGAGATGTGTGATGGCTCTGGCTGTGCCTGCCAGCACCTTGTTGGCCTCAGTGCTAGTGGGACACAAGGGCAGTGCTGCTCCTGACCATAACTTGTCTCCTTGTCCCTTTAGCACTTTGCCCTCTGCGCTAGGCACAGGGGGAACCACTTCTTGGCACCTGATTTGCCTGACTGCCTGTCTGCTGCTTTCAGGGACTGACGCCACTCATGCCGAGCACATCGAGACGATAAAGACACGGATGTACGTGGGCCTCACAGATGATCAGCGTTTCCTCCCAGGCCACCTGGGCATGGGGCTGGTGGAAGGTAAGGGCAGTATCCATTAGGAACATGGCAGGTTCCTTAACAGGCTCCTTCTTCTCGCTTACCATGCGGTATGTTCCTCAGGCTACGATTCCATGGGCTACGAGATGTCCAAGCCTGACCTTCGAGCTGAGCTGGAGGCTGATCTGAAACTCATCTGTGAGGGGAAAAAAGACAAGTCTGCAGTGTTGCAGCAGCAGGTCCAAAAGTACAAGCAAGTCTTCATCGAAGCTGTGGCCAGAGCCAACAAGTGAGTCTTTGCCCTCTTCTGGTTGCTGTTTCAGGAGCTGCTGGCTTCTCATCCGAGGCTCAGCCTGGAGTGGGATCCTGTCACAGTTTCCCTGGAGCTCTGCCTAGTGTGTGTAGGCATTTGCATGCATGATTCACAGCCTGGCACACTGTCATGAGCTGGTGCCAACTGCATGCTCACCTTGGTTTAACCCCTTAAGATTAAATTCAGAGCTGGGGGAAAGAGAGAGCAACGTGCAGTGACCTCTTTCACACTGTACCCACACCTAGCCTGTTCCAGAAGCGCGATGCTGAACCAGCATCCTGGTGGAGAAGCCAAGAGGGGCTGTGAGGAGGGCAGCAGGCATGAATCACTTCAGTGCCTGATTGCTCTTTGCAGGGAGACCCACAGGATGCTCTGCTGATTTCTTTATAGGTTGGACCAGGCCCTGGCTCAGTACTTTGGAGAAGCCACAGGAAATGCAGAGCAGGAGGAGGTCTATCCAGCAACGCCTCTTTCCGTTCGGAAGTGTCCACAGTGCAACAACGACATGGTGCTGAAGACCAAGAAGAACGGCGGGTTGGTGATCTTCCCTGTTGTAGGAAGTGGCTTTCTGGGTTGGTTTGTGGTGGTGGTCATGTGTTGGTTGGTGTTTTCTGTGTTGGTTCTAGGTGGTGTTCATTTGCCTCCCCTCTGCAGCAAGCATGAAAACTTGGGCTGCATCTAGTTCACCAGCTGCATAAGCTGTGTGGATTAAGCTGAACCTCTCAAATACCTATTTTCACTTAAAAATAGTTGGTTTGGCAGTTTCTGATGGTGAGAAGGCAGGAGAACAGATCTCTGTCTGTCCTCACATCGCCTCTTCCTCATGCATTTTGTCCCATGGCAGGTTCTATCTCAGCTGCATGGGCTATCCAGCTTGTAAAACTGCAGTCTGGTTTCCTGATTTTGTTCTGGACGTGGCCAGGGATGAGAGCATCTGTGCTGTGTGTCAACCACATCCAGTTCACAGGTAGGTCAGACCAGTTATCCCTTGGGGAAATGCAGCCCCTTGGACACTCCATGGTAGCCATCAGGGCTAGAGGCTTCATGGGCTGAGCAATCATCTTCCATTGCAGTCTTGGAAAGCTGGAGCAGCTTTGGCTTGGGGATAGAAAGAAGAGGGGTTGGGAAAACCCCTCTATAGTATATATTCTGTAAATACATATGTATGTATATGTACATGTGTATGTGTGTATATATATGTACTATATATTCTGCTATATAGTATAACAGAATTCAGAAGAAACCCCACAATGTAAAAACTGAAGTCCAAATTGAGGCCTGTTGATGACTTGGTTTAGTGTGAGGTGTCCCTACCCACGGCAGGGGGCTGGAACTTGATGAGCTTAAGGTCCTTTCCAACCCAAACTATTCTAAGATTCTGTGATGAGAAGTTGTGTGAACTGAGAGACTTCTGTTCTTCCTTTCCTTTTAGGCTGAAGTTTAAATTCAAGAGAGGCAGCGTTCCACCCGTGATGCCCCTGGAGTTTGTTGGCTGCATTGGAGGCTGTGATGACATGCTCAAAGAGCTCTTGGACCTCAAGTACTTACACAGATCATCCCAACCTGCATCATCAGCCAGCCAGGAAACCAACCACTCGCAGGTCAACAACTCCTTTAACAGAGCTAGTGGTGAAAACAGGCATGTGAGGGGGACCACAAACCTGGCACCGAGACATCTGCTCTCTGTGAGCACCACGAGAACACCCAGATCTGCTCCTTCAGCTGCTCCAGACGATGGGAACAATGCAGTGGTGTGCAACTGTGGGAATGAAGCCCTGCTGCTCACTGTGCGCAAAGAGGGGCCCAACCAAGGCAGGCAGTTCTACAAATGCAGCGCCAGCACCTGCAACTTCTTTCTCTGGGCTGATCAGCAGCCCGAGGACAGAAACAGCGCGGTTCCACGGGGCTCTGCGTTGCCCCAGCCCTCTGCAGGAAGGGGCCCAGCAGGATTTCAGCGCCCAGGAGGAGGAGGGAGAGGCCCAGAGCTCTTTGGAAGCAGCAACTCTGATTCAGGAGGCGGCACAATGTGCAATTGTGACCAGCCGGCTGTCACACGCACTGTCCAAAAGGAGGGGCCCAACAAAGGGAGGCAGTTCCACACGTGCTCAAAACCCCGGGAGCAGCAGTGTGGCTTCTTCCAGTGGGCAGATGAAAACGCAGCTCCAGGTAAGGCCAGGCTTGAGATGGAACACAGGGGCTGGAGGCTGTTCTTGATGCTAAACTGAACACGCTTCTCATGCTACCACAGCACAAGAGCTCTTGTAGCAGCTCATATTTAACAGACTTCAGGTTTTTCTTTAAACCATCTGGCAGCAGCATTCTAGCACCGCAGATGTTGCTCATAACAACCAAGTCTGGCTTACCTTTTCCAGCCATACATCTGCTGAGCTCCAAGCAGGATGCTTTCCTTCTACATGCAGTTATCTTTAGCATCTGTCTGCCCATGACTTGTTGGATAAAGCCCATCCCTCTTTCCAACACTGTTTGAGAATCTGTCCTCCCAAATTCTGATGCTCAGCTTTTTGAGAGCTGGTATCAACTTGCTGCAGAGTTGGAGCAGCAGCACCACTTTTGGAGGTGGGAAACCCCATTCTGTCACGGCAGGGAAACCGTGCTACTCCCTCTGCCCTACTTCAGGAATGCAGAGAAAGGCCAAGTCTTTCTGAAGCTTTGATCAGAGTTGACAAACTGAGTGTGGCTGCTGTGGAGAGATGCTGAAAGCAAATACCCATTAAAAATAATCACAAAATAAGGCTGCAAAAGACAGAGCACTCCCACAAAGGGACAGTAAGCAGAGAGATGGGTGGAGATGTCTGAGAGAAATCTTCCTCCTCTTTCTCAGACATTTGGGCCTAAAGGGATAGAATAAAGCTTTTGAAACTATGTAAACCCCAAGTTTCCCTCTGGGATGTTCTGTTGTTTCTGCTTTAGCTGTAGGCCAAAGCGTGTAACCAGGCAGATCAGTTTCCCTGCTTTGTTCCCACATTCCTCTTAACGCTGCAAGACAAATGGGTAACATTTAACTGTTCAGAGCTTAAATAGGCATAGTGTCAGGTATAATCCAAGTGGCTGAGATAGTGAAATCCTTGATCTGCCATGTTGAACCTAGCTCCTGTTTCTCACCTGCTTTCAAAGGTACTTAGATGCCTGTTGTTTCTCTCTAGGGCCTTCTGGAGATGTCTCTGTGAACCATTTTGACAGCAGTGGGTTCTCAAGAGGGTTGGGAAGCAAAGCCAAGAGACCAGGCAGCTTCTTCTCAGGAGCCACTGCCAAGAAACCACGGACCTGCAGCATTTGCCACCAGCCTGGCCACACTAGGAAAACCTGCCCTCAAAACCACTGAGCCTGGGTGGACATCCCTTGAAAGCTTGAGAAATCCAAGGCTGTGAGGAGCTGCCACAGGAGCAGCTGCTGTGGAAAGAACTGGAACCTAGAACCAAGCCTGTGGAGTGTTTTCTGGCTGCAGGCTGCTCTTGCCAAGGGGTTCCATGCTCACACATGCATTATGTGCCTGAGCTCAGAAAAGTGGCTCCACTACTGGAGTCAGCCTTTGTTTTGAGCTGCTGTTCTGCTGAGCAGCTTGGGATAGTCTGAACGTTTCAAGGAGGCATTTGGAAACCAAATCTGCAGAGAAACCAACACTGGATTGAGTCCACCCACAGCTCCTGCTACACTGGCAGCTGTACCAAGCCTCCCTATACAAGGAAAAGCTGGATTGTCACTAGGAGAGGCACCAGGGCCACTTAGCTCTGTCCCTGGCTTTCCACAGTGTGGAAATCTATCTTAAGTCCCCTTCTAAGTTGATGTTCCCTGAAGAACATTCCCCCTTCTCTTTGTCACAGTCCTGCACCTCTTACCTTGGTTGTCCCCACAGGGAAGAAGGGCCAGGTTCAGAGGAGCTGGATCTGATGCTTGCCCTGGAAGGGAAGCTAAGCTGCAGTACTCAGCAAGAGCCTTCATTTCAAACAGCTCCTGAATATGAAACCAGGTTCTTCCCCAAGCCTCAGCCATGTCTCTGGGATGCTGCTAGCTAATGGGAGTTATTTTTGTCTAGCTAATAAGTTTCTTATTAAAATTTATTTAATTCTTAAATGGGATGCAGTGACACCTTAACTCTGCCTTATTATTCCTTCCTACTGAAAGCAGTTAAGCTATTACTGTGAAAGCACCCACCCAAATCTTGCTCTTTCCACTCATCAGAACAATACAGAAGCTTTCGTAGGAGAAACTCCCTACAGTTATTCAGGAGTGAGCTGCAGAGGGGTAGGGAATGTGGGTTTAGCTCACCACCTGCAGCATTGCTGCACAGGGAAGGACAGAGCTGAAGGGAGGTCCTGGTTTCCATACTGAACTCCTTGGGAAGCCCGGCTACCTCCTTCCTCTCTATGGGAGCTTCCTCTGCACATCAAAGAAAGCAGATCACAAGATTCCTGCATCCTCTTCTGGCAGGGGATAGCACAGAGTGAATCCCCAGGGCCCCTGGTGCTGCTCCTGGACACAGATGAGCTCCCTGTGGTCAGCACTGAGGTGATAGGCAGCACATGGAGGGCAGGAGGCTGAAACACTTACAGAGGGTTGCTCAAAGCAGACTGCGGCAACACACGTTCACATTAAGGTCTGCATGAAAGAGAAGAGAGCCTTTTCCTCTGCAGCAGTCCATCACTATTGTGCTTAAAACCTATGGAGTACGAGGAGGAGAACTTGGGTTGTGTTCCCCTGTCCCACTCACTCCCACAATTAACAGCTGCAGCCTAAAAATACATTCCTGCTGCTAAAATACCAAGATTAGAAGGCTTTGTAATGCAATCACTGCACAGTGAGAGCATGGCAGGAGCCTCTGAGAGCAGCAGAAAGCAGTGGTGCAGCACCCAGGCAGTGGGGTGTTGCTGGTGGCATAGGCTGTTACTGGCTTTACTGGTCTAGCCCTAGTCAGCACTCAGGTAAATGGCACAAGCTCCATGTCCAGAGGGCTCATGCTGCAGCCACAGGTACATAGGAGGTTAGAAGAGGAGAAAGGCTTTGCAAGATGGGCTCTGAGCAACACCAAGCTCTCCATGCAGTGACAGATACCCTCCTGTCGCCATAGCCAGGGCTCACTTCAGCCCTTGGAATGGGAAAGGGGACAGAACAGAGCTGACACAAAAGAACCAGTATACACAGGGAAGGTTTATTCTCATCACTGATACCTGGGAAATGGTTTGGAGGAACTGAAATCATCTCCAGACTAAGAGGAAAAGCTGCTTTATTTTCCTGCCATAAATACAGCCATAAAGAAAACTAAACCACAAGAGCTGCTCCTACCGAAGCCCACAGGATTTCGCCGTCTCCACCAGTGTGCAAAAACAGCTCTTCCCATTAAACAGAAGAGGATATTCCTTCACTCTGGGCCTACAGCCAGGACCAAAGCCTACTACAGCAACCACTCGAAGGAAGGAAACAGAACACAACACCCAAACAAAACACACCTCCTTCATAAGAAAGCATAAATCAGTTCTTGCAAGTGCTCTGCTCAGAGCATCATTCCTGCCCCACAGCATGGGGCTGCGGGGGAACAGGACCTCAAGACAGCAGCAATACATGAGTGAAAAGGTCACTGGACAGACAGGAAGGGGACATTCATTGCTGTGGTTGGTTGCAGAGCAGCAGGTACCTGCAGATGGACATTGGCAGCAGCCCACCCATTGGGGAGGGGGCAGAGCCCTGCTGCAGCCTCACCAAAGGAATCAACAGCTTTCTTCCTGCCACCACCTCTTCCAGCAAAACAAGAGCCATGAAGCCCAACACTGTGCTGGAAGCACATCTCTTCCTCAGGGCAGAGCCAATACTGTTAGAGGTAGGGCTGAGCTTGCCCTTTTGGCAGCTCAAAGGGCTTCCAAAGAAGCCCCCTTTGCTATGGCTGTGCCTTCAAGTGCCCATGCAACCACGCAGGTGGTGGCTGGGGGCTTATTTTGGATTGGTGGTACCTTACAGCCCCAAAAAAGCATGGCATAAAGCTGGGTGCTGGTGAAAGGACCCATCCAGAACCCAGGATGCTGCACTTTTGGGTCTGCAGGACATAGCAGCAGCAAGGAACTACTCCCCTCCAGCTCCAGCTTGTCTCAGAGCACAAGGGGAGCCTGACCACTGTAACAGGCAAAGGACACAGAGAACCAGAGACCAAACATGCTGCACATTGGCTCCTGGTGCCCAGGGGATGGGACTCACCTGCAGGTACTCGAGGTGTGGGCTGCAGTCACCCAGGTTCAGCAGAGCCTCCATAAGAGGCTTCTTACATCAACCCCCACCTCTGCTCAGGCACCTTTTATTCAGGTAGAAAATGCTTTGTTTTCTCATAAAGTGCAAGAACTTTGCCTCTTACTCACTAGTCAACTAGAAGCATCGCCACCCTCTTGTGGGAGCAGCACATGGGGGAGGAACACCCTACACAGAGGAGCTCCCAACGCATCAAGTCATTGCTCCTTCAGCAGCAGCTCTGGCTCAGCTATGGCTCTGTAGAGCATGAAGCCCATCTCATCGATTTCCTCTTCCAGCAGCTCACAGAAGAGGTTGATTTTGTGGTTGAAATAGGAAGGCAGGACCCCATGCTCCAGGTAACCTACCAGTGCCTCCAGCACCTCCTGGAACCTCTCAGCAAGGCTTTCTTCTGCCCAGTCTGAACTGGTGGCACTGAGGTGAAGGATGGTGTGGGTCAAGGGGCTGCCACTCAGTTTGTGCAGGCTGGGATGGCTCTTGCAGATGCCATTGAGGATGCGGAGGCAGTGCTGCCGAGCCCCAGCATCACCAGCATCCAGCTCCTTCACCTTCGACACCTCTGCCTTGTAAAAGCTCTCAAGCCAGAGGTTCTCCACCAATCCTTCAGGAGGAGCAGCCAGAAGAACCTTGCCCTCCATTTCCACCACTGGGAAGAGGGTGATGCTCAGCTCGACCTGGTCATGTTTGACTTCCAGCTTCAGCTCCTGGGATGCCACAACCGGGTGGATGATGCTCCCCAGCAGGCTGCCTATAGCAGGCCAGTTGATGGAGGCCACCAGCAGCTTGTGGAGGGTCTCATTGAGCACGTTGGAGGAGAGGTATCGACCGACAATGAACCTGTCCCAGGGGCTGCACCCACGAGGGAAATACTCCAGATCAGTCCTCTTGATCATCCAATACTGGGGGTTCCTCACCACGGTGTCCTCCCCTGGGATGAGGCTCCAGAGCGCGGTGTCAAGGACCACGGGCAGCATGATGTGGATGTGATCGGCTGCCAGAGCCCCGAGGCCATCGAGCAGGGCACCCCTGAGGAAGAGGTTTCCAAAGGGCAGCTCCGGGCACTTGCTCCGCAGGAACCTCTGGAGCTGGGTGCAGATGCTCCTGGCCAGCTGCGGGGCGAGGGATGCTTCCACCTCCGGTACAGCCAGACGGCTGCTGTAGTGCGAGAGGAGCTTCTCCTGCAGTGTGAGGCAGCGCCGAGGGATGGATTCGACCCGAGGAGGCTCCAAAGAGGCAGAGCAGACCCTGGGCTCTGTGAGAATGGGATGGGGCAGAGGGGAGGGAGAAGTCACGACCCTGAGCAGACATCTGCAACCAACAGCTTCTGCCATAGCCAAACAGGAGGCACAAACTGGGTGCCCAGCTTCCATCCCACCTCTCTGGGTATGGGGGTGGCCAAGATGCCACTACCAAGTCCTCTGATGTTAAAAGCACTTCCCAGCTAAGGCAGAGCCCAAATTAACCCCAAAACTCAGCAGTTTCCAGCCTCGCACCCAGGCAGAGATGGATACAGCAGGAAAGGGGCTCACTGCCACTGTCCCTACAGCCTCAGTCCCACTAAGCCTGCTCCAGCCTGCCTTTATCCTCCAAACAACCCCGCTCGGGGTCTGGTATCTGCTTTCCCACTTGGAACAACGCTTTGCAGGCAGAGCAGGACAAGGCAGCCTTTGTCTGCAGCAGCTCCTGATGGCACCTTCCTGTAGGCAGAGCTGACCCAGAAACCAGCACAGCTCCAAAGGAAACAAAGCCCCCACCACGCCGAGACACCCAGGACGGTATCGGAGATGCATTGCCTAAAATGGGGCTGCGGCTCGGGATCCTCCCAGCAGGGCAGGCTCAGCTTTCCGGGCACCCAGCTAAAAATAACACGGAGCTTCCATACCACCGGCAAAGCCAGCCCGGAGCACATCAAGGTGATCCCTCCTGACCACGGTGCGAGCCACACGCGCCCCATGAGCCTCACCTGGTGCTGGTGGCCGGGCTGGGGAGAGCAGGGGCTCGCTGAGGTCTTCCCTTCTCTGCTTCTTGGTGGGTTTTGGTGCTGCTTTGATCAAGGCCAGGTCCTGCCAGCTCTCCTCCAGGGTCTTCTGCTCGGCTTTGGGATCGCCCTCATCGCGAGGGCTGGTGGCTCGGTCTATGAGCTGCAGGGAAGGAAAGCACACAGGGATGAGTTATTGGCTTTGTACCACTTCCCCATTGTCACAGCCTGAACTAAGGGGGACACCAGCCCCTTTAGTACATGCACAGGGAGACACAGCCTCATATGCAAAAATTTAGGGAATTTATTTAGGGAAGATTTAGGGAATTACATAATTTAGGGAACGACGAAGGGGCAGGTTTGCTTCCTATAGATTTCAACAGGAAAACAATCAGGTTTCCAAAGATGAACTGAACCCAAGGTGCCTCTCTGGATGGAATACTATATCCCAAATGGATGCAGCGCCAGGAAAATGGGGCACCCATGTCCCCGCAGGATGAGAGTGGGCAGCTCCATTCCCATGGCATTCCATCATCCTCAAGAGATTATCCAAGGAGTTTTGTAGCTGGGGAGCAAAGCACCTCTCCTCCCCATCCCTGAGCCCCAGTGATGCCCACATCACCCTTACCCTCTTGACGGCCAGCGTGGCGATGGCGAGCACGGCCGCCCCGGTGACACCCAGCACCAGCCTGGCATTGGCCAACAGCACATCGAGGACACTGCCCAGCCCGTTGTCCTCCTGCCGCTTACTCCGCTGGCGCATGAAGTCACCCATGGCGACCCTATGGAGGGGGAAAGGGAAGCAGCGAGGGGTCACCCTGAACCGGAAATTGCCTCCCGGTGGGGCACGGTAGAGGAACCCAGGGAACGGGGAGAGGACCCCACCGGCCCCACGGAGCCCATCCCGCTGCTCACCTCCACCTCCGGTCAAAGGCTCCCGCTGCCGGGAGGCCTGGGTGCGGCGGAGGAGCAAAGGTCAGCGCGGGGAGCGGTCACCGGGGAAGGGCCGCCCGCTCCTCACCCAGCCCCAGCGCAGCCGCCTCGGGGGGAACCAGCACCGCTGGGAAGAGGCCGAGGGGAGCCGGTACCACGGACGGAGGCCCCTGAGGGCAGGCAGGGACCGGCCCGCCCGCAGCCCCGACGGGCCCAAGGGCAGGACCGGGTCGCACCGGGCTCCCCTCTACTCCCGACCCCAGCCTTGCCCGCACTCACCGCGCGCTGCCCGCGACCCGCGCGTGCCGGCGCGCCCTAGGAGCCCCCCCAGCTCCAACCCCAGCCAATAGGAGCGCGGCGCGGCCCGGGCTCCGCCCAATCGCGCTCGGAAGCAGAACCTGGCTCCGCCCACAGCCCTGGGCAACGTCACCGCCGGGGCGGGGCTTGGCGGAGGAGGGGGCGTGGTCAGGCGGGGCGGGGCGCCCCAGGGTCCCTCCGCCCTTCCGCAGCCATGGCGGCCACCGGGGTCCTGCCTTTCGTGCGCGGCGTCGACCTCAGCGGCAACGACTTCAAGGTGCGGGGGGACCGGGGGGGATTGCGGGGACAGCCTGGGCCCAGGCCCCGAGCGAGCCCGGGGACCTCAGGGCTCTGTCAGCCCGGGCCCCGCCGGCTCAGATCAGGCCCCCCCCCCCCGCCCTGGTTCCCTGGGGGTCCCCGGTTCCCAATGCCATAGCATTAACCGATCCCAGCTCTCCAATGCCTAATCCCATAGGACTGAGTGATCCCACTCCGGAGCTCCCCATCCCATAGGACTGGGCGATCCCAGCTCCCAGTCCCATAGGACTAGGTGATCCTGGTTCCCAAGCTCCCAGTCCCATAGGACTGAGCAATCACAGCTCCCCAGCTGCCAGTCCCATAGAACTGGGTGATCCCAGCTCCCAGTCGCATAGGGCTGAGTGATCAAGCTCCCCAGCTGCCAATCCCATATAACTGAGTGATCCTGGCTCCCCAGTTCCCAATCCCATAGGACTGTGTGATCACCCCCCCTTCCCAATACCATAGGATTGAGCAATCCCATCCCCTAGCTCCCAATCCCATAGGACCAGTCAATCCCCATTCCCAATCCTATAGGACCAGGCAATCCCACCCTCCAGCTCCCAATCCCATAGGACCAGTCAATCCCTATTCCCAATCCTATAGGACCGGGCAATCCCACCCTCCAGCTCCCAATCATATAGAAATGGGCAACCCCAGACCCTCCAGCCACATAGAGCCGCTCCGACTGAGCTTCCCGGATCCTCACCCCATGGAACAGATGCTATTCCCATCCTCATCCTCCTCTTCCTCACAGGGCGGATACTTCCCAGAGCACGTGAAGGCAATGACGAGCCTGCGCTGGCTGAAGCTGAACCGCACTGGGCTCTGCTACCTGCCCGAGGAGCTCGCTGCCCTCCAGAAGCTGGTGAGCGGCACCTTTCCAGCCGGGAATGGGGCTCCATGGGCTCAGACAGAGCCAGGAGCCTGGTGCCTGCCAGCCTCGTGGCTCATTGGCGGATGCTCTGGTGTCTAATAATAGGGCTGAGCAATGATGTGTGGTTGAAATCGGATGCAGGAGCTGGTAGGAGTAGGGTTGAGACAGGCTTGGGCTCGGTTTCACCTTGTTTTCCTAGGAAACCAGAAGAAAACCCATGCTCAGATCCTCTGCCCTTTAATAGAAGGGAAGGGTGAAGGTTTAGTAAGGGGAAATTAAGGTTTTGAGGCTGGTTTTCCCTCTTCTTTTGCTAGAAGACACAAAGAGCAATAGCAGGCAGCCGCCTGGCTCTGCTGTTTGGGTGGCCCTTGGTGGAGTCAGTGGCTGAGGTTTGCTTTGGTGGTGCCCTGCATCGCGTTATGGGCATCCTTAAATCAGTGTCAGGCAAACACAACCCTTGAAATGCTGCCAAAGGTCCTTGTCACCATTTCGGGTGCTGCTGAGCTGGTTTGTGACAGCACCCATAACCCTGCAGCAGCGCTGGGGTGTCTCAGGTCTGCCCCAATGAACTGTGTGTGCATTGGTACCCACCACTTCGAGACTGGGAGCATCCCAACAGCCTTGTGTGAGCTCATCCCAAGCCCCCCAGCATTCCTGGGATCGAGGAGCACCCCCATTGGTGTTGGGGACCTGGTTCCTCTCTGTGCTCACTGATGCTTCCCTCCAGGAACACCTCTCTGTGAGCCACAACAGCCTCACCACGCTCCATGGGGAGCTCTCCGGCCTTCCCTGCCTCCGGGTGAGTGCCCCCACATTCCTCCCACTGGCACCAATGTGTCCCCAGGCACCTCCTGGCCAGCCCCGGGCTCTGGGGACGCACAAGGATCATGCCCGGCCACCCCAGGGTGGTTCAGCACCCATGGAGCAGGCTGGTGGCTGCAGTGGGTGCCTCTTGTTTCCCTTTCAAGGCCATCGTGGCTCGCGCAAACAGCCTGAAGAACTCGGGGGTCCCTGATGACATCTTCCAGCTGGATGATCTCTCGGTGCTGGTAGGTTTGCAGTCTCCTTGACTAAAGCAGGAGCCACCTCATAGTCCTGAGTCCCATTCTGGCACCTAAGAGGCCCCTCATGCTCCTTGAAGAGTAAAGGTGCAAGGGGTAAATCAGGCTCCTTTTGACTTTTGGATGCCCAGACCATAACTAGATCCCCCACAGGAGCTCCTGTATCCTTTCAGCACCAGTCTTGATAACCCTATGGCATAGATAACCCTATGGCATAAATAACCCTATGGCGTAGATAACTCTATGGTATAGATAACCCTATGGCACAGGTAAACCTATGGCATAGATAACCCTATGGCGCAGATAACCCTATGGCATAAATAAACCTATGGCTTAGATAACCCTATGGCATAGAAAACCCTATGGCACAGATAACCCTATGGCACAGATAAACCTATGGTGTAGATAACCCTATGGCATAGAAAACCCTATGGCGTAGATAACCCTATGGCGTAGATAACCCTATGGCATAGATAACCCTATAGCAATGCTTGATGCTGTGTCCAGGTTCCCCATGTGCTCATCCAGCTCCTGCACCAATCCACAGGGCAAGGCCCAGTGTGGTGTAGGCAGGAGATGCCCCTGCAGATGCCCCTTGGTCCTCAGGTACTGGTGGCTGGATGTGGGCAGGGGGTGATGCCTCCTTTGCTCTCCCATTGCTCCAGGACCTGAGCTACAACCAGCTCACGGAGTGTCCCCGGGAGCTGGAGAACGCCAAGAACATGCTGGTCCTCAACCTCGGCCACAACAGGTAGGTCCAGGCCATGGCCACCTCCATCCATCACTCCCCAACGTCCTGCTCTCTGCCCCTCTTTAAGGGAGCCCTAATGCAGGTCCCAGGCAGCCCTAAAGACCCTCATCTCCCCCCCGCAGCATCGAGACCATCCCCAACCAGCTCTTCATCAACCTGACGGACCTGCTCTACCTCGACCTGAGCGACAACAAGCTGGAGAGCCTCCCTCCGCAGATGCGACGCCTGGTGCACCTCCAGACCCTCATCCTCAACAACAACCCCCTCCTGCACGCGCAGCTCCGGTACGTCCCGGTTTTCCAGGCTGGATCCCGCCGTGCCGGGGGCCTGCTCCAAGCCCTTGACGTTGTCTCTGGTTCCGTGGTCCACAGGCAGCTCCCGGCGATGACAGCCCTGCAGACCCTCCACCTTAGGAACACGCAGCGCACACAGAGCAACCTGCCCACCAGCCTTGAGGGCTTGGTCAACCTGGCAGGTAGGAATGGGGCACTCAGCCCCACGGGGCCTCCTTCTCCATGGGTCCATGGTGTCACCCCCATTGTCTTCCATCAGATGTGGACCTGTCCTGCAATGACCTCAGCCGTGTCCCCGAGTGCCTCTACACACTGGGGAGCCTGCGGCGCCTCAATCTCAGCAGCAACCAGATCATGGAGTTATCCCTCTGCATCGACCAATGGACCCAGCTGGAGACCCTCAACCTGTCCCGCAACCAGCTCACCTCCCTGCCTGTACGTCCCTGCCTGCACGTGGCACCCCTGCCCATCTGGAACCATTGTGTTCTCCCTCATCCCACCATCTCCTCCTTCCCCAGTCGGCCATCTGTAAGCTGACCAAGCTGAAGAAGATGTACCTGAACTCCAACAAGCTGGACTTCGATGGGATCCCCTCGGGCATCGGGAAGCTGGTCAACCTTGAGGAGTTCATGGCAGCCAACAACAACCTGGAGCTCATCCCTGAGAGCCTGTGCAGGTAGGGGACACAGAGGCTGTGTGGTGCCACGGGGTCACTTTGCCTTGGTCCGTCCCCATCGTCTCTGTGTCCCATAGATGCTCCAAGCTGAGGAAGCTGGTGCTGAACAAGAACCGCCTGGTGACGCTGCCGGAGGCCATCCACTTCCTGACGGATGTGGAGGTGAGAGCCCAGCATTCCTCCACCTCAAGCTGGGTCCATCACAGCCCTAGTGTGTCCCTGGGATCTGTAGGGTGGGATGGGATGAGGTGAGGACAGGGGCGTTTGGGACCAATCCATGCCGTGTGGCACACGGTTCAGCCCAGGCAGGTGATGGATTTGGGGCTCCCCTCACCTCACTGAGGACCAGTGTGTCCCACCCCACATCCTCAGCATCCCCATGAACCCATAGAATGCTTTGAGCTGGAAAGGACCTGAAGATCACCCAGTTCCAACCCATGGGCAGGAACACCTCACCCTAGACCACATCACGCAAGGAACGGGCTCTGACGCTTCAGAGCAGCGAGCAATCCCGTCCCTCTTTGTCAGATCCTGGATGTGCGCGAGAACCCCAACCTGGTGATGCCCCCGAAGCCGCTGGATCAGACCTCGGAGTGGTACAACATCGACTTCTCCCTCCAGAACCAGCTCCGCTTGGCCGGAGCCTCCCCAGCCACCGTCGCAGCCGCTGCAGCGGGTCCGTGCACAGGGCCATGGGGCTGTGCCCCACACACAAGGTAATGGGTGCCCCGGCTGCCTCTCACCCCATCCCTATGTCCCCAGGGAGCGGCACCAAGGACCCGCTGGCGCGCAAGATGCGCCTCCGGCGGCGCAAGGACTCTGCCCAGGATGACCAAGCCAAGCAGGTGCTGAAGGGGATGTCGGATGTGGCCCAGGAGAAGAACAAGAAGATCGAGGTAGGGTTTGGGGTAGGAAAAGGGACCCCAAGCATCAGGGATCCGGTTGCCTCCCATTCAGTGACCTGTCCCCATCCCCTACAGGAGGCTGGGGAGGCAAAGGCGCCCGACCTGAAGACGCGGCGCTGGGATCAGGGCTTGGAGAAGCCGCAGTTGGATTACTCGGAGTTCTTCAGCGAGGATGTGGGGCAGCTGCCCGGCCTCTGCGTGTGGCAGATCGAGAACTTCGTGCCCACGCTGGTGGATGAGGCTTTCCATGGGAAGTTCTATGAGGCTGACTGCTACATCGTGCTCAAGGTACCTGGGAAGGACCCACGGTCCCTCACATCCCCAGCCTGGCTGTCGCGTCTTACGCCCTGTCCTTCCCCAGACCTTCCTGGATGAGAACGGCTCCCTCAACTGGGAGATCTACTACTGGATCGGGCAGGAGGCCACGCTGGATAAGAAGGCTTGTTCTGCCATCCATGCTGTCAACCTCCGCAACTACCTGGGGGCCGAGTGCCGCAGCATCCGGGAGGAGATGGGGGATGAGAGCGATGAGTTCCTCCAGGTAAGGCTGACCCCCAGCTCCCCATAGCCCCCAGTGCTGCATCTCCCATCCTCACCCCTTCCCGGTCCCCAGGTCTTCGACAATGACATCTCCTACATTGAGGGGGGCACAGCCAGCGGGTTCTTCACTGTTGAGGACACTCAGTACATCACCAGGTACCACTGGGGCCAGGGGCTGGGGGGGGTGCGTGGGACAGGCAGTGCCCCACATCCCACCGTGGGTGTTTCTCCTCCAGGCTGTACCGTGTCTATGGGAAAAAGAACGTCAAGCTGGAGCCGGTGGCACTGAAAGGGGCATCGCTGGACCCTCGGTGAGCGGGTCCCTGTGGAGGGACTTGGTGCTGGGATAACACCCAGAACATCATAGCTGCAGCTCTGGGGTGGAAATGGGCCATTCCAGCACTTTCCTACAAGGATGTGGGTTCAAATCCTGCTCCACAGGGACCCCGGGGCGGGGGGGGGATGCTGATGGACCCCTCTCTCTCCCAGTTATCCTCATCTCTGCATCCTCCAGGTTCGTCTTCCTCCTGGACCACGGCCTCAACCTCTTCGTATGGCGCGGGGCCCAGGCCACGCTGAGCAGCACCACCAAGGCCAGGTAGGGCTGGTTATGGGGCTGGGGGTGCAGGAGCCCCCCATTTCCCATCTCACCCGTTCCCCCCACAGGCTCTTTGCTGAGAAGATCAACAAGAACGAGCGGAAGGGCAAGGCGGAGATCACGCTGCTCACACAGGGCCAGGAGACCCCCGACTTCTGGGAAGCACTTGGGGGGCAGCCCGAGGAGATCCGGCCCTGTGTCCCCGATGACTTCCAGCCCCACAAGCCCAAGCTGTACAAGGTGAGGAGCTGCTGTCCATGGGGCTGTTGGTGTCCCCAGGACCCTGCAGCACTCCTCACCCATGTCCCTGTCCCTCTCCATAGGTTGGCTTGGGTCTGGGCTACCTGGAGCTGCCCCAGATCAACTACAAGCTCTCAGTGGAGCACAAGAAGAGGCTGAAGGCTGATCTGATGCCGGAGATGCGCCTGGTAGGATGGGTTCTCCCAGTCTGACCAGTGGGACTGGTTTCATGCCCCCTCTGCCTCCAGCAGTGCCCTGGGAGAGGCAGGTTCAGCCAGCAGCGCCCGCGTGGGGATGCTCTGCTCTTCCTGGCTGGGTTTGTGGGATCAAGCAGGGAATCCCATGGATGCCTGACCCCCCCTTATTCCCTGCGGTGCCCTCAGCTCCAGAGCCTGCTGGACACCAAGAGCGTGTACATCCTGGACTGCTGGTCCGACGTCTTCATCTGGATCGGGAGGAAGTCCCCACGGTTGGTGCGGGCGGCAGCGCTGAAGCTGAGCCAGGAGCTGTGCGGGATGCTGCACCGGCCCAAGCACGCCATGGTCACCAGGAACCTGGAAGGCACCGAGTGCCAGGTAGGGCAGCAGTGATGCGGGGAGCTCCTCAGATGGGGTGCCGGGTGCCAAAAAGGGTGCTGTGGGTGCGTTACCTCCTCTGTTTAGGTGTTCAAGTCCAAGTTCAAGAACTGGGATGATGTCCTGCGCGTGGATTACACCCGCAACGCTGAATCGGTGCTGCAGGAGGGGGGTCTCGCTGGGAAGGTCCGTAAGGATGCTGAGAAGAAGGATCAGATGAAGGCAGACCTCACGGCGCTCTTCCTGCCCCGACAGCCACCCATGCCCCTGAGCGAGGTAGGGCTGGGGACCATCCCCTGCGTCCCCCCATTGTGCTGGGCTGATGGAGGGACTGATGGAGCCCATGGGGCCACAGGCAGAGCAGCTGATGGAGGAGTGGAACGAGGACCTGGATGGAATGGAGGGCTTCGTGCTGGAGGGCAAGAAGTTCGCTCGCCTGCCCGAGGAAGAGTTTGGCCACTTCCATACCCACGACTGCTACGTCTTCCTCTGCAGGTGACACCCGGCTTGTCCCCTCTATGGGGCTGCTGGACCCACATCTCCCTGCCCAGACCCCCAACCTACCCCATCCCTCACATCACCGCCTATTCCTGCCCCCAGGTACTGGGTACCGGTGGAGTATGAGGAGGAGGAGGAGAAGAAGAAGAAGGGACAAGGCAAAGGGGAGGAGGACGGTGAGGAGGAAGAGGAGGAGAGGCAGCCTGAAGAAGACTTCCAGTGCATCGTCTACTTCTGGCAGGGCCGGGAGGCCTCCAACATGGGCTGGCTCACCTTCACCTTCAGCCTGCAAAAGAAGTTTGAGAGCCTCTTCCCCGGCAAGCTGGAGGTGATGCTGCTATGGGCAGAGGGATGCAGCTGCTGTGTGGGGCTGTGTTTTGGGGGTCCCCATGTCCCTGCTGACACCCGCCCCTTGTGCAGGTCGTGCGCATGACCCAGCAGCAGGAGAACCCCAAGTTCCTGTCGCACTTCAAGAGGAGGTTCCTCATCCACCGGGGCAAGAGGAAGGACAGGGCCAGCCCACCCCAGCCCAGCCTCTACCACATCCGCACCAACGGCGGGGCCCTTTGCACCAGGTCAGCCCTGCCTTGGGGGGGGGCTGCTCCCGGATGGAGCACCCATGGGTGCCAATGGGCACAACGGCCTCACCTCTTGCTCACTGCACCCCATGGATTCCTTTTCTAGGTGCATCCAGATCAACACAGACGCTGGGCTGCTCAACTCGGAGTTCTGCTTCATCCTCAAGGTACTGCCCATGGATGAGCATCCTCAGGGATGCTCGGCTGCTTGTCCTCCTCCCTGTTTGGGTATCCCGGACTCTGTGTTTCCTCCAGGTGCCCTTTGAGAGCACAGACAACCAGGGCATCGTCTATACCTGGGTGGGAAGGGCAGCTGACCCTGACGAGGCCAAATTGGCCGAGGACATCATGAACCACATGTTTGATGACTCCTACAGCAAGCAGGCGAGTGGTGGGAGTAAAGGAGGCTTGGTACCAGCTTCCCTGGGTGGCAACAGCCACTGGGGCAGGGGACGGTGATGCTCAGCCCTGTCCCTGTCCTTGCAGGTGATCAATGAGGGAGAAGAGCCTGAAAACTTCTTCTGGGTGGGCATCGGGAGCCAGAAGCCTTATGATGAAGATGCTGAATATATGAAGCACTCCCGGCTCTTCAGGTGGGTCCTGGTGCAGGAGGGGCTGCCAAGGGCTCAGTGCTCCCAAAGTAGCCAGGGCATGGCTCCTGTGACAAGGAGACCCCTCTCCCAGCTTTGTCCATCATCCAGCTGAATCAGAGCAGCTCCATCGCGTCCCTTCCTTCTGCGTGAGCTGAGTCCTTACAAACTCACGCCATTGATGCGGGCCCATCCGGCTCTTCCTGCAGATGCTCCAACGAGAAGGGATATTTCTCCGTGTCAGAGAAGTGCTCAGATTTCTGCCAGGATGACCTGGCTGACGATGACATCATGCTGCTGGACAATGGGCGCGAGGTGAGATGTGGGGCTCTTCGGGGCTCCATCAGGTGATCCTGGCTCCATGTCCTTGTAACAGTCTTCCAATACCTAAAGGGGCTACAGGAAACCTGCAGAGGGCTTTGGACAAGGGCCTTTAGGGACAGGCCAAGGGGAATGGCTTTAACCTGCCAGAGGGGAGACTGAGATGAGCCCTTAGGCAGAAGCTCTTCCCTGTGAGGGTGCTGAGGCGCTGGCACAGGGTGCCCAGAGAAGCTGTGGCTGCCCCATCCCTGGCAGTGTTCAAGGCCAGGTTGGAGCAAGCTGCTCTAGTGGAAGGGGTCCCTGCTTGGAGCTGGATGAGCTTTAAGGTCCCTTCCCACAGGTCTACATGTGGGTGGGCACCCAGACCAGCCAGGTGGAGATCAAGCTGAGCCTCAAGGCGTGCCAGGTAAGGCTTGCTCCTGCTGGGGGAGCGTTTGGGCATCTCCATCCCATGGGGCCCTGGTCCAGCCCCAGAGGTGGGAGAGGGCCGGGGACCCCCATGGCCGTGCTGTGCCCCAGGTCTACATCCAGCACATGCGCTCCAAGGACCCCGCGCATCCCCGCAAGCTCCGGCTGGTGCGGAAGGGCAACGAGCCCTGGCCCTTCACCCGCTGCTTCCATGCCTGGAGCGTCTTCCGCAAGCCCCCCGCCTAAGGACCACTTCTGTGCCCTCCCTTCTCCCAGCGCCGGGCCCGGCTCAGCCCCTTCCTGATGGGGCAGTGCGGGTCCATGTTACAGAGCAGTGCCGAGGGTGGTACCCAGGTTTGGGGTGGGGGGGAGGATGCTTTGCTTTAGCACTGGGGGGGCTGTTCACTGGCAGGGGGACAGCCCTTGGGTATCACATCAATAAATGCTGCACTTCTCACCCCAAGACTGCGCCCATCTCACTCCCAAGTGGGGTCCTCACCCCACTGATCCCTATGGGTCAGGGGGCCCTATCACCCCCCCAGCTCCAACCCCCCCCCCAGCTCCCTGCAGCCTGGGCAGTTGATATTAAATGCTTTATTTTCAATATTAAAAACCAGTATTTTTAATAACTAAACAATGCTAAATTCATCTTACCAAAAAAAAAAACAAACAGAAGGAGGAGGTGGGGGGGTTCTACCAAGGACGCTACAGCCCCGACAGAGCCTTCCCGGCCCCCCCCAGCCACACACGTACCGCAAGAGAGCCTTGGGGGGGGGGTCCAAAATGGCCCCACATCCCCTAAAGGAGAGGGGAAGTACCAGGCTGAGCCCCAGAGCCACATAGGGACGGGCGCTATGGACCAGAGCCAGCATCACCACAGCCCCCTGTGAGGATGAGGCCGGGCTGGGCAGCCCAGGGGGGATTTGGCACAGTGAGACCCCCGGGTTGGGGCAGGAAGGGGTTGGGGTACCCCTATATTCCATCCGTATCCCCCCCTCCCAGCACCAGCATGGACCAGGAGCCGGTGTGTTCCTGCAGCACCATCCCAAACCCACCCATGGCAGGATTTAGTGTCAAAAGGAGCAGCAGGCACTGAGCCCAACCTGGAGAATAGCCCTTGGAGAAGCCACTAAGAGAAAAAGGCCACTTGTGACCCCCCCCACCACCCCAGGCTGCTTAAGCCTTCCGGTGCCCACCTTGGAGCAGTGGGGTCCACACCGGGATGCCCTGGGAACGGGGCAGTCCCGGGGTGTCCCATGGAGCCTGCTGCAGGCTGGGGATGGGGCTGTAAACTGCAGGGAGCCGGGCATGTAAACACAGACCAGGGGATGGGAGGGCCCTGCCCGGGGGCTCCCGGCCCCCCGCTTTCCCAATGGACCAAACCCAGGGGATGAGGGGGGTGTCCACAAGCCCCAGCCCTCCCCGTGAAGCCGGGGAAGCAGCAGCATCCCCCCGGGAAGGGGGCTCTGGAGCGTGTACAAAAAGGAACGGAATCTCCCCCGGGAAGAGTCCTGTGCACCACGGAGCCCAGAGGGGACCGGGGCCGGGCAGGGGGGACCGGGGGGAGCGGGCCGGAGCCGGCGGGTGTTAGAGAAGAGACGAGGCTACGTTACATGGGGAGGGGGCTCGGGGGGTCCAGTCGAGTCGCGCATCCCGGGAATCCGAGCACTGAGATGGGTCAGGGAGGCTGCTGCTGCCTGCGGGGATACAGCCCTTGAGGACGGGATGGAGATGCATCCCTGCCCTGCTCCCCCTTTAGGGATCACAGCCCCATTATGATGGATGGGGGTCCCAGCTCTGAAGCCCATGGGGTTGCAGCCATGGCGTGGGGCCACCCAGCCCCATGACCACCAGCCCCGCACACACCTCACTTGATGAGGATCCCCGTGGGCCGGGCCTCGTCCTCGCTGGCGTTCCTCAGGTTCCTCTCCACTTCCTCTGAGGATCTGGGGGTAGAGCAGGGTGAGAGGCAGCCCATGGACCCCACCGTGGGCCATCAGCACCACGGGCACCGGTGACACCGTTCCCATCATACTCACGCCAGGAAATCCTTCACTTCCTCCACGGTGATGTCCCCGGTGGTGTCCAGCGGGGTCTCCATGCTGCTGTTGGGGGAGTCAATGGAGCTGGGCGAGAAGGCGGCCGGGTGCTCCTCAGGGGACCCTTTGGGGACATGGGGATGGGAGGCTTGGGGGGCAGCCAGGACATAGGGACATGGTGGGGTGCATGGCAGGGACATCATGGTGTGCACGGCGGGGACATCCTGGTGTGCAAGGTGGGGACATCCTGGTGTGCAAGGTGGGGACATCATGGTGTGCATGGCGGGGACATCATGGTGTGCAAGGCGGGGACATCATGGTGTGCATGGTGGGGACATCATGGTGTGCAAGGCGGGGACATCATGGTGTGCAAGGCGGGGACATCATGGTGTGCAAGGCGGGGACATCATGGTGTGCATGGTGGGGACATCATGGTGTGCACAGTGGGGACATCATGGTGTGCAAGGCGGGAACAGTGTCATCACTCACGGTCACTGTTGGTGGGGGAGTGTGGTCCCTCAGGGCTGCGCGGGACGTGGGTACCATTGGCTTGCGGCAGCTTCGGCGTTGCCATTGAGCTGTTGCTGGAAGGAAAGGCAGGGAGAAGTTACTGCGGGAGCTGGTGCTGTGGGATGAGGGTACAGGGACGCTGGGATACATCCTACCTGAGGCAGGAGGTGTCCTGGAGCCGGGCGACCTCCAGCCGGCACAGCGGCTCCGTCACGTTCCTGGCGCTCAGTGAGAAGCGCTCGAACTCGGATGGTGAAATCAGGTAGAAACCTGGAGCAGGGAACACCAAAGAGCCTCAGGAACACCCCCACGGGATGCAGGAGGAGACGGGGTCCCCCCTCCAACAGACATCGCTCACCCTGCCCGTGCTTGGTGAAGACGCAGGAGGCGATGCCGCTGATGTCCTCCTTACGGATGCAGCCGTAGTGGACCTGCGGCCGCAGGCTGGGCACGGTGAAGATGTGGATGTCGCCCAGGTTGGTGAGGCAGGCCAGGCAGTTCTCCAGGCGCTCCTCGGAGCTGGCGCTCGCCAGGCTCACCAGGGCCACCTTCCGCACCCGGCACCCTTCGTGCGCCGTCAGCTTGAACTTGGTCTTGGCGCTCACTTTGGGCAGGGTGAAGACCTGCGGGGTGAGAGGAGACAGGAGCCTGAGCAGCCTCCCACTGGGGAAGCCCTCAGCAAAGGGCAGCATCATCCCCTTGAAGGACAAGCATTGGGGTGCCCCAGGACCCGGTTGGTCACCTCCATCCCCATCCCTGCACCCGGAGCGATGGGGATACCCAGACAGGACACAGGACACGCTTTGGGTGGTGGTGCCCATGCTCACCTTGAACTGCTCCTCGGAGGAGATGAGCATGGAGTGGCTCCCCTGCATGTCAGGAGCCTTGGCCAGGTCCCTTGAGACCTCATAGGGCTCGGGCAGGGGGTTCCCCCTCCCGTCCAGCACCGCGATAGCCACCACGGGCGCACGGTGCATGAGCTGGATCTCCTTCCCCAGCACCGCTTCCACCGCCCGCTCCGAGAACTTCTCCTGCGACGGCACCTCCAGGGCGTAGGCGAACACCGAGCCCGAGTTGGTCCCTGCCCACATCGTGGGGCCATGGTGGGCAGCTGTGGGATGGGAGCAGCATCAGAGCCCCCTTCCCCATAGCCAGACCCACAGCTTGGGGGGGGGGGGTTCCAAGGCTGCGGGGCCCTCACCGTCTCGGAGGAAGGTGTCAGCGAAGTAAAGGCACCGCACGACCCCTGACAGGGAGTCATCGGCGGAGCGCGGCTCGATGCGGCGCTGCACCGGCGTCATCTCCACCTCGGGGGGCCCTGCCTGCTCCGCCAGCTGAGCATTGGCCTCTTGGACCTGCCGAGGGGATGCAGGCATCAGCCCCTGCCCCACGGGGATGCGGAGCATCCGTGGTGGTCCCCACTCCCTCCATACCCACCTTGCCGGAGGGGCTGCCGGTGCTGAGCCTCTTCTTGCCCGACACCCGGCTCTTGCGGATGCGGCGGAACGACTGCCGCAGGGACTTCTTGAGGGACTTCACGCGGGACAGGGGCCCCTCCATGGCCAAGGAGTCGTTGGGGTGCAGCGTACACCTGCGGGCACCGATGCTGCTCAGCACCCAAGACATGACCCTACGGGGGTCCCCAGCACCGTGATGCCCCCCCATACCTGGCCAGCACGGGGTTGCGCCGGTAATAGTCGAAGAGCCCGAAGCCGTGGCTGGTGCCGAAGGCCACGAGGTTCCACTCGGAGTGGAGGGTGACGGCGGTGACGGCGGCGGGGGGCACGCACTGCACCAGGACGCTGGGCTGGAACCCAGGGGCGAAGGGCAAGGGCCCGTTCCTTGGGGCCAGCCGGTCGTGGCCCTTCCAAGTGAAGCCCTCTCGGTCCTGCAGCAGGTCCACGGTGGCCACGCTCACGGCGTGCTCCGACTTCTCATCGCTCAGCTCCATCACCAGCACCTGCAGGGGACACACACGATGAACCCCCTGCCCCATGACAGCCACCCTGCTGCAAGGCAGGGGCTAAACCCCATGGGTAGGAGCCCTTCATGGGGGGCTGCAGGGTCTGTGCCCCCCCACAATGTTGGGGGGGGGGGTCAGACTCCACTCTGCCCTACCTGCCCCGCTGTCCCAGCCACCACCATCTTGGCCGTGTACTTGCACAGAGCAATCTTCTGCACCCCCAGGCGTGGGTCATCACTGTAGGGATCAAAGCAGCCCACCTATGGGAGGAAAGGAGGGAATGTGGGGCTGAACACCTTGATACCACTACGGGGCAGCCCCCAATGTCCCCCCCACCAGCTGCTGGGTACCGGCTGCAGTGCATGGGCTGCTCCAGGCATGATGCCTGGGACATGCCTGTCCCCACGTGTCCCCGCTCCCTGCACTGGGGCAGACCCACAAGGCAGGGCCCGTGGAACAAGCATCCCTTGTTGTCCCCATGGGCAGTCACACAGCAGCTGCGCCCCGAGATGAAGGGACACGTCCCCGGTGCGATGCCGGGATGGCTCCATCCTCTGTGCCTGTCTATGGCCTTGTGTGTCCCCGCACTGCGGTGCTGGGGGGGGGCAGAGGAGGGTGCTGGGGTGCCCACCTTGCGGAAGGGCGGCCACTCCTCCTCGCCCGCCTGGTTGAGGCTGTCGTTGTGCTCGCAGTCGGTCTGGAAGATGCTGGCGGTGCCCAGCTTGTAGAGGGGCTTCAGGGAGACCCCCGAAGCATCCCAGAACCGCACCGTGCCGTCCTCGTGCCTGGGTAAAGGCGGGGGGGCACGGGGAGGCCCCTGTTAGCGCAGGGCCCTGACATCTGCCTGCTAACAAGGGCTGCCTGTGTGCTGGCAGATGGGGGGGTAAGGGGGGGCAGAGGGTGACACACTCCTGCCCAGCCATCAGTGAGTGATGGGGCAGCTGAATGAGATGGAGCAGCGCAACCCATCCCATCCCCATCCCGTTCCCCCACTGCAGGAATAGGGTGAGGATGTGTCCCCCCCTCCCCTTCTCTCCTCTAGGGGCACGTTTGGGGTTTCCCAAGCCCCCCTCCCCACTGCCAGGCCACTCACCCCGTGAGGAGAAGCCCCCTTTGTGTAGGCTCCTGCGCCAGGTTCTTCCCCCCATCAATGGGCCAAGCCTGGAGGGAGAGATGGGAGGGACTGAACCCATCAGCCCATCCCGTGGGGCTCGGGCATCCCAGCATCCCCATCACTCACCGCAGAGGAGAGCCGGGGGCTCTGCTGCTCCCCGGCACTGATGATCCTCTCCCAGAGCTTGAGGGGCACGTTGGAGACGTGGCAGGAGCAGGTGATGGCAGAGGAGTGGAGCGGCGCCAGGTACGGGGCAGGGATGCTCGGCCAGCCCGGGGTCTGCAGGTCGATGGCCACCAGCTCTTCCTCCACCAGCACCACAAGGGCACGGGGGTTCTCAAAGCCTGGGGAGGGCACAGATGGCTGCTGCGAATGGAGATCCTCCCCCTCTCTGGCACCCACTCAAGGCCACCCCGTCAGGACCTACCTCCCTCGGCCACCTCGGGGCTCTGCACGGTGAAGAAGTCGATGACACGGGAGGTGAAGTCGAGCGTGGCCAGGGTCTGGCCCTGCAGCACGCTCACACAGTGCCGGTCGCCATAGCTGGCCCGCGGCATCCCCCCGCTGAAGATGATGAAGGGGTTCCTGGGTGGGATGAAGCAGCATCCGTCAGACCCTGCAGGACATCCTACCCGCATCCCCAGTGCCCATCACCAGCCCCAGGCTGTGCCACGGGGACGTACCCCGACTCGCAGGTCCGCCAGAGGATTTTGCTGATGGCTTTGCAAGGGAATGGACCTGAAATGAATCACTGAATCAGTGAGGCTGCAGAAAACCTTTCACATCATTGAATCCAACTGAGACCCCAGCACTGCCAAGGCCACCACTAACCCATGGCACTGAGGCCTCGTCTCCACGGGGTGTGAACACTTGCAGGGACGGTGCCTGCAGCCCTGCCCTGGGCAGCCTGTTCCAATGCCTGAGCACCCTTTGGGGCAGGAATTGTTCCTCAGCTCCATCTAAACCTGCCCTGGTGCAGCTTGAGGCCGGTTCCTCTTGTCCCATCCCTTGTTCCTTGGGAGCAGAGCCCAGCCCCTCCTGGCTCCATCCTCCTGTCAGGCACTTGTAGGGAGCGATCAGGTCCCCCCTGAGCCTTCTCTTCTCCACACTGAACCCCCCAGGTCCCTCAGCCCTTCCCCATCACACTGTGCTCCAGGCCCTGCACCAGCCCCGCTGCCCTTCTCTGGCCCCGCTCCAGCCCCTCAATGTCTCTCTGGTAGTGAGGGGCCCAGAGCTGAACACACAGGATTCGAGGTGCAGCCTCACCAGTGCCCAGCACAGGGGCACAATCACTGCCGTGGTCCTGCTGCCGCACTGGTGCTGATCCAGGCCAGGATGCTGGTGGTTCCTTGGCTGCCTGGGCACAAGCTGCCCGTGTTCAGCTGTCATTAACCAGCACACCCAGCTCCTTTTCCATGAGCAGTTTCCAACCACTCTTCCCCAGGCCTGCAGCATTGCCTGGGGTTGTTGTGACCAAGTGCAGGAGCCGGCACTTTGCCTTGTGGAACCTCATCCCATTGGCCACAACCCATGGATCCAGCCTGTCCAGATCCCTCTGCAGAGCCTCCTGCCCTCCAGCAGATAAAGATCCCAACCCTGAGCTGCAGCAGCAACACCAGGACAGGACCATCAGCCCCCAAACCCCCCTTAATCTCCCCTATTAACCCCATACCATAGGGGATGGTGGACATGACAGGCTGCTGGGTCTTCTGTCCGGCACCACTCACGGCCCACACCATGTACCCCCCATCACTGTGGGAGCTGACGATGCTCTTCCCGCTCTGCTCCCAAGCCAGGCTCTCCAACTGCTGCAGAGGCACATAAAGGATGCTCAGCACCCGGGATGGGGGCACACACACACAAGGCCATGCCCCCCTTAACCCCTTGCCACCTCCAGTACCTGGTTCCCAAGGAAGAGGTGCTGGACCACACGGGTGCTCTGCTCCCAGAGGACCACCAGCCCCCGGCTGTACCCGATGAGGAGCTGGCTGCTGTCGCGTGGATGCTCCTGGATGGACTCCACCGGTCCCAGCGCCTTCCCGCAGCGATACTCATCGGGAACACTGCATGGAGGGGACACAATGGGGGTCAGGGGGTGCTGGGGAGTGATGGGGAGGGGGTGCAGCGGGTGCAGGGCTCACCTCTGCAGGACCTCATCCGGGAAGAGGGTTTTGTCCTCCAGCAGCACCAGGGCGGGCAGGGAGAGGAAATACACTGCACCACCCTCGGTACCCAGGCAAGCCACCGCACAGGAGGACATGGGCAGGACCACTGTCACCCGGGTGATGCCAGGAGAGCACCTACAGGGAGGAATGGGGGGGGTTGTGTCAGCCCTATAATGGGGGAGCAGCAGAGAGACCCCAAACCTCCTCTTCCCCGGCGCCGCATCCCCATCAGCCCAGAAGGAGAGGGAGAACCTCAGCACTACAGCAATCAGAGCCGTTACCACCCCTGTGCCCTGCCAGCACCTATGAAAAGCTCAGGGCTGCGTTATCCCACTACAGCATCCCGGCTGGGATCAGAGGAGCATCCAGCAGATAAACCAGCACCACTGCGGGGACCTTGGGAGCTCCCACGCGCCATTCCCAGCCAGCAGCAGGATCATTCCCGACCGCAGCCCCATGGGGGAGCGACTGGAGACACCCCCCCCACACAAGCAAACACTCGGTGCTATCGGACCCTGGGCGTCCCGGGAGGCCGAAGCTGCGGGTCTCTTCCAGGTGGGAGCATCCATCCTTCTGGCACACCTCCCAGAGGTGCAGCGTGTTGTCATCCAGCAGGGACAGGAGCCAGCCCTTGGGGGGGGGACGACACGACAATGACAATGGGGTGGGATGGGGGACAAAGGGAGCTGCCCCCTGGGGACCCCTGGACACACACACACGCATCCCTACCTGGCCAGGGAGGAAGTGCAGCTGGGTGACAGTGGCCATCTCCTTGTGCAAGCCTGTCAGCTCCACGCCTGGCGCGCCATATCTGGGGGGGCCGTTAAAGCAACAACGAGGGTAGAGCCCCCCCTGCCCTAAATGAACCCACGGACCCCTAAATTCCACCCCCCCACACCACCGCTCTATCAGCAGTTTAGCCCCATGCCCCTGCAAAGAGCCCCAGGTCTGAGCATCCCTGATGATGGAGCCAGACTTGGTACCACCATAGAATCCCAGGGTTGGAATGGGCCATAAAGCTCATCCAGCTCCAAACCCTGCCACAGGCAGGGACACCTTCCACTAGAGCAGCTTGCTCCAAGCCCCTGTGTCCAACCTGGCCTTGAACACTGCCAGGGATGGGGCAGCCACAGCTTCTCTGGGCACCCTGTGCCAGCGCCTCAGCACCCTCACAGGGAAGAGCTGCCTTAGATCTAACTTGAATTCCCCCTGTTTAAGCTTAAACCCACCACCCCTTGCCCTGTCGCTCCAGTCTTCTGCATCCTCCCTCTCCGGCATCCAAACCATCCCTGCTTGGGATGCACCGGAACGCCTCCGACCGGAACGCCGCGGGTCAGGATGCGGCCGGCACGCGGCCGCCGTGGGTGTGCGAGGGCCAGGCCGGCTCCTGCCCTCCACCACTCCCTTGTTCCGGAGCAGAGGCGCCGGCAGCCCCGGCGCAGGGTGGGGATCGGCATGCGCTGGCACGGCCTCACTCACCAGACTGGTCCCGGCTCCTCTGCCGGCGACGCCGCTCAGCAGGAACCGGGGCAGGACCCGCACGGTGCTCCCCGGCCTCACCAGCATCCCATAGCCACGCTTTGCCCCATGCCGGTGTCACCGGGGCGTTGCACTGCTATGTCTTGGCATGCCGCAGGCAGAGGGGCATCGCTTCTTGCTGCCCCCCATTGCCCCCCGGCGCAAGGAACCAGCCCAGCGGCTCTGCCTGGACCAACAGGCAGGAGCTGTCTGGCAGCATCAAAGCATGTGGGGAGACCAAGCAGCACACACATAGGGCTCTGGATGCTACAAGGATAGGGGATGCCATCCTGGGGGCTTTCTCCATCCTAAATGGTGCCACGGGAGCACCGGTGACACCGGCTCACTGCAATGGGTGTCCAAGCCCCAGGAGATCCCCCAGGCAGTGGAAACCCCTTGTCTGCAGCTGGATCCACCCATCCCTGCTCGGGAAGCACCCATGGGTGCCCCCACTAACCAGTAGCACCAGTCAGGCCAGCTCCGGCTGCTGCCTCGCCTGGCCCCGGGAGCCTCCAGAAGCATCTTCCCTGCTCATCGCAGGGGGGCTGGATCAGACGATGACCATTGAAGGTCCCTTCCAACCCAAACCATTCCATGACCCTGGCACCAACCAGAGCGGGGCCGAGTGGTCACCGGTGGGAGAACCCCAAAACCACCCCACGGAGGACGCTCAGTGCACCGCAGCGCGTTCGCGATCCATGGAGGGGTTCAACACCACGGGGAGGGCTGGATCCAGCGCTCCAGAGCCAAGCATCCGAGCAGAGCACCCAGCGACATCGCGGCCGGGCTGGCACCGGCAGCACAAACCCCCCTTTCCCCACGCCATCTTTGTGCTGGGGGGGCAGCACCACAGCCGGGGGGCTGGGGAACGCAATGGGGGCTCCCCCCCCCCAGTGCTGACCCTGGTGCAGGCGCAGCCGCCCCCCCCCTCCCTGCACTCCCACCCCGCATTCCAGCGGCGCGGGGCCCCCGAGCGCGGCCGCATCCAGCCTGGGCCTGGCCGCCGGCCAGCGCCGCTCTGAGGCTCCTGCACGCCGCCGGCAACAAAGCCCGGCCGGGCCCCGCGTCCTCGTGTGCGTGTGCCCCCCCCCCCCGGACTGGGATCAGTGCCCATCACAGCCCCTCACCCCGGCGCCAGGCCGGCCAGAGGCCCCGCTGCCCGCTTGGATGGATGGGAGCCCGATGGGATAACAGCGGGATGGACCCCCCCAGAGCATGGGATGCCAGCCGGGATGCTGAGTGCCTCGGTTCCCACGGTGGTTTGGGCACCGGGGGGGGTGTCCTACAGTCACCCCCTCGCTGCCAGACCCAGCTGGAGGGATGGGTAAGCAGCACGGCCGTGTCTCCAATGGGATGGGAAGGTCTGGGGGGGTCCTTACCTCCTGCCCTCCGGGTGGGAAAAGGATACAGCTTCACAGCTCCAGCCTTGGTGCCGATGGCCATCACGCGCAGGACAGGGTCGTAGGCCAAGGCGCTGGGCTGGCTGGGGAAGCCGTGCTCCACTGTCTGCCGGGGGGGACGGGCAGGTTAGAGCCGGGACACCCACCCCAAACCCCCCCTCTTTCACCCCTATGGCTCTGACCCCACACCGGCCAGAGCTGCACCCCGGGATGGAGGGCCACGAGGATGCTGCCTCGTCAAGATGCCACCAATGCTGTCCCTGGGACATCGCTGCTCACCCAGTTCCCCCCTGACACCCCAAAACCCGGCCAAACCAAGGGCTTGCACCCACCGGCACTTTGGGCAAGGGTCCCCCACTCTAACCCCATACCCAAGGCATGGAAGCTGTAGGAGGAAGTGGGATCAAGCTCATCCCCACCACGACATCCCTGGGGGTCCATGGTGCCGGGCGGCAGAACCAGGCAAGCAAGACCCACCAGTGCCGGGGATGTCCCTGCCGGAGCCCTGTGCCCACAGGCACCTTCCCAAGGAAGTCCTGGCCATCCATGGCATGCCTGGGCACGCCGGCCTGGGAGGCGCCTGGCAATGGGGGGACACAGGGGACACCCTAAGGCGAGGGCATCGGTGGGGGGGAGGCAGCCCTGGGGGCAGCTTGGCTGAGCAGCGATGGGATGTGATGATAGGGAGGCCGCCGGAGCCAGCCTGGCCAGATCCTGACCTGCTCCCTTTGTCTGGGGCAGCTTTTCGCACCCGCTGGCACAGCCATCGTCACCTCCTGGCTCCCATTCCCCTCCACAGGGACACTTCTAGGAGCGTGGCAACATCCCTGCTCCATCCAGAGGGTCCCAGTGTGGATTGGGGGGGGGCGAGTTAGTGGATGCTTGTGGGTCTATGGGGCAGCCCCAGGCAGCGTCACCCCAAATCCCATAGGGATGCGCGCTGCGCCGGAGGGTGACGGCAGAGGCAGGGATGCTTTAGGCTGGACACCGCTATGACAACGACAGCAAAGCCCCACAGCGCTGCCCTCCCTGCATCCCCATCCCCATGGGGGACCCGCTGGCAGCCCCCCATCCACAGCCCTTCCTCCCAGCCGGCAGCGGGGCTGCATCCGGCAGCCTGTGCCGGCCCCGGCCAAGGCGCGCTCCCGGCCAAATCACAGCAGATCCCAGGACTGCTGGAGCTCGGGAGGAAAAACAACCGCTAATGGGAGGCAGGTGGGCAGCCGGCGGCCCCCGCGCTGGGCTGCATGGAGAGGGGCTGATCCCGGCCCCCCCCGCCATGTCCCGGTGGATGCAGACCCTATGGGGAGGCTGCTTGGGCGGGATGCGGATGTGGGATCATCCCCACTAAAACTGGGGGGCTCTGGACGGGGTGAGGTTTGTGTCCCGGCCGGACCTTCACCCGTAGCAGTGGGATTGGGGGGATAGGGATGTGTTGGGGTGGTGGGTGCTGCTCTGAACCCCCCATCGTGGCGCATCCCAACACATCCCAGCCCAGGGTGATCTGGGGGTGCCTCCACAGTCCCCACCAGGACTTTAGGGAAGCGTCCAATGCCAGGATGCTGCCAAAGGACGGATGGACACGGGCTGGGCTCAGCCAGGGGCTGCTGCTACCGTTGTGGTCCCAACACCACAGGGCTCCCGGGATGGGGTGCAAGGGAAAGGTCCGGCACCCAAGGGCTCTCAGGGTCCCCCCCGGGTGTTTGATGCCCCAACAGCAGGAAACCAAGTGGGGGCCAAGCTCTGGGCCTCGGGTATCCCCCCAGAGACACATCCTTGGGGTGCAAAGGGAGCCCCCGCGATCCCCACCACATCCCCTCCTGCTGACACAGGGCTCCAGCCCCCCGTACCCCACCCTTGGGCGGGGAGAGGGCCTGAACCCCCCCGCTGCAGCCGGGGATGCTCCGGGGCACCCCAAAACGCCGCTGCCAATGGGAGGAATCCATAGGGAAGGGGCAGGGGCTGGATACGGGGGTCGCATCCTTCTCCGGGGGCGGGAGGGGGACAACCCGTGGCGGGGGTTCCCGCTGCACCCCAAGGGAGTCGGGCACCCCGCAGCCATGCACCGGGGGGTCCCGGTACCCACCCCGGGGGTGCATCCCCCATTGCCTGCATCCCTACAGCGGGGGGCTCCCGTTGCGGTGCTCCCATCCCCGCGGGGGTGCACCCCGGTTCCCATGGGAGCGGGGTCTGCCCGCCCGCACCCCGCTCCCCCGGTAGCTCCCGGTGCTCCCGTAACCCCAACCCCCCCCCCCCCCCCCGTCCTTGCCTTTCCCCGCCCCACCGCCGCCGCAGCCCTCACCTTACTGAAGGCGAACAGGTCGTGCCGGATGCGGTCCCGGTGCGGGTCGGCACCCTGCCGCCGGAACCGAAACTTCATCATGGTGGAGCACGGTACCGGGAGGGGCGGGCGGGGCCGGTGAATCCCGCCGGGGGCCGGTACCGGAGGGGGATACGGGGGGGGCGGGGGGGGGTGTCCCGGTAACCGGTTATAAGGATCGGTCCCCGGCGGTTGATCCGGATCCCGGTCCCGATCCCGATCCCGGGTCCCCCGGTGCGCGCGCGCCGAGCCCCGGGGCAGGCACCGCCGCGGCGGGGCGGGGTACAAGGGGTTGATGGACAGGGGTCGCAACCAATCACCGCGCGTCTTCGCGGCGTGGGCCCGCCCACTGGCTTTACGCATGCGTTGGCGCGGGGGGTGATGGGAGTTGTAGTTCTTTGGCGGCGGCGCCCTCTACGGGTGCTTACTGCGTTGGTATTGGGTGGTTTTAAGCAAATTCCCACTTTTTCCTATAGGAAAATAGGGATGGGACAGGAAGGGCATTCCCAAAGTGTTTATC
This sequence comes from Psittacula echo, assembly GCF_963264785.1. Lineage (NCBI taxonomy): Eukaryota > Metazoa > Chordata > Aves > Psittaciformes > Psittacidae > Psittacula > Psittacula echo. The sequence continues at coordinate 2,747,819 of NC_137739.1, forward strand.
ATGGTCACAGGGCTCCTTGATCCACAGGGAGCCCTGGATCAGTGCCTTTAGCTATGGGGTCTTTGGCCAGCAGGATGCTGAGCATCCTGCTGGCCCCTGCTATTGATATCCATGCCCCATCACCATGATTGTCCCCAGCATGGCACAGTGAGGGGAGAACCGTGCCCTGCACCCCAGTTTGGGGTGAGTCAACCCAAGGCAGGGCAGGGCTTCCCCTCCCTGCTGACTAACATCGGTCCTGGGGTGATGCCACATCGGGGTGACACAGCTTTTGGGGTGGAAAATGGCCCGAGGGGAGGGTTGACCTGATGCCCTGGTGATGGGCTCATGGATGGATGGGTCTGATCCCGCTCACAGCCCCAAGGCTTGAAACCAAGTGATGGAAAGGACAGAGATCAGGCAGGAGCTCAGGAAGAGGAGGAGGAAGAGGATGAGCAGACCTCATCCAGCCATGCCAGCCCCTCTCTGGCTCCTCACATCCACCTCCACCTTCCTCTTGCAGGAGGAAGGCACAGGGCAGGGAGGACGAGGGGCTCCATGCAAGGATGAAGTACAGGGGATGCAGCCCCCAAGGGGTGCAGGGGATATTCGGGGACCAAGTACCATGGGAGCTGCAAGGGGACAGTGTCCATATCTGCTTCCCAGCCCGTGAGGTGGGAGAACAGGAGGAGGAAGAAAAGAAGGGAGGGAATGTGGGAGGAAGGAAAGGAGAGGAGGAAGAAAGGAGAGGATATAAAGAGGAAGGGAAGGCAAAAAAGGGAAGGAAAGGAGGGAAGAAAGGAAAAAAGGGAAGGAAAGGAGGGAAGGGAGAAGGAAAGAAGAGAGGGAAGAAGTGAAAGGGAAATGAAGGAGGGAAGGGGGGAGGAAGAAAGAAGGGAAGAAGGAAAGAGGAAAAGGAAGAAAAGGAGGGAAAGGAGAAGGAAAGAAAGGAGGGAAGAAGGACGGAGGAATGGAGGGAAGGAGGAAAAGGGAAAGGAAGGAAAGGAAGAAGGAAGGAAAAGAAGGAATAGGGAAGGAAGGCAGCAAGCCCCATCCCCACTTTCTAGGGCAGCACAGGAGGGACAGACTCCATTTGGCCGCCCCATCCCTGGGAGAGACGAAGACTCCCTTAATTTAGCAGCAGCTCCCACAGCCCCGTTCCTGCTGTCGGGAAGCAGGACACAGCTCCCATCCACCGGCCCCACCACAGAGCCCGAGCGATGCTTTCTGCTTTTATTCAATTAATGCAGCAATCTATACAAGGGAAAAAAAACCCCAAAGTAATAACCATGAAACGGTGAAATTCCAACCCCCACCAGCAAAGAACCGAATCCTTCCCAAGAAACCAACGGGAATCCCAACGATTCCCCCCCCTTTGTCAGCCTGTACAGAAAATAATCTCTGCCCCATTTACAGCGTTTCAGCCAGTACTTCTCGTATCCCAAATGTCTCAACTGTACAACTTTGATACAAACCCTGGCTTTTTCCTAGGAAAAGCTTCCGGAAAAAAAATATTGCCACTTTTCTTTTTTATTTCTTGTTATTTGTAACAAAAAAAAAAAAAGGGGGGGGAGGGAGGAATTAAATTCTTTAAGAAAAAAAAAGAGAAAACCCTAAAATTCAAAGTCAGAACTTGAAGCGTGGGCAGGGGTGGGAAAAGGAGCGGAGATGGGGAAAGGAAGCTGAGACGCTTCCCAACTGAGGATTTCTCCTTCCCGCTGGGAAAGGGATCACTTTGGGCCGGTAAAAGGCTTTCTGCTGCTGGTGGGGTCCAGACCTGGGTCATCCCCCCCCCCCAGTGCCCTCCTCAATGGGTTTTGATCCATGGGGTGAGTGCTGGTACCAACAGCTTCAAAGGGCAGAGCTCAGAGCGCTCATCCCAATGGATGGTGGCTCATGGTGGTGCTGGATGAACATCCCCATGAGTGATCCCTCGGGACGAGCCAAGCCTGTGGGAGTAACAGCTCTCTCCTAACATCTGGATGAGGGTTCAGCAAGTGTGGAACCAGATGTGGCAAGCTGGGCTCTGCCTGCAGCTCACCTCTTAGCGCCAGCAAACAGAGCTTCCTATGGACACAGAGCTCGCACCATGGATGGAAGAGCTTTAGTTCCATCCTGAGCCTTCAAGAGATACAGCTAACAGTGAGAGACCCCAATTCCTCCTGCTCCGTGCAGAACTGAGGGGATGGAACCCACCAAAGTAGGATGAATCCCACCAAAGCAGGGAGAGACCCCACTTAAGACAGTTCTCCTGGTCTGGGCTGTGGGTGTATGGGATCGTCACACTGAACATAGCCTTATTCCCAGATTCGGGATGAGCAGGTTACACCAATGACACACTGTGGGTGGATGGAGAGATGGGACTGCACGACCAGACTAAACAGATACAACAAAGCCAACGGGGTCAGGTCTGTGCATGAGTCTGGGGAGGACTTTTGACTCTAAATCAGAGCTCACCACACTCCATCCTCCACACCAGACCCACGGCACCAACCTGACCTGAAGCCCAACACAGCCGATGACAGAGAACAGGTACGGGCATCACCAGTATCAGAGCTACAGCTTTCCAGGTAGGTTGCACTTCGGGATCCAAACACCTGGATCCCCATGGAAATGTGTTTTGAATCAGGGATTCACTCTGCTGTTGTTCAGTGCAAAAGAGTTAAAAAACGATGTTATCTACACATATACATCTGTGTCTATAGAAAATGTCTGTACAAGAGGGGAAGGTGGCCTGCCCACACGCTGGGGACACCCAGGAGATGCTACAGGTCAGACTGGTTGTGTCCCATTCTCACTCCAAGGTGTCAAGCTCCAGCCAACCAGGTTGAAAACACATGAGAAGAGTGGCTGGAGTGGTGAGGAGCTCCTCTTGTCCCTCCAACCACGGCTGCCAGCTCAGACCCACTGCAGGGATGTGGGGCAGGGAGGAAGGAAAGAAGGGAGAGCTCCCAACCATGGCCTGCAGGAACAGCAGAACCAGGTGGGAGAGGATGGATACCTGCACAACACAGACTGCATGAGGTGATGGTACCAGGCGAGAGGATGCAAGTAAGGCTGAGGAGTAAGACCTCAGGATGTCTTGTTCAGCCTTCCGTGGAGACAAAGCCAACACCTCATCCCATGGGACTCTTGCTCTGGAAAGCAGCCCCGGAAAGCCAGGCTGCCTCCAGCTTTGAGCTGACACCAGGGTACAGCATCCCTACTGCAGAGGTAGGTGTAGAACTGGGAGCTGGTGGGGAAGAGCTGGTTGTGCAGAGCCTGGCAGTGAGCACTGCCACCATCAGCATCACCCACATCAGACCTGCCACCGAGGAAAGCACGGGGCACATCCAGGATGAATCCAGGAAGACAACTGGAAACAGGCATTGCAGGCATCCTGCTAGCAGGTCTCCAGCTCGCCGGAGATGTCTGCACCAGCCATGAGGAGGAGAAGGGATCGCTGCTCCCTGCATGTGGTTTTTCTATCAGGGGAATGCCAGGCTTTCCACAACAGTGGGTTTGTAGCCAAGAGCTGGCCTGGATTCTCTGCAGAAAGCTGGGAGGGTGAGGAACACCCCTTCAGATGCTAAACGTGGTCTGGAAATGGTGTTTTAAAGGGTTCAGAGGCAGCAGAAACACCAACTTTCAGATCTCCGGGCAGACAACACAGGTTCTGCGCCTCTACCTCCACATGGAGCCAACAGTGGAAACCAACCTGATAACAAGAGACAGGCAGTGAGAACCTCACCTATAACACTCCACAGATCAGCTCTGTGCTGCAGGTGACAGTCAGTTCCTTTGTACTAACATGACCACTAGATCCAGCCTGAGCAGCGACCCCAACAACAGGAGAGCGGCAGGAGCTACAGAAGTCAATGGGGAAGGCAAAGGACACCAAGACCCAGATGTCAGCAAAGAGCACGGCGAGGAGCAGCACTTGGCTTGGTGGGTTTTGACTGGGAGCCCCTCAAGACAGCAGCAAACAGGGTTTCAAAATATATGACATCTTTTATTGCCAAGCGTGCGGACCATGAAGTGTGAGAGGGACACGACATGAAGAGAAACTACAGCTGGGAGGAGGGCAAAGCAGCGGGGATTTAAAAAGAAGACTGCTCCTTACAACTGCCAACGCTTGGGTTCAAGGAATCAACCGGAGGAAGCCTCTTAAAGGTATGGTTCTAAAGATGCTGTTGGGCCCCAAAGCTTTGGGAACACACTGAGGCTTTGGTCTGGGCTAACGCAAGCCGGGAGGGAGAGGAGGAAGGCAGCAATCTAACACTAACGCCATGGGGCCCAGCGCCTGGGTCTTCCCTGTAGCAAGCAGAAAACTCCCTGCCCAAGGAATACAGGCAGGAATAAAGCCAGGAGGAGGCGGGCAACCACTGCTGAATGCACTGAACTGAGGCCAAGCTTAGACCCTTGCAGTGTCCCCGCTCCCAGAGCCAGCCTTGGAGGGGACACTCTGCAGCAGAGCTGCCCGAGGCCATGGCAGTGCCTGTTCCTGCTCCATCAGAGCGCATCCCTTGGGACGGGATGCTGCATCACCTCAATTCTCTCCACCTAAAGGGGCAGGGGGATGAAAGCCAGTCCCCCAGGCATGGAGAACAGTGCTTCTCAGGGGGTCCCAAGGCAAGCATCCTTCACAAGCACAGCAACTCTCCTATTCCTCTTTGCTATCCCCAGCTCTGGGAAGCAGCATGTACTCAATGTGATCACTCACTCAGCAGTCCCAGGGCTCCAATATGGACCTGGGGCCAGCCTCACGGAAGCCAGCCACGTTTCCTTCTTCCTCAAGCAAAACACACTCCTCATCAGACCAGCACTGAGAAACCAGAGCTCAAGTACATTCCTCTCGGAGAGGGCAGCACAGGGAACTGTGCAAGCCCACACTGGCTTGGGAAAAGGGACTGGAAAGGAAACCTATGTTAAAACTGGTACTAAAGTGCAACAAAAAATGTCCTAAACCCTTTGAAATCAACCGCAATTAAGAGGGGTCTGCAAAGCTTCAAACTTCCAGTTACTGCAGGGCATCCTTAAAACAAACCCAACAACAACCAGGTCAGAGCAGACCAAGGAGCCCTTCGGTGAAGCACATCCGAGGCCACCGCAGCGAGTTTCAGCTCCTGGGGTCGAACGTTACATTTAGACCACGTGGAAAGGAGGAAAGTTAAAGCAAAAAAAAAGAAACAACCCCCCCCCAAATACAATTCCTGAATCCTGCACAACGAAACGGGGAAACTTTTTTGGTGTTTTCAAAAGAAATCCCAACAGACAGCCTGCCATCACTTTATCTGTTTCCTAAGGGAAGAGATGCCCGTTTGACCCCATGACTCAGGGCACCGTGTGCACTGGACATGTTCCCATCCTTCCGTATGTCTCAGCATTCCTCCATTCATCAAAGCAAATCGCTAGGATCCTTCCTGTTTACTCTTCAGCCTGAAAGGAAAAACCAAAACTGAAGCTAGATGGAAGAGAGCCAGAGGGAAGAGAGAGTTTTCACAGACTGGAGGCCAATCAGCTCCCCTATGAGCCTGGAAAGTGCAATCCTCAGTGTCGCCTCATCTTAACTTTCCTGGCTGGGCTTCCATCCTCCTCTTCCTCGTCACAGTCCTCCGTGTACTCGTAAGACCTTCGCCAATAGTTCTCGGAGCTGAAGTTGCTCCTTCTCCTATGTTTTGGTAAGAGGACCGAGCGCCTGTTCTCCTCTTTATCCATTTCTAGAATCCGTGGCCTATGGAAAAAGGGGAAGAAGGGAGCGTGAGCACATCCATGGCGGGATTTCAGCATTCCCTGTGTAGTTTTGCATACTTTGGGTGCTATGACTGACTGTTTCCACATCGCTTTGCCAGTCCTGGGCACTGAGCAGAGCAGGAACAGATCACCACCTTGCACCTCTCACAGGGAAGCTGGGAATTGTGCTTTCGATGATGCACATTTTTCCCCTTCCCAGAGCAAGTTTTGGTCCTTACCTCCATGGAACACTTCCAAACAGCCCAGGCACCTCTTTTTAAGTGCAGCTTGTGGCTTCAATAAACATCCCTTGGGAAAAAGGCTCTGTCTCTCCTATAGGAGAACTCGCAGCACAGAGCTGGGTTCCTTTTTAAGCTGCTGGGGTGCTTGTGGTGCAGGATCAAACCCCAGCTCTGAGCTCCTTTGTCCTCTCAAACATCAGCACAGGGCAACTGTTATTTCTACAAAGCTGCCTGTGCTCTTGTCTGTGATTGCTTTGGAGCAGGACAGTGCTGGTGGGCTGCACACACCACTTATTGTATCCTAGGTGGCAACTCTGAGTTCCACAAAGAGATACCATTACATGATATCTATGCTGGTTACCTATGTTATACTTGGGGGTCTGAGGCCAAAGGAAGAGAAAAACAGGTTTTTGATACCCATCAATCTGCTGCAGGACTCTATGCACCACACCCCCATCAGGTCATAGAATGGTTTGGGGTGAAGGGACCTTAAAGCTCATCCAGCTCCAACCCCCTGCCATGGGCAGGGACACCTTCCACTAGAGCAGCTTGCTCCAAGACCCTGTGTCCAACCTGGCCTTGAACACTGCCAGGGATGGGGCAGCCACAGCTTCTCCGCTCACAGCAGGCTGCAGAGCAGCTCTGTGAGATGCACAGATTTGTTCTGCATGAACGCTTCTCTAATCACACACCAGCCCACTGCGTGCTCAGAGCTCTCATCTGCAGGCTTCTCTTCTTGCTGTTCCTCCCCAGTCAGGCAGAGTCCAGGTGAACGAACACTGCTCATAAACACACCATCCCCACCCATCTCCCTCCAGGACAGGTTGAAACACGGTCTGGGAACGTGCAGCCAAGCCCCAGGCCCAAACCATGGTTTTCATATGACATGCAGACAACACTGCATGGTCCTCAGGAGCACCTGGAATTGGGGAATAGCAGGAATATCCCTCAAGGCTACCGGTACGTTCACACAGAGCAAGGTGGTGTTTGAGGGAAGCTTTGCTGCAGAGCTCAGGCTGCGTGAAACCTCAGCAAGGAGCTCTCCTGAAGGTCAGGCTCACACATTCACACAGTCTGGTTACACACACGTGCAGCTGGGGAACCAAAACAGGTCTGAGAAGCTTCCCAAGACGACCTTCACCTTTCCCAGATAGCAAACCCTCCCTTCTCTCCCTCCCAAGATTGCTCTCATAATACAGTCTAACGCAGCTGCACAGGTTGCTTGGCAATAGAGGTCAAAAATAATTAGCTGCAGGGAAACTATTGTTTGGAATGACTGCATTATCAGGAGCCAGCCAAATCTATTGCTTCTTCATTATGCCACTCACAGGATAAACAATGTAAGCTGCTTACAGCCAGAGCTTAGCCTCCACAAGCCTAGGAGGAACGTGTGTTCTGATAAAGCACATCTGTACGCTACTGAAAGCACCTGGGAAGTGCAAAGTAGGGTGCTTTTAAGTGCATTCTGCAGCCTCTCGTATCTGGCACCGGGACAGACACGCACAGCCCTAGGGATCCAAAACATGGCTTTTAGAAGAGACGATCCTACCTGTGAGCAGCATCAGGATCTGCTTTGCGATGGGACCGCTTTGGTTTCAGGATCTGGTCCCGGTTGCTTCCTGAGTTATAACCCGGTGGCAACACAGAGCTACTCAGGGATTTTGTTTCCAGTCGAGGTGCATCTAGTCTTGTTCTGCAAATAAAGGGAAGAGAATATGAAAGGAGCTTCTACAGAACCATGAGTGTGCTGCAGCAGATATCAGCCCTAGATGTGCTGAAACCACCTTCAGTCCCAGCCACACAGCTCAGGAAGAGGGTCAGCACTATTTACACCCAACAGCAGAACAAGCTGTAGCTTTCTGGCACTTGAACCTTCAGCTTTAACCTTTGCTGCCTTGGTTAGAGGGATACGTGAGGGGAATACCAATGGTGCTGGGCTCACCGGAATACCAGTTATGGGATAGAGGCACTGGTGCACTTGTGAAATCCTATGTAATCACAGTGACTGGTTGGTAACTCACAGCTCCTGTTAAGCCACCTGTGAAATTCATCATCACCTACATCAGTAATAACTGCTTCCAAGTGGAAACTCCCTCCTACCTGGAGTTCTCATGGGGTCAGGCGTTTCTCAGCTTGACTAAGAGGTGTAAAGAGTTGAAGTACGAGTCAGGAGAAGGCCTGGCCAAGAGAAGCTGCACCCACATCCCTTCCAGCAGCACAGCACACGCTCAAGCTGCACCAGAGAGCAAGCACAGCTCGTCCCAAAGCAGAGCTGCTGCTGGATCGGACGCTGCTGTAGCCATGCACACGGGGAGGGAGGCAGCAGGAATGAACACTTGGTGCAGTTTATCACAGCTCTATCACAGTCTCCAAGCACAGCACAGTTACCATCTCAACTTCGGAGCTCTGCTAAAACACAGACTGAAGGCTAAGAATGGGCAAAACACACTCCGAGGTGGTGCTGGCACTCCAGAATGCCACCTCCAGGAGGATGCAAGCACATTCCCAGAAGGCACGGCACCCTGATCCTGTTGTTGCAGCTTGTCTCCCTCCTTTGGCTGAGACGTGAATACGTAAGGGGGTTGGGTGATACAAAGAGAATTCCTACTTGCTCTCTAGTGCTGAACTTCAGCACCTGAGGGAGGTTTCCACAGAAGAATCCCAACCTAAAATCCCATTAGGAAGTACAGGCAGTTGCCAAACTTCCTCTCTGCTACTGTAAGAGCCTCTTCAGTTAAGCAGGGTGATGCCATGCTGGCAGTTGTGAAACTGAGCAGAGCAGCCCTGCGCCATCCAGCATGCCAGAAACAAGGAACACCTCCACAGGCAGCTGCCTGCTCTAGTCCACACCACCACCACCCTGAGCTGTTCCCAGCTCCAGGACTGGACCCAGCCCAGGTAGAACACCAAAGGCATTGTGGATCCTGCTCTGAACAAGTTCTGTGGTTTAAATACCTCTCAAATACAACAACTACAGGCCTGCAATTAAACCAAACCACCAAGTGTACTGCAAGGGCACAGGAACAGCAGCCACGCTCGCTCTGTCCACAGAGCAACGCAGCTACGAGCTGCAGAAGCAAGACACAAAAATGGAGAGCAAACCACCTACCAAAGTCCAAGTTAAATAGACTCACTGTGATGTAACTGCTTACACAGGGCAGCATAAGCCCTCCCAGATGACTTTCAAGACCCATTTCAACAGGTCTCATTTCCATCCTACCTCCCACATTACCTCCTTGAGCATCTCAGGAAAGAGCACCGTTCCTCCCCACTCCAGCCTCCTGCTCCAAAAGCTTCCAAACCTTGCTGGTTCCCCGCAGTCCTGCACTCCAGCACGCAGGAAACACTGTAAATATCATCACTGTACAGCACTGAAGTGTTTATGACCTACTTGGTAACCACACGGCTCCTGAGCATCCTGCTAAACCCAGCCACTGCTCCAGCTTCCACAGCTTCATTCTGCCACTGCCAGCACAAACCATCTCTGGATCCATACACTCCAAGTATAGGCAAGAGCAGATCCAGATGTCTGGGACCCAGCAGGCTCTGGCAGCCTAATCAGAGCCAAATATCCCAGCTTCAGTGAAGCTTATGCTGCCCTACACCCCAACTGATCTGATCCCGCTGGATAACTCCGGGTTGGTCCTTACCACGAAGATGAGGAAGAGGAGTTTTATGTCAGCTGCTCCCAAGCCTTCCATGCTAGCAGGCTACCAATGGAAGCAGCTGTTTTCCTGCTTGCGTAACACACTATTTGAGACTGCCCAAAGTCGCATGATCCAGGAGTGGGGAATGGCATTTGCTGCAGGAATACATGCCGCGGGGATGCGAGTGCAGAGGAAGGTCACCGCAGCCCTGCTGTGCGTGCACACATGCACGAGATGCGCCGTCGCGAGGGAGAAGCAGCAATTAATAAGCTCTATTTAGCAGCCATCAGAGTGCACCCTTTGGCAACCAGGCAATTGCCATGTAAACATCAGGGCTGCTGAACTCTATGGAGATTACACATCAAGAATTATCAGGAGGTTCCCACTTTGCTCAAGAGAGAAAAGCCTGGTGCGGTTTCATTCAGCCTCCCATTGCTGTCTGCGTGTGACCAGGCACACACTTCTGCTTTAACACTAAGCAAATCAGGGCCCTGAAAGGAGGGGAAGACAGCAGGACCCAGTGCTACAGGATGGCTAAGCAAAACCAGCCAATACACTCTGCTAGGAGCTAACAGCTTTGTCTCTTCAGCAGCCATGTACCAGGTCAGCTGGGTGCTTCTCTGCAGCTACGTGTTCACCCAGTTGCACATTGAGGGCATTCAGGCAAGACTGAAACAACTCGACACCCTCAGCTTACAGAGCATGGCAAAACCAAGAGGAAGAGCCAGTTTAAACAACTGTGCTGGGTATCTGCATCATTTGGGCAGCTTTAGCTGATTTAGCCAAGTCTTTCTGAGGGAACTGCTCCACAGCCTAATATAGAAGCTTCTCTTCTGTATCCCAAAGCCCAACTGCTAGATTTGAGATGCCTTCTATTGGTGTTTGTCAGTACAGAAGCTTCTCTTCTGTATCCCAAAGCCCAACTACTAGACTTGAGATGCCTTCCAGTGGTGTTTATCAGCACTCACACTGCTTGTCACTGGCTAGAGCAACCAACGACACGAATGCAACAGCCTTTTAGTTCTTATCACAACCCTTAAACCCCATGTGGCAATAACCAGCTATGGAGTGGTTTGGCTCTAATCTGTCTTTCATCCCACACTATCACCTGCCGCATCTCATCCTGCCTCCCTGGGTCTGGGCTCATTTTGCCTGGTTAATGCCTCAGGGCTGCTGTTTTCCTTGCCTTCATTTCATGGTCTCTCTAACCAGATGTCCAACTTCACTGCACTGGCTTTGGGCCATACCTTCACAACAGTGCCAAACTTGTTCTGAAACCAACTACGCCATCCAAAAGCTCAGCAAGTCTGAATCTAGACCGCTTGCCTGCTAGCCTTATGCTAGCCTGGGCAACTGCAGCCCTGCCACCAATGCCCATGCTTTCAGTTGGGTTTACAGGACTCAAATCGTGTGTTTTCACTTGCAGAGAGATTTCCTGACAGCAGAATTACTGCTAACACCTTCTAGGGCACAATCAGCATGGGTGGCAGTCACATTTTTCCATCTCCTAGGAGAAGGAACTGACGAGAGAGGACATTTCTGGGCACAAAAGAAGGTTAAACTGAGGGAGTTTGGGATAGGGTTGGCTTATTTTTTCCTCCATTTTCTTAGAGACTTTAGGAACAAGCACTGGTTGATGAAATGCCATCAAGGCAGTGTATCTTCTAAACAGCTTCCAGCGCCTGGCTTCCCACCAGCGACTTGAAGGACAGGCTCTGTAAAGTGATCACTGAATTCACTGCATCCATTTCCCTTCACAGCCAGTGTTATCCTCTCCCTCTCCAGGAAACAAAAGCCATGCTACCAAGAAAACTTTATCTGCTTTAGAGCTGACTCCTCATCGTTAGCATCAACTCCAAAGGACCACGCAGGTAACTCACAGATGTGGGTATCGTATGATCAGACACCTGAATACATGGCCCCAAACAAGAGTTTGAAACCCTAGCTGTTTGCAGCTAGGCAAGCAATGAAAGCCAGGTGTTGGGACACAAACAGTGCTTGCAAACCCAGGCATTACAATGAAGCACTGCTGCACAGAGCCAAGAAGGGATTAACCCTGCAGAAACAAGTTCCACCTACTTCCACCATGGGTATGGCATCAGTGAGTATGAGAGTGACAGCTAATCAAGATGGACAATCAAGCGAGCAAATTAACAAGTAAGGCAGTTTTAAAGTGTTTCTTTAAAGCACATCACACCACATGCAAGTTTATCTCAAGTGTCCAGAGGGCTTCAACACTTACTTTCGAAGGATGATGACGGCTCTTCTCTCCTTGATGTCCTGTGGTCGGATACAGTGTGTGATTTCATCAGCTGCATAGCCACTGGCAACAAAAACAGAAAGCCACTGTGAGAAAACGACAGACAGAAAGCAGCCTCAACACCTCAGTCTGGTCAATCATTCCCTAACTTCCAGCAGGAATTCCTCCTCCAAACACCGTTCTCCCTGGCACACAGGAGTTAAGACTTCAAAGAAGGAAGAAACTTCAAAAAAGAAGGTTGTTTTGGGGTTTTTTACTCAATTTTTTAGTGTATACGAAAGGAAACAGCCACCTGCCACAACAGTGTGCAATAAGACACGTAGGAAATGAGTGTATGGAGTGCAAATTCAGCCAATTCAAGGAGCAAAACTCAGTACACTGCTCCAAATGCGTGCCCCCATGGAAACCCACCTTTCATGGCTGAGATGTGCAGCACACCCAGACATGAATGCGTCCTGATTTGTTAGTCAAAGAAGGGGTCAAGTCTCTCACCCCCATCACCTGGACACAGACGCTGCCATCTCAGCACCCTCATCCTCCCTGATGCAGCACAACCTCAGCCACGACACAAACATCACCCCCCAGTACTGCCCAAGCCCAACACAAGGCACATGGGGTTACCTTTACATCCAGACCTGCAAATAGAGCTGCACCCCCAAAATCTCCCTGCCACAGGGTGAGACAGAGACCCGGGCTGAGGGATCAAGCAGCTACATGGCCACACAGCAGCTGTACTCAGTGTTTTGCTCCTGCAGGAGCACATCTCATCACTCCCATGGACGCTAACAAGAGGTGGGCCTGCCCTCTACCTGCTGCTTGGAGTGTCTGCTCACAACAGAGCCTTCTAGAGCGCAGGATGGGTTAAAGACAAGTTAAACACCTTCAGAACCTCCTGAAAGAGCTGAGCAGCACAGGAATACCTCTGAAAAGCACAGGAATACCTCTGAAAAGCAAAGGAACACCTCTGAAAAGCAAAGGAATACCTTTGGAGGGATTTGGGTGAAGGCTGCTGAAGCCACACAAAGGTAGCACAACCCCACGCTGGTTTAATCTGAAGCAGAAGCCACAGAGCCCACCATCCCCATGAGGCTTCACCATGAAGGGGCTGCTACACTGGCTCAGCAGCTTCCAGGTTATCCAGCACAGATCACACACAAGCCAGGACAGGACCAGGTTTGCTTTATCTGGTTAGATAACCCACCCACTCAGTGTGAAACACACCTCGAGGACAGATTTACTGCTTTGAGAAGGGAGTTAAAAGTCTAAGAGCTGATCTGTTAATACAGGGGTTGATGTCCATTCCCCCCCTCCATCCTCTGAGGCACTGCAGAGGACAGCAGCATTATGAGAAGGGGTTTATAATGATGCTCTATTATGTTCCAGGAACCTCTGCGTCAAGCTCCAGTGAATTCATTAATATCACCCATGTTAACACTCAACCCGGTGCATCCGCGGTGACACCATGAACATCAGGAAAAGGTCTATTCCAGCCCTGTGCTTTCCATTAGGAAATGTCAGCAAGGTTGCACAGGCAAAACCAGGCAGAGAAATGGAAGAAAAAGCTTATTTGGTTCTATCACACTTGTGTGGCAGCAGGAGCTTCTCACCCTCTGCCTAGCCTTGCTGCATCCTGATGATGCGTCAAGGGACAGACATGGGACGAAACACCTGTAACGACATTGAGGGTCTACCCAGACATTTCTCACCCAGAGAAGAAACCCAAAGCACGAAGGAAGAGACAATTTGGGAAGGAAAACCCTAAACTTCTATTCATGAGAACACCCAAGCATCAAGTCTCCAGCCTAAAGCGCTTTCCAGAAGAACATGGGGAGGTGCAGGTGCCATCCACACACTCCCCCAGCTCACACCCCAGCTCCTCACCAACCTGTCACATCTCACACCCCCAGCTCCTGCCTTTTCCAGTCCAGAAGAGCTGCTGCTGAGCCACAACACAACTGATTCACACGGAGATGAAAGCAGGGGGTTCTGTACAAACATCACCCGAAAGGAGGCCCTGGAGCTCTGCACCTAATGAGATGTGTTTCCAGGGGCTGAGGACAGGCAGGGGGACCTCACACACTAGCCCATCACAGGGCTGAGCAGGTCAGGGCTTTACTTGTGGTTCAGGAAAGCTGCTGCCACAAACCATGGCTGTGGCACCAACCAGCTCAAGCAGAGCTTGAACACATCTATTTATCGCCTCACCACTGGCACACACAGAACTTCCTCTGCACCGACAGCTTGTCCTGAGGGATCAGACTTTTCTGGGAAAAGCATCTAATCCAGGCAGTTATGGAGAGATTCCTGTGGCTGGGAAGAAAGCGGGTTCATCCTCAGACTGCAACCAGCTCTGGTTACGCTACCCTGAGACAACAGGAGACACAAACATTACGTTGCCACTGCTCTTACAACACAGAGCACTTCCCAGCTGCAGAAGAGAAGCCTATACATCATACAAGCTCTGCAACACCACACCCCCCCCGGTTCAATTCCTTTTATCCAGCCTAAGCATTTGTCAAAGCACGTGTTCCCCAGATGAACAGGCAAATTCCTCCATCTCCTCCCCGCTGCTTCCATCAATCGACGCTTATCAAATTATAGGTAGAAAAAGAAAACCCACAAACAAGGTCCAGACAGCTGATGGGCCACAGGACTGAAACCCCACTTAACTCTGCCTGAGAGAGCAGCACAGAGAGAGGAGCTCCTGCCACCTCCTTTTAGCCTGGCTGGCAGCGGGACAAACCTGAAGGAGCATCCCCTTCCTGGTGCTGTGAGACAACAGAGACTGGAGGAGGTTGTCTTCTATAAACCAAAACCAACAAGGAGGAGGTCACCTTCTCCTTTAAGTCAAGCCTACAAGCGCCAATCTTCACCAAGGATGTGAAAAGAGAGGAAGAAGTGCTTTGCTCCAAGAGCAAAGGGCTCATTAGCAGGTTGTGAAGTGGCTCAGCCTTTGTCCTTCTAGCAAAGGTGCTCAGCCCAAGCAGGAGAATCTTGCTTCCACCTTTTAAACACAAAGCTCTTGTTGGAGATATGAATGCTCTCCAGTGAGTTTGGGGCAGGTTCAGTGCTTGCAAACACCACAGGGTGAGCAAATAGAGCCAAGGGAGGGATATGGGGAAAGCCCCTCTGCATCCTCCCAGCTGGGTAGATGGAGGACAGCTTGGAACAGGCGGGAACAGGACAGACATGACCCAGGGACAGCCTGAGATCGATGTGAGGGCACAGAGAAGAGATCCAACAGCTTTCTTTAGATCCTCACGGCTTCCACACGGTAACCAAAGCCATGTGGCTGCACTGCTGGCAGCAGCCACTGCCCCAGCAGCACTGGAATCACAGACATTACAAGCATGCCATTTCTATCTGCGCCGTTTCCCTATCTCCAGGGCAACTGCCTTCAGGAACTGTTTACTGAGAGGAGAACAAGCCAAGTTTGGGGAGTTGACTTTAACACGAGCAAGGGCTGGATTTGGGATACAGACCCCTGAGAGCCCACCGAGGGTCTGTGTCTCTCCCTAAATTGCCAGGGTTAGAAGGAAAGAGAGGAATCGAGGAACTCACATCCAGCCAGGATCATATCATCACCGAACAATCACTTTGGCAGAATCTCTCTTAAGTGAGTGCTAAGTATCTGCTAACTGCAGTACCAAAATTGAAACAATCCCTGTTTTAAAGGCTATTATTCGCTGGAGAGCAGAACATCTAACCCGGATTAAGCTAGGGAATAAATGCCTGCGGTGGGGCAGAAAGCAACCCTTCTGTTTGGTTTGATCTGTACCATTGCTTCAGTTAATAAACTGATTACAGCACCCCGGTGACCTGGCCAACAACCCAAACACACAGGCCTGGGAGACACCCTCTCCAATCCCGGAGCCCTGAGTCAGCTGCCTCTTCCCGGAAGTTACAGAGGGAAAAGTGAGGATACGGGACAAGAAAACATCAGTTCCTGGTCCTGGAGCAGAGCAAAGCACCTCTCCTGCTCCACTGCAAGTCCTGATCCTGCTTTGGATGTAAAGCCAGGAGTTTTCCTAGTGGCTTTGCCTGCAAGACTCCAGAGTGACCCTGCATTAACAGCTCTGCCGGCGTGCTTCTAAGCAAGGAAACACTCTCCCTGTCCTTAGCAAAAGACCTCTGGCTCTGAAAGGAAGGACAAGTATTTTCTCCAGGCCTGCCAGGGAATGGCAGCACAAGGGTTCACCTCACCAGCAGGAAAACGAGGGTGGAAACGTCCTCAGCGCCATTCCCGCTTCCCTCCCTAATCCACACAAGTTACCTAACGCCACGGGTACACCATGGATTAGTTCATGTTAGTGCAGCTTCTCCAAGAGGGAAGCGATGCAAGATCTCAGCATTTATTATTGATGCCCCAGTCAGCGGGTGAGGCTGTGTGGATGTGGGGGGAAGAATTCCTTCCCGAACCCTGCGGCGATCACTTTACAAGCCAATGGAAGGGATTGTGTTACTGCTTGGGAGCCCTGAAAACCTGCCTGGACCTTCACCAACCCCAAACCTAAAACCTCAAATGGGGATACCATTGGTAGCCCTGCACTGCTGGCAGAGGCCAGCTGATCCCTGCTCCTGGCAGGGAGCACTCTGACCTTCAGGGACATGAGGGGTTGGTGCTCACGGAGTTAAGCAGCTCCAGTGCTGGGTTTAAGACACAATTCCTAAGACCAGGACACCAGTGGGTCTGTATGTACCAGCTCCACACAGTCCTGCCTGTCCCTATCCCTTTACCTGCCTGCCCAGCACAGTTTCCCAGTGTCAATCCCAGCTTTACCACCAACTGGCTGCATGACCTTGGGCAGGTCATTTCGCCTCCACAGCTCTTCCTTTGCTTGCATGAACGCACAATAAAACCCCTCCATGTGCCCGTGACCCGCCGCGCTTCCAAGCAACGGTTCCACAGGGTTCTCCCATCTCCCCATTGGCATCAGGCAGGAGAGGGTTCAGTATTCCCAGTTTAGGGACTGGGAGGACGAGGCCATTCACACCTCCTCCTCTCCACGCTTAAGGTCAGGTCGGGAAGGCATGGCCGAGCTAAGAATAGACCCAGCAGCCCCATCCCAACCAGCTGCTCCGCTCTGACCGCTCATGGGCAGAGGATCCATTTTGTGTCTCGATGTGTTATTTTAACCACTGACAGGCAAAGCCCAGCTCCAAAAGTGGCCTCACTCCCAGCAGGACTCACCTCAAACCTTGCGGAGAGGGCACCCTCCATCCCTAAAACCCCCATCCCTTCCAAACCCTTCCTATACCCCTTCCAGCAAGACCCCGCATGCTTTCAGGCGAGTGAGATCAAGCCCGAGCCGTGCATCCGCGTGCCTCACGATGAGCATTACACAACCGAGCCCCCAGCATGTTAACGGGAGGCCTTGAGGGTGGGTTACCTGAGCACCGTGACGCTTCCCCTCTTGACAGGCAGGAAGAGAACGGGCTCTGAGACCCGGATGGGTTTAAACTGGAATTTACACCCGAAGCAAAGCGCCGAGTCGCTGAAGAAGGAGACGGAGACGATGGGCCTCTCAAAGATATGGATGGGGTCCACGTGGGAGACAATGCATCCCCCGGGCTGGTAGTCGTTGATGACGGCACTGTTCACAAAGCCCTCGGGAATCACCCGGTGCTCCACCAGCTTCCTGATCACCAGGTCGTGCACCCACTCAGGGATAGCATCCACCTCTCCCCTCGGATACAGGCGCTCCTGCCCGGGGCCTCGTCTCTGCAGCTGAGACCCATAGGTATAACCCTCCCCGAAGAAATACTTGTTCCGCAGCGGGGCCCGATCCACCGTGTGCTCCTTATAGAGCCCCTTCTCGGCCCGGGACACCACGTCCTCGATGCGAGCTTCGATCTTGGCGCACTCTTCGGCGCTGAAGAGACGAAGCTGGCGGATGCCGCTCTTCACTTTCCGAGCTTCTTCTTCCTCCTTCTGCTCCTCGTAGTCGCTGGGCTCGGAGCCGGAATCCTCCTGGTGCCGCCGCTTGCGATCGTAAAGAGGGGGTTCGGGGGGTTCCCGTGCGAGACCGCCGCCGCCGCCGCTCCCTTTGTGGCCGTCCCGGTAGGGCATCATGGACTTGAGCTTCTCCCGCAGGTCCGTGTAGCCGGTGCCGGCCATAGTGCGTCCGCAGCCCCCGCCTCTATCGATCCCGGCGCTGCAGGCGGCGGCGGGCGGCGGCGGGGGACGCGCAGCTGCTATTCATGGCATCCGCCGCCCTGCGGGAAGAGCCCCGGAGGGACAGGGAGGTGAGGACCGGGGGAGGTGAGAAACGGGACCCCCCGCCATATCGCGACTTGTTCCACACACACCCCCCCCAACACCGGGATACGGGACCCGGCTCCCGCCCTCCCACCGCGACGGGGTAGGGGGGGAAGGACGGGAGGCCCGAGCGGACGCCACACTCACGGCTCGGCCCGGGGCTGGCGCGGACAATGCTGCCGGTACCGGCGGCGGCGCTCACGCGGCGGCCGGGCCTGGCACATGCCCAACGGCGGCGGCGGCCCCGGCGCTGCCCGCTCCCGCGGCGCTGCGCATGGCGGGAAGAGGAGAAGGAGGAAGAGGAAGGAGGAGGAAGGGGATGGGGGGGGACGACACCGGAGCCGGTGCCGGGCCCGCTGCAGGGGTCAGCGCCCGCCGGGGTCTGTCGCGGCCCTTCCCGCGGCGCGCTACGTCACCAGGAGCCAGCCCGACATCCCGGAGTAGGCCCCGCCCCTGCCGCGCACGCGCCCCGCACGCCGAAGGCCACGCCCCCAACCGTTCCGCGTGTGCGCGCACGCACGCACGCACGTACGTACGTACGTGCAGCGCCGCAGCCGTCACCGCGCGGAGTAACCGGTAACCGGCAGCCACGCCCCCCCCCCCTCCCGGGATTGGCGGGGAGGGGCGGATGAGGGGGTGTGGGCGGCGGGGCGCCATCGCCCCCTGGCGGTCTGGAGGAATGGGATGGGAGATTTAACCGGGGCATCGGAGGGAATCCTGCATCCCGGGAACTGGGAATGTCCCGGGGGGATGTGGGGGGAATGGGGCCCGGGGACGGTGAGGCACGGGGAAACTGAGGCACCGGGAATGGGGAAACTGAGGCACGGGAATGGGAGAAGGGAAGCACCGAGAATGAGGGAAGTGAGGCACTGGGAATGGGGGAAGTGAGGCACCGGGAATGAGGGAAGTGAGGCACCGGGAATGGGAGAAGGGAAGCACTGAGAATGAGGGAAGTGAGGCACTGGGAATGGGGGAAGTGAGGCACCGGGAATGGGGGAAGTGAGGCACTGGGAATGGGGGAAGTGAGGTACTGGGAATGGGGGAAGTGAGGTACCGGGAATGGGGGAAGTGAGGCACGGGGACAGCAGTGAGTGCAGCACAAGCCATGGACACTTCGTCAGGCGGGGCTCATGGACGTGTATAAAACCCTAAGGACAACAGTGCAGGGGAGCCAGGGAACAGCATCCATGGTGGGATTCCATGGTGAGATCCATGTGGGTCCCATGGTGGTGGTCCATGGTTGGTCCCATGGTGGGTTCCATGATGAGATCCATGTGTGTCCCATGGTGATGGTCCATGGTGGGTCCCATGGTGGGTCCATGATGGGATCCATGGTGGGTCCATGGCGTGCTCAGAGCAGGGTGATCTCACTGGGCGGCAGCGTCAGCCTCTTCTCCCGTGCTCCCAACAACCTCTCCATGTGCGCAGCCACCACTCGGCACAGCTCCAGCCCCTGCCGGAGGGGTCCACAACCATTGGTGGCCCTGCCACCACCATGGGACCCCCACCACGGATGCCCCCCGAGCATCCCCAACCTGCTCCAGCTGCAGCTGGGTGATGCCGTGCGCCAAGAGGTCACCCAGGGTGATCTCCACATAGGGGTAGCTGGACCCGGCCGTGGGACGCTGTGTCCGTGTGGATTGGATCTCCTTCAGTGAGAACTTGGCGATGGGCTCCTGAGGAAGGGGACAAGGGGATGGTCCATGTGCCCCAAGGGGACCGAGGACCAGAGGATGCTGGTGATGCAGCCCAGGGTGTGCTGATGGAGCTACACCTGGACCCTGCTTTGGAGAGGGATATCACCGCCTCCCACCATCACATCCCATGGTGCCACAGGCTCTGTCCCTGCTGGGATGGGCACAGGAGCAGGGGGTGTCCCCCCGCCGCAGCCCCCCACCTACGTGGGTCTCCTTGCTGAGGAAGTTGAGGCCGTTCTGGTTGACGGCCAGGATGCAGGGGGAGACGATGGCGTTGTTGCTGCAGCTCTGGATGTAGAAGAAGGATGAGCCAAACATGGGGTAGGCGCTCAGCAGCCCTGCGGGGTGGAGGACAGGGTCTCAGTGCCCATCACCACCCTGTCCTGCCTTGCTCTGCTGAGGGACCAAAACAACCCCATGCATGGTAGGAGCTGGGTGGGCTCCCACAGCCTGGCGCTGAACCAGGACCAGGATTGGACCCAGGAGCAGTCAAGGGGCCCTGTTGCAGCCTGCTGGGAAAATGGGTGGCCAAGGAGCCTGCTCTGTCATGCTGCCATGGTCCTGCCCTCCATGTGCAGCATCCCACTGGCCATGCAGCATCCCTCGCTCCATGCTGGGCCTATCCCAGGCTCCCCACGGATGAGCCACCCAGGGTATCACACCCCTGCAGCATCTCATCTTCATCAGCATCACCTCCTGGGCATCCCCATCATCATCATTCCATCCCATCCTCAGCAGCACCACAACCCCAGCAGCCTTGCATCACCACAAGGACAGCATCTCCAGCAGCACTGCATCCTCATTAGCGCGTGTCCTCATTAGCATCACATCCTCATTAGCATCACCTCCCTGGCTCCATCCCACTCCTGCTCACCCAGGAACTGTGCCCTGGCCTGGTGGGCGCTGAGTGCCTGCGCTTGCTGCATGTGCTGGGTCACCATATGGAGCCAGGATTGAGCCTTCAGCAGGCGGAAGAGCTGTGGTGGGACATAATCCTGCACCTCCCGCCTGCAGGGAGCCAGGGGACAGTGTCAGGCTGGGGAGTCCTACACCCCATGGGATGTGCCCCACAACCCGGACCCTCCATTCCCAGCCGTACGCGGTGGGGAGGCGATGGTGGTCCTTGGCTCGGTGCTGGAGGGCAGCCAGCTTGGCCAGGTGTGGGAAGTGCTGCTCTCCCGGCCTGGCAGGCGGCAGGACAGTGAACAGCCCCTTGAGGTAGTCAGGAAGGACCTGGAGGGGACAGAGAACAGGGGCACGGCTTGGGGATGGAGCACACTTCATGGCGGGGGGACAGGGACATGGCCCTGGTGGGGGGGCCCGACCTGGTTGTAGTGGACGGTGACATAGAGCTCGTTGTCAAACTTGAGGGGCTGTCCCCAGACCACGCGGCGGCACCAGAAGGTGTAGCTGGTGTCCCGGCGCTCCGTCTCGGCGGCCACATCCAGCACGTATTCCCGACGGGTCAGCGGCCGCACACTCTGCCCTGCCCCACCCCAGGAGATGAGCACCATGCACAGCATCCTCCATGCACAGCATCCACCATGCACAGCATCCTCCATGCACAGCATCTTCCATGCACAGCATCCACTATGCATGGTACCCTTCACGCATGGCTTCCTCCATGCACAGCATCCTCCATGTAAAGCATCTTCCATGCACAGCATCCACCATGCCTGGTACCCTTCATGCATAGCATCCTCCATGCACGGTATCCTCCATGCATCGTACCCACCATATGTGACATCCACCATACAGGGCACCCACTATGCACAATATCCACCATACACAGTACCCATCATGCATGGTACCCACCATGCATGGCCATCCTGTCCCCACCAGCCCCTCACCTCTGTCGGTCACCACGAAGAGGATGTACTCCTCAAAAGCCTCTGGGTGCTGCAGCCCCATCTCACAGCACAGCTCCTCAATCACATCCAGAGCCACCTGTGTATGGGGACAAGGAGGCTGGGATGCTGCCAGGTCCCCCTGCCACACTCCAGGCCACCAGCAGCTCCTGCATTGAGGCTCATCCCGTGTTGCTCCCCAAGGAAGAGGAGGACAAAGTCCCCCAGCTCATGGACAGCCAAGGGGTGAAGCCCTCCCCACATCTACACGCCAAGGCACCCACAAATGGGGGGGTTATTCTGTACCTGGGCTACACAGAGCCTCTCGCCCCCTGTAACTCACCGAGCACGTCTTGATCTTGAGGTGCCTCTCAATGCCACCAGGCAGGAGGAAGAGCTGGCGCTTGGCGCTGCGTCCAGCCTGCATGGAGGGGACACATTGGGGTGCAGGGGGGGACCTTTGCAAAGCAAGACCCTAAAGGACACCCTGAATCCCCAAACTATCCCAAGGGACCATCCCATGGGGATCATCCTGTATGTCGCCCATCTTTTCCTGGGTGAGGCACTGTGCCCTTCACCCCACATGCATAGAGCTGCATCCTCACTGGGATGCTCAAGGTACCCCCAAAGACAGACCAGAAAGGACCATGTTCCCCATACCAGCAAGGGGCCATCAGCTCAGCTCCGGTGTCTAGGGGAGGATCCTAAGCCCATAAGAGGACCTGGAACCTCTGGAGTGATCTCAAGCTGGCATCATCCCTGCCCTGCACCCTGTATGCACCCATCAGCACCCATCCTCACCACCATGGCCCTCAGCTCTGTGCTGCTGGGGAAGAGGCTGCGGCCACCGAACTGCAGGGTCTTCCGCAGGTTCAGCTCGCAGGCTTTGGCGATGCCTGGCAGGGACAGGGACCGGGATGAGGGATGGAGCTGAGCCCCGTGTACCCTGTACCTTGCGGTGTGCACAGCCCCTACCATGGAAAGGCAGCTCCGGGTGCCTGCTAGCATCCTGCAGGAAGGCCAGCAGGAAGGGCCTGAGCACCTCGGAGCACTTGTAGTAAGCAGCGAGGATGTAGAGCAGCCTCCAGCCCTTCTGGCAGCTATCCCTGTGGGAAGGATGAGGATGCCCATGGCCCCATGGAGCCACTGCGAGCTTGGCACCCCCACATGTCCCCAAACGAGTGTCCCCAGTGCCAGGCTGTGCTGTGCCAGCAGGGATGATGGATGGCCCGGGAGCAGGGATGATGGATAGCACGGGAGCAGGGACTCACGGCTTGGAGCTGCTGTTGTTGGTGATCTGCTTCACGACCTGGCAGTAGACCTCGTCCCGCAGGACCTCGTGCTCTGCACAGAGCTGGGGACAGGCACAGCTGCCACCCCCTGCTCAGGGCACCCCCAGCACCCACCACCCCACACAGAGGATTTACCTTGAGGATGGTGCAGACACTGTCCAGCTCCGTCTGCCCTCGCAGGGGATGGTCGCCCATGAACTTCATCACAGCTGGGGACAAAGCCACGCACTGGTACTGCTCATCCCATCCGTTCCCCAGGGATATGGTCCCCTGGGTGTGGGCAACATCCTGGACCCCTCCAGGCCACCCCATCCTGGTCCTGCTCCCACCCTTCTCCAAGGATAGGGATGGGACAGGGTGCTGGTGCCACTTGCCTACCTTGGAACGCCTCCGTGGCCAGTTTGCTGATGCCACCATCCACGAATTCAATGAGTGACTCCTGGATGGGGGTCTAAGGAAGGAGAGCATCAGCAAACGGGAGCAACCAGAGGGATGGGGTGTGCATTGGGGTGTCATTCACAGAGTCCCCGAGCCCAGACCTGCAGGTGACAGCAAGGCAAGGACACCCCGCTTCCCCTTACCTTGCTGAATGTCAGCATCTCCATCACATTGGGCACGTCCCTTTTGGCCTTCATCCCACAGGGTTCCCTGGGAGAGGGATGAAGGAGCAGATGAGCTTGGGTGCCTCTGATTCAGGGCATACCCATCCCACCGCTGGGCGCTCACATTGGCTCCCCATGCCGTGCCGCACGGAAATACTGCCTGGCAAAGGCCAGCATGGGGCAGGTCCCTGTGCTGTCTGCAAGCATCTCGCTGCTGTCACCCTCTGGACCCTCTGCTGTGCTGGCCGGGGATGCCTATGGAGCAGAGCAATGGGTACCAGGAACATCCAGCCCCGCGCATCAACAGCCCCGCATCAGCACCCACCTCGCTTTTGCGGTCCAGCTCCTGCGCCACGGCAGTGGAGGCCACGGCCACAGCCACGGCTGCTGAAGCCACCACCTTGCCCTGCTTGTCCCTGGGCTCCTCTTTCCTCTCCGCTGGCAAATGGACAAAGTCCGGGGCTGCGACGGGCTGGACGTATTCAGCAGGGAAGAGACCCGACCTGCCGTGGATGGCACCGAACTTCCACCCTGCAATGGGCAGATGTGGGGATGGATCCAGGCTGGCAGCTCCAGAAAGCCCCTGTCTGTTCCCTCCTGCTCCTTTGCACCCCAAGCCCTTTCCAAGGGGTCTGGTTGTAGGATTTGGGTGGAAAAACTGATGTTGCTCAATGTAAAGGAATGGAGAAGGGGCCACAAAGCCCAATTCTGGCTGGGATGTGGGGCAGCGTGGGAACCGCAGTGGAGCATCCCCCTGCATCAGGTTGGTACCAAGAAGAGCCTGACCCATCCTGCTGAGGGGTGGCAGAGGCAGCATCCTGCCCCATACCCCAGCCCCAGGGCAGTGTATGCACACCAAGGACATGCATGGGGACAGCACAGCACCCACCAAAGTCCTGGGTGCCCGTCTTCAGCTCCTCCAGGTACATCACCTTCTTGCGGACCACGCAGCCATAGTAGTGGTCTGTGGGGACATCACGGGGTGTCATCAAGGCATATCGACATCCAGGATCCAGAATCCATCAGTCCTGCCCCCCTGTGCCCCACATTGCGGGTGTTTTGGCATGGGGGGACCACTCACCTCTCTCGGGATGCTTCATTTGCTGCAGGTGGATGATGTCCCCTTTGTGGAAGCTGAGCTGGCCCTTGTCCTCTGGGCTGTAGTTCCTCACAGCCACCACGTACTGGGAGTCCTGGGCACAGGGGGGGGGCTGGCACAGCCCGTGCATGCAGACACACGCATGCACACACATGTACACGCATGTACACCACATCCCACCCAGCACCCACAGCCACAAACCCACCCCACGGTACCCACCATCACCCCAGGCATGGTCCCATTTACAGGGTACCCACCCCGGCCCCCTAAGTGTGTGCACACAGGACATGTCCCCAGCCCTGGGGCACCCCCCCCACACCTTCCTGAGCTCCGTGATGAAGTGGTCAACCATAGCCTTGACCTGGGGGGCTTTGGGAGAGAACAGGATGAGCTTCTCGCTGCGCAGGTTGAGCTCCAGCATGTTCCTGGACGGGGTGGTCACGAACAGCACATCGGCATAGCTGGGGAGGATGAGGGGATGCTGAAACACCCGGTACCCACAGCACCCATCGCACCCAGACCACGGGGGTCCCCGCTCCTACCCGTACGCCCTCAGCACCCTCAGCTGCTCCCCGGGCACATTGGTGCCCTTCACCATCCGCAGCAGCTTGACACCAGTGTGGGACACAGCCAGGATCTGCACTCCCGTCCCCACGCTGCCCTGTGGGGTAGGACCCTGCCTCAGCGTGGGGCACAGGGATGGGGTGTACCCAGCGCTGACCTGCCCCATGGCTGGACCCTCACCGTGGCAGGGAAGAGGCGAGAGAAATACACATCGCAGCCATCGCGGGCGGCAGCAATGATCTCCCTCTTGACACTCTCGGTGGCCACGGGGCTGAAGGAGTCCAGTTTGTTTTCCGCTGTGGGGAGAAAGAGCCACTGGTGAGTATTTATCATATACTATATATACACTATAGTCTCATACTATATATATAGTATACACCCCAGCATATATATATATAGTATATATACGTGTGTGCGTGTGTGTGTATATATATACCCCAGGGGGGATCCAGACACAGGGTTCACAGCAAGAGTGTGGATGCTCATCCCCTTCCCAAGCCTGGCAGGACCATGATATCACCCTTGGTGCATCATTATCCTAATGCAGCAAACCAGGCTGAGACCTGACACAACTCGTGGCTTTGTGGAGCACTAAATCATAGACTCACAGAATGGTTTGGGTTGGAAGGGACCTTAAAGCTCATCCACGGGCAGGGACCCCTTCCACTAGAGCAGCTTGCTCCAAGCCCCTGTGTCCAACCTGGCCTTGAACACTGCCAGGGATGGGGCAGCCACAGCTTCTCTGGGCACCCTGTGCCAGCGCCTCAGCACCCTCACAGGGAAGAGCTTCTGCCTTAGATCTAACCTGAACTTCCCCTGTTTCAGTCTGAACCCATCACCCCTTGTCCTATCGCTACAGTCCCTGATGAAGAGTCCCTCTCCAGCATCCCTGCATCGCAGGGGTTCATTGCATTTGGAGTCAAAACTACCCCAGCTTTAACGGCTTGGAGATGCCCAGGAGATGAGGATGGATGGGTGTGAGCCCCCCAGGTTTGGGCCCCCATAAGTGTCCCCCCCACCCCTTGGAGCAGCAGGACGCAGGTTACCAAAGAGGGATTTCAGTCGGAGCCGCTCCTCCTGGCTGAGCCGGATGCAGGTGTTGGAGAGCACATCATTGAAGATCTGGGGAGGGGGTGAGGAGCAGTGGGGCTCCGTGCACCTCCAGCCCCATTGCCCTGCCTGCTCCCCTGCCTTGGGGTAACCAGCAGGGACCCCCTGCTCCTTCATAGCAGCTCGGCATGGGGATGGATGCAGTGGGATGAGTGAACCATCACCCCAATGGTATGAGGGGGTACGCCAGCTCCCAGGGGACCTCACCTGCCTGAAGATGAGGTCAAGCAGCAATGGGCTGTTGATGCTGTCCTTGGGGTAGAAAACCTGCCAGGAGGGACACCAGCACCACCGTCACTGCCCCGAACTTAGCTACAAGCCCCCCTTTATCCCCATAGCACTTCCACACCATCCTGTCCCCATCCCTGTCCCCTCCCCGCACCTCCTTCCGGATGTATATTTTCCAGGGCACGTTGTGGTAGGTGTAAAAGTCCTCACTGCAGCTCCGGTGCAGCTGGGTCTGGACCTGCTGCACCTCAGATGGGAGCTCCCGTGACACAGAGACTGGAAAGGGATGGAAAGTCCTGCACATCCCTAGAGGGAGCCACCAATAGCCCCTCTCCACAAGGGGAAACTGAGGCACGGGGACCAGGGAGGGTTTATCTGGACACAGAGGTCATCCCATGAGGATGCTGTAGAACTGGACCCCCCCCAAGTGCCACTGCCCTGCAGTACCTGGGGACCGGGTGGCCACTGCATGCCCCGTTGGTGGTCGCAGTGGGTACCTGCTGCCGGTGACCGGCTTCACCGTGGCCCCCACCTCCTTGGGCCCCTGCGAGGCAGAGTCACTGCGGTTGGGGATGGTGACCCCCCCCAGCCTGCTGTGGGGCCCATGGGGTGGCTGCATCCCTACCACAGCCACTGGCACTGAGGATGCCGAGAGCTGCTCCTTCAGGATCTGCATGGCTTCCTCGTGGGGGTCCTGCTTCTTCCCAAAGAGCTTGCTGTGGAGACAGCACCTCACATAGCCTGCACCCCAGCATCATGTGTATGCCAGCATGCCTGTACCTCAGCATCACCTGTACCCCAGCATCACCTGTATCCCAGCATGCCTGTACCCCAGCATCACCTGTATCCCAGCATGCCTGTACCCCAGCATCACCTGTATCCCAGCATGCCTGTACCCCAGCATCACCTGCACCCCAGCATCACCTGTATCCCAGCATTAGCTGCAACCCAGCATCACCTCTACCTGGCACCATCTGCACCCTGGTATTAGCTGCATACCTCCTGCACCACCTGTATTCCCAACATCACCTGTATCCCAGCATTGCCTGCACCCCAGCATCATCTGCACCCCAGCATTAGCTGCATCCTAGCATCACTTCTACCTGGAATCACCTGCACTGCCAGCATCACCTGTACACCCGTATCACCTGTACCCCAGCATCACATGCACCCTGGCATTGGCTGCATGCTGACTGCATCCTGGCATCACCTGAACCTTGGGATTAGCTGCATCCTGGTATCACCTGCACCCCCAGCATCACCTGTACCCCAGCATCACCTGCATCCAGGCATCACCTCTACCTGGCATCACCTGCATCCCCAGCATTGCCTGCATCCCAGCACATGCACCCATATGCAGGAGAGGCCGGTGCCTCGCTGGGGCGCAGGGGTACCTGTGGGGCTGGGATCCCCGCGAGGCCGGCTGGCACTGCCGGATGATGTTCCGGATGTCGTGTGTGGGCCGCGGGAAGTGCTCCGAGTTGAGCCGGGAATTCCGCACCAGCTCTCCCGGCCACCGCCGGCCCACGAGGGCTGTGGGGCCAAGCGCATGGCACAGGGGCTCACTCCTGGGGCTGACACGAGCCCCCATTGACACCCCATTGCACTGGGACCCCTTACCTGCTTTCTGCATGTAGGGCCGGGGCTGGGGGGCACGGGTTGGTGTCCCCTCTGCTGCTCTGCCCTGCAAGGGACACCCTACTGTGAGCATCCAGACCCCCCCTGCTGCCCCCAGCCCCACAGAGCTGCCCAGGAGAGCTGTGGGGCAGGACCCGATCCCTCCCAGAGCCCCAGCTCTGCCCCACTGACCGGCAGCTGGTTGGCATCTGCCCGGTGCTGAGAGGATGGGACTGGCCCCGTGCCTGTGATGCCAAAAGGGCAATGCTCAGACGGGGTGTCCTGTACCCCCAAACCGGGGCTATGGGGTGCAGGGATGACCCCACTGCAGGGATAAGGAGGGGAAACCAAGGCAGGGAGCTGGCTCAGGGTGCTCACCTCTTGGCTGCTGTGCCTCTGCGGGCACTGGAGGTCTGCTGTGATCAGCATCACCATCCCCTCCTCCTGCACCACCTCTTCCCTTCATCCTCTGTGTGACAGCAGCCGGCTTCTCCAGCTCCTGGGGGACAATGGGATAGATGGATGGATGGATGGGTGGATGGGTGGGTGGATGGATTGATGATGGATGGGTGGATGGATGATGGATGGATGGGTGGATGGATGGGTGAACAGATGATGGATGGATGGATGGATGGATGGATGGATGGATGATGAATGGGTGGATGGATAGATGGATGGATGGATGATGAATGGGTGGATGGATGGATGGATGGATGGAGGTCAAGCCAACTGCACCCCTGAAATGCTGGACTCCCTCTCACCCCATTGCCATAGGAGAGCACAGGATCGAAGAGGCTGTCCAGGTACCGGTCCAGACCCTTCTGGCTGCGTGGCTCCCCAAATTCCCCATCTCCTGGGGGACAAGGAGGGATGAGCTGTCAGCAGCAGAGCTTCACCAGCATGGTCCCACCATGGGTCAGGGGGTGATGCCCTACCATGGGGGTGGTACACCTCTGTGGATGGCAGTGTTGGGGCTTTCATAGCTGGAGGAGGGGGCACTTCATCCAAATCCAAGCCGTGTCCCAACACCCTGCAAAGGGAGAGGATGCGCTCATTGTGCACACACTGGGTACCAGATCACCTCCAGGACCCCATCCCATGCCTCTGCCGGCACCCATCCAGTGGGGAACCCATCCCTGCCCGGGTACCTACGCCCGGCTGTCCCTGCCGTGGCTTTCGGCTCCATCCCATGCGACCAGGAAGCAGGACTTCTGCTTGGGGAAGCCACGGAGCAGCTCGAGGTCGGAGATAAGGTCCAGCACATAGTCATGACCAGCCAGCTCGGCCCATTGGGCACCTGCCTTCATGGCCACGGACCAGCCACGCCAGCCCTCCACCAGCCCCCTGCCAACAGCGGGATGGGGATGGGAGTCCAGCAGTGCCCCGGCTCCATGAGGACACCGTGAACATCCCAGGTCCGAGATGCTGGGGTCACCCAAGGTGATGCTGTGCCCCATAGAACAGGTGGGTGCTGAGCTGGTGGGTACCTGTGCTTCAGGACATCCCCTGCCAGGTCCTCGCCTGTGGCCCAGGAGTGGACAGGGCAGGAGAACTGGTCACCTGGGGAGGGATGGGATGTGAGCAGGACCCAGCAGTCCCCCCATGCCCCAAGCTGGGTCTGACCCTCACTGCCGCATGCCCCAGCCCCACGCCACCAGCACCATTGAAGCAGTGCAGGTCCAGCGCCATGCTGGCCTGCTGCCGGTTCGCCGTCCACTCCAGCAGTGATGGGGGGTAGGCTCGGGCGGCCGCGGCGCCCAGCTGGGACCGTGCCATGGCGTGCATCAGCTTGCGCTGGCACACCGGCTTGTAGCCAGCGAAGGCATAGTCAGAGACGAACCTGGAGGCAAAGGAGGATGCTGCAGGAGGAGGGGTGTGGGCAGCATCCGTAGGCACACGTGGCAGGCTGGCCCCAGGGACCACAGAGGGACTGAGAGCAACCCTGAAGGGATCTTGGTAGCATCCTGACCGTGTATTCCAAGCTGGACCCAAGGACCATGTAGGGACCTCAGAGCATCCCCAATGGGACCTGCATGGCATCCCTGGGCACGTGTTAGGCTGACCCCAGAGGACCACAAAGGGACTAAGGACATCCCTGGAGGGATCTCAGCAGCATCCTGGGCATATATTCCAAGGTGGCCAGAGGGATCCTGGAGGGACCTGAGCATAATCCCTGGCCACATGTGCCAGGATGGCCCCAGAGATCATGGAGTGACTTCAGGACATTCCCAGTGGGACCTGGGCAGCATCCTCAGGCACATGTGTCAGGCTGGCCCCAGAGGACCACAGGACAGACTAAGAGCGTTCCTGGAGGGATCTTGGCAGCACAATGTGTGCTAGGCTGGCCAGAGGGATCCTAGAGGGACCCGAGCATAATCACCGGCCACATGTGCCAGGCTGGCCACAGGGGACCACAGAGGGACTAAAAGCATCCCTGAAGGGATCTCAACAGCATCCTTGGCACTAGTGCCAAGCTGGCCCCGAAGACCATGGATGGACCTCAAAGCATCCCCAGCTTGACCCAGGCAGCATCCTCAGCCACATATACCAGGCTATCCCAGAGCACCCCAGCAGCATCCCCAGCCTCTCCCCAAGGATCCCAACCAGCCCCAGCACCCACCCCTCTCCCCATCCCCATCTCACTTGAGCAGGTACTTGTCGAAGGCGGCGGAGGGGGGGAAGGCGCTGAGGCAGGCGGCCAGCAGCAGCCAGCCCCGCTCCTCGTTGTTGACGTTGGTGTTGCGCCAGACCTGGTTGGCCGCTTGTGCCAGGAGCTCGTCCCGCAGCCCCGGCGCCGACAGCCCCTTCTGCACGATGTAGTTGCCAAAGAGGGTCTCCTGTGAGCCTCCCAGCGCCGGGTCCCCCATGAACCGCAGGATCTGAGAGGGGACAGCAAGGTCCTTCCCTCCGGCCCCACGCAGGGAGCAGGCAGGGAACCACGGTGATGGATCCTGTGCCATCCCACCTACCAGCTGGAACAGGCTCAGCGCCTCGTGGCACAGCTCCTCATCCAGCCGGGTGAGAGGAGCCATCAATGGGGCTGTCAGCATCCCGAACGCTGGTTCCTGCGGTGACACCCGCACCCGTGGCTACCCCAGCCCTGGGAACAGGCTCAGGCTATGAGGGACCAGCCCCATGGTACTGAGCATGGGGTTGATGCTGGATGGGGACTATGGGGCTGCAAAAGGGCTGGGGGGCAGGATGGGGCCGGCAGCCTCCCAGCAGTGGTTTCAAATGGTCTCAGTGGCACCAAGGATGCTGGCACCTTGGTAAGGCTGGGAGCAGGATCCGGCCCCAGCGCTGTCATTTGGGATGCTGAGGACTGGGAAACACACGGCAAAAATAGGAGGCGAGGAGGAGAAGGGAGGAAAAGAGACCAGGGATGGGGCTGGGATCCCGGGAACAAAGCGACCTGGTCTCCCGCCCCAGCGTTTCCGGATCTGCCCCGCGTCGGGCGTCCAGGAGGGCTCGGCGGGTGTCTCTCCATAGCCTCAGCGGGGTCCCCCCGGCCTCTGGAGACGACAGGAACCCACGGGGAGGGAGGGAGGCGGCAGCCGGCTCCCTGCAGCACCGCAGCCCCCCCGGGTCCGGCCCCTCTCGCACCCCGCAGCATCCCCGGGGCCGAAGCCGGGGCAGAGCGCGGTGGGGCAGAGGGAGGAGCCTCCGGACTCCCCTCCGCGGGGGACCCTGGACCTGAGCGCTCACGACCGAGGAGTCCCCAAACCGCGGCTGCCCACGGGGCAGGTTCCCCGCCGCCGGCGCCCACCTTACCTGGAAGTGGCCCCGCACGTACTTGGCCATGGGGTACTCGTTGATGTCGAGCGGGAGCGTGAGCTGCGAGTCGGGCTGCAGCGCCGGCGGCGGCACCAGGACCACGCAGCCGGCGTTCACCTCCCGGGCGGCTGCGGCACAGCGGGCAGATGCGGCACCGCCATAGGGATGGATGGGGAGAAGGGGCTGGGAGCGGTGCCGGCCTCCCCGCAGGACACACTCACCTGCGGCGGCCTCCAGCAGCCCCATCAGCTCGGCCGGGATCTCCAGGTGGGTGACGTCCACCACCTCCCTCCTGGTCAGCTCCTGCGGGCACAGAGCAAGGATGCAGCACCCCGGCACCCATGGGTGCCTCAGCATGGGGATGGGTGAGCACATGGCAGGGATGAGAGCAACACGGGTTGCGTAGCATCACATGTGTGCTTCCCGCAGTGCTGCACAGCCGTTACCTGCTTCATCCTTTCCTTCTCCTCCTCTGCCTGCCGGCGGGCATCTTCCTTCCTCTGCAAGCAGAGCACCCACATTGAGCCCATGCCATGAGGAAGGCCAAGAGGCAGCCATTTGTCCCCAGCATCAACAGGCTTCCATGCCAAAGAGCACCATGGGGCACGGAGGAGATGGTGGAGATGGGGTCTGTGGGGCTCAGGCTGCAGACCCACCACCGAGCATGCAGCAGGGAGGAAACGGATGCCCAGGACCCCGTTATGGATGCGCCATCCCCACCCTCACCTTGAGGTACCGCCGGCGGTTCACATAGATGTGCACCAGCGACCTGAACTTGATGAGTGTGTGCCGCATGCGCCGGTACCGCTGCCTGCGATGGGGAGAGCACCCATCACCCTCCGGCACCCTTCAGAGCCCACCCACCACCTCCAGGGACCCCAACCTGGCCAGGTATCCCCTCGCCCGGCTCTGCAGGAGGACGATCTTCCTGCGGAGGGAGCGGAAGCGCCTCTTGATGAAGAAGGTGCGAGCGTAGCGCTGGAGAGTGAGCGCGGCCAAGTGATGGGCACGAGAGCGCTTGCTCTCCAGGGCCTGGTACAGCTGCTCCTTCAGGAAGAGCTGGGAAAGGGGATGATGCTGTGAGAGCCCCACCTCGGCTGCCATCCCCAAGGGCATCACCGGAGCTAAACCCCCTGCCCGGGACAAGCACCTTGCTGACACCGACGTAGTACATGCTGGGGCTGACGGGGCAGAGGTTCCTCAGCATCTCCACGCAGTTGGCGCCATTGGGAATGACGTTGGACCACATGTCAACGAGGCAGCGGTACCTGGGTAAGCCCGTAACACCATCACCACACCAGATCCCACCAGCAGTGTGGACCCTTCCTGCGTGATGGTCACCATGGCTACAAGGATGCTGGAGAGAGACTCTTCTTCAGGGATTGTAGCAATAGGACAACGGGGAATGGGTTTAAACTGAACCAGGGGGAGATCAGATTAGATATAAGGAAGAAACTCTTTACTATGAGAGTGATGAGGCACTGGAAGAGGTTGCCCAAAGAAGTGGTGAATGCTCCATCCCTGGCAGTGTTCAAGGCCAGGTTGGACACAGGGGCTTGGAACAAGCTGCTCTAGTGGAAGGTGTCTCTGCCCATGGCAGGGGCTGGAACTGGAGGAGCTTTAAGGTTCCTTCCAACACAAACCATTCTATTATTCTTTGATTCTATACCTAGAAAGCATCTTCTTCTGGTGCTGTGGACCAAAGCAGGGGGGCTCCCAGCTCCCTCCAAAGTGCCCCTCAAAACACCCACTAATTCAGTGCTCTACTCTCACCAGGATGCTGGTACCCAACCCACAGCTCCCAAGCACCTGTCGATGAAGACGAGGAAAGGGATGCGGATGGGGAAGCCCTCCTTGCGGATGCGGATGGTCTCCAGGATCCCTGAGTACCGCAGCTGGCTGCTGACCACGTCAGCCTCAAAGAGCCCTGGCTCCTGGGGAGGAGATGGGAAGAAGCTTTAGTGGCCATTAGGGAAACCCCTGTGTGCCCACCACAGCATTGGCATCACCATGGACAGGGAAGGCCTGACCGAGCTCTCACCTTCTTGTTGTTGGGTTTGAGACAGCGCACGAAGAAGGGGTTGCACCTGCATTGAAGAGACTGCATTGGCCACGGAGAACAGAGGACAAAGCCGGCCTAGCCACCTCAGGCTTGGTCCATGGTCGCCCTGCTCCCACCATCCCAGTGCTCCTGCCTGTCCTGACCTCTCCATCTTTTCCACCAGGTCCAGGAGCGACTGCTGGAACCGGGCGGCCACAGTGGGAGCCTTGTACCGCCGTGTCCTGGTGCTGCTCCTCCTGATGAGGCTCCTCTGCCGCGCCATCACCTGGGCATGGCCGAAGAAGAGGTTGGCCACCACCTTGGGGAGATGGGAAGGGTTAGGGAGGAGGAAGGTGGATGGATGGAGCAGCAATCCTGGCTCCTCTTCCCAGCCCAACCACTGCCTTTTTGTCCAGCCATATCCCTTATTAGCAGTTGGATTCCCTGGATAGGGAGGGGGAAGCACAAGAGCAGTCCCTGTGTCCCCCTTTGTGCCAATGCTTGAGGGGTCAAAGCCCAGAGGACCCCATGGGAAGAAGGCACAGGAGGCATCTTCTGCTTCTGGTCCCACTGGGCTTCACCAGCCATGAGGACACATGCTTGGGGACACGAAGGGCGGTGTGTATGGAAGGGGGTTATCCATGCCTGGTGTGTCCCCAGGACCAGGGGCTAGCACGGCCCTACCTTGGTCCTGCTGCTGATGAACAGGTCCAGCACATCCTGACGGACCTGGTCATAGTTCTTATCCAAAAACTTGTGGACCTGGCAAAGAGCAAAACCTTACAGGGGCAAGGAGAGGCAGGGCAGGATGTGCCCCCATAGATGGACCCCCTGAGCTGCCCCAACCCCATAAACCTCCTCTTTAACCCTCCTGAAGACCCCAGCTGAGCATCCCACCACCCCATACCTGGTAGGTCACCTTCCCTGCGTAGTGCTTGATGGTGAACTCGGGCAGTGGCATCTTCGGCTTGGTGTATAGCGGGTTCGTCCCATGGTGGTAGTGACACTTCTGGAGGAACGTGTGGTCGGTGGCCTGGGGATGGATGCAGGGGTGAGACACAGATCGGGTCATTCAGCAGCCCTTGGGATGTAGGCGTCAGGATGGGGATGCCTGGACCAGATCTCAGCTCTGCCACTGGTCATGGGCATCTGCTCCTCTGTGCCTCAGTTTCCCCATCAGAGACCCCACAACCACCCTTCTCTCATATAGAGCAGGGTCCTCAGTGATCCCTGCAAAAGCAAGTCCTCTGGGGGAAGTTGCTCCAATGGCACCAACCTAGGACCTCCTGGGGCTTGTTTCCAGCCTGGAGAACCCCAGGGAAGTCTCCCAGGTTATCCAGGAATGAAGCATCCTTGGGGAATGGTAATTCCCAACCATGGCGACCACCCAGTGCTGCCATCCTCACCTGGGGGAAGCAGCTCTGGTCATCCAGGATGCGCAGGATTCCATAGGGCTTCTGGGAGATGAGGTCGATGCAGGGCTGGTTGTCACTGAAGGGGATCTCCTTCCACTCAATCTGCTCCCGCAGGTACTCCTCCTATGGGGCCAGCACTCGGTCAGCCCCATGGCGATGCTCGGCATGGGGCAGAGCCCTGCACAGCTCACAGGGCCCAAACCTGCTCCTCCTGGAACACGATCTTGTTGAAGAAGAACTGCAGGTACTCGTTGGCGTAGTTGATGCAGAGCTGCTCGAAGCTGTTGAAGTTGAGATCCTGCAAGAAGGAAGGTCCATGCAGCCTGAGATCCTGCAGCACCGGGGCTGGTGGCTGGGTGGGATGGAGCTGGGATGGACCCTGCTCACCTCAAAGCCATAGATGTCCAGGATGGCGATGGAGAGGGCCTCCTGCCGCGGGTACACCAGCTTGTTGATGCGGTCCGTGAGCCAGCCGAAGAGCAGGGAGTAGAGGGTCTTGGCAATGGCATCCCTGAATGGGAAAGATGAGCTGGAGCTCTGGCATGGCACGGCATGGCACACACCACCACCATGGTGGCCAGAACCCATCATAGCACAGGACATCCCTCAGGGCTGCAGTTTTACTCACCAAGAGCCTAATCCTCACTGGGAGACTTGGCCATCCCTTTCCCATCCCAGCATCCCACCTCCTGCCCCATCTCTAGGGACCCCTCTTCCCCTTTACCTGGCATCCACGGCGCTTTCGACAGTCAGAGGGGTAAAAATCTTCTCCCGCAGCGTCTCCTGGTTGGGATGCCCAAACCCAAGGGTGCGATGGAGCTTCACCATCACAAACCATGGTCCCCAAGGACCCCATTCCCTGCCTGTGTCCCCCCTGCACTCACCGTCACCTTGAAGGTGATGGCTTTCTGCAGGCCCTCGGGGGAGACCTGCAGCAGCTCAGCCACCGTCCGGATCTCCGTGGCGCTCACCACCATGGCCACCTCCTGACAGTCGCTCTATGGGACACAGTGAGGCGATGAAGGGACCCCCCTCTCTGCCGCATCCCGAATCAAGGAGCAGGGCTCGGCTCTCCCTTTGGGTACCTCGTATTTGTCAAAGTAGACGTTGCCCAAGTGGAGGACGGAGGAGAGGATGCGGAAGATGCTGTTCTGCTCCTCCACGCTGAAGCTCAGCGTTTCCATGGTGGTGAGCAGGCGGTGGAAATCCTCCTCATCGTTCTTCCCGGGAATCTCGCAGTTCCCTCCCTGGAATTGCCCCGTCCGTGCCATCAATGGATGCCATGGGGGGGGCAGCCCCTAGCAGTGGAGGGGGACACCCTCCCCATCCACATATTGAATCCAGGAACCCAGCAGCACCCCAAAGCTTGGTCAGCCCCCCAAAAGGAAGGTGCTATGGGGCTGTTTGGGGTCACCCTACCTGGTTCAGGTAGTAGTATGTCTCGGCGCCCTGCAGGCAGTACCGCTGCCGCTGCTGCGCGGGCAGCCCTGCCAGCATCTCATAGAAGATGTGGTAGTTGCGCTCGCTCTTGGCCTGGGATGCAGAGGATCGGGGTGGGATGGGGTCCATGGGGAGGGCAGGGATGGGGGGCAGAGCCTCACACCCACCTGGAAGACCACACGGGACTTCTCCAGCAGGTACTGCGAGGTTATGGCACCGCAGATCAAACCGCTATAGGGGTGAGAGCAGGCACCCGGCTGCAGCCTCAGCATGGGCAGGGGCTGTGTCTCCATCCCAGTGCCCATCCGGATGCTCCCTGCAGCACCAGGAGGTTGGTTCTGGTTCCCGGGTACCCCCAAAAGTGACGGATGGGCAGAGTAAGGTTCCCTGCATCCAGCTCCCAAGCTAGGGCTGAAGATGCTGCACCCAAGGGGGAAATTGAGCATCCTCCAGTGGGATCAGTGGGGATGAGCAAGGATAGGAATGGGAGACATCATAGGGACAAAGAGTGGTCACAGTGCCAGCCCAGGGCGCAGCATCCCTACCCTAAGGACAGCGAACACTGCCTGTCTTTAGGCAACACCCCCTTTTCCCTACCATTTATCCCCAAAAGCATCCCTGTGTGCATCCTATCCCAGCACCAAGGGACTGCGGGGCTGGGGGCCCGGTTAGGCACCCCCAGGGACACACGGAGGGGACCCACCACAGGCAGGAGCTGCTCAGCACTCATCATTACTTACTCCTCCAGGAAGATCTCCACAAACTTCCCAAACCTGCTGGAATTATCGTTCCTCACGGTTTTGGCGTTGCCGAAGGACTCCAGCAAGGGGGTCGCCTCCAGGATCTGCAATGGGGAGAGATGGGGGTCAACCCAGGCACCCCAACACCCCCACTCCGACACCCTCCAGCCCCCATGCAGACACCTTAATTCAAGGTGTGCACCGAGACCAGGTTGCATGAGGATGCAGGAGAGCACAAGGACCCCATGTACATGCATGGACCACGCTCCCACATCCATCCCAGCATCCCCCCCCTGCATCCAGGGTGATGTGGCAGAGATACCACCACGATGCTCAGTCCCCTTGAACCATCCCAGCCCACGTGTCCCTTCCGGTACCTCTATCTGCCATGGTCCAGGTGGAAGCAAAGGATAAGGAGGGAGAAGCAGAGCCATGAGCAGGGGATGGAGGAGAGGGCAGGGAGGGGGGACAAGGGGATGGGGACAGGGAGGTACCTGCGGGGCAGTGCTGCGCTTCTGGCTGACGGCTGAAAGGTACCGCAGGATCAGTTTGGTGGCTTCAGTTTTTCCTGAGCCGCTCTCCCCACTGAAACACAGAGAGGGGACACAGACGGGGCCATCACCAACCAAAGAGGGGGTTAACGGGG
Organism: Psittacula echo; assembly: GCF_963264785.1. Classification (NCBI taxonomy): domain Eukaryota; kingdom Metazoa; phylum Chordata; class Aves; order Psittaciformes; family Psittacidae; genus Psittacula; species Psittacula echo. Next base: position 2,786,030 of record NC_137739.1, read on the forward strand.
TCTGCAGACCCCAAACCCACCCAGCACCCCATCCCCATAGGGGATGCTGCAAGGATGGGCTGGTGGCAGCATCCTGCATCCAGCAATTAGGGCAGCACTGATTAGGGAGGGCCATGCATGGGGACGGCCGTGTCCCACCTGATGACGATACACTGGTTGTGTTTGGCATCCATCACTTTGGAGTAGGCGACGTTCGCGATGGCAAAGAGGTGCCTGGAGTGGGAAGAGGCAGAACTGGCGGGGTTTGGTGCCACATTGCCCCAGTACTGGGACCCCAGTGCACCCTGAGCATCCCCAAGCACAGCCAGCACCCTGACACGAGGGTCCTTGGGGACCTGGGACCACTGGAGGCTGCTGCAGGACCAAGGGGAGGGTAACGATGGGTAGAAGTGCCCCTGACCCCAGGGTGTTTGGGACACCCCAATACTCACGGTGGGTTCTCGCCCAGGGCTCTGCCCTCATACTGCAGGACCTGCTCCGTGCCGTAGATGTCATAGAGCCGGTACGGGTTCACCGACACCAGGATGCTGCCGATGTAGGTCTGTGGAGAGCCAGATTTGGGGGCTGACCCCCAAAATACCCCACGCCTGGGGTCCTCAAGAGATGCTGTGCACCCGTAAGCTTACATAGATGAGCTGGCGCTCAAACCGTGTCCGGATGTTGCTCAGCACCGCGGCCTCCTGGAGGTCCCTGCATGGAGCAGAGGCTGTGTTAGGGGTGGCAGGCAGACAGGAGGTGTTTGCTGTCCCTAGGCTTATACCCAGGAGGATGGAGCAGACCCTATGTTGGGATGGGAACCGTCAGGGCTGTAAGTGCATGGATGGGGGGCAAGGGACACTCACTCCAGCTGGGTCATGTCCTCCAACCCGTCCTCCTCCTGTGGCTCCTGGTACCGCACGATGGGCAGGCTGCACAGTGACTGCATCTGCATGGAGCAGCCCAGCGCCATCACTGCAGGGCTGTGCTAACCCTCTCCAATGTCCTATCTGGCCACCACCATCCCAAACCCACCATCGATGACCCAAAACGGGGACCCCACAGCCAGTGATGGCAAGGACCCCAAACAAGCATCTCACAGCCCCAAAACAGGTCCCCCAGCAAGAGTGTGGTGCATTAGGGGATAGCAGCAGCACTGGAAATGGGGACATGAGGCCACCGAAGCATCCTTGGGACTGGTCCAGGTGGCACCCCCAGGGGAGATGATGGAAGGGGGCTGTGATGGGGGCCAAGCTGCGGGGCTGGGGGCTGCTCCCCATGCCTGTGCCCCACACAGAGGTGACACGGGGCGCATGGCACGCAGGAGCCCGCACTGGCAGTGGTCCAGAGCGGGCAGGAAAGCAGACACCAGCTGGGTCAGCACGCAGGGATCAGATCTCAGCATTTCCATACGCGAGAATCAAGTGTCCCAGATGGGGCCTTGCACGGGGGGGGGGACACGCAACGGGCGATAACAACCCCCGTCCACCCTGCTCCCTATGGCAGGACCCCCACCAGCATCATTCACCTCCCACCCTGGGTGCTGCAACCCCCTTGGCTCTAATGGCTTCACGCACCCTGGAGCCCACAACCACAATACACCATCCATCCCAGTCCCTCCGGCTGCCGGCTCATCCCACAGCTCCATCCCATCACCGGCACCGCATTGGGCTCCCTCCATCCCCGTCCCTGGTGCTACCGGCTCATCCCACAGCTCCATCCCACCACCGGCACCGCGCTGCGCTCCCGCCGGCGTTACCTTGCTGCGCCAGGGCTGCTTGCTGCCCAGGTACCCGTCCGCCCAGGGGTGCCGGTCCCTCCAGCCGCCCCCCGGCGAGCGCTGGCTCAGGTACCGGGCGATGTCGGCTCCCCGCTGGCTCGCCCACCGCCGGCCGCGCTGGGAGGGCAGCTGGGGGGGGCCCTGCTCTGCCGTCCAGGCGTCGGGCATCTCCCGCACCCGCACGACGTGCTGCGTGGACCAGTGCTGCTTGTACATGCGGGACGCCCGTCGGAAGGAGCCCAACCTCTGTACCTGCGGCGTCACCACCGCGTAGCGCCCCGCGCCCTCCTCCCCGGATAAAGCATCACCGTCGGCGGCCTCTGGGCCACGAGGGCCATGGCGGGGGGTGGCCGGGGAGCCGGGGGCTCTGCCGCGGGGTGATGGGAAAGAGGCGTGACGCTGCGGTGAGGGGCTCCGGTCCCCGCGAGGGATGGACGGGACAATGGGGCGCCCGATGTCGGTCCAGCCCCGGCGCCCCGGGGGGGGGCTCGGTGATCTGCGGGTGCTTCCGTCCCGCCGGGATGGGCGCTGGGGAGAGGAGGGTGAGCGGGAGGAAGAGCGGCGGGCGGGCGGTGGGGATGGGGGGGTTGCAGAAGGGGCCATGCTCCTCACAAGCAGCGATGCCAGCGATTGCCCCATGGAGCGTATTGGGCTGCTCGCTTCGGCAGGGGATGGCCGGGCAGGGGGGGAGCGCGGGGTCATCCCGGCAAGGGGCTGCCCGATGCGCTGGATGAAGGTTTTGGGGGTAGCAGGAGCGGGGCTGGGCGGGGGGGGCACCCCAGCAGCAGCGCCCTGCCAGGGGGGCAGCTCCGCGTCCCAAGAGGGGCCGAGGCGGCGGCTGCCGGGCCGGGAGGTCGATGCCATGAAGGGGGATCTCTGCAGCGGCTTCACAGCCTTGGTGGGGGGTTCGGGGAGCCGGGGCCAGGCCTGGGGGAGCGGCAGCCCGGGGGGGCTGCTCTGCCGCAAGGACCGGGGTCTCCCCGACCCCGCTGCGGGCACCCCCAAACGCCTCCCCCCGGGGCCCGGGGAGCGGGGCGCGGATGGCGGCGGGGCGGGGGGGTCGGGGCCGAACCGGCGGATGCTGGCGCCGAGGGAAGGGGAGCGCCGCGGGCCCTCGGGGCGCTGCCGGGTCGGTGGCGGGGATGGGGAGCGCCCCGCGTTGGCGAAGGGGTTACGGAGGGACGGGAGCCGGGGCTGCCCCCAGGGCCTCGCTGGTGGGGAAGGGTCCCTGGGTGGAGGAGAGGGGTCTCGGGTCCCCATTGCGGCGCTCTCCATCCTGCGGCCAGAGCGCCTATAGAAGGGTTGTGGGGCGCGGGGGTCCCGGGGTCCCATTGCAGCCCGCGGAGGGCGGCTGGGGGGCTGCGAGAGGGAGCGCTGCAGGAACTGCCCCAAGGGGCTCCCGCACGCCCGCGCTGCAGCAACGCGGCGGCCCCGGGATGCTGTGGGGCTGGGGGCTGCTGCTGGAGGCTCGTACTCATCGTAGTCATCCTCATCACGGGCCGGGGGGAGATGGGGGGACGGCGGGAGGGGGACATCGAGGCGGTCCCTGCCGAAAAGCTTGACTTGAGGCCGGGGGAAGAGCCGGAACTTCCGATTGAGGGAGAGCTTGGAGGAGAGCGTGTCCCGCATGCCCCGCAGCGAGGAGGCGCTGAGGATGGAGAAGGGATACTCCTTGTCCTCCTCCTCCTCTTCATCCCACTCCTCGGGCTCCTCGGCCTCCGTGATCTCCTCCAGGGCCAGGGCATAGGGGTTGCAGGACTGGGCATGCGGTGCCCACCCCCCCTCGCTGTACTGGATGCGGTGCTCAGGGTACTCACCCCCAGGGTACCCGCCCGAGACGGGGTCCCCAAAGTCCTCGTAGGGGTCCCCCCTGTAGCCAAAAGGCCCCACTGTGTCCTCGCCGTACTCCTGGTCGCTGCCATAAGGGTCATAGAGGGCAAGGGGGGACCCGCCACCAAATGGTCCCTCATCCTCCAGCTCTGCGTAGCCATAGGGGGGTCCCTGTGGGTCTCCCTCTTCCCAAACCCCCCCATAGAAGCCATAATCCTGCTCTGCCTCATAGCCAGGGTAGTCAGAGTAGGGGCTCGGCCCCACATCCTCATAGCCATATGCTGGATCATAGGCTGGGGCTTGGGTATAGCCTTCCTCCTCTTCAGTGTAGCCACGCTGAGGGCCGTAGGCTCCATCCTCCTCCTCACTGTAGCTATGCCAAGGGCCATAGTCTCCATCGTCCTCAGTGTAGCCACGCTGAGGACCATAGGCTCCATCCTGCTCCTTGCCGTAGCCGCGCCAGTGGCCATAGGCTCCATCTTCCTTCTTGGCATAGCCACGGCGGGATCCATACACCCCATCCTCCTCCTTGCTGTAGCCACGCCGGTGCCTGTAAGCTCCATCCTCCTCCTCAGCCCACCCATAGCGCGGCACCGGCGCCTCCGCGGATGCGCGCTGGGAGCGCCGCCGGGATGGCCTCCGCGCCATGCTGCTGTGCCGTGCCGCGCCGGGGCCCGACCCCCTGCTGCTGCCAGTGGGGATCCGCTTCATGTTGGCCCGGTGCCGGAGGATCTCGTCTTCCGCAGGGAACGGCAGCTTCCTGGCACCGATCCGGGACAGCCAGGCCGTGTCGGCCGCACGGCTGCCCCCCGCCAGCCGCCCGCGCCGGTTCAGCACCTTCCTGGCCAGCCAGCCCGTGGCGGCGGCCGCCTTGCTCAGCACCTGTGCCCGCGGCTTGAATTTCCTCTCCGGGCGCCGGCGGAACAGGGATGCTTCGTCCTCGGCGGTGGCCGCGCCGCGCCGCAGCAGCAGGAAGGACGGCTTCGCCGGCGGCGCGCTGCCGGATGCGTCCTTCCTCTTCTTGCCCACGCGCTTGAAGCGCACCATGAGGTTGGAGGTGGACTTGAGCACCGCTTTGTTCTTCTTCTTCTTCCTCTTGTTGGTGCTGCGTTTGTGCAGCCCCCAGAAGAAGCGCGACGCGTTCTTGAACTGAGCCTTCTTGGGACGGCGCAAACCCAGCTTCTGGAAGCCCACGAAGAGCTTGGAGGTGCTGCGGAGGCTCCGCTTCGCCCGGGCCTTCGGTGCTGCCGCTGCCACCGCTGCCTCCTCTTCCTCAGCCGGGCTGGGCTCCACGAGTGCTTTGGTCTCTGCACCTCCTTTGGCTCCTTTCTTCTTCTTGGCATTGGTGACCGACAGCCCCATCACCAGCTTGGAGGTGCCCTTCAGGTTCTTCTTGGTGAGCGCGGCATCGCTCTTGCTCTCCTCCTCCTCCTCCGGCACCAGCTGCACCTTCTTCCCCCTGCCTGGCTTCTTCCCCACCACCCCCTTGAGTACCCCCTTCTTCTCCTTCCCCTTCCCCTTCTTGGGCTCCTCCACAACCTCCTCCTCCTCATCCTTCTCCTTCTCCTCCACCACCACCTCCGGCTCCTCACTCTCCTCCTCCTTCAGCAGCTCCGCATCCGACGTCTCCTCCGACTCGTTGGGCGCCTCCTTTTTGCCCTTCTTCCCATCCTTCCCTTTCCCTTTCCCCCCTTTCCCTTTGGCTTCCGCATCCTTTTTGGGCTCCCCCTTCTTCCCGACCATCCTGCCGGTTGCGGATGCTCATGCTCCAGCCCCGGCGGGGCGCTGGGAGGCGATGCCCAGCTCCGGCACGAGGCAGCTCCCGTCACCCGGAATTACCTGCACCCAGTGCCGATGAGGCCCATGCCCGTGCGTGGCTCCCTCGGCCGCCGGCAGCCCCCCTCTTGGCATGGTGCTGGGGTGGGGGGGCCAGCGCCAGTGCAGCCCCCGGTGCGAGCTGCCTCCTGCCTCCCCACAAGCTGGGCTCTGGCTGTAACCCAAGCGCCGCGGCTCGTGGTGGTGGCATCAATAATGTAAGGGATGCGCTGCTCCGGCCACCGGAGCTTTCCAATGCAGCAGGGAAGGGCCCCCCGCTGATGGGAGCATCCCCACAGTGGGACACTGCAATGTCACCGGCCCCATAACAGACACCTCCCCACGCCTCGGGGCTCCCTGTGCTCTCCACTGAGGAATCCACCTCTTCCTCCGCACAGCACAAAGGAGGATGAAGCCCAAGGATGCTTTCGACCCCATAAAGCCAAAGCGCAGCACTGAGAAAGAGGAGACCAGAGTCCAAAGCACACATTAGCACCGGCACCATGAGCACGGCCAAAGGGAGTGATGCCGAGGGGAATCCCAGCACCAGACATCCCACCCAGCCCAAATGGGAAGCAGAGAGGGTACCCCCCACACTGTGCCATGCACGTTACATGTATGCATACATGTATGTGCAGGGTGCCACCCATGTACACACATGGCCGGTGAGGGGGTTTGCGTGTGCCACACGTGTTTGCTCACACACGTGCCCAGGCACGGGGGGACCACATCAAATGTTAATGCCCAGGCTGCAGCCTCATCAAAGATTAAGCAGCAGCAGCGATGGGAACCTGCGGCAGCACCAGCACCGCTCCATGGTCTCACAGGGCTGTGCGGGGAGAGACGGCAGCAGCAGCATCCAGCTGTGCCACAGCTGGCGGGGCCAAGAACCAGCTGCTGGACCAAACCCGTTGGCTTCCTCCAATGGGCTTGACCCCACAGCACCGTCTTATCCCCAGCCACGATCTGGCCTCCTCCTGCATTAATTTATGGGCTTTCATCCACACAGGAGCTGCATTCCATGGTTCTACCCCCGTACTAGAGCCCCCACAACTCCATGGGCACAGTGTTCACCCACCTTGGGCAGCACAGAGCTGGGAAAGGGGCATTTGTGCCCAGGCGCAGCGGGATGCGCTGTGGGATGGAGGGGGAGTCCACAGCCATGAACACCAAACCATGGGCATCCACATGTGGTGGCTGCTCCCAGGGTGTCTGGGCAAGGCCACGTCCAGCAGCAGGACAAGGACCCTGGATGCAAACCCTGGCAGTGAGGGGTTCCCTGGCATGGCAATGGGGACCAGGGGAGGGATGCTCAGAGCATCCTCTGACCCCATCACCCCTGAGTGGCTCCAGCCACGTGGCTGAGACAGGGAAAACCGCCTCATCCCAGGGACATGGCCCTGGCTGTGGGCAGGAAGGAGACGGAGCCTTTGGTGACGAGGGTCCTGCTTTGCCCACACCAGCCCGGCACAACAGGGCTGTACCTTTGGAGCATCGGCACGCGTTGCTCCAGGGCAATGGGGCTCCGGGTCTGTGGTCACCATCCAGCCCTGGGTCTGCTTCCAGCCTGCTTCCAGTTACAGCTGGAACCCTGTGCCCCCACACCGTGCCATGCCAAACCATCACTGCTCATCCACATGAGAGCCTCCCATGCGAGCTGCTCCACATGAGCATCTCCCATCACATCCCACGCTCCCCTTTGGCATCGCTGTGCATTCACTTCCAAACACCCATGTGCAGCCCTGGCACGGCTCTCGCTGCTCCAGCCATGAGCCACAGGGATGCTGGGAGCACATGGACAGCCTGGAAGCCTCCAGTAATGGGGAATGTGGCAGCAGCACAGCCCAGCAAGCCTCCATGGCACCATGGGGGTCTCTTGTTGCTGCCCTGAGCACCCATCACACCCCTGAACTGGCTCATTCCCATCCCCTCCAGTTCCTTGCTCCAAACTGAGGATGGGGACCCAGCACATCACATCCCTGCCCACTGGATGCTGCCTGATGACAAGTGCTGCCACAGGGGAGGTGAGAGGCTGGAGCAAATGTTGGGCATGAGGCATCCCTGGCACGCACTCAGGAATGCTGCCTGGCAGCTCCAAAGCCAGGTCACAGCCTTGTGCCATCACCTCAGCCCCAGATCCAAGCGCAGGGTCCCACAAGGCTGGGCTATGGTGCAGGGCAGCTTTCCCAGGGTAAAAGAGCCCCGAGACACAAGGAATTTGGGGAAAAGGTGGTAGGAGACATGGAGCAAAGGGCAGCAGGATGCTGCTGGGAGAGGCGGGAGGCAAAAGGTGGGATAAAGAGGGATAAAGGCAATGAGCACAGAGATGAGGGAACACCGCACGCCCTGACCAGGGGATCCGAGCCCCACAGTGCAGCATTCACAGGAGGACCAACATCACACACAAAGGCCGAGCCATGGCAGGACCTGTGATGCCAAGGGACACAACACCCCACAGGGGACTCGCAGGCACTCACCTGGGGCAGCCTAAGGCGCCCGCATGGCGCTGGTCGTGCTCTTGGCTTTGCTCCCCATCAGGGACCGTGGCTCCGCGGCAGCCGCAGGACCACGCTTGCTGCAGGCGCTGACACCCAATGCATATTTGATGAGTGCTATTGTTCACATCTCCACTCGTGAGCTCAGGGACCGGAGCTGATCTTCCCTCTGCAGGGCCAGGAGCAGCAGGAGGGGTGAGGGCAGCAGCTCTGGTCCTCCTGTGGTCCCATCCATCCCTTCCTGCTACCAGTGACAGCCCCAAAGCCGCTTCCCTCGGGGATGTAGATCTGTGCCACCTCTGTCATCGAGCCCAGATGTGAACAGCTGGTGAATGGCCCTAAAGCAACGCGAGTTTAGCAGGAGGAATCACAGGGATACAGGGATGGACACACATACCCTTCACATCCTTCTCCAAAGTAGGGCTGGAGAAGGGATCTAGACACCCATCATCCCAACAGTACCATCGGGATGAGCAGGGCATCTCTGCCTGCTTCACAAAGCATCCCAGTGCCTCAAAGCTCCGACACCAGCTTCCTGCATCACACCAAACTGGAAACCACATTCCAGCAGCGAAAAGAGCCCTTTCTGCTTCTCCAAACGCAGGGACAGCATCCTGCTGCAGGCTCCCTCCTCCTCCCTGCAGACACATCCCTGCTGGAATGCAGTGGGTATTTATTATGCTGATTCCTCAGAAAGCGAGGCCTTAACTGCAAATTACAATCAATAGCCCCAATCCCCACGGGGCAGCTTCATCATTGAGCAGGCTGCAACCAGAGGAATTCAAACCTATTTGCCAGCCATAAATCCTCCTCTCGGCAGCCTCCCGATGGCTGCTCGGGGTGACCCTTGTCAGCATCTGAAACAATTAAGCTGTCACTGCGGAGCGTGCCTCTTATCTACAGCCCTGAGCAGCACTTGAGGATGGCAGCAGTGATGGGGCCGAGGCGAGCCCGCCTGCGCTAAGTGTCTCTCATTGAATTAAATGAATGGATTTGGAGGCAGAGGCTCTTTTTATTACCTTGCAAAGCGATTCCTGACTAAATTATGCTCTAAAAGGGAGCGTTGAGCCAATCCAAGCTGCTCGATTGCCTGGAACAGGCGCTTGAAACAGAGCACGCCTCGGGCAGGCGCTGATTCCAGGGGTAGATGGAGGGTGGCTGATGGGCTGTGTCTAAGCTGATTCACCCCGCTTCCCACCTGGAGTGATGCCCAGCGGTGATGCAGGGGGTGCTCCAGCAACAGGGCAGGATCCATGCAGGGAGCAGGGTATGGCACTAAGGAAAGTGGAGTAAGGAGCAGGGAATGGTTAAGCGCAGATTGCTCTATGGGGCAGATTGCTCTATGAGCATCACCCAGCCCATCCTGCCCTCCTACAGCAGGGAAAAGACAGATGCTGCTCTATGGGGGCAAACTTAAACAGGGAGATTAAGGTTGGATATAAGGCAGAAGCTCTTCCCTGTGAGGGTGCTGAGGCGCTGGCACAGGGTGCCCAGAGAAGCTGTGGCTGCCCCGTCCCTGGCAGTGTTCAAGGGCAGGTTGGACACAGGGGCTTGGAGCAAGCTGCTCTAGCGGAAGGCGTCCCTGCCCGTGGCAGGGGTTGGAGCTGGAGGAGCTTTAAGGTCCCTTCCAACCCAAACCATTCTATTCTACTCAACCACCCCTCATCCTCCCACCAGAACCTGCCTTTCTCCAAACCCACTCAGCAAGGATGCTCCGAGCATCCCTCAAAGCTAGAGAAGGGTCCGGCCAGCCCCATAAAACCTCAGCAGGCTCCAGAACAATCCTAATGCTGCAGATTCCCCCCTTGCCCTTTGGATCCTGCTTTCTCAGGATTCAGAGGCATCATCAGCCAAACCTGCACCCGACTGCATGTTGGCAGCTTTTAACGTCAGCGCAGAACAATTAGGGAAGCCGTCTGGAAAAGTGAAGGCTGCAATTAAATGTGTCTTCAAATACAGCCATAAACTGCCTTGCGAGGAGCTACTCTCACTAAAAAAAGAAGTTATCTTCTTCTGCCTCTGTTATTTTTACTTCATCCCCATTCCAAATTTAATCACCTCCCAGGAGCTCATCTGGAACGGGATAAACCGCCCAATTTCCTAAAGGAAAAGTAATTAGCCAGAGGGTTTTTAATGGTGGATTAGCCATTTTGACACCCAAACACATGGAGAGGCAGGCACTAACCAAGGACATGTTCTAGCAGGTAATGCTGAGCATTTCAGCCTCACACAAGCACCAGGTACCTTCCCAACTCCACACGCTGCATGGCCTAAGGATGGAGCCCACTGCTGTGCCAGGGCTTGGATTGAAGAGTCAGAAACCCAGCGACACAATGGAACCAAAAGAAGTCTTTGTGTGGGTAACTCTGTGTAAGCTTGATGGGAAATGTAAAGGGTAAGGGAACTGGAACAGCATCCCACCTGATCGACACAGAGAAGCTCCTGCTTTCCACAGCCAGCTCAGGCGGGATGCGGCTGATTTGGAGCTCATTCTCCACTTGCTGCCTCCGTGGCCTGGATTCACTCTCGTATTCCAGCCGTGAACAAAGGCAGGAACAGTGAAGGGAACTCACAGAGTTCAAAGGCACCTTCTCAAATAGGTATTATACACAATACCTAAGCTATCTCCATCACTCATCGAGTGCCCTGCAGCCTCGCAATCCATTCCCTGCTACAAGCTCCTGCAGCAGTATCCAGCATCCCTCAGGTGGCCAAAGGTAAAGCAGAGAAGTAGAAAACACCCCAAACCCATCTGCCCACTGCAGGCAGACACCCACAGTTCACATGAAAAAGCAACTTTTATTTCCTCAAATAAAATAATCCTTCCATTTCTGCTCGATCAGTGGGTGAGGGATGGCAAGGAGCACACAGCAGAGGGAAGGAGCCCTCCTCAGACAAGTCTGTCATCAGGCCTGTCCTCACACTGAAGGATCCACATCACCCCAAACCCCCCTTTTTTTTCCCCATGAAAGAAAATAAAAGCTATTGGCAACTCTTGATCCCAGAAGGAAAGAGCTGTTCTCTATCAGGCACTCTCAATTGTTCAGCATCAGTATTGAAGGGGAAAAGCAGGATTAGAAAAAGCCCAGATTTCTGATGGAAAACAACCAGACAAGCAACAATGGTTACAGGGCTGGGGTGAAACCCATGGCATGGGGTGGTACTTGGAGATCTGGGAGCTGTTACTGGAACTGAGGGGCATGACTGAGAAAGGAAGAGATCCCCAGCAAGAGTCTTGAGGACCAATGGGCACGCCGAGCACAGGACCCAAGAGCAAAGGAGCTCCTCGATGAGCAGTAAGCCCCAAGTGACTCCTCACTGCAGACCATGGCTCTTTGATCGTACCCTGCTGCAGGCTGGCCAGGTTAATTCATCAGCAAAGTTCCATTCCTCATCTCTCTCAGTACCGGCTGGAGCAGGGGGTCCTACAAACCCTGCTGCAGAGCTAAGGAGAGGCACAGAGAGCCACGCTCTCGTGTTAACTCAGGTGGGACCACAATAAATTCACCAGGGGCTGTCTCAGATGCAGAGACCAAAGTCTCCAATGGTGAATGCTGCAGCGACCATGATTGCAGCGGGCAGGGGAGGGAGAACTTTGTTTTTGTTTCAGATCAATGCTTAACTTACATGAATGGATAAGCAGCAAAGCATCAGCGATGTTCCCTCAGCCCTGGCTTCCCTGTCCCAAAGCACAGGGCCAGATCTGTTCTCACAAACCCACTGGTTAAGCCAGCCACATGGATCCATGTGCAAACCCTGCCCCTCCTAGGAGCAGGACATCCCTACCTGTGGGGAACTGTGTCCTAGAAGAAGTGGCTCTTATTTCTAGGAGACAACACTTCACCTGATGGAACCTCATCTTCCCCATGCCCACCTGCCTGTACAATAGAGTAGCCTCAGCTTTTGCCTTTCTCCAAGAGAAGGAGCTTCACAGAAGCCCTCTTGGCTGTGGAACACGTCTCCCCTTTCCCTTTTCTTTCTCTTTTTTTGTTTATTTCTTGTTTTGTTTGGTTGCTTTTGCTTTTATGTGGTCAGTTCCAATTGCAGTGATCGAAGATGAGGCCAGGCACCAGCCACGAGTTACTTCTTTACGATCTGAATGACGTCTTCGTGCTCCATCATATGGGTTAAGCCCACTCTTTGAGGGCTGTATTTTGTGCTTGTCCCCTTCAAAGCAAAAAGGGAAGAAGGTCAAGAGGAGACCAGAGACAGCAGAGGACATGGAAGTCATTTGCTGTTAAGCACTTACCCACACCAAGGCATATTTGAACTGGCTGGCTAACGACCTGTGGATGCGATGGCACTGCAAGAGAGACACCGTGTGAGGCAGTTCAATGACACTACTTTGCCTTTGCAAACAACCTACTCAACACCCAGGAACTAAAAGCAACTCAACTCTATGGCAGAAATGACAACAGTGACTTTAGGAGCCAGTTAATGGCACCTGGAACAATACAGAAGAGACACACAGGCATCACCAGCCCCCAAACAGCCCCAATTCCACTGCTCCCATGTGCTTCTTCACTGGACTGCATTCAGTTATCTTTCTTAGCCTTTCCTAGCAGCTAGGAAAGCCACCTGAGGCAGCTGGAATCGGGAAAGGTAACAAAAGGAGAAGCCCAGGTAACACTGACACATCCTGAGCTTTATGAAGCACAAATCAGAGCAGGCTCCAAGGGGAAGCTGCCTTCTACAGACAAGGAAACATAAAAGATGCAGAGAAATTACCACATGCTCCACAGAGGCCCCTTTCCGGAGAATAATGGCATCTGTAAAGTCTGGTCTCTCTGTGGAGAAGCAGGAGAGGGAGGGAACAAAAAGCATTTGATTTCCATCAAGTGTGCTCTAATATGCTGACACAACCTCACCTTGCCTCGTGCTTACTACTCCCAAATTCCTCCTCCCGTTACACACAACAGGCATGGAAAGCATCAAATCCATTCTGTAGATACTCCAGTACCCACAAATAATAAGGAAGAAAGCAGTGAACTTGCACACTTTATTTCCCTGCATCATCATAGAATGGTTTGGGTTGGAAAGGACCTTAAGACCATCCAGTTCCAACCCCTTGCTATGGACAAGGATGCCTCACACTAGACCGTGTCACCCAAGGCTCTGTCCAACCTGGCCTCGAACACTGCCAGGGATGGAGCATTCATCACTTCTTTGGGCAACCCATTCCAGTGCCTCACCACCCTCACAGTAAAGAACTTCTTCCTTATATCTAACCTGACCTTCCCCTATTTTAGTTCAGCTCTCAGTGCAGACAGATAGGATGAGGTGGAAGAGAAAGCATCCCCCAAGAGCTGAAAGCTGCTTAGGGAGAGCATAACTGCAGCATTCCCAAGACACATGAGCTCACTGACAGCCTGGCACCTACCAGCAGCCTGTCTGAGCACTGACCCTTTGTGCCTTTCAAATCTGTTCAGCTGATGGCCACTTACGTCCTCGTTTCTTGGTGTAGATGCAGGTAAGTGCCAGGTATTCCCAGAGCTTTTCCAGCAAGTAATCCAGGTTCAGTTTCATGCCACAGCTGCAAAACACCAGGAACATTGCCGTGTTTATTGCTGTTGTGATTTAGAGCTCCAGGAAAACAAGGTGAAGCATCTTACTGAGGGTTAGGGGACAAAGGGGAAAGTCTTTAAAGAGGCCACTAAAGGAAAAAGCCCAAGGTGAAGTAAATAAATACAGCTGTCAGAAGGGTGAGCAGCTTCGGAGCAGCAAAGCCCCCAGCCAGATACAGCAGCACTTCTAAACCAGCTTAGATTGGCTTACTCTGGCCTGCAGACAGTGTGGAGAAGCCAAGCAGCCTGCCTCTCCAGGGAAAGGAAGGCTGGAAAAAGCCCTTCCTTGGGAAAAGCTGGAGAAAGGGGTATGGCATGAACCAGCACACCGTCTGGGCCAGGACATCAGTGTCACAGGCTCCTACCTGATGACAACACTGTGGGGCCGCCGAGCAAGACGATCCACTTCCTCCATCGATATCTGGTCTATCTTGTTATAAACCTAAGTCAAAGAAGAAACAACATACCCTTTAGGAAGTCAATTCAGCAACACTGCAAGGCAGTGAGACATGTACCTGCAGGTATCACAGGGTAGTTCCAGCATCTCAAATAGAAACTCAGCTCCTGTGAGCCAGAGAAGAAGCCAAGGCTCTTTATAAAACAAACTGGTAAAATCCAGAAGCCTAAATGTAAGTTTGGCCCTTCTAAAGTTCATCCTTTGGGACGATTTGCAATGTGTTCTCCAGTACCTTTGGTTTCACTATAGACCCAGTTGCTATCAGAGCCATTACGTGATCTCTGGCGCATGGGACCAGTAGTGAAACCCCAAGCACAGAGCTTGCAGCACAGGAAGGCTCCGTGCCATAGGAACAAACCCCACGGCACCAGGACAGGCAGCTCCTCATGCTGCTCCACAGCAGGCAGCCACAAGAGGGCACAGAGAACACACGCAGAGCACAGCCACCCATGGAAAGCTCATGAAAAGCTCCCTGTGGAGCTTTTTCCACTTAACCCCCAAATTGTTACTGCTTTAGGAACCAGGAAGATGCAGTGTTCGCTTCAGCACAGGCTGGAGGTGATGGTGCGTTCAGGCTGCTCCTGAGATACTCACGTAGAGGCAGGGCATGTAGACCCTGTTGCCTACAATCACATCAATGAACTCATCAGGAGAACAATCCTCTCTGAACAGGACCTCAGCGTTGAAGATTTCTGAGGTGAACACTGTCAAGGTCCAAATCCCAACACATCCACACATCACTGGGAGCCAGCAGCCTGAGCTGGCTTGTCAACGCTGGCTGTCAACCCAGCAAGCACCAAAGGCACTGCAAGGCTGTCCCGCAGCAGGTACCACTTGATGCTGATGACTCAGGGATCTCCTATGTTAGGAAAGGATACTGTATTCATGGAGGATGAGCTGCACCAGCTTCTCAGAGCACTGAGTCAACGTGACAGTTGAGTTGAAGGAGATGCCGCCACCCTTCTTCGGCTGCAGGGAGGCAACAAAGAGGCTTAAGAACAGTGCAAAATCCACAACCCTCCTTCAGTCAGTCCAACACAAGGGGCAGCACACAGGGTTCTCAGCTTTGAATAGGCAGCCAGACACATCTGTGCCTGCAGCAGCCCAGGAAACCTCACCTTGAAGTAGATATTTGGTTTGCTTTTGTTCAGCCGGATTCCTACAGACTCCAGTTCTTTCTCCAGCAAGGCCCTGCAGGGACACTGCACATTAGTACCTGTGAGAGTGAGCACGGTCAGGGGACACCCATCCCTTCCCTTTTTGACTCTCCCATTGATACAACCTTTCACTACACCCTAGAAACCACAGCTAATACAGGACAGCGTGTGGTAGAAATCCAGGTTGACATCCCCATCTCCAAACAGCCATCCAGAGGGAACTATCCAGCTCAGGAGCCCAAGCCAGTTAGCTAGCATGCTTCTAACAGAGTACAACCTCCAGCTCGTACTCAACAGCTTTAACACTGGTTCCCCAGCATGATGGGAGCACAACACTTGAGGGAGCTGGTGTGTTCAAACTCCTGGGCACATGAGAGCCCCTGAACCTGGCCACCCCATAGCTCCGCAGCCCAGCGGCACATACTCACCTCTGTACCTCACCCTTCGTGGCATCCAGCATCATAATAACCACATCCGCTGTCCTGGCCACTGCTATCACCTGCCGGCCTCTGCCCTTCCCTGAGGAGAGAGGAGATGGCTACATCAGCAAGGGAAACCAGCTCTGAGGTCTGTGTCAGAGGAGGGCTGCTGCTCGGAAGCAAGGAAAAAGGTCCTGCAGTGCTGCCCTGGCTGCAGCCAGCTGCTGGAGGGCCCTGAGGGACTGCATCTGGTCCAGCCATGCTGTGTTATGTCCAGCACAAACCCTAACAAATACCCTTTACTGTTGCCCTGCCACAGGATACAGGAATTAGTGAGTGCAGAGCTATTGGAGTACAGCTGCATGGGTGGAAATGACATCCGTGACAGCAGGACACACATCCCCACACACACGCTCTATTGCAGCAGCTCCAGATATGGGCCTGGGGTCCCTGTGCAGAAGGGTTCAATGTATTTTCTGGTCCAGAGAGAGACCTTATTAACCAGGCCATGCTATGCTCCTCCAAGAAGAGACCATTGGGAGATCATCTGCAGCTCCCTAAGGCATCCTCTGACACAGGCAACGTGGGGACAATGACAAAGCCAGCACCCCCTCCCATAATCAGGAGTCATGGGAGGACTGGCAGGCTCTCAGTCAAAAGGGGTTACTGTGTAGCTGTAATTTCCCCCTCCGCCTCTCCAGCATCTTTCTTTAGACTTCCTCTGTACCACAAAACAGATGAGCAAGATAACACTCGCACAGGAAGGTGAGAAGAGCCTGCCTTGCTTTGGCTCCCACCTCCAGAAAAGCAGCTTTCTGCTACATATAGAACCGTACGTGGGCTTCGGGATAAAAATCGTGCCTCACATAAGATCAACGACTCTTCAAACGTGGAAAACCAACGCGGAAGCCATTGGCCCAGGAAACCTGCTAATGCGTGAGGCACCGCAGGTACGCAGCTGAGGGCAAAGCCCTGCTTGACATGAACACATTGATCAGCCAACCTTGCGCTGCTCCTTCGATGATGCCAGGCAGATCCAGCAGCTGAATGTTGGCTCCTTTGTACTGGAAAGGAAACAGAAGGGTGGGAAGTTGAAAGCCTTGTACAGGGCACCTGAGCTGCCTCAAAAGCCCCACATAAGTGGTGCAAAGCCTGCGGACAGCAGAGCTGAATGAGCCTGACAGAGGAGGACAGCCCTGCATAGTGCTGACAGCTCTGTTTTGGCAAAGCCACCTGCAGAGTGTTTCCTATGAAGTTGTGTGCAACACACCAGGTCCTCAGCTCCTAAAGCACCACAGGATTGCAGTTGGACAAAGCACCAGGGAGAGGGGAGAGATCCCTTACTCCTGATCTAATGAGGAAGCACAGGAACAAGCAAGTGCCACCACCTCTTACTCTGAGACAGCTCAGAGTTACTCGGATGTGTTGCAGGTCTTACAGCAGCAGGAAGCAATAGGAGGGTTTCATTCATCATCAGATCTGTGGGGGCATCAGCTCCCATGTTGTTACTGCAGCAAAGCCCTCTTAGCAACTGCATGTGGATGTGTCACAATATTAGTGTTTGGGTTCACACCAGTACAGTTGCTTTCATTATTTAACTCTGCTTTGCAATTCAGACCCTGCTTTTCTCATTACTCTTGAACGCTTTTCAATTTGATGCCCTTTGTCATTTGCTTTGCTGATGGATGCTTAGCCCACCGCTAATAAAACTCCTCAAGGACAGGAGGAGTTGTGTTTTCCTTCCAAAATTGATCACAGTACAGATTGCCTCTTTTAAAGCTTCATTAAAAACAAATCTGTCAAGGTTTCCAGCCATCTGGTCAATGCTGCCGATAGTGGGTATTAAAAACTCAGCCGAGAACTGTCACGTTGCTCTGGTCAGTCCAACAGCAGCAGATGAAACCCCACTCAGACAGCCAATGCTGAGGAGTTAGGGAGCGAGGGAAGTGCTAAATCAGCACTGCAGGTTGCACAAGAACCTGCAAGCACTCACGACATCCTAGAGTTGAAAGCAGAAGTCAGCAGAGCCCTTTGGCTATCACTGCTTCTTAGTGGCAGAACAAGCGTAACTGGTGCAAACAGACACATCGACATGGCTGGGGTTCTTGCTACTACTACTATGTGAAAAGGAGGAGAATCCTACTCACTTCTATGACTCCTGGGATGCACGTCAGGGTTGTGAACTCGTATGAGGCAGCTTCGCTGGCGGTTGAGGTCATTAAACTCAAAAACGTGGACTGAAAGGCACGAGATGAGCATCACTAAAGAGACACCAGCGAAAGCAGAACAAGCAACACCAAAGGGTTCCTCAGCTCTTAGGAGCTGGGTTGTGACTGCTCCAGGCACAGGGATTAAAGTGGCGATGGGACAGACAATGCTTTCCTGAATGACGGTAAATCATCAGGGACCGGAGCGATAGGACAAGGGGTGATGGGTTCACACTTAAACAGGGGAAGTTCAGGTCGGAGATAAGGAAGAAGTTCTTCCCTGTGAGGGTGCTGAGGCGCTGGCACAGGGTGCCCAGAGAAGCTGTGGCTGCCCCATCCCTGGCAGTGTTCAAGGCCAGGCTGGACAGAGCCTTGGGTGCCATGGTTTAGTGTGAGGTGTCCCTGCCCATGGCAGGGGGTTGGAACTGGACCTTTCCAACCCAAACCATTCTGTGATTCCATGAGAAATCCCATGCTCCCACCCATTTTCTCTGCAATGCTGCAGCTGGGCAAGACCAAGCTTCAGGCTGTTGTCACAGGGCACAAGAGGAAGGAGGGTTTTCCCTATCGCTAACCTTCAAGCTCTTAGCATACAACCACCTCCTGTTAACCCCTGGCAGGAAGGTGAGAGACGAAGAGCTGATGGGTTTCTGCTTTAGACACCGCTACCCCAAGCTGGGAACGCAGAGGCACTCACTGACCTTACCCACGGAAGGAAAACCAATCAGTGCCACGCGGGCATCTCCGGATTTCATCACATCGAAGCCTTCTCCCTTCGCAGCCGAGGATTTGGATGGTTCTAGCAGCTGAGCTCTGTACTTGGCAAGCTTCGCCTTCAGCAGCCCAAGGTGATACTCGGTGGCTGGAAGAACACAAACACAACACTCAGTTAACACAAGCGGGAGGTAATTCACTGCTAGACCCCTCCTAACAAACGAAACGCTGCCGTTCTTGGTCAAGGTCTTAAGCACTGCCACGCACAGGAGCTGCTCTGTAGCATTTGAAGCACTGGGCATTGGGAGCAAACCTTTGGTAACCTGCCCATGAAGTCACACTCAAGGGGAATAAGCAGCCAAAACGTTCCTTAGTAAAAGGAGGGAGCCAGAGGGAGAGCAGGGGCAGGAAGGAACAGTGAAGGGAGCCAGTTAAACAGGGAGAGATCACAGGGGGAATGGCTGCTCCAGCGCAAAGACCCCTCCTTACCCCCAGTCACGTTTAACGTAATAAAGATGTAAGATTTCTTTTTTCCCTGCTTTTGTCAATTTTTAAAGAGATTTAACTTGGAGCTCCCGTGTGGAAGTATTTTATGCGCTTATTCTTGGCAAAAACCGACAGATTTAGGTTAGGTATTAGCAGGAAGTTCTTCCCCGTGAGGGTGCAGAGGCTCTGGCACAGGGTGCCCAGAGAAGCTGTGGCTGCCCCATCCCTGGCAGTGCTCAAGGCCAGGTTGGACACAGGGGCTTGGAGCAACCTGCTCTAGTGGAAGGTGTCCCTGCCTGTGGCAGGGGTTGGAGCTGGATGAGCTTTAAGGTCCCTTCCAACACAAACCAGGCTGTGATTCCATGAGAACACTTCACATTCCCACCCGGCACAGACGAACAGGAGGCAGAGCCCTTTGTAACAGAGAAGGGCACAAACACCAGGGCTTTACAGCTTTATTTCCTCCTTCACCACAGCAGCGGGGCCCAGGGCACCCACTCCGATAGACCCCAAGCGGAGCTCTGCTCCCCACTCCCCTCTTTAAGTCACGGCGTTCCAGCACCACCCCGGACCCCTTTGCACCAGCATCACTTGGTCCCCTCACCCCAACCCCGAGTAGAGCCACGGTAATACCGGGGGTCATTAATATCGGGGGTAATTAACACCGGGGCCCAACGGCGGGGGAACAGCGGCTGCAGGAGGGGCAGAACCCCCGTTTCCCCCATGCACCCTCTCCGTTCCAGCCCCCCCCCCCGTCCCCGTCCCCGCACCTTTGTTCTTCTGCGTGCGGGCGATCTCCTTCTCGATCTCCGAGATCTTCTCCAGGATGCCCATGGCGGGGCCCGGCCCGGCCCGCTCCGCTCCGCGGGGCCCGCACGCCGCGCTCCGGAACTGCCGCCGGGCCCCGTTCCACGTCCGGGTTGAGCGAGGCTCTGGGCGGGCGGCGCTGTGCTCCTGCCGCGCCGCTCCGGCTGCTCCCCTGCGCCGCGCGTTGTGGGTTCCGGGGGCTGGTACCCAGCGGGACACGGGTGGAGGTATCCCGAGGAGAGGGATGGAAGTTAATGGATAGGGACTATAGGGAGAGCTCTAAGGAAGGAGGCAGGATGCAGAGGGAGCTTCCCGCTCCATTAATTAAGGCCAAATCCTGCGTTTAGAGCAATCAGCCCCATCCTGGCAGTGCTCAAGGCCAGGTTGGAGCAACCTGCTTTAGTGGAAGGTGTCCCTGCCCACGGCAGGGGGTTGGAATTAGGTGAGCTTTAAGGTGCTTTCCAACCCAAAGCAGTCTGGGATTCCATAATTGGATTCCTGGAGAAATCCCACTGGGAGAGGATGAAGCACAGCTCTCAGCTGGAACGAGAAGCGCTTTGGTTGACAAACACACACGGACACAGAGCCCTTGAATACAGTTCATGTTTAATTTGGATGTTGATCGCTCTGCAAAACACCTCCTCTAACACCTTATAGAGACATCACAACCTCTCCCCACACCAAACACCTCATCTCTGACCCCCAAAGCCCACATGGGTTCTCTCTCCCCACACCAGGACATACAGAACACCTCTCCTGAGCTCCAACAAGGCAAAAGGAAAACCAAAATGAAGGTTTATAGGGGGGAAAACAACAGCTTCCTCAGCTCCACAACCTGCTCTGTGCCTGCCACACACATCAGCATCACCCCAAGTGTTGGCTTCAGGATGGCGGGAAGGAGACGGCACAAAGCAGGATGCTCCTTCCCCATCCTTGGAACATACAAAGCCTCAAAGAAAACACTTCAGAGGTTCTGGGGTACTTGGACATCTTAAACAACCCCAGGACCCTTCCTAATCCAGCTCCTGCCAACAGCCAGCGTTAACTCAACCACAGCAGAAACCCAAGTGTCACACCCTGGGAAGCACAAGGAGGTTGGTGTCACCACCAGTATTGCACAGGGAGCTCCGGAGGGCTGTAAAGAGCCTCTGAAGCTGTGTCCCTGCGCCCAAACAGCACCTAGGAGGAGGCTTCACCCTATGCTTGGTCACAGCAGAGCACCACTGAGGCTTCTGCCTCTAAACCCAGCAACATCCGTGAGGAAACCCCTCTCCCCATTGCTAAAGGGATGAGTTTCTTTGAGCAGGATAAAACAGGAATGTGCTTCCCAACTGCTCTGCTTGCAGCCGCTCTCCCTTCATGCCTCGCATCGCTCTCCCACTTCCCCCTACTCTCCAAAGCCACCTGCAACAGCCAAGACAATGCACATGCTTCCTTCATGGCATGGGGGGCTCCTGCCCCATGGAAGGGCCAGGTCTCCCCTTCTCCCAAAAGCAGGTCTCTCCCCACTTGTGCTGGGGAATAGCATTCATCTGCAGCAAACAGCACTCTCAAAGCAGGCGATTCCTGCATCACTTCCCAAGACCAGCCCAGCCACTTCCCAAATCACACAAGATCCCAACTTGGAATAAAGGAAACGGGCTCACCAAGACCTGAATACTTTCTCTTTAAGGCTTAAACTAGCAATTGAGCTGCTGCAATAAACCAAAGGAAGCAAGAGCAGCTCGAAAGAAGAAAACCCAAACCACCTTGGCGCTGGGCACAGGCAGGCTTCACTTCCTCAGCACCCACTTGGTTAACTCCCAACACAAACCTGCTCGGAAAGGTTTATGCTTTAAAACCAGCCAGAAAAGCTCAAACTAAACCCTCATACAAGCCCCACGAGGTGGGACAGTCACATAAAACATACAACCGAGGCCAAGCGTTAAAATGTCTTTAAGAAACCCAACCACACGCGCATCACACACACACACACTTTGGCACAGGAGCCTTAAGTTATCACTTGAAACATTCCAAGTCAGAGGAGAGCTACTTGGGGGTGGGTTTTGTTGGGGTCTTTTTTGCCTTTCCTTGGTATTTTTAGCCCCATAAAAAGGTATCAAGCAGCGGTGGGGAAGCACAAGGAGTGAGTGCAAATGCTGCCCTGTTCCTATGATGCTGCTCGGAAGCAGGCGGCTGATTACAGACACGTCTGGAAAACGAACACAAAACATTCCTGGTTTTCAATGTGAAAACTGTAAAATGCCATTGAGTACTTGTGCATTGGGGTCCTTTGGAAAAGGAACCATAAAAATATATATATATATATTTTAATAAAAGTCTTTTTTTTTTGTCTTTTTTTTTTTTCTCTTTTACCCTTAACTTAAGTAAAGAGCAAATATACACCTATAAGCAGAGTTCAGATCCACTTTACTGAGAGCCTGGAAGTCCATACATCAAATTAATTCCCAGTGGCTTATCCAGACACTGGAAGAGCTCCCAGCTCCAAAGGGCTGGCATTCCTGAAAGATCTGCAGCTCTGGCTAACCTCCTCAGCCAGCACAAAGCAAAGACTCATTCCAGCCTTATCTGCCTCAGCCAACACTCCCTCAACACGCAGCAGGCGAGCAGAGCCCCCCCAGATACACAGGACCCAGCCGTGGGAGCAGCAATCTGGGCAACAAACCTGAGTCCTGGCGATTTCAACCCATCTCCAGGCTGGAAGAATGAAAATAGAAAGCACCCAGCTTGTATTTTCTTATTACTCAGAGGGCAAACCACTGATTCCAGCTACTGAGGAAACAGCTTCCAAAGGAGAGCCAGGAAGAACTTCAGTGATAGAGAAACTAACTGTGCAATAAGAAAGTGCATTTAAAGGTAGCTCAAAAACCAGATTAAAGATCAAATCGCCACTCGACAGGAGGGAGAATCAAGCTCCAGCAGCCACGCTCCTTGGGCTGGGTGAGTATTACATTCAGGCTCTGTCTCGCGAGTCCGAGGGGCAGGAGAGAAGCATTCCCGTGCTCCGACAGGTACACAGTTCTCCTGGCAGGCCATGCTCTCCTGCCCAGTTTGCTTCTGTGTGGTACCAGTTCCGGACAGCTGTCATCGGAATTCATAGATAGGAGCACTGTGCTCAGGAACGTGAGTTAAATTCAATGACTGATACCTGGGAGAGAAGGAAAGAGATGGATGAAGAGGATTACACAGAGCAACAGAGCTCCCCTAGCACTTGGAAGGCCCCAGGGCACACAGCCTGGTGGATGGCTTTTCTCTCCCCTTTTACAGCCTCAGAGGTGTTCAGGCACCCAACACCCACTTACCCACAGTGCCAAACCCCTCAGCATCATTCCTCATTTCCATTCCCTGAGCTACCTGCAGGCAGGCTGTGTTTGAGGTGGGCTCTGGACACCTTTTGAAGTTCAACAGCTTTCATGTTCAAACGGTGTTTGCTGTGACTGCAAATCACACTCAGGTCTTTCAAAGCTCAGCTTGAGGGGTTCTGTCTGAAAGCCTCCCAGGTACTTCCCTCCCTCTGAGAGCTTCAGCCACCCTACAGATTCGCTTGCTGTGTGTGTCACATTCGAGGCTGCCAGAGGGAAAAGAGCTCTCCACAGCTCACTGTCAGATCCTTGCCTCTAATAAGACACCAACTGACTTTGACTGTTCCTTTGTCTTACAGCAATACCTCAAGGACCCTGGACTACAACACACTGGCCTGACAAGGCTGCTGCCTAAAGCCAAGCTGTTACATGTGAGGAGGCACTGAGCTTGCTCTCAGGAGCCCCTCTGACATCCTCTGAAGGGGCAGGGCACAGAGAAGCTCAAAGCCTTAATCACTGAGCAAAGCACAAGCTGAGGGAGCATAACTCCACACAAGATGAGGCTGCCCTCTGCTCGTCTTTCCTCACAAGAGGGCCCTGTGAGCACTTGGACTGGAGATAAGCTTCTGGAGTGATGCTTTTAGTGATCCATAACTGGTATCTGCCTGCCCATGTATGAGAGCATTGCTTTGCTGAGCCACAGCACGCCTCCAGATCTTGCACCTCCCCTGCTCCACCTCACCAGCCCAATTATTCCTCACCATGCAGAAAGGGCAGCACTTTATACCACACAAATTGGCTGCAGTAGCTTGCTCTGGCCAAAAGTATGGTACACACCCCATCCCTTCTGCCCTGAGGTCCAGCCACCAGGCTAAACCCCCTTCTCAGCCCAGAGAAGCACCACCTGGACACTCCTAGGTTTGAGGAGCAGAAGGGAGGAAGCTTCCTTACCATTCTGAACTCCTATGGTAGTAATAGCCCTCTATAGATGCTGCTGACTTCTGGAAGCAGATGTAATAGAAACCAGCAAAGGAAGCACCACTGATGTCTTTGATGGTGTGATCTGGGACTAGGAACTGCTCCTGTACACAAAACACAGACTCTGTTTTAAAACGCCAGTCAAATACAACCCCCTCCCTTCAATGGGTCCTCCCAAACAGAGCATTGGCACCCATTAACATGAAGGCATTCCCGGCTGAGCACTCCCTGCACCCTCAGCAGCCCAACACACAGAGACCAGTGTGTTCTTTCACTACCTGCCATTGCAGGCATCCTACAGGGGAGCAGACAACCGAGGACAGAATCTCTTATAACAAGAGGGCATGAGCTCAGTTTCAGCTCAAACCAAAAGCCAATTGCTAACTCAGCAATCAGAGCCAGCTGATGATCAAGAGAAAGGTCTGGGGAGACCTTACAGCCTTCTAGGGGGCTTAGGAGAAAGATGGAGAGACTTTTTACCAGGGTATCAAGTGACAGGAGAAGTGGTATCAGTTTTAAACTAGAAGAGAGTAGATTTATATTGGGTATAAGGAAGACTTTCTTTGCTATGAGGGTGGCAAGACACTGGCACAGGTTGCCCAGAGAGGTGGTAGATATCCTATCCCTGGAAACATCTAAAGGGAAAAGATGTCCCCCAGTGGGGAAGTGGTACCAGATGACCTTCAAAACCCTCTTCCAACACAAACCATTCCACGTTTCTATCATTTCCTCCCCTTGCAGCTGCACAAGGCTCATGTAAAGAGGGAGGAATCAACCCAGGCGAAGAACAGAGAGGTGCAGACTGTCCAGTCTGTGTCACACACACAGGGACTGAAGACACCAATTCTCTCAACACCAAGCAAGATTTTCCTGTTGTGTTTTGAGCCATAACTGCAGCCCTTCAGGATGCAATTAGCTGGCTAGACAGGATTCATGCTGGAATTTGCAGCTGTGGTGGGTTATGACATTGGGAGGATGAGACCTTTCATTAAATCAGAGCTGACAAAGCTTTCAGGTACCACAAGCCTCTGTCTGTAGTTCATAAGCTCATCAGAGAAGACGACATGTGAAGTTTACCTTCCATCTCATGAAGACATAGTCCCCATTTTTCAGATCTTCATAGTCAAAGTCATCAGAGTTAAATGTTTTTGCATACTGGTAAAAAGCCTGAAACTTCCCCTGAAACACAGAAGAAACCATTCAGGATGCTTATTCCAGCTCATTGGTGCCAGCTGTTATTTGGGAAGCCAAAGCTGTTACAGAACAGGACCTGCTCACCAAAGGGGGTCTTCCTTTGGAGCTGTGCTAAACACACACCCCAGCATGAGCACAGGGGAACACAGAGGATTGATTGCTGGACACCCACAGCCATATCCAGCCTGGCTGGAGAAGCTCCTACACTTCCAGATGAAGCTATTTTGACAGAAACATAATAAAGTCTGGCAAACAACAGCAAAGGTCAAGGTGGGGAGGCAATGAACTGCTTGATCCAGAGCACATGCACACCTGATCCTGAGCAGAGGGTTGAGGTGGCCAAGACACAGGTACCAATTGCCCTGCCTGTGCTAGAGAGGCACCTTCTCCTTCTCCACTCCATTTTGTGATAAACCTTCAAATAAGGAGCATGTTCTCCTTGTTGGGGGGTAAAGAGATGGGGGATTGTTGCTGCTCCCTTCCAACCCCAGGGTCAGCAAGCAGAAAACAAGACGCCCCATCCCCTGTCATGGATCACAGCCACCAGCCTGCTGGTGGAACCTCTACCTGCAAAGATCCCAGTGAGGGAAGGAGGGAGACACCCAAGAAGATGTTTCTAGGCCTTTCTGACAGCTCTGGCACAGGCACACGCTGCACCTCACCTCCAGAGCAGCTGAACTGAACCCCCATCTGCTCCCCCCAGGTTTATTTACCCAGTGTTTCCGATCCACATCTTCATCAGCATCCCATTTGCGTGTTAAGAAAGGGTGTTTCTTACTGATTATTTCTCCTTCAAAGAAAGTGGTGAGGGTTGGATATTCCTGGGAGACACAAGAATTGGATGAGAGGTCAGATTTGTCACTAGAGCCAGAAACTCACACACACACAGGGGTACATGCACCCAGCAAGAAGCCACATCTCCCAGCAGGAGCTCTGAGCAATTCAAGCCTGAAGCTCTCAACTTTCCAATCACTGACTGGTCCTGCCTCATCCTGCCTCACACCTCCAGGTCCAGTACACGCACACACAAAGCCCCCCCCCCCCCCCCCTTATTCCAGCCCTTCTCTGCCTCTCTGTTCACTTCCTGAAAGCAGGAGCTGTGTCAGAGCTGGACTGTGGGGAGTCTCCTAGCAGGACAATCACAGCCAGCTCCCCAGCTGACACCCAGCACACCCAAGGGTTGGATTAAGCCACCCAGGAGAGAAAAACTCCTCTCCAGCTTTGCCTTAGCACTGAATTAGGACAGCACAGGCAGGGAACAGCAGACTCAACTGGGGTGAACAAGCTTCTCCAAGCATCACCCCTGGGAAACATCTCTCACTGACAGTCCCACACCATGAGCAAGCTTAGAGGACGGATGGGAAGGGAAATATGTGAAGATTTGACTGCTCGGGTCCTCGTTTCTTTTCTTTCAGCCACACAGCATCACTGGTAGAGTGCCTAAAGCTGACTGCAGGGTCAGATTTGGTCTGCTCAACCTTAAGGGATGCCACATGAACTTCCCACTCCCAGGACTGCCATCCAGGCCCACCGCACTTGCTCTACATGCCGAGAACAGACTGAAGCTGTTAAACTGTTTGGTGGTGAAATCTACCCCATGCTCAACCCCTCCACTTCCTATTTCTAATGGCTTTCTCCCACCCCACCAAGAACAAGCAAAGCCTTTACAAACATCTTTTCTTGCTGTTTTGCACTTAACACTCACCTCTGTAAGGCCTTTAATCTTCAAGTATCCACAGAGATAGGAGTTTTCCATATCCACATGCTAGAAAAGAGTGCAAGGTCCAACCATAAGCATAGGCAGGAAGGCACCCAATTGATCCAAAGCAGTTTCTGACCCCTCCAAGGGTAATTTCAGCCCAGCTCACTGCCCAGTGCTCACACTGGCAGCTCTTCCCCACGGCTGGGAACAACTTGGAATAATCATCTAGAGGTGCTCAGCTCACCTCTGACATCCCTGGCAACATCCTGCCTGCTTCCAGCTCCATCACACTGAGGCAGCAGCCTCTGCTCACGTCTCCAATAGGAAGCAAACCTTCCCCCTCCACCCAGATGAAGCCAACTCAGTTTTCTCCAAGTGAAAGCATCACTGACATAATCATACCCCCAGCCTCATACCTCCCCATCAGCCACCAGCAGTGAACAAGTGTTCGGGTGAGAGAAGAGTAAAAAGCATCTTATTTACTGGAGATAATCCAGGCTAGAGGAAGAAAGCACAGCCCTGAGCTTTGCCCTCTGTTTATTTAACAGGCCTGACCCACACCTCACTAACTCACTTCCCATAGAATCATAGAATGGTTTGGGTTGGAAGGGGCCTTAAAGCTCACCCAGTCCCAACCCCTGCCACGGGCAGGGACATCTTCCACTAGAGCAGGTTGCTCCAAGCCCCTGTGTCCAACCTGGCCTTGAACACTGCCAGGGATGGGGCAGCCACAGCTTCTCTGGGCACCCTGTCCCTCCTGACAGCAGGGTATACACCAAGGCCTGCTCAGAAGCCAGATGAGATCTCATGTGCTTTGAAGGAGGCCTTTCTCCCACATCCAACACTTTGATGCCACCCTTCTTTATGCTCCATCTCACTGGCTAGGATGCTGCATGGGTTCCAAGAACCTTTAAAACCAGGGGATTTTCCAAGCTTTTCCCACCATCTCCAGCTCTGTTCTCAGAACAAGCAGCAAGTTATTTAGGGAAGTGCAGGTACTGAGGAGATGAATCTTCCCCACCTGTGCTCCGAGGAAAGCACCATTTCCCTGCACTCAGCACAGGGAGAGCAGCAGCCACCTCTCCTCAGCTGACACACATGAAAACAGCAGCATTTTTAGCACAAAGGCACTGCCAGCCCCTGCGTGCAGTGGAGCTGAGCAGCCATAGGATGTCCCCACCACAGCAAACCCCGCCAGGTACATTGGTGCTGCTGGAGCTGGTTCAAACACTCCCCCATCTGCTAGCCCTGGGGCTCCCCATTGCACTGTCAGGCTTCAGCACTGCCCTCACTACATGTTCCTGCGCCACCAAAGTGGAAATAAAGCTGTGAGCAGTGTGCTCTATAGGGAAGTGCGTCTCAGATGGCTGCTTGGCCGTGTATTAATGACTCCACACCTCACAGCTCTGCCCGCAGCAAGCCTGCCAGGGCCTAGGACTAAAAATAAAGCACGCAGGGTGACAATGACTGCAGGAGGAACGGCCACAGGAGCCAGGGGACCCATTCTCCAGCAGGCTACAGCTGTCTGGTTGCATTCCTGTCACAGACAAACCACTGCACCTCACCTCATGCTTCCTGCAGGAGCCTCCAACACCACAGGGATTGGAGGCCCCTGGGTCCAGCTCTGCCACAGCCTGGGTTTGGGACCTGGCTCCCTGGTCATTCCCAGCCAGGCCTGAAATACAGGCCATCCCAATGGAAGGGCTCCGGAGGTCACCACCCACCCTGAGCTGGGCTCTTACCCTTCTGTCCTGCATGGCCACTCCACAGCCTGAAGGGAATGGGGAAGGGAAGAACCCTGCCAGGCCCAAGGGGAATGAGGCACAAAGATGAAGGGAAAGGCTTGAGCAGTGAGCTCTGCTCGGGGTTTGAGAGCAAGGGAGTAAAGTGGTGGCCCTGAGGGAATGGAGCCTCTCCTGGGGCCTGGGGGAAATAGGACACGGTCTTTTCCCCTTATCCCGAAAGGAAAGGAGAGCACAGAAGGTAACAAGAGATCCCTGCAGAGCCTCAACACTCAGAGCTGTCACTGGGCTTTATAGAAGCAGGAGACACAGAGGGAGGTCAAGCAAGAAGGGCTATGGGCCTCTCCAGGCCCGAGGGGAAGGATCCCCCCGTCAGGGCTGGAGGGAACGGGGACAGAGAAGGGGGGGTGTGTGTCCCCGCTCAGCCACAGGCCTCGGTGGGGCTCCGGGGACGGGACACACCACTGCGGCAGCGTTCTGAGGAAACCGGGGCCGGGCCTGAAGACAGGAAGGCCGGCGGCAGCAGACGGACCGAGCCAGAGCAGGCCTGAGGAGGCGGGAGGAGGTGAGGCGGAGCGGCCGCGGCCTGAGGAGACCGAGGCCCGGTGAAGCGGAGGGGGGTAAGAACGCGTCCTCGGTCGTGCCCCTCACCTGCATGACGACCTCCACCTCGTAGGCATTGCCTTTGCTGCGCTGCTGCCCGCGGAACTTGGCGCCGCTGTACAGCAGCGAGGTGGCCACCCCGGGCTGCGCCGTGTTGATGGGGGGCGGCGGCACCAAGCTGCTGGCGGCCGCTCCGGGCGGCGGCGAAGCGGAGGAGGACGAAGCCGAGCCCGCCGCTGCCCCGCCCGCGCGGCACCGCTCGCTCCTCACCGGCATCTCGGGGGGGTCCCCGGGCGCCAGCGTGGCCGGAGCCGGTGGGGACCGAGGGGGGGGAGGCCGGGACTCGGCTCCGCTCCCCTCACACCAAGGCCGCCGCCGCCTGCCTCACTGAGGGGCCTCCCGTCAGCGCCTCCTCGCGCTCCCATTGGCCCTCTCGGCCGCTGCGGGGGGGGCGGCGCCTGGCGCTGATTGGCTGCGGGCGCCCGGTACGCGCTTCCTCCCGGCGGGCGCGGCCGCGGGGCGCTGCTGGGAAATGTCGTTTTGTTCCGCTGGCGGCGGGACGGGGTGGCAGAAGGGACAAAACGCGTTCGCGCTGCTGATTGGTTGACGCCGCCGGAGCATGGCGGCGCCCGTGCGGCGGCGCTAAGAGGGGTCGGACCGGAGCCCTCCGCCTCCTCGCCCCCCGCCTCCTCGCCCCCCGCCGCGATGTGGCGCCGCTGCCGCCGCCTGCTCTGCGCCCGCTGCCCGCTGCCCCGCCCGCCTCCTGCCGCGGCCGGCACCGCCCCGTTGCGGCCGGGCTGGGGCCGGGCCTATGCCCCGCCGGGAGGTGAGGGAGCGCCTGCAACACATGAGGGGAGGGGGGGGCCTGTTCCCATACCCCATATCCCATTCCCCATATCCCGTATTCCATTTCACATGCCCCATATTCCATATCCTATATCCCGTATTACATTTCACGTACACCATATTCCATACCCCATATTCCATGCCCCGTATCCCGTTCCCCATATCCTGTATTCTATTTCACATACCCATATTCCATATCCCATATTCCCCTATACCTCATATCCCATACCCTATATCCCGTATTCCATTTCACATATCCCATGTTCCATACCCCATATCCCATACTCCCTTATACCTCATATCCCATATTCCATACCCCATATCCCGTATTCCATTTCACATACCCCATATTCTATGCCCCATATCCCATATTCCCCTATACCCCCTATCCCATACCTCCCTATATCCCATACTTGGTATCCCATACCTCATATCCCATACCTCCCTATAGCCCATATCCCATGCCCGGTATCCCATATCTCATATCCCATACTTCCCTATAGCCCATATCCCATACCCGGTATCCCATACCTCATATCCCATACCTCCCTATACCCCATATCCCATACCCGGTATCCCATACCTCATATCCCATACCTCCCTATACCCCCTCACATCCCGGGGTGACCTTCCGAGCTGTCATGGGGGGGGATCCCCAGCGGGACCAGCTCTGCTGGGCCAGGGAAGGGCCCCATGGGCCGAATGGGACACGGGATCCCCCTGCAAGCGCAGTCCCATGGGGTCGGGGCTCCTTGCAGCCTCTGAGCACCTCGGACAGCATGGTCCTGGTGATGGGCATCCCCCTGCGCCCTTTGCCTGGCGTTAGCGGGTGTTTGGAGCCACATCCTCAATGCACCGCTCTGATACATTGGGTTTGGGGTTTGATGGGGGTTTGGGGGTGTTTCAGGGGCATTCTGGGCCGTGTGTTCCCTGCACAGACCTTGCTGTATGGTTTTGAGGGCACTAAAATGAGCCTGCTTCTATCTGAGGTGAGGCTGCAGTCGCTGTGACTCACTGCGGGGTCTCCTCTGGGGTGCATTGGTCTGGTTTTAGAGCTGTGCCTTCACACTGTGGTGCTTCCTGAGGCTGAGCAAATCCTCTTCCATTCCCAGAGGGAATGAGCTTCCTTTAGCCTTCAGTCACAGAGCTGCAGCCTGGCCTCTTGCTTCACCCTTCACAGGCTCCATTTGGTTTGGGGTTTACAGCGTGGCAGATTCCTCCTGCCTTGTGTGAGCCTTTGCGATGGGTTTCACCTGGCTCTGAGGTGTTGGATGTGTGCAGCAGCGCCGGTAGGAAATGAAGCTGCTCTTAAAGCAGAGCTTGCCTTGCTGCTGGGGCAGGATGGAGCTGGATGTGTGGGCTGGAGGCTGCTGCCGGAGGTGGTTCCTCCCCTGGTGCCTCAGTGACACAATGCAGTGTGGTCCACGTGTCCCCAGCATCATCCAGCTGTGGCACCATCGTCACAGCATCCTGCCCCTGGACACTGCTGCAGTGTGCAGGTCAGCGCAGGGAATGAGAAGCACTGGGGGTGGGTTTGTTGTTATCAAGGGGTGGGAAGAGGTTGCTGTGCCCTGTCCTGCCTCTAACCCAGCTCTGATGGGTTTCTTGTCTTTGATTGCAGTGGGAGAAGATGCAGCAGGCTGAGAGCTGGGCTGGGTCAGCCTGGAGAAGGGAAGGCTCCTTAAGGAGAGACCTTAGAGCAGCTCCAGTGCCTGAAGGGGCTGCAGGAAACCTGGAGAGGGGCTTTGGACAAGGGCCTGTAGGGACAGGCCAAGGGGAATGGCTTTAACCTGACAGAGGGGAGACTGAGATGAGCTCTTAGGCAGAAGCTCTTCCCTGTGAGGGTGCTGAGGCGCTGGCACAGGGTGCCCAGAGAAGCTGTGGCTGCCCCATCCCTGGCAGTGTTCAGGGTTCCAAGGGAGCTGAGGCAGAGTGAAGCTGCTCCCGTTCACGTGCAGGTTGTGCACAGCTGCGCTGTGCTTCTCACCTGGCGCTTCCCCAGTTGAGTAGAGCTCATTGGGGTGCTTGGAAGCTGTGGATGAATGAGCTGGAATTCTGTGGCCAGGCCACCACAACAGCACCGAGGGCTCTGTCCTGGGCTGTGATGGGGAGCAGGGGAAGGGACCAACCTCTCCTTGACTGCTCCTAAAAGGCTGTTTTTGTCCCCAGAGAGGAAGCGGTTTTACCAGAACGTGAGCATCTCTCAAGGAGAAGGTGAGTTCAGCCACTGGGACAGGGCAGAGGGGCTGGTCCCAGCCGGTGTGAGCTGGGTATTGTCACCATCCTGCTGTCCCCTTTCCCCATCCATAGCAAAGCTGTGGGGTGGGAAGCCACTTCCAAGACCCAGTATGTCCAAATGATGGTGTTGGTGCTCCCACCGCTTGAGCATCCCTGGTGCCTTGCTCCCATCAGTTCCAGCTCTGAATCTGTGGGGTTGGCTGTTGTTCCTTAGTGCCTGCTCCTCTTTGATTCCCCAGGATTTCTACTCTGATTCCCCAGGAGGCTTTGAAATCAACCTGGACCACCGAAAGCTGAAAACACCCCAGGCCAAGCTCTTCACTGTGCCCAGTGAGGCCTTGGCCATTGCAGTGGCAACAGAGTGGGACTCCCAGAAAGACACCATCAAGTTCTACACCATGCATCTGGTGAGCACGGCAAGATGGGATACCGGGACCTTGGAAGGACAGAACACAGTGTGCTGGGAGCAGTCAGGTCAAGAAAGTCAGGATTAAAGACAGGGAATAGAAATTCCAGGGGTTAAAGATGGGTTTGCCAAGCCACTGCTGCCTGGTGGGGGCTTGGCCAGTGCGTGGAGTGGATTCCAGAGCAAGGATTGAAACACTTTGGGGTGTAAGCCCTGTGCTGGGATGCACGAGATCTTCTCAGAGCATCTTCTGAGAGTGCTTTCTTCTGTATCTTGCCTTTCCCAGCCTTCCTGTGCGATTGGCATAGGTTGGTCTAGAACAGGGGTGACCATGTAGACATGAGAATGGTCTCCAAATGCAGAATACTGAGAGGTCAGGTTGTCCTCATGCCCGTGGAAACAGGGATAAGAGGTCAGGAGTTTGGCAGGGCACTGGTTGACACTGGTTGGGTTGACACTGGTTGGGTGACTCTACAGGGTATCACTGGAGGGACTTGAGAAGGGGCTGGACAGTGTTAGTAGGGACTGTGTGGGCAGGAGGAAAGGATGAGCTTCCTTCCCTGGTGCTTGATGGGCCCGTTCCTGTGGCTTCTGAAAGCAGTGAGATGATTCCTATCGCGCAGTTCTAGCCCTGCACCCCCCTTTAGCTGCACCCCTCACAAACTCCTCTGCTGCTTCTTGGCTTTGTACAATAGAAGCTGCTCCTTCCCCAAGCTGTGACTCACAGTGGTTTAAACGGCCTCTATCCCCCAGACCACGCTGTGCAACACAGCGCTGGACAATCCCACACAAAGGAGCAAAATGCAGCTGATCCGAGCAGCCGTGAAGTTCCTGGAGACCGACACTGTCTGGTATGAGATGGGGCACAGGGGTGAGGTTGTCTGGGCACCGTGGGGTTGGGGGAAGAAAGGGAAGGTGTCTGTTGTAACTCGGTGACAGCAGGGCTCTGACCTGTCCGGGCTTTGGCCTGAGGGTTTGAATTGGTTTAGGCCAGTTCTATGTCTGCAGACTCAGTGGAGGTTTATGCATGTGAATGGTCCTGTGCTGAACCCTGGTCTGGACATCTCCATGCTGGGCAAGGGTGGGAGCAGCAGGAAATGAAGATTTCCTTGGGGAAAAGCAAACACCTTTGACAGGGCTGGGGGAATCTGTGAGCCCAGCCCCTAGTACTCCTGTGCCAGTTCAGGCAGCTCATATAACTTGTACCAGCAGCCAAATGCCCTTCATTCCTTAAAGTGGGCTGCAGGATCCAGCCTTTCATGCCCAGGCTTCTGTCTCACAGTCCCAGCCTCTGCGATATCCACTGGGAGCTGCATGGCCCCATATAAAGAGTTCCAGTGGGATACATTCCCTGCTCTGACCACTAAACCTCACTGCATCCTGTGCCTGGCTTGGGGCTACCTGTTGGCTGCTTTGCTGCTCTGTTTTGTAGTAAGAATTATCCTTGCTGGAACAACAAAATGCTCTGAATTTGGGGAAGAGTGGGGGGATTGTTCCCAATCACTGCTGCCACTGCCTTCATTCCCCTTGCTGTGCTCTGGTGGGCAGCCTGGGGGTGAATGAACACCCATTGTGGTTCTGTTCTGCAATGGCCCAGCTATCGTGTGGAGGAGCCACCTGCCTTGGCAGAGCTGCAGAAGAATGAATGGGATCCCATTGTTGCCTGGGCTGAGGAAAGGTAAGAAAAGGCCAAAGATGTTCCTGTCTGCTTTTGGCCTGCCCAGGCCAGGAGCTCTGGTGCTTGTGGCTGTCGGAGCCGCAGGATCCATGAGCCCTGTGCTTTTCTAAGGAGCTGGGTGATCATTCCAGGTACAATGTGGCAATTGGCTCCTCCACCAGCATCCTGGGGCCAAACATCCCAGCCAGCACTAAGGATACCTTTGTCAGCCATCTGGCATCCTACAACATGTGGGCCCTGCAAGGTGAGAGAGGTTATTTTGCACAGGGAAGGTTTGTGGCACAATAAAAGGAGGCAGTTGCCAAGGCAGAACCTTTGTCACTGCAGTGACAGTGGCCACAACAGTGTTTTGTGTCTGCTGTTAACTGTGGATCTGAGACTGAAGTACCCAGATGCAAGGGTCAGTAGCCCTGTGACCTCCCTGAAGAGGTTCCACACCGCCTGTCTCTTCAGGGCATGTGAAGATGCTGCTGTAACGCTGCAGAAAACAACCCTGAATCTTGTTTGTTTTGGGTTATTCCCTTCCAGGTATAGAATATATCATCATCCAGCTGAAATCTCTGATCCTGTCCATGGGTGTGATTGACAGGCACATTACAGTAGAGAAAGCCGTGCTTCTCTCTCGCCTGGAGGAAGAATACCAGGTAAATCATGTTACAAAGCAGCCCTATCATTCAAATAGCAATAATCTCAGCGTGACAAATGCATCTCCCACCACAAATAACTGGCAAGGGAAGTGCCTGCTATTGCAGGAGAGGTTCCACCTCGCCGCTGCTGTAAAGCAACACCATGAGCACAACAGCCCAGGGAGCTCCTGGAGCTGCCAGGTTCTTTTTGCAGAGCCCAGATGGCTGCTTTGCTCCCTCTCTAACGTGAAGTGAAAAGACATGGCTGGCTTCTCTTGCTGTGGGTTATCCAGCCTGGAGGCTTTGGCAGACACCAAGCTAATAACTTGCTTGCTGGAAGCTGGCCTGGCACGAAGCTCTCCCTGACCCGAAAGTGGCTGAAATTGATGGGAATCTTTTCATCCTCCCTTTAAGAGGCTTTGCCTCAGACTCCACTACAGAGGCAGCACATCCTTCCACCTCTCCTCTGGAGGTCTCCCTGCCCCATTAGTGACCAGCACAGCTCCTGGTTCACAGACATGAAAAGGGAGAGCTGCTGAGCAGCTCTATGGATAACCCAGTTCTGAACTGACTCATGTTCCTCCTCTCCTTCAGATCCAGCGGTGGGGCAATGTGGAGTGGGCCCATGACTATGACCTGTGTGAGCTGCGTGCCCGTGCTGCAGCTGGGACTCTCTTTGTCCACCTCTGTTCTGAGAGCTCGACTGTGAAACACAAGCTGCTGCAGGACTGAGGCTGCTGGGCTGGAACAGCAGGAAAATGCCTGGCTCTGAATCCCTGGCATGACCCAAGGGATGGGAATCATCATCCTGCCATCACATCTTTCCTGGGATCAGCCTCATGCTGAGGAGCTGTGGCTTTGTGGGCAGCTCCTCTCTTGGGCTGCCTGTCATAGTGCAGCACCAGCAGTTTTGAGCCCACAAGGAGGGAAGGTCAAGGTGAGCATCCTCTGCATCCCCAGGCCAGCAGCTCTGTCCAATGCTGGTGTCAGTAACGCATCAGAGGAGCTCCCACGAAGGAAACAGCTTCCTGGGCAGGGCACGGCACAGACATACCC
This sequence comes from Psittacula echo, assembly GCF_963264785.1. Classification (NCBI taxonomy): domain Eukaryota; kingdom Metazoa; phylum Chordata; class Aves; order Psittaciformes; family Psittacidae; genus Psittacula; species Psittacula echo. The sequence continues at coordinate 2,822,108 of NC_137739.1, forward strand.
AACATATGCCACACGTCTTCATAGCTGCCAGCTCCTGACACACACTTGTTATGGGAATCTGAAAACAGGCTCCATTGCATCTGTTCTTCATCCCTCAGCGTGCCTGTATGTAACACCAGGGTCTCTCTGTTTGATTAAAGGCACATCCCTGCTAGATCCTGAAAGCCAGTGCTGCTGAGTAGTTCTTTGTTTCAATCACCAAACCGTGGTGCTGGAGGCTCTGGGATGCCTGCAGGCACGGAGCAGAGCAGACACTACCACACAGATCTGCTCCCTCTGGGTGAGCCTCCCTATGTGAGGTACCCTGTCCTTGCAGAGTGACAGGGAGGCAACTGTGCAAACCTGGAGCAAGACAAGGGGGGAATGTGGGCTTCAGAGCACTGTGAGCTAAACCTGTGTATGACAGCACCGTGGGGCTTTCAGAGAGACCCAGTCTCTTCCCCAGAGCATGTATGCAGCCACCCTCTCATTTAACCTTCCCACCTTTCTCCTTGCTGCTCACCTCGAGCAGTACCGCCCCGGCCAGCATCATTGCTCAGAAGCTGCCCACAAGTGAGTGCAGCAGCTGCTGTCACGGAGCAAGGAGGGGAATTAATGACTCCTCGCTTGGCTGTTGCGAGCAGCGGCGTGTGAGCTCCTCTGGAACCATTGATTCCCCTTCCTGCTGCTGGGGGCTGCTCTCTTCACGCTGCACAAAGCCGCTTTGGCGAGAGGCGGGGAAGAGGACGAGGCTCCCAGGCATGCAGAGCCCCTGCCAGCCTTGTGCTTGCTGAGCTGGAAACCTGCTGTTATCTTGGGGGTGGTTTGATGGAGAGCACTCCTCTCCCACGCTGCTGCCACGTGCCTGTGGCTCACAGGTTCCTGCCACTGTGCTTGCAGGTAGCAAAGCTTTCAGGCGTGATGTGCTGCGATGAGCTGGTTCAGACAGCTCACAGCTGACCCATAGCCCCTCGTGATCAGGTCTGAGCTCTGTCTGCACGGCTTCATGCCAACGCGATGGAAGAGATGGAGCTTTTCCAGAGTCAAGTAGTATCTTTTATTTGCAGTTTATGGTGGGGTGGAAGAAGAAACGTCCCAGGCAGCATCCCTGGCTGTGTGTGCTGCTGTTGGGGGCTGTCCTGTGTGCCCCCAGCTAAAGCAACCCCTCAGCCCACGGCAGACCTATTCCGTGGGCTCCGGGATCTTGATGCTATCCAGCTCCTCCTGGAGATTCTCAATGAACAGAATGATCTCTTTGACCCGGTTGCGGTTCCTGTCAATCTCGTTTTGGAAAGCCTGCACAGATTGAACCCACAGGCTTGTCAGCATCCCTGGCCAGGGTCCCCAGCACACACAGGGCTCCAGCAAAGGTTAGGGAGCATCTTTACTACTGGTGTCCCTGCCATTTGGGCCAGGCCTACGTGGGTCCCATCCCCCTGAGCACGAGGGTCTCTTACCTTCTCTGTCACAGAGTTCTGCCAGTGGTCGATGTTGCTGAGGATGTCGCGCTCTCGCTTATCAATGCTCTGCAGGCGGGTGCCATGGGATGCGTTGACTGCGTTGACAATGGTGTTTTTATCCACCAGAAGCTGGAGGGAACATGACTGGATGAAAGGAGGGGGGCAGGCACGCAGGGAAAGCAGCAGAGCTCACAACTAGCAGCTCAGGGGGTGGAAAATGAGCCCTGTGTCTCAGACAAAGCCCCAGTCACCAGCGTGAATCCAGAGCTTTACCCTTCGCAAGGATGTGTGTGGGCCTCACTAGGGTGTAATGGAGAATTACCCCTACTGTGGGTGGGGAAACTGAGGCAGCACCTTGTGTGCTGGGGTAGGAAGCAAATGCCCTGCTGCAGCACATGGCAGGCCCCTGTGGACAGCTAGTGTGGAAGCAAGGCTGCCTATGCTCCAGCACGCCCGGCCCAGCAGGGGCGGGAAGTGGCAAATCCCACTTGGAAAGGTCTCTTGGACTGGTGGCACTGGCCATAAATCTTCATTTTTGGAGAGTCCCAGTTTCTAATGGAAGCGTTGACTTCCCCCCGGGGCTCTAACTGGAGGGTGGCTTCACTAAGCCATAATGACTCTCCTCCTGCAGCCAAGTGCAGCTGCTGAACAAATGAAGATTGCTTCTCTGTGGAAATGGATGGCAGCGAGGCAAAATGGGTGCACAGCAACGGTGCGGAACTGCAGCCATCTGCACAGCCCATAAAGCAGAGAGCTCCCCCCCTGCCGGGGGGCTGAGGGGTCTGGTTTGTGTCTGTCAGCTCTTGATTACCTGGAGTAACAGGAGGATAACCTAGACAGAGGGAAACCACAGTGAATGCAAAACTGGAGGCATTTAGCCACGAACTGAAGGGAGAGTGGAGGCAAAAAGGTCAGCAGTGCTGCTGACTGGAGCACTGCAGAGATCTTTGTGCTCTCTGAAAGGCTCCTTGCTATCACAGCAAGACTCAGGGCTCGGTGGAAGGCTCTGTTTGAAATGTCACATCCCACCTCCAAAGCACGGGCTGGGGAGCTCTGGGGAGGGATTTGAAATCACCAAGGCAAACAGAGCAGCGTTTGGATTCTCCTGAGGGAGCAGGGAGAATCTGAACCAACCCAGCTCGGAGTGCAGCAGAGAGGCTGCCCAAGTGCCTGCTGGGTTGGGGCTGTCTGGAAATCAGCCAGAGCCGTGAGTTGTGCTGGAAGCAGGAGAGAGATTCCCTCAGCACTTGTCTTGGGCTGCACCCAGGGAAACATGCAGTGCAGTTATCCTTTATCCCAGGCAGCAGAGATGTCTGGCAGCACTGGGGCTGGGACCAGTTAGGAGGAGGTGACGCTCTGCTTTAGGCATGGCTCTAGCGGTACTGAGCCTCCTGGAAACCCTGTCTCTTCAGAGAAGAGGCTGTGGCCTCTTCTTGCCAGCTCCCTAGCAGAGATGAATTGTCCTGGTGCCCTCACCGTTTGAACAGCAGCTGGCAAATCCACGTCAAGCTCATTCTTGAGTGATTTCTCCAGCGTGGTGATGGAGATCTCCAGCAGCTTTTCATGGTGATGGTTTTCCAGGTCCCGGCACTGGTTCATCGTATAGAAGATGGTTAAGGAAAAAGCTGAGCACACCATTCACTTACAGGGATTAAATGAGCTCCTGTAACTAGAGACTGAGTGGACCTCTGCAGGAAAGGGCCTTGCTGCTGCCAGAAGCTGCTGTGATGTCAGGATATGCACTTAGTGCTCTTAATCACACATTAGGTCTCATCCTCACTGCTATCTATTACACAGAACTGAGAGTGGGCCTAAGTTTGCAAAGGGAATTGAAAGAGGCCTCCCAGGATAGAAGCTAAGCTCTGAATATGATGCAATTATTCGCACCAGGCCAAGAGATCTCTATATTTAGTGTAACCTGTCACTGAAGCACTTTGTTATTCTCATCTCACTTTGTTCCAGAAGACATCAACAACCCCAAAATGGAAGCCATTTAAAGAAACTCCAGCAAGAACTGCAGGTATTTCACTGGCTGCTATAGCAGGAATGTACATAGCAATCAGCCTAACCAGATCTTCCCAGGGCTTTGTCACTGCTGTGGGAAGAAAGGCATATTCCCAAGGGGGAGAAAGCTGCAAAAGTCCTAAAGACACAGGAGAACTTAGGTCCTTTTGTGCTCTCCAGGGTCTCAACAGAAAGAAGCTGAGCACCTTAAATGACCATTCCTGTGAAGAGACCTTTTCTGCTGATTAAAAGAAACCCCAACCAACGCAACCAACCCCCCAAGTTCTATAGTGATGGCTCATTTCTGAGCCTATAGGTCAGATATACATACCTCACTGGGAGGTCCAGGCCAACAAACTGTCCAAAGGATATATCCCTTTCACGTTTGCAATGAATGTTGATGCTACAGCAGCAATGTTTCTTTTAAATTCCTCTAGTATTTCCTTAACAGAGGGGAAAAGAGGAGATATTACCATGTGAACTTGCATAAACATAAAAGCAAGCTGGGGAGCCTGGGAAGAATCTACATCTGATTATCATTTGGACTCACTGCTGTTCCCAGCACAGTCAGAAACTGAACTGCCTCAAGCATTTAAAGTGTTTTGAACGTGTTGCAAGATTTTCTCTCCTCCTCTGGGGCCAGAACATCACAATCAGGTTATGGGAGGGAAGGAGACTGAATGATTCCCATAGCCGGTGTCAAGACAGCTGATCCTTTTTTACCCTCACTTAAGCAGTGCATGGAGAGTGCAGTATTCCCATATCCTGCAATGCCACAGTCTCCTTGTATGCATGAAGAGCCTCTTATTGAAAGCAGAACCAATGCCAACGCTTAGTGCAGCTTTTGGTTTAGCCCTCAGGAATTAAGATTGCTGCCTAGTGCCCCTCTCAAAATCGACTGTGAGGTGTTTCACTTAAATGCCTTGATACAACAGTTCAGGTACAGCCACCTGAGTTCTGTTCCATCAGTGACTGCAGATACACGAGGACCAATAGAGAAACCACCAAAAGGCACAATCCTGCTGCAGTGAGGAATCCATTTTGAGCTGCTTGCTGTCATGCACATTCACAGCAGTGACCTGCTGCAGCTGCTTGCTCCTGCCTGCTAATTTCGAGACAGATTTCTTCTCTTTCAAATGAAGATGCACATTAGCAGCCCTGCCCTACTTTTTGAGGAGAAGTCTGGGGAGAAAAAAGGCAGCTATTATGCAAGCAAATGCAGGAAGCTGAGCAGGAATGTGTGTCATCTTATTCAGAGCAAAGATGAGCTTCAAAGCATTACACCTCTAGAATCCCAAATGCACACCCCATGCTAGGCAGCCACTTCTGTACACAGACCTATAAAATGACTGAATGACCCTTTCTCTACAGCCTAGGAAATCAGCTTGGATAAATGTAAAGGATGTACTATGCTCTGCTCTGAGAAACAGAAATCTATTGCAATGTATTGATGTCCAGGGCCTGATCTCATCCAGATCAACTCTGAGTAGAAAAGGAGTAAGATGGAGACCTATGCCCCACTCTTTGTGCAATGAGCTACTAAACAGAGGGGTGCAGTGACAGAAAAGTGAACCCCCACGTTGTGGATGTGAGGTCTCCCAAGTATGTGTTTGAGCCTTACCTCCAGCTGGTTGGTTATCAATATTTCCAAGCCCATGAGTGCCTCAGAGAGCTGAAGGATGTCCTCCCTGTACTGGTCTCGTTTCGACTCAGCAATATCATAACTACTGGCATTATGAATCTCCTCCAGCCTCTAAACACAGAGATACATAAATTACTTGTAGTTTGTGTTCAGCACTCCATTGCAATTTAATTAACTTGTTAGAGATGTGAGGAAAGTTCCCGCTGCTGATTAGCTGAAATGAAATGTGATGATTCAGGAAGTCTCCACATTTACATACTGGGTAGTCAACACTGCTGAGGTATGCTGCTGCACTAGGGGCAATGCAGTGGAGGCAGTGAAAACGCTTCCTCATCCTCCAGTCAGCAGAAGACTTTGCTCCTTCAGTGCCTCCGACTTTGGTTCCCCTTCTGACACATTGCAAGTCAAAACTAATGAAAGTCTTGACATTGCTGGCCATGAAGAAGAGATTAACAATACCTTCGTAGGAAGAAACACAGGCCTAAATCCTGATCCCCTTCATGTCAAGGAGAATCTTGATTGACTTCCATGGGGTCAGGATTGAGTATTCTGAATATGGAATACCTCTCACGGCCTGCCTTCCTCTTACAGCAAGGATTTATTGCCCTTCAGAAGGAAATACTGATGTCAGGTTTGTATCAGAGACGATGTCTGATTTCTTGGAGCACAACCATCTCCTCCTGCAATGTGTTATTTCCAATGTCTGTTCCAAATAAGTTAACAACCAAACATTAAAACAAGGAAGGAAAACAATATACATGGTTTAGGATGTCCGATCCACTTCTGAGAGGGAATGCAATGTGTTGAAATAGGGGATTTTGCTGAAAACCATTGCCAACACTTGTGTCTGAAAACAAACCAGGTTACCCAAATGCTGCAGTGTTAAAAGGGGGGGGAGAGCAAGGAATCTTCTTGTCTAATGTAAAGAAGTCAGGAGGCTCCAAAAGCTCTGCAGCCATTCAAGACACACCTCTGGGAGCAGTAACTTCAAAGTTCAAGGCTTTTAATGCTTCTTTGCTCCTTTAGCAACTTCAGAGAGCAGTTATTTTACAGGTTACCCAAGTTTACATGAAAGGATTACAGCGAGACAAACAGCCCCTAAGAAAGGCTCACAGACTCCAGTCTGCTGGGGCCTCTGCAGCCTTTGAACTCCTCTGGCAATTTGAAATGAATGGGGAAATGCTGTTAAAATGCAGTGTTCAGTTTGGATGCCAACTTCTCCAGTATTTAGATTAAAACCATCCCACTGACCACTGGGTCCTGTTTTTGCAGCTCACTTATAGCTGAGCCTGCAGGTCATCAGACAAAGGTGGAGGGCCAAAATGTGGCCTTAGCCATGTTTCTTTGGGTTTGATTTTGAGGGGTTTTTTTGGGGGGGTTTGGTTGGTTTGGGGGTTTTGGTTTTGTTTTTGAATAGAAGATACATTGGGAATTCAAGTGAAAGTTAGCTGAGTATGCATCGCCATAGAATCTTGGAATCCCAGACTGGTTTGTGTTGGAAGGGACCTTAAAGCTCATCCAGCTCCAACCCCTGCCACGGGCAGGGACACCTTCCACTAGAGCAGGTTGCTCCAAGCCCCTGTGTCCAACCTGGCCTTGAACACTGCCAGGGATGGGGCAGCCACAGCTTCTCTGGGCACCCTGTGCCAGCGCCTCAGCACCCTCACAGGGAAGAGCTTCTGCCTAAGGGCTCATCTCAGTCTCCCCCCTGGCAGGTTAAAGCCATTCCCCTTGGCCTGTCCCTACAGGTCCTTGTCCCAAGCCCCTCTCCAGGTTCCCTGTAGCCCCTTTAGGCACTGGAGCTGCTCTCAGGTCTCTCCTTAAGGAGCCTTCTCTTCTCCAAGCTGAACCAGCCCAGCTCTCTCAGCCTGCTGCTCCAAAGCAGAGCTGCTCCAGCCCTCGCAGCATCTCCATCTTTCTATGTTGCCTTCTGATAAGGCTGCACACTCATATCCCAAGTCGAGCGCATGGAGCCGGTGTGCCAGCCTGAGTCAGCAAGGTTCAAGGACCTGGGAGCAGAGTGACTCAGCAGCAGCGACAAGGCACCTAAATAGAAGTGACCTGGTTTCCAAAGGGAGCCAGGGCTTGTGACTCTGCCTGGTGTTAGTTGCTCTGCTCAGCTGACAGGGTCACCAGGCTTTAGCATCCCCTCCTCTTATTATTCCTTTGGAAACACAATAATGATCCATCTATTATACATGGTTAGAAAGGGATCCAGCTAGAAACTGCACCCTTAGCAGCCACAGTGGGTGACTGTAATTGAGCAGAATGAGAAAAGATAGTTTCTGCTTAAAAAAGGCTAGAAATACATTACAATAACTTGATCTATTTTGTTAAAGTTCTTTGAGCTGTTGTTGACGAAATGAACCAAAGCAGCAAATGACTTGAAAGCAAACAGAATCCCCTGCAATCTCCTTCCTTTTCTTCCCCATTTTTCAATGAAGGAAGAGCTATTGGAGGCCTCAAAGCAAAGGGGATTGGCATTAAATCTGATAGATCTATATAGATTTTAAATCAACTTCATCAAAAACACTTTAGCTAAAAGAAAGGTTGAGCGTTTCTGTTTTGTTAAGGATTGGTCACTTTTCTGGATGGCAAACAAAAATCATACGTAGCTACTTTATTTCTGTAAAGCCTTGAAGGATCTTTACCTTTATGAGCAGTAAATTGTGTCCTACACTGAATTTCCAGTATAGATAAAGGCTGTCAGTGATAGCTGGTTGTGGTTTGCCCCAAGGGTTTGAAACTTCAATCCCCAAATTCTTTTCCTATATAAAGTAGTAAACACCTTTTACCATCATGTTAGTTAATGACATTGTATTGCTAATACAACATCTTTTCTTGGTATAGATTTATCCTGTCAGAAAAACTTAAGGATAGATCAGGGAGTGAGCCCTGGAAGAGGTTGCCCCCTGAGGTTGTGGAGTCTCCATCCTTTACTCAGTAGCTGCATGAACACGGGCAGCCTGCTGTGGCGGCCCTACTTGAGCAGGGTTGGAGCAGGCGACTGTTCCAGAGGTCCCTGCCAACCTCAGCAACCACTCTGTGATTCTACCATTAGGGATCCTGTACAGATTCCTATTACAGCAGTGTAAATACAGAATAATAGAACTAATTTTCATGGAGTTATCCTTGGTTTCAGTCAAATTAAAAGCTGGCACATGATACAGATATAACATAGGCAAATCATGTATGAAACAAACAGAAGTATGGCCACATTACCTTTTTGCTCTGATTTTCAAACTCTAGGATTCTTTTCCTTCCTTCTTGCTGGTTGGCTGTTAACACTTCATTAAGGTATTCATAGAAATGGGAGACTTCAGCTTCTCGGTTTTCATGCTCCTTCAGCCCATAGTTAAAAAGGCTCTCACAAACTGAGACGAACTCCTCCCTGTACGTGACACCAGAGTCAAGGTATTTTGCTTGTTGAGTGGAGCAACATGCTACGTTCCTTCTACCTCTGCAGAGACTGAAGCACCAAGGGTTACAAGCTACTGTTCTGTAAACCCCGTGGTTCTTGCAGGGAGAAGGCTGCCAAGTATTGTCTGTGGCAGGGCTGGGTTACCCATTCATGTTTTATACTGAGGATTTTGCTGCCTCAAGGGTATGGAGAAAGCTGTGGCAACTTGAGGAAAAGGCCTCGAAGGAAAGGAAATGCATAAGCTTCTCTGACTCTTTTCTGACACAGCAGCAGAATGAAGCCTACAACACTATCTATCTTCACAAGTGTGAATACAGTGCCAGAGTAAGTTAATAAATACAGCTCTGGAGCCTACAGCCAGAGCAGAGGATAAACTCCTGACTTGGTAGCATCACAAAAATAACGTCAATTTTTCTTCTGCTATTATCTTGGCAATGGAATTGTTTTTGGAGTCTCTTGTAGTTAAGCCATGATGCATTTTTCCCCCCAACAGTGTAATGCAATTTTAAGGAAGGTCAAGTTACTGGCCTTGACAATGCTCTATTAATCTGAATGAGAAAAGAGAAGAGGAAAAGAAGTGTCTGCTTTCTGATCCTCCATGTAGGAGCAATGATCAGAAAAATGTGCTGGCCTGAAAACTTCATGTTGCCAGCTCTGGCAGGTTGTGAGATATGCGACTCATATCATTCTGATTAGTCTGTTCCTATCTCCTACCACTTCCATTTCAACCTGATTTCAGCGGCTGCGCTCTCACAATCTAACTGGCAGAGATTTATCTTGCAGCTCATTTTAAACTGTAAGTGGATTCCTGACTTAGAGAAAGTACAAAGCCTTGATTCTTGAAGGGTCAGAAAAGAAGGTGTTGGATTCAAAGGAAGGAAAAGGAATATGGTAATTACAACAGTGAGGATTCGGAATGCTGGAATCCCATGACCTGTTGCTGACAGAAAAAAGTGGTTTTACAAATGGGCTGTTTCAAGCTGGGCTGGCCAGCTTGCCAGTCATAGAAACCATTTGTTTTTAGCCCTCATATTTCACAAGGCATCAAGCCTTAAAGCTGTCAGTGGTCTCAGAGTCTTGCAGTGGTTTTTTTTGATACCATTCAAAAGTTGAACACAGACTGTTTCAGATCTTACATCAATGGAGCTTTCAGCCCTGGACAAAAGCAATGGATGAAGAGTCCCTGTGGATGCACCTCCTCCTTAACTCGAGGCATTACATTTTAGCTGTAGGTATTCTAAACCCAGGAAGGATATGCCTGCAGCAGGTCATCCACTCCAGGGAGGCAAGCCAGTTTGGCAGCTTCTGTATCCTCTGCAAACATACCGTCAAACAGGAATGATCCATTCAGGTACTCAACAAAGGCTGTCTTTGAAGAGAATCAGAGCAATATAAGTAAAATGAAGACTGCCAACCTGCTGCCAGTGCTCAGCATGTGTCTCTCCTATAAGCACTTTACCAGCAAAGGAACACTGGTGCAGACACAGGTATACCAACAGAATAGATACATCAAGTGAAGAAAGCACCCTGCAACTGGACTGGCAACCATCCTGCTGTCTTTGCTGCTAGAACACTCTAGCCTGAGGATAGAAAACACTGTTTAGTCTTATAGAAGACATTATCACATTCAACCACATATTACAAGGCTGTTAAGCCTTTCAGATAAGGAATCAATGGACTTTGGGGAGGGATGGAGGGAAGAGCTGAAGATGCCCTCTCTGTAACTAAACCAGCTCCCATTCTCCAGCCAGTCTGATCTTTTGGAGGTGGGGAATACAGAGCCAGACTGACAGCACTGTTCTGCCTGGGCTTGTTTTCAGGCCATTCACAGGACTATAGAGATCTCTGTAAGTCTGGAATGGTTTAACCATAAAACTAATGAAAAGCATTAACTTAGTCTGAAGGAGAAAAAAAGTCACTGCACTATGATGATGCTGAGAGTTCCCTCAGACCTGTAATGTTCTTAATCTCATGTCAGGCTGATAAGATCCTTGGGTATGATTTACTGTTTAGCTTTGCAGGGTCTGTATCTGTAGTTTCATTGTTCAGCCAGAAGAATTATGTTCCCCACATCATGTGTATTCCACAGCAGTTCCTGGTTTCATTCTGAAGATGAGATTCAGAGATCATAGAGATTAATCCCAGCCTTAGTTTTAGCATGGTCGATGTTAACCTCTCATTAAATCTTCAAGCAGGTGAAGGAGAAGTCAATATGTGTTGCACTTCTTTCTCCTGAGACAATATACAGCCAGCCAAAGAAAACATACCTTGTGGTACTCCAGCTCCTTCTGCTTTGCCTGATAGGCCTCCAGCTGAGCCAGGGCCTCAGCCTCCTCCTGTTCCAATGGCTCAATATGATATTGATACTGTAAAACTGCCTCTTCTCGCTGAGAAATGAGAACAAAGAACAAATTGTTCTTAGATTATCCAGCATTGCTCCAAAAATGTGGGCATCGGCACTTGGACTTTCTAGAACAGGCACCTGAGTGACATGTGCATCTCCATTTCTCTGTGGGCTTTTAATTAAACTGCTTACGAAGCTTCTAATCCATTCCTCATCCCTTCTTTTGTTGCCACGTTCCTCTGACTCTGCACTCGGTGCATCTGAGCGGATTCAGTCCCAGGAAACTTTTCTCTCCCCGTTCCCTCATCTTTAGGGTTGTTTTTCTCTTTTTCAGCAGGAAGCCCTGTTTGGACTTCCAGGATTTGAGCTTTGATTTGATCAGCTGGAGAGTTTAATACATTTACTAGGGAGGAGAAGGCTCTTTGGAGGAGTGGATGGCAAAGTAGTGGCAGGGGCAAGAACCTCATTAGCTCGAAACTGAAGCTTGACAAATTTAAGTCTGCAGGTCTATGACGTACTGTCTGTGTGAGCAGGGACTGGACTCAGTGACCTGGAAAACCCTTTCCGTCCTAGGGTAAGAGTAATAGATATTCCAAGTACAGGGCCTGCTCTGTGCCAAGCAAATTCACAATTAATCATGTTCTTTGGTTCCTTAAAATAAAACCCCAAACAAAACCCCCTTCTTTGTTCCTTTGAGCCCTGGGATCAAAAAGCAGCCCCACAGGTTACCAGTGCAGCTACACAGTCAGAATCAATAGTGGGAAGTGCATTTGACGGTACCTGCTTGCCTGGATACAGAGTCAGTCCACTCCGTAATTGCTCACTGAGCAGCAGGACCACCAAGGCTTCTTCCCCTCAGATCCACATCTCAAGACTGATTTCCTCTGAGATATTTCTGATCTCTAAGAAGGCTCCTGCTTACGCTGCAGCCTCTCTGTGGCAACATTAACCAGGCCCCCCTCCCACACACAGCTGCTGATCTTCATAAAATCTGTGAAGACATCATGCCTCCAACACCTCTGCCTCCCTGTCAGATTTGATAGAATTTGGCCTACAGGTTCACAGCTGTTAGGCGGAGGCAGAATCAACACTGCATGTTTCTGGGAGCCTCGTTTCTGCAGGGAACCTGCCCCCAGTGCTAGGATATTGCTGGCACACCAACAAAGCAAATGCTCTGTAAGATGCTGTTGCTGGATTTCACAAGCAGGGAATGCAGGAATGCTTACTGTGGAGTCTCTCACAAGCTTGAAGTCCAAATACACTAGGTTGGGAACATAAGCGACAACATAGAGCATGTACCGCTCGTCGTCACAGAGAGGGTTCCCAGCGAGGTTCAGCGTCCGTAAGTGTTTAAACCTCCTGAAATAGACCACCTGTGCCAAGGGGAAAGAGATGATGATGCTCATTCCAGTGCTGGGAAACACACTGCCTTGAAATTCATTGTTCTTAATACAGTTATAGAAGCATAGAATGGTTTGGGTTGGAAAGGACCTTAAAGACCATCCAGTTCCAGCCCCTTGCCACGGGCAGGGACACCTTCCATTAGAGCAGGTTGCTCCAAGCCCCTGTGTCCAAGCTGGCCTTGAACACTGCCAGGGATGAGGCAGCCACAGCTTCTCTGGGCACCCTGTGCCAGCGCCTCAGCACCCTCACAGGGCAGAGCTTCTTCTTAATGTCTAATCTAAATCCACCCTCTGTCAGTTTAATGTTGCGATACATATGGTGCTCTGCTGCCAAACACAGACAACATTGAATTAGGAGTTTCTAATCCTTTCAGGAAAGGAAATACTTAAATTTATATTGTGAATACATAAACGTTGGGTGTACAGAGAAGGGGGTAGATACAAATCATGGGTCTTAGACTGGTCAGCCGACCTTAAAAGAACCCCAAATACATCCTCGTCTCCACTCCCTCCTTTTCTCATCAGTAGCTACTTATTCCTTTTCTAGCTTTCATGAGATCCCATAGGAATTCTGCCATGGCTGATAGCAGTAATAGAACCAGGGCCCCATGAGTCAATAATCTAAAAGAGAAATAGCTGTAGTAAGCACTTAGCACCAACAGAGCTCACCAAAACCATAACTTACCCTACAGAGTCAGTGAAAACCTAAGGACAATTTCCTCCCATAAGGAGGGGCTCAGACACAGTGGCAAATGTCAGCCTCAGAATATGTGACCCTTTGACAGGGAACATTTACAAATCCAGGGAGCACTCACATCTTCCAGGGTGGTCAGGTTATTCTTTCCTATGGAGAAGATCTGCAGCTCTTGCAACGTGTCCATGTTCTCGATCTTAGATATCCTGTTACTGTAGAGACTGAGGTCCTGCAGTTTGACAAGGGTAACCAGGCCCTCGATTACTTCAATGTTGTTGAAGGACAAGTCTGAGGAAGAGTTGAGAAGGTTCAGTTATTTCTAGCAGAGCACCTTGATTCAGACCTTGCATTTAGCCTGGTTCTTTCATTAGGAGTTGATGGGCAGTGTTTTCCTCAGGGGTGTTCAGTGTTCCACAGGAAAGACTGCATTAAACCATCATTTGTTCACATCTCCCCCTTGCAACCGTCCATGCACATGTCCTTCCACAGTTGAAGGTATTCCATGCAGAGTCCACCTGAAAGTGATTTGTACCTTACAGGGAAACCCAAAATACAAGAAAAGAGCTGGGGAAATGCCCTAAAAGGGGGGTATTCCTGTGACAGATCTGACCCTCCCTGCCTTGGTTCTTGCAGACTCTTGCCTGCCACACCAGTGCCCACTGTCAGGGTCATTCCCATAGGACCAATCACCCTGGAGGCATGCAAAGGCATATATTCACTTGAGCTATTTCACTCATTGAAATCTCCTCTTATCCTGTCAGAACATCTATTATAACACCTACATTCGTCATAGGGGCAGTATTTCTCCTCAGGCCAGTACTGAGCCAGTCAGGAGTCCAAAGACGGTTGATGAGGTGTCTGCATCACCCCAGGCCTTGGAGGGATAAGACACTTATGCAGCAGCTGCCCAAGCACTGCAGGCTTTGGGCAAACCAACCCATGTAAGTGTGCTTCAGAACACTCTGCTTACGTTGTGCTGATCAGCTGTTGATTCACCAGTGTGTCAGTCACTGTGCAGCAGAGCAGTGTGAACCACAGAGCCTATTAGACATCTTAAGTTACCCCTATGAGCTGCAGCCCTCCATGGTGTTCCCAAAGACAGCTGAGGGTATATTTCCACTGCCAGCCAGCACTCTAAGTGATGCATCTGTAGCAGCAAGCTCCCCAGTCTGCCCAGCATCAAAACCTGCACCCCTGTGTGATGCCACTCTCATCATCCTGAGTTTGAAAGCAGTCACATAAGGCTACGAAGATGGGCACTTCTTGGGACAAAAATGATGACAAGCCCTTCAGCATGGAGCAGTAAACAGAGTGGGTTCTAGGCTTTGAAATGCCTGCATTAGCTTTGAAAACAGCATACAGGCTTCTAAACCACAGAGATGTTTCCATAAATATTCCTGAAAGTCACCTCCAAACCCTGGGAACAACCTTAAAATCTCAGCTTCCTGTTCCTGCCACCCTGAATGTATTAAACCCAGTTTTGAAACATCTGAAGGATTGTTTTGCAGCTCTGATATTCAGGCATTTTGACATTTGACAGTCAAACGAGGAAACACACAGACAGCTGACAGCCTTCCCTGCGAAAGCTCCTATCAGTCGTGTTTGAGAAGGAATGTGACATCCTGGCTTTATCGCACAGTGTGTGAAGGCACCCAGCCTCGTCTGCCTGTGTCTTACCGAGCCATACAAGGTGAATCAGACTCTCCAGGCCTTCTATCTTCTCAATGATGTTGTTGTCCAGCTGCAGTTTAGTCAGATTCTCAAACTGCCACAGATTAGCAATCTGCAGGATATCTAAAACCATAGAAAACCACCCCAAATAAATCAAAGAGAATTGCTTTTCATATGAGACAGCTCTCAGTGCAGCAGCCACGCTATCTTGCACAAGGCAAACATGCCCAGTCTTACCTCCAAAATGATTTTCAGCAGATTACAAGAGCGTGTGATGACTGCTCTAGAGAGCTGAGAGCTCCACTGGCTGGATGAGATTTCAGTGAAGCAGCCCAGTTAACCTCAGTGTCCTGCCCCAGCGCACACTGCTCATCAGCGATGCCAACGAGCCGCTGAGGGGATGCTGACTACAGCCTTGCAGTCAGGAGCAGCTTTATGAATCCACTACTAGGAGACCTTGACCTTCATTTTCCTTTCCAGCTCCAAGAGGGAGATTTGGGACGAGATTCTGCTTTTCTCTGCATTTGCAGGTTAGAGGTGGCCAGCAAGTGCTTGTGTAAATGACTCCTGTGCTCCTGGGATTCTCATCGCAGGAGAGCAAGTTGGGGTCTACTCTTTCTGTGAAGGCTGCAGTTTAGAGCTAATCAATATCCCTGCATTTAGCTTGCTCCCAAAACAGAATCACAAGGGCAGGTCGTTAGGCACTACAGCAAAACACTGGGACCAAAACAATACAGAATATTCCCACTCCTGGTTATCCTTCCCTCCGCAATGGCTTCACAGGAGGTTTTTGGTGGCTGCTTTGCTGCTGTCAGTGTTTAGTGCAGATTAAAGGAAGGAATTTCATGCACAAAGTACTCACACAGTTCTATGTTCTGTATTTGCAAAGGAACACATGCAGGATCAGGGAGCCTGCTCTAAGGAACCCAACACACACCATGATTTCACTGGAGCACAGGAGGAATAATCGAAGGCAGACTTTTGCCCATCAAATTACATCCCCCCCGAACACTCAAATATTGAGCCAAATGTTCTTCCTTTTCCTTTTTAGAATGCAAGTTTAAGCCTGGTTGGACAGTCAGAGGCAAGCTGTGATAATGCTACCGATGACGGGAGGAAGCCACTGAATTGGCCTGTAATCACCATCATCGACCAAATAGCTCTCACATCATCACCAGCGATGGCAGCGCCTGCTCAGGGTTGGAGTTGTCCACAAAAGGGCCCAACAGGCCTGTGGCCTGTAGGTGTCACCACAATATAAATGTTAAATAAGAACAGCGGTGACAATAATAGCATCAGGTTAAGCAGCTTTAATGTTACCCACCAGCAAAAGCATCCAGCTTGCTTGAATGAAGCTACTTCATACAGCTCTGCCTGAAAAGGTAAGTGCAAATGTTGCTTTTCACATAACAAATCCAAGCTAATCACGAGTGTTTCATTGCCATGATTCTATTCATGCTTGATTCTATTGTTCTGATACTCACTTCTAAAACTAAGCTGTAGCTCCTTCACATCCTTTAAGTTAAAGCCTTCCCTTCCAACAATCTTTTCTATGTCCTCCGTGCGCTCCTCTTCAAGAACTTTCAGAACCAGTTCATCATCAATAATGTTTGGCTCGATGTTCTCATACAAGTGACTCATTTTTAGACGGTATCAGCCTTAAAGGAGAGAAAAGAAAGAGAAATAAAATGATTGTCTGGCTGTTTCCAGTGTTCATTGAAGAGGGTATACCTAGGATACCGATACCAAGGAATTAAGAGCACAGCTGAGTGTTAAGAGCTAATACCTCCCAGTTCATATCAAAGACTTAACTTGTATCATGGAATCACTGGTTTGGCTCGAAGTGCAAGGCAGGCATGTTCATATGTGAACTTCCAATGACTTTTGGGTGTTTTCGGTGAAGAATACCAGGATTTGGCCCAATAAATAGACCAGGAAAGGAGGCCCTGTGCAGCACCTCTGAAGAGCAACAGCCCATTGCATGGCAGTCACTTGTTGCTGAAACCCACCTTCATTAAGGAAGCGTGTTTACTTTTGAGATCTAGACAATGCTGTCAGACAAACCTTTCTGCTCTTTGGCATTTAAATATCCATTAGGGATAGCATGAATCAGTTCGAGGGACAGGAGTCATCCAACTCCCACTTGTGTGAGGTGTCTGTAGTTATGGAGTAAGTTCTGCTGATATTTGGCACAGGACAGGAAGGATAAATGCACGGGTTTAGAGAGTTCTCTCCTCGTCATGGCTTTTAATTAACAATCCAGCCTCTCTATGGCTATGCTCAGGATTTCCACTTCCCTTCTACTTATCCATCACCTCTTTACCTACTGTCTGTTCAATAGAATCCCAGACTGGTTTGGGTTGGAAAGGACCTTAAGACCATCTAGATCCAACCCCCTGCCATGGGCAGGCACACCTCACACTAAACCATGGCACCCAAGGCTCTGTCTAACCTGGCCTTGAACACCGCCAGGGATGGAGCATTCACAGCTTCCCTGGGCAACCCATTCCAGTGCCTCACCACCCTCACAGTAAAGAATTTCTTCCTTATATCCAATCTAAACTTCCCCTGTTTCAGTTTGAACCCGTTACCCCTTGTCCTGTCACTACAGTCCCTGATGAAAAGTCCATCCCCAGCATCCTTGTAGGCCCCCTTCAGACACTGGAAGCTGCTCTGAGGTCTCCACGCAGCCTTCTCTTCTCCAGGCTGAACAGCCCCAGCTTTCTCAGCCTGTCTCCATACAGGAGATGCTCCAGTCCCTGATCATCCTCGTGGCCTCCTCTGGACTTGTTCCAACAGTTCCATGTCCTCTTTATGTTGAGGACACCAGAACTGCACACAAGTGGGGTCTCATCGGAGCAGTGGGGCAGGATCACCTCCCTCGACCTGCTGTTTATGCTTCTTTTGATGCAGCCCAGGATATGGTAGGGAACATCATGGGTGTTTGTACCAGCAATGGGTCAGCCTCCAGACACGAAGCTGCTGCCCACTGGACCCCAGCCCTGGGATGAGCGCCATGTCCCTGGCACAGTATGGATGTCTCTGACCCCGGTGTGCTGCCGCCTTCCCCCGGGTCCCACCCAGCCCCAGACCGCGGCCTCCCGGGCCTCTCTGCCCCGGTCCCCCGAGCCCGCGGCCCTGCTCGGGCCTCACCTGCGCCTCGCTGCCGGTTGCTAAGGAAGCCCAGGCGCGTTGCTAAGGTCGGCCACGTGACAGGCTCGTCCACCAATAGTCAGGGGGCGGGTGGGAAGGCCGGCAGCTAATCAGAGCGCGAGAAATCCGTGTCAGCCAATCAGCGCCCGCACCATGCCCTCGGGGGCGGGAGGAGCCTCGCTTGATTGACCTTCCTTTCGCCCAGTAATATTAGAGAACGGCTTGGCCGCTGCCCAATGAGAAATGACAGCAGCGGTGTCCATCAACAGGAGGGCGGGACTCCCGCGGGGGCGTGCCCTTCCCTTGACAGTGATGGACACTCTCCTTAGCCTATGAGTCCACGAGGTGTCCACCAATTATCCAATCAACTGCGAGGAGGCGGGACTTGCTCGATAAAACAAGCTGCGATTGGTCCGTGCGGCTCTCTGTCAGGGCGGGGTGAGGGACGGGGAAGCTGGGGGGGGGGCAGGCCGCCAGGCCGCTGTTTGTTGTCATCCCAAGATGGAGTTTCTGCTGGGGAACCCCTTCAGCACCCCGGTGGGGCAGAGCCTCGGTAAGTGGGGGCTGGAGGGATAGCGGGGCTGTGGAGGGGCCGTGGGCCTCCGGGCGGTGCGGGCCCGTGAGGTGTTGTGGTGGCTGGGGAGGGGGTCAGTGAGGGCCTGTGGAGGGGAGGGCGTTTGTGGAGTTAATTGGAGGTAACCGCATTAACTGGGGGTTCATTGGAGGAGATGAGGCCTCTGTGGGGCTAATGGGGGGGTTATGGAGGTATGGGGGGGTCTAATGGGGGTAGTAGGGGTTGGGGTGGCTCTGGCCGTGGGGGGGGTTGGTGGGTGCTGTATGCTTTAGTGTGGGTCGCAGAGGGGTCTATGGGCAGCAGTGGGGGGGGTGGGGGCTTTGGGCAGGCTGCTTGCCATGGGGAGGGAGCGACACCACTTCAGTATGGTTGGTGGGTGAAGGGAAGTTGTTGCCCTCCTTCCCTACTTCGTTCTTCTCCCTGTGTGTGCCTGGTTACAGAGCAGCACTGGGGTTCTGCCGCCCTTAACCCCAGGTGTGGAACCCCCCTGGTCCTGTGCATGTGCAGGGAGGGTGCTATGGTTTAGGGATACAGTGCTCTGTTTTCAGCCCAGAGCTTCAGTTGTGGTTTGCTAATGCTTTGTGGACATCAAGCAGGTTATTTTGGCTGTGCTTCCACTGTAAGACTGGCCAAGGCCTTCCCAGGCTGCAGTGACTGCTCCTTCTTCCTTCCCTCCCACAGATGTGCTCACTCTCAGCTGTGGCAGGTCTGGTTTTGGGCTGGGTTGCCACAGCCAGGACCATGGGAGGAGGCCTGGACACCACTTGTGCAGTTTGATGCCTTGCCCATGGTTGGCTGGCCTGGCTTTGCCTCCTGCTCTTTTCTCTTACACCTTGAAGAAATAGAAGATCCCTTACATTGGGAAGGAACAGCAGAGCAGCTCAGGTTCCTGCAGTGGGGGTTCCCAGGAGCCAAGGCCATGTGCAGTTGAATGCTCTGCGTTTCAAAACAACAGGAGTTCTAATGCCTTATTTAGGGGTTATATGTAGCATATATAGCCTATATATTCCATGTTAGTTTACGGAATCTTGGTCCACTTGTTCCTTTAATTTCCAATTGGAAATTAAAGTGGAAACGTTTGGCAGAGGACCTGGCCATGGCCTCAAAGCCCAGAGGTTCTTCTATAGTAGTTTCCCCACCCACACATACAGATACACCCCCTTGCAGAGGTGAAGGGCCCTTACATGGGTAAGTCTCCCACCATGCATTGAAAATGGCTGGACTCTGTCAGGCTCTATGGAGCATGTCTAAAACTTGTTGGTTTGCTTTAGCCATCTGGGGTGGTTATTTCCTCTGCTTAGGGAGAGAAGTGCTGAGGGTAACAATGGAAACAGGGAAAGTTAAACATGATTTTGAAGTGCCTTTGCTTTGTGTTTGGCCATCTGACCACATCTGCCAGGACAGCTGGCTGATAGCTGCTTGGACAGGCCTTCTGCAGTGAGTGCTGTTAAAGGGAAGGCAATCATTTCTCATCTATTTATTGTCAGTTCCTTTTAGCATCAGTAAGTGTTTTAAAGGGGCTTCCTTAAGAATTGCTAGGGGGGATGTTTAGCACTAAAAGCTGCTTTTCTAACCTCCTGCATTCCAGCCTCTGCAAAGGTTTTCACAGCTCTTCCATCCCCTCTTTGAGCAGTTGCTTCTAACTTTGAGGCTTTGAACACGAAGCTCCAAAGGTGCTGCTTTTATCAGCTAAGGTTGGGGGGGGGGGGTGTGGGGCTTCTAATGCAGCTTCCCTTAATGCAAAATTCAGCTGTGCTTTAAGAATGGATTTTCATTCCGGGGGGAGAAAAGGGAGCTGCAGATCTTATTTTGGAAGGAAGATATTTCTGCTTCTCATATCCCTGCCAGTTATCCCTTCTCTGAGACAACAGGGAAACAAAAGCATGCCTTGTTCTCAGACAGTGCTATTTCCCCACTGTTTCCACAGGCTTCTTTTTTTTTCAATGAGCTTGTAGAATATGATTTTCACTTATGTTCCTCTTCGTCCTTTCAAAGGAGCTGAATGATTTTGTCTTTCTGTTTCAACATATTGTGTTGAACACAGTTGTGATGTTTTCAAGCAAGGCCTAACACTCACCAGAAGGGAGGAGTGCAGCAAATCCTGTAGGTCCATCAGCACACCAAGAATGTGTGCACTCTGCCAGGAAGTAGCAGTGAGTTCACATGAAGATTTAATTAGGGCTACACGATGTCTTCAGAGAAATGCCAGGTCTGAAGGAACAAAGATGGGGGAGAAGGTTTGGGGAGAGCTCAGGGAGGTAATACAAGGGATTTTTCTCTTTTCCCCCTCTTTAGCTGGGTAATGTCTGAAGCCAGACAGGCTTTTTATGTGAACTCTTTTGCTTAATGTGGCGAAGTAATGCAAGGATGAGCTCGGAGGATTTGTAATGGAGATGGATGGAGTCTCCTGCATCTAAAGTGCCAGTTTAAATGGCAGCCAGGTTCCTCGTCGCTGAAAGCTACCTGATTTTTGAGCTGGCTTTATAATAGCCTCTATTTAATTTCCAGTGGTGACATAACCAAAACTATATAAGCCATCACCATGGTCAATAATTACAAACCGCACTTAATTTTGCTTTGATGCTTTGATTGACCTGTGGACACTGAACTGCCTTTATGCCTCCAGCAAGGTCCTCTCCTGAGTGGTGAAGGTAGCTTTTGATGGGGCTGTTGTGTGGAAGGTGCTCGGCTGCTGTCTGAGAGATTCCTGAACTTATCTTGTTCATTCCATATTGCCTTTTACCTGGAGGGAGATAATAGCATCACTTTGCATATAAACTGAAAACCTCAGCCAGGACTTTGTAGCAGAATCCAATCCTGCCCAAAGGCTGTGTGAGCAAACGGTGCTCTTCAGCATCCCAAGGCACTTAGAAGTCTTCCTGGTCCCTTCAGCCCATCACAGTGTTGGTGGTCAGTGCTTTCTAGCAGGCTTCCTTGGAAAGATCTAGAGCTTGTGTGTTGTTCCTGGTGTACTGTGAGTGGTTTTTAACCAGTGCTGCATGCTCAGCATGCGTTGAACCCAGTAACCATTGGTGATGCTGCACAGGGAGCCCGGAGGGCACTGGAGCTTTCACTGGCAGCTTGTGCTGGTGGCTCTGGCCAGCTATGGGGTGGTTGTGCCACCAGCCCTGGAGAAGCTGGCAAGGGTCTGGAGGGTGGAACTGGGTGCTGTGGGCTTCATAGGCTGCTGAGTATGGCAGGTTTCTGATCCTTTGTGGTTCTGGGTGTTGGCCTGGTTCTTATAACCGAGCTGTTGATTTTTCCCACTTAGTGCTGTAAATACGATGGACTAAATCTTTAGAGAAGGATTATTGTGAACAGTCCTCCAGAGCAGTGAGGAGGAGAAGTGCAGGAGGATGGGTAGTAAACCAGCAAAGACAGACTGCTTGCTGTATGGTGAGGGGCTGGCCTGGGGGAAAAAGCAGCAATTTACAGTAGTGGGAATTTGCCTTGAGATTGAACATCCTGCCATAAATTGTGTTTTATCTCTCTTTGTTCAAGGGAGCCATCTTTAAAGTGTCACCACTCGATTCAAGGTTATTAGAACAAATACCCTTGCCATCGGTTAGCAGAAACATCTCAGATGATTAAAGCTGATTGAATTACAAGAATGGGGAGTACTGGTGCCTTCATTTTTGCTTACTTGATATAGACCATATGGCTTCCACATGAGGACACAGGAAAACCAGTTCCATTTTGCAGTATTTTGAGGTGCTTTTTTTTTTTTTACCTCTGGAGACTTTACAAAGGCTTCAGGAGAGTGCTGATGTGTTTGAATCTAAAGCAAATCTTGCTGCTGTCCACCCACCCAGCAATCTTAGGGCTGAAGGGGTGAGTTGTGGCAGTTATGTGTGAAATGGGGCGATGGATGGGCACATCCAGGTCTGGTTTGGGAAGGGCTGTGGTCAGGGCTTTGTGTGGTGCTGAAGACTGCTTGACTTGGAGCCTAAGACTTCCAGGGAGAGAGGTCCAGCATCAGGCTTAAATGCACAGAGGCCTGAAAGGTAATTTTAAGCTATATAGTAGGAATGAAGGTGTTCTGCGTAACTGGGGGTGTTGATCCGGGTTAACTCCCCTGTTCCCTGCTGACGAAGGGAGGTCTGAATGAAGGGTGCTGGTTCAGACACTTGCCTTCCAGTCTGTTTTCAGAGGAGGAACAGTACAGTGATTTAATAGAGAGTATTGTTTAAAGAGGCTACAAAAACAAGGCTTCAGCAAAAGATACCGAGGCACTTTATTGAAGCGCGGGTGAGGCAGACAGCTCTGCAATTGATTTTTATCAAAAGCACTTGCAGTTTCCATTCAGGGCTGTTAAATTGATAATAAATGTGGTGAACAGAGTCTGTTTCCAGAGCTGCTGGTTTGTTCCCCTCCCTCTAATGAGAAAATGCCTCAGCTTGGGAGGTGCATAAACACCATTTTATTTTCCTTTCCCTAAGAAGCACTTAAGGCCTTTCTTCAGGTTTCTTCTATCTTAGGATTTTTATGAGTCTTGGAATAAAAGTGGTTCCTAAATGAATGAGTTGATGGCTACGTGCAGGAATAGAGGAATGTATTGCAGCCAGCAGCCCATGGTAATCCCCCAGGAGGAATTAACCCAGCCTTTCTTGTCCACGTACACAAGTTCCCTTCAGAGTAAACTTACTACTTTGCTATGCTGTAAGTAAACCACGTTTTTAAAGACAAACCTTTCCCCAGCACCAGAAGTCAGGGTTTAATGTGCACGGCATAATCTTAGGATCTGGTACCAATAAAGTGTTGTGTTTGCAGCATGCTGCTGGGGTCTGAGTCATCTCCCCTTTCATTCATTGCATTATAATGAAATTAAACCACAACCACTGAAGTATTGTGCCCTGTTCTATGCGAAGCTTTCGTCAGGACAAGGTAGCAGTAACTAGATGCCCACAGCATATGCTGTATGATATCAGAAAGATGAACTTTGTGTTTTCCTGCAGCGAAGAGAGCACAAGAAGTTCTTTCCTCAGAGTTTAAGTGCTTTTATAGGTATTCCTGTAGCTGGTCAGTTGGGAAGGATCCAACCCCCCGCTGTTCATTTAGTGCTAGTCATGCAAAAGAGTCTGATAAAGTGCTTTTAGTTTTATAAGGTTATTTTGATCTGCTTTCACTTTGTGACAATGGATTCTGTTGTAAGGCAAATCCGCATGGAATATGAAAATGGATCTCTTTGCTTTTTAAAGGAGCAAATAACTCCTGAGTCATGGATCTGGCAACTTGGAGAAACTACATACATGTGTGAAGCTGGGTAATTAGTATAATGCCATTTAATACTGAGGCTCTAAGACTGGATTTATTTTATAGGCACAAAAGCAGACTGTAGTTCATGAAGGTATTAGAACATGCATTTTTGAGTAATGCAGTTTTATCTCTTCCAGCACAAGATACTTAAATATATACTCCATATGCTTCTAATAGAGACCTCGATGTGAGAGGTTGCGGTGCGAGGACAGCTCGTTCCCAGTTTGCTTCTCTGTTCACATACTGTGTCTTTAAACTGCATATTTCATATGTGCTTGACTAAAAGCACAGTTAGAGAATCCCCACAGACCCTTCCAACTGATTTCAGATTTCAGCCAAAAGTATTCTCACCAAAAATAGCAGCATTGTGTGTTTTCCTTGGCTGGATTAAGAACAGGTTTAAATTAGTGAGACTTCCCTTTGATTTCGTAAACTACGGTGAGGTTTTAATTAAGCATCCCTTGAAGAGGATGGAGGCATTTGGTAGCATGCTCAGTGCTGATGGTCGGTGGGGTTGGACCTGGATGATCTTAAGGTCTTTTCCAACCCAAACCGTTCGATGATGATCCTTCGTGGGGAAAGGTGCTGTGTGCTTCCTGCAGGGTTGGTGCTCGTCAGCCTTGTCCTGGCAATCTCCTTCCTCATGTGGTGTTTTGTATCTGGGTAAGTCGTTTCACACCCTGTTTTGGTTTCAAAATCCATGCAACGTACAGGCAATAAAAAGCATAAATGTTTGGAGAACCCAGGGGAGAAAGAAGCATTGTAGGAGCCCTGAACAGTTAAAGTGACCTGAAGGCCAACCTGCAGAGCACCATCTTCCTCCCTATGATGAATCTGCACAGATCATCCAGAATGACTTTTCCATTTCCGCATCTGTCTGGGGAATTGTTAGGTTTTTACATAGAAGAAACTTGTTGCTGAGGATACAGATCCTATCTAGGATGGACAAGGCTCATCTTCTTTGTTGCTTAGTCATCCTGCTGATGGTTCTCCCCGATTGCTTTGCTCACTTGTTTGTTATCAATGGGAAAGGACTCTTAAAATTGAGAACAAAACCTCACTGGTCTAAAGGCCTTGCCTTTGCTTCTCTCTTCCCTTAGGAGCAGGTCCTTCACTGCAGGTAAACATGTTTTTACACAACTCATGGAACCATATCTTCCAGTCTGTAGGTGTTCTTCCCATTGCTCAAGAGGAGATACACATAAATGCAGCCAGTCTGTTATTGGCAGCACTATCTTTACATTTAAATATGCACTCTGTGATCGTTCTGTACCTGTGAGAATTATAAGGTAGGGCCCATAATGTAGTAGCTCATTTCAGAATCGGGGATTAAGGAAGAAAAGTCTCTTTATGTATATACCCTGCCTGTGTTTGGGCAGTTCCTGGCAGGGTTACATATAGACTATGTACCCATGCTTCAGTTCTCTAAGTTCACAGAAACCCTTTGGCAGCTCAGTGTTTGCCACGTAGTCTGAGAGCATTAGGAGACTCAAAGATCGAGAAGATAGAAGAAACCTGTTGAATCATTTGTGTGGTTCATAATCTTGCTTTCTTCTTGCAGGGAAAGGCAGGCTGTTCCCCAGCTGCTCCTCAGAAACCTTCTGGCTTCCATTACTTTGGGAAGAGATTCTTTGTTCAAATTTAGATCAAAGCAAATGTACACAAGTGGAGGCACAGATTGGTGCGTTAAACTGTGCTTGAACCCCAGGAGCTTTGCAGAGCCTTGGCTTCTTATTCTGAAAGCAAGAGACTTTGTTACTTCCCAAATGTGCTCAGGAACGATGAAGATATTGTTAACGTGGACATGTTGCATCATCCCTGTATTTGTGTAGGATGCATCTCCTGCAAGAAGTGTGACCAGCTTTGTATTTGCCCCAAATAGCAAAGCATTCACAGATCTTGTGGAGATGAGTAAATGCAGAAAGTCTCTCTTAAAACCTTATATTTCCTGATTTTTCTACATTTTTTAACTCTAGTTTTGTCTCAATTCTAGTTTTCTGTATTTCCCTTCCTTTTGGAAGGAAAAGGGCGTCCTTCCTGCCTGTAACCACAAAACGCTACCTTGAGTAGCTCTGACAGTGTTAAGGAATTTAGCCAGTTCATTGGTTCCTAATGTAAGATATTAGTAGAGAAAACAGACAAACTTTATTAGAACATTTGGGATATTTCATCTGGAAATCAGTCTCCACATTGTGACCAGTTATTCCCTGAACTCTGGCTAGTCTTTTTTCCAAGCAATTGTTATGGGGTATGGAGATGATTGAGAGTGAGAGGCAGAGGTTAAGTAGGATCCAGTTTGTATTTGGGTTCGGGTTACTCTATCTGATGGTTAAGCTGTAGTAAATGGCTTGATTTTTCATTATCTTTGAGCTGCTCTTTCTCTCCTGATTTTGAGTTCTTCTAATTAGAGGGGTATTTTAATGAAAAGAGCCATCTCAGACCTTTGTGAAATGTTCTTTTAGTGCAGAGAATGGGAAATCTGAAATCACTTATTAGACAAGAAGTTGTTATGGCAACTCTACGGTGGCTGCCTAATGGCAGAGTGAGATCAGTTTGTATTTACAAGTGTAATGAGCAGTTCAGTTTGAGCAGCTGTCAGACTTGACGTGATCAAAGTTCAGCAAACATCCCAAATGGGTCAGTGGTCAGTCCGGACCCTGGATCATGTGTGGGTTTTACCTCCTATCATTAAAACCACCTTTAAAACGCTCATTGCTGCCAATGAATTGGCATAGACAGTGAGCAAGAAATCCCTCTTC
Source organism: Psittacula echo (assembly GCF_963264785.1). Taxonomy (NCBI): domain Eukaryota; kingdom Metazoa; phylum Chordata; class Aves; order Psittaciformes; family Psittacidae; genus Psittacula; species Psittacula echo. The sequence goes on from NC_137739.1 coordinate 2,848,468, forward strand.
CATCTAAGTTCCTTAAAGGGTATCAGCCTTGAGTCTTGGTGCAGCTAGTGAGGTATTTCACATGTAGCGTCCCTTAAAGCAATCCTTAGTCTGCATGCTGGCTGTTGCTGGTCACCAGGAGAGCTGAAATGGTGCCACCTCTCTCAGGCAAGCTTTTCACCCCTAAAGGGCACCCTTTCATAAAGGCTGTTTCATTATACTGTTGTTGGTTGCTTAGGAAGCTGCTGCTGGGCTGAGGAAGGACGTGCACAGTGTACAGGAACATTAAGCCAGAAGAAGCTGAGAAAGTCTTGATCCACTCAAACATTAGGGGTGCCCAGGAGAGGCTTAATCTCAGCGGAAGCTGGTGAAGCTCAGCCACTGAGTGGGTCACCAGCAAACAGGACCAGGCTGGTGCTGGTACCCATTGCTTTCCCAAGCAGGAGCAGTGACACCAACATGTATCAGTGTCACACTGCCAGTGGGGTTTGTATTTGTTATTCAGCATCCTGTCTAATCTCCCATGCTGATTAACAAGCTGTAAGCAGCAAGGACTGGGGAGCTGGTCCTCTCTGGATTCCAGGAGGTTGTGTATGTTCACACTGGGAAAGTTCCCTTCCCATCCCTGCTCCTCAGTTTTCAGAGTGCCCTTTCTTCAGTTCAGCCCTTTTCATTTGCTAGGGTTCACTTTGAGCCAAACTCTTTGTAAGCCATGCTCAGAACCTGTGTTCTACTTGGAATTTTAACTGCCCAAGGACCAATATGGTTCTTTTCCCAAAGTATGCTGCAATCCCCTGTACACTTACACTGGTTTTACTTTTACCACAGTAATAGTATCATGTACAACAGGCAATTGCAGTGGAGCGTGATGTACTGGGACAGTTCCTGACCTGAAGAAGTTACATGACTCAATGACACCAATTGGGGAATGGAGACTTAAGGGAAAATTAAAATGACAGCATCAGAAATAGGCATTTGCATGCTTGATCTGCACTTCTTGCATCGACATCTTCTATTTATCAGTCTTTTTTCAGGGTTATCTGAGGCAATGCACGTGAGAAGCAGCGCTGTAGAAATGGAGCAGTGATTTTAGTGGGGTTATTAGAGACCAAGAAACCTGCATTTCTCAGCCTGGACAGGCTGGAATTGCACACACGGATCTTGGTAATGTCACCTGATTTGCACTCAGCGTTCCTGAGAAGACTCTTTGGAAGCTTCAGCAGGCATAGCAAGCTTGCCTTGTTGGAATGGGCAGCTGGCAATAGAGCCCTTCAATGAGAATTGGCAGGAGTAATTCCCAGTACCTAGAGGAGCAAGAGCCAGCTCTCCCCTCTTCCCGTGGTGAGAACACTTAGTGTATTGCAGACACTGACCTTGAAGCCATGGAGAGCTTGAATGGGATGAGAGCAAGCTGCCTCGTGCTCAGGTCTGCTGTCATAGAGCAGTGTGAGGGGAGGCTCCTCACTGCCTACTTCCACATGTGGGATGATCGTGGTTCTCCAGAGGACACAGCTCTCACCTTCATAGTGATAGAGCTGGATAGGGGAACATGCACATGAAATAGTCACTGCAGGAGTTTTCAATTCATTCTTAACGCAGAATCTCCTGTAGCACACTGCAGCTAAGGAGTAAACTTGTTCTTACAGCTCCTTCCTTTGTAGGATGGGAAGATTCTGCCTTTTTATTTTTTTGGGCCCTCATTAAATGTAATCAGTGTTTTCAGTTCATTTTAACCATGTGAGAATGTGGGCAATTGACTTGAGTAACCTGTAAAACTGATCTAAATAATACTTAATGTAGGAGCCTGATGGATTCTCTTTGCCTTAGAGTCTGTTTGCAGCAAACATGTTCCAAGCGAGTGGGTGGGAGGGAGAGGTCTAAATATACGGGGCTGGATTTTCAGAGTGTGCAGCTGACGTGGATTAAAAATTCCTCAAACATTTCATCCATGAAAGGCAATTAGCTTTGTTTTATGAATATGAAAAGCACGTCACTTGTAAGTACTGGAGTGAAGTCCCAAGTGAGTTATTAGAACTTGCTTTACTCATGTAGTACAAAATTAGCCATCAAGAGCGGATAGATTTCAAATAGAGCTCACTGCCACTCCGATCAGCCACAACTTTCCGTAGAGATATTCCTTTTGGCCTCACCTGTAATGACTGGATGCTGCTGATGTCCTGAACAGAGCAGGAAGTTACACATGAGGCCATCTCCTTGCTCTTGATGCTGCTTTAGCATCTTGTGCAGCCGAGCTGTCAGATTGGAACACCTCTCTGCCTGCAGTTCTGGGTGGTAAAACTGCATCTGGGTGCATAGAATGCGCCTTTCTCTCTCCCTCTTAACTCCTGGTTGTATCTTCCTGTCAAATACGTTTCTGCTTTGTATTGTGGTCGTGTTCTCCTGAGTTTTGGGGGGGGAAATGTTTTAAAAAGCCATTTACAACAGTTTATTTAAGGAACTGTCATCCTGGTGTTCTGTGTGACTTGGAAAACAGAGCCTTCAGGCATGTTAGCAAAGAACTTGAGAAGGAGATCAGTACTTTCAGCTGCCCCTGCTCTCAGATTTAAGTTAAGGCTGATAAAATGCTTCTTTTCCCCCCCCTCCCCTCTTTTAGCAAATGCTTTTTGGCATTAGGACAAATTCATGTCTATGTGTGAGCTGTTTAAAAGCTTTCTTGTGGTATTGGGGTTGTCTGTTGTGAGTTCTCTTTCTGGTGAGAAAAGCTTCTCAGGTGCTAAGGGGTGCTTGGAAAAAGAGTCTATTTGCAGCTTTTTCTAGTTTAATGTAAGGGGTTTTTTGGGTTGGGAACAGCCAAAGACTCAGCTCTTAAGAAATGTTGTATTTCTAGTGTTGGTCAACAGGAATTATTCATCTGATATGTGGTTTAATAGCTGAGATTTCAGTTAAGGGTCTGGTAGCCCCAGTTAAGGAACAAGGAGCTCCCCTCATCATCCAAATTCATTGGGGAAATAAAAGCTCTTTGGCAAGCTGAGTTCTGCCTATGGAAATGGTTAAATGTTGCTGTGATTTGGTGTGCAGCTTACTGTGGCCCAAGGACGAGGAGGTTTGGGTCACCATCCCAATGCACTGACCTGTTTAAGTAGTGCAGCACTGATTAGTTCTCCTGTGCAGAGTCATATGGATAAGTCGTAGCCGTCGGATTCAGACAAGGCAAATCCAAGGGGGAACATTTTATCACCTCGAAGGTTTTAATGTATGCTTTCGTGCCTCTCATCTAGATGGACACATGGAGTGTGATAATATCGCACTACTGGAAGCATGGCCTCATAGATCACAGATGTTTGTCAAGCAGAGCCATCATCTCCACCGATACAACCATGCGAGGGGACAGTCTGTCATGAGATGTGGCATGTCACGAAGGGGTAGCTGGGTTGTTGCTTCCCTGCAGTAACTCACACAGCAAACACCTCCATTCAAATCCACTAAAATCCATTAATACAGGGTGTATATTTTCAAACTGCTTTGACATTCCTGATTGAAGGCTTTAGCGTATTGAAGCGAGCGGGTCCTTGTTTGTCACTTGTAAAGTGGCACCAGAGGATGAGTATCGTGGCTTTGCAGGGAGATGGGAATCTGGCCAAGGTCACTGCTGAAAGAGGTGAGGAGACGTGCAGTGCAAGCAGAGTTTTGGGGAGAAGTGCCTGTGAATCACACAAATGGCTCTCTGAGCTGCTGCTGTGTGACCTAGCTCTGAAGGACAGCTATTTACAGTACATGGGTCAACACGCTTGCTTTAATGAGTGTACAGCACATAGGAGGGAGGCAGGGGGTTGTGTGTCGCTTTTAAAGCTGGGGAGAATGAAGAAGTGGGAGGGATTTCACTTGGGTTTAAAGAAGCAATAGTCTCTCTGCCATCTGTTTTGAAAGAGAGCAACTTCTATACATGTCATTCAGCTGAGCATGCTGTCAGCAGCAACAATTTCTGCTGATGGGGGATCTTCAGTGAGAAGATTCGTAGCAGAAGCCTTTATTGTACAGAAACACACCGTTCCGCTGCAGATCCGCATTCCAAATGCTCTTAAAGGCTATGACTAAAGCATCATTTGTGCCTGAGATGAATGACATCTGAGTACAGAAACTGCCTGGACTAGGTTACCCTGTCAGGCCATTTCTGCACAATATAATAGTATAGTACTGGGAGGTCCATCTGGTTTTACAACCTGTAAATGCATTGAGACCTATGAGATGTGATAAACTGAACTGATACACTCCCTTGCCTCCTCTGAGATTATTGTAAGGATTGCTGTTTTGGTTTTATTCAGGAGAAGCTCTGAGCATGAAAGGAAAACCATCTTTGTTGTACAACTGTTAATATTTAATATGTGTTAATCCATTCACCTTGCTCTGCTGCTGAAACTGCTGTAACATGCTCAGTTAATCAGTTATTGCTTCCTGCTCCAGAGAATCTGGGGGGTGATGTCTTTCCTATAGCGTATCTAAATCACAGGAACGCTGTAGCATAACTCTAAATATCATGTGGTCCTTAAAAAGGCCCAGTAATTGCATATTGCTTCTTCATGGTTGCAGGGAAGTGTGATTCAGAAAGGTCTGGAGAAGTTTGGCATTTGGGCAGCACCTTCAGAAAGAGGAAAACCTGAAAGTTAATTGGGGAAAATGTCAGTTCCCAGTTTACCACTGAGCCTTCAAACAGCATTGGATCTAAACACTCATTCTGATTGCACATACACTTGTCCACAGCTTCTCTTGTTTTTAGGCTGAAAGAGAAGGCTCCTTAAGGGGAGACCTTAGAGCAGCTCCAGTGCCTGAAGGGGCTACAGGAAACCTGGAGAGGGGCTTGGGACAAGGGCCTGTAGGGACAGGCCAAGGGGAATGGCTTTAACCTGCCAGAGGGGAGACTGAGATGAGCTCTTAGGCAGAAGCTCTTCCCTGTGAGGGTGCTGAGGCGCTGGCTCAGGGTGCCCAGAGAAGCCGTGGCTGCCCCATCCCTGGCAGTGTTCAAGGCCAGGTTGGACACAGGGGCTTGGAGCAAGCTGCTCTAGTGGAAGGTGTCCCTGCCCGTGGCAGGGGTTGGAACGGGATGAGCTTTAAGGTCCTTTCCAACCCAAACCATGGTTATTCATTTATTCAGCATGAGAAACTTGGGCAAAACAAGGAGTGGAGGGTAAATGACTTCATCCCAAGGAGTTTCACCATAAGCATAGTTAAAATCAATTGCAAAATCACAAACGGCCGAAGCAGGTGACCAGTGCTGAGCAGTACAACCCAGCTCACGTTCTCTGTAATGCCCTGCCGTTCCGATTGAGCCCATTTGTTCAAGCTGACTGCCTTTTCCTTTGGAAGTGTGAAGCTCAGCATTTTCAGAGCAGTGTGAAATAAGGGATGTAGAAAAAGGACTCGGGGCAGTGAGGTGGCTAATTGAAAACTGCTATTGGAGCTGTGCTTTCAAACAAAGAAGCTGTCAGGGGTTTCGGACTAAGTCACTTCAGGAGCTGAGTTTTGATCTGGCATCTTGAATAAGTCCCATTTATTTTCTTTAATAGCAGCATTGTGATAAAAAGGCAAAAAACCTCCTTTTGGTACCATAATGTCTAAGTGCCTGTGACTGTCCTTCTGAAAGAAAACAGAGAGAAGGCACAACTGTGAAGCCCAGGAGCATCCAAGTGTGTTATTCTGGTTACCTCCGTCTTCCAAGTGAGATATCGTGAACTCAGCAGCTATGTGAATGCTGAGGATCTTTAGTCTTCTCTTCATTTTGCTTGGACAGCTGAAATCTGCTTCCATGGCCTCTGTATGGTCTTTTCCCCACGTCTTACTGATGGTGCTGTGCAGGTCACTGCTGCTTTGTTGAATCTGAGAGAAACTGCAGCCACGAAACAGAGTGATGCTTTAAAGCAACACAAATCTGTAAGCTACAGCTCAACGGAGAGATGCCATCGCCCCAGTCCATAGCTTATCTTCTGTTGTGAGCTGTCCTGCCTCTTCTGCATTGCCTTGCATCTGTTCTCCCCTCAAAGACCTTTGTCCCTGCTATAAAAGCGTTTTGCATTTGACCTTAGTGATAGCCCTTGGTCTGAGAGGCTTTTCCTGCACCCACAAGAGGGGGACCAGTAGGATGGAAGTAAAAGCCCGCTAATGCTGCGGCTTCTTCTGTTCCCTGTCACGTATCACGCAGTGAAGTAGAGCACATCTGACTGCTTGATTTGCTAATGTGAGGCTTGGAGCACAGCTGGCAGGCAGCTGGACTGTTAAGAGGCAAGACAGAGATCTAAGAGCCACAATCTTCTGAACTTCCAAGCAGAAAAACACCCCAAACAAGATGTTTTATGCTGCCTGAAGAACGCTGTCAGAGGGAATGGGAGAGATTTGGAATTGGAGCTTGCTCTTGGATCTCTCTGTTATGGTGTGAATGCTTCCTGTGTAAACAGAAGGTGATTTTTGTGTGTAATCCTTCCTAAACATATGAATCGAGAGTCTCTGAAGCAACATCTGGAGAAGCCCCGAGAGCAAACTGTGCTTTCTCTAAGCACAAAGATCTGTTCATTCACCAGGTTCTGGGATTCAGGCAGAAAACAGCGCAGTTCTCCCACATTCAGTCAATGTGGTTTCTTGTTAGTGCAGCATTTAGATTTCACCTCTTCCTTTTCTTCCAAGAACATTATCCACCACCACAGTCACTGATCCTGAGAGATAGACCTTTCTAGGGAGATTTCCACGCTGGTTGTGCTTCCTATCATCATTCAGGCACAGGAGCTGTTCTCAGTGCTTCCAGCACTCAGTCTCTGCTGCATCAATGCACACATGGCATGTGAGTTAAAGAGCATCCACACTCCAACGTGTGCAGGCCGTCTCCGTCGGTAGGTTCAGTGTAATGGTCAGAGATGAGTGTTGGGAGGGGGAAGAAGGGAAGAGTGAGGAATTCTGCTTTATCACATCTGTGCATGAGTTAAAGTGTCACCAACATTGGGCTGTAACTTAGAAGCACAAGGAGTATGGATTGAGAGTTGACTTCTTGAGGACAGCCAGTCTTGGCACTGTTTTGTTAGGTGACTTTTGAGCTGGTTCAAGATGGGTGGTAAAAGTCCTTCTGTTTTCTTCCTGCCTTCCTGCCCTGCCTGTTTATTACCTGCTGGTTCCACAGGCATTCCTGACTTGGATTTCTGTGTGGCGACATCTCTCAGGTCAGAGCAAGAGGCTTGGCTGGGCTGGGGTGTGCCCTGAGCCTGTGTACACTGCAAACTGTACACTCCTGAATGCCTGCAAATGCGCAGGACCTCATTGTGAGCAGGGAAATACTAATCCTGCCATTTGGCAGAGCATGGAAATGCAGTCCTGAGAGTTAAATCTCAGAAGGAAGGTGTGAAGTGGAAAAGTAGCACCATTTTTTGCCTCCTTTTCTCTGCAGGCTAAAGATAAGCTAATGCTTGTGTGTGCATATGCAGTGTCCAAGGTCTGTGGAGTGTCAGGCCCAGGGTGCCAGATTGTCTTTCTTTCTACCACAATATTTCTGCTTTAATTTGGGAGACATGGTGGGAACCGAGAGCATCTTGTTTCTGACCATCCTGCTGCTGGTATCCTGGCTCTGTGGGAGACCCCAGCTCCTGCAGGGACTAAATCAGCATTGACACAGCACCAGGAGCTGCTCTGGGTCAGGAGCTGTGCAAGGTGCCTTTGGCACCCGGCTGAGAGGTGCCAACCCTTTTGTTGGGCAATTAAACCATGCCAGAAACTCTTTAGTTCAGCAAGGGAGGGGCAGGAGGGACTCCTTCTCACTGCCTTGTTCCTTGTCTGGATTCACATTTCTTATGTCACCCTGGAATCCTTTGGTAGTGATCCAGAGCCTTGGTGTGAACCAGCGCTATTTAGATGCCTTTTAATGAGATTGAGGAAGTGGTGACTTTTAGAAGGGTATTGGCATGATTTGCATGCCATTCATAGAATCATAGAGTCATAGAATGGTTTGGGTTGGAAAGGACCGTAAAATCATCCGGTTCCAACCCCCTGCCATGGGCAGGGACACCTCACACTAAACCATGGCACCCAAGGCTCTGTCCAACCTGGCCTTGAACACTGCCAGGGATGGGGCAGCCATAGATATGTGACAGTCATATCTATTTTTGCATCAAAGAGATGCTTGGCTTCCAAAGAAGCTGTTAAATCCTGGACAGGTTATTGTGTGCTTTTTAATTTCCTGCGTTTTGGATGTGTGGGGCAGGGGTTCTCTTACAGATGAGTGCAGGCAGAGCTGTTCCACCAGAAATCTAGAACTGCAACCCTGCTGCCTTTGGTTCTACAAGAGTTCTCTAGGCTCTCAGTTTATTGCAGTGTAATCCTGTTCTTCAACCCAATCACACACCACTTCGTGTGCCTTCTCTGCAGTGAGTTAACTCCTTTGTAACAGCAGAGAGAGCTCTGCAGTAGCAAATCTGGGTTACACCAGATTCAACCATGCATTACTCCAGCTGAAGAACAAAAACATGGTAACCAAACTCTCTTGGAAAAGGGGATCTGGTTTTCCTTAGTGCATCTCAGAAGGGAAATACAATGAGGTTATCGGGGCTCCCCTGGGGAGCATTACTGTGCCACCTCTGCACAGTGCTGCAGCAGCATCCCTGCACTCCATCTCCAAACCACCACAGTTTTTAGCTGTGGAGGCTGCCATATACCCACAATGACCCTTCACTGCATGGGTTTTAGCAGAGCAGTGAATGAATGGGTTGTGAGCTTTGTGCAGCAGCAGCACTTTCCACAGCCATTCAGAGCAGAGTATGAGCAGTGCAAAGTTGCTGCCTGATGCCAGATGCTTTCAAGAGCACAAATTCATTAATATAGTTCTAGATTAAGAGAACAAATCATAGGACCAGCTAAAGGAATACTCTATATTTAAGGTGTAATCTCTTAGTTTACAGCACTAAATCCTTTTGGGGCTCACCTTTCCCAGCAGAGCAGATGTAGGGATTTTTCTTTCATATCTCTGGATATTAAAGGTTTTTTCCCTAATGGTAAATAAAATGTTTTCTTACGGAACAGGTACTGTATGCACATGAAGGCAGATCACATATAAAGTAGTCTTATGTAGAGTACAAGAACAAAATGCAACTAATAAAAGTGATTGTTACAAGTAGCTGTGCACAAAGATGTATCATGGAATCACAGCACAAGAGATTGGAAGGGACCTCAAGGATCATCTGGTCCAACCTTTGTAGGCAAAGCATGACCCAGACTGGATGTCCCAGCACCCTGTTGTTGCCTTCATTCCCTGGCTACCCACACCCTGTCCAGCTGAATCTTAACAGTGTCCAGCATTGGGGAATCCACCACTTCCCTAGGGCAATTATCCCAGTGGCTGGTTGTTCTCATTGGGAAGTATTTTCCTCTTGTGTGCAGTTGGAATTTCCCCAGCAGTAACTTGTACCCATTGCCCCTTGTCTTTTCCGTGCGACTCCTGGTAAAAAGGGAGTCTTGGTCATCTTTGTAGCAACCCTTTAAATACTGGAACAGATGAAATACGGGATGAATGATGAGCTCCTGTATCCCAGAAAGCATTAAACAGCTCTGCCTGCACTCCTCCTTAAGAGAAGCCCTGCGTACCATAGCCTAAATGCAGTAAATTCAGAGTACCCAATAACCTGTCCAGGATTTACTGGGACATTTTGGAAGCCATGCATCTCTGAAGCTCCTCCTCAGAGCTGTTGTCAAAGTGAACTCTCCCATGGGTGGTGATGGCTGAAAAAGACCTAGAACTGGGAATTCTGCACCTTCTGTTTGCTCCCCTGTGGGTGAGACCTGTGCAGTGATCTGCATTGCCCTGCAGCACTGCCTCTGAATGGGAAGTGAGCCTGCAAAGAATGATCTCCTGGTCCATAATCGCCTTTTCCATGGTGTCCTCTCCATTCCGGAGCTCAATGGCTTCTTCTCAGCGCTCTCTGCCTGGGTTTTGCATAGCTCTCTGGGTTTGTCTCAGTCTCCTGTAGTTACTGTCCTTGGTGGAGTTGCTTTAGCCGCTATTGTGGTGTAGACAAGTCACTGAAACTGGAATTACCCAGACGCAAGAGTCTTTCTCCATTAATGTCCTGTAATTTTGGCCTGTGGGCATCTGTATCCTCAGTCACAGTGCTAGAAATGTTAATGGGAAAAGCATCCTTGGTAAACAGAGATGTGTGAAGTCCATGGAGCCTCGTGTCCTCAAACAGGATTTGCCTTGTTCTGGGGGTCAGATTAGGGGTTGATGTGGAGGCAGAAGAATAGATGGAGAAGATGGGTTTGTTTCTGCTTTCAGACATATAAAAGCTTGATGGTTTGTTCTGTCTTGCTTTATTTCACATCTTAAATATGTTTTCTGTTTGCCCTGTTTGCCTTCTGCCATGGAATGTAGACAGACCCCGACTAATGTAGAGGAGAAGGTCGTGTTCAGCTCAAAGGTCCCCTTTGTAGGTCTCTCTGGTGACAGGCTTTATGTTCAACTTGATAGCGTTTCTGAGTGTAATGCAGATAGGGTTTGAATGCTGCAAGTGAGAAGTGTGAAAACTTCAGGGGCTGTTCTAGGCACCACGAGGCAGAACTATATTGATTTAGGAGGAAATCCCAAGGAGGAAATAGTTCTTGTCAGCTGATTACTTGAAGTTATGGTTATGCTACTCTTGCAAACGTGTCTATAAATTACACTGCCAGCAGTTGGCATCTGCCACTGTCACAGTGCTGTAGGTCATCCTTCCCCTTGCGTTTAGGCTGATGCTGAAGTGACTTAGCTGCCATGCAGAGAGTGAGGGAACATTTGGGAGTCAGGAGGAAGGCAGATTGTGCTTGGGAGCCCTAGCATGGAGAGGGAACAGGGGACATAGTGTGGAGCAGGGGGGGAGCAGTGCCCAGCCCCCTGGGCAAGCAGGTACTGAGGCACCACTTACAGGAAGGAGTAAGAGGCTCCTGGCCAAAAAGGGGTGCCTGTGAATGATACCATGACTTGAACTATCACATACTCCTTGTTTTCATGTGCTAAATGCTCTTTTCACACTGGAATTTTGGACTTGCTTGAATTCTGTCTCCAAGTTGCTGGTTTTCCTTGCTCAATCCATGTGGAGGTGTTATCTACTGAACCTGAGAGGAGGTCATGTTGATTTGGGGGAGATTTTCCTACCTCATAACTTGCCTACAGTGCAGCATTTGAGGAGTTTAAGTTGGAATTAGCTGACATTTGCCTACTCTCCCAGGAATTCAGGAGTCTTTGAAGAGCAGCCCATCTATGTGGGCTGAAGGTAGTGAGCTCGGGGGATAATGGATTCTGTCTGGAAACCTCTGTGCTGATCCCTAAAACCAGGAGAAAAGGTTTGACATTGCTTACTGTCACTGGAGACTTCTTTTCTCCCCCTATCTTTCTTCTACTGGGTGGTTTGAGCTCACAGTAACTGAAGATAGATTGAAGTCTAATGAGGAAGATGAAAAAGATTGATTTTTCTTTACTTTACAGAAAAGGCCACTGATGGGTCTCTGCAGAGCGAAGACTGGACGCTGAACATGGAAATCTGTGACATTATCAACGAGACAGAAGAAGGGTATGTGCTACTTCAGCAAGCTTTGAAAGATTCATGACTATGATCTTCATCCAGTTGTACTCAGCACGGGAGGAGTGAGTCTGGGGGCAGATGCTCATAGTGTGAGCAACCTGCTTTAGTGGAAGGTGTCCCTGCCTGTGGCAGGGGTTGGAACTGGGTGAGCTTTAAGGTCCCTTCCAGCCCAAACCATTCTATGATGAATGCGGTTGCGTGGATTGCTCAGTTTTCCTTCTCCTTAGCCATTTCAGAAAGCTGCTGTATGATGCAGCACTTTGTGGTCAGCCTCTGCTTGGCATGAAAAGCACATTGTTAGAGAGGGTACTGGGCTTATGCTGCTGGGATTCTCGTTTTCAGCAGCTGTGTCTTTTTGCAGTGCCATTAATTCCAGCCATTTGCATGGAGACCTTCTCTGATACTCCTCTCTTAGCATCAGCAAAGCTGTGCTGCTTGCAGAAATGGTCATTGGTCTTACGCCCGAGGCTTTTGAGTAGCTGACAATCTTTCCTGCTTGATCAGCATCCTGCCTTTTTGAAGGCCTCGAATGTTGCTCTGCTCGTGACTTCTGTGATACCTTGCCTCTTCCCATAATTCTGTGTGACCCTAGTTGGTAGTCAAGCAATCTGAAGTTAACACCTATGCTTATGTGCAGCTGGAAATGGGAAAGGATTCCTTTCCCCACAATATATGCCATGTGAAAAGCGTGTCTGAGCTGTTTTCAAACTGGTGTGTTTCCCCTTCAGCCCCAAGGATGCCATTCGAGCACTGAAGAAGAGGCTGAATGGAAACAAGAACTACAGAGAGGTCATGCTGGCGCTGACGGTGAGTGGGGGCAGGCTGGAATGCCTCGAAAGGGCAGAACCCTTCTCTTTTGTCCTTTTGCTTTCCCTGGCAATCTCTTCAATATACACACTATTTGCTTTAACAGCCACTGCTCTGCCCTTTTCTTCTCTCCAATTGCCTCCTCTCCTCCTTGGGGACTGTTCCTGGCAGCTTTGCATAGCGTTTTTCTGACTCAATTGATTCCTGGGTTTTTTCAGGGCTCTTACTCATCACAAGTACTGACTGAGGAAAGTTAAAGTAGCCCAAACGGGTCTGTGTACCCTCTGGGGCTTCCCCTTCTGCTCTCATCACTCTGTGTCCAGCTGTTTCTCCACTCCAACAGCTATGGGCATATCCGCAAGTGCGAATGATGAACTCGCCAGATTTTCAGCTTCATAAGGAGCTGATGCACAATTTCCCTTGTGAATGGATCCCTGTAGGAGCCTCACACTCATTTCTGCTGATCTAATTTCACTCAATAAAGTGTAAATTACATTCTGAGCATTTAGGCAGCGCTGGGAAGGTGTGAGGTATTTTGCTAGTGACCTTTCCTGCTGATGGCTTTTGCCAGGGGTTTGCTGGGCAACGCAGCACTCCTGAATGCACAGTGCTGGGCCAGGCTCTGCTGCTGCAGTAACTACGTGGAGTTACACTGCTGTGGGTAGGGGACCTGTGTGATTTTATCACAGAGCTCTTGTTACGTCTCCCTGACAGAGCATAACTGTACTTTCAGTCTTCTTGCCCTTTCCTCTCCTGGATTGTCATTTTGACAGATTACCAAAGCCCAAGCCATGAGCTTATCCATTGTGCAGGGAAGAGGGAAATTCATCAGGAATGAGTCTGTGTCATCACGGCTGATGAAAGTAGCTGAAGTAGGGGAGTAATTACAGCCTCCTCAGCTACACAGTCGCAGTGGTTATTAGGCATGGCTGTAAGAAGTGACGCATTGGATTTATCTCCATGCTAATCATGTTCTTCAGAGAAAAACCAACAGCTGTTCTTCCATGGCAGTTGAATGGCAAGTGGAAGGTGCCTCCAGCTAGGTTGCAGGGGGAAAATGTGTCAAAGCATAACCTGTCAGAGCATTCACAAGGGAGTGTTTTGAATGAGTGAAGATCATTCACCTGAATTCCCAACTCTAAAACATGGCTTATAGCTCAGAGCAACTGGGCCCAGCTGTGTTCTGGGTACATAGGCAATGGTGGAGTGCCACAGCACAGTAATATCTCACTGTGACAGGATGTCCTCTGTCTTACCTGCGCTTGATGTGATGCTGTGTACTTAGCTGCACAGCTGTGCAGGTTGGGAAGTTCTGCTTTGAAGAGGAAGAAGCTTTATGTTTCTTTACCTTGAAAAGAAGGTAGATCACAGAAGTGGCCAATGTGGTAACGGTGAGTGAAGTACATCTAAATGTGTGTGTAAAGAGGAAGCTTTCTGGTAAAACTGGAGAAGAATGAAGCCTATAAGTATAATTTCTCCTCTGTCTTCTTTTGCTCCCTTCAAAAGCTTTAAAAAGAGGAGAAAAGCCCCAAAATCAGAAACCAAGCACGTAGTTGCTGTGTGTGTGATCAAGCTTTGCACCAACAATGAACGTTCTCCTCTGTGTGTGTAGGTGTTGGAGACCTGTGTGAAGAACTGTGGCCATCGCTTTCATGTCTTGGTGGCAAACCGTGACTTCATTGATGGTGTTCTGGTGAAAATCATCTCGCCCAAGAATAATCCCCCCACTATTGTCCAGGATAAAGTATTAGCCCTGATTCAGGTACACAGCTTCCATACATTGCTGCCTGAAATGAGGACTGTCTGCTTCAGTGTTAAACATGCTGTCATCACATAAAAATGTGGCAAGGTTTTTATATGTAAAGACAATATATCCAGATTGGCAGGGAAGAGCAGACGTGCACATACATAGGTTCTTCACTGAGGGAGAAGTGTCTGGGTTCTGATTAGAGAACTCTAAAGCAAGAGGACTTCATAAAAGAGAAATGGCAATTTAAATGGCATAAAAGATTGGCAATTTAACAGTCCTATCTAGAAGATGGAGACTTGCTTCTTGTCCTCTTAAGGTTGGGAAGTCTTAGGAGGATCGTGTTTTTGCTGTCAGTTGCGGAACCTTTCTATGTCTGTTCCCCTAAGCGTAAAATGGAGTTGTTTCCCTCCATTAGAAAGCATTCTGCATCCTTTTGCATGATGGTTATAGAAAAGTAAATGACCATATAGGAGTTAAATTGGGTTCTGGTGTCTTTTCTCTGGTTATTGTGCAGTGAAAGTGCACTGTCAGATCCTTGCCTGCAGTCGGGAAGTTCAGACATAGGCCTGTCTGCCACTTCTCCTTCTGTGCAGCATAACAATAAACAGCCATGTTAATTCCACAACCCATTAGCAACACATGAGGGAACATTGGAGCCTGCCTGGAGGAAATCTGACAATTATAGGAAGCTTTATCACTAAGCTTCTACAGACTATTGCATACACCAGAAACTGAAAGATGCTGTGTATTTAAAATGATATAAACCTGCTGCAGTGTTTCTTGTGGGAAGGTATTTACAAATGCACTGCATAGTTTTCCTAATGTACTTCTGATTTTTGTGGCAAAGCATGCAGTTGAATTTCTGCTGGGTTATTTGGATACCCAAATAGGACATCATTGGAGCATGACAATGTAAATAAGTGATTTCCAAGCAGGAAATAGGCTGAGAGAGGGAATTAGGTGGGTGTTGCATTGGGGTCTGTGTCTGTCCTTTTATTTCTGGTCTCTCATCTCAAGGCTTTCTAAAGAAATGGCACAAAATTAATGGTTATTAAAAGCAATTCTCGTGCATCTGACTGAGCTCTCAGATGTCTGCCTGTTTTAGTGGGAGAGCTGATGCATGCAGTGACCAGGAGATGAGGTTAAATCCTGCCCCATAAAGAGAAACTGTGCATGTTTCGCTGCTGTTTGCTCTGTTAGTGTTTTAAAGAATGCTGGTTATGCTGCATCCTGGATGTAAGTGGATTCCCAGTCATCAACGTGACTGAGATTGAAGTGTTTGTAACATAACCAAAAAGCCCCAGTCATTGTCTCAGTGTGTTAAACAGAGCTTTATCTGTGTAGACTTGGTGCAGTAAAGCTAAAAGCCTCACTATGGGCACTAAATAGCTTTTGGTATAAAAAGCCTGGGAATGATGGAAGCTGCCTGTGGGTGGGTTCTGTTAGTGTCTCTAACTAGAGGTGGTGGGACTTTGTTTTCCAGATTGCCTGACAAGTTAGGAGAAGTGATTGCAGTCACTCATCCCGAGTGCCCTGTGGACGCACACCCCCAAAATACCCTTAGCTTAGGCTTTGCTCTTCAGAGCTCCAACCCCATTCCAGGGGCCTGATCTCCTCTGCTCTGCTCCACTGACATTACATTTATCCCCTTCTTTTACAGTTTGATATCAGGGAATTAATAAGAACAGAAACGAGAGGATCAACAGCACACACTTGTACAAACAGCATGTCTCCAGCCATGCAGCTCTTGTGCTCCTGAGGCTTTCCATAGCAAGGGTAGATAAACTGCCATCCAATTCCTTATCTAGAGACCTGACTGTTTTCAGATGTTGAGCATCTTGTGTCTCACTTTCTCAACCCATTTCCCAACGTACATGAATTAGCATGTATTAGATGCTGCTTATTCAGCCTTCTTCACCTTGTTAGAAGGCCTAGGATATATTCCTTACTACTGTACCTCTGGTAAGAACTTGAGTATCACCTCAGAGTTCTACCTTACTGCCCATAGCTGAGCAGTGTCATCAAAGATGAAATATGGGAAGGCTTTTGAGGGTACGTGTGTTGATTTTTCCAGTGTCAAACACCTTTTGCCTCGGGATGGTCACTGATTTAAGGGCCAGATCTGCAATGGTATTTATTGAGCCTGTTCGGGCACACTGAGGTGCCAAGTGAGATTTATACAACACCATCCTTAAATATCTACCCCTGATAGTCTGGCCTAAAGTCTTAAAAGGTCTGAATTCAATCTCACCTCTGTCATATGCTTGTTTGGACAATGGGCAAGTCTCCTAAGCTCTGTGTGTAGCTCCTTATCTGCAAAGTAAAGCTTATATTACTGTTGCCTAGTTGAATTATAAGCTGTCTAGGACAGGGATTGTCTTACAATGTGTGTAGACAGCACTTAGGACAATAGTGCCCAGACCTGCTCGTGACCTCTGAGAGGCACCCTAAAGTAGATAATGCTCCCAGTGCAGGCGAGGAAGAATACAAATGACAGTGTCTCCTTTCTCCAGGGAAGAGAGCTGCAGAAGAGAGAATACATTAAACAGGTAGAGTGCAAATGAAGCGAGTTCACTGTCATTTGTGCCTCCAACAAAATCTATAGGAAGGCAGTGAAAGAGAGGACACATCAGTGCATCCTCCTGGACAAACAAAGCTCATTAATAGTAGGGTGCAGCAACCCAGTGTACTCTTGCCTCTAAGTTTCTTTTGAGTGATTACTGACTAAAGCATCCCCTGCCTAACATTTTTCCCTCTTACTTGCAGATAGAGTTGAAGTGGGGGACGCATTATGTAGAAGCATCACTCAGATGACTTCTTATGTAAATTGAAAATGCAGAGAGAGTGCCAGGGTAGAGTTACTCTTGCAGTCAATATCTCCATCAGAATTAGAGATGGCTTGGAAGGTCAGCTCCAAGGAAACAGAATGGCTCTTTGCAGTCACTGCTGTTTTCTCTGGCTCAAGTAGTGCTGTTTGGGCATGCACTGCAGCAGAACACTTGATGCACTTAATTTACCCTTAACAAAGCTGAGACGCAAACCTAGAATTATTAGCTTGTGACTGATAATGGATTGTCTCCTGGCCACATAGGGTAGGAAATGCTCTTTCTTAGAATTGAACTGGATAGGAATAGAATTCCTATTCCTAGATATTAATATTATTTCTTTCGTTGCTTTGCTATCTTTGATTTCTCTCCCCTTAGATAGAAAAAGTGGTTAAATACAGCTTTTAAAGTAAAAATAGTCCAAAGAACTAGTGCAAAAGTGATGACTAAATGAATTAAGTTCAGAGCCCACACACGCGTCTCGCAGCAGTTCTGGATGCAGAACTGATACTCTGCCTCACGTATGTGGGGGTTTGTGGACTGCTTCGTTTTGAGTTGAGTCATAATATTGCAATTTTTCCTTCCTCTCCATTTTTAATAGCTGGCTAATTTCCAGCTCAAGTGAAAGGGGGGAGAGGTCTGCAAGGTACCGTGCTCCTAGCTGCTCTGTGAGTATGGAAGGCTGGCTAGGGAAGAGGAGCACTTAGTACTCCCACTGAAGGAAAAGCTCCAGTGTGAATTCAGGTCTCTTTAGACACCAGAGAATTCATGCAGGAGAGATGATACGATTCTACTTTAAACTTGTTCTTTCTGACACGCTGGGGTGTCTGTGGCTATGCTTTGTAAGAACCCAGGCTTCATTATCTCTGCTGCTCATGGGACTCTATGTTTCACATTGTAAGAACCTCAGAAACTACCTTTTTGAATCTAAATTTGGTCCAGATGAAATGCTGAAGAAAACTTGACAGCTCTGATTTGCATTTGACGCCAAATGAGGATGTTCCATAAAGTGAGTATTGACCTCAGATTGTTGGATAACGTTATGAATTCTGCTTAGATCCGTTTAATCTTTCACATCAGACTTTCTCTGGTGAGTCATTGGCCATAGAAGACACAAGAAAAGATCAGCGTGCAGTCACACAGCAGAGGAGATTGGAAGAGGCTTTCATTTGCATTTACAGATTCTGATGATGTCAGGGGCTAGACACGGCCACTGGGTTCCTATTTATGTTTGAATGAAATGTGTACGTGACTGTCTTAATGTCTGCAGGATCTTTTAGACCAGGTTTAATGGTTACAGCTTCCCTTTGAAGCTGAAATACATAAAAGCTTTTATAGCTGGTATCTGAGGTCAGGGTGGAGCTGGAGCTTCATTTGGAAGGTTTATGGATAATCCCTCCTGTTTTCCAGGCTTGGGCTGATGCCTTTCGAAGTAGCCCTGATTTAACTGGAGTAGTGCATATTTATGAAGAACTCAAGAGGAAAGGCATCGAGTTTCCCATGGCAGATCTTGATGCTCTATCTCCAATACACACACCACAGAGGGTAAGCTGCAGCTTTGCGATTCCAGGGGTGTTTTCCCAAGATGTCTAAGTAATTGGATAATTTCTCTTCTTTCCCCTCCTCTTTTGCCAAATTTGGCTCATTTACTCACTCCTGAAAGGACTCTTTCAATAGTCAAAGGTTATGCAGGAGAAGCATAATACAGCTGCATTTGACAGGCTGATGAGCTAATGGTATCTCCTCCCTTGAGTCAGACATCGGTCTGAGATGAGAAAAGGGTTTGGAGAGGTTTGTACATCTCTTTTGTACCACAAAACCACCAGACAAATGCAGCTGATTTGTTCAGAGAGATTCCAGCAGGGTATATGGTGGTGATTTCCTTCTTTTGCTCCAAAATATGGTGGTTTCTGCTGGTGATAACCCTCAACCGAGGCCAGCCTGGCTTCTAAAGAGGTACAGAGTCAGAATCTCTCCCTGATCCTATGGTAATGTGAGATCTTTGCACTCTGAAAAGTTGGGTCTGGAAAGTTGACAGAAGTGCTGTTAGGAAGTAACTTAATGATCACAGGTGTTCTGATTATTCACTCCAAAAGCTGAAGTTAATGAATCTTTGAAGTGGTAAATGCAAGTGATCAAGGACTGAAAGATTACAATTCTTGTGTCAAGATTAATTACAGTCAGTGTCTACACATCATGTTTTATAAGCAACTCCGGGTTTAAAATGATTTGTGATTATTTCTCTTTGGCTCTTGTTTTTCTTTTGCTTCTCACTTGTAAAGCTGAATTGACTTCAATCCAGGTGGGTTGGGTTGAAAAAGTACAGGCACAGGGTTTTGTTGCAGCTGCCTGTTTATGGGCTGGCCTGCCAGTCTCTTCTCGAAGCTCCACTGACCTTTTCCACAAGGTGCAATTATGTTCTATATTTGAGCGTAGTTGGCCTGAGGTTGCTGACAAAGCAAGTGCTGTCACAATTCAGCTTTTGAACTCCTGTCTTTCTGATGTGGCAGAGTGTCCCTGAAGTTGATCCTGCAGCAAATATGCACAATTCCCAGCCTCAGCAAAGGATGAGCACCAGCTCTTATTCGTCATCTTCTCCGACGGCGTATTCTCCTCAGGCCCCAGCTTTGAATGTGACTGGTCCCATCACTGCTAATTCTGAACAGGTATTGGGATGATGATTCTTTTGAGTGAGAC
Source organism: Psittacula echo (assembly GCF_963264785.1). NCBI lineage: Eukaryota > Metazoa > Chordata > Aves > Psittaciformes > Psittacidae > Psittacula > Psittacula echo. The sequence goes on from NC_137739.1 coordinate 2,868,066, forward strand.
TCTCAGCAGATCAAATTAGAAACCAATTTGCAGAGGAACCTTCATTTTAACTCTTTTGACTTTGATTGCCTCCTAGCTCGGGTTCTACTTAGTAATCTTTCCTCCTATTATACTGTGAAATCTGGGCTTTCAGTTGGGATGTGTGGCTAATGGCAGCAGTTACAAGACCTCCCAATCTGATAAACCACTCCACTCAGCAGTTGTGCTGTAGGTTAGCAGTTATTCTTCTTATCCCTCCTTATACCCCTCCTTTAAAGGTGCAGAATGTCTTGCAGATGCAGGAAGTCTAATGGGAGTTAAGTCTGCATCCATAAGACCCTTGCAAATGCCCTGATATAGCATTTCCTTTTCCCTCTGCAAAAATAACTTCAGAGCCCAAGATCCTGCTCAAAGTTGTGCATCTTTCCCCATACCTGAATGAAGTACTACAAACAGGGTCTGGTTTTAGCTGATTTCAATTGCTTCCCTTCCATACAAACATAGCACATCTGGGGCTGTAATGATAATGGTGGCTCTACAAAGTTATCTTTGTTTTGTGTTGCTTTTCTATAACTCTCCTCTGGGTAAAGTTCTCATCTTTACAGTTTTTCCCCAGCTAGAATGTCTGGAGCCTCAGATATCGAGTCAGAGGTATCCCAAAGGCAGTTATTGAAGGTGATCTGCTTAAACCAAATGATTATGCAGTGTTTTGCTGTCTTTTTCCTCCAATTCAGATTGCCCGGCTGCGCAGTGAGCTGGATATCGTCCGTGGGAACACAAAAGTGATGTCTGAAATGCTGACAGAAATGGTACCTGGACAAGAGGATTCCTCAGACCTTGAGTTACTCCAGGTAAGAGTTTCCTAGGAAATACGATCCTGATCTTTCTGTGCTTGTTTTGGGGTGTGTGTTTTATTGCAGTTTACTTCACTGCCTTGGTTTGCCTGGTTTACATAATGAATGTGGGCTGTGCTTGACCCTGCTTAAACTCATCACTTGGTGTTCTTCATTTGTTAAAGCTTCCGGTGACAAGGATTTCCTAATTTCCCTTGGAATTTGGTCCAGGGCTTTCTTTGTGTAGCTAGAAATCCTTCCCAGTGTTGAATATCAGGTCTCCTTTACCAGAAAACAGCTTAGAATTGCCATAAGCCCTGTAAGCCCTGAGCATTTCTGCTTCTCTTACGTCTTCTATCATCACTCAGACAGTGTCAAAACATTCCAAGTCACTATGCAGGAAAAAACCACTCCGTGTTTCCAGCTGGACTGAACATTACCCAAGGGTCTGTGGATCTCTGCCACTTGAAATCTTACATATGAACTAAGTGTCTTTCCAGAAGATGTGCTGCAGCTTCTCCTGAAGGTAGTGTCTTAAGACACGTGCTTGCATGAAGCTTCATGCTGTCCAAAGGGTTGGCTGGGGAATCAGATGGATTTCTTCAGTGGAAAGGCTCAATCCAGTGCTGCATTTAGCATCTCAGGAGGAAAACCAGTATAAACTGAGCTCATGTCTCAGGCTTTATACATGTTTCCCTACGCCAGTGGTAGTGGGATGGTCTTTTGGCTGAGGAAAGTAATGCGGTACCACGTGCAACACAGATGAGGAGTACTGTGAGCTAGCATTCCAGCTGCTGCCCTTACCATGGTATTTGCTTTTCCATAGCTTCAGAAATAGGCTTCTGTTTTGAGCCTGCGGCAGGGAGGATGGGCTCCCACAGCAGTACATTTGGAGGAAGGCAGGGAATTGCTCTCTGTGATACATCAGTGTTTGAAATCCATCCAAAAACTGGTCTCTCCCATGCAGCAGCATTGTGTGTTTGTCTTAGAGCCATGATGGCAGCTGATGAGAGGCTTTGCAATAAAGAGCCTTTCAGTTACTGCCCATTTGGGTCGGGCTGCTCAAAACAAAAGAAGCTTCCAGGAAACCATGACAGACAGAGCAGCACAGAACAGTTTGCTTACATTCAGGAACAGCTCCTAACATCTTGACAGCGTAACCTTACAGCATAGCTTTAAGGTGAAAGACCTTGATCATAAAGCGGAGTGACAGCAAGGATTCTTTATTCCAACTGCTTCCCTCCTTTGACTGAAATCATCCTAAATCTGAATCACAGAGCTGGGGAGAACCTGGTTTTGCTACCAAAGGCTGGTTAGCCTTTTGAAAGCCATAAGCCGGGTGCTGCATGCGAGGAGTCCTTGCTTTGAGGTTTATATAGCCCTCTCCTCCTTAAATAATTCCTGACATTTTCTCCTACAATCAAATGTAAACAGCTTGCTGGAGAGCCAGCTCTGAGCAGAATAGATAGGTACTGTCAGCCTGCTCAGAAAGGCAGCAAACAAACCTCTGAAATGTCACAATCTGCTTCGCAAGTGATGGGATCAAAACTGACATTGGAGAACACATTCCTCAAGCTGTTAAGGCAGCTGGATTGCACTAGGTGAAATTTATCCAGAGCTTAGGATGTCAGACCAAGTAAGGAAAACAAACACGGCTTTGCTTTCATCCCCAAGGTTGTGTACCAACAAATCAGCCTTGGTTAGGGCTGCATTTTTGCTGTGAAGAGAGGCTGGGAGGGGGTAGAAGGTGACAGAGGGACATGCTTCAGTTGGAATGTCAGTGCTTATTGGAGTAAAACCGTGGGCCTAATCAGTGGTGCCGTGCCATATGGCATATTTCTTCTTGTAGTTCCTCCTCAACAGACCAGTTTTGATCTTTGGTCTTGAGGACTTTCAGGAGTAAAGAATTCTGCTGAGTGATCCTGCCCCTCTACTCTGCTCTCGTGAGACCTCACTTGGAGCATTGGGTGCAGTTCTGGGGTCCTCAACATAACAAGGACATGGAACTGTTGGAACAAGTCCAGAGGAGGCCACGAGGATGATCAGGGGCTGGAGCACCTCCTGTATGAAGACAGGCTGAGAAAGTTGGGGCTGTTCAGCCTGGAGAAGGGAAGGCTGCGTGGAGACCTCAGAGCAACCTTCCAGTATCTGAAGGGGGGCTATAGGGATGCTGGGGAGGGACTGTAGTGACAGGACAAGGGGTAACGGGTTCAGACTGAAACAGAGGAAGTTCAGATTAGAAAGAAGGAAAAAGTTCTTTACTGTGAGGGTGGTGAGGCACTGGAATGGGTTGCCCAAGGAAGTTGTGAATGCTCCATCCCTGGCAGTGTTCAAGGCCAGGTTGGACAGAGCCTTGGGTGCCATGGTTTAGTGTGAGGTGTCCCTGCCCATGGCAGGGGGGTTGGAACTGGATGATCTTAAGGTCCTTTCCAACCCAAACTATTCTGTGATTTGTGGTGGAAGAGGTGTCCTGGAAACAGGAGAACTCATGATTTAGGCAAACTCAAATCTACATTTCTTGGCATGAGAGACTTTTGAAATAAACACCCTTGCTATATATCCTTTAACATTTTCTTCTGAAACTCCCCACTGCCTCTTTGCAGTCTCTTGTCTAGGGACTTGCTCAGTTGAAGGGAACATTTCTGTGTGCAGTTCAGCAATGAAGTGTGTGTGGAGGCCTCATCTTTTCATGCTCCTCCTTCTTGCTTTGTGTTCATCCTAATGTTCTCAGTAGTTGGTAGGTTCTTTGTCCCCAACACTCAGGGCTACTACAAGTGACTTTCCCTACTTGTCCATCTTTCAGTTTCTAAGGATGCTATTGCCAAAAAAAGGCAGATTGAATTTTCCTTGAAAGCTCTCTTCTGGAAAGCTGTTGTATTAACATGTTTTATTCTTAAACCCCATCACTAAAATACAGATATTTATTTCCTGAAGTGCTCTGAGTTCAAGAAGAATCAGGATGTTGAATTGTAAATAGGCTCTCAAGGTTTTATGCCATCGGCTCTTGAAGGGTGTTTGATTAGATGTGCTTTTGGGTGACATTTAATCATGCAAAGATAAACTTGTCTTCGTGTTTCTCAGCTGGGGGACATGTTTGGCTGTGAACACAGCTTATTTGCTAGCTGTTTATCGGAATGTGTGTGCACAATGCATTGCTCCTAGGAACTGAATCGGACCTGCAGAGCAATGCAGCAGAGAATTGTGGAGCTTATCTCACGAGTGTCCAATGAAGAAGTCACGGAGGAGCTGCTACATGTCAATGATGATTTAAATAACGTTTTCCTCCGATATGAAAGGTGGGCACCTTTTCCAGCAACTATTTACATTCAGTCTGGGGTTTCACAGTGTGTGAAATAGGACAATTGACAAGAGCTGGCCAATGGGGCCAGTGGTCCGATATAACAGAATGCAGAGAACCAAGCCACAGAAGGCACCTACAAAGTCTTTTTATGGTAAAATTCCCATTTCAGTTGTTTCCTTTAATACTGTGATTTGGATTTTTTTGTCCTGGCTGCTGAATTTCTGTGGGGTGTATCCATAAGATGCAAGGCAACCTTGTGCAAAACTCTCTGAACTAACAGAGACTTGAGTCCACAAGTCCCTGCTGTGCAGTGCTAGGCAGATGTAGGGATGTGGGACCCAAAACAGCACAGTCACAGTCACTAGTTCCACTTGCTAGCTTGGGCTCTGCACGAATGCTTGTGCTGCTTAGGGAGGCTCCCATGAGCTCTGTCTTCCGATCTCTGGTCTCTCTAGTTCCAGTGCTGGCACAAGGGGAGCTGTCTGAGGTGGGCCTGACCTTCGTGCATGTAAGGGTTTAGGTTTTAAGTGAACACTTAAAATCTCAGAGAAAAGATTGGGCAAAGCTGAAGTTTTGAAGAGCTGGGCTGCAGGAATCATCCCCATGGGTCATAGGACTTGGGACATGTTAGACAAAGGCGCTGTCAGCCGCATCTGCTGCAGTGGGTGACGTGATGGAGCAGGCTTGGGAAAGTTTAATCTTCCCCTTAATGACAGGCCTGGGGTGTGCTGCACTAAAGAGCACCCTTTGTTCCTTGCTCTTAGCACAGGGCTTTGTTTCTGAAGCCTTTAAAAAGAAATGAGACTCTAGATCTGTGAAGCTGTGCTGTCACGGCGAAGGCTGGAGAGGAGACTTCAGTGGCCTCGATTTTTGTCTTTGATTTAGTTGCTCAGAGGAGATCAGGGCAAACTTTGAAACAAATGCTGGCTTTTCAAGTGAAATGATGTGTGTTTCATGCACGGGCATGATTCTACAAGTGGCAAAGTGTAACTGTCACTAAGGCTTAGTCTGTTCGCCCTTGTTCTCCTCCATCTGTGCCTTTGCTGACTGGGGCTAATGTGTTTGTAGTCATTATACTCTGAAAGGTGAGCTGAGCGATGTTAGCAAGCTGTTTGTGCTGGAATAGCTGCACTGGTCTGAATGTTTCCATAAATCCCAGTTCCTCCTCTGCTATTCCAATGGCTTCACATTCATCATGCTGATTTCTAGTCTGGGTACCAAGCTCTGTCAGTGACTCAAGCAGGAGCTCTGGCCTTCACTGGTGAAGCTTTGGCTGTAAACCAATGTGTGGTTCATAAGGCTTTTGGTGAGAAGCATGAGGTGGGAGGTGTCTCAGGTCTCCAGCTAAGGGAGCTGGATTTCCAGTAATAGTAGACACCCACAGTTTCCTAAAATTGAAAACTGGGCTTCAATTTGGTTTTGTTGCCTTTGAAGTCTGCATTTCCCTCTGTTACATCAAGAAAAGGTTTTAGTTTGCTTGAGGTTCCCTGTTGTATTTTGTCCATCTGGGAGAAAACCCACAGGATTATATTAATATCATGTTTTTAGTGAAAAGAGAGGTTACATGTGAAATTGCTTTTAAATGAGGGAAAAGTCTAATGTCTTAGAGTCATCATGATGCTCTTCCTGGTAAGGAAGGAGATTGAAATGGCCTCAGACAGGCCCTGGGAGGAGGCAGTTCTGCTTTTTGACTTTATGAAAGCTGAGGTCAGGTTTGCAGCCCCAAATGCCCCTCTGGTTGGGGAAGGAGTAGAGAAGAGACCAGATCTTGCCTTTCTTCTTCCCCTGAGTAGGATGAGGATTTTTGTGCAGCATCATTACTCTTCATTCTTGGAAAGGACCAACCTATCTGCACGTAGGTTTTGACAGGCTTTGACCTAGCCTTTTAAGAAATGAATCTGCTCATTATTGTTTCTCTTGCCATGCGCTGCCTGGGCAGGGCTGTGCCCTAACCTGCATATGGCTTCTCATTTACATCGATTGCAGCAAGAGGGAGCTGTTAAGTGGGAGTCAGACTTGCTGCCGTGCTTAGCTTATTTAGCAGGGAGCATCAGTCTTGCTGCAGTTCCTCCTGTCCCTTGGCTAACAGAATAGGCTGTCATGAAGCACTTAATGGAAGAAAAACAACCCAAACAACCCAAACCAAAGACAAATCCTACAGTGTTTTCCAGGCTTGTGTGTGCAGCAAGATGAGATCAGTCAGTTTAATATCCCCATTTGCCAAGAATGCAACTTCTGCATCTATCCTCCCTTTGTCCTGGCTTGGAGTTAATGCTTCCAGGGTTCTTTCTTGAACTAGCGAAAGCTGAGTTCGGTGTCGTGGCTTTGTTAAACTCGTGTTTTTCACTGTTTATTGGTGGTTTTGATAATCCATGTTGTTTTTTTGCTGTTTTCTGAACAGATTTGAGCGCTACAGATCAGGACGTTCAACACAAAATGCCAGCAATGGAGTAAGTACCTAACTCCATTTATTATATCAGCAGTTACACCATAGTAATATCTCTGGGATCAGACATTTTACCTCTCCAGCCCTCTCTTCTGCCTGTAGTGGTGAAGTGGATACAGGGAAAAGAGCCGAAGGATGTGCAAACCACAAGTGACAGCCTTTAGCTCAGGAAGCCACTCCACTAAAACATCTGTGTTTACAACCCTCAATGGGTTTTCATTCCTCTAACTTTTATGGTTGCTTTTGTGTCCGTGTGGACTTTAGGCATTCATAATGCCCTTAAGTAGTGAGTTCCGTGGAGTCGCTATACATTTTTATGTATTTGTGGGGGTATTTAGTAACTATTTTGCTTACATTTGATCACTGTGTCTTACAATACCACTGTGCAGGTTAATTTTCTTAATGCCACTCATAAGCTTAGGAACCTCTCCTTTTTCAGCAGCCTCTTTCCAAGCTGAAGAACTACAGTTCTTCTTATTCATTCAATGTTCAAGATCCGAGTTTGTGATGCATTCTTATGTGTCACTATTACATTTACTGTTCTGCCGCCTTCTAACCATTTCCTCTGTTTACTTTGCCTGTCTGATGGCTGTTCCACGGCAGACTGATGCAAACTCCAGCACAGGCTCTGCATGGTGACTTCAGTCCCAACAAAGAAGTTTTGCTTCTGAAAGCAGTTTATACCTAATGTGGAAGATGGCAGCAGACTCAGTTTGACTTAGATATGTTGCTGGCCTGGTCCTAAAAGAGGTGGAGAACACAGAGATATCAACTAAATCTGAAGAGATGTTGATGACCTCCAGGAGAGTTTCTTGCTGTGCTGAGCAGTCAAACTGAGGGTTTTTTTGGTGGCTGACCCTCCTTATTCTGCATTTATCACTGTAGTATCCAAGAGACTGGTCCATTTGGCAGTGTGCAAGGAAGCACCCATTATGTTTTGGTGTTGCACTGCAAGAAGAACCCTCTGCCATGTGTGTAACTTGCTTTATTTCTTGTGTCCCAACAGGTACTGAATGAGGTGACAGAAGATAACTTAATAGATCTGGGTCCTGGCTCTCCAGCTGTAGTGAGCCCAATGGTTGGAAACTCAGCTCCCCCATCTTCCCTTTCTTCACAGCTTGCAGGGCTCGGTGAGTACCTGATCTGAAGAGTGCTGATGAACACCAGGCTCAATGCATGGACTTTTCCAAACCTAACAGGTCTGTGGGTTTTGTCCATCATGTGCAGGCTGCTGGGCAATCCGTGTATGTGATTGCAGGAGCAAGTCTGGCAGTTGCTGAGGTCCCTGTGACCAATGTGAACACCCAGTGCAAACCCTTATTGTGAATGTTCTTGATTCCTTTCCTACAAATAATACTTGAAATCTTTGGGTGAAAGGCTTTATGAAACTATTAAGTGTTTTACATTAAATCAAACCAAAGATTGCTTGATAGGATTAATTTTGACTGAAGGTTCTCCACCTCTTTCAGCACTGCACCAATATCCTATCACTTGACTTGAAACTGTTGGTTTCACAGTCAGTAGCTGAGAACATTGTGGCAAGACTAATATCCATGCCCAAAATCTTGAACCATGTAAGTGAATGGGATGGGCCTATTCAGGATGGGATGGGCAGCAGGCGCTGCCAATTCCAATTGGCAATACCAGTTCCCAAATGCTGGCTTCTCAATGAGGAATACTTATGGTGTGGTGCTTCCAGGAGGAATAAGGCAGTCTCTGTGCTTGTCTTTTGAGAGATGCATGATTAGCAGCCTCCAGCCTCTTCTGAACAGAACTTCAGTGCTGCAGCTGTAAACTAGATGGTATCTATAGCTGTCCTGTGTTAATGACATTCTCTGTACCCTCTATAGTCATGGCAGTGGGACTTGCATATGGTTTGCTGCTTCACTGCTTTACTTTCTGTGCCTCTTGTTGCAGACTTGGGTACAAACAGCGTCAGCGGCACACTCAGCTCTCTCCAGCACTCGAATCCTCGTGATGACTTCGACATGTTTGCACAGACAAGAGGCAGCTCCTTGGCTGAGCAGCGAAAGAAGTACGTGGAGTTTGTCTTTAGCACTGTTTGAGTCATGGGGTTGCTGTTTTCTAAGGGCATAAATCTGAAGCTTCTTGACTTTGTTCCAGAGTGAAAAAGTAGTTTTGGTTTATGTTTTTGTGCTTCTCATCCAATCCTTATCCTGTTGGTCATTATTAGGATGAGCAAGTGGAGAAGTTCCTGCTGCTGTGGGCAGAACAGGCCAGCTGAGAAATGTTATTTGACTGTCACAGTTAATGAGCTCACTGGAAACCTGGAAATGTACTTGCCTTTATTTCTGCAGATGCTTCCTCTCATAAAGGCTTGTCATTCCATCCACCCAGCCAGTGCTTGAGATACAGGAGCATAAGGGTCCTTCACCTGAAGGTCATGGTTATGCTTTGGTGACTGAATTACTGTCATCAAGGGCTTGGAAACAGAATTACCATCCAGTTAAAGTCTCCCTTTGGCCCAGCAGTCAGGCTCTTGCAGGCTGTCAAGGCAGTGCAGCTTGCCGGGCTGCCATGCTACTCCTAATTTGTTTATATGCGTAGGGCTTGCATCTCCAGAGCTGCAAAGCTGGCACTTTCAAGGGCATTTAACAGGTCACATTATTTTAATGTGAAATAAATCTAGGCACTTAGGAAGAAATCCTTTGATCCCTGTCAAGTGACATTCAGTAAAAGACACACTTGGGTATTTTTCTTTCAGATATTATTTCTTTGCCTCCTGGTTTCAGTTTCTAGAGGATGTAGTAGCTACGAGCAGTTAGAACATCATCAATATCTTGTCTCAAACTAAGAACTGTTGTTAAATAGCTTAGCTCAGACCTTAGCAAATTGGCCAAAACATTCCAGCTTGAGCCAGCAAATCTATCAGGATCTTTTATTTGCAGTTATCTATATAGCTATTGGTACTGCTTCAGCTGTAATATCCGTGTTGAGAAGACATGCTCTGCTGTAGAGGCGTGCGTTACCACTGGAGGTTTCAGGCTGAGAGCCCTAATGTGTAGTCAGAAAGGAGATGCATTGCAGAGAGATCTAACAGAGGTCCCTCTGTCTCTTGTGCTAAATGAAGCACGAAACTAGTCTTCCCACACTGCACCTCTATCTCATTCTGCGAGCTAATGGAACAAGGAGCACATATCAGTCCTTGATTTCACAAGGGAGGATTGCTCTATCTTCCTTGGGTTGTACACTGTATAAATGGAGCAGCAGCAAGGCAGGGAAGATGTGAGTGTGACTTGCTGTGCTGTGTAGGTGAGAGCCTCTGGGTGCTGTGTTCAGAGCCTGGGGGAAGCCAGCAGGCTGGAGGAGGAGGAAGGGCTCCTCCTGCTCAGACATGCAGCTCCTCCCAGGGGCTGATTGACGGGCAGGTCTCAGCGTCTGCTTCAGCTCATGGCTCACCACTGTGCTCTGAGAAATGATGCTCTTGCCTCTGTCACCTGACTGCGACATGTCCCCTCTGCATAGGAATTGGAGAAGCTCTTTTTATATGCTCTGCGAATAGTGTGTTTATGTCGTATGCTTCACTGTAGTTCCTCAGTTGTTTCATCTGCCTTTGAGCCCCTCTCTCCTCCCTCCGCCCATGCATGTACCAAGGTCAGGCTTCCAAATGTCATCTTCAGAGCTTTGCAAAACATAATCTGTAATCTGGCCTCCTTTCATAGTCTTCTGCTAGCTCTTGGACACGCTTATGGTGCCTCATAACCTATTTGCCTTCCTTTCATAATGCTGGTCTTACTCTCTTTGCTTCAACATGCTTATTGAAACTGATGGATGGTCTTTGTACAGCGCACGCTCCTCCTCTTGGAATACACTTCGTGTGTTTGAAGTCTTGTTAAGAAAAAGAGCATGCTTTCTGATCTCCAGGGGTGTAAATCGGAGTAGCAAGTGCATTCCTCATGGGTGACTGCTGGACTTCCTTCTGTTTCTATGGTTTGTTCCTTTCTTGCAGCGTGACATATGAGGATCCACAGGCTGTCAAAGGACTAGCGTCTGCCCTGGATGTTCGAAAACAGAACACAGGAGGGGTAGGTGGCTGCTCTATGTTTCGTTATCTGGAGCCATGCATGGAATCCAAGCTGTAGGCAGCTGCTTTTGACTGAGACTTCTCATTCTGTATTCCAGCAACACGCTAGCACTGGCTATTTTGAAATTGATATCTAGGAGCAAGTACTTGCGCAGTAATGATCTCTAAAGAGCTGCTACTTAGCACACCAGCCTAAAAGAGATCATAATCAGAGTGGGTAAATTCTCCTGTGTTCTTGCAGCTTGCCTGCAGGGGTTCAGCTCTTTGACTGGAATCACTGCTGAAAAGAATAAGTGGGGAATGTCTTGTGAACACTGGTGTGGATTTGGTTTGGGTTTGCTTATGAAAGTTGATGCAGTCTTAATCTATTAGTCTTTGCTCTAAGTGCATGGATACAAGAGTAAGTTACAGGGAGAGATTTAATGCTTCACATGCCTTGCTATAAGTGCCCTTGCATGCAGTCTGTTCTGTCTGTCCCACGGCAGGCTCCTCTTCTCTTGTGTGAGCAAAGGAAGGCCGTGTGCTGTCACCTCCCAGCAGCTGATGCTAGAAACATGTTTGAGAGATTGAGCTTGGCCAGCTTTGCCTGTGTGCCTTGGTGAAGGCAGAAGTGAAAAGAGCTTTCAAATCATCCCTCAACCCCTTCCTACCACCCTGCTTTTTAAACCTGCCCTGCTCTTTTGTACTCAGCTGTCAATTTGGAGATGATGGAGCGAGGTCAGAGCCTTTTCCAGCCTGTGCTGACCACTAGGGAGCACGGCAGAGCCAGTGTATCGCGCACACTTCCCTCCATGGAGAATTGCCTCCCCATGCCTAGGCTGATCCCGCCCTAGTTCTTTCCTAAGTTGAAATGGGAGCGCTCAGGGCAGCTGGCATGCCTGGCAGCCTGTGCTCTGAGCCAGGGAGAATTTGCTTTGGGAGCCAGCTGGAGTCAGATCCCAGCTGCCTGCCTGCCTGCCTGGGCCATCGTTCAATGGCAGCAGAGCTTCAGCCATGATTCCTTATGGAGCATCCCCCCCCCTCCACAAGTCCAGCTGCTTGTTCCTGTCCCTGTCCTGCTGCAGAAAGGGTAATTTATAACCCAGGTCAGCCCTGTGACCAGTTTCAAGCTCAGCCCCACAAAAACTCATGGCAGCAGTGAGGGAAAAGGGGGAAGCATGGGAAGGCAGAAGTACATTAAGGTAGGGATGAGAGGGGAATTCCTGAAGCCAATATGACAACCCAAGCCCTCAGTATCACTGAGCTGAGTTATTGGCAGGACCTGGGAAAGGATTTGAGCCTCTCCTCTTTGTTCCTGGAAAAGCAAAGGGGCCTGCATTTAGCTACTGGTCAAGGGGCCGTATTCCCCTTGGTGGCCACGGGGTCATGTCCTTGGTTATTAACACTTTTGTTCTCAGCCAGTTCTGCTCGAGGCCCTGATGGGACATGTCATTCACACCAGCTCTGCCCCAAGTGGTGTCAGTTCAAAGGGCTGTATCTGAGCTAATCTGATGGTCAAAGTATTTTCTGAGGCAAAGGCTTTATGGGCTGCGGAACTTTGGGCTCTGAGATGTTGCGGAGCCTTTCAGCCTCTTTTCAAAGGTCCTGCTGACTGCATCATGTCATCAGAATAGCTTGTTTTGAAGCGCAGCCGTTCGTGGGTAAACACTGCTTTGTGTCAAGCATTTGTGAGGCTTGTGGGTGTCTCTCCTGCAAGGAAATTAAACCCTCCTAAAGTTATGTGTGTCAAAACCCCCTGGCAGTGCTCAGTAAACAAACGACACGCATTCATTTGGGTAGAGAGCTAATTTAAGAGCAGCTCTAGGGAGGAGCCAAGAGGTTCACAACACATTCTTCACACATGTCTGGTTCCAGGGGTAAAATCCAGCACATCCGACGTTCCTCATGCAGTCGTTCTCAGAATGGTCTGCAGGGAGATGGCTGCTCACGTGGCAGGAGCTGGCTTTTCATATGATTTAGCAGCTGGAAACGAGAGGAGCTAAAAATAACAGTTTCTTTAATATTGCTTTTCCATGTTGGGAATTGCTTTTGTTGCTGCAGAGTGATTGCATGATCACGACTGGGAGGAGAGGTGGCCAAGAAACAGTCCTCTGGTGTTACCCAGAGAGGAGATGAGGTTGGAGTGGTTTTGTCCCCCCTTCTTTCACAAGTACTGACATGAGATGTAAAAGGTTACAGCTGATTCGCCATTATGTGTGGAATGGGGGCACCATGTATATGGGTGTCGTACATAACCACACCAGTGGCTCTGCTGAGCTGGCCCAGTTCTACCAGGGCTGGTGGGCTGGAATCACTGTGCTCTGTCCCAAGCAAGCCCCTCTGGAGCTGGAGATGACTCTGCACCCATGCTCTGGCACAGGGATGAGATGCTGAAGGACACTGAACCATCTTGGGAGTCTCTGTGTTGCTGTGCCATGCAGTCTGCAACTGAGCGTAGTCCTTTTAACCTCTGCTGCTGCTCAAGAGGGGCACTTTGAAAGGTTGCCAGAGCACTGCAGCAAACTGCTTTACTTACCCTCCTGCTCAGCACCATCAGTAGAGCTGTCACACTTAGAGTCTGGGGCAGAGTGTGTCTGCTGAGATCAAGGAGGTAACTAGGGTGTGCTGCAACTGCCAGCTTCATAAACAGGGGAAGCTGCACAGGGTGTAATACAGGTGTTTCCAGGAAGTCTGATTTTAGTAGGTTGGGTAGCCTGCATCTTCCTTCTAAGATGACAAACATCAGCCTCACTACTAGTCAGTGATGTTGGGTTTTAACATCAGTGGGGAGGAAGTGCTCAAATACCATGAACTGTCTGTAGGAAGTGCAGAGGTCAGGGGGAGGCCTGTCCCTCCACAGAGCTGACAGGGAGCAGAGGGGGATGCATCTCTGTGTGTGTATTACGTGTATGTGAAGTTTTTAACTTGCTGCTGTTCTGTTACTGTATCATGGGTTGTTGCTGTGGTTTCTTTCTTTATGGACCTTTCTGTTCTCAACACAGAGGAGAGGTAAAGGTGGGAACTCAGACATGGAGCCCATAGACAAGTGGCTAATTACACAAGGAATGGTGAGGACTTCACCAGTGAAGCGATTCCTATTGCCCACCCCAGTCCCTTCACCTAGAATAACCATCCTCCATTCACCTCCTGTCCTGCCCTACTGAACCGCTTGAAATCAGACAGTACAAGGAGTTTATTTCCTACCTATACCATTTCCTGGGGCCAAGGGAAAGATTTGCACCAGTTCTGGTTTATGCAGGCCTGTAACCAACTGAATCAGTTGTAGGATCCCACATTGCCTTTGGAAGAGGCCTGGGGACCCATTTGGTTCCTTATACTGTCTTGATTTACTTATGCAGTATCCACTTTTCGAGGGATAAACACAAGTCTCCTGGATCTTGTCCATAAGGAGGACCCTTCCTATGTGTCTTTAAAGCAGCCTTTTCTGGTAGTGCTTAACTTTGTGGCCTGGAATAAACATATGGAAGTGGTACGATCATACGTAATGGAATGAATAATGCAGGGATAGTTCTGTATGGAAGGAATGGGAGAGCTGCTCCCCACGTTGACTTCTTGCACCCCACTGGCATTGGGATTCAGACTCCAAAAGGTACAAGAGTGTTTCTGGCTTTAAGGATTTAATTCCCATGTCTAGTGATGCCAGTGCTCTGATAAAATCAGGCCTCTGAACATTACGGAATCTCTGCACATGTTGACCTTGTTTGAAGTTGTCCTTCGTCAACAGGCTTGCAGAGAGCGGTTCAAAAGCCTGCTTTAAGTGCAGAAGTCAGAGGCAGGTAAAAAATTGCCTCAGCTATGCCTTAAAGCCAAGTTCTAAGAGCGGTTTTGTGTTTTTGGATGCCATAATCCATCATTTGCAGTGTTTGAGATTAGTACCAATGATGTGACTGTACAAACTCCCTGTGAAGCAGTCCTGGCTGGAGCTGAGCTCAGTAAAGGCACAGTATTGAATTCCCTTTGGGCTGGGGTGCCCTTGCAGTGCAGCATGTGGGGCTGGGTGTCAGGAGGCCCCATGGGGCAGGAATGCCTCACTCCAGGGAGAGCCTTGAATACCCCAGACCAGGCTGCCCAGTGCTTATGAAGAGAAACATCCCAGAGAATGTAAGGTTGAGGAAATCCAATATCAAATAATCTGTGATACACTTTATATTTGTCCTTTTAGGCTTAGGGCTAATCCAGGTGATTTCCGAGGGGCAGGTTATGCATTTGTCAGGAGTGTGCATGCCATTGGGCACGTGCATCCATCCGGTTGTATCTACCTGCCCGTGCAAGCACCCAAAAGCGGTGCTGCGCCTGCAAGCACACGTGGTTAAACCCAATCTGTAGGTACCTGTCCTTGGGAGCCAGCATTTCAGTTTGGTGCTTGTCAGAGACCCCAGCTCAACAGCAGGGTGAAAAGCTGTGAAGTGTGCAGCGTTTGCTTCACCTCTGATAGTGTTGACTGTAGTTCACAGAGGCTCTTGCTGCTTGGTGGCTCTGTTGCAGCCCGAGATGTGCTGTGCCGCTGTGAGATGTTCATCCATAATGAATAACCCAGTGATTTAGTTAGTTCCTCTTCTTTGCCTTTCCACTGTTTACAAGAGCGGGGAAGCATGAAATCGGCCCCCCTGCTGTTCGCACCACTCTCACCACTGCTTTATTAAGAAAACAAAGACAATATTCCTTCATTGGCTTGTGGTTATTCAGCCTGGAAAAAGGATACTGCAGCATTCATGGAGGCATATGGATTTGGGGAGGGAAAGGGATCTGGCTGTCCAGCCAGTCGCTGCTCTTACAAACCTGTCACCTTGTTTGTATGCTAAATGTGAGAGAGAAATGCCTAAACCAAAACTAATGATTAACTCTGTTTTCCTCTTAACTGGCTGTAGTTCTTAACCATATTTATTAATATGACTTTGTAGCATTTGCAACACCAATGGAATAATTAGCATCCCAGATATGAACTTGATGTGCACATTCCCTTGGTAGCTTTTTGTACTTGGAGAAGAGGGGTGAGCTGACATTGCCATTAGCTGTGCCTGTACAACGCTGTGACCACTGAAAGGGCATCTTCCCCATGCCAGAGCATCCCTCGTGATATGTTTTATATCTCAAACTGTGACGTTTTAGCTTAGGATTGAGTTCTTCTCACTCTGTTTCTCTGCATCCCAGTTCTACCAACACAGCTTTGCAGAGGAAGGCTCACTCAGGGATTTGTGTACTCTCTTGGCAGTGTTGCTTGTGTTTGAGCTTCACGTACAGCTCAGTTCTGCTGACAAAGGGATGCCAGCACCACGGAGACACAAACCACACCTTCATCCATTCCAGCTAATGTAGACAAAGTGATAGCTACAGAAAAGTTTGTGATTCAGATATGTGATTTAGGGATGGCAGCTGAGCTGTTCCAGGAATGGGTCTGTTTGCAGTGTAAGGTCTGGGTTTTTGCAAGGTAGGTGTCATACAGGGGTTTGTATCAGCAGCTCATAGGCACAGACTTGAGCATAAGGCCACCTCATTTTAGTGCAGGTAATTCCAATTCCCTTCTCATGAGTTTGGGCAGCAATTGAGATCTAATTATTAGAATCATCTGTCACCCTACTCACATGCCAAATAGGTATTTGTAATGAAAGTGAGAAGTAGGTGTTGCTTAAGATACCACATCAGGGCAGGTGTTATTTGGGAAGGATAAAACTAAACCAGAGGTCACAGAAAGTGATAGGAACAGCTTTCAGCATTGCATCTCGACCACCAGCAGCATGCCTGGCTGAAGAGGAAATAAAGATGTGTGAGTAAAGAGTAAATGAAACCTTTGCTAAGACGTTGTTGATTGGTGAAGTGGGATGCCGCTATGTGCCTTCAGTAGAGAGATAGGATCTAAGATGTGGAAATGCCTTGGGTAACATGAGACTGTTGAATTACATCATCTTCTTGGGGATTAAAGTGCTTGAGCTGTGGACAGATAGAGAAATAAACAGGGGAAGATCTCATTTCTTCAGTGTGGTAAGACCCTTTTGAAGGCAAGCAGGTGTGTTCCCTTGTTCTGAAGACCACATGGGTTTCATTCCCTGTCCAGCCATGGCATTTTATGGAGCTGCTCTACAGGGACACCCACATGAACAAAGGCTTTCACTGCCTGGACATGCCATCAGATCCAGATGGGCTGGTTGTTGTACGGGCACAACAGGCTGCGTTGGGGAGCGTACCGCACCTGAGCTCTTGCTTTCCCTGTCTATGCAATGTGCAAACACTGTTCCAAGTAATCAAGTAGCTAATTAAACCCTTACCTGTAAAGTCAAACATGTTCTAATATTGAGGCCAGGAAGCTATTTCAAGATTACAACAGCTTTAAATAGGTGGTAAGTCCGTAGTAGTAAGCTGGAGTAGACTGCTAGTATGCATCTTAGTGCTCATTCTGCTGCTGTAGGAATGACCGACCTCTCTTTACTATTGCTAACCAGTGGGGGGGGAGTGAATAGCAACTAACCAAGTGTTGGTGTCAGCTTTGTTAAACACCTAGAAAGAAGTGGAATTAACTAAGCTACTACAAGACAGTAGTCTAGCAACAATTAGCATGAACCTTGTTAAACATTTGAAGAACATTAATGAGCTCACCTAGAAACCTGAATTGCCATTTCATACCTGCTTCTTTTCCAGTGGGATCATCTTTAATCGAAATAAAATGTGATGATAATAACCTTAAGCTGTCTTTTTAAGGGTAGAATATTGGATTATATGACTTCTGAGGAAGTCTATTGGCAATACTCTTTGGCTTTTGATTGCTAGTCAGAACACCAACACGATCTTAGACCGAAGTAAGACCTTGAATTCCAGGTTCCTGTGGGTTTTGTGGATTGAGTGCTTCCTTTTGTTCTCCCAGCCCTCCTTTTCCATTTCCCTTTCGGGATTGTTGAGATGATCCCATTAGTAGGATTTTCCAAAGACTAAATAAAAAAGGAATTTGAACATTGAGCCCAACGTTTAATTCAGGCCGGTTACGTAAAGGACCCAAAACTGTTTTGTGACTTCATTTACTTTGAGTATAGACTCAAAGAAATCACAATATTGGTATAAAAACAGCTCCTGCAGCCAACAGTGACTATCGAGGGAACTGTCTTGCCAAGACTCAGAGCTTCACTAGACCGTGTATGTTTGCATAATCAAAGTATTAACAAGAGGGTATCCGACTCTGGAGCCATTTCCATGTAGTCTGTGGCTGCCGCTGCTGTTTGTTCCCAGCAACTGTTGGTTCTTTTTAATGTGTAAACCAGCTCATTGATTTTTTTTCCATGGCTCCTGTTGTGTTGTAGGGGATTAGTTTGAACAAAACTCCCCTCCACACTTTTCAGTTCAGGGCTTCTGGAAAGGGGAAACTTGCCAAACCCGCAAGAGACTGGCAAAAGCCAAACTTCTGCGTGTGGCCACTCTCAACTGGAATAGAAATGGTGCAATCTTAGAGCATGTTAAAACTTCCACTTACTCTGGAGAGTTCCCCCCCTTCTTTATTCTTGAACAAATTAAACCTGATACATTGAACCCATGGTTTATGGGGGAACTGGGGCTCCAACTGCCCCAATAAATTGTGTTTGAGGAGGGAAGGAGCAATAGATACAAACCCTCGACACTTCTGTGGCATGCTGGAAGGTAGGGGAAGCTTCTTAAAAGGTCAGTTCTGAATAGCAAAAGGCTGACATGCTCCAATGTTTATCCTGCAGTTCTCTCTGAGGCTTATATATGACCTGTGTGAGAAGTGTTCTTGCACTTGTGAGGTTTGTGTTTGTTATAAAATAGGTCTGTCTGAAAGTGGAATTCCTTTCCTTCTTGAAGTCTTAGAGAACACAGCAGCACAGACTCCTGTACTGCTGAGCTGCTCTTCCAGGACTCCTGCAAACTCAAGAGCCCATTCCTTGCTCAGTCATCTGTCCTGTTTTCGGGATAACTGAGATATGACCTGTGTTCCTTCCAACACAGGGACTGCAGAATGTACTTTATAGAACAGCTGCTCTTATTTTATTCATAGAAAAGCAAAAAAACCCTGCTATTTTCTTCCTCCCCTCCATACATGTTATCCTATCCTTAAGGAAACCTTCAAATACCTTTCATAGCAGCTCTGAAGGCTGCACCTCCCAAAGCATCCCTTATTGTGCGCGGTGTTAAGCAATGCAGGAGAGAGGAAACTTCTGCTGGCGTTTTTAGGTTGCTGTAGGCTGAATAATTCCATTGCTTTGTATCTCTAAAGCCTGTCTTCTCCAAAGCTGTTAAACTAACAAGCCAGCCCTACAAGATGCAACTTGTCTTTCGGGAGGAATGTGTCAGAAGATGTCTACAGAGCCCGCCTCTTGTTAATGGCCACCTTGCAGTATGTGCATGATTCAGCTCTCCATTGCAAGTTAAAAAGGAGCAATTAATCCTTCATCTGGCCCATTCCAAAGGAAAATGCAGGAAATTCTTGTCTGTTTGGGATCTTCATGTATTAGCTGAAAGCAAAATGACGACTTGCACCTCTCACCCTTCTTGGATCTGTCCCATGCACTCTGTCCAGCAGCCTGCAGTCAGAGCCAAGCCACCATCCCAGTGCCTCTCAGTGGGAGATGCTTTGAACTGATCCCTGGATTTCCACTCCTTAAACACAGCTCACCCACCTTCACAGACTTCACCTCAGCAAGGGCTTAGCCAGCCTCCTTAGAACAAAGGGCCACTTGATTAGAAGAAAAAGGCCAGGTTGGATGGGACTTGGAGCAACCTGGTCTAGTGGAAGGTGCTCCAGCACCACTGCTGTGCTCTGGCCTGGAACCTGTGTGTCTCATTTGGCTTTCCAAGTGTTTTTCAGGTTGTCCTCACGAGGACAATTGTGCAGTTTTCCTGTTTACTCCTGCAGCCCTCAGCTGTACTGAAGCAGTGAAGTTAAGTCAGGAAACTCTACACCTAATAGGCAGTAATTTCCCTCCGCTGACCCTGTTGCCTGTAGCGCTTTGTGAGATGACTTCAGTGCTCAGCACGCTGCTGTCATCGTCACACAGTGAAATGTGAGTGGGTTTATCACAGGAGGAGATGCAAACCTTCCATGCCTTTTCATTACACCATCCGTAGAGGCCTGACAAGGAGTTGAGAGTGCTGTGCTTTCCTCCTGTACACACGCCAGGAGCTGCTGCCCCATCCTCCTGCTCCTCACCTTCGCCTTTGGGACTCCACATTTTACACTGGCACAGGTTGGGATCTGCTGGGAGAAGGTCATAGAATATAGAGAATATGGAGCTGGGACAGTTTTGCTTTAATCCAGTGTGCCAAGGCTGAGTGGTGTGGAGGGAGGAGGAACTGGAAGGAAACAGGACTGCGTACCCTGAGCTCTGGCTGCCTCCACCTACAGAGAAAGCCAAACTGTCCTCATAGGACTGTTGCCTGAAGACTTTGAGCCCCTCATTTTGCTAACCCTTCACTGTGCCTAATACCCATTGTCCAAAGCAAAAAGGTACAAATTTAACCTTTCAAAACCTAACTGAGATCCAGTATTCTACCCTTAAAAGCTTTCCACCATCACGATTAGAACCATCAGTCCATCTTGATGGTTTTAATACGTGGTCGAGAAGTCACGCTGGCATCAAGTCACGTCGTTCCCCATAATCTTCTCTTGGGTTGTTTTATTTAGCCTTGTTGTTCATCATTTCCTTCCCCGAGTGTTTCTTTATTTAAAATGCCATTTATATTTTGCTGCCTTTTCTTTTTTTTCCCCTTTTTTTCCTTCCAGCCCATCTTACACCTTTGTTTTTGTTTTGTTTTTTTGAATCTCATTTCTGGCGTTTTCCATCGCTCTGTGGCCATGATTGTGGATGTGTTTTGGTTTTTGCCTGCCTTGCTGTTCTCTCGCTGCACTCCCTAGATCCCTGTTGCACAGTCCTCTGTCATGGATGACATTGAGGAGTGGCTCAGTACCGACTTGGTGAGACTCTTTATATTTTCCTTTTTCACATGGGCACTTGTACTCATAACTGTCAATGCATTGCTGGTACTTCTCTTAATAGGAGGCAGTGAGACTTCCAAATCGTATAGCTTATTTCCCATGGAAAGGAATAGCCAAGCAGGAGGAGAGACGGTTGTCTTCAGCAGCTCAATCAAAATGTTGTTTCTTTCATTTCTGAGTTGTTTCCTCTTCACTTCTCCATGTTAGCATCGCACACACCAGAAATGATGTGTTTCTGGTCCCCGGACAAAAAAGCATTTAAACATGTGCTGAAGTTTACCTCTGTTCTCCATGACTTAAAGCACATGTTTAAGCTTGGACGGTAAGTACCTGCTTATGTGGAGGCCTGATTCTGAAAGACGCTGGATCAGGTCTTAGCCTCCTTTCAGAGCAAGATGTCTCTGTTGCATTGGCAAGCAGCAATGACGTGGTTTATAATAGACTTTGATAAATCTTTAGTATCACTTTCTTCAGTGTTTATAACTTCCAGTTTCTGCTGACTGATTATTGTCTGGTGATTATTAAACAAACAGAACACAGAACTAAAAGTAGCTTTTCCCTCATTCTGGAGTTTGTTTTGCTGTCCCAGCACACAGTGGTTTAAGCAGTGGTGCTACAGCTAGCACACGTTTATTTTGGTCTCTTTGTTAATGTAAGCATCTGACTCAAATTAACCAAGTGCATTTTGGAGACGGGTGCTGGGTCACGTTTGAAACTTCCTTTAAACATGGTTTTAGTGAACTTGAACTGTTTCCTTGGCTTACCATATCCTTAAGGATCACAGGATCCCAGAATGGTCTGGGTTGGAAAGGACCTTAAAGCTCATCCAGCTCCAACCCCTGCCACGGGCAGGGACCCCTTCCACTAGAGCAGCTTGCTCCAAGCCCCTGTGTCCAACCTGGCCTTGAACACTGCCAGGGATGGGGCAGCCACAGCTTCTCTGGGCACCCTGTGCCAGCGCCTCAGCACCCTCACAGGGAAGAACTTCTGCCTAAGAGCTCATCTCAGTCTCCCCTCTGGCAGATCATCTCCTTCCATTCTTCCACCTTCTGATGCTGTCCCTAGGTAACTCCCTACTCTTTAAGGTCTCCCCCAGCCCCTTGCTGTTGCCTGCTCAGCTCCTCACTGAGAGTTGAGGCTCCACTCCCTGGCTCTGGCAGCAGAGCTGCAGGCGCGCTCCAGCACGTCAGACCAAAGGAGCTGCCTGTACTGAGAGGAAGAAAGAGCCTCCTGCTCTCCAAAGCCTCCTGAAGTGCTTCAGCAGACTCTGGGTTTCAGTGTTTGAGCTTGGCACTGGTTGAATGTCCCTGGTGTTCAGCTGCAGGTAGTTTGTTCAGGCCTGGGTCCAGGAAGCCATTTTCAAATTGAATTACAAACTGGCCTCATTTTGTTAAAGAAACACAGGCAATGTAGCATGTCCCCTCTGCTTAAATAGTACACTCTTATCTTTGCCATTTAAATGAATTTAGCAAGAGAAGAGATCTCATGGAGAGATCTCGAGGTAGCATCCCCCAGGTACTCTTGCTTAAAAAGAGCAAAGCAAAGTTTGGGCTGGGGTTTTGGGTTTCACTCTGGGTTCCCCCCTCTCCTCTTTTTGTTCATGGTTCATTTCAGCTGAGGAAGTTACACATTAGGTTGTCTAATTATTACTGATTTCCTTACCCTTTTGGGGGTACACTGGCACAAGCAGTACCTTTGCATGTGAAGCAGTGGCTGCTGCGTGTTCCTCTGGAAACCTCTGCAACAGAAAGCCAGTAGATTCTAGGTGGCTGTGATGCTGAAGGCATTGAAAACCTTTGTGAAACCAGGGTATGGAGAAAGACTTTTTGAAAGCAGGTTTTCAAGGAGTATTTTCATCCATCTTTAACATCCTGATGGATTGACAGGGATGTCACATCCTCAGACTCTTAATTTCCTTATTGAAGCACTGTTGAAATGCACCCAGCTGGTAGAAATGCACTGACCCCCCAGCATCCCAGCCTTCATAGCTCATGGACAGCATCCTTCATGCAGCCCACCCTAGGCTTGTCTTTGCACAGCATGGGCACCAGGAAAGCTGGTGGATCTTGTAGGAAAGCTAAAATGAGCTCCCACAGGAGCAGCATTGGCCTCAAACCATTCTGTGACATGTGTCCTTTATCAGCTAAAAGTGCATTTGATTTGAAGAGACAATGCAAACCACAGTCCTGACTCTGTGACAGAGATGTCATCTTGTACAGGGTTTGTGTGACTCACACAGCTCACTTCTTGACCAGACCTTACTGTCTGAAGTGGAAACAGCACTGGTCCAACAAGGAAGGTTAGCTATCCACCAGCAATCCTCAGTAGCATCTCTAGTGCTCATCCTCTTGCTCTCCAGCACAGGGAAATGTCACCATTGGCCTCCCAGTGTGGGAGACGTGTGATTTCCCCAGGTTATCATGTGGAAACAAGTAGTGGAAGCTGTCCAGTTGCATTGAATGTGTGTAGAGGATAACAGTGAAGTGCAGCCTGTGTGCTCACACACCTTTTTGTTCCCGTTGCAGAAAGGAAACGAGCCAGAAGAAGGAGTGACCAGTGAAGGTAAGCAGAGATGCCCGTGGCTGTGGGTTATGTGCACAGCCTGAGGTATCTGCTTTGATCCCTGCTGAGATGCTGACTTCTCCCAGCCTGATGTTCCCCAGCAAATGCTTCTGCACTCGGAAGGGCAGGAGGAAAGCATTGCAGAGCAAATGAAATGGTGTGAGGAGCCCTCCTGGCTGTAAGTGCTTTCCTGCCATCTCCCTTGGCTGTGCACTGCGTGTGTGCCAGCAGGAACGCGTCCCCAAGCTGCTCAGCCCTTTGGAATGATGTTTCCCTGCTTCTGTCGCAGCCGATGGCATAGCGTGGGATTGATTCCCTCTGCTGCCTGAGCTGGGGTGTCTCAGAGGACACCGAACCCTTTCCTGAGGAAGTCAGGCTGCACACGAATGTGTGCCTACCGATGCCAGGCATTGGGGTTTGAGTCCCTGCTGACCTGCATCTGGCTCTTACCTTTTCTCCCTTCTCTCTCGTTTTGCCTTGCAGAGTTTGACAAATTCCTAGAAGAGCGAGCCAAAGCGGCGGAGATGGTTCCCAACCTGCCCTCCCCTCCCCAGGAAACCCCCACCCCTCCAACAAATCCTTCCAGCAGGAAAAAGCAGGAGCGCTCCGAGGATGCCCTCTTTGCACTGTGAAGATCGCTCTTTGCCACCCTCCCACCCCTGTGCTCTGCAGGCGAATGGCTCTGTGCGGCCACTCTGTCCTCCCACAATAACAACGACTTCCTTCCTCCTGATTTCATAGATTGCTTCTCTTTCCCTCCCCTCCTTCTCCTCTCCCTCCCCAAACAACCCACCCCCACGAGCTGACTCTTTCTATTTAAGTCCAAGACTATTCCTGCCAGACCACGATTCTCCAGCACTTGCTTAATCCCCTCCTTCCTATCCCAGCTGCACAAAACCAGCTCTTGATGCTGAAAACCCCTTTAGAATGCATGAGTACGTCACACTGCGTTGAAACAAAAGCCCAGAGGGGAGAGAGCAGCCTTGCCCTTCAATTTATGTAGGGATCATCCTCTTCTGTAGGCAGGTCCTGCCAAGTTGACTGCTCTGTCGATCAGCATGTAATTGACTGAGCTGGAATGTTCAGGAGGAGCGTGTCTTTATTTTTAGCTGAAATGGTAATGGATTGGCTTTCGTGTCAGATTCGACAGCAAGGAACAACTGTTCCCCCTTTCAACATGTGCTTCACAAGTGAAAATCCTTTACTCTCCCACTCACACATCCCTTGGTACCATATGGTGGTCGCTTTCCCCCACTTTGTATGGTGCTTCGTATTCTCAATCTCACAGGGTGTATTTCCCCCCACACACACACCTTGTGTTTTATCTGGGCTTACTCTAATTTAAAAGCAGTCTGTTGGCCACGTCCAGGAGCTCTGGCAGTGGGTGAGGATGAGAAACCCAGCTAAAGGGATGCTGGAAGGTTGGTGCATGAAGCAGTTTGCTCTTTGGGAGAGCATTCTCACAGGAGGGCTTTTTCCTACTGTGTTTGCCTTTTAGAATAGCCAGGTGGGGTTTTTCCTTACCTTAGATTCCTCCTTCAGTGACTGTAGAACTGTCTCAGCCGCTGTAAACAACATCCCTGCAGATGGAGAGGACTTGTTCATGGACTGGGTGTGAACTGAGAGAAGTTCCTGGATTCCCTGCCATGCCTGCTAGGATAGACATGCTGGATCTTGGTGGTAGGTATGAGACAAAGAGGCAAACCTCATAGAAGCTTGTAGGAAAACGCTGAGGGAGATGGTTACCATGGAGGGGTTGGCTGTGCCTGCCTGTGCTGGAGGTGAAACTCCTCATCTCCTTCTAGGTTTGGACCTGAGAAAGTGTTGGATGATTGTGGCCATATTGCTTGTATTGGAATGTCTTTTGATACTTCTGCTCCTTTATTAACTCCCAGCTCCTGTGGGGCTGCAGTCTCCTTCCTCCTTGTGCAAACAAGCGTATTCCCTTGCTTTGCCAGAGGCATGGCTGAGAGTGCAGCTCTTCCCAGCGCTGCCAGAAGGGATTCCAGCATGTGTGCCTGCCTCGCTGGGCTGACAGGCAGAGCTGGGGCAGACAGCTCCAGCCATCGCTGCGTCCCCCAGCATGTTCCTTGGTAGGAAGCCAGTGGTGCAGGATGGCAGGATCAAAGGGAGAGCTGAACACGGCATGGCAGGGAGAGCTTCCTGTCCTGACAGAGAGGCACTTTATCAGATGAACACTTGTGCAGGCAGCAGTGCTCCAGCCCCCTCTTCCTCAGGGCACTCACTGTGGGCAGCCAGCCACTGTGTCCGGGCTCAGCATGTCTGAGCTTCCCAGGATGCTGATGTGTGCTGAGCTCTCTCGGAAGTTGTTCGACACCAAGAAGCTGTGCTATAAACAGCTGAGGTGAACGTGATAGAAGCTTTTATCACCGCATAGTTATTTCAGCTCATATTCTCCAGGGTACAGCACGCTTTGGTGGGCTGTGACACATAAAACCTCTTACCCAAGGGCCTGGCTGCAGCAGTGATGGTCTTTGAGAGGTCACATTAACCTTTGGTGGGAAGTGGTTGGTGCAGGATTCCCAGGTTGCCCCAGGTCAGATGTCTGCTGTCCCTGCTTGTCTCTCCTCTCTCCTGCCCTGCCTGCATCCTCTTCCAGGATCCCTCTGTATGTAGCCACCCCCAGCACTAACTTGGCACCTCCCCACTGCTCCATAGCTCCCTGTGCAGAACATAGCATGGCTTGCAAGTGGATGGGGGGAAATCAGTGTGAGGATGGAGATTGCTTGGAGATCAAGCTGCCTCTTCTCCCCACTTGCTGGCCCTCTCCCTTCCATGTTTCTCTCTGTTTCATCTTCTTTACGGCTAATGGAAAGCACCAGGACTGTCTGCCTGGGTTGCACCTACGCGCTGCTGTGTAACTGCCCTCGCTGTGTAACTGCCCTCGCTGTGTAACTGCCCTCGCTGTGTAACACAAGCCGAGCCCAATGCTCAGACACTGGCTGCCAGCTCCTGCCTTGCTGTGACACGTCAGATGTGGCCACAAGCTTCTGTTGCGATGCTGATCTGATTTCAGGCTGTGTCTGGTGATTGCCTGAGCTCTGTTACCAGCGCAGGATGAATTGGTGCCGTTCCTGTCGATGCAAAAAGCTCTGTGGGCGTTTTAAGTGCGTATTTTCTCTTCTAAATCCTTGAAACACATTGACCCTGTAAATGGCCACATCAGGTGATTCTGAGCATGTTAATCCAGCTTCCCTGCCAAGCCGGAGGAGATAATCGCATTGCTCAAGCTTGGGGACATTGTCAGATGATGCTGAGTGCCAAGGATGTCACCGGCGCTGTCACCAAGCCCCCTGCAGACCCCCACTGTTGCAGATTTGCTGGCCCTGCTGCCCCCACCCCTAAGCAGAAAGGGATGGGGAGGTGTGTGCTGTTAATGCTGCTGCTTGCTGTCACACTGAACCTGAGCTGCGACTTCAGGTGCTTGTTTTAGAGAGATGCTGGTCCCTTTCGAAGCTGTCAGGGGCTGCTCCCTCCCACTGGGGTGGAAAAGAGGTGAACTAAGAAGAGGGGCCGAGGGGACATGGGGAGCCTGTGTTGGTCCCCACTGACGCCCTGCGTTATCCATAGGGAAACAGAGCCCTGTTTGCAGGGGGTGGTGGGGACAAGCAGTGGCTTTGCTGGAAGTGGGGCAGTCCTCAGGAGGTGCCTTCCTTGAGAGGTGTGTGCTCAGCCTGGGGCAATGGCTGAGGGTCCTTTGGGTGATACCCTTATGGGTCTGCCGAAAGCACAGCCCTGCCCTGGGGTATATTTGGAGCCTGGATCCACCAGACCCGGCTCACAGGGGCTGAGCACATCAGGGCTGGAAAGGGTGCAGCAGAATAGATTGGCTGAGCCCAAACCTTCTTTAATAGAGCTTCCCTAATGTCCTGTATCAGGATCTCCCATCTTCCCCATCCTCTTGTGGTCTGTGGAAAACCTGAGCAGTGGAAACTGCATGAGGAAAAGGGAAGGGGGTTTTCACTTCAGAGACCAAGCTCTTCATTCATTCTTCCTTTTGCTTTCGCTCCAAGCGCTTCCTCTGTGCAAGTGGGCAGAGGACTTGCGTGGCTCCAGTGCTTATGAGAAGAGGGATGGAGCCACAGCCTGATCCACTTCCCATAAGCGAGAACATCCCAGTGCTTTCTAGGCACATTAGGAATCACAGCTTGACACTCAATGACACTAAATTATTATCGGGGTCCTTTGTAAGTTCTAATGCTCCCCTCTTCCAGCTCCATGTATTTATTTTTGTCAATATATTTTCTTTTTCTGGTGTGTTTTTTAACCTCTCCTGTTAACCCTTCATGTGCTGAGATGTAAGAAATCAATGGTTTCTATTTAAATACATCCTTTGGGGCCGGTTTTTAATTGTTATGTGTAGATTTCAGCTGCATCCTTGGCAGGTATAATAGATAACCATGTGCTGTACAGATGCTCAGGGTGTTTAGCATGTAGGTAAGGCTCATGGGAGAACTGCTCATAACAACGTAGCAGGGTGTCTCTTAAAGGGAACAGCATTAATGCAGAGACTGGTCCTTAACTGGGACCCTCTGGTAGCCTCCAACATACCTTTCCCCTTTGGATGATCACAACCTCCATGTCTGAAGTGGGCTGATCGAGTCAGCTCTGCCATCTCCACACCTGCAAGCTGCAGAAGGATTTTAATGGGGGGTTCCATTCGTTTGCCTTCTCTTTCATGGGATACAAATGGTTGTTCCCCCTTTTAAATGGAGGACTCGGCAGGGCTGGCTGCAGTGGCAAGATGTTTCCCTCCAGTGGTGGAAGAACAGATCCAGGCCGTGGTGTCAGACCCAAGGCAGGGGTGATGGGCCCCATAAGCAAGCTGTGATGGAAGTGGGCCTCGGCCAACAGAGCCTGTTCCTGCTCCTCTGTATTCACTGCTCTCCTGCTTTCCCCCGTGAGGACAGGACATGCAGACCGGGAGGGCAAACAGGAGCGCTCCCAACAGTCTTGTTCATGCGGTGAGTTGTCAGCTTGTGGGATTGCAGTGGAATGGGAACTGCTTGTGCTATCTGCATCCAGCTCAGTCCCTGTTTACCTCCTCAGCGCTAACCACAAGCCTTGAGGAGCCCACCCTGGAAAAACCCAGCTCAGGACAGTTATTTCTATGGAAATAATGAAGCAGGCAAACAGTGAGTGGAGTTAGAGCTGCCTTGGAGGGCACCCAGCCCAGCAGCACAGCAGAGGAGGTAGGAACCCTGCTTCCCAAGCACCCAGAGGTGATGCTGGTACCCATCTACTCATCCCACCACATCCCTCCATGCCCCAGGCACTGGTAGCAGGTTGCTGCTCCATCAGTGGTGCTGGTTCTCTTTAGCCCATGGCAAACCCTACAGCAAACTGCCCACCCTGCTCTTGTGTTTTTATGAGTACGAGCTCCTCATTCTGTACATGGTATCATGAGCTGTCGTTAACCTTTCAGATGTAACCTGTGTCATAGCTTCTCTGTATATTACAGCTGTAGGCTTTCCAGATAAAAGTGGATAATATTTATTTACTGAAGATACTGGGTATTTTTTTGTTTGGGAATGGGGTAGGGGAGGGGACAATAACTGTTTCAGGAGATTGTAAAGGGAAACAAAAGACAAACCCAACACTAAAACGTTGCTGTATTCACGTAGCAAGTGTTGCCGTTAAGGACGATACAACTGTATTAATCTACCGTTGTTTAACTTGCTCCAGAAATCATCTCTACTTTGGTTCCTGCATGTGAGCTACTCCAATAAATACACTACTGGTGTGACTGGGAGGATGGTGTCCATCTGTCTCTCACGTGGTGGTGTCTCACTCTGCTTCACTGCCCAGCCTGGACCACACAAGGGATGAGCAAGGTGGGAGATGCACATGGTCTGTAGCTGCTGTTGGGTGCCCATCGGATGTCAAAACACAACATGGGCTTTGGGGAATCCATGGTTGCCTCCAAATGACACAGCCCTGGGTCTTCGGTGGGATCCTGGCCTGGATCAGCACCAGTGCAGCAGCAGGACCACGGCAGTGATTGTGCCCCTGCACTGGGCACTGGTGAGGCTGCACCTTGAATCCTGTGTGTTCAGCTCTGGGCCCCTCACTACCAGAGAGACATTGAGGGGCTGGAGTGGGGCCAGAGAAGGGCAAAGGAGCTGGTGCAGGGCCTGGAGCACAGTGTGATGGGGAGCACCTGAGGGACCTGGGGGGTTCAGTCTGGAGAAGACAAGGCTCAGGGGGGACCTGATCGCTGTCACTTGCCCATCTCACAGGGTTTGATAGTCCCAGGAGGGTAACTTCAGTTCACTGCCCTTGGTGACCTAGAAAGCGATGGGTAAGGAGCTGTTGTGCACTGCAATGCAGGTGATGTTCCCAGCCCATGCAACATGCAACTGCATGACTCATCCACCAGGAATCTGTTCCAACATCTTCACTTATGGCTGTCATTTTGATGGGCACAGGAGGAGGAAGAGCAGCCATCGAGGAACCCTGAACAAGTGATACAGCATCACTTCAGCCAGAACCGAACTGATTCGGTCTCTGTCTTGCACGTGGGGATCAAAACATCACGGCCTCTGGTTTAAAGCTGCTGTGGGGACGGGGTGTGTGTGGAATAGCTTGAAAGATGGGTTTCTCCTCCTTGTAGCTGCAGATTAGCATGTGTTCCATCCGGCTCTGCCCCAGCTTGTTTGCCACCGCGCTGATCATGTGCCTGGCTCCCTGTTGGGTGTATTCGGGTAGGTTCATGGCTCTGTTGAGAAGGGAGCAGAATCACCCACAAAGCATTGGGTCATCAGCTGCCAGTGCTGTGCAGGGAGGGCAGGGTCTGCCCCGCAGCTACACATCCCTCTAACCCCAAACTCCAACAGGAGCCGAAGTGGGTGCAAAGGGAAGAGTAAGAGCAGGACAAGAATGTGGGGACGTTTTGCATGTGTGGCCCCACAGATGTCATCAGACCCCCCGAACTGAGCATGGAGCACGTACGTGTGCCTCACACAGGGTGTGCATTGCTGCTTTTCAGTGTCAGGGACCTAGGTTTGGATCCCGGTGCCAATGGGAAGTGACCACAGGTGAATTCACCTCTGGGTAAATGAACCCCAAGCGATGGCTGTGCAGCATCCGGAGCCTGGCTCTGTGTTTACCCAAGCCACAGCTCAGGAAGGGGCAGTCGGCAGAGCAGTGTTACAGGTAGTGAAGGAGCGAAGAGGCTTTGAATCTGTTTACAACCCGGATTAATGATTAACGCCAGGCTCTGCAGTAGCAAAACAACGCCTGAAGCATGAGGGATGTGAGGGCTGCGAATGGGGCTGGACACAACGCTTTAGGGGAGCAGGATGCGGGATGCCCCATGCAGGTGCCTGAGGATGCAGCTGAAGCACAGCACATCCCGGAGCCTGTCACTGCCACCAGGGCAGCGATGATGCTCCATGCTGCTGATGCGCCCTACGCAGCTCCCCGAGCCCATCGCCCGGATCCCATCCATCTCATGGCCGTTGTTTTCCCGTCTCATCCCTGCGGTTTCCTCCCAGGAAAAGCTTCTCAGCGACTCCGGAGCAACCACGTGGCCCCGCTGCCATCCCCGCAGGACCCACATGATGTAATCCCGGGCGCTGAGCCGTGATGCAGAATCACTCCACTCCGGGCCGCCGCGCTTATTGGCTGCGAGGGCCTGGTCCTACAGGCGGGGTTTTCCCTACCCCGCAACCACGGGGAGCCCCACCCCGCCTGCATCCATCGCCCTCCAAACACGCCCGCCCCATCCCGACGGCTTCATTCCTCCCCGCGGAGCCAGGATGCTGCTGTGGTCCCATGGAGCTGGGGGGAAACCGAAGCGAAGAGCGCTCTAGGGGGGCTTTGGGGTACAGGGATGGGGCACTGCAACGTGTGGAGATAGGGCTGTGTTTGTGCGTGTGATTCCTTACTCCAGTCTGTGTCTCCATAGGGAAAGCTGCGTCCTGAGTGTTGTGTGGGTTGTTAAAGCTGTGTGACCGCCATGTTCATGCTGCTCTAAAGCCTTGTGGGGACACATCACATCCATCTCCCCTTCCCCATCCTCCTGCAGGGTGCTGAGCAAGGGAAACCTCCACACCGTGAGCCTGGCTTCTCCCTGGTGACCTGAATAGGAATGTCGGGGACAGCACAGAGCCCCCCTGCTCACCCCATGGCAGACTGTGGGTCTCAAGGGCTTTTCTATGGGTGAGAGATGTCCGCACCACTGCCAATGCTCTGGGTGTGGGTAACGCTGCCCCTGCCATCAGCATGGAGCTGAGCCAGGGCTCCTGGGCTTGTCCCCAGCTCGGGCACAAGTGAATGACCCAGCCTGAGGAGGCTTGAGCAGGGTGAGGGTGCAGAGGGGCCCGGCTGGGCTGTGAACCCACAGCTCTGCCACCACCATGGGCACAGATGGGGTGCTCGGTGTGGTCCCCAGTGAGCCCATTGCACTGGGGTGTCCCCATATTGCACAGGGGTGCCCACTGTGCTGACACATGGAAGGCAATGATGGAAAGCAATAGAATCATAGAATAGTTTGGGTTGGAAAGGGCTTTATGATCATCCAGTTCCAGCTCCCGTGGTTATGGTGCGGCCAGGTTTAATGAAGCCACAGGTAACCTCAGATCCATGGCACATGAGGAAAGGGCAAACTTCCAGGGGGACAATGGTCCAGGGCACAGCATGGGCTTACCCGGAGACCCCCACACTGAGCCTCAGCACCTGTGGGCAGCCACGGGGCTGATCCTAATGGCCCCAATGGTTTTCCTGCTTCCCACAGGGCTCACAGGGCAGCATCACCCCTTCAGCATCCCCTGACCAAGGTGATGGGAGGTTCTCCCACCCAGGGCCATGCTGCTGTAGGGCAGCGGTGGTGAGGCATGCTCTGGAAGCCATACCGGGAGGGCAAGGCACATATCCACAGCAGCTTCAAGAGGTGATGGAGTGGTCCAGGCTCACCCCAGCCTGTGGCCTCCATGAGGTGCAGGGGGCTCCTGCAGCCACTGCCACCACCTTCTCCTCCCCGCTCCCATACGTGCCCCGAGCCAGGGCTAAGCTCTGTTTAATGCCCAGCCCTGGTATTTAGAGCCCAGCCCAGGTGTTTGGTGTCTGTCCCCAGGGCTTGGTGCCTTTCCCAGGGGACTGTTGCCCTGGTTATGGAATCAGGGATTGGTTTGGGTTGGAAGGGACTTAAAGCTCATCCAGCTCCAAGCAGGGACCCCTTCCACTAGAGCAGCTTGCTCCAAGCCCCTGTGTCCAACCTGGCCTTGAACACTGCCAGGGATGGGGCAGCCACAGCTTCTCTGGGCACCCTGTGCCAGCGCCTCAGCACCCTCACAGGGAAGAACTTCTGCCTAAGAGCTCATCTCAGTCTCCCCTCTGGCAGGTTAAAGCCATTCCCCTTGGCCTGTCCCTACAGGCCCTTGTCCCAAGCCCCTCTCCAGGTTTCCTGCAGCCCCTTTAGGCACTGGAGCTGCTCTCAGGTCTCTCCTTAAGGATCCTTCTCCCCTCCAGGCTGAACCAGCCCAGCTCTCTCAGCCTGGCTCCTCGCAGCATCCCCGTGCCTTCCTCCACACCCGCTCCATCACGTCCCGGTGCTACCGGGGGTCCCGGTGCAGCGGAGCGGGGCGGGCGGGCGGCCGCGGGGCGGGCCGCGGCTGCGGATCCGCCTCCACCCGCTCCCTCCCTCCCCGCGCCCGTCCCTCCCCCGCCGGTATCAGGTCTGGGCACGGTTCGCAACTTGGCGGCTCGTCCCCTTCCTCCCTCCTGCCTCTCCCGGGCCATGGCCATGGCGGGCGGGCGGCCCCGCCGCTCCTAGAGCCGCTACCGGGAGCCGCCGCCTCCGCTGCCGCCGCCGGGATGAGCGCGCTCGCCTTCGACGACGCGGCCCTGGAGGGGCTGACGCCGTCCCTCGGCCTCTCCGGGGCCAGCGACATCGACACGGCCCTGCTCAGCGACATCGACGGTGAGTCCCGTGAGCGGGGCAGTACCGCGGGCACGGCTGGGACCGGGCTCGGTGCGGTGCCGGGGGCCGCTCTAACAGCGGAGGTCGGAGAACGGTCGGGATCGGGCTCTTTGGGGGGACGGGGCTCGGTGCACGGTCATAGACCCAGTTACCGGGACATGACCTCGGGAGCGGTGTCAACGCATAAAAGGGGCTCGGTGCATGGGCGGTGCGGTACCGGGGCTGGAGGTAGCGGGCTCGGTGCACTGGGACACGAGCGGGCTGGGTACCGGGCCCGGTGTATGGGGAGGGAACGCGGAGCTGCTGGAGCGTGGAATCAGTGCAGGGGATAATGGGGGAGAAGCGGGATCCCAATGGGAATCGGAGGGATTCAGGACACCGGGACCCCCAAAGCTGAAGGTACCGGTATCGGGACAGCCCCGACGGGGCCCCCCCCACCTCTGTACGGTCTCAGCATCGTGTCGCGTGTAACCCCGCCCCTCCATGACGTCACCGGCGGGGTTACTCGCGGTCATTCCCTCCAGGATTCCCTGAGCCATCCAACCGGGATGGGGTGAAGGGAAGAGAAGGCGGGGAGGGGAAGGGAAGGGGGGGAGGAAGCTCTATACCAGGTTCAATGGAGCATCCCAGCGACTGGGATCCATTAGAACCCTTCTCCTGTCCGGATGGGAGCAATGGGATGGGGATGCTGGTGGGGAGCAGGTCCCCATCATCGTGGCAATGAGGTCTAATGGGTGCTGGGTGCAATATTAACGTGATTTTAGCCCAAAATTGGGGTGTTTTGGCCTATGGCCAGCCCTGCGCTTGCCTCGATGCATGCTCCACCGGCTCTGCCGGTCCGTGCCAAATGGCACGGACCGGCAGAGCCGGTGGAGCATGCATCGAGGTGGGCATGGTGCTGTCCAAGCTCTCCACCTCCTGCCCCATTATGGGGTCTCTCCTCCAGGATCCAGGATGGAGGTGGAAGCTCATCCCAGTGCCAATGCTTTTGGCATGGGTAGGGAAGGGTGGGAATTGCACCACGCTTCACCCACATGGCTTGACCCCTGTCTGAGCCATGGGTGGCCATGGGTCATCCCGATGTGATATTCCAGGACCCACAACCGATTGCTCTGCCCCATGGGCCCCTATGAGCAGGGTGGTAGTACTGGGTGCCCATGGCATGGGTGCCACAGCATATGTAATAGGTGCTGGGTGTTTAAAAGGGGGATACAGGATGGAGCACCCCCTCTCTGCACTCCAAATCTTTGTCTCTGGACCATGGGGCAGCTTGAACGGGAAGGAAACACACCAGTGCCATGGATGGATGTCTTTTAGGGGGGAAATGGGGCTGTGCAAACACCCTGCTCCTTGCGGGGTGAGGACGGGAGCCCCACTGGAACACATCAGTGCAGAAAGGGGTACCCAGGGCTGGATGTATTTAGGGGGGGGAATGGGGCTGTGGAAAGACCCTGGTCCTTATGGGGTGTCTCCTTGCCGGGTATCCCCCCCTGCGTGCTGAGCACCAAGCACAGAGCATCCCCTCGCAGCGGCGGGATGCAGGATGAAGGAGTTAATGGAGCCTGACCCCGAGTAACCTCGGCGGGTGCCCGCGGGTGCCCCGCTGCCCGGGCTCACCTCGGCGCGGCCCCGGGGCTGTCTGGGGGGGGGGGGGGGGACGGGCGGCGATTGGCGGAGTCGCATCACCCCATGGCCGGCCCCGCTGCCGGCCTGGCGCGGGCAGCGCAGGGAGGAGGCACGGGCAAGGCTCCGACACCTCCCGGTGCCCCATTGCGGGGCTGGGGCCTCCTGCGGGGTACCAGTACCTTAGAGGTGCCCCCCCCCTCGTCATCCTCATCCTCCTCCCCGTTGGGGTCACTGCTGTGGATGGTCTTGGGGTGATGATGCTCTGTGGCGGGGTGCACCATAGGGTACCATAGGGGATGCTTCGGTGGGAGTATCCCGGGACACGCCGAGGTGTGGATGTTGGGGGTGTGGATGGGGACATCCCATTGAGCACCCTGCACCCCCCGAGGCTGTTTAACCCCACGCTTCCCCTGCCAGAGGTGCCATGGGCAGGCACAGGGGTCTGGTGCATCCCGGGTGTCCCAGCACCCCTTCCCCTCAGTATGGGGGTGGCACAAACCCATCTCTGCTCCCCTCCACCTCGGAAGCAGGCTGAGATCCACCCTGGCACCCCCACCTCTGCTTGCTGGTGGCCATTGGGTGCTCTGTGCCTCAGTTCCCCCACTGGGGAGGCTGCACAGAGCAGGGCACAGCAGATCCCCGGGGTCTCAGGGAATTCTGCCTCCGGATAACGGGAACCCATCCCCATTGTGCTGGGCTGGGGGGCCCTTTGGGATGCGGGTGCATTGATGGCATTGGGGGGGGGGCTGTTTTGCAGACATGCTCCAGCTGATCAATGAGCCCGACTCCGACTTCCCGGGGCTCTTTGACTCCTCTTTCGGTGTCCCCGATGGCGCCGTGTCCCCGGGGCTGCCGCCCACCCCGGGCACCCTCAGCACCTTCCTGCCTCCCACCAAGGCTCCCCCCGCCACCGGCAGCGTCTACCCGGGCCCCCCCGGGATGGTTCCGTTCACCCCACAGCCCCCGGCCCCGCTCCTCCCGGCCCCGGGTGTGAAGGAGGAGCCGGCGGCCGTGCCCAGCAGCCAGCCCCAGCCTGGAGTGATGCTGACCCCCAGCTTCATCCCCACATCCAGCAGCCAGTTCAGCCCCCAGCCCGTGGTGGGCTACCAGAGCCAGCATGGCTTCTCCGGTGAGGATATAATGAGGGGTGCAGGGAGGGAACTGGAGGGGGTTTGCTATGGGGGACTCTTGCCAGAGGGTTGGGATGATGTGAGTCCGGTAACGCTGTGCTCTGCTCTGTGCCCAGCCGTGCAGCCCGGGGCTGTGGGGCAGACCCTGTCCAGCCCCCCCTTGCCCACCCCACAGCCTGGCCAGCCCCTGGCAGTGCAGAACGTGGCACCCCAGCAGCTCCTGCCCCCCGCTGCCCCCACAGCCCAGACCGTCTCACCCCACATCCAGCCAGTGCCGGTAAGCACAGGGATAGGGATGGGGGGGTCCCGTTGGCCTCCCCCTGGCCCCACTGATCTCCCCATTGCCCCCCAGGTCCTGCTGCAGCCCCATTTCATCAAGGCTGACTCCTTGCTGCTGACGGCTGTCAAGACGGATCCTGGCAGTGCCAAGACCTCCAGCATCACCTCCTTGGCCACCAGCGCCAGCGGCTCTGCTGCCCCGCTGCAGGTGCCGGTAGGTCCCACCTTTGGGGATCTCTGGGATGAGGGGATGCTCCGAGACCCGCGTTGATGTTATCCCACATCCCCATAGGCGCTGGTGAGCGGAGGGGCCATCCTGGCCACGGTGCCGCTGGTGGTGGACACGGAGAAGCTGCCCATCAACCGGCTGGCACCGAGCGGGAAGCCGGCGCCGGTGCCGAGCAGGGGGGAGAAGCGGACGGCGCACAACGCCATCGAGAAGCGGTACCGCTCCTCCATCAACGACAAGATCGTGGAGCTCAAGGACCTGGTGGTGGGCACCGAGGCCAAGGTGGGAGCTCAGGGATGGGTGGGATAAGGGGTGGGGAAGGGGGTTCTTGACCCGGTGTTGTTCCGAGCCATCCCTTCCCATCACCAGCTCAATAAGTCAGCGATCCTGAGGAAGGCCATTGAGTACATCCGCTTCCTGCAGCAGAACAACCAGAAGCTGAAGCAGGAGAACCTGGCCCTGAAGATGGCCATGCAGAAGAACAGTGAGCTGATGGGAAGGTCCTGGGGGGGGGGGCTCAGCCGTATCCCCCCCATCACCTCTCATCTCGCTCTGCTCCCCGCAGAGTCCCTGAAGGAGCTGGTGTCCTCCTGCAGTGGGGGGGCCAAGGCAGAGGCCCCCATGGAGGTGGTGAAGGCGGAGGTGATGGAGATGCTGACGCCGCCGCCGTCAGACGCGGGCTCTCCCAACCACAGCAGCAGCAGCAACAGCAGCAGCAGTGACTCGGAGCCCGAGAGTCCCCTCTGCCACCATGGCAAGGTACAGGGGGGGATCCCTGCATCCAATGTGGATCCCACCAGGGATGCCAAGAACAAAGTGACCCAGATGGGGGAAAGGAGCCGAGAGCCTGGGTCTTGCTCTATGAGGCTGCTTCTCGCCCCGTTGTGGGCTGGAGGAAGGGTGCTTTCTGGGGTGCTTCTTGCTGCACCCAAGCCCCATGCCCGTCGCTCACACTCTGTACCCCCAAATATGCCCTGCACCCCATGCCCTGAGCTCACAGCAGCTCTGCCCATGCAGGTGAAGCAGGAGCAGCCCCCCCCCTCGCCCAGCAGCCAGGGCATGCTGGACCGGTCCCGCATGGCCCTCTGCACCTTCGTGTTCCTCTGCCTCTCCTTCAACCCCCTGGCCTCCCTCCTGCGGGGCTCTGGTGGGGCCCCGGCCCCTGTGAGGAGCGCGGGTACTGCTGGATCCAGCAGGAGCATCATGGCTGAGTCGGGTGCTGGGGGTGAGTGCTGCAATGGGAGCTCATGGGGTGCAGGACATGGGGATGGAGGCTGTTGGGATGGCAGGGTGGGCACGGGGTAAAGAGCATTGGGGTGGACACTGTTGAGGTGGAGATCATTGGGGAGCCGGATGTTGGGGTGGAAGCTACTTGGGTTGAAGTGGTTGGAATGGAGGCTGTTCAGGTTGGGATGGGATGAAGGCCACTGACATAGAGACCAGTGGAGTGGAGACCATCAGAATGGAGGTGGCCATGGGATGAAGGCCATCAGCAGGGGGGTCATGGGCTGGGTATGAGATGGGAGATGATTGGGGTGGAGGATGCTGAGGTGGCCACGGGGCAGAAGCCATTGGGTGGAGACTGTTGGGTTGGACACCATCGGCATGGAGCCCCTTGGGCTGACTATGAGACGAAGACCACCGGGATGGTGACCCAGTGGTGGGCACGGGGTGGAGGTCACCGGGATGGAGACCTGGCCCTGACTGTGTCCGCACACAGAGGAGCCGTGGGGCTGGTCGCAGTGGCTGTGGCCCACGCTGGCCTTCTGGGCGCTGAACGCGGCGCTGGTGCTGGGGGCCGTGGTGCGGCTCTTTGTGTGCGGGGAGCCGGTCACCCGGCCCCACTCCGAGCCCTCCATCCTCTTCTGGCGCCACCGCCGGCAGGCAGACCTCGACCTCGACCGGGTAAGCCCCGCCCCTCGGGGCCACGTCACCCGCCACGCCCACCACTACCACGCCCCTCTGCATGAGCCCCGCCCCTTCTGCCATTAGCCCCGCCCACCTACTTGAAGCTCAGCCAATCGGGTCCCACCATGACACCACGAACAGCCCCGCCCAGCCGCCCCCACTGGCTCTGACTCCGCCCACTTTTCACCCCTTGCCCTCCCCATACCATTACATGAAGCTCCGCCCCCTGACCTAGTCCCACCCACCCGTTCTTAGCTCAGCCAATCCGGTCCCACCCTGACACAAGTAGCCCCGCCCACCTGCCCATACCCCTCCTCTTCCACCTGCTGTGACTCCGCCCACTTTCCACACCCGTCTATAGCGCCACGTGAAGCCCCTCCTGTGAAGCGATTAGCCCCTCCCACCCGCTCTCAGCTCAGCCTATCCGGCCCCACCCTGACCCAGTAGCCCCGCCCCTTTTCCCACGCTGCCCTATCGCGCCGCATGACCCCATTCACCCCTCTCCGCGCGGCGCAGGGGGACTTCGCGCAGGGCGCTCAGCACCTGCGCACGGCGCTGGCGGCGCTGGGCCGGCCGCTGCCCGCCTCGCACGGGGACCTGGCCTGCAGCCTGCTCTGGACCCTGCTGCGCCACCTCCTGCAGCGCCTCTGGGTGGGCCGCTGGCTGGCCGCCCGCGCCGGGGGGCTGCGCCCGGACCCCCCGCCACCCGCACACGTCCGGCAGAGCGCCCGCGACGCCGCCATGGCGTACCACCGCCTGCACCAGCTGCACCTCGCCGGTATGGGCCTGCATTGAGAGGGACGGGGGACGCTCGCATCCCACCCTGCGCCCCGCTGACACCCCCCCCCCCCCCGGTTCCCGCAGGGAAGCAGGCGGGGGGGCACCTCCTGGCCATCAACCTGGCTCTGAGCGCTGTCAACCTGGCTGAGTGCGCCGGGGATGCTGTATCCGTGGCTGCCCTGGCTGAGATCTACGTGGCGGCCGCACTGAGGGTCAAGGCCAGCCTGCACCGCTGCTTCCACTTCTTGGCGGTGAGAGCAGGGCAGATCCCACCGCCATGGGATGGGGATCCTGTGTGTCCCACAGGACCCTGACCCCCTGCTCTCCCCACAGCGCCCCTTCCTCTGCAGCGCCCGGCGCGTGGCTCTGTCCCACGGTGGGGCCGTGCCCCCTGCCATGCAGTGGCTCTGCCACCCCTTGGGCCACCGCTTCTTCGTGGACGGGGACTGGGCTGTGAAGGGTGTCCCGAGGGAGACCATTTACAGCTCTGCCGGCAACCCAGGTAACCCCAGCATCCCCCGAGCATCCCCGTTTTGGGGTCGGGTACCCATGCTCATCGCCCCTTTGTGCCGCAGTGGATCCGCTGGCGCAGGTGACCCAGCTCTTCCGTGAGCACCTCCTGGAGAAGGCTCTGTGCTGCGTGGCCATGCCCGAGCCCGGCCGCCCCGCTGCCCAGGGAGAGGGGTGAGTGCTGGGATGGGCATCCCGCTCCCTGCACCCACCATGGGGCCAGCCCCACTGATGGCTGCTCTCCCACAGGCGCTTCTCCGATGCCCTCGAGTACCTCCAGCTCCTCAATGGTTGCTCCAACGTCAGCGGCGCATCCAGCCCCACTCCCTCCATCAGCTCCGGCTTGGCCGCTGTCACAGGTAAAGGCTGGTGTGTCCCCCTCATGGGGGCAATACATGAAGGGGGCCACCAGAGAGGTGGACACCCCTCTCCTGTGTCCTTCCCGCCCCGCAGGCACCGACCCCGTCTCCAAGTGGTGGGCATCCCTCATCGGCACCGTCATTCACTGGCTGCGGGGAGATGAGGAGGGGGCCGAGCGCCTGTACCCGCTGGTGGAGACCATGCCCCGGGCGCTGCAGAGCTCAGAGTGAGTGCGAGGGACACCGGGTGTCAGCTCATCACACCCCTCCCATCCCCTATGGGCTGCCAATGCACCCTGCAGTGGGGCTCAGCCATGCCCAGTGCAGGGCCCATGGTCACCGTGTGTCCCCCCCCGTGCAGTAAACCCCTGCCCCGCGCTGCCCTTCACTCCTTCCGCGCCGTCCGTGCCATGCTGAGCAAGCAGGATGGGAGCCAGGCCAGCCTGAGCCACTGCGAGAAGGCCAGCGGCTGCCTGCGGGAGAGCCTGGACCTGGGCAGCCCCCCCAAGGCCACCATTGACAAGGTGAGCTGGGGCTGGGGGGGGGGAGAAGGTGGCACCCACCCTGGGGAGCCCCCGGCCCTTGCGGGAGGTGCCCCTGGCCCTCGCAGGGGTGCATTGTAGTTGCATTGCATGTGTCAGACTGGGAGTGCAATGCCCCTGCCATGCAGCCCGGCGGCGGCCCCGCGCAGCAGCGCCTGCCCGCAGGGACCTCAGCGTCCATCCACGCATCCATCCATCCTCCATCCCTTCCTTCCTTCATCCATCATCCACCCCTTCCATCCATCCCTTCCTCCATCCCTCCATCCATCCCTTTCTTCATCCCTTCCTCCATCCCTTTCTCCATTCCTTCCTCCCTTCTTCCATCCCTCCATCCTTCCATCCATCATCCATCCATCCATCCATCCATCATCCATCCCTTCCATTCATCCCTTCCTCCATCCCTCCATCCTTCCATCCATCATCCATCCATCTCTTCCTCCATCCATCCTTTCCTTCATCCCTTCCTCCATCCCTTCCTCCGTCCCTCTATCCTTCCATCCCTTCCTCCATCCCTCTATCCTTCCATCCCTTTATCCATCCCTCTATCCTTCCATCCATCCCTTTTTCCATCCCTTCCTCCATCCCTTCCTCCATCTCTCCATCCATCCATCCATCCATCCATCCATCCATCCATCCATCCATCCATCCATCTCTTCCTTCATCATTTCCTCCATCCTTTCCTCATTCTTTTCCTCCCTCCCTCCCTCCCTCCCTCTGTATTTCCCTCCATCCCTCCCTCCATCCTTAATCTCTTCCTCCCTCCCTGCACCCCCTGCTCACCCCTCTCCCCTCTCCTCCCCAGGCAGTCCAGCTCCTGCTCTGCGACCTGCTCCTGGTGACCCGCACCAACCTGTGGCAGCAGCAGATGAGCGCCAGCCAGCAGCGCAGCTGCCTCTACCAGGCGTCCGCCCTCGAGCTCCGCGGCTTCCAGCAGGACCTCAGCAGCCTGCGGCGCCTGGCACAGACCCTGCGCCCCGCCATGCGCCGGGTGAGGCCCTCACCGCTGCTCCTGGGCTGTCCCTGCAGCCCCGGTGCCCGGCTGCGCTCACCGTCCCCATCCCCATCCAGGTATTCCTGCATGAAGCCACCGCCCGCCTCATGGCCCGGGCCAGCCCCACGCGCACCCATCAGCTGCTGGACCGCAGCCTGCGGAGGAGAGGGGGGCAAGGCAGCAAAGCAGGTGGGCAGTGTGCTTACAGGGTGGGACATTGGGGGTGTTTGGATGGAGAAGAGAATGGAGACCTCAGAGCAGCTTCCAGTGTCTGAAGGGGGCTACAAGGATGCTGGAGAGGGGCTCTGCATCGGGGACTGGAGCGATGGGACAAGGGGTGATGGCTTCAAACTGAAACAGGGGGGATTTAGATTGGATATAAGGAAGCTCTTCCCTGTGAGGGTGCTGAGGCGCTGGCCCAGGGTGCCCAGAGAAGCTGTGGCTGCCCCATCCCTGGCAGTGTTCAAGGCCAGGTTGGAGCAAGCTGCTCTAGCGGAAGGGGTCCCTGCTTGGAGCTGGATGAGCTTTAAGGTCTCTTCCAACCCAACCCATTCCATGATTCCAGGTGGGACACGGGCTGGGACCTCACCCACATCACCGCAGTACCTGGGTGACGGGCGCGGGGTCTTCCTGCCCATAGGGGTGGGTGAACGGCCCCATCACTGCACCAGAGCACCCAAGGGAAGGGTCAATGACTTCCATGGTCACCCTTGGGCCTGACCCCGTTCTCCCCCTCACAGCTGGAGAGCCGGAGAGCCACCCGTCCCCGCGGGAGCACGCCGAGGCCCTGCTCCTTGCCTGCTGCTACCTCCCACCCAGCTTCCTCTCGGGCCCGGGACAACGGGTGGGAATGCTGGCCGAGGCCGCCCGCACGCTGGAGAAGCTGGGGGACAAGCGCACCCTGCACGACTGCCAGCAGATGATCATCAAGCTGGGCAGCGGCACCACCGTCACATCGGGATAGATGGGGATGGGGGGCACAGCATCCCTGCTATGCGCTGCGGGGCCGGGATGCGGGCAGGCGCCTGCCTCGGTTTCCCTCTTCTATGGGATGGGGTTTTAAGGTGAAGGCGTGGGTGAAGAGGGGCAGGGGACACCGGGGATAGGGGTGGAGGGTCCTGGTGTGGGGTACACACACATGGGGGTTCCCCGGGTGCGCTTGTGTCCCGTCC
This sequence comes from Psittacula echo, assembly GCF_963264785.1. NCBI lineage: Eukaryota > Metazoa > Chordata > Aves > Psittaciformes > Psittacidae > Psittacula > Psittacula echo. The sequence continues at coordinate 2,910,635 of NC_137739.1, forward strand.
CCCCCCCCCCCCCGCCATGGCTCTGTCCTTGTCCCCAGCCCAACGTGGGTGATGGGACGTGGGGACCTCTAGTGACACTGTCGCAGTATTGCATGGCACTGGGATGCTTGGGCAGCCTGGCCCCAGCGCCACCCAGTACCCCCCCATGCCCCTGACGCACGAGGTGCCCATCCTCATCTCCTGCTACCCCTTACCCGGCCTCACTGCTGCAGGGGGGTTTGGGGGCACCTCACTTTGCCCCCATGATGGGGGGGGGAAGCAGGTTAAACCCCATGGTGGCCCCCTCCTCATTTCCCTCCATCCATACCCGTGGTAGCTAAAAGGGGACCCCCCAGCCTGTTCCCAACCCCAGCACTGACCAGTCCCCCCAGTTAGGAGCTGCCTTTAGGAGAAGGGATGTCAGGATGCAACAGGGTTCCTGGGGGGGGGGTGGGGGGGGGGCTGTGGGTACCCCCATCCGTTTGCTTCACCCCCTCTTGTACATAGCCCCCCATTGCCCCCCGCCTTGCCTTTTTAAATGGTATTTTCATAGTCAGACAGTTTTGTACAGACAAATTAAAGCTGATTATTTATACTGGTGTGTGCTGGACTGGGGAGAGGGGGACACTGAAGTTGGGGGGCACACAGGGCCTGGTTGGGGCATGGGACCGATGGTTGTGGGTCCACCCTTGCCCCCTGCACTGCATGGGATGGAGGGGACAGGGGTGGGAGGGATGGGGCCAGCGGGTACCAACAGCTCCCAAACCCCCCCTTCCTCTACTTAGGATGCTGCAGCATCACCTCCATCCTTACAGCACGGGTGGCACACGGGGACCAGGGGCTGGTACAGAATGGGGGGGGGGACACCCCATAAGATAAAGAGAGGGCACGAGCAGGGCGCCACGTACTTCCAAAACAATCGTTGTATCTTTATTGACGCTCTGAATGCAATGACCTGGTTTTTACTCTTAAGGAAAATAAACATCTTTTAGAAACAGCTTGTTACACACAATCTTCAGTGTGAAGCAATATACTAATAAGAACACTAGTCTTAACATTTACAGTCTTCATATATATTATATATATGTATATGTATACATATATATACACTATATAATGAGGCAATATATAATACACACGGTTTACCATTTTACAGTCATATGTACAAGATGTCACTAAAAATAGCCAGATTTCAGGCAGCGCTGCCAGGGACACCGGGAGCTTCCTTGGGTTTTCTGCTTCAAATTCGTTTATTTTTGTTCCTCTTGTTTTTTCCCATCTTTTTCCCTCTTTTTTTGTGTCTTTCGCTCCCATGTCCGAGGCAAAGCTGCTGAAACAACAGACATTGTGTGGCCAGCAAACCTGGAGGGTGAGGGCTGGGGGAGACGGAGGGCATGTGGCAGCAAGGGGGGCACTGGCTCTGAGGGGTCGGGATGAAGGGATGGATGGATGGATGGATGGATGGATGGATGGATGGATGGATGGATGGGGCTAGCACTGTGCTCCCCATTGCAGGATGCTCAGCAGGTGGGGGGGGGGCTCCTGGCTCTGGTTTTAGGACGGGATTTGGGGTTGATGCACCCTGGGTTGAGTATTTGCTACTAGGGTGGTGCAGAAGGGGGGGACATGGGCAGGGGGTGATCCCAGTGCTGGGGAGCCCCCAGCTCCATTATGAAGGGAAGTGAAAGCCAAGGGAACTGAGCAAATCCGGAGCCAGGGTTTGCTGAGCCAAGGCTATGCAGAGGGAGGAAGCAAAAGCCTCCTCCTCCTCCCATAAGGACCCTGCTGCCAGCTGGAAGCTGTTTGTACCTTGCATCAGGCTAAAACCCTGGGGTTTGCACCCAAAGCCGTGGGTTTTGCACCCAGAATCATGGGGTTCAGCATCCAGAGCCTGGGGTTCTGCACAAGCAAAGGGAGCCAAGCCCAGCACCATGAGGAGATGCTGTCCATACCAAAGGTGAGCGAGAAGGATGGTTCTGGGGGTCCCATAGAGCAGGACCAGTATCCCCATCCCATCAGTGCCAGTGCCCCGTGGAGCGGGAGGGTGATGGGTGCAATGGGCTGGGGTTCAGAGGGAGGCAGCGGGGCTGGGTGACCCAATGGGTGCCCCCCAGCCCAAGCCATGCGCCCATCACCTCAACACAGGGTCTGGTACCCAGGGATGGTTTGGGACAGACAGGAGATGGAGGAAGGGAACGGACAAAGCAGAGTGGTGTTTCAAACAGCAGGCCGTTGGTTTGTCTCTATTTTTTTTTATCCTTTTTTATCGGTTTTTGTCCTTTTTTTTTTTGTCTTTTTTTTTTGTCTATTTTTGACTCTTTTTCTCCGCACGTATATACAGACAGACACCGTGAGGTTTGCTGAAGGCAACATCTCAGATCAGATCAGTGTGAATTATGGGGTGCCGGGACCCACAGCGGAGCCCGGCGGCCCCACAGTAAGACAACATCGCCGGGACCCCCCCTTTGTACCCCCCTTTTCTCCTCCCATCCCTCCCCCCTCCCCCCTGTGCAGCGATCGCGGGCCGGGGGATCCCGTTCCGGATCCCCTACGGCCAGGCCGGGTTTTGCCGGGGCCCGGCGAGGGGGAAAACCCGGCGCTGGCTCAGCCCGCTCGGAACGGGCTGTGGGGGGGAACGGGGCGGCAGCGCTGCGCATACCCGGTACAGCCCCGTATAGCCCGGTACGGCCCGATACAGCCCAGTATAGCCCGGTGCTGCCCCGTATAGCCCGGTACGGCCCGGTACAGCCCAGTATAGGCAGGTACAGCCCCGTATAGCCTGGTTCTGCCCGGTACGGCCCGGTATAGCCCGGTACGGCCGGGTACATCCCAGTACATCCCGGTATAGCCCGGTCTAGTCCGGTACAGCCCGGTACTGCCCAGTGCATCCCGGCCCCGCTCCCCCGGCGCTGCCTCCTCCGCCGGTCCCTCGCTGGCGGCCGGGGCGGGTGCCCGCGGGGCGCTACACCGGCTGCCTCTGCGGGGAGAAGGGGGGTGTCAGCCCGGTGGTCCCCATGGATGGGTATGGGGGGGTCCCGTCCCCATCAGCGGCCACCCTGCCCCCCCGAGAAGAATGGGGCTCCCATGCATGCGGTCCACTCTCACCCACTCGTCAGTGCTTAGGGAAGTGGGATACCCCCCCCCCCCGAGCATAGTTGGGGGTCCCGAAACTGGCATCCCCATCACCTGTCCCCTGGTAGCTTGGTAACCCCAGGACCGCGGTTCCCATTGGTACATGGGGTTGACACTGAGCACGGTGTCCCCATGGGACCGTGGTCCAAAGGTGGGTGCTTGCACCCCAGGGTGGCTGCAGAGTATTGGGGGGGGGGGGGGCACAGAGGGGGCTCTGGACTTACCTTGTGTTTGGGACATTTCAGAGAGAAGCTCTCTTCAGTTAAGAAGCAACCTGCGAAGAAAGGAGAAGGTCGGGTCAGGGAGTCTCTGTGCTGCACGATGGATGTCCCCAAGCGATGGGGACACAGGGTCCTCCCCAGCCCATGACCTCCCTGTCACTGTGTGCCCCAGCCACAGTGCTTGAATGAAGGGGACACTGATTCAACATCCCCTGAATGAAGGGGTCAACTGAGGCCAGACAAACTCGGGACACCAGCCAGCATTGTTGGTGCAGGAGGCATTGCCATCCCAGCAATCCCATCCGAACAGTCTCCCAGTGCCTAAAGGGGCTACAGGAAGCCTGGAAGAGGGGTTTTGGACAAGGGCCTGTAGGGACAGGACAAGGGGAATGGCTTTAACCTGCCAGAACAGGGGAGACTGAGATGAGCTCTTAGGTAAGGGTTGGAACTGGATCAGCTCTAAGGTCCCTTCCAACCCAAACCACTCGCTGATTCTATGGCCTCGGTTGGGCTTGAGCACTGCAGAGATTGCCAGGGGACCCCATGCCCCTGTCCCCGCATGGGCTCACCTGTGTCGACGGCACACGCGTAGTGGTAGGTGTGGGGACACCCCTTCTGGCAGCAGCCCACGGTGGCTCCCGCTTGCTGGCAGCTCGAGCACTTCTTTAAACGCACCCGGGGGTTCGGAGCAGGGAGGGAAAGATGTGGAGAGACAGAGAGAGCCCATCAGAGCCCAGGAGCATCCCGGAGCATTCCTGCGCCTCCCGCCCCACAGCATCCTTCCTCCCGTGCCAGCGCACCACGGGTGATGCTGTGCCTCTCACTCAGCCACACAAGGTTTCTACTCACGGTACCACTCCTCTGGATGGCACCGAGCCCTCAGCCATCCTCTATGGGGCATGGACATGGGGATGTGCCCGGTTCACGGTGTCCCCCATCTCCTGCCCCATCCCCAGTGGATGCTGCAGGGATGGGAGCACTCAGCAGCCTCCAGAGAGCCATGCTGTGAACACAGAGGCCTGGGAATACAGCCAGCCCCAAAACAGGTACTGCGGGGCTTGCTGGAGACCCCAGGCTCTGCAGAGTGCCTGTCCCCTTCCCCTGCTGCCCATCACTGTGGCATCGGGCCACATCGTGCCCATTTTCACCTCCCATCCTGCCTTTGCAACGCTGCATCCAAGCCACCCCCATGCAACACATGACTGGGCTGGGGGATGAGATCCATCGGGCTCAGCATCCTCATGGTGCTGGGGATGTCCTGTCACCCTCCCACACCATACCACCACCAGCACATTTCTATGCCTAAAAGGGGGTGTTCAGAGACGCAGCAGCACAAATCCCACGGGAAGCCAGCGGTGCCCGAACACCCACTTCCCCTCCCAAACCAACCGGTCGGGGCCAACCCTATGTACTCCATCGTGGTGGGACCAGCTCCAGCTGAAGGCGGCCGGGGCGGCACCACACCGGGCAGGCAGGCGAGCTCTTACCAGGTCGGCAGCCGCCTTGACAGCCTCCTGCAGCCCGTAGAGCTTCCCCGCCACCAGGAAAACCCCAGCGGTCCATACGGCACAAGCCTCGTGCAGCCAATGCTCCTGCGTGTCTCCCACCGGCTCCTGCGGCGGGGACTCGGCCTTGTGACATTCGTGCCGCCGGGGCTTTTCGGCCGCCTCCTCGCCCTCTGTCCTCTCGTCACAGCAGTAGCAGCTCTGCAGCCTACGGAACATGCCCCGCGGGCTGGAGCGCACCGAGCTCTGCTTGCCCGCCTCGGCACCACCCTCCGGCCGCGCCGCCTTTGTGCCGGCACCGCAGCCGCCCTCCATCCCTCGGGATGCCCGCTCGGCAGCGACAGCATCCTCATCCACGCGCGCCTTCTCCTTCAGCCGCGACTTCTTCTTGGGCAGGCAGTCCTCGGGGTAGTAGGGCCCGCAGAGGTCCCCCAGGTCCTTATAGTTGGCGGGGTTGCGGCACAAGCAGCACACCAAGCAGGCAGCGCTCAGCGCCTTCGACACCACCGGCCCCATGTGCATGGTGGAGGAGGCAGGCAGCGCTGCCCGCGGCAGCGGCGCCGGCCCGGCCGGTCCCCGTTGCAGCCGTGCTTCCTCGCCGGGGGTGTTGATGACGGTGCAGGCGGTGGTGAACTCGCCGCGCCGCTCCACACGGACATAGGGAGCAAAGGGGGGAGCACGGCTGTCCGCACGCAGCCGCTTGCAGGAGATGTACTTGAGCCGGATCTCGGGCTCGGCGGGATGCACCAACGGGGCTTGCTGGGGCTGCCGCTGCCGCTTGCCGCGGCTCTTGCACCGCGCCGGCACCGCCTTGGCTTTGCCGTGACCCAGGCGCTTGCGCTGCCGCTTGGAGTAGCCGTTGTAGTTGGAGTGGTTGGCCCGTGGCTTCGGTCCCCGTGCGGGTCCGGCCGCGGCGCGTCCCTCGGGGGAGCCCTCACCCATCTCCTTCTCCTCGCTCTTTGGTTTCTTGCCCTCGCGCGGTGCCTCCTCCCCGCCGCCCGCACGCAGCGGGCACAGCGTGGGCACCAAGGGCGCCTTGGCTATGCCCAGCGCCGCCGCTTTGCCCTTGCGGTTCCTCTTCTTGGGCAGCAGCCCCAAGCTCTTGGCCACCACGGTGGAGCCGGGCTGAGCCGCCGGTGCCGGCGCGCACGCCTCGCCATGGCAGTTATCAGCAGAGAGCTTCTTCCCACCACCCAGCTTCCCCTTGGGCGCTCGCCCATTGGGGTTGCGGCAGAGCTGCTCTGCCCCCGGCACAGCCGGTGCCTTCTGTGCCGCCACCGGCTTGGGCAACCGCGCATCACCGGCCACCCCACTGTGCTTCACCCGCTCCATAGGGCTCAATGAGGTGCCGTAGGCTGTGGCCGCCGCCACCACCGGCTTGCAGGAGAACTTCTTCAGGTTGGGAGAGGTGATCTTCTGCACGATGGCCTCCAGCTTGAGGCCACGGCCCTTGCGGGGAGGCAGCACTTTGGTCTTGGTGGCCTCCTGGAAGGCCGCCCGCGACGTGATCTTGATACAGACATCAGGGGCCTCCTTTGGAGGAGGGGGCTTTGGGATGGCTTCACCGGAGGTCTTGGGGGGCAGCTTGGTTTTCACCTTCTTGGCCACCGGCATCTTCTTGAAGAGGCTGGGGGGGGCCTCCGGCTTCTCCTCCTTCACGCCACCGCTGTTGCTCCGCAGGACCAGGTTCCTCTTCTTGGCAGGGATGGGGGACATGAAGGTGGATTTCCTCTTCAGCGAGTGCAGGGGCCGCTCGGACAACTTGCCCCCGACGCCCGGCCCCGCTTTGGGCAGCTTCATCCGGGCACCCACCTTGCCCTCCTTATGCGGGCTGCCCGGGGCCGCCAGCTTGAACGCGGGCGGGAGGTGGTTGTTGGAGATGAGCTTCTTGGGCACCTTGCAGTTCTTGAGCCGCACATCGGCCGCCCGCTTGCCGCGCTGCCTCTTGGTGTAAAACACCTCCTGCGCCTTGGTCCGCGAGCGCAGGATCATCGACCGCTGGTCCCTCTCCCCGCCATCCACCGCATCCCCCTCTAACGGCGTCGGCCCCACCACCTCCTCCGCCATCACCAAGCCGGGCACCAGCAGCGTGGTGTCCCCGGTGCTCTGGACCACTTTGGGGGCCGGCCGGCTGCTGCGCTTCCTGGCTTTGAAGGCCACCCGCTGCTTCGCGCCGCAAGCCGGCTTCTTGCCCAGCTTCTCCTGGTGCATGGGGGCTTTCAGCCCTTCCAATGGGGCTGGGGCGCGGGGCTCGGCGAGGGCAGTGAAGGAACGGGTGCACATGCGCGCTGGCAAGCCCTCGGCTGGGAACCGGGGGGTCTGGCTGTGGGTGCTCTTGCTTGGTACCTCTGCTTGGCTGTCTGGTCCGAGGCAAGCGCTGGCCATGCCACCGGTTGCTGGCCCATCATCAAAGGGGCTCAGCACAGCACTGCCCGCGCTGTCCCCCTCCGGCAGCCGGCAATGGACCCTCTTGTTGCGGAGGCTTTTGCCCCGTGAGACGGGCTCTGTCTTCCCCAATGTGTTTTCAGGGCTGAGCTGCTGCTTCACTGCGACCGATGGGGTGGATTCAGCATCAGCCGCCTGCAGGTGGGATGTGTCCCCCGCGCTGCTCTCCTCCTCAGGCTGGATGTGCGGCAGGGAGGACTTGAACCAGCTCTTCACCTTGGTCTCTGTGCCCACAGCGGGGCCCAGCAGGATGACGGACTGACCGGACAGACGTGCAGCAGGAGCCGCGTTCTCCTTCTCCACCGTGCTCACGGTCTCCTCGGCGGACACGGGCACCTCGCTGGAGGACAGCACCGCAGGCACCTCGGGGGGCTTGGGTGGCGAGGCATCGTATGCCACCGACTTCTGCTCCGAGCCCGCCAGCTCGCACAGCGACGAGTACTCCTCTGCCTCCAGGTCCGACTCCTTCAGCTCCGGCGAGGAGATGATGGGGATCTCACTGAAGTCCCCGGCCGAGCAGCAGTGCCGGGTGTCCTGCAGCCACCTCTCGCTGTCCGCCTTCGCTGCTTCATCGTAGGTCAGCGTCTCCTCCTCCTCCTCCTGCTGACCATAGTCCCTGTCCGGCTCGCTCTTGGCCGGCTGCTCTCCATCACACAGATCCAAGCCACAGGCATTTTTTTTCTCCTTGCAGGACCCCACCAGTTTATTGGGGAACAAGGCCTTGGGGAGCTCGGTGGCTTGCAGCTCCTTCCACCGCAGGCACGCATCACCCAGGCTCTCCTCCGGCCACTCGAAGTTCTCCATGGTGTTCTCAGACCCCACCGAGTTGGCAGTGGTGTTTGAGTAGCAGCTATAGCCGGGGGCTCCCGCGCTCGACGTCGCCGCAGGGATGTTGGGTTTGGAGTTGAAAGCAAGTGGAGCAGCATCCTTCAACGAGTCCTTGGTTTCGGTCGCTGTGAACTCTACCTGCGGACCCTCGTACACCTCCTCACCGAATTCCTTCCCCGCGTTGGCTCCCGAAGCCTTGTCCATCTTAAGGGGCTCAGTGAGCGTGCTGGAGTCACCCTGGCTGGGCCAGGCGCCCTTCACCATGGAGTCCAGGCAGGGCCGGTGGTTCTCCAGCTGGAAGGGGGACTTGGTGGCCTCCTTGTTGAGCATGGGCAAGTTGGCCCAGGCTTTATCCGCCTTCTCGTTGATGGCATCCTGCAGGACGATGATCTCGGAAGCCAGCTCCTCTTGGGACAGGGCGCTGAGGAGCAGCCGGGGACAGTCCCGCTCGTTGGTCACGTACTTGGTGAAGGACTCCAGGGGCAGGCTGGCGTGGATGCTCTGGAAGGAATCATCCGATTTGGTGGACATGTCATCCGGGGAGGTCACAGAGCACGTGGACACGGACTCGGGCTTCGCCTTGGAGTTGCTGTTGACGCGGGCAGGGCTGCGGTTCTGGTTACAGTACAAGAAGCTCCTCTCCAACTGATCCTCCGACCCACTGAGATAGTCAGCGTCCTGGGCCTCAGCGTGGACAGACTGAGGGGTGCTCAGTGGGTCAGACAGTGGGGTCCCCACCTGCTCCGCCGAGTAGGTGCTGCTCTCAGGACTGCAGTGCTGCCCCTTGAGCTGCTCCGGGGTCCTCGCCGGCGTCTTGATGCCCTTTTTCTGTGGCACGGCCGCTTTGGAGAGCAGCAACTGCTGGACGGTGTTGGAGATGTTCTCCACTTGGGAGGTGAGCGCCGTCAGGCTCTGCAGGCTCAGGTCCGACAGCAGGTTTTCGGGCAGCTTCTCCTTCTGCATGTTCTTACAGTTCCCAGATTGAGCATCGGGGCTCGTCCCATCGGTGGGAGAAGGGTTCAGCAGCGGCATGAAGTGGCTGTGGTCAGCGATGCCAGCCGGGAAGGCGCCGGCGCTCAGCGGCTGCTGGCTGTACTGGAAGTTCTCCAGGTTGGGCATCAGCGGGGAAGGAGTGGAGCTGTAGGACGGGGACCTGCCGACGGAGCGAGCCGGCGAGTGGCTGGCGCTGGGGCTGAAGGTCTGGTAGTACTGCTCCGGCGTCCGGACCGGCGGCGCATCGCCCTGGCAATAGGTCTGGCCGGGCTGGTTGTAATGTTGGTACTTGGCCAGGTTTTGGTAGTGGAGGGTCTCAGGGGCATGGTGCCGCCCCTGCAAGGGCTGCGGTGGCTGCGGAGGCTGCGGAGGCTGCGGAGGCTGTGGCGGCGGCTGCGGCGGCTGTGGCGGCGGCTGCGGCGGCTGCTCGTAGCCGATGCGGTTGGGCTGGTAACCGTGCAGGTTGGGCACCCGGGGACCAGGGGCCAGGCTGGCGGCGCTGCCCAGGGGCCGCTCCAGCGGCGGCTGCCCCGAGGGAGCCGTGCAGCTCTTATAGGAGTGTGCGGGCTGGCTGCCCCCCGGCACCGAGGAGTAGGTGGAGGAAGCAGGGAAGGACTGCGAGTGCTGCCCGAAGTGCGGGCTCTGCGAGAAGGGCATGGGCGAGGAGACATCGTTGGGCAGCTTCTGCCGCTGCAGCTTGGGGTAGGGGAGCGCGGGCGGCTGCTGCTGCTGCTGCTGCTGCTGGAAGTGAGTCCGGAAGGGCAGCGAGGTGGCTGCCGGCTCATGGTACGGCCGCCCGCCCGCCAACGCCGCCGTCTTCTTCATCAGGCTGTCCTCATACTTGGCCACGCCGCCGGGCAGCGCCTGCGGTTGGCCACCCCACGCCTGCAGGCTCTCGTCCCCCGAATAGCGGGCAGGGTAAGGGCTGTTCTCCTGCACGGCGTAATTGGAAAAGGCCGGCCTGCCTTGCAGCTGCTGCCCTGCTAATTGCTTGTTTCCCCGGTGGTATTTCTCCACAGCGCTGTTCTCGTAGCCCGAGTACGGCAGTTGCTGCTGACTGTAGTACTCCTTCGCCACCAGCCTCTGCCGCTCGCAGTTCGGCCCTGCCTGACTTTGATGCCTGTAATTCTCCAGGCGTGATGTATCTTGTGAAGTCGGCTGGTAGCTCTGCTGGTTGCCATGGAAACCACACCTTTCTCGAAAGGACTGCATGGCGCGGGCTCGTTATCTGCGAAGAGAGAGAGGCCAGAATTCAAATGAAGCATCATCGCCACCGCGCCGGGCCCAGGGGCAGCGCCTTCACCGCCGGGGCACAGCCGCACCCCTGCTGCATCACCTCACGCTGCCCTGCATCACCTTGCCCTGCGTCGCCTTACACTGCCCTGCGTCGCCTTGCATCACCCTGCATCACCCTGCATTGCCCTGCATTGCATTGCCCTGCATTGCATCACCTTGCATTGCTGTGCATCACATTTGCCCTTGCATCACATCACCCTGCATTGCCTCACATCACCCTGCATTACCTTGCATAGCCCTTCATCACCTTGCATAGCCCTGCATCACATTGCCCTGCATCATATCCCATCACCCTGCATTGCCTTGCATTGCCCTGCATCACATCACATCGCCCTACATTGCCCTGCATCACCTCGCATCATCCAGCAGCACAGTGCCCTTCATCTCCTTGCATCTTGTTGCCTTGCATTGCATCACCCTCCATTCATCACCTTTCATTGCATTGCCTTGTATTTAATCACCCTGCATTGTGTTGCCTTGCATTGCACTGCCCTACATTCATCACCCCACATTCATCACCCTGCATTCATTGCCCTGCATTGTGCTGCCTTGCAATTTATCTCCCTGCACCATGTTGCTTTGCATTGCATTGCCCTGCATTCATCACCCTGCATCACAGCACCTTGCATTGCATTGCCGCGCATACAATCACAGAATGGTTTGGGTTCACATCACCTTGCATTTCATCTCCCTGCATCACATCTCATCCATTGCATTGCATTGCATTGCCTCGCATCTCATCGCCCTGTATTGCCCTACATCACATTGCCCTGCATTGCATCCCATCACATCCCCTTGCACTGCATCACATCGCGTCACCCTGCATCACATCACCTTGCACTGCACCGCCCTGTATCGCCCTAGATCACAGCAGCTGGCTTTGCATCACCTCACATTGCTCTGCATCGCCCCACATCACATCACTTGGCACTGCATCACCTCACCTTGCATCTCTCTGCCTCATCCTCTATCACATCTCCTTGCTGCATCGCCCTGCTTCCCAGCACAGTGCCTGCGAGCAGGGGGATGGCTGGGGTGCAACTGCCAGCCCTGCTGATGGGACCCTTCCCCATCTCTGCTGCCCACCCCAGGGCAAACAACTCCCTCCCTGCCTTCCTGCTTGTCACAGGTCCCCCAGCCCTGGTGCTCTGTGTCCACACACCCGGCCTCTATCACCCTCCCCAGACACACCAGGATGCTACAACCCCCTCCCAACACCCCACTTATCACCATCCCTTATTAATGACTGTGCTAATGACTGGAAGCAGCAGTGAGGAGGGCCAGAACCACAGGGCTCTGCTGCAAGAAACAGCCATTTCAACTCACCCTGCCTGCTGCTGCCTCCCGCAGCCCCCCCGGCCCCAGCCAACCCCCCTACCCCAGTGTGGTACCATCTGGAAGCTGTCTGCTCCCACCAGCAGACGTCTATTAGTAAAGCTCCCCATCTCCTACCCCAGCTTGCATTAGGTGCAGGGAAGCACCTGGGTCACTGATTTGATCTCCAGAGGCAGCTGAGTGCCTTGTGGGGACTAATGAAGGGCTGAGTGGTGGTGGTGGGGGCACGCATCCTGCCCATCCCCAGCACCAGTGGGATGGAGGTGCTGGGATGAAGACGAGTGTGTTTTGGAGTGGTCTGAGATTTGGGAGCCTGGGTTAGGTCAGCCACAAAGGGCTCCAGGGATGATGTGAGTGTGTTCCTATGTGTCCTCCTGCCACTCTTGTGCCACAATGTGCTCCTTTGCCAGCGGCTCTGCCTGTGGATCAGCACCAGCTCGGCCTCACTTCCTCACACCAACACCAACAACGTCTCAGCACCTTCTGCGGTCTATACGGGGTGTTATTCAGGTGTATTCCCATACCTGCTGGTGGCTTAGGGATGCAACAATCACACTGTGCCCTCTGGCATCAATGGAACCAGGCTCGGTGCCCTCCAGCCCAGCCCAACATCCCATCCCCTTCATCCCCATCTTTCTGGATGCTTTCCACATCGCTCCCCCATGCTGCAGCTGCCATCCCACAGGCTCTGGTTAAAGCTTAGATCCCAGCGAAAGGATGGGTCAATCCCAAAGGCAGGAAGGCCACTGTGAAAGCCCCGAGCATGGCACTGCCCTGTCCTGTGCCAGGGCTGAGGGAACAAAGGCAGCAAAATCAAAGCCAGGCCTCTGGGATAGCCCTGGGCAGCAGTGAGAAAACCAAAGGGAGAAAAGGGCCCCTTAAGCTCCAGGTCTGACAAATGAAGTGGGCTTGAGAAGACCTTGGGCTGGTGCTTTAAGAGCAGCTTTTGCCCCCCCTCTCTTCTCTTGTATTATTAATTAGTGTTATTAATTAATTAGTGTTGATTTTCCGAACGGCTGGGACAATGCCAGGATGGGCAGGAGCACTCGGTGCAAGGGGATGGGTCGCTCACTGGCACACAGAGGTGGGGATGCACGGAGGGAGCACGCGTGCAGGATGTGCATGCCTGCATGTGTGCAGGGTATCCATACATGCAGGGTGTGGGGGAAGCCCTTGAGCAGGATGAGGCCGTGGCCATGCCCACAGGATAACCCCAGCTTCAACCATATCCCGGTGCATGGCAAAGCCTGGGGCTCATCCAGCACTCATGGGTGTCTTCTTATGGGGATCACACCATGAGGGGCTGGATGAGGCCCATCAGGCAGGAGACGCAGCTTGGGCTGCTCGTTGCATCCCCATCCGAGAGGAGCTGAACTCAGTGCTGAGCCACAGCCCCATCTCCCCACAGGCCACCCCATCATTTGGCTCTGCCCAGGTTCGGATGCTGCCATTCTGGACCAGGAATGGGCCACCCTCATCCCCAGCAGCACCGGCTCCATCGGCAGCACCGGAGGCCAGCTCCCTGCTGCAGCTTTGCCAGAGAAGGGCTGCAGCAGATGTTGCTGCCTGATGTAGGCTGTTTCCGAGCAAAGGCTTTAATGGCATCAAATCAAGCTGTCGACAGCAGCAAGGTTATGGCCCTTCCCGGGAGGGGGAGCGGCCGCAGCCGCATCCCAGGGGCCCTGCACGCTCATTCCCGCTGCCACGTCCCTGCTTTCCTGGCCCTGGAGAAGTTTCCAGTCTGGCTCCCACTGCCCCAGCGATGGGAATTGATATGGGGCCATCAGTGCATGGCAAAGCCACCGCTGCAGGCAGGGCTCATGGTGTGGGACCCCGGGAAGGGATCCGCAGGGCATGCATTGGAAGAGGAGCACCACGGTGCCCAGAGCCAGCCTGACACTGTCTCCTCTGGCTACATCCACCCTGGATCATCACATCCCCTATGGACACAGCCAGCCCCACAGCTCCCAGCATCACCCTTTGGGGACACACAAGGACCCGTGGGGCTGACGTGGTGTATGGGCTGACGTGGTGCCAGGGGCTGATACAGTGCATGGGGATGATGCCAGGAGCTGGGGCACCGCTGCCAGCACAGCCGCTGCAGCCTGCCTGCTGCTCGGGAGGATTTGTGCTGCCTGGCTGGCTTTGGTGTTATTTTCCTCCCCTCAAACCCTCCTTCCTTCCCTTTTCTTCCCCCCCATCCCTGTGCCTGGCAGGGATAATGGCAGGGCCAGATCCGGAGCCCTCTGAAGGCAGCCCAGGACCTCCCATGGCCAGGGACCCTCGGTAAGCACCCAAGACTCCCAGTGCCACACCACTGGGGACAGCGGGCACCCCTGTGTTCCCTGCGTCCCAGCCTTGCTTCCCAGCTCATCCCATGGGGCCTGATCCAGCCCTGCTGCTCCGCCTGCTCCCTCCTCGCCTTTGCTGCTGCGCCATCAACAAGGACTCAAGGCCTATAAATAGCAGCGTGCTCTCACAGGGGGATGCTTCAGCATCGGAGCAGCGCAGGAACCAGACCCCAAACCCCATCACCAAACCCATTCCTAGCCCTGGGGTGCATCCCCACACCGTGAGGCATCAAAAGCGGGGACAAGAAGGGATAGGACCCAGCCTCCAGCCCCTCTTTGGTGGCTCTCGAGGGCGGAATAAGCGCCTCAGCCCTGGATTTGTTTAATTGTGAGCTGGTGGAGGTTAAAGAAACCCTTTCTGGCCGCCTGCCACACCGCAAACTGCTCCGGAGAACTCGGTTATTGAGGGAGGAGAGAAAAGGGGAGGTTGAGGAGGGGGGAATCGGGAGGGAAAGGGTGTGTGGGAAAAGGCATGGTGCTCCAGGAGCTGGGAATGGGATGGACCTCCCCCAGGCAGTGCAAAGGGACCCCGGGGACTGGGTCAAGCCCTCCAGGCTGTTTGGAGGTGGCTCTGTCTGCCTGTCTCTGCACCCCATGGATGTTCCTGTGGTGCCTGGCACTGCCTTTGCCTGTACCCACTGTCAATGCACTGGTCCTTTTAATGCACCCCCATAATGCAACTTGTCCCCAGTGCACCCCATTAACACACTCTCTTCACAATGAACCCCTTTAGTACATCCTCTCCCAAATGCACCCCCTTTAATGCACCCTCTCCTCAGTGCTCTCTATTAGCACACTCTCACCCCAATGATCCCCTTTAATACATCCTCTCCCCCAATGCACCCCTTTAGTACACCCTCTTCCCAAGGTACCCTCTTCAAGGTACCAGAGGTTCTCCCCAGTGAACCTCTTTAATACACCCTCTCCACAATGCACCCCCTTTAAGGGACCCTCTCCTCAGTGCTCCCCATTAGCACACTCTCACCCCAACGATGCCCTATAATACACCCTCTCCCCACTGCACCCTTTTAATGCTCCCCTCCTTCAATGAACCCCTTTAACACACCCTCTCCCCAGGGCTCCCCATCAGCACCACCACTTCCCGCATCACCAACGCTCCATCCCAGTGCAGTGACTGGGGGGATGCTGGTACCCAGCGGGCAGCCCCCCGCGCCCCCCCCGGCCGCGTCCCGCCCCATTTCGGCGCTCAGCCACCGGAGCAGCTGCTCCCTGCACACTTCACTTGCCCGCAGATGATGATAAATGGAGCCGGGGCTGCACCGCCCATTGCATGGGCTGGGAGAAGGAGGAGGAGGAGGAGGAGGAGGAGGAGGGATGGGGTCCCCATCTCCTGCAGCCCCCCCACATCACGCTGCTCCTCCCATCCAGCTGCCGGGGAATTCCCTGGGCAGATCCCCCCCCCCTCCAAACCTCCTTCCAGGAGCAGGGAATTCCCATCGCAACGGGGTGCGTGCCCATTAACACCCTATTTGTGGGGCAGGATCCTTCAGTTCAGATCCCCTCCTCCCCGGTCCCAGCGCTGCTCCTCCTCAGCAAGGAATTTTACTCGGGAATAAAAACACGGCCTGAGAACCGCACTCATGACTCAACGTTTCTGCTGGCCCCGGTTCCTCCATCCCTTGCCAGGGGAAGCCCGTGGCCTCCCCAACCTCATCTCCGAGCATGGAAATCCGGCTCATCCGCCTGCTCCATCCTCTCCCCCCCGCTTTGGGTCTTCCTCCTTCATTGTGGAGGGGTTTGGGTGCTTGACGCCAGGGGTTGCTGGGAGGGTCGGGCTGGGGAGGATGGGGTGAGGCAGTGAGAGGCAGAGATTTGCTGGTGTGGGGTGGTTTTTGTCGGTGCTGGAAAATGCCAGCTGGAAGGAAAGGATTGGGAAAGCAAAGAGGGGAGGGGAATGAAAAGGAAAGAAAAGAGAGAAGAGATGAAAACAGAAGAGAAGAGAAGAGAAGAGAAGAGAAGAGAAGAGAAGAGAAGAGAAGAGAAGAGAAGAGAGGAAAGGGAAAGGAAAGGAAAGGAAAGGAAAAGAGAAAAGAAAAGAAAGGAAAGGAAAAGAGAAAAGAAAGGAAAGGAAAAGAGAAGAAAAGAAAAGAGAAAAGAGAAAAGAGAAAAGAGAAAAAAGAGAAAAGAGAAAAGAGAAGAAGAGAAGAGAAGAGAAGAGAAGAGAAGAGAAGAGAAGAGAAGAGAAGAGAAGGAAGAGAAGAGAGAAGAGGAGGAGAAGAGAGAGAAGAGAGAAGAGAAAGAAAAAAGAAGAGAAAAGAAAAAGAAAAGAAAAAAGAAAAGTGGGAAAAATAAAACGAAAAGGAAGAAGGGGAAAAAGAAGAAAATAAGAAAAGAGGAAAAAGAAGGGGGGGAAAAGACAAAAAAAAAGAAAAAAGGAAAAGAAAAAGAAAAGGAGGAAAAGAAGAGAAAAAGGAAAAGGAAAATAATTAAAATAAAAAATAAAAAAGAAAAAGAAAAAAGAAAATAAAAGGAAAAGGAAAAGAGAAAAAAAAGAAAAATGGGGGGAAAAGGCAAAAAAATGGGGGAAAAAAAACCCAGGAGAAAAGGGGCAGAAATAAAGAAATAAAAGGAAATAAAAGAAAAAAAAAGGAGGGAAAAGATGACAGCAACAGAACAGGAGATGAAAGCCCAGAGGCTGGAGCTGGCCGCAGAGCAGATGCTCAGCCCGGCTCTTCCCAGGTAAATCCCCTCTCCGGTGGGAAGCAGGAATCCAGAGCACAATCCATCACCGGGTGTACCATGGAGGGAGGCACCCCCCCCGTGTGCTGACATCAACCTTGAGGTGCGGATGGGGGGAGCAGAACCAGCCCAGCCTGAGGATGAGGATGAGGATGAGGATGAGGATGAGGAGGGACCCGGCTCCTCCACATCCGCACCCAATCCTGCTGCAGACCTGGGTGCTGGGGAGGATGGCACCGATGGGCACAACCATGGCCATGGGGCGGCCATTCACCACCATGGTGACCTTCAGCCAAGCACCAGGCTGGCCAGGTCTCAGCACGCTCCTTTTACCTTCTTCACTCATTTTCTGCCTGACTGGGCAGGATCCTTCTTCCTTCCTCCCTCCCCTCCCACTCTTGGCCCCACTCACTTCAATTCTGTTAATAATTAACCATTCCAATCATAATCGTGACCATTAATATTAACCTCCTTCCCTCTCCCATGCCCTGCTTTGCTCCCTGCCTCAGTTTCCCCTTGAAGCAAGGCAGAAAGCATATCCCTGTAAGGAATGGGATGGAGAGCAGAGCCCCCGGAGCGATGCCGATGAGGAAGCAGAGTCTCTCTCATCCATGAGTGTTGGATGCCCAAGGTGGTGCTGGACCCCCTTTACTGGGCAAGAAAACCAGGATGCCCCACACCTTGATGATGCTGAGGCCCTGTGGGGTTCATGTCTCATGCAACAACATTAAAAGCAAATAAAAGAATGGGAGAAGGAATGGATCCTTATCCTGATCCCAGCTCTGCCCTGCACGTGCCTGTCTCGCCAGCCGGTTGCTGCAAGTGGATGTGGTTGAATGCATGAGGCTGTGCTCCCTTGGGAATGTGATGGGGATGGCTCATGGTCCACAAGCTGTGCCTGGCACCGCAGCTTGGAACCGGCACCACTCTCCAGCCGTGCCTCAGTTTCTCCACCTCTGGCATGGGCCAGGTTTGTGCATGGTGTTGGTGGTCCCATCCCCTGCCAGCCCAGGAGCATGGGGATGGAGCAGGCTCGTGCCCCAGCCCCATGCCGGTGTCCTGGATCTTCTCAGCACATCTCCACCCCAGCAGGATTGGAGAGCCCATAGGATGACCATCACCCCAGGACATCTCCAGCTCTCCCAAACTGGATCCGTCCCCTCTGGCTTCAATACCTCAGGCTCTGCTCTGGCCACAACCAGGTTTTCTGCTGGGAAAACTTCCAGCCAATTCACGTTGCAATGCCAAGAAACCGGACCATGCAAAGGCAAAAGACAGACCCTGGTACCCCCATCGCTCTCCCACACTCCTGCTCCAGAGTTTGGCCATGAGGATGCTCGAAACGAGCATCATTAAATACTACCAGTGGTGCTATGAGACCCCCTCACTGGGACCCACAGTTATGGGGGGCAATTCCCTGTCCTCCCTTTGCCTTCCTGCTTTCCCGTTTCACAGCACCTCCTGCCTTTGCCTTCGGGGCTCCACCGTGCTGAATTCCATCCCCAGCTCACCACCACCAAACCCCCCTGGTCCTGCACACCCCATGGATGCTGCTCCTCAGCATCTCCCTGCACACAGGTCTGTCCACTGGAGGTGAATCCGGATATGCCGCTGCCAGGCTCTGCCCTCTAAGTCATCTCCTGCCAGCAGCAGACAGCTCCATAATGAAGCGTAATGCTCCGACACTCCCCTGAGTGACAGTGCCCAGCACTGGCTGCATCCCAGCGGCTCAGCACAGCCTGCCAAGGGGGGAAAACAGGGGGAAAATGAGCATCTCCTTGCCCGGAGTGGGGCTGGGGGCATGGTGGGAGCTGGGACCTCTGTTAGGGGGATGCTGAGCAGGAATCCCCTTGGGTAAAGGGAAAAACAAGGATAAAAGGAGCTTGGGAAAGGTGAAAAACAGACTAGAAGAAGGTTGGAAATAATAAATCAAGGTTCAGTGCCATGTGATGAATTATTTGGGTATTACACATTCCCCCTGTCCAAATCCCAAAGACAAACAGGAGGGCAGGTGAGCTGGGGAAGCAGATTTCCATAGGCCTTCTCCTGCTTCCCGGTTATTGACTCTGTCAATCACTGCAGGCGCCGTCCCCACCTTTGGCACCCCACAAAATCTGCTCCTTTTGTTCCTGCTGAAAAACAGGGCGGGAGGAAGAGGTGGGGAGAGGAATTTGGGGCAGGGAACTTCCAAAAGGGATGATTAAGGAGTTAATCTGCCTGAAATAGATAAGGAGCTTAGAGCTGCTGGTATTTGACTGTCCAAGTTTGGATTCGGCGTGTCTTAAACACTGGCTTGGAATGTACTTAGATACGACCAAAGTACATGTCCCCCCCGAGGAATTACCAGGTTGCCAATTAGATTTGCTTCCCAGATTCACTCAAACCTTCACAAGCTTCTTCAGAGCAGGAAAATTGCTGCCTCTCCCTGGGGAGGCATTGGAGCAGCCGCTGCTGCCTGGCCTGCAGCCGGCACGGCACGGAACTGATCACAGCGGCACGCGGGAAGCCACTGGGATTTGCGGGAAGGCGGCACAGCCGGCGTGATGGTGAGGCAGGGATGCCTGTGACAGGGCATGGGGACACTGGGAATGGTACGGAGGGTGCTGAGCAGGGGTGTTGGGTGGTTTTGGGTGCTTGGGAATGCCAGTGGGAGCCTTGCCATGGTGATGGCTCAGCATTAGGGATGCTGGTGTGGGGGCTGGGCTCGCACCGGCCCAGGCTCAGCGCTCCATAGGGCTGCAGAGCCAGGGCTCCCAAATCCAACCCAAACCACCCCAACCCAGCTCCACATGAGCCAACAGCATCCAGAGCCATCCCGGCCTCTAGGCAGGGGCACAACACAAAGCGGAGCCATGAAGCTGCACAGGGAAGGTGAATAAGCACCAGTGGGGAATGCCCAGCTCCCAATGGACACCAATCCCTATGGACACCCAGCACGCCGCAAGCCCAATGCTCAGAGCATCGAGACCCACTGCCCATGCTGCTGTCACTGGTACTACAGCCAGCACTGGAGCAAAGCGAATATCATCCCCTGCAAAGCCATCTCTATCCATCTGTTGCATCCATCCCCATCCCCATCCCCATCCTTGCTATTTGCAGTGCTTCATAATGTGTTGGAGAATGTGATGAAGTTTGGGGGGTTACATGACCATCGTGGAGGTAGGACCACAACAAAGAACCCGACCACTCTATCCCAGCACAGAGGCACCAAGCTCCTTTCCCATCCCCTCACTAAATGAACCATGGGTTTCTCTTTGGCATCCCAATCCCACAGCAAGGCGTTGGGAGCAACAGCGTCTCACTGGACCAGTCTCCGCATCACCGGAGTGGCGGCAGCGTGATGGAAAGTTGCTGGAACATCAGCTTCGGATGCTGAGTCCTGGTAACAGTTGCTATGCGAAACATTCAGAGGTGGAATTTACTGTCACAGTTAATAATAGATGAAGGTTTTAGAATTTTTGATGCTTTACATTTTAAGCTGTTTGATTTATAATGTTTCAGAAAAGGAGGGGAGAAAGGGGAGGAAAAGAAGGCAGGAGCTGAATGGCAGCATGTGATAAACACGCCAAGCGGGGAGGCGAGTGGAGGGCTCCATCCATCCCTCTGCCTGCACCAGGGATGCAGGTGAGATCCCCCGCTATGGCCATTGTGATGACATCTCCCCACCAAGCACCAGGACCGCAGAGCATCCCTTCACAATTACGCCCGAGCTCTTCAATTGCCAGATTGCACCTCGTTTTTCTCTTTTATTGCTTGCTTTTTTGTCCTTAAATCTCTGCATCTCTCTTCATCCTGCCCCCGCTGCTGCTTTGATTCCAGGGTTATTTACTTGCTGGCATTCCTCTCCCCTCTTGCAGGTGTATTTCAAGTAGGCTCCTTAAATAGCAGCGAGCCCGCGGTGGTGCGCGCTGGGTCATGCTGATTAGCAACATGCTGCCAAAACATGGAAGGGTCTCATTGCCCTGCCGAGCTGCTGCCGGGCTGGCACAGAGCCGTGCCGAGGCCTTGGCATGTGGGGATGAAGGGGATGGATCCAGGGAGGCTGTGTCCATGCTGGGTCTGAGCTCTCCTTTCCAGCAGCAGTGAGTGCAGGAGGGACCTCGGCATCCTTTGGCATCCCTTGGTGGCCCTCAATGTCCTTTGATGGGCTTCAACTCTGGCACCTTGTTCCAGCTTCTTTCAAATCCTTGGAGCATCGCAACATCCAAAGCTGCCCAATGTTTGGGATGGCTTCAGCTCCAGCACTTTGTTCCAGCTTCTTTCAAGCCCTGGAGTATCCCAGCATTCCAGATGTGGTTGATGAGGAGGATTTAATCCCAGCTCAGCAGGACTTCAGCTCAGGCATGAGGAGGACCCCACACCTCTGCTACCAGTGCTGGGCATGCAAGTGATGTCTTGATAAAATCAGGAGGGGGAAGGATGGATGACAGGGAATTCCCCCTTTGCTGCCCCAAACCACAGTACAGAGGGCAGGAGCTACATCCCAATGCTATTGGGAGGATGTGATGGCTGGAACTGGGATGCTGGAGCCTCCAACACCCTGACACATCCCAGCCTGAAACAGATCCATGGCCCTGTCCCAGTGCCAGACCCAAGGATGTGGCTGGGGCTTGTCCCTAGCCACTGGTACCCTCCAGCCCTTCCAGAGGCCCCCATTCCCCTCCAGGACTGGGGATTCCCGGGGGTCCCAGAGCTGCCCCGTGATGTCTCAATCAGGGTTTGTTCACTGCCCCATTTACATATGCACAGCCTGGCTGGAGCTGAGTGCTCCTTTATAAAGCAGAGGGGGCAGCTTGCCTTAATGAGGAGGGTTATTCCACAAAGATCCATTGCTAACGGGCTTGGGAAGCAGCAAAACCAGCACCATAACATCCCTGTCTCTCCCTGGCCACAGCATCCTCACTGGATTTGTACCCACAGCGGGGCTGGCACCGCTTCCAGCAAGATCCCAACATCCCTGTGCCTCCCAAACCCATTCAACCCTTCCACAAAGCAGCTCCAGGATGGGATATTGAGGCCAGCACAATCCAGCATCCCTGCTCCCCCCAGAGTCCCTGCTGCAACCACCAACCCCTGGATGTGTGTCCCCTCCTCGGGTGCCTCATTAGCCAGCAATTGGCTGACCCTGGTTTGCAGCATCAAGCAGCTCTGCCCCAGACACCTCCTCACAGGACCGGAGGCTCGGTACGTCCCAGGGCACTGTCACTACCTATTACCACACGGTGCTAAAAATAAGCA